>NW_027327870.1:0-1280200 GCF_047675955.1 Chlorocebus sabaeus | reverse complement strand
AAGGGAAAGATGTAACTCTGTGAGATGAATTAACAAAACACAGAGCAGTTTCTCAGAAAGCTTCTTTCCACTTTGATCGGAAGATATTTCCTTTTTCACCATAGCCCTCTATGGGCTTCCAAATATCCCTTTGCCAATTCCACAAGAACAGCCTTAGCGAAAGGCTTCTTGAAGGGAAAGATGTAACTCTGTGAGATGAATTAACAGAACACATAGCAGTTTCTCAGAAAGCTTCTTTCCAGTTTTGAAGGGAACATATTTCCTTTTTCACCATAGCCCTCTATGGGCTTCCAAATATCCCTTTGCCAATTCCACAAGAACAGCCTTAGCGAAAGGCTTCTTGAAGGGAAAGATGTAACTCTGTGAGATGAATTTACAGAACACAGAGCGGTTTCTCACAATGCTTCTTTCCAGTTTTGAACGGAAGATATTTCCTTTTTCACCATAGCCCTCTATGGGCTTCCAAATATCCCTTTGCCAATTCCACAAGAACAGCCTTAGCGAAAGGCTTCTTGAAGGGAAAGATGTAACTCTGTGATATGAATTAACAGAACACAGAGCGGTTTCTCAGAAAGCTTCTTTCCAGTTTTGAACGGAAGATATTTCCTTTTTCACCATAGCCCTCTATGGGCTTCCAAATATCCCTTTTCCAATTCCACAAGAACAGCCTTAGCGAAAGGCTTCTTGAAGGGAAAGATGTAACTCTGTGAGATGAATTAACAGAACACAGAGCAGTTTCTCAGAAAGCTTCTTTCCAGTTTTGAAGGGAAGATATTTCCGTTTTCACCATAGCCCTCTATGGGCTTCCAAATATCCCTTTGCCAATTCCGCAAGAACAGCCTTAGCGAAAGGCTTCTTGAAGGGAAAGATGTAACTCTGTGAGATGAATTAACAGAACCCAGAGCGGTTTCTCAGAAAGCTTCTTTCCAGTTTTGAACGGAAGATATTTCCTTTTTCACCATAGCCCTCTATGGGCCTCCAAATATCCCTTTGCCAATTCCACAAGAACAGCCTTAGCGAAAGGGTTCTTGAAGGGAAAGATGTAACTCTGTGAGATGAATTAACAGAACACAGAGCAGTTTCTCAGAAAGCTTCTTTCCAGTTTTGAACGGAAGATATTTCCTTTTTCACCATAGCCCTCTATGGGCTTCCAAATATCCCTTTGCCAATTCCACAAGAACAGCCTTAGCGAAAGGCTTCTTGAAGGGAAAGATGTAACTCTGTGAGACGAATTAACAGAACACAGAGCAGTTTCTCACAAAGCTTCTTTCCAGTTTTGAACGGAAGATATTTCCTTTTTCACCGTAGCCCTCTATGGGCTTCCAAATATCCCTTTGCCAATTCCGCAAGAACAGCCTTAGCGAAAAGCTTCTTCAAGGGATAGATGTAACTCTGTGAGATGAATAAACAGAACACAGAGCAGTTTCTCAGAAAGCTTCTTTCCAGTTTTGAAAGGAAGATATTTCCTTTTTCACCATAGCCCTCTATGGGCTTCCAAATATCCCCTTGCCAATTCCACAAGAACAGCCTTAGCGAAAGGCTTCTTCAAGGGAAAGATGTAACTCTGTGAGATGAATTAACAGAACACAGAGCGGTTTCTCAGAAAGCTTCTTTCCAGTTTTGAAGGGAAGATATTTTCTTTTTCACCGTAGCCCTCTATGGGCTTCCAAATATCCCTTTGCCAATTCCACAAGAACAGCCTTAGCGAAAGGCTTCTTCAAGGGAAAGATGTAACTCTGTGAGATGAATTAACAGAACACAGAGCGGTTTCTCAGAAAGCTTCTTTCCAGTTTTGAAGGGAAGATATTTCCTTTTTCACCATAGCCCTCTATGGGCTTCCAAATATCCCTTTGCCAATTCCACAAGAACAGCCTTAGCGAAAGGCTTCTTGAAGGGAAAGATGTAACTCTGTGAGATGAATTAACAGAACACAGAGCGGTTTCTCAGAAAGCTTCTTTCCAGTTTTGAACGGAAGATATTTCCTTTTTGACCTTAGCCCTCTATGGGCTTCCAAATATCCCTTTGCCAATTCCACAAGAACAGCCTTAGCGAAAGGCTTCTTGAAGGGAAAGATGTAACTCTGTGAGATGAATTAACAGAACACAGAGCAGTTTCTCAGAAAGCTTCTTTCCACTTTGATCGGAAGATATTTCCTTTTTCACCATAGCCCTCTATGGGCTTCCAAATATCCCTTTGCCAATTCCACAAGAACAGCCTTAGCGAAAGGCTTCTTGAAGGGAAAGATGTAACTCTGTGAGATGAATTAACAGAACACATAGCAGTTTCTCAGAAAGCTTCTTTCCAGTTTTGAAGGGAAGATATTTCCTTTTTCACCATAGCCCTCTATGGGCTTCCAAATATCCCTTTGCCAATTCCACAAGAACAGCCTTAGCGAAAGGCTTCTTGAAGGGAAAGATGTAACTCTGTGAGATGAATTTACAGAACACAGAGCGGTTTCTCAGAATGCTTCTTTCCAGTTTTCAACGGAAGATATTTCCTTTTTCACCATAGCCCTCTATGGGCTTCCAAATATCCCTTTGCCAATTCCACAAGAACAGCCTTAGCGAAAGGCTTCTTGAAGGGAAAGATGTAACTCTTTGAGATGAATTAACAGAACACAGAGCGGTTTCTCAGAAAGCTTCTTTCCAGTTTTGAACGGAAGATATTTCCTTTTTCACCATAGCCCTCTATGGGCTTCCAAATATCCCTTTGCCAATTTCACAAGAACAGCCTTAGCGAAAGGCTTCTTGAAGGGAAAGATGTAACTCTGTGAGACGAATTAACAGAACACAGCGCCGTTTCTCAGAAAGCTTCTTTCCAGTTTTGAAGGGAAGATATTTCCTTTTTCACCATAGCCCTCTATGGGCTTCCAAATATCCCTTTGCCAATTCCACAAGAACAGCCTTAGCGAAAGGCTTCTTGAGGGGAAAGATGTAACTCTGTGAGATGAACTAACAGAACACAGAGCAGTTTCTCAGAAAGCTTCTTTTCAGTTTTGTACGGAAGATATTTCCTTTTTCACCATAGCCCTCTATGGGCCTCCAAATATCCCTTTGCCAATTCCACAAGAACAGCCTTAGTGAAAGGCTTCTTGAAGGGAAAGATGTAACTCTGTGAGGTGAATTAACAGAACACAGAGCAGTTTCTCAGAAAGCTTCTTTCCAGTTTTGAACGGAAGATATTTCCTTTTTCACCATAGCCCTCTATGGGCTTCCAAATATCCCTTTGCCAAATCCAGAAGAACAGCCTTAGCGAAAGGCTTCTTGAAGGGAAAGATGTAACTCTGTGAGATGAATTAACAGAACACAGAGCAGTTTCTCAGAAAGCTTCTTTCCAGTTTTGAACGGAAGATATTTCCTTTTTCACCATAGCCCTCTATGGGCTTCCAAATATCCCTTTGCCAATTCCACAAGAACAGCCTTAGCGAAAGGCTTCTTGAAGGGAAAGATGTAACTCTGTGAGATGAATGAACAGAACACAGAGCAGTTTCTCAGAAAGCTTCTTTCCAGTTTTGAACGGAAGATATTTCCTTTTTGACCATAGCCCTCTATGGGCTTCCAAATATCCCTTTGCCAATTCCACAAGAACAGCCTTAGCGAAAGGCTTCTTCAAGGGAAAGATGTAACTCTGTGAGATGAATTAACAGAACACAGAGCGGTTTCTCAGAAAGCTTCTTTCCAGTTTTGAAGGGAAGATATTTTCTTTTTCACCGTAGCCCTCTATGGGTTTCCAAATATCCCTTTGCCAATTCCACAAGAACAGCCTTAGCGAAAGGCTTCTTGAAGGGAAAGATGTAACTCTGTGAGATGAATTAACAGAACACAGAGCAGTTTCTCAGAAAGCTTCTTTCCAGTTTTGAAGGGAAGATATTTCCGTTTTCACCATAGCCCTCTATGGGCTTCCAAATATCCCTTTGCCAATTCCGCAAGAACAGCCTTAGCGAAAAGCTTCTTCAAGGGATAGATGTAACTCTGTGAGATGAATAAACAGAACACAGAGCAGTTTCTCAGAAAGCTTCTTTCCAGTTTTGAACGGAAGATATTTCCTTTTTCACCATAGCCCTCTATGGGCTTCCAAATATCCCTTTGCCAATTCCACAAGAACAGCCTTAGCGAAAGGCTTCTTCAAGGGAAAGATGTAACTCTGTGAGATGAATTAACAGAACACAGAGCGGTTTCTCAGAAAGCTTCTTTCCAGTTTTGAAGGGAAGATATTTTCTTTTTCACCGTAGCCCTCTATGGGCTTCCAAATATCCCTTTGCCAATTCCACAAGAACAGCCTTAGCGAAAGGCTTCTTGAAGGGAAAGATGTAACTCTGTGAGATGAATTAACAGAACACAGAGCAGTTTCTCAGAAAGCTTCTTTCCAGTTTTGAAGGGAAGATATTTCCTTTTTCACCATAGCCCTCTATGGGCTTCCAAATATCCCTTTGCCAATTCCACAAGAACAGCCTTAGCGAAAGGCTTCTTCAAGGGAAAGATGTAACTCTGTGAGATGAATTAACAGAACACAGAGCGGTTTCTCAGAAAGCTTCTTTCCAGTTTTGAACGGAAGATATTTCCTTTTTGACCATAGCCCTCTATGTGCTTCCAAATATCCCTTTGCCAATTCCACAAGAACAGCCTTAGCGAAAGGCTTCTTGTAGGGAAAGATGTAACTCTGTGAGATGAATTAACAGAACACAGAGCAGTTTCTCAGAAAGCTTGTTTCCACTTTGATCGGAAGATATTTCCTTTTTCACCATAGCCCTCTATGGGCTTCCAAATATCCCTTTGCCAATTCCACAAGAACAGCCTTAGCGAAAGGCTTCTTGAAGGGAAAGATGTAACTCTGTGCGATGAATTAACAGAACACATAGCAGTTTCTCAGAAAGCTTCTTTCCAGTTTTGAAGGGAAGATATTTTCTTTTTCACCGTAGCCCTCTATGGGCTTCCAAATATCCCTTTGCCAATTCCACAAGAACAGCCTTAGCGAAAGGCTTCTTGAAGGGAAAGATGTAACTCTGTGAGATGAATTAACAGAACACAGAGCAGTTTCTCAGAAAGCTTCTTTCCAGTTTTGAAGGGAAGATATTTCCTTTTTCACCATAGCCCTCTATGGGCTTCCAAATATCCCTTTGCCAATTCCACAAGAACAGCCTTAGCGAAAGGCTTCTTGAAGGGAAAGATGTAACTCTGTGAGATGAATTAACAGAACACAGAGCGGTTTCTCAGAAAGCTTCTTTCCAGTTTTGAACGGAAGATATTTCCTTTTTGACCATAGCCCTCTATGGGCTTCCAAATATCCCTTTGCCAATTCCACAAGAACAGCCTTAGCGAAAGGCTTCTTGAAGGGAAAGATGTAATTCTGTGAGATGAATTAACAGAACACAGAGCAGTTTCTCAGAAAGCTTCTTTCCACTTTGATCGGAAGATATTTCCTTTTTCACCATAGCCCTCTATGGGCTTCCAAATATCCCTTTGCCAATTCCACAAGAACAGCCTTAGCGAAAGGCTTCTTGAAGGGAAAGATGTAACTCTGTGAGATGAATTAACAGAACACATAGCAATTTCTCAGAAAGCTTCTTTCCAGTTTTGAAGGGAAGATATTTTCTTTTTCACCGTAGCCCTCTATGGGCTTCCAAATATCCCTTTGCCAATTCCACAAGAACAGCCTTAGCGAAAGGCTTCTTGAAGGGAAAGATGTAACTCTGTGAGATGAATTAACAGAACACAGAGCAGTTTCTCAGAAAGCTTCTTTCCAGTTTTGAAGGGAAGATATTTCCTTTTTCACCATAGCCCTCTATGGGCTTCCAAATATCCCTTTGCCAATTCCACAAGAACAGCCTTAGCGAAAGGCTTCTTGAAGGAAAGATGTAACTCTGTGAGATGAATTAACAGAACACAGAGCGGTTTCTCAGAAAGCTTCTTTCCAGTTTTGAACGGAAGATATTTCCTTTTTGACCATAGCCCTCTATGGGCTTCCAAATATCCCTTTGCCAATTCCACAAGAACAGCCTTAGCGAAAGGCTTCTTGAAGGGAAAGATGTAACTCTGTGAGATGAATTAACAGAACACAGAGCAGTTTCTCAGAAAGCTTCTTTCCAGTTTTGAACGGAAGATATTTCCTTTTTGACCATAGCCCTCTATGGGCTTCCAAATATCCCTTTGCCAATTCCACAAGAACAGCCTTAGCGAAAGGCTTCTTGAAGGGAAAGATGTAACTCTGTGAGATGAATTAACAGAACACAGAGCGGTTTCTCAGAAAGCTTCTTTCCAGTTTTGAACGGAAGATATTTCCTTTTTGACCATAGCCCTCTATGTGCTTCCAAATATCCCTTTGCCAATTCCACAAGAACAGCCTTAGCGAAAGGCTTCTTGAAGGGAAAGATGTAACTCTGTGAGATGAATTAACAGAACACAGAGCAGTTTCTCAGAAAGCTTCTTTCCACCTTGATCGGAAGATATTTCCTTTTTCACCATAGCCCTCTATGGGCTTCCAAATATCCCTTTGCCAATTCCACAAGAACAGCCTTAGCGAAAGGCTTCTTGAAGGGAAAGATGTAACTCTGTGAGATGAATTAACAGAACACATAGCAATTTCTCAGAAAGCTTCTTTCCAGTTTTGAAGGGAAGATATTTTCTTTTTCACCGTAGCCCTCTATGGGCTTCCAAATATCCCTTTGCCAATTCCACAAGAACAGCCTTAGCGAAAGGCTTCTTGAAGGGAAAGATGTAACTCTGTGAGATGAATTAACAGAACACAGAGCAGTTTCTCAGAAAGCTTCTTTCCAGTTTTGAAGGGAAGATATTTCCTTTTTCACCATAGCCCTCTATGGGCTTCCAAATATCCCTTTGCCAATTCCACAAGAACAGCCTTAGCGAAAGGCTTCTTGAAGGAAAGATGTAACTCTGTGAGATGAATTAACAGAACACAGAGCGGTTTCTCAGAAAGCTTCTTTCCAGTTTTGAACGGAAGATATTTCCTTTTTGACCATAGCCCTCTATGGGCTTCCAAATATCCCTTTGCCAATTCCACAAGAACAGCCTTAGCGAAAGGCTTCTTGAAGGGAAAGATGTAACTCTGTGAGATGAATGAACAGAACACAGAGCAGTTTCTCAGAAAGCTTCTTTCCAGTTTTGAACGGAAGATATTTCCTTTTTGACCATAGCCCTCTATGGGCTTCCAAATATCCCTTTGCCAATTCCACAAGAACAGCCTTAGCGAAAGGCTTCTTGAAGGGAAAGATGTAACTCTGTGAGATGAATTAACAGAACACAGAGCGGTTTCTCAGAAAGCTTCTTTCCAGTTTTGAACGGAAGATATTTCCTTTTTGACCATAGCCCTCTATGTGCTTCCAAATATCCCTTTGCCAATTCCACAAGAACAGCCTTAGCGAAAGGCTTCTTGAAGGGAAAGATGTAACTCTGTGAGATGAATTAACAGAACACAGAGCAGTTTCTCAGAAAGCTTCTTTCCACCTTGATCGGAAGATATTTCCTTTTTCACCATAGCCCTCTATGGGCTTCCAAATATCCCTTTGCCAATTAAACAAGAACAGCCTTAGCGAAAGGCTTCTTGAAGGGAAAGATGTAACTCTGTGAGATGAATTAACAGAACACAGAGCAGTTTCTCAGAAAGCTTCTTTCCACTTTGATCGGAAGATATTTCCTTTTTCACCATAGCCCTCTATGGGCTTCCAAATATCCCTTTGCCAATTCCACAAGAACAGCCTTAGCGAAAGGCTTCTTGAAGGGAAAGATGTAACTCTGTGAGATGAATTAACAGAACACAGAGCAGTTTCTCAGAAAGCTTCTTTCCAGTTTTGAAGGGAAGATATTTTCTTTTTCACCGTAGCCCTCTATGGGCTTCCAAATATCCCTTTGCCAATTCCACAAGAACAGCCTTAGCGAAAGGCTTCTTCAAGGGAAAGATGTAACTCTGTGAGATGAATTAACAGAACACAGAGCAGTTTCTCAGAAAGCTTCTTTCCAGTTTTGAAGGGAAGATATTTCCTTTTTCACCATAGCCCTCTATGGGCTTCCAAATATCCCTTTGCCAATTCCACAAGAACAGCCTTAGCGAAAGGCTTCTTGAAGGGAAAGATGTAACTCTGTGAGATGAATTAACAGAACACAGAGCGGTTTCTCAGAAAGCTTCTTTCCAGTTTTGAACGGAAGATATTTCCTTTTTGACCATAGCCCTCTATGGGCTTCCAAATATCCCTTTGCCAATTCCACAAGAACAGCCTTAGCGAAAGGCTTCTTGAAGGGAAAGATGTAATTCTGTGAGATGAATTAACAGAACACAGAGCAGTTTCTCAGAAAGCTTCTTTCCACTTTGATTGGAAGATATTTCCTTTTTCACCATAGCCCTCTATGGGCTTCCAAATATCCCTTTGCCAATTCCACAAGAACAGCCTTAGCGAAAGGCTTCTTGAAGGGAAAGATGTAACTCTGTGAGATGAATTAACAGAACACATAGCAATTTCTCAGAAAGCTTCTTTCCAGTTTTGAAGGGAAGATATTTTCTTTTTCACCGTAGCCCTCTATGGGCTTCCAAATATCCCTTTGCCAATTCCACAAGGACAGCCTTAGCGAAAGGCTTCTTGAAGGGAAAGATGTAACTCTGTGAGATGAATTAACAGAACACAGAGCAGTTTCTCAGAAAGCTTCTTTCCAGTTTTGAAGGGAAGATATTTCCTTTTTCACCATAGCCCTCTATGGGCTTCCAAATATCCCTTTGCCAATTCCACAAGAACAGCCTTAGCGAAAGGCTTCTTGAAGGGAAAGATGTAACTCTGTGAGATGAATTAACAGAACACAGAGCGGTTTCTCAGAAAGCTTCTTTCCAGTTTTGAACGGAAGATATTTCCTTTTTGACCATAGCCCTCTATGGGCTTCCAAATATCCCTTTGCCAATTCCACAAGAACAGCCTTAGCGAAAGGCTTCTTGAAGGGAAAGATGTAACTCTGTGAGATGAATTAACAGAACACAGAGCAGTTTCTCAGAAAGCTTCTTTCCAGTTTTGAACGGAAGATATTTCCTTTTTCACCACAGCCATTTATGGGCTTCCAAATATCCCTTTGCCAAATCCAGAAGAACAGCCTTAGCGAAAGGCTTCTTGAAGGGAAAGATGTAACTCTGTGAGATGAATTAACAGAACACAGAGCAGTTTCTCAGAAAGCTTCTTTCCAGTTTTGAACGGAAGATATTTCCTTTTTCACCATAACCCTCTATGGGCTTCCAAATATCCCTTTGCCAATTCCACAAGAACAGCCTTAGCGAAAGGCTTCTTGAAGGGAAAGATGTAACTCTGTGAGATGAATGAACAGAACACAGAGCAGTTTCTCAGAAAGCTTCTTTCCAGTTTTGAACGGAAGATATTTCCTTTTTGACCATAGCCCTCTATGGGCTTCCAAATATCCCTTTGCCAATTCCACAAGAACAGCCTTAGCGAAAGGCTTCTTCAAGGGAAAGATGTAACTCTGTGAGATGAATTAACAGAACACAGTGCGGTTTCTCAGAAAGCTTCTTTCCAGTTTTGAAGGGAAGATATTTTCTTTTTCACCGTAGCCCTCTATGGGCTTCCAAATATCCCTTTGCCAATTCCACAAGAACAGCCTTAGCGAAAGGCTTCTTGAAGGGAAAGATGTAACTCTGTGAGATGAATTAACAGAACACAGAGCAGTTTCTCAGAAAGCTTCTTTCCAGTTTTGAAGGGAAGATATTTCCTTTTTCACCATAGCCCTCTATGGGCTTCCAAATATCCCTTTGCCAATTCCACAAGAACAGCCTTAGCGAAAGGCTTCTTGAAGGGAAAGATGTAACTCTGTGAGATGAATTAACAGAACACAGAGCGGTTTCTCAGAAAGCTTCTTTCCAGTTTTGAACGGAAGATATTTCCTTTTTGACCATAGCCCTCTATGTGCTTCCAAATATCCCTTTGCCAATTCCACAAGAACAGCCTTAGCGAAAGGCTTCTTGAAGGGAAAGATGTAACTCTGTGAGATGAATTAACAGAACACAGAGCAGTTTCTCAGAAAGCTTCTTTCCACCTTGATCGGAAGATATTTCCTTTTTCACCATAGCCCTCTATGGGCTTCCAAATATCCCTTTGCCAATTAAACAAGAACAGCCTTAGCGAAAGGCTTCTTGAAGGGAAAGATGTAACTCTGTGAGATGAATTAACAGAACACAGAGCAGTTTCTCAGAAAGCTTCTTTCCACTTTGATCGGAAGATATTTCCTTTTTCACCATAGCCCTCTATGGGCTTCCAAATATCCCTTTGCCAATTCCACAAGAACAGCCTTAGCGAAAGGCTTCTTGAAGGGAAAGATGTAACTCTGTGAGATGAATTAACAGAACACAGAGCAGTTTCTCAGAAAGCTTCTTTCCAGTTTTGAAGGGAAGATATTTTCTTTTTCACCGTAGCCCTCTATGGGCTTCCAAATATCCCTTTGCCAATTCCACAAGAACAGCCTTAGCGAAAGGCTTCTTCAAGGGAAAGATGTAACTCTGTTAGATGAATTAACAGAACACAGAGCAGTTTCTCAGAAAGCTTCTTTCCAGTTTTGAAGGGAAGATATTTCCTTTTTCACCATAGACCTCTATGGGCTTCCAAATATCCCTTTGCCAATTCCACAAGAACAGCCTTAGCGAAAGGCTTCTTGAAGGGAAAGATGTAACTCTGTGAGATGAATTAACAGAACACAGAGCGGTTTCTCAGAAAGCTTCTTTCCAGTTTTGAAGGGAAGATATTTCCTTTTTCAACATAGCCCTCTATGGGCTTCCAAATATCCCTTTGCCAATTCCACAAGAACAGCCTTAGCGAAAGGGTTCTTGAAGGGAAAGATGTAACTCTGTGAGATGAATTAACAGAACACAGAGCAGTTTCTCAGAAAGCTTCTTTCCACTTTGATCGGAAGATATTTCCTTTTTCACCATAGCCCTCTATGGGCTTCCAAATATCCCTTTGCCAATTCCACAAGAACAGCCTTAGCGAAAGGCTTCTTGAAGGGAAAGATGTAACTCTGTGAGATGAATTAACAGAACACATAGCAGTTTCTCAGAAAGCTTCTTTCCAGTTTTGAAGGGAAGATATTTCCTTTTTCACCATAGCCCTCTATGGGCTTCCAAATATCCCTTTGCCAATTCCACAAGAACAGCCTTAGCGAAAGGCTTCTTGAAGGGAAAGATGTAACTCTGTGAGATGAATTTACAGAACACAGAGCGGTTTCTCAGAATGCTTCTTTCCAGTTTTGAACGGAAGATATTTCCTTTTTCACCATAGCCCTCTATGGGCTTCCAAATATCTCTTTGCCAATTCCACAAGAACAGCCTTAGCGAAAGGCTTCTTGAAGGGAAAGATGTAACTCTGTGAGATGAATTAACAGAACACAGAGCGGTTTCTCAGAAAGCTTCTTTCCAGTTTTGAACGGAAGATATTTCCTTTTTGACCTTAGCCCTCTATGGGCTTCCAAATATCCCTTTGCCAATTCCACAAGAACAGCCTTAGCGAAAGGCTTCCTCAAGGGAAAGATGTAACTCTGTGAGATGAATTAACAGAACACAGAGCGGTTTCTCAGAAAGCTTCTTTCCAGTTTTGAAGGGAAGATATTTCGTTTTTCACCATTGCCCTCTATGGGCTTCCAAATATCCCTTTGCCAATTCCACAAGAACAGCCTTAGCGAAAGGCTTATTCAAGGGAAAGATGTAACTCTGTGAGACGAATTAACAGAACACAGAGCAGTTTCTCAGAAAGCTTCTTTCCAGTTTTGAACGGAAGATATTTCCTTTTTCACCATAGCCCTCTATGGGCTTCCAAATATCCCTTTGCCAATTCCACAAGAACAGCCTTAGCGAAAGGCTTCTTGAAGGGAAAGATGTAACTCTGTGAGACGAATTAACAGAACACAGCGCCGTTTCTCAGAACGCTTCTTTCCAGTTTTGAAGGGAAGATATTTCCTTTTTCACCATAGCCCTCTATGGGCCTCCAAATATCCCTTTGCCAATTCCACAAGAACAGCCTTAGCGAAAGGCTTTTTCAAGGGAAAGATGTAACTCTGTGAGATGAATTAAGAGAACACAGAGCTTTTTCTCAGAAAGCTTCTTTCCAGTTTTGAAGGGAAGATATTTCGTTTTTCACCATAGCCCTCTAAGGGCTTCCAAATATCCCTTTGCCAATTCCACAAGAACAGCCTTAGCGAAAGGCTTCTTGAAGAGAAAGATGTAACTCTGTGAGATGAATTAACAGAACACAGAGCAGTTTCTCAGAAAGCTTCTTTCCAGTTTTGAAGGGAAGATATTTCCGTTTTCACCATAGCCCTCTATGTGCTTCCAAATATCCCTTTGCCAATTCCGCAAGAACAGCCTTAGCGAAAGGCTTCTTGAAGGGAAAGATGTAACTCTGTGAGATGAATTAACAGAACACAGAGCGGTTTCTCAGAAAGCTTCTTTCCAGTTTTGAACGGAAGATATTTCCTTTTTCACCATAGCCCTCTATGGGCCTCCAAATATCCCTTTGCCAATTCCACAAGAACAGCCTTAGCGAAAGGGTTCTTGAAGGGAAAGATGTAACTTTGTGAGATGAATTAACAGAACACAGAGCGGTTTCTCAGAAAGCTTCTTTCCAGTTTTGAACGGAAGATATTTCCTTTTTCACCGTAGCCCTCTATGGGCTTCCAAATATCCCTTTGCCAATTCCACAAGAACAGCCTTAGCGAAAGGCTTCTTGAAAGGAAAGATGTAACTCTGTGAGATGAATTAACAGAACACAGAGCAGTTTCTCAGAAAGCTTCTTTCCAGTTTTGAAGGGAAGATATTTCCTTTTTCACCATAGCCCTCTATGGGCTTCCAAATATCCCTTTGCCAATTCCACAAGAACAGCCTTAGCGAAAGGCTTCTTGAAGGGAAAGATGTAACTCTGTGAGATGAATTAACAAAACACAGAGCAGTTTCTCAGAAAGCTTCTTTCCACTTTGATCGGAAGATATTTCCTTTTTCACCATAGCCCTCTATGGGCTTCCAAATATCCCTTTGCCAATTCCACAAGAACAGCCTTAGCGAAAGGCTTCTTGAAGGGAAAGATGTAACTCTGTGAGATGAATTAACAGAACACATAGCAGTTTCTCAGAAAGCTTCTTTCCAGTTTTGAAGGGAAGATATTTCCTTTTTCACCATAGCCCTCTATGGGCTTCCAAATATCCCTTTGCCAATTCCACAAGAACAGCCTTAGCGAAAGGCTTCTTGAAGGGAAAGATGTAACTCTGTGAGATGAATTTACAGAACACAGAGCGGTTTCTCACAATGCTTCTTTCCAGTTTTGAACGGAAGATATTTCCTTTTTCACCATAGCCCTCTATGGGCTTCCAAATATCCCTTTGCCAATTCCACAAGAACAGCCTTAGCGAAAGGCTTCTTGAAGGGAAAGATGTAACTCTGTGATATGAATTAACAGAACACAGAGCGGTTTCTCAGAAAGCTTCTTTCCAGTTTTGAACGGAAGATATTTCCTTTTTCACCATAGCCCTCTATGGGCTTCCAAATATCCCTTTTCCAATTCCACAAGAACAGCCTTAGCGAAAGGCTTCTTGAAGGGAAAGATGTAACTCTGTGAGATGAATTAACAGAACACAGAGCGGTTTCTCAGAAAGCTTCTTTCCAGTTTTGAACGGAAGATATTTCCTTTTTCACCATAGCCCTCTACGGGCTTCCAAATATCCCTTTGCCAATTCCACAAGAACAGCCTTAGCGAAAGGCTTCTTCAAGGGAAAGATGTAACTCTGTGAGATGAATTAACAGAACACAGAGCGGTTTCTCAGAAAGCTTCTTTCCAGTTTTGAAGGGAAGATATTTCGTTTTTCACCATAGCCCTCTATGGGCTTCCAAATATCCCTTTGCCAATTCCACAAGAACAGCCTTAGCGAAAGGCTTCTTGAAGGGAAAGATGTAACTCTGTGAGATGAATTAACAGAACACAGAGCAGTTTCTCAGAAAACTTCTTTCCAGTTTTGAAGGGAAGATATTTCCGTTTTCACCATAGCCCTCTATGGGCTGCCAAATATCCCTTTGCCAATTCCGCAAGAACAGCCTTAGCGAAAGGCTTCTTGAAGGGAAAGATGTAACTCTGTGAGATGAATTAACAGAACCCAGAGCGGTTTCTAAGAAAGCTTCTTTCCAGTTTTGAACGGAAGATATTTCCTTTTTCACCATAGCCCTCTATGGGCCTCCAAATATCCCTTTGCCAATTCCACAAGAACAGCCTTAGCGAAAGGTTTCTTGAAGGGAAAGATGTAACTCTGTGAGATGAATTAACAGAACACAGAGCAGTTTCTCAGAAAGCTTCTTTCCAGTTTTGAACGGAAGATATTTCCTTTTTCACCATAGCCCTCTATGGGCTTCCAAATATCCCTTTGCCAATTCCACAAGAACAGCCTTAGCGAAAGGCTTCTTGAAGGGAAAGATGTAACTCTGTGAGATGAATTAACAGAACACAGAGCAGTTTCTCAGAAAGCTTCTTTCCAGTTTTGAATGGAAGATATTTCCTTTTTCACCATAGCCCTCTATGGGCTTCCAAATATCCCTTTGCCAATTCCACAAGAACAGCCTTAGCGAAAGGCTTCTTGAAGGGAAAGATGTAACTCTGTGAGACGAATTAACAGAACACAGAGCAGTTTCTCAGAAAGCTTCTTTCCAGTTTTGAACGGAAGATATTTCCTTTTTCACCATAGCCCTCTATGGGCTTCCAAATATCCCTTTGCCAATTCCACAAGAACAGCCTTAGCGAAAGGCTTCTTGAAGGGAAAGATGTAACTCTGTGAGACGAATTAACAGAACACAGCGCCGTTTCTCAGAAAGCTTCTTTCCAGTTTTGAAGGGAAGATATTTCCTTTTTCACCATAGCCCTCTATGGGCTTCCAAATATCCCTTTGCCAATTCCACAAGAACAGCCTTAGCGAAAGGCTTCTTGAAGGGAAAGATGTAACTCTGTGAGATGAACTAACAGAACACAGAGCAGT
The DNA here is from genome assembly GCF_047675955.1 of Chlorocebus sabaeus. Classification (NCBI taxonomy): domain Eukaryota; kingdom Metazoa; phylum Chordata; class Mammalia; order Primates; family Cercopithecidae; genus Chlorocebus; species Chlorocebus sabaeus. The sequence goes on along the minus strand of NW_027327870.1, from coordinate 1,265,201 downwards.
TTCTCAGAAAGCTTCTTTTCAGTTTTGTACGGAAGATATTTCCTTTTTCACCATAGCCCTCTATGGGCTTCCAAATATCCCTTTGCCAATTCCACAAGAACAGCCTTAGCGAAAGGCTTCTTGAAGGGAAAGATGTAACTCTGTGAGATGAATTAACAGAACACAGAGCGGTTTCTCAGAAAGCTTCTTTCCAGTTTTGAACGGAAGATATTTCCTTTTTGACCATAGCCCTCTATGGGCTTCCAAATATCCCTTTGCCAATTCCACAAGAACAGCCTTAGCGAAAGGCTTCTTGAAGGGAAAGATGTAATTCTGTGAGATGAATTAACAGAACACAGAGCAGTTTCTCAGAAAGCTTCTTTCCACTTTGATCGGAAGATATTTCCTTTTTCACCATAGCCCTCTATGGGCTTCCAAATATCCCTTTGCCAATTCCACAAGAACAGCCTTAGCGAAAGGCTTCTTGAAGGGAAAGATGTAACTCTGTGAGATGAATTAACAGAACACATAGCAATTTCTCAGAAAGCTTCTTTCCAGTTTTGAAGGGAAGATATTTTCTTTTTCACCGTAGCCCTCTATGGGCTTCCAAATATCCCTTTGCCAATTCCACAAGAACAGCCTTAGCGAAAGGCTTCTTGAAGGGAAAGATGTAACTCTGTGAGATGAATTAACAGAACACAGAGCAGTTTCTCAGAAAGCTTCTTTCCAGTTTTGAAGGGAAGATATTTCCTTTTTCACCATAGCCCTCTATGGGCTTCCAAATATCCCTTTGCCAATTCCACAAGAACAGCCTTAGCGAAAGGCTTCTTGAAGGGAAAGATGTAACTCTGTGAGATGAATTAACAGAACACAGAGCGGTTTCTCAGAAAGCTTCTTTCCAGTTTTGAACGGAGGATATTTCCTTTTTGACCATAGCCCTCTATGGGCTTCCAAATATCCCTTTGCCAATTCCACAAGAACAGCCTTAGCGAAAGGCTTCTTGAAGGGAAAGATGTAACTCTGTGAGATGAATTAACAGAACACAGAGCAGTTTCTCAGAAAGCTTCTTTCCAGTTTTGAACGGAAGATATTTCCTTTTTCACCACAGCCATCTATGGGCTTCCAAATATCCCTTTGCCAAATCCAGAAGAACAGCCTTAGCGAAAGGCTTCTTGAAGGGAAAGATGTAACTCTGTGAGATGAATTAACAGAACACAGAGCAGTTTCTCAGAAAGCTTCTTTCCAGTTTTGAACGGAAGATATTTCCTTTTTCACCATAACCCTCTATGGGCTTCCAAATATCCCTTTGGCAATTCCACAAGAACAGCCTTAGCGAAAGGCTTCTTGAAGGGAAAGATGTAACTATGTGAGATGAATGAACAGAACACAGAGCAGTTTCTCAGATAGCTTCTTTCCAGTTTTGAACGGAAGATATTTCCTTTTTGACCATAGCCCTCTATGGGCTTCCAAATATCCCTTTGCCAATTCCACAAGAACAGCCTTAGCGAAAGGCTTCTTGAAGAGAAAGATGTAACTCTGTGAGATGAATTAACAGAACACAGAGCAGTTTCTCAGAAAGCTTCTTTCCAGTTTTGAAGGGAAGATATTTCCGTTTTCACCATAGCCCTCTATGTGCTTCCAAATATCCCTTTGCCAATTCCGCAAGAACAGCCTTAGCGAAAGGCTTCTTGAAGGGAAAGATGTAACTCTGTGAGATGAATTAACAGAACACAGAGCGGTTTCTCAGAAAGCTTCTTTCCAGTTTTGAACGGAAGATATTTCCTTTTTCACCATAGCCCTCTATGGGCCTCCAAATATCCCTTTGCCAATTCCACAAGAACAGCCTTAGCGAAAGGGTTCTTGAAGGGAAAGATGTAACTTTGTGAGATGAATTAACAGAACACAGAGCGGTTTCTCAGAAAGCTTCTTTCCAGTTTTGAACGGAAGATATTTCCTTTTTCACCGTAGCCCTCTATGGGCTTCCAAATATCCCTTTGCCAATTCCACAAGAACAGCCTTAGCGAAAGGCTTCTTGAAAGGAAAGATGTAACTCTGTGAGATGAATTAACAGAACACAGAGCAGTTTCTCAGAAAGCTTCTTTCCAGTTTTGAAGGGAAGATATTTCCTTTTTCACCATAGCCCTCTATGGGCTTCCAAATATCCCTTTGCCAATTCCACAAGAACAGCCTTAGCGAAAGGCTTCTTGAAGGGAAAGATGTAACTCTGTGAGATGAATTAACAAAACACAGAGCAGTTTCTCAGAAAGCTTCTTTCCACTTTGATCGGAAGATATTTCCTTTTTCACCATAGCCCTCTATGGGCTTCCAAATATCCCTTTGCCAATTCCACAAGAACAGCCTTAGCGAAAGGCTTCTTGAAGGGAAAGATGTAACTCTGTGAGATGAATTAACAGAACACATAGCAGTTTCTCAGAAAGCTTCTTTCCAGTTTTGAAGGGAAGATATTTCCTTTTTCACCATAGCCCTCTATGGGCTTCCAAATATCCCTTTGCCAATTCCACAAGAACAGCCTTAGCGAAAGGCTTCTTGAAGGGAAAGATGTAACTCTGTGAGATGAATTTACAGAACACAGAGCGGTTTCTCACAATGCTTCTTTCCAGTTTTGAACGGAAGATATTTCCTTTTTCACCATAGCCCTCTATGGGCTTCCAAATATCCCTTTGCCAATTCCACAAGAACAGCCTTAGCGAAAGGCTTCTTGAAGGGAAAGATGTAACTCTGTGATATGAATTAACAGAACACAGAGCGGTTTCTCAGAAAGCTTCTTTCCAGTTTTGAACGGAAGATATTTCCTTTTTCACCATAGCCCTCTATGGGCTTCCAAATATCCCTTTTCCAATTCCACAAGAACAGCCTTAGCGAAAGGCTTCTTGAAGGGAAAGATGTAACTCTGTGAGATGAATTAACAGAACACAGAGCGGTTTCTCAGAGAGCTTCTTTCCAGTTTTGAACGGAAGATATTTCCTTTTTCACCATAGCCCTCTACGGGCTTCCAAATATCCCTTTGCCAATTCCACAAGAACAGCCTTAGCGAAAGGCTTCTTCAAGGGAAAGATGTAACTCTGTGAGATGAATTAACAGAACACAGAGCGGATTCTCAGAAAGCTTCTTTCCAGTTTTGAAGGGAAGATATTTCGTTTTACACTATAGCCCTCTATGGGCTTCCAAATATCCCTTTGCCAATTCCACAAGAACAGCCTTAGCGAAAGGCTTCTTGAAGGGAAAGATGTAACTCTGTGAGATGAATTAACAGAACACAGAGCGGTTTCTCAGAAAGCTTCTTTCCAGTTTTGAACGGAAGATATTTCCTTTTTCACCATAGCCCTCTATGGGCCTCCAAATATCCCTTTGCCAATTCCACAAGAACAGCCTTAGCGAAAGGGTTCTTGAAGGGAAAGATGTAACTCTGTGAGATGAATTAACATAACACAGAGCAGTTTCTCAGAAAGCTTCTTTCCAGTTTTGAACGGAAGATATTTCCTTTTTCACCATAGCCCTCTATGGGCTTCCAAATATCCCTTTGCCAATTCCACAAGAACAGCCTTAGCGAAAGGCTTCTTGAAGGGAAAGATGTAACTCTGTGAGATGAATTAACAGAACACAGAGCAGTTTCTCAGAAAGCTTCTTTCCAGTTTTGAATGGAAGATATTTCCTTTTTCACCATAGCCCTCTATGGGCTTCCAAATATCCCTTTGCCAATTCCACAAGAACAGCCTTAGCGAAAGGCTTCTTGAAGGGAAAGATGTAACTCCGTGAGACGAATTAACAGAACACAGAGCAGTTTCTCAGAAAGCTTCTTTCCAGTTTTGAAGGGAAGATATTTCCTTTTTCCCCATAGCCCTCTATGGGCTTCCAAATATCCCTTTGCCAATTCCACAAGAACAGCCTTAGCGAAAGGCTTCTTGAAGGGAAAGATGTAACTCTGTGAGATGAATGAACAGAACACAGAGCAGTTTCTCAGAAAGCTTCTTTCCAGTTTTGAACGGAAGATATTTCCTTTTTCACCATAACCCTCTATGGGCTTCCAAATATCCCTTTGGCAATTCCACAAGAACAGCCTTAGCGAAAGGCTTCTTGAAGGGAAAGATGTAACTATGTGAGATGAATGAACAGAACACAGAGCAGTTTCTCAGATAGCTTCTTTCCAGTTTTGAACGGAAGATATTTCCTTTTTGACCATAGCCCTCTATGGGCTTCCAAATATCCCTTTGCCAATTCCACAAGAACAGCCTTAGCGAAAGGCTTCTTGAAGAGAAAGATGTAACTCTGTGAGATGAATTAACAGAACACAGAGCAGTTTCTCAGAAAGCTTCTTTCCAGTTTTGAAGGGAAGATATTTCCGTTTTCACCATAGCCCTCTATGTGCTTCCAAATATCCCTTTGCCAATTCCGCAAGAACAGCCTTAGCGAAAGGCTTCTTGAAGGGAAAGATGTAACTCTGTGAGATGAATTAACAGAACACAGAGCGGTTTCTCAGAAAGCTTCTTTCCAGTTTTGAACGGAAGATATTTCCTTTTTCACCATAGCCCTCTATGGGCCTCCAAATATCCCTTTGCCAATTCCACAAGAACAGCCTTAGCGAAAGGGTTCTTGAAGGGAAAGATGTAACTTTGTGAGATGAATTAACAGAACACAGAGCGGTTTCTCAGAAAGCTTCTTTCCAGTTTTGAACGGAAGATATTTCCTTTTTCACCGTAGCCCTCTATGGGCTTCCAAATATCCCTTTGCCAATTCCACAAGAACAGCCTTAGCGAAAGGCTTCTTGAAAGGAAAGATGTAACTCTGTGAGATGAATTAACAGAACACAGAGCAGTTTCTCAGAAAGCTTCTTTCCAGTTTTGAAGGGAAGATATTTCCTTTTTCACCATAGCCCTCTATGGGCTTCCAAATATCCCTTTGCCAATTCCACAAGAACAGCCTTAGCGAAAGGCTTCTTGAAGGGAAAGATGTAACTCTGTGAGATGAATTAACAAAACACAGAGCAGTTTCTCAGAAAGCTTCTTTCCACTTTGATCGGAAGATATTTCCTTTTTCACCATAGCCCTCTATGGGCTTCCAAATATCCCTTTGCCAATTCCACAAGAACAGCCTTAGCGAAAGGCTTCTTGAAGGGAAAGATGTAACTCTGTGAGATGAATTAACAGAACACATAGCAGTTTCTCAGAAAGCTTCTTTCCAGTTTTGAAGGGAAGATATTTCCTTTTTCACCATAGCCCTCTATGGGCTTCCAAATATCCCTTTGCCAATTCCACAAGAACAGCCTTAGCGAAAGGCTTCTTGAAGGGAAAGATGTAACTCTGTGAGATGAATTTACAGAACACAGAGCGGTTTCTCACAATGCTTCTTTCCAGTTTTGAACGGAAGATATTTCCTTTTTCACCATAGCCCTCTATGGGCTTCCAAATATCCCTTTGCCAATTCCACAAGAACAGCCTTAGCGAAAGGCTTCTTGAAGGGAAAGATGTAACTCTGTGATATGAATTAACAGAACACAGAGCGGTTTCTCAGAAAGCTTCTTTCCAGTTTTGAACGGAAGATATTTCCTTTTTCACCATAGCCCTCTATGGGCTTCCAAATATCCCTTTTCCAATTCCACAAGAACAGCCTTAGCGAAAGGCTTCTTGAAGGGAAAGATGTAACTCTGTGAGATGAATTAACAGAACACAGAGCGGTTTCTCAGAGAGCTTCTTTCCAGTTTTGAACGGAAGATATTTCCTTTTTCACCATAGCCCTCTACGGGCTTCCAAATATCCCTTTGCCAATTCCACAAGAACAGCCTTAGCGAAAGGCTTCTTCAAGGGAAAGATGTAACTCTGTGAGATGAATTAACAGAACACAGAGCGGATTCTCAGAAAGCTTCTTTCCAGTTTTGAAGGGAAGATATTTCGTTTTACACTATAGCCCTCTATGGGCTTCCAAATATCCCTTTGCCAATTCCACAAGAACAGCCTTAGCGAAAGGCTTCTTGAAGGGAAAGATGTAACTCTGTGAGATGAATTAACAGAACACAGAGCGGTTTCTCAGAAAGCTTCTTTCCAGTTTTGAACGGAAGATATTTCCTTTTTCACCATAGCCCTCTATGGGCCTCCAAATATCCCTTTGCCAATTCCACAAGAACAGCCTTAGCGAAAGGGTTCTTGAAGGGAAAGATGTAACTCTGTGAGATGAATTAACATAACACAGAGCAGTTTCTCAGAAAGCTTCTTTCCAGTTTTGAACGGAAGATATTTCCTTTTTCACCATAGCCCTCTATGGGCTTCCAAATATCCCTTTGCCAATTCCACAAGAACAGCCTTAGCGAAAGGCTTCTTGAAGGGAAAGATGTAACTCTGTGAGATGAATTAACAGAACACAGAGCAGTTTCTCAGAAAGCTTCTTTCCAGTTTTGAATGGAAGATATTTCCTTTTTCACCATAGCCCTCTATGGGCTTCCAAATATCCCTTTGCCAATTCCACAAGAACAGCCTTAGCGAAAGGCTTCTTGAAGGGAAAGATGTAACTCCGTGAGACGAATTAACAGAACACAGAGCAGTTTCTCAGAAAGCTTCTTTCCAGTTTTGAAGGGAAGATATTTCCTTTTTCCCCATAGCCCTCTATGGGCTTCCAAATATCCCTTTGCCAATTCCACAAGAACAGCCTTAGCGAAAGGCTTCTTGAAGGGAAAGATGTAACTCTGTGAGATGAATGAACAGAACACAGAGCAGTTTCTCAGAGAGCTTCTTTCCAGTTTTGAACGGAAGATATTTCCTTTTTCACCATAGCCCTCTTTGGGCTTCCAAATATCCCTTTGCCAATTCCACAAGAACTGCCTTAGCAAAAGGCTTCTTCAAGGGAATGATGTAACTCTGTGAGATGCATTAACAGAACACAGAGCAGTTTCTCAGAAAGCTTCTTTCCAGTTTTGAACGGAAGATATTTCCTTTTTCACCATAGCCCTCTATGGGCTTCCAAATATCCCTTTGCCAATTCCACAAGAACAGCCTCAGCGAAAGGCTTCTTGAAGGGAAACATGTAACTCTGTGAGATGAATTAACAGAACACAGAGCAGTTTCTCAGAAAGCTTCTTTCCAGTTTTGAACGGAAGATATTTCCTTTTTCACCATAGCCCTCTATGGGCTTCCAAATATCCCTTTGCCAATTCCAGAAGAACAGCCTTAGCGAAAGGCTTCTTGAAGGAAAAGATGTAACTCTGTGAGATGAATTAACAGAACACAGAGCAGTTTCTCAGAAAGCTTCTTTCCAGTTTTGAACGGAAGATATTTCCTTTTTCACCATAGCCCTCTATGGGCTTCCAAATATCCCTTTGCCAATTCCAGAAGAACAGCCTTAGCGAAAGGCTTCTTGAAGGGAAAGATGTAACTCTGTGAGATGAATTAACAGAACACAGAGCAGTTTCTCAGAAAGCTTCTTTCCAGTTTTGAACGGAAGATATTTCCTTTTTCACCATAGCCCTCTATGGGCTTCCAAATATCCCTTTGCCAATTCCACAAGAACAGACTTAGCGAAAGGCTTCTTGAAGGGAAAGATGTAACTCTGTGAGACGAATTAACAGAACATAGAGCAGTTTCTCTGATAGCTTCTTTCCAGTTTTGAAGGGAAGATATTTCCTTTTTCACCATAGCCCTCTATGGGCTTCCAAATATCCCTTTGCCAATTCCACAAGAACAGCCTTTGCGAAAGGCTTCTTGAAGGGAAAGATGTAACTCTGTGAGAGGAATTAACAGAACACAGAGCAGTTTCTCAGAAAGCTTCTTTCCAGTTTTGAACGGAAGATATTTCCTTTTTCACCATAGCCCTCTATGGGCTTCCAAATATCCCTTTGCCAATTCCACAAGAACAGCCTTAGCGAAAGGCTTCTTGAAGGGAAAGATGTAACTCTGTGAGACGAATTAACAGAACACAGAGCAGTTTCTCAGAAAGCTTCTTTCCAGTTTTGAACGAAAGATATTTCCTTTTTCACCATAGCCCTCTATGGGCTACCAAATATCCCATTGTCAATTCCACAAGAACAGCCTTAGCGAAAGGCTTCTTGAAGGGAAAGATGTAACTCTGTGAGATGAATTAACAGAACACAGAGCAGTTTCTCAGAAAGCTTCTTTCCAGTTTTGAAGGGAAGATATTTCTTTTTTCACCATAGCCCTCTATGGGCTTCCTCATATCCCTTTGCCAATTCCACAAAAACAGCCTTAGCGAAAGGCTTCTTGAAAGGAAAGATGTAACTCTGTGAGATGAATTAACAGAACACAGAGCAGTTTCTCTGAGAGCTTCTTTCCAGTTTTGAACGGAAGATATTTCCTTTTTCACCATAGCCCTCTAGGGGCTTCCAAATATCCCTTTGCCAATTCCACAAGAACAGCCTTAGCGAAAGGCTTCTTGAAGGGAAAGATGTAACTCTGTGAGATGCCTTAACAGAACACAGAGCAGTTTCTCAGAAAGCTTCTTTCCAGTTTTGAACGGAAGATATTTCCTTTTTCACCATAGCCCTCTATGGGCTTCCAAATATCCCTTTGCCAATTCCACAAGAAGAGACTTAGCGAAAGCCTTCTTGAAGGGAAAGATGTAACTCTGTGAGATGAATTAACAGAACACAGAGCAGTTTCTCAGAAAGCTTCTTTCCAGTTTTGAACGGAAGATATTTCCTTTTTCACCATAGCCCTCTAAGGGCTTCCAAATATCCCTTTTCCAATTCCACAAGAACAGCCTTAGCGAAAGGCTTCTTGAAGGGAAAGATGTAACTCTGTGAGATGAATTAACAGAACACAGAGCAGTTTCTCAGAAAGCTTCTTTCCAGTTTTGAACGGAAGATATTTCCTTTTTCACCAAAGCCTTCTAAGGGCTTCCAAATATCCCTTTGCCAATTCCACAAGAACAGCCTTAGCGAAAGGCTTCTTCAAGGGAAAGATGTAACTCTGTGAGACGAATTAACAGAACACAGAGCAGTTTCTCAGAAAGCGTCTTTCCAGTTTTGAAGGGAAGATATTTCCTTTTTCACCATAGCCCTCTATGGGCTTCCAAATATCCCTTTGCCAATTCCACAAGAACAGCCTTAGCGAAAGGATTCTTGAAGGGAAAGATGCAACTCTGTGAGATGAATTAACAGAACACAGAGCAGTTTCTCAGAAAGCTTCTTTCCAGTTTTCAACGGAAGATATTTCCTTTTTCACCATAGCCCTCTATGTGCTTCCAAATATCCCTTTGCCAATTCCACAAGAACAGCCTTAGCGAAAGGCTTCTTGAAGGGAAAGATGTATCTCTGTGGGATGAATTAACAGAACACAGAGCGGTTTCTCAGAAAGCTTCTTTCCAGTTTTGAACGGAAGATATTTCCTTTTTCACCATAGCCCTCTATGGGCTTCCAAATATCCCTTTGCCAATTCCACAAGAACAGCCTTAGCGAAAGGCTTCTTGAAGGGAAAGATGTAACTCTGTGAGATGAATTAACAGAACACAGAGCGGTTTCTCAGAAAGCTTCTTTCCAGTTTTGAACGGAAGATATTTCCTTTTTCAACATAGCCCTCTATGGGCTTCCAAATATCACTTTGCCAATTCCACAAGAACAGCCTTAGCGAGAGGCTTCTTTAAGGGAAGGATGTAACTCTGGGAGTTGAATTAACAGAACACAGAGCAGTTTCTCAGAAAGCTTCTTTCCAGTTTTGAACGGAAGATATTTCTTTTTTCACCATAGCCCTCTATGGGTTTCCAAATATCCCTTTGCCAATTCCACAAGAACAGCCTTAGCGAAAGGCTTCTTGAACGGAAATATGTAACTCTGTTAGATGAATTAACAGAACACAGAGCAGTTTCTCAGAAAGCTTCTTTCCAGTTTTGAACGGAAGATATTTGCTTTTTCACCATAGCCCACGATGGGCTTCCAAATATCCCTTTGCCAATTCCACAAGAACAGCCTTAGCAAAAGGCTTCTTCAAGGGAATGATGTAACTCTGTGAGATGCATTAACAGAACACAGAGCAGTTTCTCACAAAGCTTCTTTCCAGTTTTGAACGGAAGATATTTCCTTTTTCACCATAGCCCTCTATGGGCTTCCAAATATCCCTTTGCCAATTCCACAAGAACAGCCTCAGCGAAAGGCTTCTTGAAGGGAAACATGTAACTCTGTGAGATGAATTAACAGAACACAGAGCAGTTTCTCAGAAAGCTTCTTTCCAGTTTTGAACGGAAGATATTTCCTTTTTCACCATAGCCCTCTATGGGCTTCCAAATATCCCTTTGCCAATTCCAGAAGAACAGCCTTAGCGAAAGGCTTCTTGAAGGAAAAGATGTAACTCTGTGAGATGAATTAACAGAACACAGAGCAGTTTCTCAGAAAGCTTCTTTCCAGTTTTGAACGGAAGATATTTCCTTTTTCACCATAGCCCTCTATGGGCTTCCAAATATCCCTTTGCCAATTCCAGAAGAACAGCCTTAGCGAAAGGCTTCTTGAAGGGAAAGATGTAACCCTGTGAGATGAATTAACAGAACACAGAGCAGTTTCTCAGAAAGCTTCTTTCCAGTTTTGAACGGAAGATATTTCCTTTTTCACCATAGCCCTCTATGGGCTTCCAAATATCCCTTTGCCAATTCCACAAGAACAGCCTTAGCGAAAGGCTTCTTGAAGGGAAAGATGTAACTCTGTGAGACGAATTAACAGAACATAGAGCAGTTTCTCTGATAGCTTCTTTCCAGTTTTGAAGGGAAGATATTTCCTTTTTCACCATAGCCCTCTATGGGCTTCCAAATATCCCTTTGCCAATTCCACAAGAACAGCCTTTGCGAAAGGCTTCTTGAAGGGAAAGATGTAACTCTGTGAGAGGAATTAACAGAACACAGAGCAGTTTCTCAGAAAGCTTCTTTCCAGTTTTGAACGGAAGATATTTCCTTTTTCACCATAGCCCTCTATGGGCTTCCAAATATCCCTTTGCCAATTCCACAAGAACAGCCTTAGCGAAAGGCTTCTTGAAGGGAAAGATGTAACTCTGTGAGACGAATTAACAGAACACAGAGCAGTTTCTCAGAAAGCTTCTTTCCAGTTTTGAACGAAAGATATTTCCTTTTTCACCATAGCCCTCTATGGGCTACCAAATATCCCATTGTCAATTCCACAAGAACAGCCTTAGCGAAAGGCTTCTTGAAGATAAAGATGTAACTCTGTGAGATGAATTAACAGAACACAGAGCAGTTTCTCAGAAAGTTTCTTTCCAGTTTTGAAGGGAAGATATTTCCTTTTTCACCATAGCCCTCTATGGGCTTCTTCATATCCCTTTGCCAATTCCACAAAAACAGCCTTAGCGAAAGGCTTCTTGAAAGGAAAGATGTAACTCTGTGAGATGAATTAAGAGAACACAGAGCAGTTTCTCTGAGAGCTTCTTTCCAGTTTTGAACGGAAGATATTTCCTATTTCACCATAGCCCTCTAGGGGCTTCCAAATATCCCTTTGCCAATTCCACAAGAACAGCCTTGGCGAAAGGTTTCTTGAAGGGAAAGATGTAACTCTGTGAGATGAATTAACAGAACACAGAGCAGTTTCTCAGAAAGCTTCTTTCCAGTTTTGAAGGTAAGATATTTCCTTTTTCACCATACCCCTCTATGGGCTTCCAAATATCCCTTTGCCAATTCCAAAAGAAGAGCCTTAGCGAAAGGCTTCCTGAAGGGAAAGATGTAACTCTGTGAGATGAATTAACAGAACACAGAGCAGTTTCTCAGAAAGCTTCTTTCCAGTTTTGAACGGAAGGTATTTCCTTTTTCACCATAGCCCTCTATGGGCTTCCAAATATCCCTTTGCCAATTCCACAAGAACAGCCTTAGCGAAAGGCTTCTTGAAGGGAAAGATGTAACTCTGTGAGATGCCTTAACAGAACACAGAGCAGTTTCTCAGAAAGCTTCTTTCCAGTTTTGAACGGAAGATATTTCCTTTTTCACCATAGCCCTCTATGGGCTTCCAAATATCCCTTTGCCAATTCCACAAGAAGAGCCTTAGCGAAAGCCTTCTTGAAGGGAAAGATGTAACTCTGTGAGATGAATTAACAGAACACAGAGCAGTTTCTCAGAAAGCTTCTTTCCAGTTTTGAACGGAAGGTATTTCCTTTTTCACCATAGCCCTCTATGGGCTTCCAAATATCCCTTTGCCAATTCCACAAGAACAGCCTTATCGAAAGGCTTCTTGAAGGGAAAGATGTAACTCTGGGAGATGAATTAACAGAACACAGAGCAGTTTCTCAGAAAGCTTCTTTCCAGTTTTGAACGGAAGATATTTCCTTTTTCACCATAGCCCACGATGGGCTTCCAAATATCCCTTTGCCAATTCCACAAGAACAGCCTTAGCGAAAGGCTTCTTGAAGGGAAAGATGTAACTCTGTGAGACGAATTAACAGAACACAGAGCAGTTTCTCAGAAAGCTTCTTTCGAGTTTTGAAGGGAAGATATTTCCTTTTTCACCATAGCCCTCAATGGGCTTCCAAATATCCGTTTGCCAATTCCACAAGAACAGCCTTAGCGAAAGGCTTCTTGAAGGGAAAGATGTAACTCTGTGAGATGAATTAACAGAACACAGAGCAGTTTCTCAGAAAGCTTCTTTCCAGTTTTGAACGGAAGATATTTCCTTTTTGACCATAGCCCTCCATGGGCTTCCAAATATCCCTTTGCCAATTCCACAAGAACAGCCTTAGCGAAAGGCTTCTTGAAGGGAAAGATGTAACTCTGTGAGATGAATTAACAGAACACAGAGCAGTTTCTCAGAAAGCTTCTTTCCAGTTTTGAACGGAAGATATTTCCTTTTTCACCATAGCCTTCTATGGGCTTCCAAATATCCCTTTGCCAATTCCACAAGAACAGCCTTAGCGAAAGGCTTCTTGAAGGGAAAGATGTAACTCTGTGAGATGAATTAACAGAACACAGAGCGGTTTCTCAGAAAGCTTCTTTCCAGTTTTGAACGGAAGATATTTCCTTTTTCACCATAGCCCTCTATGGGCTTCCAAATATCCCTTTGCCAATTCCACAAGAACAGCCTTAGCGAGAGGCTTCTTGAAGGGAAGGATGTAACTCTGGGAGATGAATTAACAGAACACAGAGCAGTTTCTCAGAAAGCTTCTTTCCAGTTTTGAACGGAAGATATTTCCTTTTTCACCATAGCCCTCTATGGGTTTCCAAATATCCCTTTGCCAATTCCACAAGAACAGCCTTAGCAAAAGGCTTCTTCAAGGGAATGATGTAACTCTGTGAGACGAATTAACAGAACACAGAGCAGTTTCTCAGAAAGCTTCTTTCCAGTTTTGAACGGAAGATATTTCCTTTTTCACCATAGGCCTCTATGGGCTTCCAAATATCCCTTTTTCAATTCCACAAGAACAGCCTTAGCGAAAGGCTTCTTGAAGGGAAAGATGTATCTCTGTGGGATGAATTAACAGAACACAGAGCGGTTTCTCAGAAAGCTTCTTTCCAGTTTTGAACGGAAGATATTTCCTTTTTCACCATAGCCCTCTATGGGCTTCCAAATATCCCTTTGCCAATTCCACAAGAACAGCCTTAGCGAGAGGCTTCTTTAAGGGAAGGATGTAACTCTGGGAGTTGAATTAACAGAACACAGAGCAGTTTCTCAGAAAGCTTCTTTCCAGTTTTGAACGGAAGATATTTCTTTTTTCACCATAGCCCTCTATGGGTTTCCAAATATCCCTTTGCCAATTCCACAAGAACAGCCTTAAAGAAAGGCTTCTTGAACGGAAAGATGTAACTCTGTGAGATGAATTAACAGAACACAGAGCAGTTTCTCAGAAAGCTTCTTTCCAGTTTTGAACGGAAGATATTTCCTTTTTCACCGTAGCCCACGATGGGCTTCCAAATATCCCTTTGCCAATTCCACAAGAACAGCCTTAGCGAAAGCCTTCTTGAAGGGAAAGATGTAACTCTGTGAGATGAATTAACAGAACACAGAGCAGTTTCTCAGAAAGCTTCTTTCCAGTTTTGAACGGAAGATATTTCCTTTTTCACCATAGCCCTCTATGGGCTTCCAAATATCCCTTTGCCAATTCCACAAGAACAGCCTTATCGAAAGGCTTCTTGAAGGGAAAGATGTAACTCTGGGAGATGAATTAACAGAACACAGAGCAGTTTCTCAGAAAGCTTCTTTCCAGTTTTGAACGGAAGATATTTCCTTTTTCACCATAGCCCACGATGGGCTTCCAAATATCCCTTTGCCAATTCCACAAGAACAGCCTTAGCGAAAGGCTTCTTGAAGGGAAAGATGTAACTCTGTGAGACGAATTAACAGAACACAGAGCAGTTTCTCAGAAAGCTTCTTTCGAGTTTTGAAGGGAAGATATTTCCTTTTTCACCATAGCCCTCAATGGGCTTCCAAATATCCGCTTGCCAATTCCACAAGAACAGCCTTAGCGAAAGGCTTCTTGAAGGGAAAGATGTAACTCTGTGAGATGAATTAACAGAACACAGAGCAGTTTCTCAGAAAGCTTCTTTCCAGTTTTGAACGGAAGATATTTCCTTTTTGACCATAGCCCTCCATGGGCTTCCAAATATCCCTTTGCCAATTCCACAAGAACAGCCTTAGCGAAAGGCTTCTTGAAGGGAAAGATGTAACTCTGTGAGATGAATTAACAGAACACAGAGCAGTTTCTCAGAAAGCTTCTTTCCAGTTTTGAACGGAAGATATTTCCTTTTTCACCATAGCCTTCTATGGGCTTCCAAATATCCCTTTGCCAATTCCACAAGAACAGCCTTAGCGAAAGGCTTCTTGAAGGGAAAGATGTAACTCTGTGAGATGAATTAACAGAACACAGAGCGGTTTCTCAGAAAGCTTCTTTCCAGTTTTGAACGGAAGATATTTCCTTTTTCACCATAGCCCTCTATGGGCTTCCAAATATCCCTTTGCCAATTCCACAAGAACAGCCTTAGCGAGAGGCTTCTTGAAGGGAAGGATGTAACTCTGGGAGATGAATTAACAGAACACAGAGCAGTTTCTCAGAAAGCTTCTTTCCAGTTTTGAACGGAAGATATTTCCTTTTTCACCATAGCCCTCTATGGGTTTCCAAATATCCCTTTGCCAATTCCACAAAAACAGCCTTAGCAAAAGGCTTCTTCAAGGGAATGATGTAACTCTGTGAGACGAATTAACAGAACACAGAGCAGTTTCTCAGAAAGCTTCTTTCCAGTTTTCAACGGAAGATATTTCCTTTTTCACCATAGCCCTCTATGGGCTTCCAAATATCCCTTTGCCAATTCCACAAGAACAGCCTTAGCGAAAGGCTTCTTGAAGGGAAAGATGTATCTCTGTGGGATGAATTAACAGAACACAGAGCGGTTTCTCAGAAAGCTTCTTTCCAGTTTTGAACGGAAGATATTTCCTTTTTCACCATAGCCCTCTATGGGCTTCCAAATATCCCTTTGCCAATTCCACAAGAACAGCCTTAGCGAGAGGCTTCTTGAAGGGAAAGATGTAACTCTGTGAGATGAATTAACAGAACACAGAGCGGTTTCTCAGAAAGCTTCTTTCCAGTTTTTGAACGGAAGATATTTCCTTTTTCACCATAGCCCTCTATGGGCTTCCAAATATCCCTTTGCCAATTCCACAAGAACAGCCTTAGCGAGAGGCTTCTTTAAGGGAAGGATGTAACTCTGGGAGTTGAATTAACAGAACACAGAGCAGTTTCTCAGAAAGCTTCTTTCCAGTTTTGAACGGAAGATATTTCTTTTTTCACCATAGCCCTCTATGGGTTTCCAAATATCCCTTTGCCAATTCCACAAGAACAGCCTTAGCGAAAGGCTTCTTGAACGGAAAGATGTAACACTGTGAGATGAATTAACAGAACACAGAGCAGTTTCTCAGAAAGCTTCTTTCCAGTTTTGAACGGAAGATATTTCCTTTTTCACCATAGCCCACGATGGGCTTCCAAATATCCCTTTGCCAATTCCACAAGAACAGCCTTAGCGAAAGGCTTCTTGAAGGGAAAGATGTAACTCTGTGAGAGGAATTAACAGAACACAGAGCAGTTTCTCAGAAAGCTTCTTTCCAGTTTTGAAGGGAAGATATTTCCTTTTTCCCCATAGCCCTCAATGGGCTTCCAAATATCCGTTTGCCAATTCCACAAGAACAGCCTTAGCGAAAGGCTTCTTGAAGGGAAAGATGTAACTCTGTGAGATGAATTAACAGAACACAGAGCAGTTTCTCAGAAAGCTTCTTTCCAGTTTTGAACGGAAGATATTTCCTTTTTCACCATAGCCCTCTATGGGCTTCCAAATATCCCTTTGCCAATTCCACAAGAACAGCCTTAGCAAAAGGCTTCTTCAAGGGAATGATGTAACTCTGTGAGATGCATTAACAGAACACAGAGCAGTTTCTCAGAAACCTTCTTTCCAGTTTTGAACGGAAGATATTTCCTTTTTCACCATAGCCCTCTATGGGCTTCCAAATATCCCTTTGCCAATTCCACAAGAACAGCCTCAGCGAAAGGCTTCTTGAAGGGAAACATGTAACTCTGTGAGATGAATTAACAGAACACAGAGCAGTTTATCAGAAAGCTTCTTTCCAGTTTTGAACGGAAGATATTTCCTTTTTGACCATAGCCCTCAATGGGCTTGCAAATATCCCTTTGCAAATTCCACAAGAACAGCCTTAGCGAAAGGCTTCTTCAAGGGAAAGATGTAACTCTGTGAGATGAATTAACAGAACACAGAGCGGTTTCTCAGAAAGCTTCTTTCCAGTTTTGAAGGGAAGATATTTCCTTTTTCACCATAGCCCTCTATGGGCTTCCAAATATCCCTTTGCCAATTCCACAAGAACAGCCTTAGCGAAAGGCTTCTTCAAGGGAAAGATGTATCTCTGTGAGATGAATTAACACAACACAGAGCAGTTTCTCTGAAAGCTTCTTTCCAGTTTTGAAGGGCAGATATTTCCTTTTTCACCATAGCCCTCTATGGGCTTCCAAATATCCCTTTGCCAATTCCACAAGAACAGCCTTAGCGAAAGACTTCTTGAAGGGAAAGATGTAACTCTGTGAGATGAATTAACAGAACACAGAGCGGTTTCTCAGAAAGCTTCTTTCCAGTTTTGAACGGAAGATATTTCCTTTTTGACCATAGCCCTCTATGGGCTTCCAAATATTCCTTTGCCAATTCCACAAGAACAGCCTTAGCGAAAGGGTTCTTCAAGGGAAAGATGTAACTCTGTGAGATGAATTAAGAGAACACAGAGAGGTTTCTCAGAAAGCTTCTTTCCAGTTTTGAAGGGAAGATATTTCCTTTTTCACCATAGCCCTCTATGGGCTTCCAAATATCCCTTTGCCAATTCCACAAGAACAGCCTTAGCGAAAGGCTTCTTGAAGGGAAAGATGTAACTCTGAGAGACGAATTAACAGAACACAGAGCAGTTTCTCAGAAAGCTTCTTTCCAGTTTTGAACGGAAGATATTTCCTTTTTCACCGTAGCCCTCTATGGGCTTCCAAATATCCCTTTGCCAATTCCACAAGAACAGCCTTAGCGAAAGGCTTCTTGAAGGGAAAGATGTAACTCTGTGAGATGAACTAACAGAACACAGAGCAGTTTCTCAGAAAGCTTCTTTCCAGTTTTGAACGGAAGATATTTCCTTTTTCACCATAGCCCTCTAAGGGCTTCCAAATATCCCTTTGCCAATTCCACAAGAACAGCCTTAGCGAAAGGCTTCTTGAAGGGAAAGATGTAACTCTGTGAGACGAATTAACAGAACACAGAGCAGTTTCTCAGAAAGCTTCTTTCCAGTTTTGAACGGAAGATATTTCCTTTTTCACCGTAGCCCTCTATGGGCTTCCAAATATCCCTTTGCCAATTCCACAAGAACAGCCTTAGCGAAAGGCTTCTTGAAGGGAAAGATGTAACTCTGTGAGATGAATTAACAGAACACAGAGCGGTTTCTCAGAAAGCTTCTTTCCAGTTTTGAACGGAAGATATTTCCTTTTTCACCATAGCCCTCTACGGGCTTCCAAATATCCCTTTGCCAATTCCACAAGAACAGCCTTAGCGAAAGGCTTCTTCAAGGGAAAGATGTAACTCTGTGAGATGAATTAACAGAACACAGAGCGGTTTCTCAGAAAGCTTCTTTCCAGTTTTGAAGGGAAGATATTTCGTTTTACACCATAGCCCTCTATGGGCTTCCAAATATCCCTTTGCCAATTCCACAAGAACAGCCTTAGCGAAAGGCTTCTTGAAGGGAAAGATGTAACTCTGTGAGATGAATTAACAGAACACAGAGCAGTTTCTCAGAAAGCTTCTTTCCAGTTTTGAAGGGAAGATATTTCCGTTTTCACCATAGCCCTCTATGGGCTTCCAAATATCCCTTTGCCAATTCCGCAAGAACAGCCTTAGCGAAAGGCTTCTTGAAGGGAAAGATGTAACTCTGTGAGATGAATTAACAGAACCCAGAGCGGTTTCTCAGAAAGCTTCTTTCCAGTTTTGAACGGAAGATATTTCCTTTTTCACCATAGCCCTCTATGGGCCTCCAAATATCCCTTTGCCAATTCCACAAGAACAGCCTTAGCGAAAGGGTTCTTGAAGGGAAAGATGTAACTCTGTGAGATGAATTAACAGAACACAGAGCAGTTTCTCAGAAAGCTTCTTTCCAGTTTTGAACGGAAGATATTTCCTTTTTCACCATAGCCCTCTATGGGCTTCCAAATATCCCTTTGCCAATTCCACAAGAACAGCCTTAGCGAAAGGCTTCTTGAAGGGAAAGATGTAACTCTGAGAGATGAATTAACAGAACACAGAGCAGTTTCTCAGAAAGCTTCCTTCCAGTTTTGAATGGAAGATATTTCCTTTTTCACCATAGCCCTCTAAGGGCTTCCAAATATCCCTTTGCCAATTCCACAAGAACAGCCTTAGCGAAAGGCTTCTTGAAGGGAAAGATGTAACTCTGTGAGACGAATTAACAGAACACAGAGCAGTTTCTCAGAAAGCTTCTTTCCAGTTTTGAACGGAAGATATTTCCTTTTTCACCATAGCCCTCTATGGGCTTCCAAATATCCCTTTGCCAATTCCACAAGAACAGCCTTAGCGAAAGGCTTCTTGAAGGGAAAGATGTAACTCTGTGAGACGAATTAACAGAACACAGCGCCGTTTCTCAGAAAGCTTCTTTCCAGTTTTGAAGGGAAGATATTTCCTTTTTCACCATAGCCCTCTATGGGCTTCCAAATATCCCTTTGCCAATTCCACAAGAACAGCCTTAGCGAAAGGCTTCTTGAAGGGAAAGATGTAACTCTGTGAGATGAACTAACAGAACACAGAGCAGTTTCTCAGAAAGCTTCTTTTCAGTTTTGTACGGAAGATATTTCCTTTTTCACCATAGCCCTCTATGGGCCTCCAAATATCCCTTTGCCAATTCCACAAGAACAGCCTTAGCGAAAGGCTTCTTGAAGGGAAAGATGTAACTCTGAGAGACGAATTAACAGAACACAGAGCAGTTTCTCAGAAAGCTTCTTTCCAGTTTTGAACGGAAGATATTTCCTTTTTCACCAAAGCCTTCTAAGGGCTTCCAAATATCCCTTTGCCAATTCCAAAAGAACAGCCTTAGCGAAAGGCTTCTTGAAGGGAAAGATGTAACTCTGTGAGAGGAATTAACAGAACACAGAGCAGTTTCTCAGAAAGCTTCTTTCCAGTTTTGAAGGGAAGATATTTCCTTTTTCCCCATAGCCCTCAATGGGCTTCCAAATATCCGTTTGCCAATTTTACAAGAACAGCCTTAGCGAAAGGATTCTTGAAGGGAAAGATGTAACTCTGTGAGATGAATTAACAGAACACAGAGCAGTTTCTCAGAAAGCTTCTTTCCAGTTTTGAACGGAAGATATTTCCTTTTTCACCATAGCCCTCATTGGGCTTCCAAATATCCCTTTGCCAATTCCACAAGAACAGCCTTAGCAAAAGGCTTCTTCAAGGGAATGATGTAACTCTGTGAGATGCATTAACAGAACACAGAGCAGTTTCTCAGAAAGCTTCTTTCCAGTTTTGAACGGAAGATATTTCCTTTTTCACCATAGCCCTCTATGGGCTTCCAAATATCCCTTTGCCAATTCCACAAGAACAGCCTCAGCGAAAGGCTTCTTGAAGGGAAACATGTAACTCTGTGAGATGAATTAACAGAACACAGAGCAGTTTCTCAGAAAGCTTCTTTCCAGTTTTGAACGGAAGATATTTCCTTTTTCACCATAGCCCTCTATGGGCTTCCAAATATCCCTTTGCCAATTCCAGAAGAACAGCCTTAGCGAAAGGCTTCTTGAAGGAAAAGATGTAACTCTGTGAGATGAATTAACAGAACACAGAGCAGTTTCTCAGAAAGCTTCTTTCCAGTTTTGAACGGAAGATATTTCCTTTTTCACCATAGCCCTCTATGGGCTTCCAAATATCCCTTTGCCAATTCCAGAAGAACAGCCTTAGCGAAAGGCTTCTTGAAGGGAAAGATGTAACTCTGTGAGATGAATTAACAGAACACAGAGCAGTTTCTCAGAAAGCTTCTTTCCAGTTTTGAACGGAAGATATTTCCTTTTTCACCATAGCCCTCTATGGGCTTCCAAATATCCCTTTGCCAATTCCACAAGAACAGACTTAGCGAAAGGCTTCTTGAAGGGAAAGATGTAACTCTGTGAGACGAATTAACAGAACATAGAGCAGTTTCTCTGATAGC
Organism: Chlorocebus sabaeus; assembly: GCF_047675955.1. NCBI lineage: Eukaryota > Metazoa > Chordata > Mammalia > Primates > Cercopithecidae > Chlorocebus > Chlorocebus sabaeus. The sequence continues at coordinate 1,244,551 of NW_027327870.1, read as the reverse complement.
TTCTTTCCAGTTTTGAAGGGAAGATATTTCCTTTTTCACCATAGCCCTCTATGGGCTTCCAAATATCCCTTTGCCAATTCCACAAGAACAGCCTTTGCGAAAGGCTTCTTGAAGGGAAAGATGTAACTCTGTGAGAGGAATTAACAGAACACAGAGCAGTTTCTCAGAAAGCTTCTTTCCAGTTTTGAACGGAAGATATTTCCTTTTTCACCATAGCCCTCTATGGGCTTCTAAATATCCCTTTGCCAATTCCACAAGAACAGCCTTAGCGAAAGGCTTCTTGAAGGGAAAGATGTAACTCTGTGAGACGAATTAACAGAACACAGAGCAGTTTCTCAGAAAGCTTCTTTCCAGTTTTGAACGAAAGATATTTCCTTTTTCACCATTGCCCTCTATGGGCTACCAAATATCCCATTGTCAATTCCACAAGAACAGCCTTAGCGAAAGGCTTCTTGATGGGAAAGATGTAACTCTGTGAGATGAATTAACAGAACACAGAGCAGTTTCTCAGAAAGCTTCTTTCCAGTTTTGAACGGAAGATATTTCCTTTTTCACCACAGCCTTCTATGGGCTTCCAAATATCCCTTTGCCAATTCCACAAGAACAGCCTTAGCAAAAGGCTTCTTCAAGGGAATGATGTAACTCTGTGAGATGCATTAACAGAACACAGAGCAGTTTCTCAGAAAGCTTCTTTCCAGTTTTGAATGGAAGATATTTCCTTTTTCACCATAGCCCTCTATGGGCTTCCAAATATCCCTTTGCCAATTCCACAAGAACAGCCTCAGCGAAAGGCTTCTTGAAGAGAAATATGTAACTCTGTGAGATGAATTAACAGAACACAGAGCAGTTTCTCAGAAAGCTTCTTTCCAGTTTTGAACGGAAGATATTTCCTTTTTCACCATAGCCCTCTATGGGCTTCCAAATATCCCTTTGCCAATTCCAGAAGAACAGCCTTAGCGAAAGGCTTCTTGAAGGAAAAGATGTAACTCTGTGAGATGAATTAACAGAACACAGAGCAGTTTCTCAGAAAGCTTCTTTCCAGTTTTGAACGGAAGATATTTCCTTTTTCACCATAGCCCTCTATGGGCTTCCAAATATCCCTTTGCCAATTCCAGAAGAACAGCCTTAGCGAAAGGCTTCTTGAAGGGAAAGATGTAACTCTGTGAGATGAATTAACAGAACACAGAGCAGTTTCTCAGAAAGCTTCTTTCCAGTTTTGAACGGAAGATATTTCCTTTTTCACCATAGCCCTCTATGGGCTTCCAAATATCCCTTTGCCAATTCCACAAGAACAGCCTTTGCGAAAGGCTTCTTGAAGGGAAAGATGTAACTCTGTGAGAGGAATTAACAGAACACAGAGCAGTTTCTCAGAAAGCTTCTTTCCAGTTTTGAACGGAAGATATTTCCTTTTTCACCATAGCCCTCTATGGGCTTCCAAATATCCCTTTGCCAATTCCACAAGAACAGCCTTAGCGAAAGGCTTCTTGAAGGGAAAGATGTAACTCTGTGAGACGAATTAACAGAACACAGAGCAGTTTCTCAGAAAGCTTCTTTCCAGTATTGAACGAAAGATATTTCCTTTTTCACCATAGCCCTCTATGGGCTACCAAATATCCCATTGTCAATTCCACAAGAACAGCCTTAGCGAAAGGCTTCTTGAAGGGAAAGATGTAACTCTGTGAGATGAATTAACAGAACACAGAGCAGTTTCTCAGAAAGCTTCTTTCCAGTTTTGAAGGGAAGATATTTCTTTTTTCACCATAGCCCTCTATGGGCTTCCTCATATCCCTTTGCCAATTCCACAAAAACAGCCTTAGCGAAAGGCTTCTTGAAAGGAAAGATGTAGCTCTGTGAGATGAATTAACAGAACACAGAGCAGTTTCTCTGAGAGCTTCTTTCCAGTTTTGAACGGAAGATATTTCCTTTTTCACCATAGCCCTCTAGGGGCTTCCAAATATCCCTTTGCCAATTCCACAAGAACAGCCTTAGCGAAAGGCTTCTTGAAGGGAAAGATGTAACTCTGTGAGATGCCTTAACAGAACACAGAGCAGTTTCTCAGAAAGCTTCTTTCCAGTTTTGAACGGAAGATATTTCCTTTTTCACCATAGCCCTCTATGGGCTTCCAAATATCCCTTTGCCAATTCCACAAGAAGAGCCTTAGCGAAAGCCTTCTTGAAGGGAAAGATGTAACTCTGTGAGATGAATTAACAGAACACAGAGCAGTTTCTCAGAAAGCTTCTTTCCAGTTTTGAACGGAAGATATTTCCTTTTTCACCATAGCCCTCTATGGGCTTCCAAATATCCCTTTGCCAATTCCACAAGAACAGCCTTAGCGAAAGGCTTCTTGAAGGGAAAGATGTAACTCTGGGAGATGAATTAACAGAACACAGAGCAGTTTCTCAGAAAGCTTTTTTCCAGTTTTGAACGGAAGATATTTCCTTTTTCACCACAGCCTTCTATGGGCTTCCAAATATCCCTTTGCCAATTCCACAAGAACAGCCTTAGCGAAAGGCTTCTTCAAGGGAAAGATGTAACTCTGTGAGACGAATTAACAGAACACAGAGCAGTTTCTCAGAAAGCTTCTTTCCAGTTTTGAATTGAAGATATTTCCTTTTTCACCATAGCCCTCTAAGGGCTCCCAAATATCCCTTTGGAAATTCCACAAGAACAGCCTTAGCGAAAGGCTCCTTGAGGGGAAAGATGTAACTCTGTGAGATGAATTAACAGAACACAGAGCAGTTTCTCAGAAAGCTTCTTTCCAGTTTTGAACGGAAGATATTTCCTTTTTGACCATAGCCCTCTATGGGCTTCCAAATATCCCTTTGCCAATTCCACAAGAACAGCCTTATCGAAAGGCTTCTTGAAGGGAAAGATGTAACTCTGTGAGATGAATTAACAGAACACAGAGCAGTTTCTCAGAAAGCTTCTTTCCAGTTTTAAACGGAAGATATTTCCTTTTTCACCATAGCCCACGATGGGCTTCCAAATATCCCTTTGCCAATTCCACAAGAACAGCCTTAGCGAAAGGCTTCTTGAAGGGAAAGATGTAACTCTGTGAGACGAATTAACAGAACACAGAGCAGTTTCTCAGAAAGCTTCTTTCCAGTTTTGAAGGGAAGATATTTCCTTTTTCACCATAGCCCTCAATGGGCTTCCAAATATCCGTTTGCCAATTCCACAAGAACAGCCTTAGCGAAAGGCTTCTTGAAGGGAAAGATGTAACTCTGTGAGATGAATGAACAGAACACAGAGCAGTTTCTCAGAAAGCTTCTTTCCAGTTTTGAACGGAAGATATTTCCTTTTTGACCATAGCCCTCCATGGGCTTCCAAATATCCCTTTGCCAATTCCACAAGAACAGCCTTAGCGAAAGGCTTCTTGAAGGGAAAGATGTAACTCTGTGAGATGAATTAACAGAACACAGAGCAGTTTCTCAGAAAGCTTCTTTCCAGTTTTGAACGGAAGATATTTCCTTTTTCACCATAGCCTTCTATGGGCTTCCAAATATCCCTTTGCCAATTCCACAAGAACAGCCTTAGCGAAAGGCTTCTTGAAGGGAAAGATGTAACTCTGTGAGATGAATTAACAGAACACAGAGCGGTTTCTCAGAAAGCTTCTTTCCAGTTTTGAACGGAAGATATTTCCTTTTTCACCATAGCCCTCTATGGGCTTCCAAATATCCCTTTGCCAATTCCACAAGAACAGCCTTAGCGAGAGGCTTCTTGAAGGGAAGGATGTAACTCTGGGAGATGAATTAACAGAACACAGAGCAGTTTCTCAGAAAGCTTCTTTCCAGTTTTGAACGGAAGATATTTCCTTTTTCACCATAGCCCTCTATGGGTTTCCAAATATCCCTTTGCCAATTCCACAAGAACAGCCTTAGCAAAAGGCTTCTTCAAGGGAATGATGTAACTCTGTGAGACGAATTAACAGAACACAGAGCAGTTTCTCAGAAAGCTTCTTTCCAGTTTTGAACGGAAGATATTTCCTTTTTCACCATAGGCCTCTATGGGCTTCCAAATATCCCTTTTCCAATACCACAAGAACAGCCTTAGCGAAAGGCTTCTTGAAGGGAAAGATGTAACTCTGTGAGATGAATTAACAGAACACAGAGCAGTTTCTCAGAAAGCTTCTTTCCAGTTTTGAACGGAAGATATTTCCTTTTTCACCTTAGCCCTCTATGGGCTTCCAAATATCCCTTTACAAATTCCACAAGAACAGCCTTAGCAAAAGGCTTCTTGAAGGGAAAGATGTAACTCTGTGAGATGAATTAACAGAACACAGAGCAGTTTCTCAGAAAGCTTCTTTCCAGTTTTGAACGGAAGATATTTCCTTTTTCACCAAAGCCTTCTAAGGGCTTCCAAATATCCCTTTGCCAATTCCACAAGAACAGCCTTAGCGAAAGGCTTCTTCAAGGGAAAGATGTAACTCTGTGAGACGAATTAACAGAACACAGAGCAGTTTCTCAGAAAGCGTCTTTCCAGTTTTGAAGGGAAGATATTTCCTTTTTCACCATAGCCCTCTATTGGCTTCCAAATATCCCTTTGCCAATTCCACAAGAACAGCCTTAGCGAAAGGATTCTTGAAGGGAAAGATGTAACTCTGTGAGATGAATTAACAGAACACAGAGCAGTTTCTCAGAAAGCTTCTTTCCAGTTTTCAACGGAAGATATTTCCTTTTTCACCATAGCCCTCTATGGGCTTCCAAATATCCCTTTGCCAATTCCACAAGAACAGCCTTAGCGAAAGGCTTCTTGAAGGGAAAGATGTATCTCTGTGGGATGAATTAACAGAACACAGAGCAGTTTCTCAGAAAGCTTCATTCCAGTTTTGAACGGAAGACATTTCCTTTTTCACCATAGCCCTCTATGGGCTTCCAAATATCCCTTTGCCAATTCCACAAGAACAGCCTTAGCGAAAGGCTTCTTGAAGGGAAAGATGTAACTCTGTGAGACGAATTAACAGAACAGAGAGCAGTTTCTCAGAAAGCTTCTTTCCAGTTTTGAACGGAAGTTATTTCCTTTTTCACCATAGCCCTCTATGGGCTTCCAAATATCCCTTTGCCAATTCCACAAGAACAGCCTTAGCGAAAGGCTTCTTCACGGGAAAGATGTAACTCTGTGAAACGAATTAACAGAACACAGAGCAGTTTCTCAGAAAGCTTCTTTCCAGTTTTGAACGGAAGATATTTCCTTTTTCACCATAGCCCTCTATGGGCTTCCAAATATCCCTTTGCCAATTCCACAAGAACAGCCTTAGCGAAAGGCTTCTTGAAGGGAAAGATGTAACTCTGTGAGATGAATTAACAGAACACAGAGCAGTTTCTCAGAAAGCTTCTTTCCAGTTTTGAACGGAAGATATTTCCTTTTTTACCATAGCCCTCTATGGGCTTACAAATATCCCTTTTCCAATTCCAAAAGAAGAGCCTTAGCGAAAGGCTTCTTGAAGGGAAAGGTGTAACTCTGTGAGATGAATTAACAGAACACAGAGCAGTTTCTCAGAAAGCTTCTTTCCAGTTTTGAACGGAAGGTATTTCCTTTTTCACCATAGCCCTCTATGGGCTTCCAAATATCCCTTTGCCAATTCCACAAGAACAGCCTTAGCGAAAGGCTTCTTGAAGGGAAAGATGTAACTCTGTGAGATGCCTTAACAGAACACAGAGCAGTTTCTCAGAAAGCTTCTTTCCAGTTTTGAACGGAAGATATTTCCTTTATCGCCATAGCCCTCTATGGGCTTCCAAATATCCCTTTGCCAATTCCACAAGAACAGCCTTAGCGAAAGGCTTCTTGAAGGGAAAGACGTAACTCTGTGAGATGAATTAACAGAACACAGAGCAGTTTCTCAGAAAGCTTCTTTCCAGTTTTGAACGGAAGATATTTCCTTTTTCACCATAGCCCTCTAAGGGCTTCCAAATATCCCTTTTCCAATTCCACAAGAACAGCCTTAGCGAAAGGCTTCTTGAAGGGAAAGATGTAACTCTGTGAGATGAATTAACAGAACACAGAGCAGTTTCTCAGAAAGCTTCTTTCCAGTTTTGAACGGAAGATATTTCCTTTTTCACCAAAGCCTTCTAAGGGCTTCCAAATATCCCTTTGCCAATTCCACAAGAACAGCCTTAGCGAAAGGCTTCTTCAAGGGAAAGATGTAACTCTGTGAGACGAATTAACAGAACACAGAGCAGTTTCTCAGAAAGCGTCTTTCCAGTTTTGAAGGGAAGATATTTCCTTTTTCACCATAGCCCTCTATGGGCTTCCAAATATCCCTTTGCCAATTCCACAAGAACAGCCTTAGCGAAAGGATTCTTGAAGGGAAAGATGCAACTCTGTGAGATGAATTAACAGAACACAGAGCAGTTTCTCAGAAAGCTTCTTTCCAGTTTTCAACGGAAGATATTTCCTTTTTCACCATAGCCCTCTATGTGCTTCCAAATATCCCTTTGCCAATTCCACAAGAACAGCCTTAGCGAAAGGCTTCTTGAAGGGAAAGATGTAACTCTGTGAGATGAATTAACAGAACACAGAGCGGTTTCTCAGAAAGCTTCTTTCCAGTTTTGAACGGAAGATATTTCCTTTTTCACCATAGCCCTCTATGGGCTTCCAAATATCACTTTGCCAATTCCACAAGAACAGCCTTAGCGAGAGGCTTCTTTAAGGGAAGGATGTAACTCTGGGAGTTGAATTAACAGAACACAGAGCAGTTTCTCAGAAAGCTTCTTTCCAGTTTTGAACGGAAGATATTTCTTTTTTCACCATAGCCCTCTATGGGTTTCCAAATATCCCTTTGCCAATTCCACAAGAACAGCCTTAGCGAAAGGCTTCTTGAACGGAAAGATGTAACTCTGTTAGATGAATTAACAGAACACAGAGCAGTTTCTCAGAAAGCTTCTTTCCAGTTTTGAACGGAAGATATTTCCTTTTTCACCATAGCCCACGATGGGCTTCCAAATATCCCTTTGCCAATTCCACAAGAACAGCCTTAGCGAAAGGCTTCTTGAAGGGAAAGATGTAACTCTGTGAGAGGAATTAACAGAACACAGAGCAGTATCGCAGAAAGCTTCTTTCCAGTTTTGAAGGGAAGATATTTCCTTTTTCCCCATAGCCCTCAATGGGCTTCCAAATATCCGTTTGCCAATTCCACAAGAACAGCCTTAGCGAAAGGCTTCTTGAAGGAAAAGATGTAACTCTGTGAGATGAATTAACAGAACACAGAGCAGTTTCTCAGAAAGCTTCTTTCCAGTTTTGAACGGAAGATATTTCCTTTTTCACCATAGCCCTCTATGGGCTTCCAAATATCCCTTTGCCAATTCCACAAGAACAGCCTTAGCAAAAGGCTTCTTCAAGGGAATGATGTAACTCTGTGAGATGCATTAACAGAACACAGAGCAGTTTCTCACAAAGCTTCTTTCCAGTTTTGAACGGAAGATATTTCCTTTTTCACCATAGCCCTCTATGGGCTTCCAAATATCCCTTTGCCAATTCCACAAGAACAGCCTCAGCGAAAGGCTTCTTGAAGGGAAACATGTAACTCTGTGAGATGAATTAACAGAACACAGAGCAGTTTCTCAGAAAGCTTCTTTCCAGTTTTGAACGGAAGATATTTCCTTTTTCACCATAGCCCTCTATGGGCTTCCAAATATCCCTTTGCCAATTCCAGAAGAACAGCCTTAGCGAAAGGCTTCTTGAAGGAAAAGATGTAACTCTGTGAGATGAATTAACAGAACACAGAGCAGTTTCTCAGAAAGCTTCTTTCCAGTTTTGAACGGAAGATATTTCCTTTTTCACCATAGCCCTCTAAGGGCTTCCAAATATCCCTTTGCCAATTCCAGAAGAACAGCCTTAGCGAAAGGCTTCTTGAAGGGAAAGATGTAACTCTGTGAGATGAATTAACAGAACACAGAGCAGTTTCTCAGAAAGCTTCTTTCCAGTTTTGAACGGAAGATATTTCCTTTTTCACCATAGCCCTCTATGGGCTTCCAAATATCCCTTTGCCAATTCCACAAGAACAGCCTTAGCGAAAGGCTTCTTGAAGGGAAAGATGTAACTCTGTGAGACGAATTAACAGAACATAGAGCAGTTTCTCTGATAGCTTCTTTCCAGTTTTGAAGGGAAGATATTTCCTTTTTCACCATAGCCCTCTATGGGCTTCCAAATATCCCTTTGCCAATTCCACAAGAACAGCCTTTGCGAAAGGCTTCTTGAAGGGAAAGATGTAACTCTGTGAGAGGAATTAACAGAACACAGAGCAGTTTCTCAGAAAGCTTCTTTCCAGTTTTGAACGGAAGATATTTCCTTTTTCACCATAGCCCTCTATGGGCTTCCAAATATCCCTTTGCCAATTCCACAAGAACAGCCTTAGCGAAAGGCTTCTTGAAGGGAAAGATGTAACTCTGTGAGACGAATTAACAGAACACAGAGCAGTTTCTCAGAAAGCTTCTTTCCAGTTTTGAACGAAAGATATTTCCTTTTTCACCATAGCCCTCTATGGGCTACCAAATATCCCATTGTCAATTCCACAAGAACAGCCTTAGCGAAAGGCTTCTTGAAGGGAAAGATGTAACTCTGTGAGATGAATTAACAGAACACAGAGCAGTTTCTCAGAAAGTTTCTTTCCAGTTTTGAAGGGAAGATATTTCCTTTTTCACCATAGCCCTCTATGGGCTTCTTCATATCCCTTTGCCAATTCCACAAAAACAGCCTTAGCGAAAGGCTTCTTGAAAGGAAAGATATAACTCTGTGAGATGAATTAACAGAACACAGAGCAGTTTCTCTGAGAGCTTCTTTCCAGTTTTGAACGGAAGATATTTCCTATTTCACCATAGCCCTCTAGGGGCTTCCAAATATCCCTTTGCCAATTCCACAAGAACAGCCTTGGCGAAAGGTTTCTTGAAGGGAAAGATGTAACTCTGTGAGATGAATTAACAGAACACAGAGCAGTTTCTCAGAAAGCTTCTTTCCAGTTTTGAAGGTAAGATATTTCCTTTTTCACCATACCCCTCTATGGGCTTCCAAATATCCCTTTGCCAATTCCAAAAGAAGAGCCTTAGCGAAAGGCTTCCTGAAGGGAAAGATGTAACTCTGTGAGATGAATTAACAGAACACAGAGCAGTTTCTCAGAAAGCTTCTTTCCAGTTTTGAACGGAAGGTATTTCCTTTTTCACCATAGCCCTCTATGGGCTTCCAAATATCCCTTTGCCAATTCCACAAGAACAGCCTTAGCGAAAGGCTTCTTGAAGGGAAAGATGTAACTCTGTGAGATGCCTTAACAGAACACAGAGCAGTTTCTCAGAAAGCTTCTTTCCAGTTTTGAACGGAAGATATTTCCTTTTTCACCATAGCCCTCTATGGGCTTCCAAATATCCCTTTGCCAATTCCACAAGAACAGCCTTAGCGAAAGGCTTCTTGAAGGGAAAGATGTAACTCTGTGAGATGAATTAACAGAACACAGAGCAGTTTCTCAGAAAGCTTCTTTCCAGTTTTGAACGGAAGATATTTCCTTTTTCACCATAGCCCTCCATGGGCTTCCAAATATCCCTTTGCCAATTCCACAAGAACAGCCTTAGCGAAAGGCTTCTTGAAGGGAAAGATGTAACTCTGTGAGATGAATTAACAGAACACAGAGCAGTTTCTCAGAAAGCTTCTTTCCAGTTTTGAACGGAAGATATTTCCTTTTTCACCATAGCCTTCTATGGGCTTCCAAATATCCCTTTGCCAATTCCACAAGAACAGCCTTAGCGAAAGGCTTCTTGAAGGGAAAGATGTAACTCTGTGAGATGAATTAACAGAACACAGAGCGGTTTCTCAGAAAGCTTCTTTAAAGTTTTGAACAGAAGATATTTCCTTTTTCACCATAGCCCTCTATGGGCTTCCAAATATCCCTTTGCCAATTCCACAAGAACAGCCTTAGCGAGAGGCTTCTTGAAGGGAAGGATGTAACTCTGGGAGATGAATTAACAGAACACAGAGCAGTTTCTCAGAAAGCTTCTTTCCAGTTTTGAACGGAAGATATTTCCTTTTTCACCATAGCCCTCTATGGGTTTCCAAATATCCCTTTGCCAATTCCACAAGAACAGCCTTAGCAAAAGGCTTCTTCAAGGGAATGATGTAACTCTGTGAGACGAATTAACAGAACACAGAGCAGTTTCTCAGAAAGCTTCTTTCCAGTTTTGAACGGAAGATATTTCCTTTTTCACCATAGGCCTCTATGGGCTTCCAAATATCCCTTTTCCAATTCCACAAGAACAGCCTTAGCGAAAGGCTTCTTGAAGGGAAAGATGTATCTCTGTGGGATGAATTAACAGAACACAGAGCAGTTTCTCAGAAAGCTTCTTTCCAGTTTTGAACGGAAGATATTTCCTTTTTCACCATAGCCCTCTATGGGCTTCCAAATATCCCTTTGCCAATTCCACAAGAACAGCCTTAGCGAGAGGCTTCTTTAAGGGAAGGATGTAACTCTGGGAGTTGAATTAACAGAACACAGAGCAGTTTCTCAGAAAGCTTCTTTCCAGTTTTGAACGGAAGATATTTCTTTTTTCACCATAGCCCTCTATGGGTTTCCAAATATCCCTTTGCCAATTCCACAAGAACAGCCTTAGCGAAAGGCTTCTTGAACGGAAAGATGTAACTCTGTGAGATGAATTAACAGAACACAGAGCAGTTTCTCAGAAAGCTTCTTTCCAGTTTTGAACGGAAGATATTTCCTTTTTCACCATAGCCCACGATGGGCTTCCAAATATCCCTTTGCCAATTCCACAAGAACAGCCTTAGCGAAAGCCTTCTTGAAGGGAAAGATGTAACTCTGTGAGATGAATTAACAGAACACAGAGCAGTTTCTCAGAAAGCTTCTTTCCAGTTTTGAACGGAAGATATTTCCTTTTTCACCATAGCCCTCTATGGGCTTCCAAATATCCCTTTGCCAATTCCACAAGAACAGCCTTATCGAAAGGCTTCTTGAAGGGAAAGATGTAACTCTGGGAGATGAATTAACAGAACACAGAGCAGTTTCTCAGAAAGCTTCTTTCCAGTTTTGAACGGAAGATATTTCCTTTTTCACCATAGCCCACGATGGGCTTCCAAATATCCCTTTGCCAATTCCACAAGAACAGCCTTAGCGAAAGGCTTCTTGAAGGGAAAGATGTAACTCTGTGAGACGAATTAACAGAACACAGAGCAGTTTCTCAGAAAGCTTCTTTCGAGTTTTGAAGGGAAGATATTTCCTTTTTCACCATAGCCCTCAATGGGCTTCCAAATATCCGCTTGCCAATTCCACAAGAACAGCCTTAGCGAAAGGCTTCTTGAAGGGAAAGATGTAACTCTGTGAGATGAATTAACAGAACACAGAGCAGTTTCTCAGAAAGCTTCTTTCCAGTTTTGAACGGAAGATATTTCCTTTTTCACCACAGCCTTCTATGGGCTTCCAAATATCCCTTTGCCAATTCCACAAGAACAGCCTTAGCAAAAGGCTTCTTCAAGGGAATGATGTAACTCTGTGAGATGCATTAACAGAACACAGAGCAGTTTCTCAGAAAGCTTCTTTCCAGTTTTGAACGGAAGATATTTCCTTTTTCACCATAGCCCTCTATGGGCTTCCAAATATCCCTTTGCCAATTCCACAAGAACAGCCTCAGCGAAAGGCTTCTTGAAGAGAAATATGTAACTCTGTGAGATGAATTAACAGAAAACAGAGCAGTTTCTCAGAAAGCTTCTTTCCAGTTTTGAACGGAAGATATTTCCTTTTTCACCATAGCCCTCTATGGGCTTCCAAATATCCCTTTGCCAATTCCAGAAGAACAGCCTTAGCGAAAGGCTTCTTGAAGGAAAAGATGTAACTCTGTGAGATGAATTAACAGAACACAGAGCAGTTTCTCAGAAAGCTTCTTTCCAGTTTTGAACGGAAGATATTTCCTTTTTCACCATAGCCCTCTATGGGCTTCCAAATATCCCTTTGCCAATTCCAGAAGAACAGCCTTAGCGAAAGGCTTCTTGAAGGGAAAGATGTAACTCTGTGAGATGAATTAACAGAACACAGAGCAGTTTCTCAGAAAGCTTCTTTCCAGTTTTGAACGGAAGATATTTCCTTTTTCACCATAGCCCTCTATGGGCTTCCAAATATCCCTTTGCCAATTCCACAAGAACAGCCTTTGCGAAAGGCTTCTTGAAGGGAAAGATGTAACTCTGTGAGAGGAATTAACAGAACACAGAGCAGTTTCTCAGAAAGCTTCTTTCCAGTTTTGAACGGAAGATATTTCCTTTTTCACCATAGCCCTCTATGGGCTTCCAAATATCCCTTTGCCAATTCCACAAGAACAGCCTTAGCGAAAGGCTTCTTGAAGGGAAAGATGTAACTCTGTGAGACGAATTAACAGAACACAGAGCAGTTTCTCAGAAAGCTTCTTTCCAGTATTGAACGAAAGATATTTCCTTTTTCACCATAGCCCTCTATGGGCTACCAAATATCCCATTGTCAATTCCACAAGAACAGCCTTAGCGAAAGGCTTCTTGAAGGGAAAGATGTAACTCTGTGAGATGAATTAACAGAACACAGAGCAGTTTCTCAGAAAGCTTCTTTCCAGTTTTGAAGGGAAGATATTTCTTTTTTCACCATAGCCCTCTATGGGCTTCCTCATATCCCTTTGCCAATTCCACAAAAACAGCCTTAGCGAAAGGCTTCTTGAAAGGAAAGATGTAGCTCTGTGAGATGAATTAACAGAACACAGAGCAGTTTCTCTGAGAGCTTCTTTCCAGTTTTGAACGGAAGATATTTCCTTTTTCACCATAGCCCTCTAGGGGCTTCCAAATATCCCTTTGCCAATTCCACAAGAACAGCCTTAGCGAAAGGCTTCTTGAAGGGAAAGATGTAACTCTGTGAGATGCCTTAACAGAACACAGAGCAGTTTCTCAGAAAGCTTCTTTCCAGTTTTGAACGGAAGATATTTCCTTTTTCACCATAGCCCTCTATGGGCTTCCAAATATCCCTTTGCCAATTCCACAAGAAGAGCCTTAGCGAAAGCCTTCTTGAAGGGAAAGATGTAACTCTGTGAGATGAATTAACAGAACACAGAGCAGTTTCTCAGAAAGCTTCTTTCCAGTTTTGAACGGAAGATATTTCCTTTTTCACCATAGCCCTCTATGGGCTTCCAAATATCCCTTTGCCAATTCCACAAGAACAGCCTTAGCGAAAGGCTTCTTGAAGGGAAAGATGTAACTCTGGGAGATGAATTAACAGAACACAGAGCAGTTTCTCAGAAAGCTTTTTTCCAGTTTTGAACGGAAGATATTTCCTTTTTCACCACAGCCTTCTATGGGCTTCCAAATATCCCTTTGCCAATTCCACAAGAACAGCCTTAGCGAAAGGCTTCTTCAAGGGAAAGATGTAACTCTGTGAGACGAATTAACAGAACACAGAGCAGTTTCTCAGAAAGCTTCTTTCCAGTTTTGAATTGAAGATATTTCCTTTTTCACCATAGCCCTCTAAGGGCTCCCAAATATCCCTTTGGAAATTCCACAAGAACAGCCTTAGCGAAAGGCTCCTTGAGGGGAAAGATGTAACTCTGTGAGATGAATTAACAGAACACAGAGCAGTTTCTCAGAAAGCTTCTTTCCAGTTTTGAACGGAAGATATTTCCTTTTTGACCATAGCCCTCTATGGGCTTCCAAATATCCCTTTGCCAATTCCACAAGAACAGCCTTATCGAAAGGCTTCTTGAAGGGAAAGATGTAACTCTGTGAGATGAATTAACAGAACACAGAGCAGTTTCTCAGAAAGCTTCTTTCCAGTTTTAAACGGAAGATATTTCCTTTTTCACCATAGCCCACGATGGGCTTCCAAATATCCCTTTGCCAATTCCACAAGAACAGCCTTAGCGAAAGGCTTCTTGAAGGGAAAGATGTAACTCTGTGAGACGAATTAACAGAACACAGAGCAGTTTCTCAGAAAGCTTCTTTCCAGTTTTGAAGGGAAGATATTTCCTTTTTCACCATAGCCCTCAATGGGCTTCCAAATATCCGTTTGCCAATTCCACAAGAACAGCCTTAGCGAAAGGCTTCTTGAAGGGAAAGATGTAACTCTGTGAGATGAATGAACAGAACACAGAGCAGTTTCTCAGAAAGCTTCTTTCCAGTTTTGAACGGAAGATATTTCCTTTTTGACCATAGCCCTCCATGGGCTTCCAAATATCCCTTTGCCAATTCCACAAGAACAGCCTTAGCGAAAGGCTTCTTGAAGGGAAAGATGTAACTCTGTGAGATGAATTAACAGAACACAGAGCAGTTTCTCAGAAAGCTTCTTTCCAGTTTTGAACGGAAGATATTTCCTTTTTCACCATAGCCTTCTATGGGCTTCCAAATATCCCTTTGCCAATTCCACAAGAACAGCCTTAGCGAAAGGCTTCTTGAAGGGAAAGATGTAACTCTGTGAGATGAATTAACAGAACACAGAGCGGTTTCTCAGAAAGCTTCTTTTCAGTTTTGAACGGAAGATATTTCCTTTTTCACCATAGCCCTCTATGGGCTTCCAAATATCCCTTTGCCAATTCCACAAGAACAGCCTTAGCGAGAGGCTTCTTGAAGGGAAGGATGTAACTCTGGGAGATGAATTAACAGAACACAGAGCAGTTTCTCAGAAAGCGTCTTTCCAGTTTTGAAGGGAAGATATTTCCTTTTTCACCATAGCCCTCTATTGGCTTCCAAATATCCCTTTGCCAATTCCACAAGAACAGCCTTAGCGAAAGGATTCTTGAAGGGAAAGATGTAACTCTGTGAGATGAATTAACAGAACACAGAGCAGTTTCTCAGAAAGCTTCTTTCCAGTTTTCAACGGAAGATATTTCCTTTTTCACCATAGCCCTCTATGGGCTTCCAAATATCCCTTTGCCAATTCCACAAGAACAGCCTTAGCGAAAGGCTTCTTGAAGGGAAAGATGTATCTCTGTGGGATGAATTAACAGAACACAGAGCAGTTTCTCAGAAAGCTTCATTCCAGTTTTGAACGGAAGACATTTCCTTTTTCACCATAGCCCTCTATGGGCTTCCAAATATCCCTTTGCCAATTCCACAAGAACAGCCTTAGCGAAAGGCTTCTTGAAGGGAAAGATGTAGCTCTGTGAGACGAATTAACAGAACAGAGAGCAGTTTCTCAGAAAGCTTCTTTCCAGTTTTGAACGGAAGTTATTTCCTTTTTCACCATAGCCCTCTATGGGCTTCCAAATATCCCTTTGCCAATTCCACAAGAACAGCCTTAGCGAAAGGCTTCTTCACGGGAAAGATGTAACTCTGTGAAACGAATTAACAGAACACAGAGCAGTTTCTCAGAAAGCTTCTTTCCAGTTTTGAACGGAAGATATTTCCTTTTTCACCATAGCCCTCTATGGGCTTCCAAATATCCCTTTGCCAATTCCACAAGAACAGCCTTAGCGAAAGGCTTCTTGAAGGGAAAGATGTAACTCTGTGAGATGAATTAACAGAACACAGAGCAGTTTCTCAGAAAGCTTCTTTCCAGTTTTGAACGGAAGATATTTCCTTTTTTACCATAGCCCTCTATGGGCTTACAAATATCCCTTTTCCAATTCCAAAAGAAGAGCCTTAGCGAAAGGCTTCTTGAAGGGAAAGGTGTAACTCTGTGAGATGAATTAACAGAACACAGAGCAGTTTCTCAAAAAGCTTCTTTCCAGTTTTGAACGGAAGGTATTTCCTTTTTCACCATAGCCCTCTATGGGCTTCCAAATATCCCTTTGCCAATTCCACAAGAACAGCCTTAGCGAAAGGCTTCTTGAAGGGAAAGATGTAACTCTGTGAGATGCCTTAACAGAACACAGAGCAGTTTCTCAGAAAGCTTCTTTCCAGTTTTGAACGGAAGATATTTCCTTTATCGCCATAGCCCTCTATGGGCTTCCAAATATCCCTTTGCCAATTCCACAAGAACAGCCTTAGCGATTGGCTTCTTGAAGGGAAAGACGTAACTCTGTGAGATGAATTAACAGAACACAGAGCAGTTTCTCAGAAAGCTTCTTTCCAGTTTTGAACGGAAGATATTTCCTTTTTCACCATAGCCCTCTAAGGGCTTCCAAATATCCCTTTTCCAATTCCACAAGAACAGCCTTAGCGAAAGGCTTCTTGAAGGGAAAGATGTAACTCTGTGAGATGAATTAACAGAACACAGAGCAGTTTCTCAGAAAGCTTCTTTCCAGTTTTGAACGGAAGATATTTCCTTTTTCACCAAAGCCTTCTAAGGGCTTCCAAATATCCCTTTGCCAATTCCACAAGAACAGCCTTAGCGAAAGGCTTCTTCAAGGGAAAGATGTAACTCTGTGAGACGAATTAACAGAACACAGAGCAGTTTCTCAGAAAGCGTCTTTCCAGTTTTGAAGGGAAGATATTTCCTTTTTCACCATAGCCCTCTATGGGCTTCCAAATATCCCTTTGCCAATTCCACAAGAACAGCCTTAGCGAAAGGATTCTTGAAGGGAAAGATGCAACTCTGTGAGATGAATTAACAGAACACAGAGCAGTTTCTCAGAAAGCTTCTTTCCAGTTTTCAACGGAAGATATTTCCTTTTTCACCATAGCCCTCTATGTGCTTCCAAATATCCCTTTGCCAATTCCACAAGAACAGCCTTAGCGAAAGGCTTCTTGAAGGGAAAGATGTATCTCTGTGGGATGAATTAACAGAACACAGAGCGGTTTCTCAGAAAGCTTCTTTCCAGTTTTGAACGGCAGATATTTCCTTTTTCACCATAGCCCTCTATGGGCTTCCAAATATCCCTTTGCCAATTCCACAAGAACAGCCTTAGCGAAAGGCTTCTTGAAGGGAAAGATGTAACTCTGTGAGATGAATTAACAGAACACAGAGCGGTTTCTCAGAAAGCTTCTTTCCAGTTTTGAACGGAAGATATTTCCTTTTTCACCATAGCCCTCTATGGGCTTCCAAATATCACTTTGCCAATTCCACAAGAACAGCCTTAGCGAGAGGCTTCTTTAAGGGAAGGATGTAACTCTGGGAGTTGAATTAACAGAACACAGAGCAGTTTCTCAGAAAGCTTCTTTCCAGTTTTGAACGGAAGATATTTCTTTTTTCACCATAGCCCTCTATGGGTTTCCAAATATCCCTTTGCCAATTCCACAAGAACAGCCTTAGCGAAAGGCTTCTTGAACGGAAAGATGTAACTCTGTTAGATGAATTAACAGAACACAGAGCAGTTTCTCAGAAAGCTTCTTTCCAGTTTTGAACGGAAGATATTTCCTTTTTCACCATAGCCCACGATGGGCTTCCAAATATCCCTTTGCCAATTCCACAAGAACAGCCTTAGCGAAAGGCTTCTTGAAGGGAAAGATGTAACTCTGTGAGAGGAATTAACAGAACACAGAGCAGTATCGCAGAAAGCTTCTTTCCAGTTTTGAAGGGAAGATATTTCCTTTTTCCCCATAGCCCTCAATGGGCTTCCAAATATCCGTTTGCCAATTCCACAAGAACAGCCTTAGCGAAAGGCTTCTTGAAGGGAAAGATGTAATTCTGTGAGATGAATTAACAGAACACAGAGCAGTTTCTCAGAAAGCTTCTTTCCAGTTTTGAACGGAAGATATTTCCTTTTTCACCATAGCCCTCTATGGGCTTCCAAATATCCCTTTGCCAATTCCACAAGAACAGCCTTAGCAAAAGGCTTCTTCAAGGGAATGATGTAACTCTGTGAGATGCATTAACAGAACACAGAGCAGTTTCTCACAAAGCTTCTTTCCAGTTTTGAACGGAAGATATTTCCTTTTTCACCATAGCCCTCTATGGGCTTCCAAATATCCCTTTGCCAATTCCACAAGAACAGCCTCAGCGAAAGGCTTCTTGAAGGGAAACATGTAACTCTGTGAGATGAATTAACAGAACACAGAGCAGTTTCTCAGAAAGCTTCTTTCCAGTTTTGAACGGAAGATATTTCCTTTTTCACCATAGCCCTCTATGGGCTTCCAAATATCCCTTTGCCAATTCCAGAAGAACAGCCTTAGCGAAAGGCTTCTTGAAGGAAAAGATGTAACTCTGTGAGATGAATTAACAGAACACAGAGCAGTTTCTCAGAAAGCTTCTTTCCAGTTTTGAACGGAAGATATTTCCTTTTTCACCATAGCCCTCTATGGGCTTCCAAATATCCCTTTGCCAATTCCAGAAGAACAGCCTTAGCGAAAGGCTTCTTGAAGGGAAAGATGTAACTCTGTGAGATGAATTAACAGAACACAGAGCAGTTTCTCAGAAAGCTTCTTTCCAGTTTTGAACGGAAGATATTTCCTTTTTCACCATAGCCCTCTATGGGCTTCCAAATATCCCTTTGCCAATTCCACAAGAACAGCCTTAGCGAAAGGCTTCTTGAAGGGAAAGATGTAACTCTGTGAGACGAATTAACAGAACATAGAGCAGTTTCTCTGATAGCTTCTTTCCAGTTTTGAAGGGAAGATATTTCCTTTTTCACCATAGCCCTCTATGGGCTTCCAAATATCCCTTTGCCAATTCCACAAGAACAGCCTTTGCGAAAGGCTTCTTGAAGGGAAAGATGTAACTCTGTGAGAGGAATTAACAGAACACAGAGCAGTTTCTCAGAAAGCTTCTTTCCAGTTTTGAACGGAAGATATTTCCTTTTTCACCATAGCCCTCTATGGGCTTCCAAATATCCCTTTGCCAATTCCACAAGAACAGCCTTAGCGAAAGGCTTCTTGAAGGGAAAGATGTAACTCTGTGAGACGAATTAACAGAACACAGAGCAGTTTCTCAGAAAGCTTCTTTCCAGTTTTGAACGAAAGATATTTCCTTTTTCACCATAGCCCTCTATGGGCTACCAAATATCCCATTGTCAATTCCACAAGAACAGCCTTAGCGAAAGGCTTCTTGAAGGGAAAGATGTAACTCTGTGAGATGAATTAACAGAACACAGAGCAGTTTCTCAGAAAGTTTCTTTCCAGTTTTGAAGGGAAGATATTTCCTTTTTCACCATAGCCCTCTATGGGCTTCTTCATATCCCTTTGCCAATTCCACAAAAACAGCCTTAGCGAAAGGCTTCTTGAAAGGAAAGATATAACTCTGTGAGATGAATTAACAGAACACAGAGCAGTTTCTCTGAGAGCTTCTTTCCAGTTTTGAACGGAAGATATTTCCTATTTCACCATAGCCCTCTAGGGGCTTCCAAATATCCCTTTGCCAATTCCACAAGAACAGCCTTGGCGAAAGGTTTCTTGAAGGGAAAGATGTAACTCTGTGAGATGAATTAACAGAACACAGAGCAGTTTCTCAGAAAGCTTCTTTCCAGTTTTGAAGGTAAGATATTTCCTTTTTCACCATACCCCTCTATGGGCTTCCAAATATCCCTTTGCCAATTCCAAAAGAAGAGCCTTAGCGAAAGGCTTCCTGAAGGGAAAGATGTAACTCTGTGAGATGAATTAACAGAACACAGAGCAGTTTCTCAGAAAGCTTCTTTCCAGTTTTGAACGGAAGGTATTTCCTTTTTCACCATAGCCCTCTATGGGCTTCCAAATATCCCTTTGCCAATTCCACAAGAACAGCCTTAGCGAAAGGCTTCTTGAAGGGAAAGATGTAACTCTGTGAGATGCCTTAACAGAGCACAGAGCAGTTTCTCAGAAAGCTTCTTTCCAGTTTTGAACGGAAGATATTTCCTTTTTCACCATAGCCCTCTATGGGCTTCCAAATATCCCTTTGCCAATTCCACAAGAAGAGCCTTAGCGAAAGCCTTCTTGAAGGGAAAGATGTAACTCTGTGAGATGAATTAACAGAACACAGAGCAGTTTCTCAGAAAGCTTCTTTCCAGTTTTGAACGGAAGGTATTTCCTTTTTCACCATAGCCCTCTATGGGCTTCCAAATATCCCTTTGCCAATTCCACAAGAACAGCCTTATCGAAAGGCTTCTTGAAGGGAAAGACGTAACTCTGGGAGATGAATTAACAGAACACAGAGCAGTTTCTCAGAAAGCTTCTTTCCAGTTTTGAACGGAAGATATTTCCTTTTTCACCATAGCCCACGATGGGCTTCCAAATATCCCTTTGCCAATTCCACAAGAACAGCCTTAGCGAAAGGCTTCTTGAAGGGAAAGATGTAACTCTGTGAGACGAATTAACAGAACACAGAGCAGTTTCTCAGAAAGCTTCTTTCGAGTTTTGAAGGGAAGATATTTCCTTTTTCACCATAGCCCTCAATGGGCTTCCAAATATCCGTTTGCCAATTCCACAAGAACAGCCTTAGCGAAAGGCTTCTTGAAGGGAAAGATGTAACTCTGTGAGATGAATTAACAGAACACAGAGCAGTTTCTCAGAAAGCTTCTTTCCAGTTTTGAACGGAAGATATTTCCTTTTTCACCATAGCCCTCCATGGGCTTCCAAATATCCCTTTGCCAATTCCACAAGAACAGCCTTAGCGAAAGGCTTCTTGAAGGGAAAGATGTAACTCTGTGAGATGAATTAACAGAACACAGAGCAGTTTCTCAGAAAGCTTCTTTCCAGTTTTGAACGGAAGATATTTCCTTTTTCACCATAGCCTTCTATGGGCTTCCAAATATCCCTTTGCCAATTCCACAAGAACAGCCTTAGCGAAAGGCTTCTTGAAGGGAAAGATGTAACTCTGTGAGATGAATTAACAGAACACAGAGCGGTTTCTCAGAAAGCTTCTTTAAAGTTTTGAACAGAAGATATTTCCTTTTTCACCATAGCCCTCTATGGGCTTCCAAATATCCCTTTGCCAATTCCACAAGAACAGCCTTAGCGAGAGGCTTCTTGAAGGGAAGGATGTAACTCTGGGAGATGAATTAACAGAACACAGAGCAGTTTCTCAGAAAGCTTCTTTCCAGTTTTGAACGGAAGATATTTCCTTTTTCACCATAGCCCTCTATGGGTTTCCAAATATCCCTTTGCCAATTCCACAAGAACAGCCTTAGCAAAAGGCTTCTTCAAGGGAATGATGTAACTCTGTGAGACGAATTAACAGAACACAGAGCAGTTTCTCAGAAAGCTTCTTTCCAGTTTTGAACGGAAGATATTTCCTTTTTCACCATAGGCCTCTATGGGCTTCCAAATATCCCTTTTCCAATTCCACAAGAACAGCCTTAGCGAAAGGCTTCTTGAAGGGAAAGATGTATCTCTGTGGGATGAATTAACAGAACACAGAGCGGTTTCTCAGAAAGCTTCTTTCCAGTTTTGAACGGAAGATATTTCCTTTTTCACCATAGCCCTCTATGGGCTTCCAAATATCCCTTTGCCAATTCCACAAGAACAGCCTTAGCGAGAGGCTTCTTTAAGGGAAGGATGTAACTCTGGGAGTTGAATTAACAGAACACAGAGCAGTTTCTCAGAAAGCTTCTTTCCAGTTTTGAACGGAAGATATTTCTTTTTTCACCATAGCCCTCTATGGGTTTCCAAATATCCCTTTGCCAATTCCACAAGAACAGCCTTAGCGAAAGGCTTCTTGAACGGAAAGATGTAACTCTGTGAGATGAATTAACAGAACACAGAGCAGTTTCTCAGAAAGCTTCTTTCCAGTTTTGAACGGAAGATATTTCCTTTTTCACCATAGCCCACGATGGGCTTCCAAATATCCCTTTGCCAATTCCACAAGAACAGCCTTAGCGAAAGCCTTCTTGAAGGGAAAGATGTAACTCTGTGAGATGAATTAACAGAACACAGAGCAGTTTCTCAGAAAGCTTCTTTCCAGTTTTGAACGGAAGATATTTCCTTTTTCACCATAGCCCTCTATGGGCTTCCAAATATCCCTTTGCCAATTCCACAAGAACAGCCTTATCGAAAGGCTTCTTGAAGGGAAAGATGTAACTCTGGGAGATGAATTAACAGAACACAGAGCAGTTTCTCAGAAAGCTTCTTTCCAGTTTTGAACGGAAGATATTTCCTTTTTCACCATAGCCCACGATGGGCTTCCAAATATCCCTTTGCCAATTCCACAAGAACAGCCTTAGCGAAAGGCTTCTTGAAGGGAAAGATGTAACTCTGTGAGACGAATTAACAGAACACAGAGCAGTTTCTCAGAAAGCTTCTTTCGAGTTTTGAAGGGAAGATATTTCCTTTTTCACCATAGCCCTCAATGGGCTTCCAAATATCCGCTTGCCAATTCCACAAGAACAGCCTTAGCGAAAGGCTTCTTGAAGGGAAAGATGTAACTCTGTGAGATGAATTAACAGAACACAGAGCAGTTTCTCAGAAAGCTTCTTTCCAGTTTTGAAGGGAAGATATTTCCTTTTTCACCATAGCCCTCTATGGGCTTCCAAATATCCCTTTGCCAATTCCACAAGAACAGCCTTAGCGAAAGGCTTCTTCAAGGGAAAGATGTATCTCTGTGAGATGAATTAACAGAACACAGAGCAGTTTCTCAGAAAGCTTCTTTCCAGTTTTGAACGGAAGATATTTCCTTTTTCACCGTAGACCTCTATGGGCTTCCAAATATCCCTTTGCCAATTCCACAAGAACAGCCTTAGCGAAAGGCTTCTTGAAGGGAAAGATGTAACTCTGTGAGATGAACTAACAGAACACAGAGCAGTTTCTCAGAAAGCTTCTTTCCAGTTTTGAACGGAAGATATTTCCTTTTTCACCATAGCCCTCTAAGGGCTTCCAAATATCCCTTTGCCAATTCCACAAGAACAGCCTTAGCGAAAGGCTTCTTGAAGGGAAAGATGTAACTCTGTGAGACGAATTAACAGAACACAGAGCAGTTTCTCAGAAAGCTTCTTTCCAGTTTTGAACGGAAGATATTTCCTTTTTCACCGTAGACCTCTATGGGCTTCCAAATATCCCTTTGCCAATTCCACAAGAACAGCCTTAGCGAAAGGCTTCTTGAAGGGAAAGATGTAACTCTGTGAGATGAATTAACAGAACACAGAGCGGTTTCTCAGAAAGCTTCTTTCCAGTTTTGAACGGAAGATATTTCCTTTTTCACCATAGCCCTCTATGGGCTTCCAAATATCACTTTGCCAATTCCACAAGAACAGCCTTAGCGAGAGGCTTCTTTAAGGGAAGGATGTAACTCTGGGAGTTGAATTAACAGAACACAGAGCAGTTTCTCAGAAAGCTTCTTTCCAGTTTTGAACGGAAGATATTTCTTTTTTCACCATAGCCCTCTATGGGTTTCCAAATATCCCTTTGCCAATTCCACAAGAACAGCCTTAGCGAAAGGCTTCTTGAACGGAAAGATGTAACTCTGTTAGATGAATTAACAGAACACAGAGCAGTTTCTCAGAAAGCTTCTTTCCAGTTTTGAACGGAAGATATTTCCTTTTTCACCATAGCCCACGATGGGCTTCCAAATATCCCTTTGCCAATTCCACAAGAACAGCCTTAGCGAAAGGCTTCTTGAAGGGAAAGATGTAACTCTGTGAGAGGAATTAACAGAACACAGAGCAGTATCGCAGAAAGCTTCTTTCCAGTTTTGAAGGGAAGATATTTCCTTTTTCCCCATAGCCCTCAATGGGCTTCCAAATATCCGTTTGCCAATTCCACAAGAACAGCCTTAGCGAAAGGCTTCTTGAAGGGAAAGATGTAACTCTGTGAGATGAATTAACAGAACACAGAGCAGTTTCTCAGAAAGCTTCTTTCCAGTTTTGAACGGAAGATATTTCCTTTTTCACCATAGCCCTCTATGGGCTTCCAAATATCCCTTTGCCAATTCCACAAGAACAGCCTTAGCAAAAGGCTTCTTCAAGGGAATGATGTAACTCTGTGAGATGCATTAACAGAACACAGAGCAGTTTCTCACAAAGCTTCTTTCCAGTTTTGAACGGAAGATATTTCCTTTTTCACCATAGCCCTCTATGGGCTTCCAAATATCCCTTTGCCAATTCCACAAGAACAGCCTCAGCGAAAGGCTTCTTGAAGGGAAACATGTAACTCTGTGAGATGAATTAACAGAACACAGAGCAGTTTCTCAGAAAGCTTCTTTCCAGTTTTGAACGGAAGATATTTCCTTTTTCACCATAGCCCTCTATGGGCTTCCAAATATCCCTTTGCCAATTCCAGAAGAACAGCCTTAGCGAAAGGCTTCTTGAAGGAAAAGATGTAACTCTGTGAGATGAATTAACAGAACACAGAGCAGTTTCTCAGAAAGCTTCTTTCCAGTTTTGAACGGAAGATATTTCCTTTTTCACCATAGCCCTCTATGGGCTTCCAAATATCCCTTTGCCAATTCCAGAAGAACAGCCTTAGCGAAAGGCTTCTTGAAGGGAAAGATGTAACTCTGTGAGATGAATTAACAGAACACAGAGCAGTTTCTCAGAAAGCTTCTTTCCAGTTTTGAACGGAAGATATTTCCTTTTTCACCATAGCCCTCTATGGGCTTCCAAATATCCCTTTGCCAATTCCACAAGAACAGCCTTAGCGAAAGGCTTCTTGAAGGGAAAGATGTAACTCTGTGAGACGAATTAACAGAACATAGAGCAGTTTCTCTGATAGCTTCTTTCCAGTTTTGAAGGGAAGATATTTCCTTTTTCACCATAGCCCTCTATGGGCTTCCAAATATCCCTTTGCCAATTCCACAAGAACAGCCTTTGCGAAAGGCTTCTTGAAGGGAAAGATGTAACTCTGTGAGAGGAATTAACAGAACACAGAGCAGTTTCTCAGAAAGCTTCTTTCCAGTTTTGAACGGAAGATATTTCCTTTTTCACCATAGCCCTCTATGGGCTTCCAAATATCCCTTTGCCAATTCCACAAGAACAGCCTTAGCGAAAGGCTTCTTGAAGGGAAAGATGTAACTCTGTGAGACGAATTAACAGAACACAGAGCAGTTTCTCAGAAAGCTTCTTTCCAGTTTTGAACGAAAGATATTTCCTTTTTCACCATAGCAATCTATGGGCTACCAAATATCCCATTGTCAATTCCAAAAGAACAGCCTTAGCGAAAGGCTTCTTGAAGGGAAAGATGTAACTCTGTGAGATGAATTAACAGAACACAGAGCAGTTTCTCAGAAAGTTTCTTTCCAGTTTTGAAGGGAAGATATTTCCTTTTTCACCATAGCCCTCTATGGGCTTCTTCATATCCCTTTGCCAATTCCACAAAAACAGCCTTAGCGAAAGGCTTCTTGAAAGGAAAGATATAACTCTGTGAGATGAATTAACAGAACACAGAGCAGTTTCTCTGAGAGCTTCTTTCCAGTTTTGAACGGAAGATATTTCCTATTTCACCATAGCCCTCTAGGGGCTTCCAAATATCCCTTTGCCAATTCCACAAGAACAGCCTTGGCGAAAGGTTTCTTGAAGGGAAAGATGTAACTCTGTGAGATGAATTAACAGAACACAGAGCAGTTTCTCAGAAAGCTTCTTTCCAGTTTTGAAGGTAAGATATTTCCTTTTTCACCATACCCCTCTATGGGCTTCCAAATATCCCTTTGCCAATTCCAAAAGAAGAGCCTTAGCGAAAGGCTTCCTGAAGGGAAAGATGTAACTCTGTGAGATGAATTAACAGAACACAGAGCAGTTTCTCAGAAAGCTTCTTTCCAGTTTTGAACGGAAGGTATTTCCTTTTTCACCATAGCCCTCTATGGGCTTCCAAATATCCCTTTGCCAATTCCACAAGAACAGCCTTAGCGAAAGGCTTCTTGAAGGGAAAGATGTAACTCTGTGAGATGCCTTAACAGAACACAGAGCAGTTTCTCAGAAAGCTTCTTTCCAGTTTTGAACGGAAGATATTTCCTTTTTCACCATAGCCCTCTATGGGCTTCCAAATATCCCTTTGCCAATTCCACAAGAAGAGCCTTAGCGAAAGCCTTCTTGAAGGGAAAGATGTAACTCTGTGAGATGAATTAACAGAACACAGAGCAGTTTCTCAGAAAGCTTCTTTCCAGTTTTGAACGGAAGGTATTTCCTTTTTCACCATAGCCCTCTATGGGCTTCCAAATATCCCTTTGCCAATTCCACAAGAACAGCCTTATCGAAAGGCTTCTTGAAGGGAAAGACGTAACTCTGGGAGATGAATTAACAGAACACAGAGCAGTTTCTCAGAAAGCTTCTTTCCAGTTTTGAACGGAAGATATTTCCTTTTTCACCATAGCCCACGATGGGCTTCCAAATATCCCTTTGCCAATTCCACAAGAACAGCCTTAGCGAAAGGCTTCTTGAAGGGAAAGATGTAACTCTGTGAGACGAATTAACAGAACACAGAGCAGTTTCTCAGAAAGCTTCTTTCGAGTTTTGAAGGGAAGATATTTCCTTTTTCACCATAGCCCTCAATGGGCTTCCAAATATCCGTTTGCCAATTCCACAAGAACAGCCTTAGCGAAAGGCTTCTTGAAGGGAAAGATGTAACTCTGTGAGATGAATTAACAGAACACAGAGCAGTTTCTCAGAAAGCTTCTTTCCAGTTTTGAACGGAAGATATTTCCTTTTTCACCATAGCCCTCCATGGGCTTCCAAATATCCCTTTGCCAATTCCACAAGAACAGCCTTAGCGAAAGGCTTCTTGAAGGGAAAGATGTAACTCTGTGAGATGAATTAACAGAACACAGAGCAGTTTCTCAGAAAGCTTCTTTCCAGTTTTGAACGGAAGATATTTCCTTTTTCACCATAGCCTTCTATGGGCTTCCAAATATCCCTTTGCCAATTCCACAAGAACAGCCTTAGCGAAAGGCTTCTTGAAGGGAAAGATGTAACTCTGTGAGATGAATTAACAGAACACAGAGCGGTTTCTCAGAAAGCTTCTTTAAAGTTTTGAACAGAAGATATTTCCTTTTTCACCATAGCCCTCTATGGGCTTCCAAATATCCCTTTGCCAATTCCACAAGAACAGCCTTAGCGAGAGGCTTCTTGAAGGGAAGGATGTAACTCTGGGAGATGAATTAACAGAACACAGAGCAGTTTCTCAGAAAGCTTCTTTCCAGTTTTGAACGGAAGATATTTCCTTTTTCACCATAGCCCTCTATGGGTTTCCAAATATCCCTTTGCCAATTCCACAAGAACAGCCTTAGCAAAAGGCTTCTTCAAGGGAATGATGTAACTCTGTGAGACGAATTAACAGAACACAGAGCAGTTTCTCAGAAAGCTTCTTTCCAGTTTTGAACGGAAGATATTTCCTTTTTCACCATAGGCCTCTATGGGCTTCCAAATATCCCTTTTCCAATTCCACAAGAACAGCCTTAGCGAAAGGCTTCTTGAAGGGAAAGATGTATCTCTGTGGGATGAATTAACAGAACACAGAGCGGTTTCTCAGAAAGCTTCTTTCCAGTTTTGAACGGAAGATATTTCCTTTTTCACCATAGCCCTCTATGGGCTTCCAAATATCCCTTTGCCAATTCCACAAGAACAGCCTTAGCGAGAGGCTTCTTTAAGGGAAGGATGTAACTCTGGGAGTTGAATTAACAGAACACAGAGCAGTTTCTCAGAAAGCTTCTTTCCAGTTTTGAACGGAAGATATTTCTTTTTTCACCATAGCCCTCTATGGGTTTCCAAATATCCCTTTGCCAATTCCACAAGAACAGCCTTAGCGAAAGGCTTCTTGAACGGAAAGATGTAACTCTGTGAGATGAATTAACAGAACACAGAGCAGTTTCTCAGAAAGCTTCTTTCCAGTTTTGAACGGAAGATATTTCCTTTTTCACCATAGCCCACGATGGGCTTCCAAATATCCCTTTGCCAATTCCACAAGAACAGCCTTAGCGAAAGCCTTCTTGAAGGGAAAGATGTAACTCTGTGAGATGAATTAACAGAACACAGAGCAGTTTCTCAGAAAGCTTCTTTCCAGTTTTGAACGGAAGATATTTCCTTTTTCACCATAGCCCTCTATGGGCTTCCAAATATCCCTTTGCCAATTCCACAAGAACAGCCTTATCGAAAGGCTTCTTGAAGGGAAAGATGTAACTCTGGGAGATGAATTAACAGAACACAGAGCAGTTTCTCAGAAAGCTTCTTTCCAGTTTTGAACGGAAGATATTTCCTTTTTCACCATAGCCCACGATGGGCTTCCAAATATCCCTTTGCCAATTCCACAAGAACAGCCTTAGCGAAAGGCTTCTTGAAGGGAAAGATGTAACTCTGTGAGACGAATTAACAGAACACAGAGCAGTTTCTCAGAAAGCTTCTTTCGAGTTTTGAAGGGAAGATATTTCCTTTTTCACCATAGCCCTCAATGGGCTTCCAAATATCCGCTTGCCAATTCCACAAGAACAGCCTTAGCGAAAGGCTTCTTGAAGGGAAAGATGTAACTCTGTGAGATGAATTAACAGAACACAGAGCAGTTTCTCAGAAAGCTTCTTTCCAGTTTTGAAGGGAAGATATTTCCTTTTTCACCATAGCCCTCTATGGGCTTCCAAATATCCCTTTGCCAATTCCACAAGAACAGCCTTAGCGAAAGGCTTCTTCAAGGGAAAGATGTATCTCTGTGAGATGAATTAACAGAACACAGAGCAGTTTCTCAGAAAGCTTCTTTCCAGTTTTGAACGGAAGATATTTCCTTTTTCACCGTAGACCTCTATGGGCTTCCAAATATCCCTTTGCCAATTCCACAAGAACAGCCTTAGCGAAAGGCTTCTTGAAGGGAAAGATGTAACTCTGTGAGATGAACTAACAGAACACAGAGCAGTTTCTCAGAAAGCTTCTTTCCAGTTTTGAACGGAAGATATTTCCTTTTTCACCATAGCCCTCTAAGGGCTTCCAAATATCCCTTTGCCAATTCCACAAGAACAGCCTTAGCGAAAGGCTTCTTGAAGGGAAAGATGTAACTCTGTGAGACGAATTAACAGAACACAGAGCAGTTTCTCAGAAAGCTTCTTTCCAGTTTTGAACGGAAGATATTTCCTTTTTCACCGTAGACCTCTATGGGCTTCCAAATATCCCTTTGCCAATTCCACAAGAACAGCCTTAGCGAAAGGCTTCTTGAAGGGAAAGATGTAACTCTGTGAGATGAATTAACAGAACACAGAGCGGTTTCTCAGAAAGCTTCTTTCCAGTTTTGAACGGAAGATATTTCCTTTTTCACCATAGCCCTCTATGGGCTTCCAAATATCACTTTGCCAATTCCACAAGAACAGCCTTAGCGAGAGGTTTCTTTAAGGGAAGGATGTAACTCTGGGAGTTGAATTAACAGAACACAGAGCAGTTTCTCAGAAAGCTTCTTTCCAGTTTTGAACGGAAGATATTTCTTTTTTCACCATAGCCCTCTATGGGTTTCCAAATATCCCTTTGCCAATTCCACAAGAACAGCCTTAGCGAAAGGCTTCTTGAACGGAAAGATGTAACTCTGTTAGATGAATTAACAGAACACAGAGCAGTTTCTCAGAAAGCTTCTTTCCAGTTTTGAACGGAAGATATTTCCTTTTTCACCATAGCCCACGATGGGCTTCCAAATATCCCTTTGCCAATTCCACAAGAACAGCCTTAGCGAAAGGCTTCTTGAAGGGAAAGATGTAACTCTGTGAGAGGAATTAACAGAACACAGAGCAGTATCGCAGAAAGCTTCTTTCCAGTTTTGAAGGGAAGATATTTCCTTTTTCCCCATAGCCCTCAATGGGCTTCCAAATATCCGTTTGCCAATTCCACAAGAACAGCCTTAGCGAAAGGCTTCTTGAAGGGAAAGATGTAACTCTGTGAGATGAATTAACAGAACACAGAGCAGTTTCTCAGAAAGCTTCTTTCCAGTTTTGAACGGAAGATATTTCCTTTTTCACCATAGCCCTCTATGGGCTTCCAAATATCCCTTTGCCAATTCCACAAGAACAGCCTTAGCAAAAGGCTTCTTCAAGGGAATGATGTAACTCTGTGAGATGCATTAACAGAACACAGAGCAGTTTCTCACAAAGCTTCTTTCCAGTTTTGAACGGAAGATATTTCCTTTTTCACCATAGCCCTCTATGGGCTTCCAAATATCCCTTTGCCAATTCCACAAGAACAGCCTCAGCGAAAGGCTTCTTGAAGGGAAACATGTAACTCTGTGAGATGAATTAACAGAACACAGAGCAGTTTCTCAGAAAGCTTCTTTCCAGTTTTGAACGGAAGATATTTCCTTTTTCACCATAGCCCTCTATGGGCTTCCAAATATCCCTTTGCCAATTCCAGAAGAACAGCCTTAGCGAAAGGCTTCTTGAAGGAAAAGATGTAACTCTGTGAGATGAATTAACAGAACACAGAGCAGTTTCTCAGAAAGCTTCTTTCCAGTTTTGAACGGAAGATATTTCCTTTTTCACCATAGCCCTCTATGGGCTTCCAAATATCCCTTTGCCAATTCCACAAGAACAGCCTTAGCGAAAGGCTTCTTGAAGGGAAAGATGTAACTCTGTGAGACGAATTAACAGAACACAGAGCAGTTTCTCAGAAAGCTTCTTTCCAGTTTTGAACGAAAGATATTTCCTTTTTCACCATAGCCCTCTATGGGCTACCAAATATCCCATTGTCAATTCCACAAGAACAGCCTTAGCGAAAGGCTTCTTGAAGGGAAAGATGTAACTCTGTGAGATGAATTAACAGAACACAGAGCAGTTTCTCAGAAAGTTTCTTTCCAGTTTTGAAGGGAAGATATTTCCTTTTTCACCATAGCCCTCTATGGGCTTCTTCATATCCCTTTGCCAATTCCACAAAAACAGCCTTAGCGAAAGGCTTCTTGAAAGGAAAGATATAACTCTGTGAGATGAATTAACAGAACACAGAGCAGTTTCTCTGAGAGCTTCTTTCCAGTTTTGAACGGAAGATATTTCCTATTTCACCATAGCCCTCTAGGGGCTTCCAAATATCCCTTTGCCAATTCCACAAGAACAGCCTTGGCGAAAGGTTTCTTGAAGGGAAAGATGTAACTCTGTGAGATGAATTAACAGAACACAGAGCAGTTTCTCAGAAAGCTTCTTTCCAGTTTTGAAGGTAAGATATTTCCTTTTTCACCATACCCCTCTATGGGCTTCCAAATATCCCTTTGCCAATTCCAAAAGAAGAGCCTTAGCGAAAGGCTTCCTGAAGGGAAAGATGTAACTCTGTGAGATGAATTAACAGAACACAGAGCAGTTTCTCAGAAAGCTTCTTTCCAGTTTTGAACGGAAGGTATTTCCTTTTTCACCATAGCCCTCTATGGGCTTCCAAATATCCCTTTGCCAATTCCACAAGAACAGCCTTAGCGAAAGGCTTCTTGAAGGGAAAGATGTAACTCTGTGAGATGCCTTAACAGAACACAGAGCAGTTTCTCAGAAAGCTTCTTTCCAGTTTTGAACGGAAGATATTTCCTTTTTCACCATAGCCCTCTATGGGCTTCCAAATATCCCTTTGCCAATTCCACAAGAAGAGCCTTAGCGAAAGCCTTCTTGAAGGGAAAGATGTAACTCTGTGAGATGAATTAACAGAACACAGAGCAGTTTCTCAGAAAGCTTCTTTCCAGTTTTGAACGGAAGGTATTTCCTTTTTCACCATAGCCCTCTATGGGCTTCCAAATATCCCTTTGCCAATTCCACAAGAACAGCCTTATCGAAAGGCTTCTTGAAGGGAAAGACGTAACTCTGGGAGATGAATTAACAGAACACAGAGCAGTTTCTCAGAAAGCTTCTTTCCAGTTTTGAACGGAAGATATTTCCTTTTTCACCATAGCCCACGATGGGCTTCCAAATATCCCTTTGCCAATTCCACAAGAACAGCCTTAGCGAAAGGCTTCTTGAAGGGAAAGATGTAACTCTGTGAGACGAATTAACAGAACACAGAGCAGTTTCTCAGAAAGCTTCTTTCGAGTTTTGAAGGGAAGATATTTCCTTTTTCACCATAGCCCTCAATGGGCTTCCAAATATCCGTTTGCCAATTCCACAAGAACAGCCTTAGCGAAAGGCTTCTTGAAGGGAAAGATGTAACTCTGTGAGATGAATTAACAGAACACAGAGCAGTTTCTCAGAAAGCTTCTTTCCAGTTTTGAACGGAAGATATTTCCTTTTTCACCATAGCCCTCCATGGGCTTCCAAATATCCCTTTGCCAATTCCACAAGAACAGCCTTAGCGAAAGGCTTCTTGAAGGGAAAGATGTAACTCTGTGAGATGAATTAACAGAACACAGAGCAGTTTCTCAGAAAGCTTCTTTCCAGTTTTGAACGGAAGATATTTCCTTTTTCACCATAGCCTTCTATGGGCTTCCAAATATCCCTTTGCCAATTCCACAAGAACAGCCTTAGCGAAAGGCTTCTTGAAGGGAAAGATGTAACTCTGTGAGATGAATTAACAGAACACAGAGCGGTTTCTCAGAAAGCTTCTTTAAAGTTTTGAACAGAAGATATTTCCTTTTTCACCATAGCCCTCTATGGGCTTCCAAATATCCCTTTGCCAATTCCACAAGAACAGCCTTAGCGAGAGGCTTCTTGAAGGGAAGGATGTAACTCTGGGAGATGAATTAACAGAACACAGAGCAGTTTCTCAGAAAGCTTCTTTCCAGTTTTGAACGGAAGATATTTCCTTTTTCACCATAGCCCTCTATGGGTTTCCAAATATCCCTTTGCCAATTCCACAAGAACAGCCTTAGCAAAAGGCTTCTTCAAGGGAATGATGTAACTCTGTGAGACGAATTAACAGAACACAGAGCAGTTTCTCAGAAAGCTTCTTTCCAGTTTTGAACGGAAGATATTTCCTTTTTCACCATAGGCCTCTATGGGCTTCCAAATATCCCTTTTCCAATTCCACAAGAACAGCCTTAGCGAAAGGCTTCTTGAAGGGAAAGATGTATCTCTGTGGGATGAATTAACAGAACACAGAGCGGTTTCTCAGAAAGCTTCTTTCCAGTTTTGAACGGAAGATATTTCCTTTTTCACCATAGCCCTCTATGGGCTTCCAAATATCCCTTTGCCAATTCCACAAGAACAGCCTTAGCGAGAGGCTTCTTTAAGGGAAGGATGTAACTCTGGGAGTTGAATTAACAGAACACAGAGCAGTTTCTCAGAAAGCTTCTTTCCAGTTTTGAACGGAAGATATTTCTTTTTTCACCATAGCCCTCTATGGGTTTCCAAATATCCCTTTGCCAATTCCACAAGAACAGCCTTAGCGAAAGGCTTCTTGAACGGAAAGATGTAACTCTGTGAGATGAATTAACAGAACACAGAGCAGTTTCTCAGAAAGCTTCTTTCCAGTTTTGAACGGAAGATATTTCCTTTTTCACCATAGCCCACGATGGGCTTCCAAATATCCCTTTGCCAATTCCACAAGAACAGCCTTAGCGAAAGCCTTCTTGAAGGGAAAGATGTAACTCTGTGAGATGAATTAACAGAACACAGAGCAGTTTCTCAGAAAGCTTCTTTCCAGTTTTGAACGGAAGATATTTCCTTTTTCACCATAGCCCTCTATGGGCTTCCAAATATCCCTTTGCCAATTCCACAAGAACAGCCTTATCGAAAGGCTTCTTGAAGGGAAAGATGTAACTCTGGGAGATGAATTAACAGAACACAGAGCAGTTTCTCAGAAAGCTTCTTTCCAGTTTTGAACGGAAGATATTTCCTTTTTCACCATAGCCCACGATGGGCTTCCAAATATCCCTTTGCCAATTCCACAAGAACAGCCTTAGCGAAAGGCTTCTTGAAGGGAAAGATGTAACTCTGTGAGACGAATTAACAGAACACAGAGCAGTTTCTCAGAAAGCTTCTTTCGAGTTTTGAAGGGAAGATATTTCCTTTTTCACCATAGCCCTCAATGGGCTTCCAAATATCCGCTTGCCAATTCCACAAGAACAGCCTTAGCGAAAGGCTTCTTGAAGGGAAAGATGTAACTCTGTGAGATGAATTAACAGAACACAGAGCAGTTTCTCAGAAAGCTTCTTTCCAGTTTTGAAGGGAAGATATTTCCTTTTTCACCATAGCCCTCTATGGGCTTCCAAATATCCCTTTGCCAATTCCACAAGAACAGCCTTAGCGAAAGGCTTCTTCAAGGGAAAGATGTATCTCTGTGAGATGAATTAACAGAACACAGAGCAGTTTCTCAGAAAGCTTCTTTCCAGTTTTGAACGGAAGATATTTCCTTTTTCACCGTAGACCTCTATGGGCTTCCAAATATCCCTTTGCCAATTCCACAAGAACAGCCTTAGCGAAAGGCTTCTTGAAGGGAAAGATGTAACTCTGTGAGATGAACTAACAGAACACAGAGCAGTTTCTCAGAAAGCTTCTTTCCAGTTTTGAACGGAAGATATTTCCTTTTTCACCATAGCCCTCTAAGGGCTTCCAAATATCCCTTTGCCAATTCCACAAGAACAGCCTTAGCGAAAGGCTTCTTGAAGGGAAAGATGTAACTCTGTGAGACGAATTAACAGAACACAGAGCAGTTTCTCAGAAAGCTTCTTTCCAGTTTTGAACGGAAGATATTTCCTTTTTCACCGTAGCCCTCTATGGGCTTCCAAATATCCCTTTGACAATTCCACAAGAACAGCCTTAGCGAAATTCTTCTTGAAGGGAAAGATGTAACTCTGTGAGATGAATTAACAGAACACAGAGCGGTTTCTCAGAAAGCTTCTTTCCAGTTTTGAACGGAAGATATTTCCTTTTTCACCATAGCCCTCTACGGGCTTCCAAATATCCCTTTGCCAATTCCACAAGAACAGCCTTAGCGAAAGGCTTCTTCAAGGGAAAGATGTAACTCTGTGAGATGAATTAACAGAACACAGAGCGGTTTCTCAGAAAGCTTCTTTCCAGTTTTGAAGGGAAGATATTTCGTTTTACACCATAGCCCTCTATGGGCTTCCAAATATCCCTTTGCCAATTCCACAAGAACAGCCTTAGCGAAAGGCTTCTTGAAGGGAAAGATGTAACTCTGTGAGATGAATTAACAGAACACAGAGCAGTTTCTCAGAAAGCTTCTTTCCAGTTTTGAAGGGAAGATATTTCCGTTTTCACCATAGCCCTCTATGGGCTTCCAAATATCCCTTTGCGAATTCCGCAAGAACAGCCTTAGCGAAAGGCTTCTTGAAGGGAAAGATGTAACTCTGTGAGATGAATTAACAGAACCCAGAGCGGTTTCTCAGAAAGCTTCTTTCCAGTTTTGAACGGAAGATATTTCCTTTTTCCTCATAGCCCTCTATGGGCCTCCAAATATCCCTTTGCCAACTCCACAAGAACAGCCTTAGCGAAAGGGTTCTTGAAGGGAAAGATGTAACTCTGTGAGATGAATTAACAGAACACAGAGCAGTTTCTCAGAAAGCTTCTTTCCAGTTTTGAACGGAAGATATTTCCTTTTTCACCATAGCCCTCTATGGGCTTCCAAATATCCCTTTGCCAATTCCACAAGAACAGCCTTAGCGAAAGGCTTCTTGAATCGAAAGATGTAACTCTGTGAGATGAATTAACAGAACACAGAGCCGTTTCTCAGAAAGCTTCTTTCCAGTTTTGAATGGAAGATATTTCCTTTTTCACCATAGCCCTCTATGGGCTTCCAAATATCCCTTTGCCAATTCCACAAGAACAGCCTTAGCGAAAGGCTTCTTGAAGGGAAAGATGTAACTCTGTGAGACGAATTAACAGAACACAGAGCAGTTTCTCAGAAAGCTTCTTTCCAGTTTTGAACGGAAGATATTTCCTTTTTCACCATAGCCCTCTATGGGCTTCCAAATATCCCTTTGCCAATTCCACAAGAACAGCCTTAGCGAAAGGCTTCTTGAAGGGAAAGATGTAACTCTGTGAGACGAATTAACAGAACACAGCGCCGTTTCTCAGAAAGCTTCTTTCCAGTTTTGAAGGGAAGATATTTCCTTTTTCACCATAGCCCTCTATGGGCTTCCAAATATCCCTTTGCCAATTCCACAAGAACAGCCTTAGCGAAAGGCTTCTTGAAGGGAAAGATGTAACTCTGTGAGATGAACTAACAGAACACAGAGCAGTTTCTCAGAAAGCTTCTTTTCAGTTTTGTACGGAAGATATTTCCTTTTTCACCATAGCCCTCTATGGGCCTCCAAATATCCCTTTGCCAATTCCACAAGAACAGCCTTAGCGAAAGGGTTCTTGAAGGGAAAGATGTAACTCTGTGAGATGAATTAACAGAACACAGAGCAGTTTCTCAGAAAGCTTCTTTCCAGTTTTGAAGGGAAGATATTTCTTTTTTCACCATAGCCCTCTATGGGCTTCCTCATATCCCTTTGCCAATTCCACAAAAACAGCCTTAGCGAAAGGCTTCTTGAAAGGAAAGATGTAACTCTGTGAGATGAATTAACAGAACACAGAGCAGTTTCTCTGAGAGCTTCTTTCCAGTTTTGAACGGAAGATATTTCCTTTTTCACCATAGCCCTCTAGGGGCTTCCAAATACCCCTTTGCCAATTCCACAAGAACAGCCTTAGCGAAAGGCTTCTTGAAGGGAAAGATGTAACTCTGTGAGATGCCTTAACAGAACACAGAGCAGTTTCTCAGAAAGCTTCTTTCCAGTTTTGAACGGAAGATATTTCCTTTTTCACCATAGCCCTCTATGGGCTTCCAAATATCCCTTTGCCAATTCCACAAGAAGAGCCTTAGCGAAAGCCTTCTTGAAGGGAAAGATGTAACTCTGTGAGATGAATTAACAGAACACAGAGCAGTTTCTCAGAAAGCTTCTTTCCAGTTTTGAACGGAAGATATTTCCTTTTTCACCATAGCCCTCTATGGGCTTCCAAATATCCCTTTGCCAATTCCACAAGAACAGCCTTAGCGAAAGGCTTCTTGAAGGGAAAGATGTAACTCTGGGAGATGAATTAACAGAACACAGAGCAGTTTCTCAGAAAGCTTCTTTCCAGTTTTGAACGGAAGATATTTCCTTTTTCACCACAGCCTTCTATGGGCTTCCAAATATCCCTTTGCCAATTCCACAAGAACAGCCTTAGCAAAAGGCTTCTTCAAGGGAATGATGTAACTCTGTGAGATGCATTAACAGAACACAGAGCAGTTTCTCAGAAAGCTTCTTTCCAGTTTTGAACGGAAGATATTTCCTTTTTCACCATAGCCCTCTATGGGCTTCCAAATATCCCTTTGCCAATTCCACAAGAACAGCCTCAGCGAAAGGCTTCTTGAAGAGAAATATGTAACTCTGTGAGATGAATTAACAGAACACAGAGCAGTTTCTCAGAAAGCTTCTTTCCAGTTTTGAACGGAAGATATTTCCTTTTTCACCATAGCCCTCTATGGGCTTCCAAATATCCCTTTGCCAATTCCAGAAGAACAGCCTTAGCGAAAGGCTTCTTGAAGGAAAAGATGTAACTCTGTGAGATGAATTAACAGAACACAGAGCAGTTTCTCAGAAAGCTTCTTTCCAGTTTTGAACGGAAGATATTTCCTTTTTCACCATAGCCCTCTATGGGCTTCCAAATATCCCTTTGCCAATTCCAGAAGAACAGCCTCAGCGAAAGGCTTCTTGAAGGGAAAGATGTAACTCTGTGAGATGAATTAACAGAACACAGAGCAGTTTCTCAGAAAGCTTCTTTCCAGTTTTGAACGGAAGATATTTCCTTTTTCACCATAGCCCTCTATGGGCTTCCAAATATCCCTTTGCCAATTCCACAAGAACAGCCTTTGCGAAAGGCTTCTTGAAGGGAAAGATGTAACTCTGTGAGAGGAATTAACAGAACACAGAGCAGTTTCTCAGAAAGCTTCTTTCCAGTTTTGAACGGAAGATATTTCCTTTTTCACCATAGCCCTCTATGGGCTTCCAAATATCCCTTTGCCAATTCCACAAGAACAGCCTTAGCGAAAGGCTTCTTGAAGGGAAAGATGTAACTCTGTGAGACGAATTAACAGAACACAGAGCAGTTTCTCAGAAAGCTTCTTTCCAGTTTTGAACGAAAGATATTTCCTTTTTCACCATAGCCCTCTATGGGCTACCAAATATCCCATTGTCAATTCCACAAGAACAGCCTTAGCGAAAGGCTTCTTGAAGGGAAAGATGTAACTCTGTGAGATGAATTAACAGAACACAGAGCAGTTTCTCAGAAAGCTTCTTTCCAGTTTTGAAGGGAAGATATTTCTTTTTTCACCATAGCCCTCTATGGGCTTCCTCATATCCCTTTGCCAATTCCACAAAAACAGCCTTAGCGAAAGGCTTCTTGAAAGGAAAGATGTAGCTCTGTGAGATGAATTAACAGAACACAGAGCAGTTTCTCTGAGAGCTTCTTTCCAGTTTTGAACGGAAGATATTTCCTTTTTCACCATAGCCCTCTAGGGGCTTCCAAATATCCCTTTGCCAATTCCACAAGAACAGCCTTAGCGAAAGGCTTCTTGAAGGGAAAGATGTAACTCTGTGAGATGCCTTAACAGAACACAGAGCAGTTTCTCAGAAAGCTTCTTTCCAGTTTTGAACGGAAGATATTTCCTTTTTCACCATAGCCCTCTATGGGCTTCCAAATATCCCTTTGCCAATTCCACAAGAAGAGCCTTAGCGAAAGCCTTCTTGAAGGGAAAGATGTAACTCTGTGAGATGAATTAACAGAACACAGAGCAGTTTCTCAGAAAGCTTCTTTCCAGTTTTGAACGGAAGATATTTCCTTTTTCACCATAGCCCTCTATGGGCTTCCAAATATCCCTTTGCCAATTCCACAAGAACAGCCTTAGCGAAAGGCTTCTTGAAGGGAAAGATGTAACTCTGGGAGATGAATTAACAGAACACAGAGCAGTTTCTCAGAAAGCTTCTTTCCAGTTTTGAACGGAAGATATTTCCTTTTTCACCACAGCCTTCTATGGGCTTCCAAATATCCCTTTGCCAATTCCACAAGAACAGCCTTAGCGAAAGGCTTCTTCAAGGGAAAGATGTAACTCTGTGAGACGAATTAACAGAACACAGAGCAGTTTCTCAGAAAGCTTCTTTCCAGTTTTGAATTGAAGATATTTCCTTTTTCACCATAGCCCTCTAAGGGCTCCCAAATATCCCTTTGGAAATTCCACAAGAACAGCCTTAGCGAAAGGCTCCTTGAGGGGAAAGATGTAACTCTGTGAGATGAATTAACAGAACACAGAGCAGTTTCTCAGAAAGCTTCTTTCCAGTTTTGAACGGAAGATATTTCCTTTTTGACCATAGCCCTCTATGGGCTTCCAAATATCCCTTTGCCAATTCCACAAGAACAGCCTTATCGAAAGGCTTCTTGAAGGGAAAGATGTAACTCTGTGAGATGAATTAACAGAACACAGAGCAGTTTCTCAGAAAGCTTCTTTCCAGTTTTAAACGGAAGATATTTCCTTTTTCACCATAGCCCACGATGGGCTTCCAAATATCCCTTTGCCAATTCCACAAGAACAGCCTTAGCGAAAGGCTTCTTGAAGGGAAAGATGTAACTCTGTGAGACGAATTAACAGAACACAGAGCAGTTTCTCAGAAAGCTTCTTTCCAGTTTTGAAGGGAAGATATTTCCTTTTTCACCATAGCCCTCAATGGGCTTCCAAATATCCGTTTGCCAATTCCACAAGAACAGCCTTAGCGAAAGGCTTCTTCAAGGGAAAGATGTAACTCTGTGAGATGAATGAACAGAACACAGAGCAGTTTCTCAGAAAGCTTCTTTCCAGTTTTGAACGGAAGATATTTCCTTTTTGACCATAGCCCTCCATGGGCTTCCAAATATCCCTTTGCCAATTCCACAAGAACAGCCTTAGCGAAAGGCTTCTTGAAGGGAAAGATGTAACTCTGTGAGATGAATTAACAGAACACAGAGCGGTTTCTCAGAAAGCTTCTTTCCAGTTTTGAACGGAAGATATTTCCTTTTTCACCATAGCCCTCTATGGGCTTCCAAATATCCCTTTGCCAATTCCACAAGAACAGCCTTAGCGAGAGGCTTCTTGAAGGGAAGGATGTAACTCTGGGAGATGAATTAACAGAACACAGAGCAGTTTCTCAGAAAGCTTCTTTCCAGTTTTGAACGGAAGATATTTCCTTTTTCACCATAGCCCTCTATGGGTTTCCAAATATCCCTTTGCCAATTCCACAAGAACAGCCTTAGCAAAAGGCTTCTTCAAGGGAATGATGTAACTCTGTGAGACGAATTAACAGAACACAGAGCAGTTTCTCAGAAAGCTTCTTTCCAGTTTTGAACGGAAGATATTTCCTTTTTCACCATAGGCCTCTATGGGCTTCCAAATATCCCTTTTCCAATACCACAAGAACAGCCTTAGCGAAAGGCTTCTTGAAGGGAAAGATGTAACTCTGTGAGATGAATTAACAGAACACAGAGCAGTTTCTCAGAAAGCTTCTTTCCAGTTTTGAACGGAAGATATTTCCTTTTTCACCTTAGCCCTCTATGGGCTTCCAAATATCCCTTTACAAATTCCACAAGAACAGCCTTAGCAAAAGGCTTCTTGAAGGGAAAGATGTAACTCTGTGAGATGCATTAACAGAACACAGAGCAGTTTCTCAGAAAGCTTCTTTCCAGTTTTGAACGGAAGATATTTCCTTTTTCACCAAAGCCTTCTAAGGGCTTCCAAATATCCCTTTGCCAATTCCACAAGAACAGCCTTAGCGAAAGGCTTCTTCAAGGGAAAGATGTAACTCTGTGAGACGAATTAACAGAACACAGAGCAGTTTCTCAGAAAGCGTCTTTCCAGTTTTGAAGGGAAGATATTTCCTTTTTCACCATAGCCCTCTATTGGCTTCCAAATATCCCTTTGCCAATTCCACAAGAACAGCCTTAGCGAAAGGATTCTTGAAGGGAAAGATGTAACTCTGTGAGATGAATTAACAGAACACAGAGCAGTTTCTCAGAAAGCTTCTTTACAGTTTTCAACGGAAGATATTTCCTTTTTCACCATAGCCCTCTATGGGCTTCCAAATATCCCTTTGCCAATTCCACAAGAACAGCCTTAGCGAAAGGCTTCTTGAAGGGAAAGATGTATCTCTGTGGGATGAATTAACAGAACACAGAGCAGTTTCTCAGAAAGCTTCATTCCAGTTTTGAACGGAAGACATTTCCTTTTTCACCATAGCCCTCTATGGGCTTCCAAATATCCCTTTGCCAATTCCACAAGAACAGCCTTAGCGAAAGGCTTCTTGAAGGGAAAGATGTAACTCTGTGAGACGAATTAACAGAACAGAGAGCAGTTTCTCAGAAAGCTTCTTTCCAGTTTTGAACGGAAGTTATTTCCTTTTTCACCATAGCCCTCTATGGGCTTCCAAATATCCCTTTGCCAATTCCACAAGAACAGCCTTAGCGAAAGGCTTCTTCACGGGAAAGATGTAACTCTGTGAAACGAATTAACAGAACACAGAGCAGTTTCTCAGAAAGCTTCTTTCCAGTTTTGAACGGAAGATATTTCCTTTTTCACCATAGCCCTCTATGGGCTTCCAAATATCCCTTTGCCAATTCCAGAAGAACAGCCTTAGCGAAAGGCTTCTTGAAGGAAAAGATGTAACTCTGTGAGATGAATTAACAGAACACAGAGCAGTTTCTCAGAAAGCTTCTTTCCAGTTTTGAACGGAAGATATTTCCTTTTTCACCATAGCCCTCTATGGGCTTCCAAATATCCCTTTGCCAATTCCAGAAGAACAGCCTCAGCGAAAGGCTTCTTGAAGGGAAAGATGTAACTCTGTGAGATGAATTAACAGAACACAGAGCAGTTTCTCAGAAAGCTTCTTTCCAGTTTTGAACGGAAGATATTTCCTTTTTCACCATAGCCCTCTATGGGCTTCCAAATATCCCTTTGCCAATTCCACAAGAACAGCCTTTGCGAAAGGCTTCTTGAAGGGAAAGATGTAACTCTGTGAGAGGAATTAACAGAACACAGAGCAGTTTCTCAGAAAGCTTCTTTCCAGTTTTGAACGGAAGATATTTCCTTTTTCACCATAGCCCTCTATGGGCTTCCAAATATCCCTTTGCCAATTCCACAAGAACAGCCTTAGCGAAAGGCTTCTTGAAGGGAAAGATGTAACTCTGTGAGACGAATTAACAGAACACAGAGCAGTTTCTCAGAAAGCTTCTTTCCAGTTTTGAACGAAAGATATTTCCTTTTTCACCATAGCCCTCTATGGGCTACCAAATATCCCATTGTCAATTCCACAAGAACAGCCTTAGCGAAAGGCTTCTTGAAGGGAAAGATGTAACTCTGTGAGATGAATTAACAGAACACAGAGCAGTTTCTCAGAAAGCTTCTTTCCAGTTTTGAAGGGAAGATATTTCTTTTTTCACCATAGCCCTCTATGGGCTTCCTCATATCCCTTTGCCAATTCCACAAAAACAGCCTTAGCGAAAGGCTTCTTGAAAGGAAAGATGTAGCTCTGTGAGATGAATTAACAGAACACAGAGCAGTTTCTCTGAGAGCTTCCTTCCAGTTTTGAAGGGAAGATATTTCCTTTTTCACCATAGCCCTCTAGGGGCTTCCAAATATCCCTTTGCCAATTCCACAAGAACAGCCTTAGCGAAAGGATTCTTGAAGGGAAAGATGTAACTCTGTGAGATGCCTTAACAGAACACAGAGCAGTTTCTCAGAAAGCTTCTTTCCAGTTTTGAACGGAAGATATTTCCTTTTTCACCATAGCCCTCTATGGGCTTCCAAATATCCCTTTGCCAATTCCACAAGAAGAGCCTTAGCGAAAGCCTTCTTGAAGGGAAAGATGTAACTCTGTGAGATGAATTAACAGAACACAGAGCAGTTTCTCAGAAAGCTTCTTTCCAGTTTTGAACGGAAGATATTTCCTTTTTCACCATAGCCCTCTATGGGCTTCCAAATATCCCTTTGCCAATTCCACAAGAACAGCCTTAGCGAAAGGCTTCTTGAAGGGAAAGATGTAACTCTGGGAGATGAATTAACAGAACACAGAGCAGTTTCTCAGAAAGCTTCTTTCCAGTTTTGAACGGAAGATATTTCCTTTTTCACCACAGCCTTCTATGGGCTTCCAAATATCCCTTTGCCAATTCCACAAGAACAGCCTTAGCGAAAGGCTTCTTCAAGGGAAAGATGTAACTCTGTGAGACGAATTAACAGAACACAGAGCAGTTTCTCAGAAAGCTTCTTTCCAGTTTTGAATTGAAGATATTTCCTTTTTCACCATAGCCCTCTAAGGGCTCCCAAATATCCCTTTGGAAATTCCACAAGAACAGCCTTAGCGAAAGGCTCCTTGAGGGGAAAGATGTAACTCTGTGAGATGAATTAACAGAACACAGAGCAGTTTCTCAGAAAGCTTCTTTCCAGTTTTGAACGGAAGATATTTCCTTTTTGACCATAGCCCTCTATGGGCTTCCAAATATCCCTTTGCCAATTCCACAAGAACAGCCTTATCGAAAGGCTTCTTGAAGGGAAAGATGTAACTCTGTGAGATGAATTAACAGAACACAGAGCAGTTTCTCAGAAAGCTTCTTTCCAGTTTTAAACGGAAGATATTTCCTTTTTCACCATAGCCCACGATGGGCTTCCAAATATCCCTTTGCCAATTCCACAAGAACAGCCTTAGCGAAAGGCTTCTTGAAGGGAAAGATGTAACTCTGTGAGACGAATTAACAGAACACAGAGCAGTTTCTCAGAAAGCTTCTTTCCAGTTTTGAAGGGAAGATATTTCCTTTTTCACCATAGCCCTCAATGGGCTTCCAAATATCCGTTTGCCAATTCCACAAGAACAGCCTTAGCGAAAGGCTTCTTCAAGGGAAAGATGTAACTCTGTGAGATGAATGAACAGAACACAGAGCAGTTTCTCAGAAA
This sequence comes from Chlorocebus sabaeus, assembly GCF_047675955.1. Classification (NCBI taxonomy): domain Eukaryota; kingdom Metazoa; phylum Chordata; class Mammalia; order Primates; family Cercopithecidae; genus Chlorocebus; species Chlorocebus sabaeus. Next base: position 1,201,037 of record NW_027327870.1, on the reverse strand, counting down.
GCTTCTTTCCAGTTTTGAACGGAAGATATTTCCTTTTTGACCATAGCCCTCCATGGGCTTCCAAATATCCCTTTGCCAATTCCACAAGAACAGCCTTAGCGAAAGGCTTCTTGAAGGGAAAGATGTAACTCTGTGAGATGAATTAACAGAACACAGAGCGGTTTCTCAGAAAGCTTCTTTCCAGTTTTGAACGGAAGATATTTCCTTTTTCACCATAGACCTCTATGGGCTTCCAAATATCCCTTTGCCAATTCCACAAGAACAGCCTTAGCGAGAGGCTTCTTGAAGGGAAGGATGTAACTCTGGGAGATGAATTAACAGAACACAGAGCAGTTTCTCAGAAAGCTTCTTTCCAGTTTTGAACGGAAGATATTTCCTTTTTCACCATAGCCCTCTATGGGTTTCCAAATATCCCTTTGCCAATTCCACAAGAACAGCCTTAGCAAAAGGCTTCTTCAAGGGAATGATGTAACTCTGTGAGACGAATTAACAGAACACAGAGCAGTTTCTCAGAAAGCTTCTTTCCAGTTTTGAACGGAAGATATTTCCTTTTTCACCATAGGCCTCTATGGGCTTCCAAATATCCCTTTTCCAATACCACAAGAACAGCCTTAGCGAAAGGCTTCTTGAAGGGAAAGATGTAACTCTGTGAGATGAATTAACAGAACACAGAGCAGTTTCTCAGAAAGCTTCTTTCCAGTTTTGAACGGAAGATATTTCCTTTTTCACCTTAGCCCACTATGGGCTTCCAAATATCCCTTTACAAATTCCACAAGAACAGCCTTAGCAAAAGGCTTCTTGAAGGGAAAGATGTAACTCTGTGAGATGCATTAACAGAACACAGAGCAGTTTCTCAGAAAGCTTCTTTCCAGTTTTGAACGGAAGATATTTCCTTTTTCACCAAAGCCTTCTAAGGGCTTCCAAATATCCCTTTGCCAATTCCACAAGAACAGCCTTAGCGAAAGGCTTCTTCAAGGGAAAGATGTAACTCTGTGAGACGAATTAACAGAACACAGAGCAGTTTCTCAGAAAGCTTCTTTCCAGTTTTGAAGGGAAGATATTTCCTTTTTCACCATAGCCCTCTATTGGCTTCCAAATATCCCTTTGCCAATTCCACAAGAACAGCCTTAGCGAAAGGATTCTTGAAGGGAAAGATGTAACTCTGTGAGATGAATTAACAGAACACAGAGCAGTTTCTCAGAAAGCTTCTTTCCAGTTTTCAACGGAAGATATTTCCTTTTTCACCATAGCCCTCTATGGGCTTCCAAATATCCCTTTGCCAATTCCACAAGAACAGCCTTAGCGAAAGGCTTCTTGAAGGGAAAGATGTATCTCTGTGGGATGAATTAACAGAACACAGAGCAGTTTCTCAGAAAGCTTCATTCCAGTTTTGAACGGAAGACATTTCCTTTTTCACCATAGCCCTCTATGGGCTTCCAAATATCCCTTTGCCAATTCCACAAGAACAGCCTTAGCGAAAGGCTTCTTGAAGGGAAAGATGTAACTCTGTGAGACGAATTAACAGAACAGAGAGCAGTTTCTCAGAAAGCTTCTTTCCAGTTTTGAACGGAAGTTATTTCCTTTTTCACCATAGCCCTCTATGGGCTTCCAAATATCCCTTTGCCAATTCCACAAGAACAGCCTTAGCGAAAGGCTTCTTCACGGGAAAGATGTAACTCTGTGAAACGAATTAACAGAACACAGAGCAGTTTCTCAGAAAGCTTCTTTCCAGTTTTGAACGGAAGATATTTCCTTTTTCACCATAGCCCTCTATGGGCTTCCAAATATCCCTTTGCCAATTCCACAAGAACAGCCTTAGCGAAAGGCTTCTTGAAGGGAAAGATGTAACTCTGTGAGATGAATTAACAGAACACAGAGCAGTTTCTCAGAAAGCTTCTTTCCAGTTTTGAACGGAAGATATTTCCTTTTTTACCATAGCCCTCTATGGGCTTACAAATATCCCTTTTCCAATTCCAAAAGAAGAGCCTTAGCGAAAGGCTTCTTGAAGGGAAAGGTGTAACTCTGTGAGATGAATTAACAGAACACAGAGCAGTTTCTCAGAAAGCTTCTTTCCAGTTTTGAACGGAAGGTATTTCCTTTTTCACCATAGCCCTCTATGGGCTTCCAAATATCCCTTTGCCAATTCCACAAGAACAGCCTTAGCGAAAGGCTTCTTGAAGGGAAAGATGTAACTCTGTGAGATGCCTTAACAGAACACAGAGCAGTTTCTCAGAAAGCTTCTTTCCAGTTTTGAACGGAAGATATTTCCTTTATCGCCATAGCCCTCTATGGGCTTCCAAATATCCCTTTGCCAATTCCACAAGAACAGCCTTAGCGAAAGGCTTCTTGAAGGGAAAGACGTAACTCTGTGAGATGAATTAACAGAACACAGAGCAGTTTCTCAGAAAGTTTCTTTCCAGTTTTGAACGGAAGATATTTCCTTTTTCACCATAGCCCTCTAAGGGCTTCCAAATATCCCTTTTCCAATTCCACAAGAACAGCCTTAGCGAAAGGCTTCTTGAAGGGAAAGATGTAACTCTGTGAGATGAATTAACAGAACACAGAGCAGTTTCTCAGAAAGCTTCTTTCCAGTTTTGAACGGAAGATATTTCCTTTTTCACCAAAGCCTTCTAAGGGCTTCCAAATATCCCTTTGCCAATTCCACAAGAACAGCCTTAGCGAAAGGCTTCTTCAAGGGAAAGATGTAACTCTGTGAGACGAATTAACAGAACACAGAGCAGTTTCTCAGAAAGCGTCTTTCCAGTTTTGAAGGGAAGATATTTCCTTTTTCACCATAGCCCTCTATGGGCTTCCAAATATCCCTTTGCCAATTCCACAAGAACAGCCTTAGCGAAAGGATTCTTGAAGGGAAAGATGCAACTCTGTGAGATGAATTAACAGAACACAGAGCAGTTTCTCAGAAAGCTTCTTTCCAGTTTTCAACGGAAGATATTTCCTTTTTCACCATAGCCCTCTATGTGCTTCCAAATATCCCTTTGCCAATTCCACAAGAACAGCCTTAGCGAAAGGCTTCTTGAAGGGAAAGATGTATCTCTGTGGGATGAATTAACAGAACACAGAGCGGTTTCTCAGAAAGCTTCTTTCCAGTTTTGAACGGAAGATATTTCCTTTTTCACCATAGCCCTCTATGGGCTTCCAAATATCCCTTTGCCAATTCCACAAGAACAGCCTTAGCGAAAGGCTTCTTGAAGGGAAAGATGTAACTCTGTGAGATGAATTAACAGAACACAGAGCGGTTTCTCAGAAAGCTTCTTTCCAGTTTTGAACGGAAGATATTTCCTTTTTCACCATAGCCCTCTATGGGCTTCCAAATATCACTTTGCCAATTCCACAAGAACAGCCTTAGCGAGAGGCTTCTTTAAGGGAAGGATGTAACTCTGGGAGTTGAATTAACAGAACACAGAGCAGTTTCTCAGAAAGCTTCTTTCCAGTTTTGAACGGAAGATATTTCTTTTTTCACCATAGCCCTCTATGGGTTTCCAAATATCCCTTTGCCAATTCCACAAGAACAGCCTTAGCGAAAGGCTTCTTGAACGGAAAGATGTAACTCTGTTAGATGAATTAACAGAACACAGAGCAGTTTCTCAGAAAGCTTCTTTCCAGTTTTGAACGGAAGATATTTCCTTTTTCACCATAGCCCACGATGGGCTTCCAAATATCCCTTTGCCAATTCCACAAGAACAGCCTTAGCGAAAGGCTTCTTGAAGGGAAAGATGTAACTCTGTGAGAGGAATTAACAGAACACAGAGCAGTATCGCAGAAAGCTTCTTTCCAGTTTTGAAGGGAAGATATTTCCTTTTTCCCCATAGCCCTCAATGGGCTTCCAAATATCCGTTTGCCAATTCCACAAGAACAGCCTTAGCGAAAGGCTTCTTGAAGGGAAAGATGTAACTCTGTGAGATGAATTAACAGAACACAGAGCAGTTTCTCAGAAAGCTTCTTTCCAGTTTTGAACGGAAGATATTTCCTTTTTCACCATAGCCCTCTATGGGCTTCCAAATATCCCTTTGCCAATTCCACAAGAACAGCCTTAGCAAAAGGCTTCTTCAAGGGAATGATGTAACTCTGTGAGATGCATTAACAGAACACAGAGCAGTTTCTCACAAAGCTTCCTTCCAGTTTTGAACGGAAGATATTTCCTTTTTCACCATAGCCCTCTATGGGCTTCCAAATATCCCTTTGCCAATTCCACAAGAACAGCCTCAGCGAAAGGCTTCTTGAAGGGAAACATGTAACTCTGTGAGATGAATTAACAGAACACAGAGCAGTTTCTCAGAAAGCTTCTTTCCAGTTTTGAACGGAAGATATTTCCTTTTTCACCATAGCCCTCTATGGGCTTCCAAATATCCCTTTGCCAATTCCAGAAGAACAGCCTTAGCGAAAGGCTTCTTGAAGGAAAAGATGTAACTCTGTGAGATGAATTAACAGAACACAGAGCAGTTTCTCAGAAAGCTTCTTTCCAGTTTTGAACGGAAGATATTTCCTTTTTCACCATAGCCCTCTATGGGCTTCCAAATATCCCTTTGCCAATTCCAGAAGAACAGCCTTAGCGAAAGGCTTCTTGAAGGGAAAGATGTAACTCTGTGAGATGAATTAACAGAACACAGAGCAGTTTCTCGGAAAGCTTCTTTCCAGTTTTGAACGGAAGATATTTCCTTTTTCACCATAGCCCTCTATGGGCTTCCAAATATCCCTTTGCCAATTCCACAAGAACAGCCTTAGCGAAAGGCTTCTTGAAGGGAAAGATGTAACTCTGTGAGACGAATTAACAGAACATAGAGCAGTTTCTCTGATAGCTTCTTTCCAGTTTTGAAGGGAAGATATTTCCTTTTTCACCATAGCCCTCTATGGGCTTCCAAATATCCCTTTGCCAATTCCACAAGAACAGCCTTTGCGAAAGGCTTCTTGAAGGGAAAGATGTAACTCTGTGAGAGGAATTAACAGAACACAGAGCAGTTTCTCAGAAAGCTTCTTTCCAGTTTTGAACGGAAGATATTTCCTTTTTCACCATAGCCCTCTATGGGCTTCCAAATATCCCTTTGCCAATTCCACAAGAACAGCCTTAGCGAAAGGCTTCTTGAAGGGAAAGATGTAACTCTGTGAGACGAATTAAAAGAACACAGAGCAGTTTCTCAGAAAGCTTCTTTCCAGTTTTGAACGAAAGATATTTCCTTTTTCACCATAGCCCTCTATGGGCTACCAAATATCCCATTGTCAATTCCACAAGAACAGCCTTAGCGAAAGGCTTCTTGAAGGGAAAGATGTAACTCTGTGAGATGAATTAACAGAACACAGAGCAGTTTCTCAGAAAGTTTCTTTCCAGTTTTGAAGGGAAGATATTTCCTTTTTCACCATAGCCCTCTATGGGCTTCTTCATATCCCTTTGCCAATTCCACAAAAACAGCCTTAGCGAAAGGCTTCTTGAAAGGAAAGATGTAACTCTGTGAGATGAATTAACAGAACACAGAGCAGTTTCTCTGAGAGCTTCTTTCCAGTTTTGAACGGAAGATATTTCCTATTTCACCATAGCCCTCTAGGGGCTTCCAAATATCCCTTTGCCAATTCCACAAGAATAGCCTTGTCGAAAGGTTTCTTGAAGGGAAAGATGTAACTCTGTGACATGAATTAACAGAACACAGAGCAGTTTCTCAGAAAGCTTCTTTCCAGTTTTGAAGGTAAGATATTTCCTTTTTCACCATACCCCTCTATGGGCTTCCAAATATCCCTTTGCCAATTCCACAAGAAGAGCCTTAGCGAAAGCCTTCTTGAAGGGAAAGATGTAACTCTGTGAGATGAATTAACAGAACACAGAGCAGTTTCTCAGAAAGCTTCTTTCCAGTTTTGAACGGAAGATATTTCCTTTTTCACCATAGCCCACGATGGGCTTCCAAATATCCCTTTGCCAATTCCACAAGAACAGCCTTAGCGAAAGGCTTCTTGAAGGGAAAGATGTAACTCTGTGAGACGAATTAACAGAACACAGAGCAGTTTCTCAGAAAGCTTCTTTCGAGTTTTGAAGGGAAGATATTTCCTTTTTCACCATAGCCCTCAATGGGCTTCCAAATATCCGTTTGCCAATTCCACAAGAACAGCCTTAGCGAAAGGCTTCTTGAAGGGAAAGATGTAACTCTGTGAGATGAATTAACAGAACACAGAGCAGTTTCTCAGAAAGCTTCTTTCCAGTTTTGAACGGAAGATATTTCCTTTTTCACCATAGCCCTCCATGGGCTTCCAAATATCCCTTTGCCAATTCCACAAGAACAGCCTTAGCGAAAGGCTTCTTGAAGGGAAAGATGTAACTCTGTGAGATGAATTAACAGAACACAGAGCGGTTTCTCAGAAAGCTTCTTTCCAGTTTTGAACGGAAGATATTTCCTTTTTCACCATAGCCTTCTATGGGCTTCCAAATATACCTTTGCCAATTCCACAAGAACAGCCTTAGCGAAAGGCTTCTTGAAGGGAAAGATGTAACTCTGTGAGATGAATTAACAGAACACAGAGCGGTTTCTCAGAAAGCTTCTTTCCAGTTTTGAACGGAAGATATTTCCTTTTTCACCATAGCCCTCTATGGGCTTCCAAATATCCCTTTGCCAATTCCACAAGAACAGCCTTAGCGAGAGGCTTCTTGAAGGGAAGGATGTAACTCTGGGAGATGAATTAACAGAACACAGAGCAGTTTCTCAGAAAGCTTCTTTCCAGTTTTGAACGGAAGATATTTCCTTTTTCACCATAGCCCTCTATGGGTTTCCAAATATCCCTTTGCCAATTCCACAAGAACAGCCTTAGCAAAAGGCTTCTTCAAGGGAATGATGTAACTCTGTGAGACGAATTAACAGAACACAGAGCAGTTTCTCAGAAAGCTTCTTTCCAGTTTTGAACGGAAGATATTTCCTTTTTCACCATAGGCCTCTATGGGCTTCCAAATATCCCTTTTCCAATTCCACAAGAACAGCCTTAGCGAAAGGCTTCTTGAAGGGAAAGATGTATCTCTGTGGGATGAATTAACAGAACACAGAGCGGTTTCTCAGAAAGCTTCTTTCCAGTTTTGAACGGAAGATATTTCCTTTTTCACCATAGCCCTCTATGGGCTTCCAAATATCCCTTTGCCAATTCCACAAGAACAGCCTTAGCGAGAGGCTTCTTTAAGGGAAGGATGTAACTCTGGGAGTTGAATTAACAGAACACAGAGCAGTTTCTCAGAAAGCTTCTTTCCAGTTTTGAACGGAAGATATTTCTTTTTTCACCATAGCCCTCTATGGGTTTCCAAATATCCCTTTGCCAATTCCACAAGAACAGCCTTAGCGAAAGGCTTCTTGAACGGAAAGATGTAACTCTGTGAGATGAATTAACAGAACACAGAGCAGTTTCTCACAAAGCTTCTTTCCAGTTTTGAACGGAAGATATTTCCTTTTTCACCATAGCCCACGATGGGCTTCCAAATATCCCTTTGCCAATTCCACAAGAACAGCCTTAGCGAAAGCCTTCTTGAAGGGAAAGATGTAACTCTGTGAGATGAATTAACAGAACACAGAGCAGTTTCTCAGAAAGCTTCTTTCCAGTTTTGAACGGAAGATATTTCCTTTTTCACCATAGCCCTCTATGGGCTTCCAAATATCCCTTTGCCAATTCCACAAGAACAGCCTTATCGAAAGGCTTCTTGAAGGGAAAGATGTAACTCTGGGAGATGAATTAACAGAACACAGAGCAGTTTCTCAGAAAGCTTCTTTCCAGTTTTGAACGGAAGATATTTCCTTTTTCACCATAGCCCACGATGGGCTTCCAAATATCCCTTTGCCAATTCCACAAGAACAGCCTTAGCGAAAGGCTTCTTGAAGGGAAAGATGTAACTCTGTGAGACGAATTAACAGAACACAGAGCAGTTTCTCAGAAAGCTTCTTTCGAGTTTTGAAGGGAAGATATTTCCTTTTTCACCATAGCCCTCAATGGGCTTCCAAATATCCGCTTGCCAATTCCACAAGAACAGCCTTAGCGAAAGGCTTCTTGAAGGGAAAGATGTAACTCTGTGAGATGAATTAACAGAACACAGAGCAGTTTCTCAGAAAGCTTCTTTCCAGTTTTGAACGGAAGATATTTCCTTTTTGACCATAGCCCTCCATGGGCTTCCAAATATCCCTTTGCCAATTCCACAAGAACAGCCTTAGCGAAAGGCTTCTTGAAGGGAAAGATGTAACTCTGTGAGATGAATTAACAGAACACAGAGCAGTTTCTCAGAAAGCTTCTTTCCAGTTTTGAACGGAAGATATTTCCTTTTTCACCATAGCCTTCTATGGGCTTCCAAATATCCCTTTGCCAATTCCACAAGAACAGCCTTAGCGAAAGGCTTCTTGAAGGGAAAGATGTAACTCTGTGAGATGAATTAACAGAACACAGAGCGGTTTCTCAGAAAGCTTCTTTCCAGTTTTGAACGGAAGATATTTCCTTTTTCACCATAGCCCTCTATGGGCTTCCAAATATCCCTTTGCCAATTCCACAAGAACAGCCTTAGCGAGAGGCTTCTTGAAGGGAAGGATGTAACTCTGGGAGATGAATTAACAGAACACAGAGCAGTTTCTCAGAAAGCTTCTTTCCAGTTTTGAACGGAAGATATTTCCTTTTTCACCATAGCCCTCTATGGGTTTCCAAATATCCCTTTGCCAATTCCACAAGAACAGCCTTAGCAAAAGGCTTCTTCAAGGGAATGATGTAACTCTGTGAGACGAATTAACAGAACACAGAGCAGTTTCTCAGAAAGCTTCTTTCCAGTTTTCAACGGAAGATATTTCCTTTTTCACCATAGCCCTCTATGGGCTTCCAAATATCCCTTTGCCAATTCCACAAGAACAGCCTTAGCGAAAGGCTTCTTGAAGGGAAAGATGTATCTCTGTGGGATGAATTAACAGAACACAGAGCGGTTTCTCAGAAAGCTTCTTTCCAGTTTTGAACGGAAGATATTTCCTTTTTCACCATAGCCCTCTATGGGCTTCCAAATATCCCTTTGCCAATTCCACAAGAACAGCCTTAGCGAAAGGCTTCTTGAAGGGAAAGATGTAACTCTGTGAGATGAATTAACAGAACACAGAGCGGTTTCTCAGAAAGCTTCTTTCCAGTTTTTGAACGGAAGATATTTCCTTTTTCACCATAGCCCTCTATGGGCTTCCAAATATCCCTTTGCCAATTCCACAAGAACAGCCTTAGCGAGAGGCTTCTTTAAGGGAAGGATGTAACTCTGGGAGTTGAATTAACAGAACACAGAGCAGTTTCTCAGAAAGCTTCTTTCCAGTTTTGAACGGAAGATATTTCTTTTTTCACCATAGCCCTCTATGGGTTTCCAAATATCCCTTTGCGAATTCCACAAGAACAGCCTTAGCGAAAGGCTTCTTGAACGGAAAGATGTAACACTGTGAGATGAATTAACAGAACACAGAGCAGTTTCTCAGAAAGCTTCTTTCCAGTTTTGAACGGAAGATATTTCCTTTTTCACCATAGCCCACGATGGGCTTCCAAATATCCCTTTGCCAATTCCACAAGAACAGCCTTAGCGAAAGGCTTCTTGAAGGGAAAGATGTAACTCTGTGAGAGGAATTAACAGAACACAGAGCAGTTTCTCAGAAAGCTTCTTTCCAGTTTTGAAGGGAAGATATTTCCTTTTTCCCCATAGCCCTCAATGGGCTTCCAAATATCCGTTTGCCAATTCCACAAGAACAGCCTTAGCGAAAGGCTTCTTGAAGGGAAAGATGTAACTCTGTGAGATGAATTAACAGAACACAGAGCAGTTTCTCAGAAAGCTTCTTTCCAGTTTTGAACGGAAGATATTTCCTTTTTCACCATAGCCCTCTATGGGCTTCCAAATATCCCTTTGCCAATTCCACAAGAACAGCCTTAGCAAAAGGCTTCTTCAAGGGAATGATGTAACTCTGTGAGATGCATTAACAGAACACAGAGCAGTTTCTCAGAAAGCTTCTTTCCAGTTTTGAACGGAAGATATTTCCTTTTTCACCATAGCCCTCTATGGGCTTCCAAATATCCCTTTGCCAATTCCACAAGAACAGCCTCAGCGAAAGGCTTCTTGAAGGGAAACATGTAACTCTGTGAGATGAATTAACAGAACACAGAGCAGTTTCTCAGAAAGCTTCTTTCCAGTTTTGAACGGAAGATATTTCCTTTTTGACCATAGCCCTCAATGGGCTTGCAAATATCCCTTTGCCAATTCCACAAGAACAGCCTTAGCGAAAGGCTTCTTCAAGGGAAAGATGTAACTCTGTGAGATGAAATAACAGAACACAGAGCGGTTTCTCAGAAAGCTTCTTTCCAGTTTTGAAGGGAAGATATTTCCTTTTTCACCATAGCCCTCTATGGGCTTCCAAATATCCCTTTGCCAATTCCACAAGAACAGCCTTAGCGAAAGGCTTCTTCAAGGGAAAGATGTATCTCTGTGAGATGAATTAACAGAACACAGAGCAGTTTCTCAGAAAGCTTCTTTCCAGTTTTGAACGGAAGATATTTCCTTTTTCACCGTAGACCTCTATGGGCTTCCAAATATCCCTTTGCCAATTCCACAAGAACAGCCTTAGCGAAAGGCTTCTTGAAGGGAAAGATGTAACTCTGTGAGATGAATTAACAGAACACAAAGCAGTTTCTCAGAAAGCTTCTTTCCAGTTTTGAACGGAAGATATTTCCTTTTTTACCATAGCCCTCTAAGGGCTTCCAAATATCCCTTTGCCAATTCCACAAGAACAGCCTTAGCGAAAGGCTTCTTGAAGGGAAAGATGTAACTCTGTGAGACGAATTAACAGAACACAGAGCAGTTTCTCAGAAAGCTTCTTTCCAGTTTTGAACGGAAGATATTTCCTTTTTCACCGTAGCCCTCTATGGGCTTCCAAATATCCCTTTGCCAATTCCACAAGAACAGCCTTAGCGAAATTCTTCTTGAAGGGAAAGATGTAACTCTGTGAGATGAATTAACAGAACACAGAGCGGTTTCTCAGAAAGCTTCTTTCCAGTTTTGAACGGAAGATATTTCCTTTTTCACCATAGCCCTCTACGGGCTTCCAAATATCCCTTTGCCAATTCCACAAGAACAGCCTTAGCGAAAGGCTTCTTCAAGGGAAAGATGTAACTCTGTGAGATGAATTAACAGAACACAGAGCGGTTTCTCAGAAAGCTTCTTTCCAGTTTTGAAGGGAAGATATTTCGTTTTACACCATAGCCCTCTATGGGCTTCCAAATATCCCTTTGCCAATTCCACAAGAACAGCCTTAGCGAAAGGCTTCTTGAAGGGAAAGATGTAACTCTGTGAGATGAATTAACAGAACACAGAGCAGTTTCTCAGAAAGCTTCTTTCCAGTTTTGAAGGGAAGATATTTCCGTTTTCACCATAGCCCTCTATGGGCTTCCAAATATCCCTTTGCCAATTCCGCAAGAACAGCCTTAGCGAAAGGCTTCTTGAAGGGAAAGATGTAACTCTGTGAGATGAATTAACAGAACCCAGAGCGGTTTCTCAGAAAGCTTCTTTCCAGTTTTGAACGGAAGATATTTCCTTTTTCACCATAGCCCTCTATGGGCCTCCAAATATCCCTTTGCCAATTCCACAAGAACAGCCTTAGCGAAAGGGTTCTTGAAGGGAAAGATGTAACTCTGTGAGATGAATTAACAGAACACAGAGCAGTTTCTCAGAAAGCTTCTTTCCAGTTTTGAACGGAAGATATTTCCTTTTTCACCATAGCCCTCTATGGGCTTCCAAATATCCCTTTGCCAATTCCACAAGAACAGCCTTAGCGAAAGGCTTCTTGAATCGAAAGATGTAACTCTGTGAGATGAATTAACAGAACACAGAGCAGTTTCTCAGAAAGCTTCTTTCCAGTTTTGAATGGAAGATATTTCCTTTTTCACCATAGCCCTCTATGGGCTTCCAAATATCCCTTTGCCAATTCCACAAGAACAGCCTTAGCGAAAGGCTTCTTGAAGGGAAAGATGTAACTCTGTGAGACGAATTAACAGAACACAGAGCAGTTTCTCAGAAAGCTTCTTTCCAGTTTTGAACGGAAGATATTTCCTTTTTCACCATAGCCCTCTATGGGCTTCCAAATATCCCTTTGCCAATTCCACAAGAACAGCCTTAGCGAAAGGCTTCTTGAAGGGAAAGATGTAACTCTGTGAGACGAATTAACAGAACACAGCGCCGTTTCTCAGAAAGCTTCTTTCCAGTTTTGAAGGGAAGATATTTCCTTTTTCACCATAGCCCTCTATGGGCTTCCAAATATCCCTTTGCCAATTCCACAAGAACAGCCTTAGCGAAAGGCTTCTTGAAGGGAAAGATGTAACTCTGTGAGATGAACTAACAGAACACAGAGCAGTTTCTCAGAAAGCTTCTTTTCAGTTTTGTACGGAAGATATTTCCTTTTTCACCATAGCCCTCTATGGGCCTCCAAATATCCCTTTGCCAATTCCACAAGAACAGCCTTAGCGAAAGGCTTCTTGAAGGGAAAGATGTAACTCTGAGAGACGAATTAACAGAACACAGAGCAGTTTCTCAGAAAGCTTCTTTCCAGTTTTGAACGGAAGATATTTCCTTTTTCACCAAAGCCTTCTAAGGGCTTCCAAATATCCCTTTGCCAATTCCACAAGAACAGCCTTAGCGAAAGGCTTCTTGAAGGGAAAGATGTAACTCTGTGAGAGGAATTAACAGAACACAGAGCAGTTTCTCAGAAAGCTTCTTTCCAGTTTTGAAGGGAAGATATTTCCTTTTTCCCCATAGCCCTCAATGGGCTTCCAAATATCCGTTTGCCAATTCCACAAGAACAGCCTTAGCGAAAGGCTTCTTGAAGGGAAAGATGTAACTCTGTGAGATGAATTAACAGAACACAGAGCAGTTTCTCAGAAAGCTTCTTTCCAGTTTTGAACGGAAGATATTTCCTTTTTCACCATAGCCCTCTTTGGGCTTCCAAATATCCCTTTGCCAATTCCACAAGAACAGCCTTAGCAAAAGGCTTCTTCAAGGGAATGATGTAACTCTGTGAGATGCATTAACAGAACACAGAGCAGTTTCTCTGAGAGCTTCTTTCCAGTTTTGAACGGAAGATATTTCCTTTTTCACCATAGCCCTCTAGGGGCTTCCAAATACCCCTTTGCCAATTCCACAAGAACAGCCTTAGCGAAAGGCTTCTTGAAGGGAAAGATGTAACTCTGTGAGATGCCTTAACAGAACACAGAGCAGTTTCTCAGAAAGCTTCTTTCCAGTTTTGAACGGAAGATATTTCCTTTTTCACCATAGCCCTCTATGGGCTTCCAAATATCCCTTTGCCAATTCCACAAGAAGAGCCTTAGCGAAAGCCTTCTTGAAGGGAAAGATGTAACTCTGTGAGATGAATTAACAGAACACAGAGCAGTTTCTCAGAAAGCTTCTTTCCAGTTTTGAACGGAAGATATTTCCTTTTTCACCATAGCCCTCTATGGGCTTCCAAATATCCCTTTGCCAATTCCACAAGAACAGCCTTAGCGAAAGGCTTCTTGAAGGGAAAGATGTAACTCTGGGAGATGAATTAACAGAACACAGAGCAGTTTCTCAGAAAGCTTCTTTCCAGTTTTGAACGGAAGATATTTCCTTTTTCACCACAGCCTTCTATGGGATTCCAAATATCCCTTTGCCAATTCCACAAGAACAGCCTTAGCAAAAGGCTTCTTCAAGGGAATGATGTAACTCTGTGAGATGCATTAACAGAACACAGAGCAGTTTCTCAGAAAGCTTCTTTCCAGTTTTGAACGGAAGATATTTCCTTTTTCACCATAGCCCTCTATGGGCTTCCAAATATCCCTTTGCCAATTCCACAAGAACAGCCTCAGCGAAAGGCTTCTTGAAGAGAAACATGTAACTCTGTGAGATGAATTAACAGAACACAGAGCAGTTTCTCAGAAAGCTTCTTTCCAGTTTTGAACGGAAGATATTTCCTTTTTCACCATAGCCCTCTATGGGCTTCCAAATATCCCTTTGCCAATTCCAGAAGAACAGCCTTAGCGAAAGGCTTCTTGAAGGAAAAGATGTAACTCTGTGAGATGAATTAACAGAACACAGAGCAGTTTCTCAGAAAGCTTCTTTCCAGTTTTGAACGGAAGATATTTCCTTTTTCACCATAGCCCTCTATGGGCTTCCAAATATCCCTTTGCCAATTCCAGAAGAACAGCCTTAGCGAAAGGCTTCTTGAAGGGAAAGATGTAACTCTGTGAGATGAATTAACAGAACACAGAGCAGTTTCTCAGAAAGCTTCTTTCCAGTTTTGAACGGAAGATATTTCCTTTTTCACCATAGCCCTCTATGGGCTTCCAAATATCCCTTTGCCAATTCCACAAGAACAGACTTAGCGAAAGGCTTCTTGAATGGAAAGATGTAACTCTGTGAGACGAATTAACAGAACATAGAGCAGTTTCTCTGATAGCTTCTTTCCAGTTTTGAAGGGAAGATATTTCCTTTTTCACCATAGCCCTCTATGGGCTTCCAAATATCCCTTTGCCAATTCCACAAGAACAGCCTTTGCGAAAGGCTTCTTGAAGGGAAAGATGTAACTCTGTGAGAGGAATTAACAGAACACAGAGCAGTTTCTCAGAAAGCTTCTTTCCAGTTTTGAACGGAAGATATTTCCTTTTTCACCATAGCCCTCTATGGGCTTCTAAATATCCCTTTGCCAATTCCACAAGAACAGCCTTAGCGAAAGGCTTCTTGAAGGGAAAGATGTAACTCTGTGAGACGAATTAACAGAACACAGAGCAGTTTCTCAGAAAGCTTCTTTCCAGTTTTGAACGAAAGATATTTCCTTTTTCACCATAGCCCTCTATGGGCTACCAAATATCCCATTGTCAATTCCACAAGAACAGCCTTAGCGAAAGGCTTCTTGAAGGGAAAGATGTAACTCTGTGAGATGAATTAAGAGAACACAGAGCAGTTTCTCAGAAAGCTTCTTTCCAGTTTTGAAGGGAAGATATTTCTTTTTTCACCATAGCCATCTATGGGCTTCCTCATATCCCTTTGCCAATTCCACAAAAACAGCCTTAGCGAAAGGCTTCTTGAAAGGAAAGATGTAACTCTGTGAGATGAATTAACAGAACACAGAGCAGTTTCTCTGAGAGCTTCTTTCCAGTTTTGAACGGAAGATATTTCCTTTTTCACCATAGCCCTCTAGGGGCTTCCAAATATCCCTTTGCCAATTCCACAAGAACAGCCTTAGCGAAAGGCTTCTTGAAGGGAAAGATGTAACTCTGTGAGATGCCTTAACAGAACACAGAGCAGTTTCTCAGAAAGCTTCTTTCCAGTTTTGAACGGAAGATATTTCCTTTTTCACCATAGCCCTCTATGGGCTTCCAAATATCCCTTTGCCAATTCCACAAGAAGAGCCTTAGAGAAAGCCTTCTTGAAGGGAAAGATGTAACTCTGTGAGATGAATTAACAGAACACAGAGCAGTTTCTCAGAAAGCTTCTTTCCAGTTTTGAACGGAAGATATTTCCTTTTTCACCATAGCCCTCTATGGGCTTCCAAATATCCCTTTGCCAATTCCACAAGAACAGCCTTAGCGAAAGGCTTCTTGAAGGGAAAGATGTAACTCTGGGAGATGAATTAACAGAACACAGAGCAGTTTCTCAGAAAGCTTCTTTCCAGTTTTGAACGGAAGATATTTCCTTTTTCACCACAGCCTTCTATGGGCTTCCAAATATCCCTTTGCCAATTCCACAAGAACAGCCTTAGCGAAAGGCTTCTTCAAGGGAAAGATGTAACTCTGTGAGACGAATTAACAGAACACAGAGCAGTTTCTCAGAAAGCTTCTTTCCAGTTTTGAATTGAAGATATTTCCTTTTTCACCATAGCCCTCTAAGGGCTCCCAAATATCCCTTTGCAAATTCCACAAGAACAGCCTTAGCGAAAGGCTCCTTGAGGGGAAAGATGTAACTCTGTGAGATGAATTAACAGAACACAGAGCAGTTTCTCAGAAAGCTTCTTTCCAGTTTTGAACGGAAGATATTTCCTTTTTGACCATAGCCCTCTATGGGCTTCCAAATATCCCTTTGCCAATTCCACAAGAACAGCCTTATCGAAAAGCTTCTTGAAG
This sequence comes from Chlorocebus sabaeus, assembly GCF_047675955.1. Lineage (NCBI taxonomy): Eukaryota > Metazoa > Chordata > Mammalia > Primates > Cercopithecidae > Chlorocebus > Chlorocebus sabaeus. The sequence continues at coordinate 1,184,924 of NW_027327870.1, read as the reverse complement.
GGAAAGATGTAACTCTGTGAGATGAATTAACAGAACACAGAGCAGTTTCTCAGAAAGCTTCTTTCCAGTTTTGAACGGAAGATATTTCCTTTTTCACCATAGCCCACGATGGGCTTCCAAATATCCCTTTGCCAATTCCACAAGAACAGCCTTAGCGAAAGGCTTCTTGAAGGGAAAGATGTAACTCTGTGAGACGAATTAACAGAACACAGAGCAGTTTCTCAGAAAGCTTTTTTCCAGTTTTGAAGGGAAGATATTTCCTTTTTCACCATAGCCCTCAATGGGCTTCCAAATATCCGTTTGCCAATTCCACAAGAACAGCCTTAGCGAAAGGCTTCTTCAAGGGAAAGATGTAACTCTGTGAGATGAATTAACAGAACACAGAGCAGTTTCTCAGAAAGCTTCTTTCCAGTTTTGAACGGAAGATATTTCCTTTTTGACCATAGCCCTCCATGGGCTTCCAAATATCCCTTTGCCAATTCCACAAGAACAGCCTTAGCGAAAGGCTTCTTGAAGGGAAAGATGTAACTCTGTGAGATGAATTAACAGAACACAGAGCAGTTTCTCAGAAAGCTTCTTTCCAGTTTTGAACGGAAGATATTTCCTTTTTCACCATAGCCTTCTATGGGCTTCCAAATATCCCTTTGCCAATTCCACAAGAACAGCCTTAGCGAAAGGCTTCTTGAAGGGAAAGATGTAACTCTGTGAGATGAATTAACAGAACACAGAGCGGTTTCTCAGAAAGCTTCTTTCCAGTTTTGAACGGAAGATATTTCCTTTTTCACCATAGCCCTCTATGGGCTTCCAAATATCCCTTTGCCAATTCCACAAGAACAGCCTTAGCGAGAGGCTTCTTGAAGGGAAGGATGTAACTCTGGGAGATGAATTAACAGAACACAGAGCAGTTTCTCAGAAAGCTTCTTTCCAGTTTTGAACGGAAGATATTTCCTTTTTCACCATAGCCCTCTTTGGGTTTCCAAATATCCCTTTGCCAATTCCACAAGAACAGCCTTAGCAAAAGGCTTCTTCAAGGGAATGATGTGACTCTGTGAGACGAATTAACAGAACACAGAGCAGTTTCTCAGAAAGCTTCTTTCCAGTTTTGAACGGAAGATATTTCCTTTTTCACCATAGGCCTCTATGGGCTTCCAAATATCCCTTTTCCAATACCACAAGAACAGCCTTAGGAAAGGCTTCTTGAAGGGAAAGATGTAACTCTGTGAGATGAATTAACAGAACACAGAGCAGTTTCTCAGAAAGCTTCTTTCCAGTTTTGAACGGAAGATATTTCCTTTTTCACCTTAGCCCTCTATGGGCTTCCAAATATCCCTTTACAAATTCCACAAGAACAGCCTTAGCAAAAGGCTTCTTGAAGGGAAAGATGTAACTCTGTGAGATGAATTAACAGAACACAGAGCAGTTTCTCAGAAAGCTTCTTTCCAGTTTTGAACGGAAGATATTTCCTTTTTCACCAAAGCCTTCTAAGGGCTTCCAAATATCCCTTTGCCAATTCCACAAGAACAGCCTTAGCGAAAGGCTTCTTGAAGGGAAAGATGTAACTCTGTGAGACGAATTAACAGAACACAGAGCAGTTTCTCAGAAAGCGTCTTTCCAGTTTTGAACGGAAGATATTTCCTTTTTTACCATAGCCCTCTATGGGCTTACAAATATCCCTTTTCCAATTCCAAAAGAAGAGCCTTAGCGAAAGGCTTCTTGAAGGGAAAGGTGTAACTCTGTGAGATGAATTAACAGAACACAGAGCAGTTTCTCAGAAAGCTTCTTTCCAGTTTTGAACGGAAGGTATTTCCTTTTTCACCATAGCCCTCTATGGGCTTCCAAATATCCCTTTGCCAATTCCACAAGAACAGCCTTAGCGAAAGGCTTCTTGAAGGGAAAGATGTAACTCTGTGAGATGCCTTAACAGAACACAGAGCAGTTTCTCAGAAAGCTTCTTTCCAGTTTTGAACGGAAGATATTTCCTTTATCGCCATAGCCCTCTAAGGGCTCCCAAATATCCCTTTGCAAATTCCACAAGAACAGCCTTAGCGAAAGGCTCCTTGAGGGGAAAGATGTAACTCTGTGAGATGAATTAACAGAACACAGAGCAGTTTCTCAGAAAGCTTCTTTCCAGTTTTGAACGGAAGATATTTCCTTTTTGACCATAGCCCTCTATGGGCTTCCAAATATCCCTTTGCCAATTCCACAAGAACAGCCTTATCGAAAAGCTTCTTGAAGGGAAAGATGTAACTCTGTGAGATGAATTAACAGAACACAGAGCAGTTTCTCAGAAAGCTTCTTTCCAGTTTTGAACGGAAGATATTTCCTTTTTCACCATAGCCCACGATGGGCTTCCAAATATCCCTTTGCCAATTCCACAAGAACAGCCTTAGCGAAAGGCTTCTTGAGGGGAAAGATGTAACTCTGTGAGACGAATTAACAGAACACAGAGCAGTTTCTCAGAAAGCTTTTTTCCAGTTTTGAAGGGAAGATATTTCCTTTTTCACCATAGCCCTCAATGGGCTTCCAAATATCCGTTTGCCAATTCCACAAGAACAGCCTTAGCGAAAGGCTTCTTCAAGGGAAAGATGTAACTCTGTGAGATGAATTAACAGAACACAGAGCAGTTTCTCAGAAAGCTTCTTTCCAGTTTTGAACGGAAGATATTTCCTTTTTGACCATAGCCCTCCATGGGCTTCCAAATATCCCTTTGCCAATTCCACAAGAACAGCCTTAGCGAAAGGCTTCTTGAAGGGAAAGATGTAACTCTGTGAGATGAATTAACAGAACACAGAGCAGTTTCTCAGAAAGCTTCTTTCCAGTTTTGAACGGAAGATATTTCCTTTTTCACCATAGCCTTCTATGGGCTTCCAAATATCCCTTTGCCAATTCCACAAGAACAGCCTTAGCGAAAGGCTTCTTGAAGGGAAAGATGTAACTCTGTGAGATGAATTAACAGAACACAGAGCGGTTTCTCAGAAAGCTTCTTTCCAGTTTTGAACGGAAGATATTTCCTTTTTCACCATAGCCCTCTATGGGCTTCCAAATATCCCTTTGCCAATTCCACAAGAACAGCCTTAGCGAGAGGCTTCTTGAAGGGAAGGATGTAACTCTGGGAGATGAATTAACAGAACACAGAGCAGTTTCTCAGAAAGCTTCTTTCCAGTTTTGAACGGAAGATATTTCCTTTTTCACCATAGCCCTCTATGGGTTTGCAAATATCCCTTTGCCAATTCCACAAGAACAGCCTTAGCAAAAGGCTTCTTCAAGGGAATGATGTGACTCTGTGAGACGAATTAACAGAACACAGAGCAGTTTCTCAGAAAGCTTCTTTCCAGTTTTGAACGGAAGATATTTCCTTTTTCACCATAGGCCTCTATGGGCTTCCAAATATCCCTTTTCCAATACCACAAGAACAGTCTTAGGAAAGGCTTCTTGAAGGGAAAGATGTAACTCTGTGAGATGAATTAACAGAACACAGAGCAGTTTCTCAGAAAGCTTCTTTCCAGTTTTGAACGGAAGATATTTCCTTTTTCACCTTAGCCCTCTATGGGCTTCCAAATATCCCTTTACAAATTCCACAAGAACAGCCTTAGCAAAAGGCTTCTTGAAGGGAAAGATGTAACTCTGTGAGATGAATTAACAGAACACAGAGCAGTTTCTCAGAAAGCTTCTTTCCAGTTTTGAACGGAAGATATTTCCTTTTTCACCAAAGCCTTCTAAGGGCTTCCAAATATCCCTTTGCCAATTCCACAAGAACAGCCTTAGCGAAAGGCTTCTTGAAGGGAAAGATGTAACTCTGTGAGACGAATTAACAGAACACAGAGCAGTTTCTCAGAAAGCGTCTTTCCAGTTTTGAACGGAAGATATTTCCTTTTTTACCATAGCCCTCTATGGGCTTACAAATATCCCTTTTCCAATTCCAAAAGAAGAGCCTTAGCGAAAGGCTTCTTGAAGGGAAAGGTGTAACTCTGTGAGATGAATTAACAGAACACAGAGCAGTTTCTCAGAAAGCTTCTTTCCAGTTTTGAACGGAAGGTATTTCCTTTTTCACCATAGCCCTCTATGGGCTTCCAAATATCCCTTTGCCAATTCCACAAGAACAGCCTTAGCGAAAGGCTTCTTGAAGGGAAAGATGTAACTCTGTGAGATGCCTTAACAGAACACAGAGCAGTTTCTCAGAAAGCTTCTTTCCAGTTTTGAACGGAAGATATTTCCTTTATCGCCATAGCCCTCTATGGGCTTCCAAATATCCCTTTGCCAATTCCACAAGAACAGCCTTAGCGAAAGGCTTCTTCAAGGGAAAGATGTAACTCTGTGAGACGAATTAACAGAACACAGAGCAGTTTCTCAGAAAGCGTCTTTCCAGTTTTGAAGGGAAGATATTTCCTTTTTCACCATAGCCCACTATGGGCTTCCAAATATCCCTTTGCCAATTCCACAAGAACAGCCTTAGCGAAAGGATTCTTGAAGGGAAAGATGTAACTCTGTGAGATGAATTAACAGAACACAGAGCAGTTTCTCAGAAAGCTTCTTTCCAGTTTTCAACGGAAGATATTTCCTTTTTCACCATAGCCCACGATGGGCTTCCAAATATCCCTTTGCCAATTCCACAAGAACAGCCTTAGCGAAAGGCTTCTTGAAGGGAAAGATGTAACTCTGTGAGACGAATTAACAGAACACAGAGCAGTTTCTCAGAAAGCTTCTTTCCAGTTTTGAAGGGAAGATATTCCTTTTTCACCATAGCCCTCAATGGGCTTCCAAATATCCGTTTGCCAATTCCACAAGAACAGCCTTAGCGAAAGGCTTCTTCAAGGGAAAGATGTAACTCTGTGAGATGAATTAACAGAACACAGAGCAGTTTCTCAGAAAGCTTCTTTCCAGTTTTGAACGGAAGATATTTCCTTTTTGACCATAGCCCTCCATGGGCTTCCAAATATCCCTTTGCCAATTCCACAAGAACAGCCTTAGCGAAAGGCTTCTTGAAGGGAAAGATGTAACTCTGTGAGATGAATTAACAGAACACAGAGCAGTTTCTCAGAAAGCTTCTTTCCAGTTTTGAACGGAAGATATTTGCTTTTTCACCATAGCCTTCTATGGGCTTCCAAATATCCCTTTGCCAATTCCACAAGAACAGCCTTAGCGAAAGGCTTCTTGAAGGGAAAGATGTAACTCTGTGAGATGAATTAACAGAACACAGAGCGGTTTCTCAGAAAGCTTCTTTCCAGTTTTGAACGGAAGATATTTCCTTTTTCACCATAGCCCTCTATGGGCTTCCAAATATACCTTTGCCAATTCCACAAGAACAGCCTTAGCGAGAGGCTTCTTGAAGGGAAGGATGTAACTCTGGGAGATGAATTAACAGAACACAGAGCAGTTTCCCAGAAAGCTTCTTTCCAGTTTTGAACGGAAGATATTTCCTTTTTCACCATAGCCCTCTATGGGTTTCCAAATATCCCTTTGCCAATTCCACAAGAACAGCCTTAGAAAAAGGCTTCTTCAAGGGAATGATGTGACTCTGTGAGACGAATTAACAGAACACAGAGCAGTTTCTCAGAAAGCTTCTTTCCAGTTTTGAACGGAAGATATTTCCTTTTTCTCCATAGGCCTCTATGGGCTTCCAAAAATCCCTTTTCCAATACCACAAGAACAGCCTTAGCGAAAGGCTTCTTGAAGGGAAAGATGTAACTCTGTGAGATGAATTAACAGAACACAGAGCAGTTTCTCAGAAAGCTTCTTTCCAGTTTTGAACGGAAGATATTTCCTTTTTCACCTTAGCCCTCTATGGGCTTCCAAATATCCCTTTACAAATTCCACAAGAACAGCCTTAGCAAAAGGCTTCTTGAAGGGAAAGATGTAACTCTGTGAGATGAATTAACAGAACACAGAGCAGTTTCTCAGAAAGCTTCTTTCCAGTTTTGAACGGAAGATATTTCCTTTTTCACCAAAGCCTTCTAAGGGCTTCCAAATATCCCTTTGCCAATTCCACAAGAACAGCCTTAGCGAAAGGCTTCTTGAAGGGAAAGATGTAACTCTGTGAGACGAATTAACAGAACACAGAGCAGTTTCTCAGAAAGCGTCTTTCCAGTTTTGAACGGAAGATATTTCCTTTTTCACCATAGCCCTCTATGGGCTTCCAAATATCCCTTTGCCAATTCCACAAGAACAGCCTTAGCGAAAGGATTCTTGAAGGGAAAGATGTAACTCTGTGAGATGAATTAACAGAACACCGAGCAGTTTCTCAGAAAGCTTCTTTCCAGTTTTCAACGGAAGATATTTCCTTTTTCACCATAGCCCTCTATGGGCTTCCAAATATCCCTTTGCCAATTCCACAAGAACAGCCTTAGCGAAAGGCTTCTTTAAGGGAAAGATGTATCTCTGTGGGATGAATTAACAGAACACAGAGCGGTTTCTCAGAAAGCTTCTTTCCAGTTTTGAACGGAAGATATTTCCTTTTTCACCATAGCCCTCTATGGGCTTCCAAATATCCCTTTGCCAATTCCACAAGAACAGCCTTAGCGAAAGGCTTCTTGAAGGGAAAGATGTATCTCTGTGGGATGAATTAACAGAACACAGAGCGGTTTCTCAGAAAGCTTCTTTCCAATTTTGAACGGAAGATATTTCCTTTTTCACCATAGCCCTCTATGGGCTTCCAAATATCCCTTTGCCAATTCCACAAGAACAGCCTTAGCGAAAGGCTTCTTGAAGGGAAAGATGTAACTCTGTGAGATGAATTAACAGAACACAGAGCGGTTTCTCAGAAAGCTTCTTTCCAGTTTTGAAAGGAAGATATTTCCTTTTTCACCATAGCCCTCTATGGGCTTCCAAATATCCCTTTGCCAATTCCACAAGAACAGCCTTAGCGAAAGGCTTCTTGAAGGGAAAGATGTAACTCTGTGAGATGAATTAACAGAACGCAGAGCAGTTTCTCAGGAAAGCTTCTTTCCAGTTTTGAACGGAAGATAATTCCTTTTTCACCATAGCCCTCTATGGGCTTCCAAATATGCCTTTGCCAATTCCACAAGAACAGCCTTAGCGAAAGGCTTCTTGAACGGAAAGATGTAACTCTGGGAGATGAATTAACAGAACACAGAGCAGTTTCTCAGAAAGCTTCTTTCCAGTTTTGAACGGAAGATATTTCCTTTTTCACCATAGCCCTCTATGGGCTTCCAAATATCCGTTTGCCAATTCCACATGAACAGCCTTATCGAAAGGCTTCTTCAAGGGAAAGATGGAACTCTGTGGGATGAATTAACAGAACACAGAGCAGTTTCTCAGAAAGCTTCATTCCAGTTTTGAACGGAAGATATTTCCTTTTTCACCATAGCCCTCTATGGGCTTCCAAATATCCCTTTGCCAATTCCACAAGAACAGACTTAGCGAAAGGCTTCTTGAAGGGAAAGATGTAACTCTGTGAGATGAATTAACAAAACACAGAGCAGTTTCTCAGAAAGCTTCTTTCCTGTTTTGAACGGAAGATATTTCCTTTTTCACCATAGCCCTCTATGGGCTTCCAAATATCCCTTTGCCAATTCCACAAGAACAGCCTTAGCGAAAGGCTTCTTCACGGGAAAGATGTAACTCTGTGAAACGAATTAACAGAACACAGAGCAGTTTCTCAGAAAGCTTCTTTCCAGTTTTGAACGGAAGATATTTCCTTTTTCACCATAGCCCTCTATGGGCTTCCAAATATAACTTTGCCAATTCCACAAGAACAGCCTTAGCGAAAGGCTTCTTGAAGGGAAAGATGTAACTCTGTGAGATGAATTAACAGAACACAGAGCAGTTTCTCAGAAAGCTTCTTTCCAGTTTTGAACGGAAGATATTTCCTTTTTTACCATAGCCCTCTATGGGCTTCCAAATATCCCTTTTCCAATTCCAAAAGAAGAGCCTTAGCGAAAGGCTTCTTGAAGGGAAAGGTGTAACTCTGTGAGATGAATTAACAGAACACAGAGCAGTTTCTCAGAAAGCTTCTTTCCAGTTTTGAACGGAAGGTATTTCCTTTTTCACCATAGCCCTCTATGGGCTTCCAAATATCCCTTTGCCAATTCCACAAGAACAGCCTTAGCGAAAGGCTTCTTGAAGGGAAAGATGTAACTCTGTGAGATGCCTTAACAGAACACAGAGCAGTTTCTCAGAAAGCTTCTTTCCAGTTTTGAACGGAAGATATTTCCTTTATCGCCATAGCCCTCTATGGGCTTCCAAATATCCCTTTGCCAATTCCACAAGAACAGCCTTAGCGAAAGGCTTCTTGAAGGGAAAGACGTAACTCTGTGAGATGAATTAACAGAACACAGAGCAGTTTCTCAGAAAGCTTCTTTCCAGTTTTGAACGGAAGATATTTCCTTTTTCACCATAGCCCTCTAAGGGCTTCCAAATATCCCTTTTCCAATTCCACAAGAACAGCCTTAGCGAAAGGCTTCTTGAAGGGAAAGATGTAACTCTGTGAGATGAATTAACAGAACACAGAGCAGTTTCTCAGAAAGCTTCTTTCCAGTTTTGAACGGAAGATATTTCCTTTTTCACCAAAGCCTTCTAAGGGCTTCCAAATATCCCTTTGCCAATTCCACAAGAACAGCCTTAGCGAAAGGCTTCTTGAAGGGAAAGATGTAACTCTGTGAGAGGAATTAACAGAACACAGAGCAGTTTCTCAGAAAGCTTCTTTCCAGTTTTGAAGGGAAGATATTTCCTTTTTCCCCATAGCCCTCAATGGGCTTCCAAATATCCGTTTGCCAATTCCACAAGAACAGCCTTAGCGAAAGGCTTCTTGAAGGGAAAGATGTAACTCTGTGAGATGAATTAACAGAACACAGAGCAGTTTCTCAGAAAGCTTCTTTCCAGTTTTGAACGGAAGATATTTCCTTTTTCACCATAGCCCTCTTTGGGCTTCCAAATATCCCTTTGCCAATTCCACAAGAACAGCCTTAGCAAAAGGCTTCTTCAAGGGAATGATGTAACTCTGTGAGATGCATTAACAGAACACAGAGCTGTTTCTCAGAAAGCTTCTTTCCAGTTTTGAACGGAAGATATTTCCTTTTTCACCATAGCCCTCTATGGTCTTCCAAATATCCCTTTGCCAATTCCACAAGAACAGCCTCAGCGAAAGGCTTCTTGAAGGGAAACATGTAACTGTGTGAGATGAATTAACAGAACACAGAGCAGTTTCTCAGAAAGCTTCTTTCCAGTTTTGAACGGAAGATATTTCCTTTTTCACCATAGCCCTCTATGGGCTTCCAAATATCCCTTTGCCAATTCCAGAAGAACAGCCTTAGCGAAAGGCTTCTTGAAGGAAAAGATGTAACTCTGTGAGATGAATTAACAGAACACACAGCAGTTTCTCAGAAAGCTTCTTTCCAGTTTTGAACGGAAGATATTTCCTTTTTCACCATAGCCCTCTATGGGCTTCCAAATACCCCTTTGCCAATTCCAGAAGAACAGCCTTAGCGAAAGGCTTCTTGAAGGGAAAGATGTAACTCTGTGAGATGAATTAACAGAACACAGAGCAGTTTCTCAGAAAGCTTCTTTCCAGTTTTGAACGGAAGATATTTCCTTTTTCACCTTAGCCCTCTATGGGCTTCCAAATATCCCTTTACAAATTCCACAAGAACAGCCTTAGCAAAAGGCTTCTTGAAGGGAAAGATGTAACTCTGTGAGATGCATTAACAGAACACAGAGCAGTTTCTCAGAAAGCTTCTTTCCAGTTTTGAACGGAAGATATTTCCTTTTTCACCAAAGCCTTCTAAGGGCTTCCAAATATCCCTTTGCCAATTCCACAAGAACAGCCTTAGCGAAAGGCTTCTTCAAGGGAAAGATGTAACTCTGTGAGACGAATTAACAGAACACAGAGCAGTTTCTCAGAAAGCGTCTTTCCAGTTTTGAAGGGAAGATATTTCCTTTTTCACCATAGCCCTCTATTGGCTTCCAAATATCCCTTTGCCAATTCCACAAGAACAGCCTTAGCGAAAGGATTCTTGAAGGGAAAGATGTAACTCTGTGAGATGAATTAACAGAACACAGAGCAGTTTCTCAGAAAGCTTCTTTCCAGTTTTCAACGGAAGATATTTCCTTTTTCACCATAGCCCTCTATGGGCTTCCAAATATCCCTTTGCCAATTCCACAAGAACAGCCTTAGCGAAAGGCTTCTTGAAGGGAAAGATGTATCTCTGTGGGATGAATTAACAGAACACAGAGCAGTTTCTCAGAAAGCTTCATTCCAGTTTTGAACGGAAGACATTTCCTTTTTCACCATAGCCCTCTATGGGCTTCCAAATATCCCTTTGCCAATTCCACAAGAACAGCCTTAGCGAAAGGCTTCTTGAAGGGAAAGATGTAACTCTGTGAGACGAATTAACAGAACACAGAGCAGTTTCTCAGAAAGCTTCTTTCCAGTTTTGAACGGAAGATATTTCCTTTTTCACCATAGCCCTCTATGGGCTTCCAAATATCCCTTTGCCAATTCCACAAGAACAGCCTTAGCGAAAGGCTTCTTCACGGGAAAGATGTAACTCTGTGAAACGAATTAACAGAACACAGAGCAGTTTCTCAGAAAGCTTCTTTCCAGTTTTGAACGGAAGATATTTCCTTTTTCACCATAGCCCTCTATGGGCTTCCAAATATCCCTTTGCCAATTCCACAAGAACAGCCTTAGCGAAAGGCTTCTTGAAGGGAAAGATGTAACTCTGTGAGATGAATTCACAGAACACAGAGCAGTTTCTCAGAAAGCTTCTTTCCAGTTTTGAACGGAAGATATTTCCTTTTTTACCATAGCCCTCTATGGGCTTACAAATATCCCTTTTCCAATTCCAAAAGAAGAGCCTTAGCGAAAGGCTTCTTGAAGGGAAAGGTGTAACTCTGTGAGATGAATTAACAGAACACAGAGCAGTTTCTCAGAAAGCTTCTTTCCAGTTTTGAACGGAAGGTATTTCCTTTTTCACCATAGCCCTCTATGGGCTTCCAAATATCCCTTTGCCAATTCCACAAGAACAGCCTTAGCGAAAGGCTTCTTGAAGGGAAAGATGTAACTCTGTGAGATGCCTTAACAGAACACAGAGCAGTTTCTCAGAAAGCTTCTTTCCAGTTTTGAACGGAAGATATTTCCTTTATCGCCATAGCCCTCTATGGGCTTCCAAATATCCCTTTGCCAATTCCACAAGAACAGCCTTAGCGAAAGGCTTCTTGAAGGGAAAGACGTAACTCTGTGAGATGAATTAACAGAACACAGAGCAGTTTCTCAGAAAGCTTCTTTCCAGTTTTGAACGGAAGATATTTCCTTTTTCACCATAGCCCTCTAAGGGCTTCCAAATATCCCTTTTCCAATTCCACAAGAACAGCCTTAGCGAAAGGCTTCTTGAAGGGAAAGATGTAACTCTGTGAGATGAATTAACAGAACACAGAGCAGTTTCTCAGAAAGCTTCTTTCCAGTTTTGAACGGAAGATATTTCCTTTTTCACCAAAGCCTTCTAAGGGCTTCCAAATATCCCTTTGCCAATTCCACAAGAACAGCCTTAGCGAAAGGCTTCTTCAAGGGAAAGATGTAACTCTGTGAGACGAATTAACAGAACACAGAGCAGTTTCTCAGAAAGCGTCTTTCCAGTTTTGAAGGGAAGATATTTCCTTTTTCACCATAGCCCTCTATGGGCTTCCAAATATCCCTTTGCCAATTCCACAAGAACAGCCTTAGCGAAAGGATTCTTGAAGGGAAAGATGTAACTCTGTGAGATGAATTAACAGAACACAGAGCAGTTTCTCAGAAAGCTTCTTTCCAGTTTTCAACGGAAGATATTTCCTTTTTCACCATAGCCCTCTATGTGCTTCCAAATATCCCTTTGCCAATTCCACAAGAACAGCCTTAGCGAAAGGCTTCTTGAAGGGAAAGATGTATCTCTGTGGGATGAATTAACAGAACACAGAGCGGTTTCTCAGAAAGCTTCTTTCCAGTTTTGAACGGAAGATATTTCCTTTTTCACCATAGCCCTCTATGGGCTTCCAAATATCCCTTTGCCAATTCCACAAGAACAGCCTTAGCGAAAGGCTTCTTGAAGGGAAAGATGTAACTCTGTGAGATGAATTAACAGAACACAGAGCGGTTTCTCAGAAAGCTTCTTTCCAGTTTTGAACGGAAGATATTTCCTTTTTCACCATAGCCCTCTATGGGCTTCCAAATATCCCTTTGCCAATTCCACAAGAACAGCCTTAGCGAGAGGCTTCTTTAAGGGAAGGATGTAACTCTGGGAGTTGAATTAACAGAACACAGAGCAGTTTCTCAGAAAGCTTCTTTCCAGTTTTGAACGGAAGATATTTCTTTTTTCACCATACCCCTCTATGGGTTTCCAAATATCCCTTTGCCAATTCCACAAGAACAGCCTTAGCGAAAGGCTTCTTGAACGGAAAGATGTAACTCTGTTAGATGAATTAACAGAACACAGAGCAGTTTCTCAGAAAGCTTCTTTCCAGTTTTGAACGGAAGATATTTCCTTTTTCACCATAGCGCACGATGGGCTTCCAAATATCCCTTTGCCAATTCCACAAGAACAGCCTTAGCGAAAGGCTTCTTGAAGGGAAAGATGTAACTCTGTGAGAGGAATTAACAGAACACAGAGCAGTTTCTCAGAAAGCTTCTTTCCAGTTTTGAAGGGAAGATATTTCCTTTTTCCCCATAGCCCTAAATAGGCTTCCAAATATCCGTTTGCCAATTCCACAAGAACAGCCTTAGCGAAAGGCTTCTTGAAGGGAAAGATGTAACTCTGTGAGATGAATTAACAGAACACAGAGCAGTTTCTCAGAAAGCTTCTTTCCAGTTTTGAACGGAAGATATTTCCTTTTTCACCTTAGCCCTCTATGGGCTTCCAAATATCCCTTTACAAATTCCACAAGAACAGCCTTAGCAAAAGGCTTCTTGAAGGGAAAGATGTAACTCTGTGAGATGAATTAACAGAACACAGAGCAGTTTCTCAGAAAGCTTCTTTCCAGTTTTGAACGGAAGATATTTCCTTTTTCACCAAAGCCTTCTAAGGGCTTCCAAATATCCCTTTGCCAATTCCACAAGAACAGCCTTAGCGAAAGGCTTCTTGAAGGGAAAGATGTAACTCTGTGAGACGAATTAACAGAACACAGAGCAGTTTCTCAGAAAGCGTCTTTCCAGTTTTGAACGGAAGATATTTCCTTTTTTACCATAGCCCTCTATGGGCTTACAAATATCCCTTTTCCAATTCCAAAAGAAGAGCCTTAGCGAAAGGCTTCTTGAAGGGAAAGGTGTAACTCTGTGAGATGAATTAACAGAACACAGAGCAGTTTCTCAGAAAGCTTCTTTCCAGTTTTGAACGGAAGGTATTTCCTTTTTCACCATAGCCCTCTATGGGCTTCCAAATATCCCTTTGCCAATTCCACAAGAACAGCCTTAGCGAAAGGCTTCTTGAAGGGAAAGATGTAACTCTGTGAGATGCCTTAACAGAACACAGAGCAGTTTCTCAGAAAGCTTCTTTCCAGTTTTGAACGGAAGATATTTCCTTTATCGCCATAGCCCTCTATGGGCTTCCAAATATCCCTTTGCCAATTCCACAAGAACAGCCTTAGCGAAAGGCTTCTTGAAGGGAAAGACGTAACTCTGTGAGATGAATTAACAGAACACAGAGCAGTTTCTCAGAAAGCTTCTTTCCAGTTTTGAACGGAAGATATTTCCTTTTTCACCATAGCCCTCTAAGGGCTTCCAAATATCACTTTTCCAATTCCACAAGAACAGCCTTAGCGAAAGGCTTCTTGAAGGGAACGATGTAACTCTGTGAGATGAATTAACAGAACACAGAGCAGTTTCTCAGAAAGCTTCTTTCCAGTTTTGAACGGAAGATATTTCCTTTTTCACCATAGCCCACGATGGGCTTCCAAATATCCCTTTGCCAATTCCACAAGAACAGCCTTAGCGAAAGGCTTCTTCAAGGGAAAGATGTAACTCTGTGAGACGAATTAACAGAACACAGAGCAGTTTCTCAGAAAGCGTCTTTCCAGTTTTGAAGGGAAGATATTTCCTTTTTCACCATAGCCCTCTATGGGCTTCCAAATATCCCTTTGCCAATTCCACAAGAACACCCTTAGCGAAAGGATTCTTGAAGGGAAAGATGTAACTCTGTGAGATGAATTAACAGAACACCGAGCAGTTTCTCAGAAAGCTTCTTTCCAGTTTTCAACGGAAGATATTTCCTTTTTCACCATAGCCCTCTATGGGCTTCCAAATATCCCTTTGCCAATTCCACAAGAACAGCCTTAGCGAAAGGCTTCTTGAAGGGAAAGATGTATCTCTGTGGGATGAATTAACAGAACACAGAGCGGTTTCTCAGAAAGCTTCTTTCCACTTTTGAACGGAAGATATTTCCTTTTTCACCATAGCCCTCTATGGGCTTCCAAATATCCCTTTGCCAATTCCACAAGAACAGCCTTAGCGAAAGGCTTCTTGAAGGGAAAGATGTATCTCTGTGGGATGAATTAACAGAACACAGAGCGGTTTCTCAGAAAGCTTCTTTCCAATTTTGAACGGAAGATATTTCCTTTTTCACCATAGCCCTCTATGGGCTTCCAAATATCCCTTTGCCAATTCCACAAGAACAGCCTTAGCGAAAGGCTTCTTGAAGGGAAAGATGTAACTCTGTGAGATGAATTAAGAGAACACAGAGCGGTTTCTCAGAAAGCTTCTTTCCAGTTTTGAAAGGAAGATATTTCCTTTTTCACCATAGCCCTCTATGGGCTTCCAAATATCCCTTTGCCAATTCCACAAGAACAGCCTTAGCGAAAGGCTTCTTGAAGGGAAAGATGTAACTCTGTGAGATGAATTAACAGAACGCAGAGCAGTTTCTCAGGAAAGCTTCTTTCCAGTTTTGAACGGAAGATAATTCCTTTTTCACCATAGCCCTCTATGGGCTTCCAAATATGCCTTTGCCAATTCCACAAGAACAGCCTTAGCGAAAGGCTTCTTGAACGGAAAGATGTAACTCTGTGAGATGAATTAACAGAACACAGAGCAGTTGCTCAGAAAGCTTCTTTCCAGTTTTGAACGGAAGATATTTCCTTTTTCACCATAGCCCACGATGGGCTTCCAAATATCCCTTTGCCAATTCCACAAGAACAGCCTTAGCGAAAGGCTTCTTGAAGGGAAAGATGTAACTCTGTGAGACGAATTAACAGAACACCGAGCAGTTTCTCAGAAAGCTTCTTTCCAGTTTTGAAGGGAAGATATTTCCTTTTTCACCATAGCCCTCAATTGGCTTCCAAATATCAGTTTGCCAATTCCACAAGAACAGCCTTAGCGAAAGGCTTCTTGAAGGGAAAGATGTAACTCTGTGAGATGAATTAACAGAACACAGAGCAGTTTCTCAGAAAGCTTCTTTCCAGTTTTGAACGGAAGATATTTCCTTTTTCACCATAGCCCTCCATGGGCTTCCAAATATCCCTTTACAAATTCCACAAGAACAGCCTTAGCGAAAGGCTTCTTGAAGGGAAAGATGTAACTCTGTGTGATGAATTAACAGAACACAGAGCGGTTTCTCAGAAAGCTTCTTTCCAGTTTTGAACGGAAGATATTTCCTTTTTCACCATAGCCCTCTATGGGCTTCCAAATATCCCTTTGCCAATTCCACAAGAACTGCCTTAGCGAAAGGCTTCTTGAAGGGAAAGATGTAACTCTGTGAGATGAATTAACAGAACACAAAGCAGTTTCTCAGAAAGCTTCTTTCCAGTTTTGAAGGGAAGATATTTGCTTTTTCACCATAGCCCTCTATGGACTTCCGAATATCCCTTTGCCAATTCCACAAGAACAGCCTTAGCGAAAGGCTTCTTGAAGGGAAAGATGTAACTCTGGGAGATGAATTAACAGAACACAGAGCAGTTTCTCAGAAAGCTTCTTTCCAGTTTTGAACGGAAGATATTTCCTTTTTCACCATAGCCCTCTATGGGCTTCCAAATATCCGTTTGCCAATTCCACATGAACAGCCTTATCGAAAGGCTTCTTCAAGGGAAAGATGGAACTCTGTGGGATGAATTAACAGAACACAGAGCAGTTTCTCAGAAAGCTTCATTCCAGTTTTGAACGGAAGATATTTCCTTTTTCACCATAGCCCTCTATGGGCTTCCAAATATCCCTTTGCCAATTCCACAAGAACAGCCTTAGCGAAAGGCTTCTTGAAGGGAAAGATGTAACTCTGTGAGATGAATTAACAAAACACAGAGCAGTTTCTCAGAAAGCTTCTTTCCTGTTTTGAACGGAAGATATTTCCTTTTTCACCATAGCCCTCTATGGGCTTCCAAATATCCCTTTGCCAATTCCACAAGAACAGCCTTAGCGAAAGGCTTCTTCACGGGAAAGATGTAACTCTGTGAAACGAATTAACAGAACACAGAGCAGTTTCTCAGAAAGCTTCTTTCCAGTTTTGAACGGAAGATATTTCCTTTTTCACCATAGCCCTCTATGGGCTTCCAAATATAACTTTGCCAATTCCACAAGAACAGCCTTAGCGAAAGGCTTCTTGAAGGGAAAGATGTAACTCTGTGAGATGAATTAACAGAACGCAGAGCAGTTTCTCAGAAAGCTTCTTTCCAGTTTTGAACGGAAGATATTTCCTTTTTTACCATAGCCCTCTATGGGCTTCCAAATATCCCTTTTCCAATTCCAAAAGAAGAGCCTTAGCGAAAGGCTTCTTGAAGGGAAAGGTGTAACTCTGTGAGATGAATTAACAGAACACAGAGCAGTTTCTCAGAAAGCTTCTTTCCAGTTTTGAACGGAAGGTATTTCCTTTTTCACCATAGCCCTCTATGGGCTTCCAAATATCCCTTTGCCAATTCCACAAGAACAGCCTTAGCGAAAGGCTTCTTGAAGGGAAAGATGTAACTCTGTGAGATGCCTTAACAGAACACAGAGCAGTTTCTCAGAAAACTTCTTTCCAGTTTTGAACGGAAGATATTTCCTTTATCGCCATAGCCCTCTATGGGCTTCCAAATATCCCTTTGCCAATTCCACAAGAACAGCCTTAGCGAAAGGCTTCTTGAAGGGAAAGACGTAACTCTGTGAGATGAATTAACAGAACACAGAGCCGTTTCTCAGAAAGCTTCTTTCCAGTTTTGAACGGAAGATATTTCCTTTTTCACCATAGCCCTCTAAGGGCTTCCAAATATCCCTTTTCCAATTCCACAAGAACAGCCTTAGCGAAAGGCTTCTTGAAGGGAAAGATGTAACTCTGTGAGATGAATTAACAGAACACAGAGCAGTTTCTCAGAAAGCTTCTTTCCAGTTTTGAACGGAAGATATTTCCTTTTTCACCAAAGCCTTCTAAGGGCTTCCAAATATCCCTTTGCCAATTCCACAAGAACAGCCTTAGCGAAAGGCTTCTTGAAGGAAAAGATGTAACTCTGTGAGATGAATTAACAGAACACACAGCAGTTTCTCAGAAAGCTTCTTTCCAGTTTTGAACGGAAGATATTTCCTTTTTCACCATAGCCCTCTATGGGCTTCCAAATATCCCTTTGCCAATTCCAGAAGAACAGCCTTAGCGAAAGGCTTCTTGAAGGGAAAGATGTAACTCTGTGAGATGAATTAACAGAACACAGAGCAGTTTCTCAGAAAGCTTCTTTCCAGTTTTGAACGGAAGATATTTCCTTTTTCACCTTAGCCCTCTATGGGCTTCCAAATATCCCTTTACAAATTCCACAAGAACAGCCTTAGCAAAAGGCTTCTTGAAGGGAAAGATGTAACTCTGTGAGATGCATTAACAGAACACAGAGCAGTTTCTCAGAAAGCTTCTTTCCAGTTTTGAACGGAAGATATTTCCTTTTTCACCAAAGCCTTCTAAGGGCTTCCAAATATCCCTTTGCCAATTCCACAAGAACAGCCTTAGCGAAAGGCTTCTTCAAGGGAAAGATGTAACTCTGTGAGACGAATTAACAGAACACAGAGCAGTTTCTCAGAAAGCGTCTTTCCAGTTTTGAAGGGAAGATATTTCCTTTTTCACCATAGCCCTCTATTGGCTTCCAAATATCCCTTTGCCAATTCCACAAGAACAGCCTTAGCGAAAGGATTCTTGAAGGGAAAGATGTAACTCTGTGAGATGAATTAACAAAACACAGAGCAGTTTCTCAGAAAGCTTCTTTCCTGTTTTGAACGGAAGATATTTCCTTTTTCACCATAGCCCTCTATGGGCTTCCAAATATCCCTTTGCCAATTCCACAAGAACAGCCTTAGCGAAAGGCTTCTTCACGGGAAAGATGTAACTCTGTGAAACGAATTAACAGAACACAGAGCAGTTTCTCAGAAAGCTTCTTTCCAGTTTTGAACGGAAGATATTTCCTTTTTCACCATAGCCCTCTATGGGCTTCCAAATATAACTTTGCCAATTCCACAAGAACAGCCTTAGCGAAAGGCTTCTTGAAGGGAAAGATGTAACTCTGTGAGATGAATTAACAGAACGCAGAGCAGTTTCTCAGAAAGCTTCTTTCCAGTTTTGAACGGAAGATATTTCCTTTTTTACCATAGCCCTCTATGGGCTTCCAAATATCCCTTTTCCAATTCCAAAAGAAGAGCCTTAGCGAAAGGCTTCTTGAAGGGAAAGGTGTAACTCTGTGAGATGAATTAACAGAACACAGAGCAGTTTCTCAGAAAGCTTCTTTCCAGTTTTGAACGGAAGGTATTTCCTTTTTCACCATAGCCCTCTATGGGCTTCCAAATATCCCTTTGCCAATTCCACAAGAACAGCCTTAGCGAAAGGCTTCTTGAAGGGAAAGATGTAACTCTGTGAGATGCCTTAACAGAACACAGAGCAGTTTCTCAGAAAACTTCTTTCCAGTTTTGAACGGAAGATATTTCCTTTATCGCCATAGCCCTCTATGGGCTTCCAAATATCCCTTTGCCAATTCCACAAGAACAGCCTTAGCGAAAGGCTTCTTGAAGGGAAAGACGTAACTCTGTGAGATGAATTAACAGAACACAGAGCCGTTTCTCAGAAAGCTTCTTTCCAGTTTTGAACGGAAGATATTTCCTTTTTCACCATAGCCCTCTAAGGGCTTCCAAATATCCCTTTTCCAATTCCACAAGAACAGCCTTAGCGAAAGGCTTCTTGAAGGGAAAGATGTAACTCTGTGAGATGAATTAACAGAACACAGAGCAGTTTCTCAGAAAGCTTCTTTCCAGTTTTGAACGGAAGATATTTCCTTTTTCACCAAAGCCTTCTAAGGGCTTCCAAATATCCCTTTGCCAATTCCACAAGAACAGCCTTAGCGAAAGGCTTCTTGAAGGAAAAGATGTAACTCTGTGAGACGAATTAACAGAACACACAGCAGTTTCTCAGAAAGCTTCTTTCCAGTTTTGAACGGAAGATATTTCCTTTTTCACCATAGCCCTCTATGGGCTTCCAAATATCCCTTTGCCAATTCCAGAAGAACAGCCTTAGCGAAAGGCTTCTTGAAGGGAAAGATGTAACTCTGTGAGATGAATTAACAGAACACAGAGCAGTTTCTCAGAAAGCTTCTTTCCAGTTTTGAACGGAAGATATTTCCTTTTTCACCTTAGCCCTCTATGGGCTTCCAAATATCCCTTTACAAATTCCACAAGAACAGCCTTAGCAAAAGGCTTCTTGAAGGGAAAGATGTAACTCTGTGAGATGCATTAACAGAACACAGAGCAGTTTCTCAGAAAGCTTCTTTCCAGTTTTGAACGGAAGATATTTCCTTTTTCACCAAAGCCTTCTAAGGGCTTCCAAATATCCCTTTGCCAATTCCACAAGAACAGCCTTAGCGAAAGGCTTCTTCAAGGGAAAGATGTAACTCTGTGAGACGAATTAACAGAACACAGAGCAGTTTCTCAGAAAGCGTCTTTCCAGTTTTGAAGGGAAGATATTTCCTTTTTCACCATAGCCCTCTATTGGCTTCCAAATATCCCTTTGCCAATTCCACAAGAACAGCCTTAGCGAAAGGATTCTTGAAGGGAAAGATGTAACTCTGTGAGATGAATTAACAGAACACAGAGCAGTTTCTCAGAAAGCTTCTTTCCAGTTTTCAACGGAAGATATTTCCTTTTTCACCATAGCCCTCTATGGGCTTCCAAATATCCCTTTGCCAATTCCACAAGAACAGCCTTAGCGAAAGGCTTCTTCAAGGGAAAGATGTAACTCTGTGAGACGAATTAACAGAACACAGAGCAGTTTCTCAGAAAGCGTCTTTCCAGTTTTGAAGGGAAGATATTTCCTTTTTCACCATAGCCCTCTATGGGCTTCCAAATATCCCTTTGCCAATTCCACAAGAACAGCCTTAGCGAAAGGATTCTTGAAGGGAAAGATGTAACTCTGTGAGATGAATTAACAGAACACAGAGCAGTTTCTCAGAAAGCTTCTTTCCAGTTTTCAACGGAAGATATTTCCTTTTTCACCATAGCCCTCTATGTGCTTCCAAATATCCCTTTGCCAATTCCACAAGAACAGCCTTAGCGAAAGGCTTCTTGAAGGGAAAGATGTATCTCTGTGGGATGAATTAACAAAACACAGAGCGGTTTCTCAGAAAGCTTCTTTCCAGTTTTGAACGGAAGATATTTCCTTTTTCACCATAGCCCTCTATGGGCTTCCAAATATCCCTTTGCCAATTCCACAAGAACAGCCTTAGCGAAAGGCTTCTTGAAGGGAAAGATGTAACTCTGTGAGATGAATTAACAGAACACAGAGCGGTTTCTCAGAAAGCTTCTTTCCAGTTTTGAACGGAAGATATTTCCTTTTTCACCATAGCCCTCTATGGGCTTCCAAATATCCCTTTGCCAATTCCACAAGAACAGCCTTAGCGAGAGGCTTCTTTAAGGGAAGGATGTAACTCTGGGAGTTGAATTAACAGAACACAGAGCAGTTTCTCAGAAAGCTTCTTTCCAGTTTTGAACGGAAGATATTTCTTTTTTCACCATAGCCCTCTATGGGTTTCCAAATATCCCTTTGCCAATTCCACAAGAACAGCCTTAGCGAAAGGCTTCTTGAACGGAAAGATGTAACTCTGTTAGATGAATTAACAGAACACAGAGCAGTTTCTCAGAAAGCTTCTTTCCAGTTTTGAACGGAAGATATTTCCTTTTTCACCATAGCGCACGATGGGCTTCCAAATATCCCTTTGCCAATTCCACAAGAACAGCCTTAGCGAAAGGCTTCTTGAAGGGAAAGATGTAACTCTGTGAGAGGAATTAACAGAACACAGAGCAGTTTCTCAGAAAGCTTCTTTCCAGTTTTGAAGGGAAGATATTTCCTTTTTCCCCATAGCCCTCAATAGGCTTCCAAATATCCGTTTGCCAATTCCACAAGAACAGCCTTAGCGAAAGGCTTCTTGAAGGGAAAGATGTAACTCTGTGAGATGAATTAACAGAACACAGAGCAGTTTCTCAGAAAGCTTCTTTCCAGTTTTGAACGGAAGATATTTCCTTTTTCACCATAGCCCTCTATGGGCTTCCAAATATCCCTTTGCCAATTCCACAAGAACAGCCTTAGCAAAAGGCTTCTTCAAGGGAATGATGTAACTCTGTGCGATGCATTAACAGAACACAGAGCAGTTTCTCAGAAAGCTTCTTTCCAGTTTTGAACGGAAGATATTTCCTTTTTCACCATAGCCCTCTATGGGCTTCCAAATATCCCTTTGCCAATTCCACAAGAACAGCCTCAGCGAAAGGCTTCTTGAAGGGAAACATGTAACTCTGTGAGATGAATTAACAGAACACAGAGCAGTTTCTCAGAAAGCTTCTTTCCAGTTTTGAACGGAAGATATTTCCTTTTTCACCATAGCCCTCTATGGGCTTCCAAATATCCCTTTGCCAATTCCAGAAGAACAGCCTTAGCGAAAGGCTTCTTGAAGGAAAAGATGTAACTCTGTGAGATGAATTAACAGAACACAGAGCAGTTTCTCAGAAAGCTTCTTTCCAGTTTTGAACGGAAGATATTTCCTTTTTCACCATAGCCCTCTATGGGCTTCCAAATATCCCTTTGCCAATTCCAGAAGAACAGCCTTAGCGAAAGGCTTCTTGAAGGGAAAGATGTAACTCTGTGAGATGAATTAACAGAACACAGAGCAGTTTCTCAGAAAGCTTCTTTCCAGTTTTGAACGGAAGATATTTCCTTTTTCACCATAGCCCTCTATGGGCTTCCAAATATCCCTTTGCCAATTCCACAAGAACAGCCTTAGCGAAAGGCTTCTTGAAGGGAAAGATGTAACTCTGTGAGACGAATTAACAGAACATAGAGCAGTTTCTCTGATAGCTTCTTTCCAGTTTTGAAGGGAAGATATTTCCTTTTTCACCATAGCCCTCTATGGGCTTCCAAATATCCCTTTGCCAATTCCACAAGAACAGCCTTTGCGAAAGGCTTCTTGAAGGGAAAGATGTAACTCTGTGAGAGGAATTAACAGAACACAGAGCAGTTTCTCAGAAAGCTTCTTTCCAGTTTTGAACGGAAGATATTTCCTTTTTCACCATAGCCCTCTATGGGCTTCCAAATATCCCTTTGCCAATTCCACAAGAACAGCCTTAGCGAAAGGCTTCTTGAAGGGAAAGATGTAACTCTGTGAGACGAATTAACAGAACACAGAGCAGTTTCTCAGAAAGCTTCTTTCCAGTTTTGAACGAAAGATATTTCCTTTTTCACCATAGCCCTCTATGGGCTACCAAATATCCCATTGTCAATTCCACAAGAACAGCCTTAGCGAAAGGCTTCTTGAAGGGAAAGATGTAACTCTGTGAGATGAATTAACAGAACACAGAGCAGTTTCTCAGAAAGTTTCTTTCCAGTTTTGAAGGGAAGATATTTCCTTTTTCACCATAGCCCTCTATGGGCTTCTTCATATCCCTTTGCCAATTCCACAAAAACAGCCTTAGCGAAAGGCTTCTTGAAAGGAAAGATGTAACTCTGTGAGATGAATTAAGAGAACACAGAGCAGTTTCTCTGAGAGCTTCTTTCCAGTTTTGAACGGAAGATATTTCCTATTTCACCATAGCCCTCTAGGGGCTTCCAAATATCCCTTTGCCAATTCCACAAGAACAGCCTTGGCGAAAGGTTTCTTGAAGGGAAAGATGTAACTCTGTGAGATGAATTAACAGAACACAGAGCAGTTTCTCAGAAAGCTTCTTTCCAGTTTTGAAGGTAAGATATTTCCTTTTTCACCATACCCCTCTATGGGCTTCCAAATATCCCTTTGCCAATTCCAAAAGAAGAGCCTTAGCGAAAGGCTTCCTGAAGGGAAAGATGTAACTCTGTGAGATGAATTAACAGAACACAGAGCAGTTTCTCAGAAAGCTTCTTTCCAGTTTTGAACGGAAGGTATTTCCTTTTTCACCATAGCCCTCTATGGGCTTCCAAATTTCACTTTGCCAATTCCACAAGAACAGCCTTAGCGAAAGGCTTCTTGAAGGGAAAGATGTAACTCTGTGAGATGCCTTAACAGAACACAGAGCAGTTTCTCAGAAAGCTTCTTTCCAGTTTTGAACGGAAGATATTTCCTTTTTCACCATAGCCCTCTATGGGCTTCCAAATATCCCTTTGCCAATTCCACAAGAAGAGCCTTAGCGAAAGCCTTCTTGAAGGGAAAGATGTAACTCTTTGAGATGAATTAACAGAACACAGAGCAGTTTCTCAGAAAGCTTCTTTCCAGTTTTGAACGGAAGATATTTCCTTTTTCACCATAGCCCTCTATGGGCTTCCAAATATCCCTTTGCCAATTCCACAAGAACAGCCTTATCGAAAGGCTTCTTGAAGGGAAAGATGTAACTCTGGGAGATGAATTAACAGAACACAGAGCAGTTTCTCAGAAAGCTTCTTTCCAGTTTTGAACGGAAGATATTTCCTTTTTCACCATAGCCCACAATGGGCTTCCAAATATCCCTTTGCCAATTCCACAAGAACAGCCTTAGCGAAAGGCTTCTTGAAGGGAAAGATGTAACTCTGTGAGACGAATTAACAGAACACAGAGCGGTTTCTCAGAAAGCTTCTTTCGAGTTTTGAAGGGAAGATATTTCCTTTTTCACCATATCCCTCAATGGGCTTCCAAATATCCGTTTGCCAATTCCACAAGAACAGCCTTAGCGAAAGGCTTCTTAAAGGGAAAGATGTAACTCTGTGAGATGAATTAACAGAACACAGAGCAGTTTCTCAGAAAGCTTCTTTCCAGTTTTGAACGGAAGATATTTCCTTTTTGACCATAGCCCTCCATGGGCTTCCAAATATCCCTTTGCCAATTCCACAAGAACAGCCTTAGCGAAAGGCTTCTTGAAGGGAAAGATGTAACTCTGTGAGATGAATTAACAGAACACAGAGCAGTTTCTCAGAAAGCTTCTTTCCAGTTTTGAACGGAAGATATTTCCTTTTTCACCATAGCCTTCTATGGGCTTCCAAATATCCCTTTGCCAATTCCACAAGAACAGCCTTAGCGAAAGGCTTCTTGAAGGGAAAGATGTAACTCTGTGAGATGAATTAACAGAACACAGAGCGGTTTCTCAGAAAGCTTCTTTCCAGTTTTGAACGGAAGATATTTCCTTTTTCACCACAGCCCTCTATGGGCTTCCAAATATCCCTTTGCCAATTCCACAAGAACAGCCTTAGCGAGAGGCTTCTTGAAGGGAAGGATGTAACTCTGGGAGATGAATTAACAGAACACAGAGCAGTTTCTCAGAAAGCTTCTTTCCAGTTTTGAACGGAAGATATTTCCTTTTTCACCATAGCCCTCTATGGGTTTCCAAATATCCCTTTGCCAATTCCACAAGAACAGCCTTAGCAAAAGGCTTCTTCAAGGGAATGATGTAACTCTGTGAGACGAATTAACAGAACACAGAGCAGTTTCTCAGAAAGCTTCTTTCCAGTTTTGAACGGAAGATATTTCCTTTTTCACCATAGGCCTCTATGGGCTTCCAAATATCCCTTTTCCAATACCACAAGAACAGCCTTAGCGAAAGGCTTCTTGAAGGGAAAGATGTAACTCTGTGAGATGAATTAACAGAACACAGAGCAGTTTCTCAGAAAGCTTCTTTCCAGTTTTGAACGGAAGATATTTCCTTTTTCACCTTAGCCCTCTATGGGCTTCCAAATATCCCTTTACAAATTCCACAAGAACAGCCTTAGCAATAGGCTTCTTGAAGGGAAAGATGTAACTCTGTGTGATGAATTAACAGAACACAGAGCGGTTTCTCAGAAAGCTTCTTTCCAGTTTTGAACGGAAGATATTTCCTTTTTCAACATAGCCCTCTATGGGCTTCCAAATATCCCTTTGCCAATTCCACAAGAACAGCCTTAGCGAAAGGCTTCTTGAAGGGAAAGATGTAACTCTGTGAGATGCATTAACAGAACACAAAGCAGTTTCTCAGAAAGCTTCTTTCCAGTTTTGAAGGGAAGATATTTGCTTTTTCACCATAGCCCTCTATGGACTTCCGAATATCCCTTTGCCAATTCCACAAGAACAGCCTTAGTGAATGGCTTCTTGAAGGGAAAGATGTAACTCTGGGAGATGAATTAACAGAACACAGAGCAGTTTCTCAGAAAGCTTCTTTCCAGTTTTCAACGGAAGATATTTCCTTTTTCACCATAGCCCTCTATGGGCTTCCAAATATCCGTTTGCCAATTCCACATGAACAGCCTTATCGAAAGGCTTCTTCAAGGGAAAGATGGAACTCTGTGGGATGAATTAACAGAACACAGAGCAGTTTCTCAGAAAGCTTCATTCCAGTTTTCAACGGAAGATATTTCCTTTTTCACCATAGCCCTCTATGGGCTTCCAAATATCCCTTTGCCAATTCCACAAGAACAGCCTTAGCGAAAGGCTTCTTCAAGGGAAAGATGTAACTCTGTGAGACGAATTAACAGAACACAGAGCAGTTTCTCAGAAAGCGTCTTTCCAGTTTTGAAGGGAAGATATTTCCTTTTTCACCATAGCCCTCTATGGGCTTCCAAATATCCCTTTGCCAATTCCACAAGAACAGCCTTAGCGAAAGGATTCTTGAAGGGAAAGATGTAACTCTGTGAGATGAATTAACAGAACACAGAGCAGTTTCTCAGAAAGCTTCTTTCCAGTTTTCAACGGAAGATATTTCCTTTTTCACCATAGCCCTCTATGTGCTTCCAAATATCCCTTTGCCAATTCCACAAGAACAGCCTTAGCGAAAGGCTTCTTGAAGGGAAAGATGTATCTCTGTGGGATGAATTAACAGAACACAGAGCGGTTTCTCAGAAAGCTTCTTTCCAGTTTTGAACGGAAGATATTTCCTTTTTCACCATAGCCCTCTATGGGCTTCCAAATATCCCTTTGCCAATTCCACAAGAACAGCCTTAGCGAAAGGCTTCTTGAAGGGAAAGATGTAACTCTGTGAGATGAATTAACAGAACACAGAGCGGTTTCTCAGAAAGCTTCTTTCCAGTTTTGAACGGAAGATATTTCCTTTTTCACCATAGCCCTCTATGGGCTTCCAAATATCCCTTTGCCAATTCCACAAGAACAGCCTTAGCGAGAGGCTTCTTTAAGGGAAGGATGTAACTCTGGGAGTTGAATTAACAGAACACAGAGCAGTTTCTCAGAAAGCTTCTTTCCAGTTTTGAACGGAAGATATTTCTTTTTTCACCATAGCCCTCTATGGGTTTCCAAATATCCCTTTGCCAATTCCACAAGAACAGCCTTAGCGAAAGGCTTCTTGAACGGAAAGATGTAACTCTGTTAGATGAATTAACAGAACACAGAGCAGTTTCTCAGAAAGCTTCTTTCCAGTTTTGAACGGAAGATATTTCCTTTTTCACCATAGCGCACGATGGGCTTCCAAATATCCCTTTGCCAATTCCACAAGAACAGCCTTAGCGAAAGGCTTCTTGAAGGGAAAGATGTAACTCTGTGAGAGGAATTAACAGAACACAGAGCAGTTTCTCAGAAAGCTTCTTTCCAGTTTTGAAGGGAAGATATTTCCTTTTTCCCCATAGCCCTCAATAGGCTTCCAAATATCCGTTTGCCAATTCCACAAGAACAGCCTTAGCGAAAGGCTTCTTGAAGGGAAAGATGTAACTCTGTGAGATGAATTAACAGAACACAGAGCAGTTTCTCAGAAAGCTTCTTTCCAGTTTTGAACGGAAGATATTTCCTTTTTCACCATAGCCCTCTATGGGCTTCCAAATATCCCTTTGCCAATTCCACAAGAACAGCCTTAGCAAAAGGCTTCTTCAAGGGAATGATGTAACTCTGTGCGATGCATTAACAGAACACAGAGCAGTTTCTCAGAAAGCTTCTTTCCAGTTTTGAACGAAGATATTTCCTTTTTCACCATAGCCCTCTATGGGCTTCCAAATATCCCTTTGCCAATTCCACAAGAACAGCCTCAGCGAAAGGCTTCTTGAAGGGAAACATGTAACTCTGTGAGATGAATTAACAGAACACAGAGCAGTTTCTCAGAAAGCTTCTTTCCAGTTTTGAACGGAAGATATTTCCTTTTTCACCATAGCCCTCTATGGGCTTCCAAATATCCCTTTGCCAATTCCAGAAGAACAGCCTTAGCGAAAGGCTTCTTGAAGGAAAAGATGTAACTCTGTGAGATGAATTAACAGAACACAGAGCAGTTTCTCAGAAAGCTTCTTTCCAGTTTTGAACGGAAGATATTTCCTTTTTCACCATAGCCCTCTATGGGCTTCCAAATATCCCTTTGCCAATTCCAGAAGAACAGCCTTAGCGAAAGGCTTCTTGAAGGGAAAGATGTAACTCTGTGAGATGAATTAACAGAACACAGAGCAGTTTCTCAGAAAGCTTCT
Source organism: Chlorocebus sabaeus (assembly GCF_047675955.1). Classification (NCBI taxonomy): domain Eukaryota; kingdom Metazoa; phylum Chordata; class Mammalia; order Primates; family Cercopithecidae; genus Chlorocebus; species Chlorocebus sabaeus. The sequence goes on along the minus strand of NW_027327870.1, from coordinate 1,157,172 downwards.
TTCCAGTTTTGAACGGAAGATATTTCCTTTTTCACCATAGCCCTCTATGGGCTTCCAAATATCCCTTTGCCAATTCCACAAGAACAGCCTTAGCGAAAGGCTTCTTGAAGGGAAAGATGTAACTCTGTGAGACGAATTAACAGAACATAGAGCAGTTTCTCTGATAGCTTCTTTCCAGTTTTGAAGGGAAGATATTTCCTTTTTCACCATAGCCCTCTATGGGCTTCCAAATATCCCTTTGCCAATTCCACAAGAACAGCCTTTGCGAAAGGCTTCTTGAAGGGAAAGATGTAACTCTGTGAGAGGAATTAACAGAACACAGAGCAGTTTCTCAGAAAGCTTCTTTCCAGTTTTGAACGGAAGATATTTCCTTTTTCACCATAGCCCTCTATGGGCTTCCAAATATCCCTTTGCCAATTCCACAAGAACAGCCTTAGCGAAAGGCTTCTTGAAGGGAAAGATGTAACTCTGTGAGACGAATTAACAGAACACAGAGCAGTTTCTCAGAAAGCTTCTTTCCAGTTTTGAACGAAAGATATTTCCTTTTTCACCATAGCCCTCTATGGGCTACCAAATATCCCATTGTCAATTCCACAAGAACAGCCTTAGCGAAAGGCTTCTTGAAGGGAAAGATGTAACTCTGTGAGATGAATTAACAGAACACAGAGCAGTTTCTCAGAAAGTTTCTTTCCAGTTTTGAAGGGAAGATATTTCCTTTTTCACCATAGCCCTCTATGGGCTTCTTCATATCCCTTTGCCAATTCCACAAAAACAGCCTTAGCGAAAGGCTTCTTGAAAGGAAAGATGTAACTCTGTGAGATGAATTAAGAGAACACAGAGCAGTTTCTCTGAGAGCTTCTTTCCAGTTTTGAACGGAAGATATTTCCTATTTCACCATAGCCCTCTAGGGGCTTCCAAATATCCCTTTGCCAATTCCACAAGAACAGCCTTGGCGAAAGGTTTCTTGAAGGGAAAGATGTAACTCTGTGAGATGAATTAACAGAACACAGAGCAGTTTCTCAGAAAGCTTCTTTCCAGTTTTGAAGGTAAGATATTTCCTTTTTCACCATACCCCTCTATGGGCTTCCAAATATCCCTTTGCCAATTCCAAAAGAAGAGCCTTAGCGAAAGGCTTCCTGAAGGGAAAGATGTAACTCTGTGAGATGAATTAACAGAACACAGAGCAGTTTCTCAGAAAGCTTCTTTCCAGTTTTGAACGGAAGGTATTTCCTTTTTCACCATAGCCCTCTATGGGCTTCCAAATATCACTTTGCCAATTCCACAAGAACAGCCTTAGCGAAAGGCTTCTTGAAGGGAAAGATGTAACTCTGTGAGATGCCTTAACAGAACACAGAGCAGTTTCTCAGAAAGCTTCTTTCCAGTTTTGAACGGAAGATATTTCCTTTTTCACCATAGCCCTCTATGGGCTTCCAAATATCCCTTTGCCAATTCCACAAGAAGAGCCTTAGCGAAAGCCTTCTTGAAGGGAAAGATGTAACTCTGTGAGATGAATTAACAGAACACAGAGCAGTTTCTCAGAAAGCTTCTTTCCAGTTTTGAACGGAAGATATTTCCTTTTTCACCATAGCCCTCTATGGGCTTCCAAATATCCCTTTGCCAATTCCACAAGAACAGCCTTATCGAAAGGCTTCTTGAAGGGAAAGATGTAACTCTGGGAGATGAATTAACAGAACACAGAGCAGTTTCTCAGAAAGCTTCTTTCCAGTTTTGAACGGAAGATATTTCCTTTTTCACCATAGCCCACAATGGGCTTCCAAATATCCCTTTGCCAATTCCACAAGAACAGCCTTAGCGAAAGGCTTCTTGAAGGGAAAGATGTAACTCTGTGAGACGAATTAACAGAACACAGAGCAGTTTCTCAGAAAGCTTCTTTCGAGTTTTGAAGGGAAGATATTTCCTTTTTCACCATATCCCTCAATGGGCTTCCAAATATCCGTTTGCCAATTCCACAAGAACAGCCTTAGCGAAAGGCTTCTTGAAGGGAAAGATGTAACTCTGTGAGATGAATTAACAGAACACAGAGCAGTTTCTCAGAAAGCTTCTTTCCAGTTTTGAACGGAAGATATTTCCTTTTTGACCATAGCCCTCCATGGGCTTCCAAATATCCCTTTGCCAATTCCACAAGAACAGCCTTAGCGAAAGGCTTCTTGAAGGGAAAGATGTAACTCTGTGAGATGAATTAACAGAACACAGAGCAGTTTCTCAGAAAGCTTCTTTCCAGTTTTGAACGGAAGATATTTCCTTTTTCACCATAGCCTTCTATGGGCTTCCAAATATCCCTTTGCCAATTCCACAAGAACAGCCTTAGCGAAAGGCTTCTTGAAGGGAAAGATGTAACTCTGTGAGATGAATTAACAGAACACAGAGCGGTTTCTCAGAAAGCTTCTTTCCAGTTTTGAACGGAAGATATTTCCTTTTTCACCACAGCCCTCTATGGGCTTCCAAATATCCCTTTGCCAATTCCACAAGAACAGCCTTAGCGAGAGGCTTCTTGAAGGGAAGGATGTAACTCTGGGAGATGAATTAACAGAACACAGAGCAGTTTCTCAGAAAGCTTCTTTCCAGTTTTGAACGGAAGATATTTCCTTTTTCACCATAGCCCTCTATGGGTTTCCAAATATCCCTTTGCCAATTCCACAAGAACAGCCTTAGCAAAAGGCTTCTTCAAGGGAATGATGTAACTCTGTGAGACGAATTAACAGAACACAGAGCAGTTTCTCAGAAAGCTTCTTTCCAGTTTTGAACGGAAGATATTTCCTTTTTCACCATAGGCCTCTATGGGCTTCCAAATATCCCTTTTCCAATACCACAAGAACAGCCTTAGCGAAAGGCTTCTTGAAGGGAAAGATGTAACTCTGTGAGATGAATTAACAGAACACAGAGCAGTTTCTCAGAAAGCTTCTTTCCAGTTTTGAACGGAAGATATTTCCTTTTTCACCTTAGCCCTCTATGGGCTTCCAAATATCCCTTTACAAATTCCACAAGAACAGCCTTAGCAATAGGCTTCTTGAAGGGAAAGATGTAACTCTGTGTGATGAATTAACAGAACACAGAGCGGTTTCTCAGAAAGCTTCTTTCCAGTTTTGAACGGAAGATATTTCCTTTTTCAACATAGCCCTCTATGGGCTTCCAAATATCCCTTTGCCAATTCCACAAGAACAGCCTTAGCGAAAGGCTTCTTGAAGGGAAAGATGTAACTCTGTGAGATGCATTAACAGAACACAAAGCAGTTTCTCAGAAAGCTTCTTTCCAGTTTTGAAGGGAAGATATTTGCTTTTTCACCATAGCCCTCTATGGACTTCCGAATATCCCTTTGCCAATTCCACAAGAACAGCCTTAGCGAATGGCTTCTTGAAGGGAAAGATGTAACTCTGGGAGATGAATTAACAGAACACAGAGCAGTTTCTCAGAAAGCTTCTTTCCAGTTTTCAACGGAAGATATTTCCTTTTTCACCATAGCCCTCTATGGGCTTCCAAATATCCGTTTGCCAATTCCACATGAACAGCCTTATCGAAAGGCTTCTTCAAGGGAAAGATGGAACTCTGTGGGATGAATTAACAGAACACAGAGCAGTTTCTCAGAAAGCTTCATTCCAGTTTTCAACGGAAGATATTTCCTTTTTTACCGTACCCTCTATGGGCTTCCAAATATCCCTTTGCCAATTCCACAAGAACAGCCTTAGCGAAAGGCTTCTTGAAGGGAAAGATGTAACTCTGTGAGATGCATTAACAGAACACTGAGCAGTTTCTCAGAAAGCTTCTTTCCAGTTTTGAACGGAAGATATTTCCTTTTTCACCATAGCCCTCTATGGGCTTCCAAATATCCCTTTGCCAATTCCACAAGAACAGCCTTAGCGAAAAGCTTCTTGAAGGGGAAGATGTAACTCTGTGAGATGAATTAACAGAACACAGAGCAGTTTCTCAGAAAGCTTCTTTCCTGTTTTGAACGGAAGATATTTCCTTTTTCACCATAGCCCTCTATGGGCTTCCAAATATCCCTTTGCCAATTCCACAAGAACAGCCTTAGCGAAAGGCTTCTTCACGGGAAAGATGTAACTCTGTGAAACGAATTAACAGAACACAGAGCAGTTTCTCAGAAAGCTTCTTTCCAGTTTTGAAGGGAAGATATTTCCTTTTTCACCATAGCCCTCAATGGGCTTCCAAATATCCGTTTGCCAATTCCACAAGAACAGCCTCAGCGAAAGGCTTCTTGAAGGGAAAGATGTAACTCTGTGAGATGAATTAACAGAACACAGAGCAGTTTCTCAGAAAGCTTCTTTCCAGTTTTGAACGGAAGATATTTCCTTTTTGACCATAGCCATCCATGGGCTTCCAAATATCCCTTTGCCAATTCCACAAGAACAGCCTTAGCGAAAGGCTTCTTGAAGGGAAAGATGTAACTCTGTGAGATGAATTAACAGAACACAGAGCAGTTTCTCAGAAAGCTTCTTTCCAGTTTTGAACGGAAGATATTTCCTTTTTCACCATAGCCTTCTATGGGCTTCCAAATATCCCTTTGCCAATTCCACAAGAACAGCCTTAGCGAAAGGCTTCTTGAAGGGAAAGATGTAACTCTGTGAGATGAATTAACAGAACACAGAGCGGTTTCTCAGAAAGCTTCTTTCCAGTTTTGAAAGGAAGATATTTCCTTTTTCACCATAGCCCTCTATGGGCTTCCAAATATCCCTTTGCCAATTCCACAAGAACAGCCTTAGCGAAAGGCTTCTTGAAGGGAAAGATGTAACTCTGTGAGATGAATTAACAGAACGCAGAGCAGTTTCTCAGGAAAGCTTCTTTCCAGTTTTGAACGGAAGATAATTCCTTTTTCACCATAGCCCTCTATGGGCTTCCAAATATGCCTTTGCCAATTCCACAAGAACAGCCTTAGCGAAAGGCTTCTTGAACGGAAAGATGTAACTCTGGGAGATGAATTAACAGAACACAGAGCAGTTTCTCAGAAAGCTTCTTTCCAGTTTTGAACGGAAGATATTTCCTTTTTCACCATAGCCCTCTATGGGCTTCCAAATATCCGTTTGCCAATTCCACATGAACAGCCTTATCGAAAGGCTTCTTCAAGGGAAAGATGGAACTCTGTGGGATGAATTAACAGAACACAGAGCAGTTTCTCAGAAAGCTTCATTCCAGTTTTGAACGGAAGATATTTCCTTTTTCACCATAGCCCTCTATGGGCTTCCAAATATCCCTTTGCCAATTCCACAAGAACAGACTTAGCGAAAGGCTTCTTGAAGGGAAAGATGTAACTCTGTGAGATGAATTAACAAAACACAGAGCAGTTTCTCAGAAAGCTTCTTTCCTGTTTTGAACGGAAGATATTTCCTTTTTCACCATAGCCCTCTATGGGCTTCCAAATATCCCTTTGCCAATTCCACAAGAACAGCCTTAGCGAAAGGCTTCTTCACGGGAAAGATGTAACTCTGTGAAACGAATTAACAGAACACAGAGCAGTTTCTCAGAAAGCTTCTTTCCAGTTTTGAACGGAAGATATTTCCTTTTTCACCATAGCCCTCTATGGGCTTCCAAATATAACTTTGCCAATTCCACAAGAACAGCCTTAGCGAAAGGCTTCTTGAAGGGAAAGATGTAACTCTGTGAGATGAATTAACAGAACACAGAGCAGTTTCTCAGAAAGCTTCTTTCCAGTTTTGAACGGAAGATATTTCCTTTTTTACCATAGCCCTCTATGGGCTTCCAAATATCCCTTTTCCAATTCCAAAAGAAGAGCCTTAGCGAAAGGCTTCTTGAAGGGAAAGGTGTAACTCTGTGAGATGAATTAACAGAACACAGAGCAGTTTCTCAGAAAGCTTCTTTCCAGTTTTGAACGGAAGGTATTTCCTTTTTCACCATAGCCCTCTATGGGCTTCCAAATATCCCTTTGCCAATTCCACAAGAACAGCCTTAGCGAAAGGCTTCTTGAAGGGAAAGATGTAACTCTGTGAGATGCCTTAACAGAACACAGAGCAGTTTCTCAGAAAGCTTCTTTCCAGTTTTGAACGGAAGATATTTCCTTTATCGCCATAGCCCTCTATGGGCTTCCAAATATCCCTTTGCCAATTCCACAAGAACAGCCTTAGCGAAAGGCTTCTTGAAGGGAAAGACGTAACTCTGTGAGATGAATTAACAGAACACAGAGCAGTTTCTCAGAAAGCTTCTTTCCAGTTTTGAACGGAAGATATTTCCTTTTTCACCATAGCCCTCTAAGGGCTTCCAAATATCCCTTTTCCAATTCCACAAGAACAGCCTTAGCGAAAGGCTTCTTGAAGGGAAAGATGTAACTCTGTGAGATGAATTAACAGAACACAGAGCAGTTTCTCAGAAAGCTTCTTTCCAGTTTTGAACGGAAGATATTTCCTTTTTCACCAAAGCCTTCTAAGGGCTTCCAAATATCCCTTTGCCAATTCCACAAGAACAGCCTTAGCGAAAGGCTTCTTGAAGGGAAAGATGTAACTCTGTGAGAGGAATTAACAGAACACAGAGCAGTTTCTCAGAAAGCTTCTTTCCAGTTTTGAAGGGAAGATATTTCCTTTTTCCCCATAGCCCTCAATGGGCTTCCAAATATCCGTTTGCCAATTCCACAAGAACAGCCTTAGCGAAAGGCTTCTTGAAGGGAAAGATGTAACTCTGTGAGATGAATTAACAGAACACAGAGCAGTTTCTCAGAAAGCTTCTTTCCAGTTTTGAACGGAAGATATTTCCTTTTTCACCATAGCCCTCTTTGGGCTTCCAAATATCCCTTTGCCAATTCCACAAGAACAGCCTTAGCAAAAGGCTTCTTCAAGGGAATGATGTAACTCTGTGAGATGCATTAACAGAACACAGAGCTGTTTCTCAGAAAGCTTCTTTCCAGTTTTGAACGGAAGATATTTCCTTTTTCACCATAGCCCTCTATGGTCTTCCAAATATCCCTTTGCCAATTCCACAAGAACAGCCTCAGCGAAAGGCTTCTTGAAGGGAAACATGTAACTGTGTGAGATGAATTAACAGAACACAGAGCAGTTTCTCAGAAAGCTTCTTTCCAGTTTTGAACGGAAGATATTTCCTTTTTCACCATAGCCCTCTATGGGCTTCCAAATATCCCTTTGCCAATTCCAGAAGAACAGCCTTAGCGAAAGGCTTCTTGAAGGAAAAGATGTAACTCTGTGAGATGAATTAACAGAACACACAGCAGTTTCTCAGAAAGCTTCTTTCCAGTTTTGAACGGAAGATATTTCCTTTTTCACCATAGCCCTCTATGGGCTTCCAAATACCCCTTTGCCAATTCCAGAAGAACAGCCTTAGCGAAAGGCTTCTTGAAGGGAAAGATGTAACTCTGTGAGATGAATTAACAGAACACAGAGCAGTTTCTCAGAAAGCTTCTTTCCAGTTTTGAACGGAAGATATTTCCTTTTTCACCTTAGCCCTCTATGGGCTTCCAAATATCCCTTTACAAATTCCACAAGAACAGCCTTAGCAAAAGGCTTCTTGAAGGGAAAGATGTAACTCTGTGAGATGCATTAACAGAACACAGAGCAGTTTCTCAGAAAGCTTCTTTCCAGTTTTGAACGGAAGATATTTCCTTTTTCACCAAAGCCTTCTAAGGGCTTCCAAATATCCCTTTGCCAATTCCACAAGAACAGCCTTAGCGAAAGGCTTCTTCAAGGGAAAGATGTAACTCTGTGAGACGAATTAACAGAACACAGAGCAGTTTCTCAGAAAGCGTCTTTCCAGTTTTGAAGGGAAGATATTTCCTTTTTCACCATAGCCCTCTATTGGCTTCCAAATATCCCTTTGCCAATTCCACAAGAACAGCCTTAGCGAAAGGATTCTTGAAGGGAAAGATGTAACTCTGTGAGATGAATTAACAGAACACAGAGCAGTTTCTCAGAAAGCTTCTTTCCAGTTTTCAACGGAAGATATTTCCTTTTTCACCATAGCCCTCTATGGGCTTCCAAATATCCCTTTGCCAATTCCACAAGAACAGCCTTAGCGAAAGGCTTCTTGAAGGGAAAGATGTATCTCTGTGGGATGAATTAACAGAACACAGAGCAGTTTCTCAGAAAGCTTCATTCCAGTTTTGAACGGAAGACATTTCCTTTTTCACCATAGCCCTCTATGGGCTTCCAAATATCCCTTTGCCAATTCCACAAGAACAGCCTTAGCGAAAGGCTTCTTGAAGGGAAAGATGTAACTCTGTGAGACGAATTAACAGAACACAGAGCAGTTTCTCAGAAAGCTTCTTTCCAGTTTTGAACGGAAGATATTTCCTTTTTCACCATAGCCCTCTATGGGCTTCCAAATATCCCTTTGCCAATTCCACAAGAACAGCCTTAGCGAAAGGCTTCTTCACGGGAAAGATGTAACTCTGTGAAACGAATTAACAGAACACAGAGCAGTTTCTCAGAAAGCTTCTTTCCAGTTTTGAACGGAAGATATTTCCTTTTTCACCATAGCCCTCTATGGGCTTCCAAATATCCCTTTGCCAATTCCACAAGAACAGCCTTAGCGAAAGGCTTCTTGAAGGGAAAGATGTAACTCTGTGAGATGAATTCACAGAACACAGAGCAGTTTCTCAGAAAGCTTCTTTCCAGTTTTGAACGGAAGATATTTCCTTTTTTACCATAGACCTCTATGGGCTTACAAATATCCCTTTTCCAATTCCAAAAGAAGAGCCTTAGCGAAAGGCTTCTTGAAGGGAAAGGTGTAACTCTGTGAGATGAATTAACAGAACACAGAGCAGTTTCTCAGAAAGCTTCTTTCCAGTTTTGAACGGAAGGTATTTCCTTTTTCACCATAGCCCTCTATGGGCTTCCAAATATCCCTTTGCCAATTCCACAAGAACAGCCTTAGCGAAAGGCTTCTTGAAGGGAAAGATGTAACTCTGTGAGATGCCTTAACAGAACACAGAGCAGTTTCTCAGAAAGCTTCTTTCCAGTTTTGAACGGAAGATATTTCCTTTATCGCCATAGCCCTCTATGGGCTTCCAAATATCCCTTTGCCAATTCCACAAGAACAGCCTTAGCGAAAGGCTTCTTGAAGGGAAAGACGTAACTCTGTGAGATGAATTAACAGAACACAGAGCAGTTTCTCAGAAAGCTTCTTTCCAGTTTTGAACGGAAGATATTTCCTTTTTCACCATAGCCCTCTAAGGGCTTCCAAATATCCCTTTTCCAATTCCACAAGAACAGCCTTAGCGAAAGGCTTCTTGAAGGGAAAGATGTAACTCTGTGAGATGAATTAACAGAACACAGAGCAGTTTCTCAGAAAGCTTCTTTCCAGTTTTGAACGGAAGATATTTCCTTTTTCACCAAAGCCTTCTAAGGGCTTCCAAATATCCCTTTGCCAATTCCACAAGAACAGCCTTAGCGAAAGGCTTCTTCAAGGGAAAGATGTAACTCTGTGAGACGAATTAACAGAACACAGAGCAGTTTCTCAGAAAGCGTCTTTCCAGTTTTGAAGGGAAGATATTTCCTTTTTCACCATAGCCCTCTATGGGCTTCCAAATATCCCTTTGCCAATTCCACAAGAACAGCCTTAGCGAAAGGATTCTTGAAGGGAAAGATGTAACTCTGTGAGATGAATTAACAGAACACAGAGCAGTTTCTCAGAAAGCTTCTTTCCAGTTTTCAACGGAAGATATTTCCTTTTTCACCATAGCCCTCTATGTGCTTCCAAATATCCCTTTGCCAATTCCACAAGAACAGCCTTAGCGAAAGGCTTCTTGAAGGGAAAGATGTATCTCTGTGGGATGAATTAACAGAACACAGAGCGGTTTCTCAGAAAGCTTCTTTCCAGTTTTGAACGGAAGATATTTCCTTTTTCACCATAGCCCTCTATGGGCTTCCAAATATCCCTTTGCCAATTCCACAAGAACAGCCTTAGCGAAAGGCTTCTTGAAGGGAAAGATGTAACTCTGTGAGATGAATTAACAGAACACAGAGCGGTTTCTCAGAAAGCTTCTTTCCAGTTTTGAACGGAAGATATTTCCTTTTTCACCATAGCCCTCTATGGGCTTCCAAATATCCCTTTGCCAATTCCACAAGAACAGCCTTAGCGAGAGGCTTCTTTAAGGGAAGGATGTAACTCTGGGAGTTGAATTAACAGAACACAGAGCAGTTTCTCAGAAAGCTTCTTTCCAGTTTTGAACGGAAGATATTTCTTTTTTCACCATACCCCTCTATGGGTTTCCAAATATCCCTTTGCCAATTCCACAAGAACAGCCTTAGCGAAAGGCTTCTTGAACGGAAAGATGTAACTCTGTTAGATGAATTAACAGAACACAGAGCAGTTTCTCAGAAAGCTTCTTTCCAGTTTTGAACGGAAGATATTTCCTTTTTCACCATAGCGCACGATGGGCTTCCAAATATCCCTTTGCCAATTCCACAAGAACAGCCTTAGCGAAAGGCTTCTTGAAGGGAAAGATGTAACTCTGTGAGAGGAATTAACAGAACACAGAGCAGTTTCTCAGAAAGCTTCTTTCCAGTTTTGAAGGGAAGATATTTCCTTTTTCCCCATAGCCCTAAATAGGCTTCCAAATATCCGTTTGCCAATTCCACAAGAACAGCCTTAGCGAAAGGCTTCTTGAAGGGAAAGATGTAACTCTGTGAGATGAATTAACAGAACACAGAGCAGTTTCTCAGAAAGCTTCTTTCCAGTTTTGAACGGAAGATATTTCCTTTTTCACCTTAGCCCTCTATGGGCTTCCAAATATCCCTTTACAAATTCCACAAGAACAGCCTTAGCAAAAGGCTTCTTGAAGGGAAAGATGTAACTCTGTGAGATGAATTAACAGAACACAGAGCAGTTTCTCAGAAAGCTTCTTTCCAGTTTTGAACGGAAGATATTTCCTTTTTCACCAAAGCCTTCTAAGGGCTTCCAAATATCCCTTTGCCAATTCCACAAGAACAGCCTTAGCGAAAGGCTTCTTGAAGGGAAAGATGTAACTCTGTGAGACGAATTAACAGAACACAGAGCAGTTTCTCAGAAAGCGTCTTTCCAGTTTTGAACGGAAGATATTTCCTTTTTTACCATAGCCCTCTATGGGCTTACAAATATCCCTTTTCCAATTCCAAAAGAAGAGCCTTAGCGAAAGGCTTCTTGAAGGGAAAGGTGTAACTCTGTGAGATGAATTAACAGAACACAGAGCAGTTTCTCAGAAAGCTTCTTTCCAGTTTTGAACGGAAGGTATTTCCTTTTTCACCATAGCCCTCTATGGGCTTCCAAATATCCCTTTGCCAATTCCACAAGAACAGCCTTAGCGAAAGGCTTCTTGAAGGGAAAGATGTAACTCTGTGAGATGCCTTAACAGAACACAGAGCAGTTTCTCAGAAAGCTTCTTTCCAGTTTTGAACGGAAGATATTTCCTTTATCGCCATAGCCCTCTATGGGCTTCCAAATATCCCTTTGCCAATTCCACAAGAACAGCCTTAGCGAAAGGCTTCTTGAAGGGAAAGACGTAACTCTGTGAGATGAATTAACAGAACACAGAGCAGTTTCTCAGAAAGCTTCTTTCCAGTTTTGAACGGAAGATATTTCCTTTTTCACCATAGCCCTCTAAGGGCTTCCAAATATCCCTTTTCCAATTCCACAAGAACAGCCTTAGCGAAAGGCTTCTTGAAGGGAACGATGTAACTCTGTGAGATGAATTAACAGAACACAGAGCAGTTTCTCAGAAAGCTTCTTTCCAGTTTTGAACGGAAGATATTTCCTTTTTCACCATAGCCCACGATGGGCTTCCAAATATCCCTTTGCCAATTCCACAAGAACAGCCTTAGCGAAAGGCTTCTTCAAGGGAAAGATGTAACTCTGTGAGACGAATTAACAGAACACAGAGCAGTTTCTCAGAAAGCGTCTTTCCAGTTTTGAAGGGAAGATATTTCCTTTTTCACCATAGCCCTCTATGGGCTTCCAAATATCCCTTTGCCAATTCCACAAGAACACCCTTAGCGAAAGGATTCTTGAAGGGAAAGATGTAACTCTGTGAGATGAATTAACAGAACACCGAGCAGTTTCTCAGAAAGCTTCTTTCCAGTTTTCAACGGAAGATATTTCCTTTTTCACCATAGCCCTCTATGGGCTTCCAAATATCCCTTTGCCAATTCCACAAGAACAGCCTTAGCGAAAGGCTTCTTGAAGGGAAAGATGTATCTCTGTGGGATGAATTAACAGAACACAGAGCGGTTTCTCAGAAAGCTTCTTTCCACTTTTGAACGGAAGATATTTCCTTTTTCACCATAGCCCTCTATGGGCTTCCAAATATCCCTTTGCCAATTCCACAAGAACAGCCTTAGCGAAAGGCTTCTTGAAGGGAAAGATGTATCTCTGTGGGATGAATTAACAGAACACAGAGCGGTTTCTCAGAAAGCTTCTTTCCAATTTTGAACGGAAGATATTTCCTTTTTCACCATAGCCCTCTATGGGCTTCCAAATATCCCTTTGCCAATTCCACAAGAACAGCCTTAGCGAAAGGCTTCTTGAAGGGAAAGATGTAACTCTGTGAGATGAATTAAGAGAACACAGAGCGGTTTCTCAGAAAGCTTCTTTCCAGTTTTGAAAGGAAGATATTTCCTTTTTCACCATAGCCCTCTATGGGCTTCCAAATATCCCTTTGCCAATTCCACAAGAACAGCCTTAGCGAAAGGCTTCTTGAAGGGAAAGATGTAACTCTGTGAGATGAATTAACAGAACGCAGAGCAGTTTCTCAGGAAAGCTTCTTTCCAGTTTTGAACGGAAGATAATTCCTTTTTCACCATAGCCCTCTATGGGCTTCCAAATATGCCTTTGCCAATTCCACAAGAACAGCCTTAGCGAAAGGCTTCTTGAACGGAAAGATGTAACTCTGTGAGATGAATTAACAGAACACAGAGCAGTTGCTCAGAAAGCTTCTTTCCAGTTTTGAACGGAAGATATTTCCTTTTTCACCATAGCCCACGATGGGCTTCCAAATATCCCTTTGCCAATTCCACAAGAACAGCCTTAGCGAAAGGCTTCTTGAAGGGAAAGATGTAACTCTGTGAGACGAATTAACAGAACACCGAGCAGTTTCTCAGAAAGCTTCTTTCCAGTTTTGAAGGGAAGATATTTCCTTTTTCACCATAGCCCTCAATTGGCTTCCAAATATCAGTTTGCCAATTCCACAAGAACAGCCTTAGCGAAAGGCTTCTTGAAGGGAAAGATGTAACTCTGTGAGATGAATTAACAGAACACAGAGCAGTTTCTCAGAAAGCTTCTTTCCAGTTTTGAACGGAAGATATTTCCTTTTTCACCATAGCCCTCCATGGGCTTCCAAATATCCCTTTACAAATTCCACAAGAACAGCCTTAGCGAAAGGCTTCTTGAAGGGAAAGATGTAACTCTGTGTGATGAATTAACAGAACACAGAGCGGTTTCTCAGAAAGCTTCTTTCCAGTTTTGAACGGAAGATATTTCCTTTTTCACCATAGCCCTCTATGGGCTTCCAAATATCCCTTTGCCAATTCCACAAGAACTGCCTTAGCGAAAGGCTTCTTGAAGGGAAAGATGTAACTCTGTGAGATGAATTAACAGAACACAAAGCAGTTTCTCAGAAAGCTTCTTTCCAGTTTTGAAGGGAAGATATTTGCTTTTTCACCATAGCCCTCTATGGACTTCCGAATATCCCTTTGCCAATTCCACAAGAACAGCCTTAGCGAAAGGCTTCTTGAAGGGAAAGATGTAACTCTGGGAGATGAATTAACAGAACACAGAGCAGTTTCTCAGAAAGCTTCTTTCCAGTTTTGAACGGAAGATATTTCCTTTTTCACCATAGCCCTCTATGGGCTTCCAAATATCCGTTTGCCAATTCCACATGAACAGCCTTATCGAAAGGCTTCTTCAAGGGAAAGATGGAACTCTGTGGGATGAATTAACAGAACACAGAGCAGTTTCTCAGAAAGCTTCATTCCAGTTTTGAACGGAAGATATTTCCTTTTTCACCATAGCCCTCTATGGGCTTCCAAATATCCCTTTGCCAATTCCACAAGAACAGCCTTAGCGAAAGGCTTCTTGAAGGGAAAGATGTAACTCTGTGAGATGAATTAACAAAACACAGAGCAGTTTCTCAGAAAGCTTCTTTCCTGTTTTGAACGGAAGATATTTCCTTTTTCACCATAGCCCTCTATGGGCTTCCAAATATCCCTTTGCCAATTCCACAAGAACAGCCTTAGCGAAAGGCTTCTTCACGGGAAAGATGTAACTCTGTGAAACGAATTAACAGAACACAGAGCAGTTTCTCAGAAAGCTTCTTTCCAGTTTTGAACGGAAGATATTTCCTTTTTCACCATAGCCCTCTATGGGCTTCCAAATATAACTTTGCCAATTCCACAAGAACAGCCTTAGCGAAAGGCTTCTTGAAGGGAAAGATGTAACTCTGTGAGATGAATTAACAGAACGCAGAGCAGTTTCTCAGAAAGCTTCTTTCCAGTTTTGAACGGAAGATATTTCCTTTTTTACCATAGCCCTCTATGGGCTTCCAAATATCCCTTTTCCAATTCCAAAAGAAGAGCCTTAGCGAAAGGCTTCTTGAAGGGAAAGGTGTAACTCTGTGAGATGAATTAACAGAACACAGAGCAGTTTCTCAGAAAGCTTCTTTCCAGTTTTGAACGGAAGGTATTTCCTTTTTCACCATAGCCCTCTATGGGCTTCCAAATATCCCTTTGCCAATTCCACAAGAACAGCCTTAGCGAAAGGCTTCTTGAAGGGAAAGATGTAACTCTGTGAGATGCCTTAACAGAACACAGAGCAGTTTCTCAGAAAACTTCTTTCCAGTTTTGAACGGAAGATATTTCCTTTATCGCCATAGCCCTCTATGGGCTTCCAAATATCCCTTTGCCAATTCCACAAGAACAGCCTTAGCGAAAGGCTTCTTGAAGGGAAAGACGTAACTCTGTGAGATGAATTAACAGAACACAGAGCCGTTTCTCAGAAAGCTTCTTTCCAGTTTTGAACGGAAGATATTTCCTTTTTCACCATAGCCCTCTAAGGGCTTCCAAATATCCCTTTTCCAATTCCACAAGAACAGCCTTAGCGAAAGGCTTCTTGAAGGGAAAGATGTAACTCTGTGAGATGAATTAACAGAACACAGAGCAGTTTCTCAGAAAGCTTCTTTCCAGTTTTGAACGGAAGATATTTCCTTTTTCACCAAAGCCTTCTAAGGGCTTCCAAATATCCCTTTGCCAATTCCACAAGAACAGCCTTAGCGAAAGGCTTCTTGAAGGAAAAGATGTAACTCTGTGAGATGAATTAACAGAACACACAGCAGTTTCTCAGAAAGCTTCTTTCCAGTTTTGAACGGAAGATATTTCCTTTTTCACCATAGCCCTCTATGGGCTTCCAAATATCCCTTTGCCAATTCCAGAAGAACAGCCTTAGCGAAAGGCTTCTTGAAGGGAAAGATGTAACTCTGTGAGATGAATTAACAGAACACAGAGCAGTTTCTCAGAAAGCTTCTTTCCAGTTTTGAACGGAAGATATTTCCTTTTTCACCTTAGCCCTCTATGGGCTTCCAAATATCCCTTTACAAATTCCACAAGAACAGCCTTAGCAAAAGGCTTCTTGAAGGGAAAGATGTAACTCTGTGAGATGCATTAACAGAACACAGAGCAGTTTCTCAGAAAGCTTCTTTCCAGTTTTGAACGGAAGATATTTCCTTTTTCACCAAAGCCTTCTAAGGGCTTCCAAATATCCCTTTGCCAATTCCACAAGAACAGCCTTAGCGAAAGGCTTCTTCAAGGGAAAGATGTAACTCTGTGAGACGAATTAACAGAACACAGAGCAGTTTCTCAGAAAGCGTCTTTCCAGTTTTGAAGGGAAGATATTTCCTTTTTCACCATAGCCCTCTATTGGCTTCCAAATATCCCTTTGCCAATTCCACAAGAACAGCCTTAGCGAAAGGATTCTTGAAGGGAAAGATGTAACTCTGTGAGATGAATTAACAAAACACAGAGCAGTTTCTCAGAAAGCTTCTTTCCTGTTTTGAACGGAAGATATTTCCTTTTTCACCATAGCCCTCTATGGGCTTCCAAATATCCCTTTGCCAATTCCACAAGAACAGCCTTAGCGAAAGGCTTCTTCACGGGAAAGATGTAACTCTGTGAAACGAATTAACAGAACACAGAGCAGTTTCTCAGAAAGCTTCTTTCCAGTTTTGAACGGAAGATATTTCCTTTTTCACCATAGCCCTCTATGGGCTTCCAAATATAACTTTGCCAATTCCACAAGAACAGCCTTAGCGAAAGGCTTCTTGAAGGGAAAGATGTAACTCTGTGAGATGAATTAACAGAACGCAGAGCAGTTTCTCAGAAAGCTTCTTTCCAGTTTTGAACGGAAGATATTTCCTTTTTTACCATAGCCCTCTATGGGCTTCCAAATATCCCTTTTCCAATTCCAAAAGAAGAGCCTTAGCGAAAGGCTTCTTGAAGGGAAAGGTGTAACTCTGTGAGATGAATTAACAGAACACAGAGCAGTTTCTCAGAAAGCTTCTTTCCAGTTTTGAACGGAAGGTATTTCCTTTTTCACCATAGCCCTCTATGGGCTTCCAAATATCCCTTTGCCAATTCCACAAGAACAGCCTTAGCGAAAGGCTTCTTGAAGGGAAAGATGTAACTCTGTGAGATGCCTTAACAGAACACAGAGCAGTTTCTCAGAAAGCTTCTTTCCAGTTTTGAACGGAAGATATTTCCTTTATCGCCATAGCCCTCTATGGGCTTCCAAATATCCCTTTGCCAATTCCACAAGAACAGCCTTAGCGAAAGGCTTCTTGAAGGGAAAGACGTAACTCTGTGAGATGAATTAACAGAACACAGAGCAGTTTCTCAGAAAGCTTCTTTCCAGTTTTGAACGGAAGATATTTCCTTTTTCACCATAGCCCTCTAAGGGCTTCCAAATATCCCTTTTCCAATTCCACAAGAACAGCCTTAGCGAAAGGCTTCTTGAAGGGAAAGATGTAACTCTGTGAGATGAATTAACAGAACACAGAGCAGTTTCTCAGAAAGCTTCTTTCCAGTTTTGAACGGAAGATATTTCCTTTTTCACCAAAGCCTTCTAAGGGCTTCCAAATATCCCTTTGCCAATTCCACAAGAACAGCCTTAGCGAAAGGCTTCTTCAAGGGAAAGATGTAACTCTGTGAGACGAATTAACAGAACACAGAGCAGTTTCTCAGAAAGCGTCTTTCCAGTTTTGAAGGGAAGATATTTCCTTTTTCACCATAGCCCTCTATGGGCTTCCAAATATCCCTTTGCCAATTCCACAAGAACAGCCTTAGCGAAAGGATTCTTGAAGGGAAAGATGTAACTCTGTGAGATGAATTAACAGAACACAGAGCAGTTTCTCAGAAAGCTTCTTTCCAGTTTTCAACGGAAGATATTTCCTTTTTCACCATAGCCCTCTATGTGCTTCCAAATATCCCTTTGCCAATTCCACAAGAACAGCCTTAGCGAAAGGCTTCTTGAAGGGAAAGATGTATCTCTGTGGGATGAATTAACAGAACACAGAGCGGTTTCTCAGAAAGCTTCTTTCCAGTTTTGAACGGAAGATATTTCCTTTTTCACCATAGCCCTCTATGGGCTTCCAAATATCCCTTTGCCAATTCCACAAGAACAGCCTTAGCGAAAGGCTTCTTGAAGGGAAAGATGTAACTCTGTGAGATGAATTAACAGAACACAGAGCGGTTTCTCAGAAAGCTTCTTTCCAGTTTTGAACGGAAGATATTTCCTTTTTCACCATAGCCCTCTATGGGCTTCCAAATATCCCTTTGCCAATTCCACAAGAACAGCCTTAGCGAGAGGCTTCTTTAAGGGAAGGATGTAACTCTGGGAGTTGAATTAACAGAACACAGAGCAGTTTCTCAGAAAGCTTCTTTCCAGTTTTGAACGGAAGATATTTCTTTTTTCACCATACCCCTCTATGGGTTTCCAAATATCCCTTTGCCAATTCCACAAGAACAGCCTTAGCGAAAGGCTTCTTGAACGGAAAGATGTAACTCTGTTAGATGAATTAACAGAACACAGAGCAGTTTCTCAGAAAGCTTCTTTCCAGTTTTGAACGGAAGATATTTCCTTTTTCACCATAGCGCACGATGGGCTTCCAAATATCCCTTTGCCAATTCCACAAGAACAGCCTTAGCGAAAGGCTTCTTGAAGGGAAAGATGTAACTCTGTGAGAGGAATTAACAGAACACAGAGCAGTTTCTCAGAAAGCTTCTTTCCAGTTTTGAAGGGAAGATATTTCCTTTTTCCCCATAGCCCTAAATAGGCTTCCAAATATCCGTTTGCCAATTCCACAAGAACAGCCTTAGCGAAAGGCTTCTTGAAGGGAAAGATGTAACTCTGTGAGATGAATTAACAGAACACAGAGCAGTTTCTCAGAAAGCTTCTTTCCAGTTTTGAACGGAAGATATTTCCTTTTTCACCTTAGCCCTCTATGGGCTTCCAAATATCCCTTTACAAATTCCACAAGAACAGCCTTAGCAAAAGGCTTCTTGAAGGGAAAGATGTAACTCTGTGAGATGAATTAACAGAACACAGAGCAGTTTCTCAGAAAGCTTCTTTCCAGTTTTGAACGGAAGATATTTCCTTTTTCACCAAAGCCTTCTAAGGGCTTCCAAATATCCCTTTGCCAATTCCACAAGAACAGCCTTAGCGAAAGGCTTCTTGAAGGGAAAGATGTAACTCTGTGAGACGAATTAACAGAACACAGAGCAGTTTCTCAGAAAGCGTCTTTCCAGTTTTGAACGGAAGATATTTCCTTTTTTACCATAGCCCTCTATGGGCTTACAAATATCCCTTTTCCAATTCCAAAAGAAGAGCCTTAGCGAAAGGCTTCTTGAAGGGAAAGGTGTAACTCTGTGAGATGAATTAACAGAACACAGAGCAGTTTCTCAGAAAGCTTCTTTCCAGTTTTGAACGGAAGGTATTTCCTTTTTCACCATAGCCCTCTATGGGCTTCCAAATATCCCTTTGCCAATTCCACAAGAACAGCCTTAGCGAAAGGCTTCTTGAAGGGAAAGATGTAACTCTGTGAGATGCCTTAACAGAACACAGAGCAGTTTCTCAGAAAGCTTCTTTCCAGTTTTGAACGGAAGATATTTCCTTTATCGCCATAGCCCTCTATGGGCTTCCAAATATCCCTTTGCCAATTCCACAAGAACAGCCTTAGCGAAAGGCTTCTTGAAGGGAAAGACGTAACTCTGTGAGATGAATTAACAGAACACAGAGCAGTTTCTCAGAAAGCTTCTTTCCAGTTTTGAACGGAAGATATTTCCTTTTTCACCATAGCCCTCTAAGGGCTTCCAAATATCCCTTTTCCAATTCCACAAGAACAGCCTTAGCGAAAGGCTTCTTGAAGGGAACGATGTAACTCTGTGAGATGAATTAACAGAACACAGAGCAGTTTCTCAGAAAGCTTCTTTCCAGTTTTGAACGGAAGATATTTCCTTTTTCACCATAGCCCACGATGGGCTTCCAAATATCCCTTTGCCAATTCCACAAGAACAGCCTTAGCGAAAGGCTTCTTCAAGGGAAAGATGTAACTCTGTGAGACGAATTAACAGAACACAGAGCAGTTTCTCAGAAAGCGTCTTTCCAGTTTTGAAGGGAAGATATTTCCTTTTTCACCATAGCCCTCTATGGGCTTCCAAATATCCCTTTGCCAATTCCACAAGAACACCCTTAGCGAAAGGATTCTTGAAGGGAAAGATGTAACTCTGTGAGATGAATTAACAGAACACCGAGCAGTTTCTCAGAAAGCTTCTTTCCAGTTTTCAACGGAAGATATTTCCTTTTTCACCATAGCCCTCTATGGGCTTCCAAATATCCCTTTGCCAATTCCACAAGAACAGCCTTAGCGAAAGGCTTCTTGAAGGGAAAGATGTATCTCTGTGGGATGAATTAACAGAACACAGAGCGGTTTCTCAGAAAGCTTCTTTCCACTTTTGAACGGAAGATATTTCCTTTTTCACCATAGCCCTCTATGGGCTTCCAAATATCCCTTTGCCAATTCCACAAGAACAGCCTTAGCGAAAGGCTTCTTGAAGGGAAAGATGTATCTCTGTGGGATGAATTAACAGAACACAGAGCGGTTTCTCAGAAAGCTTCTTTCCAATTTTGAACGGAAGATATTTCCTTTTTCACCATAGCCCTCTATGGGCTTCCAAATATCCCTTTGCCAATTCCACAAGAACAGCCTTAGCGAAAGGCTTCTTGAAGGGAAAGATGTAACTCTGTGAGATGAATTAAGAGAACACAGAGCGGTTTCTCAGAAAGCTTCTTTCCAGTTTTGAAAGGAAGATATTTCCTTTTTCACCATAGCCCTCTATGGGCTTCCAAATATCCCTTTGCCAATTCCACAAGAACAGCCTTAGCGAAAGGCTTCTTGAAGGGAAAGATGTAACTCTGTGAGATGAATTAACAGAACGCAGAGCAGTTTCTCAGGAAAGCTTCTTTCCAGTTTTGAACGGAAGATAATTCCTTTTTCACCATAGCCCTCTATGGGCTTCCAAATATGCCTTTGCCAATTCCACAAGAACAGCCTTAGCGAAAGGCTTCTTGAACGGAAAGATGTAACTCTGTGAGATGAATTAACAGAACACAGAGCAGTTGCTCAGAAAGCTTCTTTCCAGTTTTGAACGGAAGATATTTCCTTTTTCACCATAGCCCACGATGGGCTTCCAAATATCCCTTTGCCAATTCCACAAGAACAGCCTTAGCGAAAGGCTTCTTGAAGGGAAAGATGTAACTCTGTGAGACGAATTAACAGAACACCGAGCAGTTTCTCAGAAAGCTTCTTTCCAGTTTTGAAGGGAAGATATTTCCTTTTTCACCATAGCCCTCAATTGGCTTCCAAATATCAGTTTGCCAATTCCACAAGAACAGCCTTAGCGAAAGGCTTCTTGAAGGGAAAGATGTAACTCTGTGAGATGAATTAACAGAACACAGAGCAGTTTCTCAGAAAGCTTCTTTCCAGTTTTGAACGGAAGATATTTCCTTTTTCACCATAGCCCTCCATGGGCTTCCAAATATCCCTTTACAAATTCCACAAGAACAGCCTTAGCGAAAGGCTTCTTGAAGGGAAAGATGTAACTCTGTGTGATGAATTAACAGAACACAGAGCGGTTTCTCAGAAAGCTTCTTTCCAGTTTTGAACGGAAGATATTTCCTTTTTCACCATAGCCCTCTATGGGCTTCCAAATATCCCTTTGCCAATTCCACAAGAACTGCCTTAGCGAAAGGCTTCTTGAAGGGAAAGATGTAACTCTGTGAGATGAATTAACAGAACACAAAGCAGTTTCTCAGAAAGCTTCTTTCCAGTTTTGAAGGGAAGATATTTGCTTTTTCACCATAGCCCTCTATGGACTTCCGAATATCCCTTTGCCAATTCCACAAGAACAGCCTTAGCGAAAGGCTTCTTGAAGGGAAAGATGTAACTCTGGGAGATGAATTAACAGAACACAGAGCAGTTTCTCAGAAAGCTTCTTTCCAGTTTTGAACGGAAGATATTTCCTTTTTCACCATAGCCCTCTATGGGCTTCCAAATATCCGTTTGCCAATTCCACATGAACAGCCTTATCGAAAGGCTTCTTCAAGGGAAAGATGGAACTCTGTGGGATGAATTAACAGAACACAGAGCAGTTTCTCAGAAAGCTTCATTCCAGTTTTGAACGGAAGATATTTCCTTTTTCACCATAGCCCTCTATGGGCTTCCAAATATCCCTTTGCCAATTCCACAAGAACAGCCTTAGCGAAAGGCTTCTTGAAGGGAAAGATGTAACTCTGTGAGATGAATTAACAAAACACAGAGCAGTTTCTCAGAAAGCTTCTTTCCTGTTTTGAACGGAAGATATTTCCTTTTTCACCATAGCCCTCTATGGGCTTCCAAATATCCCTTTGCCAATTCCACAAGAACAGCCTTAGCGAAAGGCTTCTTCACGGGAAAGATGTAACTCTGTGAAACGAATTAACAGAACACAGAGCAGTTTCTCAGAAAGCTTCTTTCCAGTTTTGAACGGAAGATATTTCCTTTTTCACCATAGCCCTCTATGGGCTTCCAAATATAACTTTGCCAATTCCACAAGAACAGCCTTAGCGAAAGGCTTCTTGAAGGGAAAGATGTAACTCTGTGAGATGAATTAACAGAACGCAGAGCAGTTTCTCAGAAAGCTTCTTTCCAGTTTTGAACGGAAGATATTTCCTTTTTTACCATAGCCCTCTATGGGCTTCCAAATATCCCTTTTCCAATTCCAAAAGAAGAGCCTTAGCGAAAGGCTTCTTGAAGGGAAAGGTGTAACTCTGTGAGATGAATTAACAGAACACAGAGCAGTTTCTCAGAAAGCTTCTTTCCAGTTTTGAACGGAAGGTATTTCCTTTTTCACCATAGCCCTCTATGGGCTTCCAAATATCCCTTTGCCAATTCCACAAGAACAGCCTTAGCGAAAGGCTTCTTGAAGGGAAAGATGTAACTCTGTGAGATGCCTTAACAGAACACAGAGCAGTTTCTCAGAAAACTTCTTTCCAGTTTTGAACGGAAGATATTTCCTTTATCGCCATAGCCCTCTATGGGCTTCCAAATATCCCTTTGCCAATTCCACAAGAACAGCCTTAGCGAAAGGCTTCTTGAAGGGAAAGACGTAACTCTGTGAGATGAATTAACAGAACACAGAGCCGTTTCTCAGAAAGCTTCTTTCCAGTTTTGAACGGAAGATATTTCCTTTTTCACCATAGCCCTCTAAGGGCTTCCAAATATCCCTTTTCCAATTCCACAAGAACAGCCTTAGCGAAAGGCTTCTTGAAGGGAAAGATGTAACTCTGTGAGATGAATTAACAGAACACAGAGCAGTTTCTCAGAAAGCTTCTTTCCAGTTTTGAACGGAAGATATTTCCTTTTTCACCAAAGCCTTCTAAGGGCTTCCAAATATCCCTTTGCCAATTCCACAAGAACAGCCTTAGCGAAAGGCTTCTTGAAGGAAAAGATGTAACTCTGTGAGATGAATTAACAGAACACACAGCAGTTTCTCAGAAAGCTTCTTTCCAGTTTTGAACGGAAGATATTTCCTTTTTCACCATAGCCCTCTATGGGCTTCCAAATATCCCTTTGCCAATTCCAGAAGAACAGCCTTAGCGAAAGGCTTCTTGAAGGGAAAGATGTAACTCTGTGAGATGAATTAACAGAACACAGAGCAGTTTCTCAGAAAGCTTCATTCCAGTTTTGAACGGAAGATATTTCCTTTTTCACCTTAGCCCTCTATGGGCTTCCAAATATCCCTTTACAAATTCCACAAGAACAGCCTTAGCAAAAGGCTTCTTGAAGGGAAAGATGTAACTCTGTGAGATGCATTAACAGAACACAGAGCAGTTTCTCAGAAAGCTTCTTTCCAGTTTTGAACGGAAGATATTTCCTTTTTCACCAAAGCCTTCTAAGGGCTTCCAAATATCCCTTTGCCAATTCCACAAGAACAGCCTTAGCGAAAGGCTTCTTCAAGGGAAAGATGTAACTCTGTGAGACGAATTAACAGAACACAGAGCAGTTTCTCAGAAAGCGTCTTTCCAGTTTTGAAGGGAAGATATTTCCTTTTTCACCATAGCCCTCTATTGGCTTCCAAATATCCCTTTGCCAATTCCACAAGAACAGCCTTAGCGAAAGGATTCTTGAAGGGAAAGATGTAACTCTGTGAGATGAATTAACAAAACACAGAGCAGTTTCTCAGAAAGCTTCTTTCCTGTTTTGAACGGAAGATATTTCCTTTTTCACCATAGCCCTCTATGGGCTTCCAAATATCCCTTTGCCAATTCCACAAGAACAGCCTTAGCGAAAGGCTTCTTCACGGGAAAGATGTAACTCTGTGAAACGAATTAACAGAACACAGAGCAGTTTCTCAGAAAGCTTCTTTCCAGTTTTGAACGGAAGATATTTCCTTTTTCACCATAGCCCTCTATGGGCTTCCAAATATAACTTTGCCAATTCCACAAGAACAG
Source organism: Chlorocebus sabaeus (assembly GCF_047675955.1). Taxonomy (NCBI): domain Eukaryota; kingdom Metazoa; phylum Chordata; class Mammalia; order Primates; family Cercopithecidae; genus Chlorocebus; species Chlorocebus sabaeus. Next base: position 1,133,175 of record NW_027327870.1, on the reverse strand, counting down.
CCTTAGCGAAAGGCTTCTTGAAGGGAAAGATGTAACTCTGTGAGATGAATTAACAGAACGCAGAGCAGTTTCTCAGAAAGCTTCTTTCCAGTTTTGAACGGAAGATATTTCCTTTTTTACCATAGCCCTCTATGGGCTTCCAAATATCCCTTTTCCAATTCCAAAAGAAGAGCCTTAGCGAAAGGCTTCTTGAAGGGAAAGGTGTAACTCTGTGAGATGAATTAACAGAACACAGAGCAGTTTCTCAGAAAGCTTCTTTCCAGTTTTGAACGGAAGGTATTTCCTTTTTCACCATAGCCCTCTATGGGCTTCCAAATATCCCTTTGCCAATTCCACAAGAACAGCCTTAGCGAAAGGCTTCTTGAAGGGAAAGATGTAACTCTGTGAGATGCCTTAACAGAACACAGAGCAGTTTCTCAGAAAACTTCTTTCCAGTTTTGAACGGAAGATATTTCCTTTATCGCCATAGCCCTCTATGGGCTTCCAAATATCCCTTTGCCAATTCCACAAGAACAGCCTTAGCGAAAGGCTTCTTGAAGGGAAAGACGTAACTCTGTGAGATGAATTAACAGAACACAGAGCCGTTTCTCAGAAAGCTTCTTTCCAGTTTTGAACGGAAGATATTTCCTTTTTCACCATAGCCCTCTAAGGGCTTCCAAATATCCCTTTTCCAATTCCACAAGAACAGCCTTAGCGAAAGGCTTCTTGAAGGGAAAGATGTAACTCTGTGAGATGAATTAACAGAACACAGAGCAGTTTCTCAGAAAGCTTCTTTCCAGTTTTGAACGGAAGATATTTCCTTTTTCACCAAAGCCTTCTAAGGGCTTCCAAATATCCCTTTGCCAATTCCACAAGAACAGCCTTAGCGAAAGGCTTCTTGAAGGAAAAGATGTAACTCTGTGAGACGAATTAACAGAACACACAGCAGTTTCTCAGAAAGCTTCTTTCCAGTTTTGAACGGAAGATATTTCCTTTTTCACCATAGCCCTCTATGGGCTTCCAAATATCCCTTTGCCAATTCCAGAAGAACAGCCTTAGCGAAAGGCTTCTTGAAGGGAAAGATGTAACTCTGTGAGATGAATTAACAGAACACAGAGCAGTTTCTCAGAAAGCTTCTTTCCAGTTTTGAACGGAAGATATTTCCTTTTTCACCTTAGCCCTCTATGGGCTTCCAAATATCCCTTTACAAATTCCACAAGAACAGCCTTAGCAAAAGGCTTCTTGAAGGGAAAGATGTAACTCTGTGAGATGCATTAACAGAACACAGAGCAGTTTCTCAGAAAGCTTCTTTCCAGTTTTGAACGGAAGATATTTCCTTTTTCACCAAAGCCTTCTAAGGGCTTCCAAATATCCCTTTGCCAATTCCACAAGAACAGCCTTAGCGAAAGGCTTCTTCAAGGGAAAGATGTAACTCTGTGAGACGAATTAACAGAACACAGAGCAGTTTCTCAGAAAGCGTCTTTCCAGTTTTGAAGGGAAGATATTTCCTTTTTCACCATAGCCCTCTATTGGCTTCCAAATATCCCTTTGCCAATTCCACAAGAACAGCCTTAGCGAAAGGATTCTTGAAGGGAAAGATGTAACTCTGTGAGATGAATTAACAGAACACAGAGCAGTTTCTCAGAAAGCTTCTTTCCAGTTTTCAACGGAAGATATTTCCTTTTTCACCATAGCCCTCTATGGGCTTCCAAATATCCCTTTGCCAATTCCACAAGAACAGCCTTAGCGAAAGGCTTCTTCAAGGGAAAGATGTAACTCTGTGAGACGAATTAACAGAACACAGAGCAGTTTCTCAGAAAGCGTCTTTCCAGTTTTGAAGGGAAGATATTTCCTTTTTCACCATAGCCCTCTATGGGCTTCCAAATATCCCTTTGCCAATTCCACAAGAACAGCCTTAGCGAAAGGATTCTTGAAGGGAAAGATGTAACTCTGTGAGATGAATTAACAGAACACAGAGCAGTTTCTCAGAAAGCTTCTTTCCAGTTTTCAACGGAAGATATTTCCTTTTTCACCATAGCCCTCTATGTGCTTCCAAATATCCCTTTGCCAATTCCACAAGAACAGCCTTAGCGAAAGGCTTCTTGAAGGGAAAGATGTATCTCTGTGGGATGAATTAACAAAACACAGAGCGGTTTCTCAGAAAGCTTCTTTCCAGTTTTGAACGGAAGATATTTCCTTTTTCACCATAGCCCTCTATGGGCTTCCAAATATCCCTTTGCCAATTCCACAAGAACAGCCTTAGCGAAAGGCTTCTTGAAGGGAAAGATGTAACTCTGTGAGATGAATTAACAGAACACAGAGCGGTTTCTCAGAAAGCTTCTTTCCAGTTTTGAACGGAAGATATTTCCTTTTTCACCATAGCCCTCTATGGGCTTCCAAATATCCCTTTGCCAATTCCACAAGAACAGCCTTAGCGAGAGGCTTCTTTAAGGGAAGGATGTAACTCTGGGAGTTGAATTAACAGAACACAGAGCAGTTTCTCAGAAAGCTTCTTTCCAGTTTTGAACGGAAGATATTTCTTTTTTCACCATAGCCCTCTATGGGTTTCCAAATATCCCTTTGCCAATTCCACAAGAACAGCCTTAGCGAAAGGCTTCTTGAACGGAAAGATGTAACTCTGTTAGATGAATTAACAGAACACAGAGCAGTTTCTCAGAAAGCTTCTTTCCAGTTTTGAACGGAAGATATTTCCTTTTTCACCATAGCGCACGATGGGCTTCCAAATATCCCTTTGCCAATTCCACAAGAACAGCCTTAGCGAAAGGCTTCTTGAAGGGAAAGATGTAACTCTGTGAGACGAATTAACAGAACATAGAGCAGTTTCTCTGATAGCTTCTTTCCAGTTTTGAAGGGAAGATATTTCCTTTTTCACCATAGCCCTCTATGGGCTTCCAAATATCCCTTTGCCAATTCCACAAGAACAGCCTTTGCGAAAGGCTTCTTGAAGGGAAAGATGTAACTCTGTGAGAGGAATTAACAGAACACAGAGCAGTTTCTCAGAAAGCTTCTTTCCAGTTTTGAACGGAAGATATTTCCTTTTTCACCATAGCCCTCTATGGGCTTCCAAATATCCCTTTGCCAATTCCACAAGAACAGCCTTAGCGAAAGGCTTCTTGAAGGGAAAGATGTAACTCTGTGAGACGAATTAACAGAACACAGAGCAGTTTCTCAGAAAGCTTCTTTCCAGTTTTGAACGAAAGATATTTCCTTTTTCACCATAGCCCTCTATGGGCTACCAAATATCCCATTGTCAATTCCACAAGAACAGCCTTAGCGAAAGGCTTCTTGAAGGGAAAGATGTAACTCTGTGAGATGAATTAACAGAACACAGAGCAGTTTCTCAGAAAGTTTCTTTCCAGTTTTGAAGGGAAGATATTTCCTTTTTCACCATAGCCCTCTATGGGCTTCTTCATATCCCTTTGCCAATTCCACAAAAACAGCCTTAGCGAAAGGCTTCTTGAAAGGAAAGATGTAACTCTGTGAGATGAATTAAGAGAACACAGAGCAGTTTCTCTGAGAGCTTCTTTCCAGTTTTGAACGGAAGATATTTCCTATTTCACCATAGCCCTCTAGGGGCTTCCAAATATCCCTTTGCCAATTCCACAAGAACAGCCTTGGCGAAAGGTTTCTTGAAGGGAAAGATGTAACTCTGTGAGATGAATTAACAGAACACAGAGCAGTTTCTCAGAAAGCTTCTTTCCAGTTTTGAAGGTAAGATATTTCCTTTTTCACCATACCCCTCTATGGGCTTCCAAATATCCCTTTGCCAATTCCAAAAGAAGAGCCTTAGCGAAAGGCTTCCTGAAGGGAAAGATGTAACTCTGTGAGATGAATTAACAGAACACAGAGCAGTTTCTCAGAAAGCTTCTTTCCAGTTTTGAACGGAAGGTATTTCCTTTTTCACCATAGCCCTCTATGGGCTTCCAAATATCACTTTGCCAATTCCACAAGAACAGCCTTAGCGAAAGGCTTCTTGAAGGGAAAGATGTAACTCTGTGAGATGCCTTAACAGAACACAGAGCAGTTTCTCAGAAAGCTTCTTTCCAGTTTTGAACGGAAGATATTTCCTTTTTCACCATAGCCCTCTATGGGCTTCCAAATATCCCTTTGCCAATTCCACAAGAAGAGCCTTAGCGAAAGCCTTCTTGAAGGGAAAGATGTAACTCTTTGAGATGAATTAACAGAACACAGAGCAGTTTCTCAGAAAGCTTCTTTCCAGTTTTGAACGGAAGATATTTCCTTTTTCACCATAGCCCTCTATGGGCTTCCAAATATCCCTTTGCCAATTCCACAAGAACAGCCTTATCGAAAGGCTTCTTGAAGGGAAAGATGTAACTCTGGGAGATGAATTAACAGAACACAGAGCAGTTTCTCAGAAAGCTTCTTTCCAGTTTTGAACGGAAGATATTTCCTTTTTCACCATAGCCCACAATGGGCTTCCAAATATCCCTTTGCCAATTCCACAAGAACAGCCTTAGCGAAAGGCTTCTTGAAGGGAAAGATGTAACTCTGTGAGACGAATTAACAGAACACAGAGCGGTTTCTCAGAAAGCTTCTTCCGAGTTTTGAAGGGAAGATATTTCCTTTTTCACCATATCCCTCAATGGGCTTCCAAATATCCGTTTGCCAATTCCACAAGAACAGCCTTAGCGAAAGGCTTCTTAAAGGGAAAGATGTAACTCTGTGAGATGAATTAACAGAACACAGAGCAGTTTCTCAGAAAGCTTCTTTCCAGTTTTGAACGGAAGATATTTCCTTTTTGACCATAGCCCTCCATGGGCTTCCAAATATCCCTTTGCCAATTCCACAAGAACAGCCTTAGCGAAAGGCTTCTTGAAGGGAAAGATGTAACTCTGTGAGATGAATTAACAGAACACAGAGCAGTTTCTCAGAAAGCTTCTTTCCAGTTTTGAACGGAAGATATTTCCTTTTTCACCATAGCCTTCTATGGGCTTCCAAATATCCCTTTGCCAATTCCACAAGAACAGCCTTAGCGAAAGGCTTCTTGAAGGGAAAGATGTAACTCTGTGAGATGAATTAACAGAACACAGAGCGGTTTCTCAGAAAGCTTCTTTCCAGTTTTGAACGGAAGATATTTCCTTTTTCACCACAGCCCTCTATGGGCTTCCAAATATCCCTTTGCCAATTCCACAAGAACAGCCTTAGCGAGAGGCTTCTTGAAGGGAAGGATGTAACTCTGGGAGATGAATTAACAGAACACAGAGCAGTTTCTCAGAAAGCTTCTTTCCAGTTTTGAACGGAAGATATTTCCTTTTTCACCATAGCCCTCTATGGGTTTCCAAATATCCCTTTGCCAATTCCACAAGAACAGCCTTAGCAAAAGGCTTCTTCAAGGGAATGATGTAACTCTGTGAGACGAATTAACAGAACACAGAGCAGTTTCTCAGAAAGCTTCTTTCCAGTTTTGAACGGAAGATATTTCCTTTTTCACCATAGGCCTCTATGGGCTTCCAAATATCCCTTTTCCAATACCACAAGAACAGCCTTAGCGAAAGGCTTCTTGAAGGGAAAGATGTAACTCTGTGAGATGAATTAACAGAACACAGAGCAGTTTCTCAGAAAGCTTCTTTCCAGTTTTGAACGGAAGATATTTCCTTTTTCACCTTAGCCCTCTATGGGCTTCCAAATATCCCTTTACAAATTCCACAAGAACAGCCTTAGCAATAGGCTTCTTGAAGGGAAAGATGTAACTCTGTGTGATGAATTAACAGAACACAGAGCGGTTTCTCAGAAAGCTTCTTTCCAGTTTTGAACGGAAGATATTTCCTTTTTCAACATAGCCCTCTATGGGCTTCCAAATATCCCTTTGCCAATTCCACAAGAACAGCCTTAGCGAAAGGCTTCTTGAAGGGAAAGATGTAACTCTGTGAGATGCATTAACAGAACACAAAGCAGTTTCTCAGAAAGCTTCTTTCCAGTTTTGAAGGGAAGATATTTGCTTTTTCACCATAGCCCTCTATGGACTTCCGAATATCCCTTTGCCAATTCCACAAGAACAGCCTTAGCGAATGGCTTCTTGAAGGGAAAGATGTAACTCTGGGAGATGAATTAACAGAACACAGAGCAGTTTCTCAGAAAGCGTCTTTCCAGTTTTGAACGGAAGATATTTCCTTTTTCACCATAGCCCTCTATGGGCTTCCAAATATCCCTTTGCCAATTCCACAAGAACAGCCTTAGCGAGAGGCTTCTTTAAGGGAAGGATGTAACTCTGGGAGTTGAATTAACAGAACACAGAGCAGTTTCTCAGAAAGCTTCTTTCCAGTTTTGAACGGAAGATATTTCTTTTTTCACCATAGCCCTCTATGGGTTTCCAAATATCCCTTTGCCAATTCCACAAGAACAGCCTTAGCGAAAGGCTTCTTGAACGGAAAGATGTAACTCTGTTAGATGAATTAACAGAACACAGAGCAGTTTCTCAGAAAGCTTCTTTCCAGTTTTGAACGGAAGATATTTCCTTTTTCACCATAGCGCACGATGGGCTTCCAAATATCCCTTTGCCAATTCCACAAGAACAGCCTTAGCGAAAGGCTTCTTGAAGGGAAAGATGTAACTCTGTGAGAGGAATTAACAGAACACAGAGCAGTTTCTCAGAAAGCTTCTTTCCAGTTTTGAAGGGAAGATATTTCCTTTTTCCCCATAGCCCTCAATAGGCTTCCAAATATCCGTTTGCCAATTCCACAAGAACAGCCTTAGCGAAAGGCTTCTTGAAGGGAAAGATGTAACTCTGTGAGATGAATTAACAGAACACAGAGCAGTTTCTCAGAAAGCTTCTTTCCAGTTTTGAACGGAAGATATTTCCTTTTTCACCATAGCCCTCTATGGGCTTCCAAATATCCCTTTGCCAATTCCACAAGAACAGCCTTAGCAAAAGGCTTCTTCAAGGGAATGATGTAACTCTGTGCGATGCATTAACAGAACACAGAGCAGTTTCTCAGAAAGCTTCTTTCCAGTTTTGAACGAAGATATTTCCTTTTTCACCATAGCCCTCTATGGGCTTCCAAATATCCCTTTGCCAATTCCACAAGAACAGCCTCAGCGAAAGGCTTCTTGAAGGGAAACATGTAACTCTGTGAGATGAATTAACAGAACACAGAGCAGTTTCTCAGAAAGCTTCTTTCCAGTTTTGAACGGAAGATATTTCCTTTTTCACCATAGCCCTCTATGGGCTTCCAAATATCCCTTTGCCAATTCCAGAAGAACAGCCTTAGCGAAAGGCTTCTTGAAGGAAAAGATGTAACTCTGTGAGATGAATTAACAGAACACAGAGCAGTTTCTCAGAAAGCTTCTTTCCAGTTTTGAACGGAAGATATTTCCTTTTTCACCATAGCCCTCTATGGGCTTCCAAATATCCCTTTGCCAATTCCAGAAGAACAGCCTTAGCGAAAGGCTTCTTGAAGGGAAAGATGTAACTCTGTGAGATGAATTAACAGAACACAGAGCAGTTTCTCAGAAAGCTTCTTTCCAGTTTTGAACGGAAGATATTTCCTTTTTCACCATAGCCCTCTATGGGCTTCCAAATATCCCTTTGCCAATTCCACAAGAACAGCCTTAGCGAAAGGCTTCTTGAAGGGAAAGATGTAACTCTGTGAGACGAATTAACAGAACATAGAGCAGTTTCTCTGATAGCTTCTTTCCAGTTTTGAAGGGAAGATATTTCCTTTTTCACCATAGCCCTCTATGGGCTTCCAAATATCCCTTTGCCAATTCCACAAGAACAGCCTTTGCGAAAGGCTTCTTGAAGGGAAAGATGTAACTCTGTGAGAGGAATTAACAGAACACAGAGCAGTTTCTCAGAAAGCTTCTTTCCAGTTTTGAACGGAAGATATTTCCTTTTTCACCATAGCCCTCTATGGGCTTCCAAATATCCCTTTGCCAATTCCACAAGAACAGCCTTAGCGAAAGGCTTCTTGAAGGGAAAGATGTAACTCTGTGAGACGAATTAACAGAACACAGAGCAGTTTCTCAGAAAGCTTCTTTCCAGTTTTGAACGAAAGATATTTCCTTTTTCACCATAGCCCTCTATGGGCTACCAAATATCCCATTGTCAATTCCACAAGAACAGCCTTAGCGAAAGGCTTCTTGAAGGGAAAGATGTAACTCTGTGAGATGAATTAACAGAACACAGAGCAGTTTCTCAGAAAGTTTCTTTCCAGTTTTGAAGGGAAGATATTTCCTTTTTCACCATAGCCCTCTATGGGCTTCTTCATATCCCTTTGCCAATTCCACAAAAACAGCCTTAGCGAAAGGCTTCTTGAAAGGAAAGATGTAACTCTGTGAGATGAATTAAGAGAACACAGAGCAGTTTCTCTGAGAGCTTCTTTCCAGTTTTGAACGGAAGATATTTCCTATTTCACCATAGCCCTCTAGGGGCTTCCAAATATCCCTTTGCCAATTCCACAAGAACAGCCTTGGCGAAAGGTTTCTTGAAGGGAAAGATGTAACTCTGTGAGATGAATTAACAGAACACAGAGCAGTTTCTCAGAAAGCTTCTTTCCAGTTTTGAAGGTAAGATATTTCCTTTTTCACCATACCCCTCTATGGGCTTCCAAATATCCCTTTGCCAATTCCAAAAGAAGAGCCTTAGCGAAAGGCTTCCTGAAGGGAAAGATGTAACTCTGTGAGATGAATTAACAGAACACAGAGCAGTTTCTCAGAAAGCTTCTTTCCAGTTTTGAACGGAAGGTATTTCCTTTTTCACCATAGCCCTCTATGGGCTTCCAAATATCACTTTGCCAATTCCACAAGAACAGCCTTAGCGAAAGGCTTCTTGAAGGGAAAGATGTAACTCTGTGAGATGCCTTAACAGAACACAGAGCAGTTTCTCAGAAAGCTTCTTTCCAGTTTTGAACGGAAGATATTTCCTTTTTCACCATAGCCCTCTATGGGCTTCCAAATATCCCTTTGCCAATTCCACAAGAAGAGCCTTAGCGAAAGCCTTCTTGAAGGGAAAGATGTAACTCTGTGAGATGAATTAACAGAACACAGAGCAGTTTCTCAGAAAGCTTCTTTCCAGTTTTGAACGGAAGATATTTCCTTTTTCACCATAGCCCTCTATGGGCTTCCAAATATCCCTTTGCCAATTCCACAAGAACAGCCTTATCGAAAGGCTTCTTGAAGGGAAAGATGTAACTCTGGGAGATGAATTAACAGAACACAGAGCAGTTTCTCAGAAAGCTTCTTTCCAGTTTTGAACGGAAGATATTTCCTTTTTCACCATAGCCCACAATGGGCTTCCAAATATCCCTTTGCCAATTCCACAAGAACAGCCTTAGCGAAAGGCTTCTTGAAGGGAAAGATGTAACTCTGTGAGACGAATTAACAGAACACAGAGCAGTTTCTCAGAAAGCTTCTTTCGAGTTTTGAAGGGAAGATATTTCCTTTTTCACCATATCCCTCAATGGGCTTCCAAATATCCGTTTGCCAATTCCACAAGAACAGCCTTAGCGAAAGGCTTCTTGAAGGGAAAGATGTAACTCTGTGAGATGAATTAACAGAACACAGAGCAGTTTCTCAGAAAGCTTCTTTCCAGTTTTGAACGGAAGATATTTCCTTTTTGACCATAGCCCTCCATGGGCTTCCAAATATCCCTTTGCCAATTCCACAAGAACAGCCTTAGCGAAAGGCTTCTTGAAGGGAAAGATGTAACTCTGTGAGATGAATTAACAGAACACAGAGCAGTTTCTCAGAAAGCTTCTTTCCAGTTTTGAACGGAAGATATTTCCTTTTTCACCATAGCCTTCTATGGGCTTCCAAATATCCCTTTGCCAATTCCACAAGAACAGCCTTAGCGAAAGGCTTCTTGAAGGGAAAGATGTAACTCTGTGAGATGAATTAACAGAACACAGAGCGGTTTCTCAGAAAGCTTCTTTCCAGTTTTGAACGGAAGATATTTCCTTTTTCACCACAGCCCTCTATGGGCTTCCAAATATCCCTTTGCCAATTCCACAAGAACAGCCTTAGCGAGAGGCTTCTTGAAGGGAAGGATGTAACTCTGGGAGATGAATTAACAGAACACAGAGCAGTTTCTCAGAAAGCTTCTTTCCAGTTTTGAACGGAAGATATTTCCTTTTTCACCTTAGCCCTCTATGGGCTTCCAAATATCCCTTTACAAATTCCACAAGAACAGCCTTAGCAATAGGCTTCTTGAAGGGAAAGATGTAACTCTGTGTGATGAATTAACAGAACACAGAGCGGTTTCTCAGAAAGCTTCTTTCCAGTTTTGAACGGAAGATATTTCCTTTTTCAACATAGCCCTCTATGGGCTTCCAAATATCCCTTTGCCAATTCCACAAGAACAGCCTTAGCGAAAGGCTTCTTGAAGGGAAAGATGTAACTCTGTGAGATGCATTAACAGAACACAAAGCAGTTTCTCAGAAAGCTTCTTTCCAGTTTTGAAGGGAAGATATTTGCTTTTTCACCATAGCCCTCTATGGACTTCCGAATATCCCTTTGCCAATTCCACAAGAACAGCCTTAGCGAATGGCTTCTTGAAGGGAAAGATGTAACTCTGGGAGATGAATTAACAGAACACAGAGCAGTTTCTCAGAAAGCTTCTTTCCAGTTTTCAACGGAAGATATTTCCTTTTTCACCATAGCCCTCTATGGGCTTCCAAATATCCGTTTGCCAATTCCACATGAACAGCCTTATCGAAAGGCTTCTTCAAGGGAAAGATGGAACTCTGTGGGATGAATTAACAGAACACAGAGCAGTTTCTCAGAAAGCTTCATTCCAGTTTTCAACGGAAGATATTTCCTTTTTTACCGTACCCTCTATGGGCTTCCAAATATCCCTTTGCCAATTCCACAAGAACAGCCTTAGCGAAAGGCTTCTTGAAGGGAAAGATGTAACTCTGTGAGATGCATTAACAGAACACTGAGCAGTTTCTCAGAAAGCTTCTTTCCAGTTTTGAACGGAAGATATTTCCTTTTTCACCATAGCCCTCTATGGGCTTCCAAATATCCCTTTGCCAATTCCACAAGAACAGCCTTAGCGAAAAGCTTCTTGAAGGGGAAGATGTAACTCTGTGAGATGAATTAACAGAACACAGAGCAGTTTCTCAGAAAGCTTCTTTCCTGTTTTGAACGGAAGATATTTCCTTTTTCACCATAGCCCTCTATGGGCTTCCAAATATCCCTTTGCCAATTCCACAAGAACAGCCTTAGCGAAAGGCTTCTTCACGGGAAAGATGTAACTCTGTGAAACGAATTAACAGAACACAGAGCAGTTTCTCAGAAAGCTTCTTTCCAGTTTTGAAGGGAAGATATTTCCTTTTTCACCATAGCCCTCAATGGGCTTCCAAATATCCGTTTGCCAATTCCACAAGAACAGCCTCAGCGAAAGGCTTCTTGAAGGGAAAGATGTAACTCTGTGAGATGAATTAACAGAACACAGAGCAGTTTCTCAGAAAGCTTCTTTCCAGTTTTGAACGGAAGATATTTCCTTTTTGACCATAGCCATCCATGGGCTTCCAAATATCCCTTTGCCAATTCCACAAGAACAGCCTTAGCGAAAGGCTTCTTGAAGGGAAAGATGTAACTCTGTGAGATGAATTAACAGAACACAGAGCAGTTTCTCAGAAAGCTTCTTTCCAGTTTTGAACGGAAGATATTTCCTTTTTCACCATAGCCTTCTATGGGCTTCCAAATATCCCTTTGCCAATTCCACAAGAACAGCCTTAGCGAAAGGCTTCTTGAAGGGAAAGATGTAACTCTGTGAGATGAATTAACAGAACACAGAGCGGTTTCTCAGAAAGCTTCTTTCCAGTTTTGAACGGAAGATATTTCCTTTTTCACCATAGCCCTCTATGGGCTTCCAAATATCCCTTTGCCAATTCCACAAGAACAGCCTTAGCGAGAGGCTTCTTGAAGGGAAGGATGTAACTCTGGGAGATGAATTAACAGAACACAGAGCAGTTTCTCAGAAAGCTTCTTTCCAGTTTTGAACGGAAGATATTTCCTTTTTCACCATAGCCCTCTATGGGTTTCCAAATATCCCTTTGCCAATTCCACAAGAACAGCCTTAGCAAAAGGCTTCTTCAAGGGAATGATGTAACTCTGTGAGACGAATTAACAGAACACAGAGCAGTTTCTCAGAAAGCTTCTTTCCAGTTTTGAACGGAAGATATTTCCTTTTTCACCATAGGCCTCTATGGGCTTCCAAATATCCCTTTTCCAATACCACAAGAACAGCCTTAGCGAAAGGCTTCTTGAAGGGAAAGATGTAACTCTGTGAGATGAATTAACAGAACACAGAGCAGTTTCTCAGAAAGCTTCTTTCCAGTTTTGAACGGAAGATATTTCCTTTTTCACCATAGCCCTCTATGGGCTTCCAAATATCCCTTTGCCAATTCCACAAGAACAGCCTTAGCGAGAGGCTTCTTGAAGGGAAGGATGTAACTCTGGGAGATGAATTAACAGAACACAGAGCAGTTTCTCAGAAAGCTTCTTTCCAGTTTTGAACGGAAGATATTTCCTTTTTCACCATAGCCCTCTATGGGTTTCCAAATATCCCTTTGCCAATTCCACAAGAACAGCCTTAGCAAAAGGCTTCTTCAAGGGAATGATGTAACTCTGTGAGACGAATTAACAGAACACAGAGCAGTTTCTCAGAAAGCTTCTTTCCAGTTTTGAACGGAAGATATTTCCTTTTTCACCATAGGCCTCTATGGGCTTCCAAATATCCCTTTTCCAATACCACAAGAACAGCCTTAGCGAAAGGCTTCTTGAAGGGAAAGATGTAACTCTGTGAGATGAATTAACAGAACACAGAGCAGTTTCTCAGAAAGCTTCTTTCCAGTTTTGAACGGAAGATATTTCCTTTTTCACCTTAGCCCTCTATGGGCTTCCAAATATCCCTTTACAAATTCCACAAGAACAGCCTTAGCAAAAGGCTTCTTGAAGGGAAAGATGTAACTCTGTGTGATGAATTAACAGAACACAGAGCGGTTTCTCAGAAAGCTTCTTTCCAGTTTTGAACGGAAGATTTTTCCTTTTTCAACATAGCCCTCTATGGGCTTCCAAATATCCCTTTGCCAATTCCACAAGAACAGCCTTAGCGAAAGGCTTCTTGAAGGGAAAGATGTAACTCTGTGAGATGCATTAACAGAACACAAAGCAGTTTCTCAGAAAGCTTCTTTCCAGTTTTGAAGGGAAGATATTTGCTTTTTCACCATAGCCCTCTATGGACTTCCGAATATCCCTTTGCCAATTCCACAAGAACAGCCTTAGCGAATGGCTTCTTGAAGGGAAAGATGTAACTCTGGGAGATGAATTAACAGAACACAGAGCAGTTTCTCAGAAAGCTTCTTTCCAGTTTTGAACGGAAGATATTTCCTTTTTCACCATAGCCCTCTATGGGCTTCCAAATATCCGTTTGCCAATTCCACATGAACAGCCTTATCGAAAGGCTTCTTCAAGGGAAAGATGGAACTCTGTGGGATGAATTAACAGAACACAGAGCAGTTTCTCAGAAAGCTTCATTCCAGTTTTGAACGGAAGATATTTCCTTTTTTACCGCACCCTCTATGGGCTTCCAAATATCCCTTTGCCAATTCCACAAGAACAGCCTTAGCGAAAGGCTTCTTGAAGGGAAAGATGTAACTCTGTGAGATGCATTAACAGAACACTGAGCAGTTTCTCAGAAAGCTTCTTTCCAGTTTTGAACGGAAGATATTTCCTTTTTCACCATAGCCCTCTATGGGCTTCCAAATATCCCTTTGCCAATTCCACAAGAACAGCCTTAGCGAAAGGCTTCTTCACGGGAAAGATGTAACTCTGTGAAACGAATTAACAGAACACAGAGCAGTTTCTCAGAAAGCTTCTTTCCAGTTTTGAACGGAAGATATTTCCTTTTTCACCATAGCCCTCTATGGGCTTCCAAATATCCCTTTTCCAATTCCACAAGAACAGCCTTAGCGAAAGGCTTCTTGAAGGGAAAGATGTAACTCTGTGAGACGAATTAACAGAACACAGAGCAGTTTCTCAGAAAGCTTCTTTCCAGTTTTGAACGAAAGATATTTCCTTTTTCACCATAGCCCTCTATGGGCTACCAAATATCCCATTGTCAATTCCACAAGAACAGCCTTAGCGAAAGGCTTCTTGAAGGGAAAGATGTGACTCTGTGAGATGAATTAACAGAACACAGAGCAGTTTCTCAGAAAGCTTCTTTCCAGTTTTGAAGGGAAGATATTTCCTTTTTCACCATAGCCCTCTATGGGCTTCCAAATATCCCTTTGCTAATTCCACAAGAAGAGCCTTAGCGAAAGCCTTCTTGAAGGGAAAGATGTAACTCTGTGAGATGAATTAACAGAACACAGAGCAGTTTCTCAGAAAGCTTCTTTCCAGTTTTGAACGGAAGATATTTCCTTTTTCACCATAGCCCTCTATGGGCTTCCAAATATCCCTTTGCCAATTCCACAAGAACAGCCTTAGCGAAAGGCTTCTTGAAGGGAAAGATGTAACTCTGGGAGATGAATTAACAGAACACAGAGCAGTTTCTCAGAAAGCTTCTTTCCAGTTTTGAACGGAAGATATTTCCTTTTTCACCACAGCCTTCTATGGGCTTCCAAATATCCCTTTGCCAATTCCACAAGAACAGCCTTAGCGAAAGGCTTCTTCAAGGGAAAGATGTAACTCTGTGAGACGAATTAACAGAACACAGAGCAGTTTCTCAGAAAGCTTCTTTCCAGTTTTGAATTGAAGATATTTCCTTTTTCACCATAGCCCTCTAAGGGCTCCCAAATATCCCTTTGCAAATTCCACAAGAACAGCCTTAGCGAAAGGCTCCTTGAGGGGAAAGATGTAACTCTGTGAGATGAATTAACAGAACACAGAGCAGTTTCTCAGAAAGCTTCTTTCCAGTTTTCAACGGAAGATATTTCCTTTTTGACCATAGCCCTCTATGGGCTTCCAAATATCCCTTTGCCAATTCCACAAGAACAGACTTATCGAAAGGCTTCTTGAAGGGAAAGATGTAACTCTGTGAGATGAATTAACAGAACACAGAGCAGTTTCTCAGAAAGCTTCTTTCCAGTTTTGAACGGAAGATATTTCCTTTTTCACCATAGCCCACGATGGGCTTCCAAATATCCCTTTGCCAATTCCACAAGAACAGCCTTAGCGAAAGGCTTCTTGAAGGGAAAGATGTAACTCTGTGAGACGAATTAACAGAACACTGAGCAGTTTCTCAGAAAGCTTCTTTCCAGTTTTGAAGGGAAGATATTTCCTTTTTCACCATAGCCCTCAATGGGCTTCCAAATATCCGTTTGCCAATTCCACAAGAACAGCCTCAGCGAAAGGCTTCTTGAAGGGAAAGATGTAACTCTGTGAGATGAATTAACAGAACACAGAGCAGTTTCTCAGAAAGCTTCTTTCCAGTTTTGAACGGAAGATATTTCCTTTTTGACCATAGCCCTCCATGGGCTTCCAAATATCCCTTTGCCAATTCCACAAGAACAGCCTTAGCGAAAGGCTTCTTGAAGGGAAAGATGTAACTCTGTGAGATGAATTAACAGAACACAGAGCAGTTTCTCAGAAAGCTTCTTTCCAGTTTTGAACGGAAGATATTTCCTTTTTCACCATAGCCTTCTATGGGCTTCCAAATATCCCTTTGCCAATTCCACAAGAACAGCCTTAGCGAAAGGCTTCTTGAAGGGAAAGATGTAACTCTGTGAGATGAATTAACAGAACACAGAGCGGTTTCTCAGAAAGCTTCTTTCCAGTTTTGAACGGAAGATATTTCCTTTTTCACCATAGCCCTCTATGGGCTTCCAAATATCCCTTTGCCAATTCCACAAGAACAGCCTTAGCGAGAGGCTTCTTGAAGGGAAGGATGTAACTCTGGGAGATGAATTAACAGAACACAGAGCAGTTTCTCAGAAAGCTTCTTTCCAGTTTTGAACGGAAGGTATTTCCTTTTTCACCATAGCCCTCTATGGGTTTCCAAATATCCCTTTGCCAATTCCACAAGAACAGCCTTAGCAAAAGGCTTCTTCAAGGGAATGATGTAACTCTGTGAGACGAATTAACAGAACACAGAGCAGTTTCTCAGAAAGCTTCTTTCTAGTTTTGTACGGAAGATATTTCCTTTTTCACCATAGGCCTCTATGGGCTTCCAAATATCCCTTTTCCAATACCACAAGAACAGCCTTAGCGAAAGGCTTCTTGAAGGGAAAGATGTAACTCTGTGAGATGAATTAACAGAACACAGAGCAGTTTCTCAGAAAGCTTCTTTCCAGTTTTGAACGGAAGATATTTCCTTTTTCACCTTAGCCCTCTATGGGCTTCCAAATATCCCTTTACAAATTCCACAAGAACAGCCTTAGCAAAAGGCTTCTTGAAGGGAAAGATGTAACTCTGTGAGATGAATTAACAGAACACAGAGCAGTTTCTCAGAAAGCTTCTTTCCAGTTTTGAACGGAAGATATTTCCTTTTTCACCAAAGCCTTCTAAGGGCTTCCAAATATCCCTTTGCCAATTCCACAAGAACAGCCTTAGCGAAAGGCTTCTTCAAGGGAAAGATGTAACTCTGTGAGACGAATTAACAGAACACAGAGTAGTTTCTCAGAAAGCGTCTTTCCAGTTTTGAAGGGAAGATATTTCCTTTTTCACCATAGCCCTCTATGGGCTTCCAAATATCCCTTTGCCAATTCCACAAGAACAGCCTTAGCGAAAGGATTCTTGAAGGGAAAGATGTAACTCTGTGAGATGAATTAACAGAACACAGAGCAGTTTCTCAGAAAGCTTCTTTCCAGTTTTGAACGGAAGATATTTCCTTTTTCACCATAGCCCTCTATGGGCTTCCAAATATCCCTTTGCCAATTCCACAAGAACAGCCTTAGCGAAAGGCTTCTTGAAGGGAAAGATGTATCTCTGTGGGATGAATTAACAGAACACAGAGCAGTTTCTCAGAAAGCTTCATTCCAGTTTTCAACGGAAGATATTTCCTTTTTCACCATAGCCCTCTATGGGCTTCCAAATATCCCTTTGCCAATTCCACAAGAACAGCCTTAGCGAAAGGCTTCTTGAAGGGAAAGATGTAACTCTGTGAGATGAATTAACAAAACACAGAGCAGTTTCTCAGAAACCTTCTTTCCTGTTTTGAACGGAAGATATTTCGTTTTTCACCATAGCCCTCTATGGGCTTCCAAATATCCCTTTGCCAATTCTACAAGAACACCCTTAGCGAAAGGCTTCTTCACGGGAAAGATGTAACTCTGTGAAACGAATTAACAGAACACAGAGCAGTTTCTCAGAAAGCTTCTTTCCAGTTTTGAACGGAAGATATTTCCTTTTTCACCATAGCCCTCTATGGGCTTCCAAATATCCCTTTGCCAATTCCACAAGAACAGCCTTAGCGAAAGGCTTCTTGAAGGGAACGATGTAACTCTGTGAGATGAATTAACAGAACACAGAGCAGTTTCTCAGAAAGCTTCTTTCCAGTTTTGAACGGAAGATATTTCCTTTTTTACCATAGCCCTCTATGGGCTTCCAAATATCCCTTTTCCAATTCCAAAAGAAGAGCCTTAGCGAAAGGCTTCTTGAAGGGAAAGGTGTAACTCTGTGAGATGAATTAACAGAACACAGAGCAGTTTCTCAGAAAGCTTCTTTCCAGTTTTGAACGGAAGGTATTTCCTTTTTCACCATAGCCCTCTACGGGCTTCAAATATCCCTTTGCCAATTCCACAAGAACAGCCTTAGCGAAAGGCTTCTTCAAGGGAAAGATGTAACTCTGTGAGACGAATTAACAGAACACAGAGCAGTTTCTCAGAAAGCTTCTTTCCAGTTTTGAAGGGAAGATATTTCCTTTTTCACCATAGCCCTCAATGGGCTTCCAAATATCCGTTTGCCAATTCCACAAGAACAGCCTCAGCGAAAGGCTTCTTGAAGGGAAAGATGTAACTCTGTGAGATGAATTAACAGAACACAGAGCAGTTTCTCAGAAAGCTTCTTTCCAGTTTTGAACGGAAGATATTTCCTTTTTGACCATAGCCCTCCATGGGCTTCCAAATATCCCTTTGCCAATTCCACAAGAACAGCCTTAGCGAAAGACTTCTTGAAGGGAAAGATGTAACTCTGTGAGATGAATTAACAGAACACAGAGCAGTTTCTCAGAAAGCTTCTTTCCAGTTTTGAACGGAAGATATTTCCTTTTTCACCATAGCCTTCTATGGGCTTCCAAATATCCCTTTGCCAATTCCACAAGAACAGCCTTAGCGAAAGGCTTCTTGAAGGGAAAGATGTAACTCTGTGAGATGAATTAACAGAACACAGAGCGGTTTCTCAGAAAGCTTCTTTCCAGTTTTGAACGGAAGATATTTCCTTTTTCACCATAGCCCTCTATGGGCTTCCAAATATCCCTTTGCCAATTCCACAAGAACAGCCTTAGCGAGAGGCTTCTTGAAGGGAAGGATGTAACTCTGGGAGATGAATTAACAGAACACAGAGCAGTTTCTTAAGAAGCTTCTTTCCAGTTTTGAACGGAAGATATTTCCTTTTTCACCATAGCCCTCTATGGGTTTCCAAATATCCCTTTGCCAATTCCACAAGAACAGCCTTAGCAAAAGGCTTCTTCAAGGGAATGATGTAACTCTGTGAGACGAATTAACAGAACACAGAGCAGTTTCTCAGAAAGCTTCTTTCCAGTTTTGTACGGAAGATATTTCGTTTTTCACCATAGGCCTCTATGGGCTTCCAAATATCCCTTTTCCAATACCACAAGAACAGCCTTAGCGAAAGGCTTCTTGAAGGGAAAGATGTAACTCTGTGAGATGAATTAACAGAACACAGAGCAGTTTCTCAGAAAGCTTCTTTCCAGTTTTGAACGGAAGATATTTCCTTTTTCACCTTAGCCCTCTATGGGCTTCCAAATATCCCTTTACAAATTCCACAAGAACAGCCTTAGCAAAAGGCTTCTTGAAGGGAAAGATGTAACTCTGTGAGATGAATTAACAGAACACAGAGCAGTTTCTCAGAAAGCTTCTTTCCAGTTTTGAACGGAAGATATTTCCTTTTTCACCAAAGCCTTCTAAGGGCTTCCAAATATCCCTTTGCCAATTCCACAAGAACAGCCTTAGCGAAAGGCTTCTTCAAGGGAAAGATGTAACTCTGTGAGACGAATTAACAGAACACAGAGTAGTTTCTCAGAAAGCGTCTTTCCAGTTTTGAAGGGAAGATATTTCCTTTTTCACCATAGCCCTCTATGGGCTTCCAAATATCCCTTTGCCAATTCCACAAGAACAGCCTTAGCGAAAGGATTCTTGAAGGGAAAGATGTAACTCTGTGAGATGAATTAACAGAACACAGAGCAGTTTCTCAGAAAGCTTCTTTCCAGTTTTGAACGGAAGATATTTCCTTTTTCACCATAGCCCTCTATGGGCTTCCAAATATCCCTTTGCCAATTCCACAAGAACAGCCTTAGCGAAAGGCTTCTTGAAGGGAAAGATGTATCTCTGTGGGATGAATTAACAGAACACAGCGCAGTTTCTCAGAAAGCTTCATTCCAGTTTTCAACGGAAGATATTTCCTTTTTCACCATAGCCCTCTATGGGCTTCCAAATATCCCTTTGCCAATTCCACAAGAACAGCCTTAGCGAAAGGCTTCTTGAAGGGAAAGATGTAACTCTGTGAGATGAATTAACAAAACACAGAGCAGTTTCTCAGAAACCTTCTTTCCTGTTTTGAACGGAAGATATTTCGTTTTTCACCATAGCCCTCTATGGGCTTCCAAATATCCCTTTGCCTATTCCACAAGAACAGCCTTAGCGAAAGGCTTCTTCACGGGAAAGATGTAACTCTGTGAAACGAATTAACAGAACACAGAGCAGTTTCTCAGAAAGCTTCTTTCCAGTTTTGAACGGAAGATATTTCCTTTTTCACCATAGCCCTCTATGGGCTTCCAAATATCCCTTTGCCAATTCCACAAGAACAGCCTTAGCGAAAGGCTTCTTGAAGGGAACGATGTAACTCTGTGAGATGAATTAACAGAACACAGAGCAGTTTCTCAGAAAGCTTCTTTCCAGTTTTGAACGGAAGATATTTCCTTTTTTACCATAGCCCTCTATGGGCTTCCAAATATCCCTTTTCCAATTCCAAAAGAAGAGCCTTAGCGAAAGGCTTCTTGAAGGGAAAGGTGTAACTCTGTGAGATGAATTAACAGAACACAGAGCAGTTTCTCAGAAAGCTTCTTTCCAGTTTTGAACGGAAGGTATTTCCTTTTTCACCATAGCCCTCTACGGGCTTCCAAATATCCCTTTGCCAATTCCACAAGAACAGCCTTAGCGAAAGGCTTCTTCAAGGGAAAGATGTAACACTGTGAGACGAATTAACAGAACACAGAGCAGTTTCTCAGAATGCTTCTTTCCAGTTTTGAAGAGAAGATATTTCCTTTTTCACCATAGCCCTCTATGGGCTTCCAAATATCCCTTTGCCAATTCCACAAGAACAGCCTTAGCGAAAGGATTCTTGAAGGGAAAGATGTAACTCTGTGAGATGAATTAACCGAACACAGAGCAGTTTCTCAGAAAGCTTCTTTCCAGTTTTCAACGGAAGATATTTCCTTTTTCACCATAGCCCTCTATGGGCTTCCAAATATCCCTTTGCCAATTCCACAAGAACAGCCTTAGCGAAAGGCTTCTTCACGGGAAAGATGTATCTCTGTGGGATGAATTAACAGAACACAGAGCGGTTTCTCAGAAAGCTTCTTTCCAGTTTTGAACGGAAGATATTTCCTTTTTCACCATAGCCCTCTAGGGGCTTCCAAATATCCCTTTGCCAATTCCACAAGAACAGCCTTAGCGAAAGGCTTCTTGAAGGGAAAGATGTAACTCTGTGAGATGAATTAACAGAACACAGAGCGGTTTCTCAGAAAGCTTCTTTCCAGTTTTGAACGGAAGATATTTCCTTTTTCACCACAGCCTTCTATGGGCTTCCAAATATCCCTTTGCCAATTCCACAAGAACAGCCTTAGCGAAAGGCTTCTTCAAGGGAAAGATGTAACTCTGTGAGACGAATTAACAGAACACAGAGCAGTTTCTCAGAAAGCTTCTTTCCAGTTTTGAAGGGAAGATATTTCCTTTTTCACCATAGCCCTCAATGGGCTTCCAAATATCCGTTTGCCAATTCCACAAGAACAGCCTCAGCGAAAGGCTTCTTGAAGGGAAAGATGTAACTCTGTGAGATGAATTAACAGAACACAGAGCAGTTTCTCAGAAAGCTTCTTTCCAGTTTTGAACGGAAGATATTTCCTTTTTGACCATAGCCCTCCATGGGCTTCCAAATATCCCTTTGCCAATTCCACAAGAACAGCCTTAGCGAAAGACTTCTTGAAGGGAAAGATGTAACTCTGTGAGATGAATTAACAGAACACAGAGCAGTTTCTCAGAAAGCTTCTTTCCAGTTTTGAACGGAAGATATTTCCTTTTTCACCATAGCCTTCTATGGGCTTCCAAATATCCCTTTGCCAATTCCACAAGAACAGCCTTAGCGAAAGGCTTCTTGAAGGGAAAGATGTAACTCTGTGAGATGAATTAACAGAACACAGAGCGGTTTCTCAGAAAGCTTCTTTCCAGTTTTGAACGGAAGATATTTCCTTTTTCACCATAGCCCTCTATGGGCTTCCAAATATCCCTTTGCCAATTCCACAAGAACAGCCTTAGCGAGAGGCTTCTTGAAGGGAAGGATGTAACTCTGGGAGATGAATTAACAGAACACAGAGCAGTTTCTCAGAAAGCTTCTTTCCAGTTTTGAACGGAAGATATTTCCTTTTTCACCATAGCCCTCTATGGGTTTCAAAATATCCCTTTGCCAATTCCACAAGAACAGCCTTAGCAAAAGGCTTCTTCAAGGGAATGATGTAACTCTGTGAGACGAATTAACAGAACACAGAGCAGTTTCTCAGAAAGCTTCTTTCCAGTTTTGAACGGAAGATATTTCCTTTTTCACCATAGGCCTCTATGGGCTTCCAAATATCCCTTTTCCAATACCACAAGAACAGCCTTAGCGAAAGGCTTCTTGAAGGGAAAGATGTAACTCTGTGAGATGAATTAACAGAACACAGAGCAGTTTCTCAGAAAGCTTCTTTCCAGTTTTGAAGGGAAGATATTTGCTTTTTCACCATAGCCCTCTATGGACTTCCGAATATCCCTTTGCCAATTCCACAAGAACAGCCTTAGCGAATGGCTTCTTGAAGGGAAAGATGTAACTCTGGGAGATGAATTAACAGAACACAGAGCAGTTTCTCAGAAAGCTTCTTTCCAGTTTTCAACGGAAGATATTTCCTTTTTCACCATAGCCCTCTATGGGCTTCCAAATATCCGTTTGCCAATTCCACATGAACAGCCTTATCGAAAGGCTTCTTCAAGGGAAAGATGGAACTCTGTGGGATGAATTAACAGAACACAGAGCAGTTTCTCAGAAAGCTTCATTCCAGTTTTCAACGGAAGATATTTCCTTTTTCACCATAGCCCTCTATGGGCTTCCAAATATCCCTTTGCCAATTCCACAAGAACAGCCTTAGCGAAAGGCTTCTTCAAGGGAAAGATGTAACTCTGTGAGACGAATTAACAGAACACAGAGCAGTTTCTCAGAAAGCGTCTTTCCAGTTTTGAAGGGAAGATATTTCCTTTTTCACCATAGCCCTCTATGGGCTTCCAAATATCCCTTTGCCAATTCCACAAGAACAGCCTTAGCGAAAGGATTCTTGAAGGGAAAGATGTAACTCTGTGAGATGAATTAACAGAACACAGAGCAGTTTCTCAGAAAGCTTCTTTCCAGTTTTCAACGGAAGATATTTCCTTTTTCACCATAGCCCTCTATGTGCTTCCAAATATCCCTTTGCCAATTCCACAAGAACAGCCTTAGCGAAAGGCTTCTTGAAGGGAAAGATGTATCTCTGTGGGATGAATTAACAGAACACAGAGCGGTTTCTCAGAAAGCTTCTTTCCAGTTTTGAACGGAAGATATTTCCTTTTTCACCATAGCCCTCTATGGGCTTCCAAATATCCCTTTGCCAATTCCACAAGAACAGCCTTAGCGAAAGGCTTCTTGAAGGGAAAGATGTAACTCTGTGAGATGAATTAACAGAACACAGAGCGGTTTCTCAGAAAGCTTCTTTCCAGTTTTGAACGGAAGATATTTCCTTTTTCACCATAGCCCTCTATGGGCTTCCAAATATCCCTTTGCCAATTCCACAAGAACAGCCTTAGCGAGAGGCTTCTTTAAGGGAAGGATGTAACTCTGGGAGTTGAATTAACAGAACACAGAGCAGTTTCTCAGAAAGCTTCTTTCCAGTTTTGAACGGAAGATATTTCTTTTTTCACCATAGCCCTCTATGGGTTTCCAAATATCCCTTTGCCAATTCCACAAGAACAGCCTTAGCGAAAGGCTTCTTGAACGGAAAGATGTAACTCTGTTAGATGAATTAACAGAACACAGAGCAGTTTCTCAGAAAGCTTCTTTCCAGTTTTGAACGGAAGATATTTCCTTTTTCACCATAGCGCACGATGGGCTTCCAAATATCCCTTTGCCAATTCCACAAGAACAGCCTTAGCGAAAGGCTTCTTGAAGGGAAAGATGTAACTCTGTGAGAGGAATTAACAGAACACAGAGCAGTTTCTCAGAAAGCTTCTTTCCAGTTTTGAAGGGAAGATATTTCCTTTTTCCCCATAGCCCTCAATAGGCTTCCAAATATCCGTTTGCCAATTCCACAAGAACAGCCTTAGCGAAAGGCTTCTTGAAGGGAAAGATGTAACTCTGTGAGATGAATTAACAGAACACAGAGCAGTTTCTCAGAAAGCTTCTTTCCAGTTTTGAACGGAAGATATTTCCTTTTTCACCATAGCCCTCTATGGGCTTCCAAATATCCCTTTGCCAATTCCACAAGAACAGCCTTAGCAAAAGGCTTCTTCAAGGGAATGATGTAACTCTGTGCGATGCATTAACAGAACACAGAGCAGTTTCTCAGAAAGCTTCTTTCCAGTTTTGAACGAAGATATTTCCTTTTTCACCATAGCCCTCTATGGGCTTCCAAATATCCCTTTGCCAATTCCACAAGAACAGCCTCAGCGAAAGGCTTCTTGAAGGGAAACATGTAACTCTGTGAGATGAATTAACAGAACACAGAGCAGTTTCTCAGAAAGCTTCTTTCCAGTTTTGAACGGAAGATATTTCCTTTTTCACCATAGCCCTCTATGGGCTTCCAAATATCCCTTTGCCAATTCCAGAAGAACAGCCTTAGCGAAAGGCTTCTTGAAGGAAAAGATGTAACTCTGTGAGATGAATTAACAGAACACAGAGCAGTTTCTCAGAAAGCTTCTTTCCAGTTTTGAACGGAAGATATTTCCTTTTTCACCATAGCCCTCTATGGGCTTCCAAATATCCCTTTGCCAATTCCAGAAGAACAGCCTTAGCGAAAGGCTTCTTGAAGGGAAAGATGTAACTCTGTGAGATGAATTAACAGAACACAGAGCAGTTTCTCAGAAAGCTTCTTTCCAGTTTTGAACGGAAGATATTTCCTTTTTCACCATAGCCCTCTATGGGCTTCCAAATATCCCTTTGCCAATTCCACAAGAACAGCCTTAGCGAAAGGCTTCTTGAAGGGAAAGATGTAACTCTGTGAGACGAATTAACAGAACATAGAGCAGTTTCTCTGATAGCTTCTTTCCAGTTTTGAAGGGAAGATATTTCCTTTTTCACCATAGCCCTCTATGGGCTTCCAAATATCCCTTTGCCAATTCCACAAGAACAGCCTTTGCGAAAGGCTTCTTGAAGGGAAAGATGTAACTCTGTGAGAGGAATTAACAGAACACAGAGCAGTTTCTCAGAAAGCTTCTTTCCAGTTTTGAACGGAAGATATTTCCTTTTTCACCATAGCCCTCTATGGGCTTCCAAATATCCCTTTGCCAATTCCACAAGAACAGCCTTAGCGAAAGGCTTCTTGAAGGGAAAGATGTAACTCTGTGAGACGAATTAACAGAACACAGAGCAGTTTCTCAGAAAGCTTCTTTCCAGTTTTGAACGAAAGATATTTCCTTTTTCACCATAGCCCTCTATGGGCTACCAAATATCCCATTGTCAATTCCACAAGAACAGCCTTAGCGAAAGGCTTCTTGAAGGGAAAGATGTAACTCTGTGAGATGAATTAACAGAACACAGAGCAGTTTCTCAGAAAGTTTCTTTCCAGTTTTGAAGGGAAGATATTTCCTTTTTCACCATAGCCCTCTATGGGCTTCTTCATATCCCTTTGCCAATTCCACAAAAACAGCCTTAGCGAAAGGCTTCTTGAAAGGAAAGATGTAACTCTGTGAGATGAATTAAGAGAACACAGAGCAGTTTCTCTGAGAGCTTCTTTCCAGTTTTGAACGGAAGATATTTCCTATTTCACCATAGCCCTCTAGGGGCTTCCAAATATCCCTTTGCCAATTCCACAAGAACAGCCTTGGCGAAAGGTTTCTTGAAGGGAAAGATGTAACTCTGTGAGATGAATTAACAGAACACAGAGCAGTTTCTCAGAAAGCTTCTTTCCAGTTTTGAAGGTAAGATATTTCCTTTTTCACCATACCCCTCTATGGGCTTCCAAATATCCCTTTGCCAATTCCAAAAGAAGAGCCTTAGCGAAAGGCTTCCTGAAGGGAAAGATGTAACTCTGTGAGATGAATTAACAGAACACAGAGCAGTTTCTCAGAAAGCTTCTTTCCAGTTTTGAACGGAAGGTATTTCCTTTTTCACCATAGCCCTCTATGGGCTTCCAAATATCACTTTGCCAATTCCACAAGAACAGCCTTAGCGAAAGGCTTCTTGAAGGGAAAGATGTAACTCTGTGAGATGCCTTAACAGAACACAGAGCAGTTTCTCAGAAAGCTTCTTTTCAGTTTTGAACGCAAGATATTTCCTTTTTCACCATAGCCCTCTATGGGCTTCCAAATATCCCTTTGCCAATTCCACAAGAAGAGCCTTAGCGAAAGCCTTCTTGAAGGGAAAGATGTAACTCTGTGAGATGAATTAACAGAACACAGAGCAGTTTCTCAGAAAGCTTCTTTCCAGTTTTGAACGGAAGATATTTCCTTTTTCACCATAGCCCTCTATGGGCTTCCAAATATCCCTTTGCCAATTCCACAAGAACAGCCTTATCGAAAGGCTTCTTGAAGGGAAAGATGTAACTCTGGGAGATGAATTAACAGAACACAGAGCAGTTTCTCAGAAAGCTTCTTTCCAGTTTTGAACGGAAGATATTTCCTTTTTCACCATAGCCCACAATGGGCTTCCAAATATCCCTTTGCCAATTCCACAAGAACAGCCTTAGCGAAAGGCTTCTTGAAGGGAAAGATGTAACTCTGTGAGACGAATTAACAGAACACAGAGCAGTTTCTCAGAAAGCTTCTTTCGAGTTTTGAAGGGAAGATATTTCCTTTTTCACCATATCCCTCAATGGGCTTCCAAATATCCGTTTGCCAATTCCACAAGAACAGCCTTAGCGAAAGGCTTCTTGAAGGGAAAGATGTAACTCTGTGAGATGAATTAACAGAACACAGAGCAGTTTCTCAGAAAGCTTCTTTCCAGTTTTGAACGGAAGATATTTCCTTTTTGACCATAGCCCTCCATGGGCTTCCAAATATCCCTTTGCCAATTCCACAAGAACAGCCTTAGCGAAAGGCTTCTTGAAGGGAAAGATGTAACTCTGTGAGATGAATTAACAGAACACAGAGCAGTTTCTCAGAAAGCTTCTTTCCAGTTTTGAACGGAAGATATTTCCTTTTTCACCATAGCCTTCTATGGGCTTCCAAATATCCCTTTGCCAATTCCACAAGAACAGCCTTAGCGAAAGGCTTCTTGAAGGGAAAGATGTAACTCTGTGAGATGAATTAACAGAACACAGAGCGGTTTCTCAGAAAGCTTCTTTCCAGTTTTGAACGGAAGATATTTCCTTTTTCACCACAGCCCTCTATGGGCTTCCAAATATCCCTTTGCCAATTCCACAAGAACAGCCTTAGCGAGAGGCTTCTTGAAGGGAAGGATGTAACTCTGGGAGATGAATTAACAGAACACAGAGCAGTTTCTCAGAAAGCTTCTTTCCAGTTTTGAACGGAAGATATTTCCTTTTTCACCATAGCCCTCTATGGGTTTCCAAATATCCCTTTGCCAATTCCACAAGAACAGCCTTAGCAAAAGGCTTCTTCAAGGGAATGATGTAGCTCTGTGAGACGAATTAACAGAACACAGAGCAGTTTCTCAGAAAGCTTCTTTCCAGTTTTGAACGGAAGATATTTCCTTTTTCACCATAGGCCTCTATGGGCTTCCAAATATCCCTTTTCCAATACCACAAGAACAGCCTTAGCGAAAGGCTTCTTGAAGGGAAAGATGTAACTCTGTGAGATGAATTAACAGAACACAGAGCAGTTTCTCAGAAAGCTTCTTTCCAGTTTTGAACGGAAGATATTTCCTTTTTCACCTTAGCCCTCTATGGGCTTCCAAATATCCCTTTACAAATTCCACAAGAACAGCCTTAGCAATAGGCTTCTTGAAGGGAAAGATGTAACTCTGTGTGATGAATTAACAGAACACAGAGCGGTTTCTCAGAAAGCTTCTTTCCAGTTTTGAACGGAAGATATTTCCTTTTTCAACATAGCCCTCTATGGGCTTCCAAATATCCCTTTGCCAATTCCACAAGAACAGCCTTAGCGAAAGGCTTCTTGAAGGGAAAGATGTAACTCTGTGAGATGCATTAACAGAACACAAAGCAGTTTCTCAGAAAGCTTCTTTCCAGTTTTGAAGGGAAGATATTTGCTTTTTCACCATAGCCCTCTATGGACTTCCGAATATCCCTTTGCCAATTCCACAAGAACAGCCTTAGCGAATGGCTTCTTGAAGGGAAAGATGTAACTCTGGGAGATGAATTAACAGAACACAGAGCAGTTTCTCAGAAAGCTTCTTTCCAGTTTTCAACGGAAGATATTTCCTTTTTCACCATAGCCCTCTATGGGCTTCCAAATATCCGTTTGCCAATTCCACATGAACAGCCTTATCGAAAGGCTTCTTCAAGGGAAAGATGGAACTCTGTGGGATGAATTAACAGAACACAGAGCAGTTTCTCAGAAAGCTTCATTCCAGTTTTGAACGGAAGATATTTCCTTTTTTACCGTACCCTCTATGGGCTTCCAAATATCCCTTTGCCAATTCCACAAGAACAGCCTTAGCGAAAGGCTTCTTGAAGGGAAAGATGTAACTCTGTGAGATGCATTAACAGAACACTGAGCAGTTTCTCAGAAAGCTTCTTTCCAGTTTTGAACGGAAGATATTTCCTTTTTCACCATAGCCCTCTATGGGCTTCCAAATATCCCTTTGCCAATTCCACAAGAACAGCCTTAGCGAAAAGCTTCTTGAAGGGGAAGATGTAACTCTGTGAGATGAATTAACAGAACACAGAGCAGTTTCTCAGAAAGCTTCTTTCCTGTTTTGAACGGAAGATATTTCCTTTTTCACCATAGCCCTCTATGGGCTTCCAAATATCCCTTTGCCAATTCCACAAGAACAGCCTTAGCGAAAGGCTTCTTCACGGGAAAGATGTAACTCTGTGAAACGAATTAACAGAACACAGAGCAGTTTCTCAGAAAGCTTCTTTCCAGTTTTGAAGGGAAGATATTTCCTTTTTCACCATAGCCCTCAATGGGCTTCCAAATATCCGTTTGCCAATTCCACAAGAACAGCCTCAGCGAAAGGCTTCTTGAAGGGAAAGATGTAACTCTGTGAGATGAATTAACAGAACACAGAGCAGTTTCTCAGAAAGCTTCTTTCCAGTTTTGAAGGGAAGATATTTCCTTTTTGACCATAGCCATCCATGGGCTTCCAAATATCCCTTTGCCAATTCCACAAGAACAGCCTTAGCGAAAGGCTTCTTGAAGGGAAAGATGTAACTCTGTGAGATGAATTAACAGAACACAGAGCAGTTTCTCAGAAAGCTTCTTTCCAGTTTTGAACGGAAGATATTTCCTTTTTCACCATAGCCTTCTATGGGCTTCCAAATATCCCTTTGCCAATTCCACAAGAACAGCCTTAGCGAAAGGCTTCTTGAAGGGAAAGATGTAACTCTGTGAGATGAATTAACAGAACACAGAGCGGTTTCTCAGAAAGCTTCTTTCCAGTTTTGAACGGAAGATATTTCCTTTTTCACCATAGGCCTCTATGGGCTTCCAAATATCCCTTTTCCAATACCACAAGAACAGCCTTAGCGAAAGGCTTCTTGAAGGGAAAGATGTAACTCTGTGAGATGAATTAACAGAACACAGAGCAGTTTCTCAGAAAGCTTCTTTCCAGTTTTGAACGGAAGATATTTCCTTTTTCACCTTAGCCCTCTATGGGCTTCCAAATATCCCTTTACAAATTCCACAAGAACAGCCTTAGCAAAAGGCTTCTTGAAGGGAAAGATGTAACTCTGTGTGATGAATTAACAGAACACAGAGCGGTTTCTCAGAAAGCTTCTTTCCAGTTTTGAACGGAAGATTTTTCCTTTTTCAACATAGCCCTCTATGGGCTTCCAAATATCCCTTTGCCAATTCCACAAGAACAGCCTTAGCGAAAGGCTTCTTGAAGGGAAAGATGTAACTCTGTGAGATGCATTAACAGAACACAAAGCAGTTTCTCAGAAAGCTTCTTTCCAGTTTTGAAGGGAAGATATTTGCTTTTTCACCATAGCCCTCTATGGACTTCCGAATATCCCTTTGCCAATTCCACAAGAACAGCCTTAGCGAATGGCTTCTTGAAGGGAAAGATGTAACTCTGGGAGATGAATTAACAGAACACAGAGCAGTTTCTCAGAAAGCTTCTTTCCAGTTTTGAACGGAAGATATTTCCTTTTTCACCATAGCCCTCTATGGGCTTCCAAATATCCGTTTGCCAATTCCACATGAACAGCCTTATCGAAAGGCTTCTTCAAGGGAAAGATGGAACTCTGTGGGATGAATTAACAGAACACAGAGCAGTTTCTCAGAAAGCTTCATTCCAGTTTTGAACGGAAGATATTTCCTTTTTTACCGCACCCTCTATGGGCTTCCAAATATCCCTTTGCCAATTCCACAAGAACAGCCTTAGCGAAAGGCTTCTTGAAGGGAAAGATGTAACTCTGTGAGATGCATTAACAGAACACTGAGCAGTTTCTCAGAAAGCTTCTTTCCAGTTTTGAACGGAAGATATTTCCTTTTTCACCATAGCCCTCTATGGGCTTCCAAATATCCCTTTGCCAATTCCACAAGAACAGCCTTAGCGAAAGGCTTCTTCACGGGAAAGATGTAACTCTGTGAAACGAATTAACAGAACACAGAGCAGTTTCTCAGAAAGCTTCTTTCCAGTTTTGAACGGAAGATATTTCCTTTTTCACCATAGCCCTCTATGGGCTTCCAAATATCCCTTTTCCAATTCCACAAGAACAGCCTTAGCGAAAGGCTTCTTGAAGGGAAAGATGTAACTCTGTGAGACGAATTAACAGAACACAGAGCAGTTTCTCAGAAAGCTTCTTTCCAGTTTTGAACGAAAGATATTTCCTTTTTCACCATAGCCCTCTATGGGCTACCAAATATCCCATTGTCAATTCCACAAGAACAGCCTTAGCGAAAGGCTTCTTGAAGGGAAAGATGTGACTCTGTGAGATGAATTAACAGAACACAGAGCAGTTTCTCAGAAAGCTTCTTTCCAGTTTTGAAGGGAAGATATTTCCTTTTTCACCATAGCCCTCTATGGGCTTCCAAATATCCCTTTGCTAATTCCACAAGAAGAGCCTTAGCGAAAGCCTTCTTGAAGGGAAAGATGTAACTCTGTGAGATGAATTAACAGAACACAGAGCAGTTTCTCAGAAAGCTTCTTTCCAGTTTTGAACGGAAGATATTTCCTTTTTCACCATAGCCCTCTATGGGCTTCCAAATATCCCTTTGCCAATTCCACAAGAACAGCCTTAGCGAAAGGCTTCTTGAAGGGAAAGATGTAACTCTGGGAGATGAATTAACAGAACACAGAGCAGTTTCTCAGAAAGCTTCTTTCCAGTTTTGAACGGAAGATATTTCCTTTTTCACCACAGCCTTCTATGGGCTTCCAAATATCCCTTTGCCAATTCCACAAGAACAGCCTTAGCGAAAGGCTTCTTCAAGGGAAAGATGTAACTCTGTGAGACGAATTAACAGAACACAGAGCAGTTTCTCAGAAAGCTTCTTTCCAGTTTTGAATTGAAGATATTTCCTTTTTCACCATAGCCCTCTAAGGGCTCCCAAATATCCCTTTGCAAATTCCACAAGAACAGCCTTAGCGAAAGGCTCCTTGAGGGGAAAGATGTAACTCTGTGAGATGAATTAACAGAACACAGAGCAGTTTCTCAGAAAGCTTCTTTCCAGTTTTCAACGGAAGATATTTCCTTTTTGACCATAGCCCTCTATGGGCTTCCAAATATCCCTTTGCCAATTCCACAAGAACAGACTTATCGAAAGGCTTCTTGAAGGGAAAGATGTAACTCTGTGAGATGAATTAACAGAACACAGAGCAGTTTCTCAGAAAGCTTCTTTCCAGTTTTGAACGGAAGATATTTCCTTTTTCACCATAGCCCACGATGGGCTTCCAAATATCCCTTTGCCAATTCCACAAGAACAGCCTTAGCGAAAGGCTTCTTGAAGGGAAAGATGTAACTCTGTGAGACGAATTAACAGAACACAGAGCAGTTTCTCAGAAAGCTTCTTTCCAGTTTTGAAGGGAAGATATTTCCTTTTTCACCATAGCCCTCAATGGGCTTCCAAATATCCGTTTGCCAATTCCACAAGAACAGCCTCAGCGAAAGGCTTCTTGAAGGGAAAGATGTAACTCTGTGAGATGAATTAACAGAACACAGAGCAGTTTCTCAGAAAGCTTCTTTCCAGTTTTGAACGGAAGATATTTCCTTTTTGACCATAGCCCTCCATGGGCTTCCAAATATCCCTTTGCCAATTCCACAAGAACAGCCTTAGCGAAAGGCTTCTTGAAGGGAAAGATGTAACTCTGTGAGATGAATTAACAGAACACAGAGCAGTTTCTCAGAAAGCTTCTTTCCAGTTTTGAACGGAAGATATTTCCTTTTTCACCATAGCCTTCTATGGGCTTCCAAATATCCCTTTGCCAATTCCACAAGAACAGCCTTAGCGAAAGGCTTCTTGAAGGGAAAGATGTAACTCTGTGAGATGAATTAACAGAACACAGAGCGGTTTCTCAGAAAGCTTCTTTCCAGTTTTGAACGGAAGATATTTCCTTTTTCACCATAGCCCTCTATGGGCTTCCAAATATCCCTTTGCCAATTCCACAAGAACAGCCTTAGCGAGAGGCTTCTTGAAGGGAAGGATGTAACTCTGGGAGATGAATTAACAGAACACAGAGCAGTTTCTCAGAAAGCTTCTTTCCAGTTTTGAACGGAAGGTATTTCCTTTTTCACCATAGCCCTCTATGGGTTTCCAAATATCCCTTTGCCAATTCCACAAGAACAGCCTTAGCAAAAGGCTTCTTCAAGGGAATGATGTAACTCTGTGAGACGAATTAACAGAACACAGAGCAGTTTCTCAGAAAGCTTCTTTCTAGTTTTGTACGGAAGATATTTCCTTTTTCACCATAGGCCTCTATGGGCTTCCAAATATCCCTTTTCCAATACCACAAGAACAGCCTTAGCGAAAGGCTTCTTGAAGGGAAAGATGTAACTCTGTGAGATGAATTAACAGAACACAGAGCAGTTTCTCAGAAAGCTTCTTTCCAGTTTTGAACGGAAGATATTTCCTTTTTCACCTTAGCCCTCTATGGGCTTCCAAATATCCCTTTACAAATTCCACAAGAACAGCCTTAGCAAAAGGCTTCTTGAAGGGAAAGATGTAACTCTGTGAGATGAATTAACAGAACACAGAGCAGTTTCTCAGAAAGCTTCTTTCCAGTTTTGAACGGAAGATATTTCCTTTTTCACCAAAGCCTTCTAAGGGCTTCCAAATATCCCTTTGCCAATTCCACAAGAACAGCCTTAGCGAAAGGCTTCTTCAAGGGAAAGATGTAACTCTGTGAGACGAATTAACAGAACACAGAGTAGTTTCTCAGAAAGCGTCTTTCCAGTTTTGAAGGGAAGATATTTCCTTTTTCACCATAGCCCTCTATGGGCTTCCAAATATCCCTTTGCCAATTCCACAAGAACAGCCTTAGCGAAAGGATTCTTGAAGGGAAAGATGTAACTCTGTGAGATGAATTAACAGAACACAGAGCAGTTTCTCAGAAAGCTTCTTTCCAGTTTTGAACGGAAGATATTTCCTTTTTCACCATAGCCCTCTATGGGCTTCCAAATATCCCTTTGCCAATTCCACAAGAACAGCCTTAGCGAAAGGCTTCTTGAAGGGAAAGATGTATCTCTGTGGGATGAATTAACAGAACACAGAGCAGTTTCTCAGAAAGCTTCATTCCAGTTTTCAACGGAAGATATTTCCTTTTTCACCATAGCCCTCTATGGGCTTCCAAATATCCCTTTGCCAATTCCACAAGAACAGCCTTAGCGAAAGGCTTCTTGAAGGGAAAGATGTAACTCTGTGAGATGAATTAACAAAACACAGAGCAGTTTCTCAGAAACCTTCTTTCCTGTTTTGAACGGAAGATATTTCGTTTTTCACCATAGCCCTCTATGGGCTTCCAAATATCCCTTTGCCAATTCTACAAGAACACCCTTAGCGAAAGGCTTCTTCACGGGAAAGATGTAACTCTGTGAAACGAATTAACAGAACACAGAGCAGTTTCTCAGAAAGCTTCTTTCCAGTTTTGAACGGAAGATATTTCCTTTTTCACCATAGCCCTCTATGGGCTTCCAAATATCCCTTTGCCAATTCCACAAGAACAGCCTTAGCGAAAGGCTTCTTGAAGGGAACGATGTAACTCTGTGAGATGAATTAACAGAACACAGAGCAGTTTCTCAGAAAGCTTCTTTCCAGTTTTGAACGGAAGATATTTCCTTTTTTACCATAGCCCTCTATGGGCTTCCAAATATCCCTTTTCCAATTCCAAAAGAAGAGCCTTAGCGAAAGGCTTCTTGAAGGGAAAGGTGTAACTCTGTGAGATGAATTAACAGAACACAGAGCAGTTTCTCAGAAAGCTTCTTTCCAGTTTTGAACGGAAGGTATTTCCTTTTTCACCATAGCCCTCTACGGGCTTCAAATATCCCTTTGCCAATTCCACAAGAACAGCCTTAGCGAAAGGCTTCTTCAAGGGAAAGATGTAACTCTGTGAGACGAATTAACAGAACACAGAGCAGTTTCTCAGAAAGCTTCTTTCCAGTTTTGAAGGGAAGATATTTCCTTTTTCACCATAGCCCTCAATGGGCTTCCAAATATCCGTTTGCCAATTCCACAAGAACAGCCTCAGCGAAAGGCTTCTTGAAGGGAAAGATGTAACTCTGTGAGATGAATTAACAGAACACAGAGCAGTTTCTCAGAAAGCTTCTTTCCAGTTTTGAACGGAAGATATTTCCTTTTTGACCATAGCCCTCCATGGGCTTCCAAATATCCCTTTGCCAATTCCACAAGAACAGCCTTAGCGAAAGACTTCTTGAAGGGAAAGATGTAACTCTGTGAGATGAATTAACAGAACACAGAGCAGTTTCTCAGAAAGCTTCTTTCCAGTTTTGAACGGAAGATATTTCCTTTTTCACCATAGCCTTCTATGGGCTTCCAAATATCCCTTTGCCAATTCCACAAGAACAGCCTTAGCGAAAGGCTTCTTGAAGGGAAAGATGTAACTCTGTGAGATGAATTAACAGAACACAGAGCGGTTTCTCAGAAAGCTTCTTTCCAGTTTTGAACGGAAGATATTTCCTTTTTCACCATAGCCCTCTATGGGCTTCCAAATATCCCTTTGCCAATTCCACAAGAACAGCCTTAGCGAGAGGCTTCTTGAAGGGAAGGATGTAACTCTGGGAGATGAATTAACAGAACACAGAGCAGTTTCTTAAGAAGCTTCTTTCCAGTTTTGAACGGAAGATATTTCCTTTTTCACCATAGCCCTCTATGGGTTTCCAAATATCCCTTTGCCAATTCCACAGGAACAGCCTTAGCAAAAGGCTTCTTCAAGGGAATGATGTAACTCTGTGAGACGAATTAACAGAACACAGAGCAGTTTCTCAGAAAGCTTCTTTCCAGTTTTGAACGGAAGATATTTCCTTTTTCACCATAGGCCTCTATGGGCTTCCAAATATCCCTTTTCCAATACCACAAGAACAGCCTTAGCGAAAGGCTTCTTGAAGGGAAAGATGTAACTCTGTGAGATGAATTAACAGAACACAGAGCAGTTTCTCAGAAAGCTTCTTTCCAGTTTTGAACGGAAGATATTTCCTTTTTCACCATAGCCCTCTATGGGCTTCCAAATATCCCTTTGCCAATTCCACAAGAACAGCCTTAGCGAGAGGCTTCTTGAAGGGAAGGATGTAACTCTGGGAGATGAATTAACAGAACACAGAGCAGTTTCTCAGAAAGCTTCTTTCCAGTTTTGAACGGAAGATATTTCCTTTTTCACCATAGCCCTCTATGGGTTTCCAAATATCCCTTTGCCAATTCCACAAGAACAGCCTTAGCAAAAGGCTTCTTCAAGGGAATGATGTAACTCTGTGAGACGAATTAACAGAACACAGAGCAGTTTCTCAGAAAGCTTCTTTCCAGTTTTGTACGGAAGATATTTCGTTTTTCACCATAGGCCTCTATGGGCTTCCAAATATCCCTTTTCCAATACCACAAGAACAGCCTTAGCGAAAGGCTTCTTGAAGGGAAAGATGTAACTCTGTGAGATGAATTAACAGAACACAGAGCAGTTTCTCAGAAAGCTTCTTTCCAGTTTTGAACGGAAGATATTTCCTTTTTCACCTTAGCCCTCTATGGGCTTCCAAATATCCCTTTACAAATTCCACAAGAACAGCCTTAGCAAAAGGCTTCTTGAAGGGAAAGATGTAACTCTGTGAGATGAATTAACAGAACACAGAGCAGTTTCTCAGAAAGCTTCTTTCCAGTTTTGAACGGAAGATATTTCCTTTTTCACCAAAGCCTTCTAAGGGCTTCCAAATATCCCTTTGCCAATTCCACAAGAACAGCCTTAGCGAAAGGCTTCTTCAAGGGAAAGATGTAACTCTGTGAGACGAATTAACAGAACACAGAGTAGTTTCTCAGAAAGCGTCTTTCCAGTTTTGAAGGGAAGATATTTCCTTTTTCACCATAGCCCTCTATGGGCTTCCAAATATCCCTTTGCCAATTCCACAAGAACAGCCTTAGCGAAAGGATTCTTGAAGGGAAAGATGTAACTCTGTGAGATGAATTAACAGAACACAGAGCAGTTTCTCAGAAAGCTTCTTTCCAGTTTTGAACGGAAGATATTTCCTTTTTCACCATAGCCCTCTATGGGCTTCCAAATATCCCTTTGCCAATTCCACAAGAACAGCCTTAGCGAAAGGCTTCTTGAAGGGAAAGATGTATCTCTGTGGGATGAATTAACAGAACACAGAGCAGTTTCTCAGAAAGCTTCATTCCAGTTTTCAACGGAAGATATTTCCTTTTTCACCATAGCCCTCTATGGGCTTCCAAATATCCCTTTGCCAATTCCACAAGAACAGCCTTAGCGAAAGGCTTCTTGAAGGGAAAGATGTAACTCTGTGAGATGAATTAACAAAACACAGAGCAGTTTCTCAGAAACCTTCTTTCCTGTTTTGAACGGAAGATATTTCGTTTTTCACCATAGCCCTCTATGGGCTTCCAAATATCCCTTTGCCTATTCCACAAGAACAGCCTTAGCGAAAGGCTTCTTCACGGGAAAGATGTAACTCTGTGAAACGAATTAACAGAACACAGAGCAGTTTCTCAGAAAGCTTCTTTCCAGTTTTGAACGGAAGATATTTCCTTTTTCACCATAGCCCTCTATGGGCTTCCAAATATCCCTTTGCCAATTCCACAAGAACAGCCTTAGCGAAAGGCTTCTTGAAGGGAACGATGTAACTCTGTGAGATGAATTAACAGAACACAGAGCAGTTTCTCAGAAAGCTTCTTTCCAGTTTTGAACGGAAGATATTTCCTTTTTTACCATAGCCCTCTATGGGCTTCCAAATATCCCTTTTCCAATTCCAAAAGAAGAGCCTTAGCGAAAGGCTTCTTGAAGGGAAAGGTGTAACTCTGTGAGATGAATTAACAGAACACAGAGCAGTTTCTCAGAAAGCTTCTTTCCAGTTTTGAACGGAAGGTATTTCCTTTTTCACCATAGCCCTCTACGGGCTTCCAAATATCCCTTTGCCAATTCCACAAGAACAGCCTTAGCGAAAGGCTTCTTCAAGGGAAAGATGTAACACTGTGAGACGAATTAACAGAACACAGAGCAGTTTCTCAGAATGCTTCTTTCCAGTTTTGAAGAGAAGATATTTCCTTTTTCACCATAGCCCTCTATGGGCTTCCAAATATCCCTTTGCCAATTCCACAAGAACAGCCTTAGCGAAAGGATTCTTGAAGGGAAAGATGTAACTCTGTGAGATGAATTAACCGAACACAGAGCAGTTTCTCAGAAAGCTTCTTTCCAGTTTTCAACGGAAGATATTTCCTTTTTCACCATAGCCCTCTATGGGCTTCCAAATATCCCTTTGCCAATTCCACAAGAACAGCCTTAGCGAAAGGCTTCTTCACGGGAAAGATGTATCTCTGTGGGATGAATTAACAGAACACAGAGCGGTTTCTCAGAAAGCTTCTTTCCAGTTTTGAACGGAAGA
Source organism: Chlorocebus sabaeus (assembly GCF_047675955.1). Taxonomy (NCBI): domain Eukaryota; kingdom Metazoa; phylum Chordata; class Mammalia; order Primates; family Cercopithecidae; genus Chlorocebus; species Chlorocebus sabaeus. The sequence goes on along the minus strand of NW_027327870.1, from coordinate 1,095,410 downwards.
TATTTCCTTTTTCACCATAGCCCTCTAGGGGCTTCCAAATATCCCTTTGCCAATTCCACAAGAACAGCCTTAGCGAAAGGCTTCTTGAAGGGAAAGATGTAACTCTGTGAGATGAATTAACAGAACACAGAGCGGTTTCTCAGAAAGCTTCTTTCCAGTTTTGAACGGAAGATATTTCCTTTTTCACCACAGCCTTCTATGGGCTTCCAAATATCCCTTTGCCAATTCCACAAGAACAGCCTTAGCGAAAGGCTTCTTCAAGGGAAAGATGTAACTCTGTGAGACGAATTAACAGAACACAGAGCAGTTTCTCAGAAAGCTTCTTTCCAGTTTTGAAGGGAAGATATTTCCTTTTTCACCATAGCCCTCAATGGGCTTCCAAATATCCGTTTGCCAATTCCACAAGAACAGCCTCAGCGAAAGGCTTCTTGAAGGGAAAGATGTAACTCTGTGAGATGAATTAACAGAACACAGAGCAGTTTCTCAGAAAGCTTCTTTCCAGTTTTGAACGGAAGATATTTCCTTTTTGACCATAGCCCTCCATGGGCTTCCAAATATCCCTTTGCCAATTCCACAAGAACAGCCTTAGCGAAAGACTTCTTGAAGGGAAAGATGTAACTCTGTGAGATGAATTAACAGAACACAGAGCAGTTTCTCAGAAAGCTTCTTTCCAGTTTTGAACGGAAGATATTTCCTTTTTCACCATAGCCTTCTATGGGCTTCCAAATATCCCTTTGCCAATTCCACAAGAACAGCCTTAGCGAAAGGCTTCTTGAAGGGAAAGATGTAACTCTGTGAGATGAATTAACAGAACACAGAGCGGTTTCTCAGAAAGCTTCTTTCCAGTTTTGAACGGAAGATATTTCCTTTTTCACCATAGCCCTCTATGGGCTTCCAAATATCCCTTTGCCAATTCCACAAGAACAGCCTTAGCGAGAGGCTTCTTGAAGGGAAGGATGTAACTCTGGGAGATGAATTAACAGAACACAGAGCAGTTTCTCAGAAAGCTTCTTTCCAGTTTTGAACGGAAGATATTTCCTTTTTCACCATAGCCCTCTATGGGTTTCCAAATATCCCTTTGCCAATTCCACAAGAACAGCCTTAGCAAAAGGCTTCTTCAAGGGAATGATGTAACTCTGTGAGACGAATTAACAGAACACAGAGCAGTTTCTCAGAAAGCTTCTTTCCAGTTTTGAACGGAAGATATTTCCTTTTTCACCATAGGCCTCTATGGGCTTCCAAATATCCCTTTTCCAATACCACAAGAACAGCCTTAGCGAAAGGCTTCTTGAAGGGAAAGATGTAACTCTGTGAGATGAATTAACAGAACACAGAGCAGTTTCTCAGAAAGCTTCTTTCCAGTTTTGAACGGAAGATATTTCCTTTTTCACCATAGCCCTCTATGGGCTTCCAAATATCCCTTTGCCAATTCCACAAGAACAGCCTTAGCGAGAGGCTTCTTGAAGGGAAGGATGTAACTCTGGGAGATGAATTAACAGAACACAGAGCAGTTTCTCAGAAAGCTTCTTTCCAGTTTTGAACGGAAGATATTTCCTTTTTCACCATAGCCCTCTATGGGTTTCCAAATATCCCTTTGCCAATTCCACAAGAACAGCCTTAGCAAAAGGCTTCTTCAAGGGAATGATGTAACTCTGTGAGACGAATTAACAGAACACAGAGCAGTTTCTCAGAAAGCTTCTTTCCAGTTTTGTACGGAAGATATTTCGTTTTTCACCATAGGCCTCTATGGGCTTCCAAATATCCCTTTTCCAATACCACAAGAACAGCCTTAGCGAAAGGCTTCTTGAAGGGAAAGATGTAACTCTGTGAGATGAATTAACAGAACACAGAGCAGTTTCTCAGAAAGCTTCTTTCCAGTTTTGAACGGAAGATATTTCCTTTTTCACCTTAGCCCTCTATGGGCTTCCAAATATCCCTTTACAAATTCCACAAGAACAGCCTTAGCAAAAGGCTTCTTGAAGGGAAAGATGTAACTCTGTGAGATGAATTAACAGAACACAGAGCAGTTTCTCAGAAAGCTTCTTTCCAGTTTTGAACGGAAGATATTTCCTTTTTCACCAAAGCCTTCTAAGGGCTTCCAAATATCCCTTTGCCAATTCCACAAGAACAGCCTTAGCGAAAGGCTTCTTCAAGGGAAAGATGTAACTCTGTGAGACGAATTAACAGAACACAGAGTAGTTTCTCAGAAAGCGTCTTTCCAGTTTTGAAGGGAAGATATTTCCTTTTTCACCATAGCCCTCTATGGGCTTCCAAATATCCCTTTGCCAATTCCACAAGAACAGCCTTAGCGAAAGGATTCTTGAAGGGAAAGATGTAACTCTGTGAGATGAATTAACAGAACACAGAGCAGTTTCTCAGAAAGCTTCTTTCCAGTTTTGAACGGAAGATATTTCCTTTTTCACCATAGCCCTCTATGGGCTTCCAAATATCCCTTTGCCAATTCCACAAGAACAGCCTTAGCGAAAGGCTTCTTGAAGGGAAAGATGTATCTCTGTGGGATGAATTAACAGAACACAGAGCAGTGTCTCAGAAAGCTTCATTCCAGTTTTCAACGGAAGATATTTCCTTTTTCACCATAGCCCTCTATGGGCTTCCAAATATCCCTTTGCCAATTCCACAAGAACAGCCTTAGCGAAAGGCTTCTTGAAGGGAAAGATGTAACTCCGTGAGATGAATTAACAAAACACAGAGCAGTTTCTCAGAAACCTTCTTTCCTGTTTTGAACGGAAGATATTTCGTTTTTCACCATAGCCCTCTATGGGCTTCCAAATATCCCTTTGCCAATTCCACAAGAACAGCCTTAGCGAAAGGCTTCTTCACGGGAAAGATGTAACTCTGTGAAACGAATTAACAGAACACAGAGCAGTTTCTCAGAAAGCTTCTTTCCAGTTTTGAACGGAAGATATTTCCTTTTTCACCATAGCCCTCTATGGGCTTCCAAATATCCCTTTGCCAATTCCACAAGAACAGCCTTAGCGAAAGGCTTCTTGAAGGGAACGATGTAACTCTGTGAGATGAATTAACAGAACACAGAGCAGTTTCTCAGAAAGCTTCTTTCCAGTTTTGAACGGAAGATATTTCCTTTTTTACCATAGCCCTCTATGGGCTTCCAAATATCCCTTTTCCAATTCCAAAAGAAGAGCCTTAGCGAAAGGCTTCTTGAAGGGAAAGGTGTAACTCTGTGAGATGAATTAACAGAACACAGAGCAGTTTCTCAGAAAGCTTCTTTCCAGTTTTGAACGGAAGGTATTTCCTTTTTCACCATAGCCCTCTACGGGCTTCCAAATATCCCTTTGCCAATTCCAAAAGAACAGCCTTAGCGAAAGGCTTCTTCAAGGGAAAGATGTAACACTGTGAGACGAATTAACAGAACACAGAGCAGTTTCTCAGAATGCTTCTTTCCAGTTTTGAAGAGAAGATATTTCCTTTTTCACCATAGCCCTCTATGGGCTTCCAAATATCCCTTTGCCAATTCCACAAGAACAGCCTTAGCGAAAGGATTCTTGAAGGGAAAGATGTAACTCTGTGAGATGAATTAACCGAACACAGAGCAGTTTCTCAGAAAGCTTCTTTCCAGTTTTCAACGGAAGATATTTCCTTTTTCACCATAGCCCTCTATGGGCTTCCAAATATCCCTTTGCCAATTCCACAAGAACAGCCTTAGCGAAAGGCTTCTTCACGGGAAAGATGTATCTCTGTGGGATGAATTAACAGAACACAGAGCGGTTTCTCAGAAAGCTTCTTTCCAGTTTTGAACGGAAGATATTTCCTTTTTCACCACAGCCTTCTATGGGCTTCCAAATATCCCTTTGCCAATTCCACAAGAACAGCCTTAGCGAAAGGCTTCTTCAAGGGAAAGATGGAACTCTGTGAGACGAATTAACAGAACACAGAGCAGTTTCTCAGAAAGCTTCTTTCCAGTTTTGAATTGAAGATATTTCCTTTTTCACCATAGCCCTCTATGGGCTCCCAAATATCCCTTTGCCAATTCCACAAGAACAGCCTTAGCGAAAGGCTCCTTGAAGGGAAAGATGTAACTCTGTGAGATGAATTAACAGAACACAGAGCAGTTTCTCAGAAAGCTTCTTTCCAGTTTTCAACGGAAGATATTTCCTTTTTGACCATAGCCCTCTAAGGGCTTCCAAATATCCCTTTGCCAATTCCACAAGAACAGCCTTATCGAAAGGCTTCTTGAAGGGAAAGATGTAACTCTGTGAGATGAATTAACAGAACACAGAGCAGTTTCTCAGAAAGCTTCTTTCCACTTTTGAACGGAAGATATTTCCTTTTTCACCATAGCCCACGATGGGCTTCCAAATATCCCTTTGCCAATTCCACAAGAACAGCCTTAGCGAAAGGCTACTTGAAGGGAAAGATGTAACTCTGTGAGACGAATTAACAGAACACAGAGCAGTTTCTCAGAAAGCTTCTTTCCAGTTTTGAAGGGAAGATATTTCCTTTTTCACCATAGCCCTCAATGGGCTTCCAAATATCCGTTTGCCAATTCCACAAGAACAGCCTTAGCGAAAGGCTTCTTGAAGGGAAAGATGTAACTCTGTGAGATGAATTAACAGAACACAGAGCAGTTTCTCAGAAAGCTTCTTTCCAGTTTTGAACGGAAGATATTTCCTTTTTCACCATAGCCCTCCATGGGCTTCCAAATATCCCTTTGCCAATTCCACAAGAACAGCCTTAGCGAAAGGCTTCTTGAAGGGAAAGATGTAACTCTGTGAGATGAATTAACAGAACACAGAGCAGTTTCTCAGAAAGCTTCTTTCCAGTTTTGAACGGAAGATATTTCCTTTTTCACCATAGCCTTCTATGGGCTTCCAAATATCCCTTTGCCAATTCCACAAGAACAGCCTTAGCGAAAGGCTTCTTGAAGGGAAAGATGTAACTCTGTGAGATGAATTAACAGAACACAGAGCGGTTTCTCAGAAAGCTTCTTTCCAGTTTTGAACGGAAGATATTTCCTTTTTCACCATAGCCCTCTATGGGCTTCCAAATATCCCTTTGCCAATTCCACAAGAACAGCCTTAGCGAGAGGCTTCTTGAAGGGAAGGATGTAACTCTGGGAGATGAATTAACAGAACACAGAGCAGTTTCTCAGAAAGCTTCTTTCCAGTTTTGAACGGAAGATATTTCCTTTTTCACCATAGCCCTCTATGGGTTTCCAAATATCCCTTTGCCAATTCCACAAGAACAGCCTTAGCAAAAGGCTTCTTCAAGGGAATGATGTAACTCTGTGAGACGAATTAACAGAACACAGAGCAGTTTCTCAGAAAGATTCTTTCCAGTTTTGAACGGAAGATATTTCCTTTTTCACCATAGGCCTCTATATGCTTCCAAATATCCCTTTTCCAATACCACAAGAACAGCCTTAGCGAAAGGCTTCTTGAAGGGAAAGATGTAACTCTTTGAGATGAATTAACAGAACACAGAGCAGTTTCTCAGAAAGCTTCTTTCCAGTTTTGAACGGAAGATATTTCCTTTTTCACCTTAGCCCTCTATGGGCTTCCAAATATCCCTTTACAAATTCCACAAGAACAGCCTTAGCAAAAGGCTTCTTGAAGGGAAAGATGTAACTCTGTGTGATGAATTAACAGAACACAGAGCGGTTTCTCAGAAAGCTTCTTTCCAGTTTTGAACGGAAGATATTTCCTTTTTCAACATAGCCCTCTATGGGCTTCCAAATATCCCTTTGCCAATTCCACAAGAACAGCCTTAGCGAAAGGCTTCTTGAAGGGAAAGATGTAACTCTGTGAGATGCATTAACAGAACACAAAGCAGTTTCTCAGAAAGCTTCTTTCCAGTTTTGAAGGGAAGATATTTGCTTTTTCACCATGGCCCTCTATGGACTTCCGAATATCCCTTTGCCAATTCCACAAGAACAGCCTTAGCGAATGGCTTCTTGAAGGGAAAGATGTAACTCTGAGAGATGAATTAACAGAACACAGAGCAGTTTCTCAGAAAGCTTCTTTCCAGTTTTCAACGGAAGATATTTCCTTTTTCACCATAGCCCTCTATGGGCTTCCAAATATCCCTTTGCCAATTCCACATGAACAGCCTTAGCGAAAGGCTTCTTCAAGGGAAAGATGGAACTCTGTGGGATGAATTAACAGAACACAGAGCAGTTTCTCAGAAAGCTTCATTCCAGTTTTGAACGGAAGATATTTCCTTTTTTACCGTACCCTCTATGGGCTTCCAAATATCCCTTTGCCAATTCCACAAGAACAGCCTTAGCGAAAGGCTTCTTGAAGGGAAAGATGTAACTCTGTGAGATGCATTAACAGAACACTGAGCAGTTTCTCAGAAAGCTTCTTTCCAGTTTTGAACGGAAGATATTTCCTTTTTCACCATAGCCCTCTATGGGCTTCCAAATATCCCTTTGCCAATTCCACAAGAACAGCCTTAGCGAAAAGCTTCTTGAAGGGAAAGATGTAACTCTGTGAGATGAATTAACAGAACACAGAGCAGTTTCTCAGAAAGCTTCTTTCCTGTTTTGAACGGAAGATAATTCCTTTTTCACCATAGCCCTCTATGGGCTTCCAAATATCCCTTTGCCAATTCCACAAGAACAGCCTTAGCGAAAGGCTTCTTGAAGGGAAAGATGTAACTCTGTGAGATGAATTAACAGAACACAGAGCAGTTTCTCAGAAAGCTTCTTTCCAGTTTTGAACGGAAGATAATTCCTTTTTTATCATAGCCCTCTATGGGCTTCCAAATATCCCTTTTCCAATTCCAAAAGAAGAGCCTTAGCGAAAGGCTTCTTGAAGGGAAAGGTGTAACTCTGTGAGATGAATTAACAGAACACAGAGCAGTTTCTCAGAAAGCTTCTTTCCAGTTTTGAACGGAAGGTATTTCCTTTTTCACCATAGCCCTCTATGGGCTTCCAAATATCCCTTTGCCAATTCCACAAGAACAGCCTTAGCGAAAGGCTTCTTGAAGGGAAAGATGTAACTCTGTGAGATGCCTTAACAGAACACAGAGCAGTTTCTCAGAAAGCTTCTTTCCAGTTTTGAACGGAAGATATTTCCTTTATCGCCATAGCCCTCTATGGGCTTCCAAATATCCCTTTGCCAATTCCACAAGAACAGCCTTAGCGAAAGGCTTCTTGAAGGGAAAGACGTAACTCTGTGAGATGTATTAACAGAACACAGAGCAGTTTCTCAGAAAGCTTCTTTCCAGTTTTGAACGGAAGATATTTCCTTTTTCACCATAGCCCTCTAAGGGCTTCCAAATATCCCTTTTCCAATTCCACAAGAACAGCCTTAGCGAAAGGCTTCTTGAAGGGAAAGATGTAACTCTGTGAGATGAATTAACAGAACACAGAGCAGTTTCTCAGAAAGCTTCTTTCCAGTTTTGAACGGAAGATATTTCCTTTTTCACCATAGCCTTCTAAGGGCTTCCAAATATCCCTTTGCCAATTCCACAAGAACAGCCTTAGCGAAAGGCTTCTTCAAGGGAAAGATGTAACTCTGTGAGACGAATTAACAGAACACAGAGCAGTTTCTCAGAAAGCTTCTTTCCAGTTTTGAAGGGAAGATATTTCCTTTTTCACCATAGCCCTCTATGGGCTTCCAAATATCCCTTTGCCAATTCCACAAGAACAGCCTTAGCGAAAGGCTTCTTGAAGGGAAAGATGTAACTCTGTGAGATGAATTAACAGAACACAGAGCAGTTTCTCAGAAAGCTTCTTTCCAGTTTTCAACGGAAGATATTTCCTTTTTCACCATAGCCCTCTATGGGCTTCCAAATATCCCTTTGCCAATTCCACAAGAACAGCCTTAGCGAAAGGCTTCTTGAAGGGAAAGATGTATCTCTGTGGGATGAATTAACAGAACACAGAGCGGTTTCTCAGAAAGCTTCTTTCCAGTTTTGAACGGAAGATATTTCCTTTGTCAAAATAGCCCTCTATGGGCTTCCAAATATCCCTTTGCCAATTCCACAAGAACAGCCTTAGCGAAAGGCTTCTTGAAGGGAAAGATGTAACTCTGTGAGATGAATTAACAGAACACAGAGCGGTTTCTCAGAAAGCTTCCTTCCAGTTTTGAACGGAAGATATTTCCTTTTTCACCATAGCCCTCTATGGGCTTCCAAATATCCCTTTGCCAATTCCACAAGAACAGCCTTAGCGTGAGGCTTCTTGAAGGGAAGGATGTAACTCTGGGAGATGAATTAACAGAACACAGAGCAGTTTCTCAGAAAGCTTCTTTCCAGTTTTGAACGGAAGATATTTCCTTTTTCACCATAGCCCTCTATGGGTTTCCAAATATCCCTTTGCCAATTCCACAAGAACAGCCTTAGCGAAAGGCTTCTTGAACGGAAAGATGTAACTCTGTGAGATGAATTAACAGAACACAGAGCAGTTTCTCAGAAAGCTTCTTTCCAGTTTTGAACGGAAGATATTTCCTTTTTCACCATAGCCCTCTATGGGCTTCCAAATATCCCTTTGCCAATTCCACAAGAACAGCCTTAGCGAAAGGCTTCTTGAAGGGAAAGATGTAACTCTGTGAGATGAATTAACAGAACACAGAGCAGTTTCTCAGAAAGCTTCTTTCCAGTTTTGAACGGAAGATATTTCCTTTTTCACCATAGCCTTCTATGGGCTTCCAAATATCCCTTTGCCAATTCCACAAGAACAGCCTTAGCGAAAGGCTTCTTGAAGGGAAAGATGTAACTCTGTGAGATGAATTAACAGAACACAGAGCGGTTTCTCAGAAAGCTTCTTTCCAGTTTTGAACGGAAGATATTTCCTTTTTCACCATAGCCCTCTATGGGCTTCCAAATATCCCTTTGCCAATTCCACAAGAACAGCCTTAGCGAGAGGCTTCTTGAAGGGAAGGATGTATCTCTGGGAGATGAATGAAGAGAACACAGAGCAGTTTCTCAGAAAGCTTCTTTCCAATTTTCAACGAAAGATATTTCCTTTTTCACCATAGCCCTCTATGGGCTTCCAAATATCCCTTTGCCAATTCCACAAGAACAGCCTTAGCGAAAGGCTCCTTGAAGGGAAAGATGTAACTCTGTGAGATGAATTAACAGAACACAGAGCAGTTTCTCAGAAAGCTTCTTTCCAGTTTTCAACGGAAGATATTTCCTTTTTGACCATAGCCCTCTATGGGCTTCCAAATATCCCTTTGCCAATTCCACAAGAACAGCCTTATCGAAAGGCTTCTTGAAGGGAAAGATGTAACTCTGTGAGATGAATTAACAGAACACAGAGCAGTTTCTCAGAAAGCTTCTTTCCAGTTTTGAACGGAAGATATTTCCTTTTTCCCCATAGGCCTCTATGGGCTTCCAAATATCCCTTTTCCAATACCACAAGAACAGCCTTAGCGAAAGGCTTCTTGAAGGGAAAGATGTAACTCTGTGAGATGAATTAACAGAACACAGAGCAGGTTCTCAGAAAGCTTCTTTCCAGTTTTGAACGGAAGATATTTCCTTTTTCACCTTAGCCCTCTATGGGCTTCCAAATATCCCTTTACAAATTCCACAAGAACAGCCTTAGCGAAAGGCTTCTTGAAGGGAAAGATGTAACTCTGTGTGATGAATTAACAGAACACAGAGCGGTTTCTCAGAAAGCTTCTTTCCAGTTTTGAACGGAAGATATTTCCTTTTTCACCATAGCCCTCTATGGGCTTCCAAATATCCCTTTGCCAATTCCACAAGAACAGCCTTAGCGAAAGGCTTCTTGAAGGGAAAGATGTAACTCTGTGAGATGAATTAACAGAACACAAATCAGTTTCTCAGAAAGCTTCTTTCCAGTTTTGAAGGTAAGATATTTGCTTTTTCACCATAGCCCTCTATGGACTTCCGAATATCCCTTTGCCAATTCCACAAGAACAGCCTTAGCGAATGGCTTCTTGAAGGGAAAGATGTAACTCTGGGAGATGAATTAACAGAACACAGAGCAGTTTCTCAGAAAGCTTCTTTCCAGTTTTGAACGGAAGATATTTCCTTTTTCACCATAGCCCTCTATGGGCTTCCAAATATCCGTTTGCCAATTCCACATGAACAGCCTTATCGAAAGGCTTCTTCAAGGGAAAGATGGAACTCTGTGGGACGAATTAACAGAACACAGAGCAGTTTCTCAGAAAGCTTCATTCCAGTTTTGAACGGAAGATATTTCCTTTTTTACCGTACCCTCTATGGGCTTCCAAATATCCCTTTGCCAATTCCACAAAACAGCCTTAGCGAAAGGCTTCTTGAAGGGAAAGATGTAACTCTGTGAGATGCATTAACAGAACACTGAGCAGTTTCTCAGAAAGCTTCTTTCCAGTTTTGAACGGAAGATATTTCCTTTTTCACCATAGCCCTCTATGGGCTTCCAAATATCCCTTTGCCAATTCCACAAGAACAGCCTTAGCGAAAGGCTTCTTGAAGGGAAAGATGTAACTCTGTGAGATGAATTAACAGAACACAGAGCAGTTTCTCAGAAAGCTTCTTTCCTGTTTTGAACGGAAGATATTTCCTTTTTCACCATAGCCCTCTATGGGCTTCCAAATATCCCTTTGCCAATTCCACAAGAACAGCCTTAGCGAAAGGCTTCTTCACGGGAAAGATGTAACTCTGTGAAACGAATTAACAGAACACAGAGCAGTTTCTCAGAAAGCTTCTTTCCAGTTTTGAACGGAAGATATTTCCTTTTTCACCATAGCCCTCTATGGGCTTCCAAATATCCCTTTGCCAATTCCACAAGAACAGCCTTAGCGAAAGGCTTCTTGAAGGGAAAGATGTAACTCTGTGAGATGAATTAACAGGACACAGAGCAGTTTCTCAGAAAGCTTCTTTCCAGTTTTGAACGGAAGATATTTGCTTTTTCACCAATGATCTCTATGGGCTTTCAAATATCCCTTGCCAATTCCACAAGAACAGCCTTAGCGAAAGGCTTCTTGAAGGGAAAGGTGTAACTCTGTGAGATGAATTAACAGAACACAGAGCAGTTTCTCAGAAACTTCTTTCCAGTTTTGAACGGAAGGTATTTCCTTTTTCACCATAGCCCTCTAAGGGCTTCCAAATATCCCTTTGCCAATTCCACAAGAACAGTCTTAGCGAAAGGCTTCTTGAAGGGAAAGATGTAACACTGTGAGATGCCTTAACAGAACACAGAGCAGTTTCTCAGAAAGCTTCTTTCCAGTTTTGAACGGAAGATATTTCCTTTGTCGCCATAGCCCTCTATGGGCTTCCAAATATCCCTTAGCCAATTCCACAAGAACAGCCTTAGCGAAAGGCTTCTTGAAGGGAAAGACGTAACTCTGTGAGATGTATTAACAGAACACAGAGCAGTTTCTCAGAAAGCTTCTTTCCAGTTTTGAACGGAAGATATTTCCTTTTTCACCATAGCCCTCTAAGGGCTTCCAAATATCCCTTTTCCAATTCCACAAGAACAGCCTTAGCGAAAGGCTTCTTGAAGGGAAAGATGGAACTCTGTGAGATGAATTAACAGAACACAGAGCAGTTTCTCAGAAAGCTTCTTTCCAGTTTTGAACGGAAGATATTTCCTTTTTCACCATAGCCTTCTAAGGGCTTCCAAATATCCCTTTGCCAATTCCACAAGAACAGCCTTAGCGAAAGGCTTCTTCAAGGGAAAGATGTAACACTGTGAGACGAATTAACAGAACACAGAGCAGTTTCTCAGAATGCTTCTTTCCAGTTTTGAATGGAAGATATTTCCTTTTTCACCATAGCCCTCTATGGGTTTCCAAATATCCCTTTGCCAATTCCACAAGAACAGCCTTAGCGAAAGGATTCTTGAAGGGAAAGATGTAACTCTGTGAGATGAATTAACAGAACACAGAGCAGTTTCTCAGAAAGCTTCTTTCCAGTTTTCAACGGAAGATATTTCCTTTTTCATCATAGCCCTCCATGGGCTTCCAAATATCCCTTTGCCAATTCCACAAGAACAGCCTTAGCGAAAGGCTTCTTGAAGGGAAAGATGTATCTCTGTGGGATGAATTAACAGAACACAGAGCGGTTTCTCAGAAAGCTTCTTTCCAGTTTTGAACGGAAGATATTTCCTTTTTCACCATAGCCCACGATGGGCTTCCAAATATCCCTTTGCCAATTCCACAAGAACAGCCTTAGCGAAAGGCTTCTTGAAGGGAAAGATGTAACTCTGTGAGACGAATTAACAGAACACAGAGCAGTTTCTCAGAAAGCTTCTTTCCAGTTTTGAAGGGAAGATATTTCCTTTTTCACCATAGCCCTCAATGGGCTTCCAAATATCCGTTTGCCAATTCCACAAGAACAGCCTTAGCGAAAGGCTTCTTGAAGGGAAAGATGTAACTCTGTGAGATGAATTAACAGAACACAGAGCAGTTTCTCAGAAAGCTTCTTTCCAGTTTTGAACGGAAGATATTTCCTTTTTCACCATAGCCCTCCATGGGCTTCCAAATATCCCTTTGCCAATTCCACAAGAACAGCCTTAGCGAAAGGCTTCTTGAAGGGAAAGATGTAACTCTGTGAGATGAATTAACAGAACACAGAGCAGTTTCTCAGAAAGCTTCTTTCCAGTTTTGAACGGAAGATATTTCCTTTTTCACCATAGCCTTCTATGGGCTTCAAATTTCCCTTTGCCAATTCCACAAGAACAGCCTTAACGAAAGACTTCTTGAAGGGAAAGATGTAACTCTGTGAGATGAATTAACAGAACACAGAGCGGTTTCTCAGAAAGCTTCTTTCCAGTTTTGAACGGAAGATATTTCCTTTTTCACCATAGCCCTCTATGGGCTTCCAAATATCCCTTTGCCAATTCCACAAGAACATCCTTAGCGAGAGGCTTCTTGAAGGGAAGGATGTAACTCTGGGAGATGACTTAACAGAACACAGAGCAGTTTCTCAGAAAGCTTCTTTCCAGTTTTGAACGGAAGATATTTCCTTTTTCACCATAGCCCTCTATGGGTTTCCAAATATCCCTTTGCCAATTCCACAAGAACAGCCTTAGCAAAAGGCTTCTTCAAGGGAATGATGTAACTCTGTGAGACGAAATAACAGAACACAGAGCAGTTTCTCAGAAAGCTTCTTTCCAGTTTTGAACGGAAGATATTTCCTTTTTCACCACAGCCTTCTATGGGCTTCCAAATATCCCTTTGCCAATTCCACAAGAACAGCCTTAGCGAAAGGCTTCTTCAAGGGAAAGATGGAACTCTGTGAGACGAATTAACAGAACACAGAGCAGTTTCTCAGAAAGCTTCTTTCCAGTTTTGAATTGAAGATATTTCCTTTTTCACCATAGCCCTCTATGGGCTCCCAAATATCCCTTTGCCAATTCCACAAGAACAGCCTTAGCGAAAGGCTCCTTGAAGGGAAAGATGTAACTCTGTGAGATGAATTAACAGAACACAGAGCAATTTCTCAGAAAGCTTCTTTCCAGTTTTCAACGGAAGATATTTCCTTTTTGACCATAGCCCTCTAAGGGCTTCCAAATATCCCTTTGCCAATTCCACAAGAACAGCCTTATCGAAAGGCTTCTTGAAGGGAAAGATGTAACTCTGTGAGATGAATTAACAGAACACAGAGCAGTTTCTCAGAAAGCTTCTTTCCACTTTTGAACGGAAGATATTTCCTTTTTCACCATAGCCCACGATGGGCTTCCAAATATCCCTTTGCCAATTCCACAAGAACAGCCTTAGCGAAAGGCTACTTGAAGGGAAAGATGTAACTCTGTGAGACGAATTAACAGAACACAGAGCAGTTTCTCAGAAAGCTTCTTTCCAGTTTTGAAGGGAAGATATTTCCTTTTTCACCATAGCCCTCAATGGGCTTCCAAATATCCGTTTGCCAATTCCACAAGAACAGCCTTAGCGAAAGGCTTCTTGAAGGGAAAGATGTAACTCTGTGAGATGAATTAACAGAACACAGAGCAGTTTCTCAGAAAGCTTCTTTCCAGTTTTGAACGGAAGATATTTCCTTTTTCACCATAGCCCTCCATGGGCTTCCAAATATCCCTTTGCCAATTCCACAAGAACAGCCTTAGCGAAAGGCTTCTTGAAGGGAAAGATGTAACTCTGTGAGATGAATTAACAGAACACAGAGCAGTTTCTCAGAAAGCTTCTTTCCAGTTTTGAACGGAAGATATTTCCTTTTTCACCATAGCCTTCTATGGGCTTCCAAATATCCCTTTGCCAATTCCACAAGAACAGCCTTAGCGAAAGGCTTCTTGAAGGGAAAGATGTAACTCTGTGAGATGAATTAACAGAACACAGAGCGGTTTCTCAGAAAGCTTCTTTCCAGTTTTGAACGGAATATATTTCCTTTTTCACCATAGCCCTCTATGGGCTTCCAAATATCCCTTTGCCAATTCCACAAGAACAGCCTTAGCGAGAGGCTTCTTGAAGGGAAGGATGTAACTCTGGGAGATGAATTAACAGAACACAGAGCAGTTTCTCAGAAAGCTTCTTTCCAGTTTTGAACGGAAGATATTTCCTTTTTCACCATAGCCCTCTATGGGTTTCCAAATATCCCTTTGCCAATTCCACAAGAACAGCCTTAGCAAAAGGCTTCTTCAAGGGAATGATGTAACTCTGTGAGACGAATTAACAGAACACAGAGCAGTTTCTCAGAAAGCTTCTTTCCAGTTTTGAACGGAAGATATTTCCTTTTTCACCATAGGCCTCTATATGCTTCCAAATATCCCTTTTCCAATACCACAAGAACAGCCTTAGCGAAAGGCTTCTTGAAGGGAAAGATGTAACTCTTTGAGATGAATTAACAGAACACAGAGCAGTTTCTCAGAAAGCTTCTTTCCAGTTTTGAACGGAAGATATTTCCTTTTTCACCTTAGCCCTCTATGGGCTTCCAAATATCCCTTTACAAATTCCACAAGAACAGCCTTAGCAAAAGGCTTCTTGAAGGGAAAGATGTAACTCTGTGTGATGAATTAACAGAACACAGAGCGGTTTCTCAGAAAGCTTCTTTCCAGTTTTGAACGGAAGATATTTCCTTTTTCAACATAGCCCTCTATGGGCTTCCAAATATCCCTTTGCCAATTCCACAAGAACAGCCTTAGCGAAAGGCTTCTTGAAGGGAAAGATGTAACTCTGTGAGATGCATTAACAGAACACAAAGCAGTTTCTCAGAAAGCTTCTTTCCAGTTTTGAAGGGAAGATATTTGCTTTTTCACCATGGCCCTCTATGGACTTCCGAATATCCCTTTGCCAATTCCACAAGAACAGCCTTAGCGAATGGCTTCTTGAAGGGAAAGATGTAACTCTGAGAGATGAATTAACAGAACACAGAGCAGTTTCTCAGAAAGCTTCTTTCCAGTTTTCAACGGAAGATATTTCCTTTTTCACCATAGCCCTCTATGGGCTTCCAAATATCCCTTTGCCAATTCCACATGAACAGCCTTAGCGAAAGGCTTCTTCAAGGGAAAGATGGAACTCTGTGGGATGAATTAACAGAACACAGAGCAGTTTCTCAGAAAGCTTCATTCCAGTTTTGAACGGAAGATATTTCCTTTTTTACCGTACCCTCTATGGGCTTCCAAATATCCCTTTGCCAATTCCACAAGAACAGCCTTAGCGAAAGGCTTCTTGAAGGGAAAGATGTAACTCTGTGAGATGCATTAACAGAACACTGAGCAGTTTCTCAGAAAGCTTCTTTCCAGTTTTGAACGGAAGATATTTCCTTTTTCACCATAGCCCTCTATGGGCTTCCAAATATCCCTTTGCCAATTCCACAAGAACAGCCTTAGCGAAAAGCTTCTTGAAGGGAAAGATGTAACTCTGTGAGATGAATTAACAGAACACAGAGCAGTTTCTCAGAAAGCTTCTTTCCTGTTTTGAACGGAAGATATTTCCTTTTTCACCATAGCCCTCTATGGGCTTCCAAATATCCCTTTGCCAATTCCACAAGAACAGCCTTAGCGAAAGGCTTCTTGAAGGGAAAGATGTAACTCTGTGAGATGAATTAACAGAACACAGAGCAGTTTCTCAGAAAGCTTCTTTCCAGTTTTGAACGGAAGATAATTCCTTTTTTATCATAGCCCTCTATGGGCTTCCAAATATCCCTTTTCCAATTCCAAAAGAAGAGCCTTAGCGAAAGGCTTCTTGAAGGGAAAGGTGTAACTCTGTGAGATGAATTAACAGAACACAGAGCAGTTTCTCAGAAAGCTTCTTTCCAGTTTTGAACGGAAGGTATTTCCTTTTTCACCATAGCCCTCTATGGGCTTCCAAATATCCCTTTGCCAATTCCACAAGAACAGCCTTAGCGAAAGGCTTCTTGAAGGGAAAGATGTAACTCTGTGAGATGCCTTAACAGAACACAGAGCAGTTTCTCAGAAAGCTTCTTTCCAGTTTTGAACGGAAGATATTTCCTTTATCGCCATAGCCCTCTATGGGCTTCCAAATATCCCTTTGCCAATTCCACAAGAACAGCCTTAGCGAAAGGCTTCTTGAAGGGAAAGACGTAACTCTGTGAGATGTATTAACAGAACACAGAGCAGTTTCTCAGAAAGCTTCTTTCCAGTTTTGAACGGAAGATATTTCCTTTTTCACCATAGCCCTCTAAGGGCTTCCAAATATCCCTTTTCCAATTCCACAAGAACAGCCTTAGCGAAAGGCTTCTTGAAGGGAAAGATGTAACTCTGTGAGATGAATTAACAGAACACAGAGCAGTTTCTCAGAAAGCTTCTTTCCAGTTTTGAACGGAAGATATTTCCTTTTTCACCATAGCCTTCTAAGGGCTTCCAAATATCCCTTTGCCAATTCCACAAGAACAGCCTTAGCGAAAGGCTTCTTCAAGGGAAAGATGTAACTCTGTGAGACGAATTAACAGAACACAGAGCAGTTTCTCAGAAAGCTTCTTTCCAGTTTTGAAGGGAAGATATTTCCTTTTTCACCATAGCCCTCTATGGGCTTCCAAATATCCCTTTGCCAATTCCACAAGAACAGCCTTAGCGAAAGGCTTCTTGAAGGGAAAGATGTAACTCTGTGAGATGAATTAACAGAACACAGAGCAGTTTCTCAGAAAGCTTCTTTCCAGTTTTCAACGGAAGATATTTCCTTTTTCACCATAGCCCTCTATGGGCTTCCAAATATCCCTTTGCCAATTCCACAAGAACAGCCTTAGCGAAAGGCTTCTTGAAGGGAAAGATGTATCTCTGTGGGATGAATTAACAGAACACAGAGCGGTTTCTCAGAAAGCTTCTTTCCAGTTTTGAACGGAAGATATTTCCTTTGTCAAAATAGCCCTCTATGGGCTTCCAAATATCCCTTTGCCAATTCCACAAGAACAGCCTTAGCGAAAGGCTTCTTGAAGGGAAAGATGTAACTCTGTGAGATGAATTAACAGAACACAGAGCGGTTTCTCAGAAAGCTTCCTTCCAGTTTTGAACGGAAGATATTTCCTTTTTCACCATAGCCCTCTATGGGCTTCCAAATATCCCTTTGCCAATTCCACAAGAACAGCCTTAGCGTGAGGCTTCTTGAAGGGAAGGATGTAACTCTGGGAGATGAATTAACAGAACACAGAGCAGTTTCTCAGAAAGCTTCTTTCCAGTTTTGAACGGAAGATATTTCCTTTTTCACCATAGCCCTCTATGGGTTTCCAAATATCCCTTTGCCAATTCCACAAGAACAGCCTTAGCGAAAGGCTTCTTGAACGGAAAGATGTAACTCTGTGAGATGAATTAACAGAACACAGAGCAGTTTCTCAGAAAGCTTCTTTCCAGTTTTGAACGGAAGATATTTCCTTTTTCACCATAGCCCTCTATGGGCTTCCAAATATCCCTTTGCCAATTCCACAAGAACAGCCTTAGCGAAAGGCTTCTTGAAGGGAAAGATGTAACTCTGTGAGATGAATTAACAGAACACAGAGCAGTTTCTCAGAAAGCTTCTTTCCAGTTTTGAACGGAAGATATTTCCTTTTTCACCATAGCCTTCTATGGGCTTCCAAATATCCCTTTGCCAATTCCACAAGAACAGCCTTAGCGAAAGGCTTCTTGAAGGGAAAGATGTAACTCTGTGAGATGAATTAACAGAACACAGAGCGGTTTCTCAGAAAGCTTCTTTCCAGTTTTGAACGGAAGATATTTCCTTTTTCACCATAGCCCTCTATGGGCTTCCAAATATCCCTTTGCCAATTCCACAAGAACAGCCTTAGCGAGAGGCTTCTTGAAGGGAAGGATGTATCTCTGGGAGATGAATGAAGAGAACACAGAGCAGTTTCTCAGAAAGCTTCTTTCCAATTTTCAACGAAAGATATTTCCTTTTTCACCATAGCCCTCTATGGGCTTCCAAATATCCCTTTGCCAATTCCACAAGAACAGCCTTAGCGAAAGGCTCCTTGAAGGGAAAGATGTAACTCTGTGAGATGAATTAACAGAACACAGAGCAGTTTCTCAGAAAGCTTCTTTCCAGTTTTCAACGGAAGATATTTCCTTTTTGACCATAGCCCTCTATGGGCTTCCAAATATCCCTTTGCCAATTCCACAAGAACAGCCTTATCGAAAGGCTTCTTGAAGGGAAAGATGTAACTCTGTGAGATGAATTAACAGAACACAGAGCAGTTTCTCAGAAAGCTTCTTTCCAGTTTTGAACGGAAGATATTTCCTTTTTCACCATAGGCCTCTATGGGCTTCCAAATATCCCTTTTCCAATACCACAAGAACAGCCTTAGCGAAAGGCTTCTTGAAGGGAAAGATGTAACTCTGTGAGATGAATTAACAGAACACAGAGCAGGTTCTCAGAAAGCTTCTTTCCAGTTTTGAACGGAAGATATTTCCTTTTTCACCTTAGCCCTCTATGGGCTTCCAAATATCCCTTTACAAATTCCACAAGAACAGCCTTAGCGAAAGGCTTCTTGAAGGGAAAGATGTAACTCTGTGTGATGAATTAACAGAACACAGAGCGGTTTCTCAGAAAGCTTCTTTCCAGTTTTGAACGGAAGATATTTCCTTTTTCACCATAGCCCTCTATGGGCTTCCAAATATCCCTTTGCCAATTCCAGAAGAACAGCCTTAGCGAAAGGCTTCTTGAAGGGAAAGATGTAACTCTGTGAGATGAATTAACAGAACACAAATCAGTTTCTCAGAAAGCTTCTTTCCAGTTTTGAAGGTAAGATATTTGCTTTTTCACCATAGCCCTCTATGGACTTCCGAATATCCCTTTGCCAATTCCACAAGAACAGCCTTAGCGAATGGCTTCTTGAAGGGAAAGATGTAACTCTGGGAGATGAATTAACAGAACACAGAGCAGTTTCTCAGAAAGCTTCTTTCCAGTTTTGAACGGAAGATATTTCCTTTTTCACCATAGCCCTCTATGGGCTTCCAAATATCCGTTTGCCAATTCCACATGAACAGCCTTATCGAAAGGCTTCTTCAAGGGAAAGATGGAACTCTGTGGGACGAATTAACAGAACACAGAGCAGTTTCTCAGAAAGCTTCATTCCAGTTTTGAACGGAAGATATTTCCTTTTTTACCGTACCCTCTATGGGCTTCCAAATATCCCTTTGCCAATTCCACAAAACAGCCTTAGCGAAAGGCTTCTTGAAGG
This sequence comes from Chlorocebus sabaeus, assembly GCF_047675955.1. NCBI lineage: Eukaryota > Metazoa > Chordata > Mammalia > Primates > Cercopithecidae > Chlorocebus > Chlorocebus sabaeus. The sequence goes on along the minus strand of NW_027327870.1, from coordinate 1,075,892 downwards.
GAAAGATGTAACTCTGTGAGATGCATTAACAGAACACTGAGCAGTTTCTCAGAAAGCTTCTTTCCAGTTTTGAACGGAAGATATTTCCTTTTTCACCATAGCCCTCTATGGGCTTCCAAATATCCCTTTGCCAATTCCACAAGAACAGCCTTAGCGAAAGGCTTCTTGAAGGGAAAGATGTAACTCTGTGAGATGAATTAACAGAACACAGAGCAGTTTCTCAGAAAGCTTCTTTCCTGTTTTGAACGGAAGATATTTCCTTTTTCACCATAGCCCTCTATGGGCTTCCAAATATCCCTTTGCCAATTCCACAAGAACAGCCTTAGCAAAAGGCTTCTTCACGGGAAAGATGTAACTCTGTGAAACGAATTAACAGAACACAGAGCAGTTTCTCAGAAAGCTTCTTTCCAGTTTTGAACGGAAGATATTTCCTTTTTCACCATAGCCCTCTATGGGCTTCCAAATATCCCTTTGCCAATTCCACAAGAACAGCCTTAGCGAAAGGCTTCTTGAAGGGAAAGATGTAACTCTGTGAGATGAATTAACAGGACACAGAGCAGTTTCTCAGAAAGCTTCTTTCCAGTTTTGAACGGAAGATATTTGCTTTTTCACCAATGATCTCTATGGGCTTTCAAATATCCCTTGCCAATTCCACAAGAACAGCCTTAGCGAAAGGCTTCTTGAAGGGAAAGGTGTAACTCTGTGAGATGAATTAACAGAACACAGAGCAGTTTCTCAGAAACTTCTTTCCAGTTTTGAACGGAAGGTATTTCCTTTTTCACCATAGCCCTCTAAGGGCTTCCAAATATCCCTTTGCCAATTCCACAAGAACAGTCTTAGCGAAAGGCTTCTTGAAGGGAAAGATGTAACACTGTGAGATGCCTTAACAGAACACAGAGCAGTTTCTCAGAAAGCTTCTTTCCAGTTTTGAACGGAAGATATTTCCTTTGTCGCCATAGCCCTCTATGGGCTTCCAAATATCCCTTAGCCAATTCCACAAGAACAGCCTTAGCGAAAGGCTTCTTGAAGGGAAAGACGTAACTCTGTGAGATGTATTAACAGAACACAGAGCAGTTTCTCAGAAAGCTTCTTTCCAGTTTTGAACGGAAGATATTTCCTTTTTCACCATAGCCCTCTAAGGGCTTCCAAATATCCCTTTTCCAATTCCACAAGAACAGCCTTAGCGAAAGGCTTCTTGAAGGGAAAGATGGAACTCTGTGAGATGAATTAACAGAACACAGAGCAGTTTCTCAGAAAGCTTCTTTCCAGTTTTGAACGGAAGATATTTCCTTTTTCACCATAGCCTTCTAAGGGCTTCCAAATATCCCTTTGCCAATTCCACAAGAACAGCCTTAGCGAAAGGCTTCTTCAAGGGAAAGATGTAACACTGTGAGACGAATTAACAGAACACAGAGCAGTTTCTCAGAATGCTTCTTTCCAGTTTTGAATGGAAGATATTTCCTTTTTCACCATAGCCCTCTATGGGTTTCCAAATATCCCTTTGCCAATTCCACAAGAACAGCCTTAGCGAAAGGATTCTTGAAGGGAAAGATGTAACTCTGTGAGATGAATTAACAGAACACAGAGCAGTTTCTCAGAAAGCTTCTTTCCAGTTTTCAACGGAAGATATTTCCTTTTTCATCAGAGCCCTCCATGGGCTTCCAAATATCCCTTTGCCAATTCCACAAGAACAGCCTTAGCGAAAGGCTTCTTGAAGGGAAAGATGTATCTCTGTGGGATGAATTAACAGAACACAGAGCGGTTTCTCAGAAAGCTTCTTTCCAGTTTTGAACGGAAGATATTTCCTTTTTCACCATAGCCCTCTATGGGCTTCCAAATATCCCTTTGCCAATTCCACAAGAACAGCCTTAGCGAAAGGCTTCTTGAAGGGAAAGATGTAACTCTGTGAGATGAATTAACAGAACACAGAGCGGTTTCTCAGAAAGCTTCTTTCCAGTTTTGAACGGAAGATATTTCCTTTTTCACCACAGTCTTCTATGGGCTTCCAAATATCCCTTTGCCAATTCCACAGGAACAGCCTTAGCGAAAGGCTTCTTGAAGGGAAAGATGTAACTCTGTGAGACGAATTAACAGAAAACAGAGCAGTTTCTCAGAAAGCTTCTTTCCAGTTTTCAACGGAAGATATTTCCTTTTTCACCATAGCCCTCTATGGGCTTCCAAATATCCCTTTGCCAATTCCACAAGAACAGCCTTATCGAAAGGCTTCTTGAAGGGAAAGATGTAACTCTGTGAGATGAATTAACAGAACACAGAGCAGTTTCTCAGAAGGCTTCTTTCCAGTTTTGAACGGAAGATATTTCCTTTTTCACCATAGCCCACGATGGGCTTCCAAATATCCCTTTGCCAATTCCACAAGAACAGCCTTAGCGAAAGGCTTCTTGAAGGGAAAGATGTAACTCTGTGAGACGAATTAACAGAACACAGAGCAGTTTCTCAGAAAGCTTCTTTCCAGTTTTGAAGGGAAGATATTTCCTTTTTCACCATAGCCCTCAATGGGCTTCCAAATATCCGTTTGCCAATTCCACAAGAACAGCCTTAGCGAAAGGCTTCTTGAAGGGAAAGATGTAACTCTGTGAGATGAATTAACAGAACACAGAGCAGTTTCTCAGAAAGCTTCTTTCCAGTTTTGAACGGAAGATATTTCCTTTTTCACCATAGCCCTCCATGGGCTTCCAAATATCCCTTTGCCAATTCCACAAGAACAGCCTTAGCGAAAGGCTTCTTGAAGGGAAAGATGTAACTCTGTGAGATGAATTAACAGAACACAGAGCAGTTTCTCAGAAAGCTTCTTTCCAGTTTTGAACGGAAGATATTTCCTTTTTCACCATAGCCTTCTATGGGCTTCAAATTTCCCTTTGCCAATTCCACAAGAACAGCCTTAACGAAAGACTTCTTGAAGGGAAAGATGTAACTCTGTGAGATGAATTAACAGAACACAGAGCGGTTTCTCAGAAAGCTTCTTTCCAGTTTTGAACGGAAGATATTTCCTTTTTCACCATAGCCCTCTATGGGCTTCCAAATATCCCTTTGCCAATTCCACAAGAACATCCTTAGCGAGAGGCTTCTTGAAGGGAAGGATGTAACTCTGGGAGATGACTTAACAGAACACAGAGCAGTTTCTCAGAAAGCTTCTTTCCAGTTTTGAACGGAAGATATTTCCTTTTTCACCATAGCCCTCTATGGGTTTCCAAATATCCCTTTGCCAATTCCACAAGAACAGCCTTAGCAAAAGGCTTCTTCAAGGGAATGATGTAACTCTGTGAGACGAAATAACAGAACACAGAGCAGTTTCTCAGAAAGCTTCTTTCCAGTTTTGAACGGAAGATATTTCCTTTTTCACCATAGGCCTCTATGGGCTTCCAAATATCCCTTTTCCAATACCACAAGAACAGCCTTAGCGAAAGGCTTCTTGAAGGGAAAGATGTAACTCTGTGAGATGAATTAACAGAACACAGAGCAGTTTCTCAGAAAGCTTCTTTCCAGTTTTGAACGGAAGATATTTCCTTTTTCACCATAGCCCTCTATGGGCTTCCAAATATCCCTTTGCCAATTCCACAAGAACAGCCTTAGCGAAAGGCTTCTTGAAGGGAAAGATGTAACTCTGTGAGATGAATTAACAGAACACAAAGCAGTTTCTCAGAAAGCTTCTTTCCAGTTTTGAAGGGAAGATATTTGCTTTTTCACCATAGCCCTCTATGGACTTCCGAATATCCCTTTGCCAATTCCACAATAACAGCCTTAGCGAATGGCTTCTTGAAGGGAAAGATGTAACTCTGGGAGATGAATTAACAGAACACAGAGCAGTTTCTCAGAAAGCTTCTTTCCAGTTTTGAACGGAAGATATTTCCTTTTTCACCATAGCCCTCTATGGGCTTCCAAATATCCCTTTGCCAATTCCACATGAACAGCCTTATCGAAAGGCTTCTTCAAGGGAAAGATGGAACTCTGTGGGATGAATTAACAGAACACAGAGCAGTTTCTCAGAAAGCTTCATTCCAGTTTTGAACGGAAGATATTTCCTTTTTTACCGTACCCTCTATGGGCTTCCAAATATCCCTTTGCCAATTCCACAAGAACAGCCTTAGCGAAAGGCTTCTTGAAGGGAAAGATGTAACTCTGTGAGATGCATTAACAGAACACAGAGCAGTTTCTCAGAAAGCTTCTTTCCTGTTTTGAACGGAAGATATTTCCTTTTTCACCATAGCCCTCTATGGGCTTCCAAATATCCCTTTGCCAATTCCACAAGAACAGCCTTAGCGAAAGGCTTCTTGAAGGGAAAGATGTAACTCTGTGAGATGAATTAACAGAACACAAATCAGTTTCTCAGAAAGCTTCTTTACTGTTTTGAAGGGAAGATATTTGCTTTTTCACCATAGCCCTCTATGGACTTCCGAATATCCCTTTGCCAATTCCACAAGAACAGCCTTAGCGAATGGCTTCTTCACGGGAAAGATGTAACTCTGGGAGATGAATTAACAGAACACAGAGCAGTTTCTCAGAAAGCTTCTTTCCAGTTTTGAACGGAAGATATTTCCTTTTTCACCATAGCCCTCTATGGGCTTCCAAATATCCCTTTGCCAATTCCACAAGAACAGCCTTAGCGAAAGGCTTCTTGAAGGGAAAGATGTAACTCTGTGAGATGAATTAACAGGACACAGAGCAGTTTCTCAGAAAGCTTCTTTCCAGTTTTGAACGGAAGATATTTGCTTTTTCACCATTGATCTCTATGGGCTTTCAAATATCCCTTGCCAATTCCACAAGAACAGCCTTAGCGAAAGGCTTCTTGAAGGGAAAGGTGTAACTCTGTGAGATGAATTAACAGAACACAGAGCAGTTTCTCAGAAAGCTTCTTTCCAGTTTTGAACGGAAGGTATTTCCTTTTTCACCATAGCCCTCTAAGGGCTTCCAAATATCCCTTTGCCAATTCCACAAGAACAGTCTTAGCGAAAGGCTTCTTGAAGGGAAAGATGTAACACTGTGAGATGCCTTAACAGAACACAGAGCAGTTTCTCAGAAAGCTTCTTTCCAGTTTTGAACGGAAGATATTTCCTTTGTCGCCATAGCCCTCTATGGGCTTCCAAATATCCCTTAGCCAATTCCACAAGAACAGCCTTAGCGAAAGGCTTCTTGAAGGGAAAGACGTAACTCTGTGAGATGTATTAACAGAACACAGAGCAGTTTCTCAGAAAGCTTCTTTCCAGTTTTGAACGGAAGATATTTCCTTTTTCACCATAGCCCTCTAAGGGCTTCCAAATATCCCTTTTCCAATTCCACAAGAACAGCCTTAGCGAAAGGCTTCTTGAAGGGAAAGATGGAACTCTGTGAGATGAATTAACAGAACACAGAGCAGTTTCTCAGAAAGCTTCTTTCCAGTTTTGAACGGAAGATATTTCCTTTTTCACCATAGCCTTCTAAGGGCTTCCAAATATCCCTTTGCCAATTCCACAAGAACAGCCTTAGCGAAAGGCTTCTTCAAGGGAAAGATGTAACACTGTGAGACGAATTAACAGAACACAGAGCAGTTTCTCAGAATGCTTCTTTCCAGTTTTGAAGGGAAGATATTTCCTTTTTCACCATAGCCCTCTATGGGTTTCCAAATATCCCTTTGCCAATTCCACAAGAACAGCCTTAGCGAAAGGATTCTTGAAGGGAAAGATGTAACTCTGTGAGATGAATTAACAGAACACAGAGCAGTTTCTCAGAAAGCTTCTTTCCAGTTTTCAACGGAAGATATTTCCTTTTTCATCATAGCCCTCTATGGGCTTCCAAATATCCCTTTGCCAATTCCACAAGAACAGCCTTAGCGAAAGGCTTCTTGAAGGGAAAGATGTATCTCTGTGGGATGAATTAACAGAACACAGAGCGGTTTCTCAGAAAGCTTCTTTCCAGTTTTGAACGGAAGATATTTCCTTTTTCACCATAGCCCTCTATGGGCTTCCAAATATCCCTTTGCCAATTCCACAAGAACAGCCTTAGCGAAAGGCTTCTTGAAGGGAAAGATGTAACTCTGTGAGATGAATTAACAGAACACAGAGCGGTTTCTCAGAAAGCTTCTTTCCAGTTTTGAACGGAAGATATTTCCTTTTTCACCACAGTCTTCTATGGGCTTCCAAATATCCCTTTGCCAATTCCACAGGAACAGCCTTAGCGAAAGGCTTCTTGAAGGGAAAGATGTAACTCTGTGAGACGAATTAACAGAAAACAGAGCAGTTTCTCAGAAAGCTTCTTTCCAGTTTTCAACGGAAGATATTTCCTTTTTCACCATAGCCCTCTATGGGCTTCCAAATATCCCTTTGCCAATTCCACAAGAACAGCCTTATCGAAAGGCTTCTTGAAGGGAAAGATGTAACTCTGTGAGATGAATTAACAGAACACAGAGCAGTTTCTCAGAAAGTTTCTTTCCAGTTTTGAACGGAAGATATTTCCTTTTTCACCATAGCCCACGATGGGCTTCCAAATATCCCTTTGCCAATTCCACAAGAACAGCCTTAGCGAAAGGCTTCTTGAAGGGAAAGATGTAACTCTGTGAGACGAATTAACAGAACACAGAGCAGTTTCTCAGAAAGCTTCTTTCCAGTTTTGAAGGGAAGATATTTCCTTTTTCACCATAGCCCTCAATGGGCTTCCAAATATCCGTTTGCCAATTCCACAAGAACAGCCTTAGCGAAAGGCTTCTTGAAGGGAAAGATGTAACTCTGTGAGATGAATTAACAGAACACAGAGCAGTTTCTCAGAAAGCTTCTTTCCAGTTTTGAACGGAAGATATTTCCTTTTTCACCATAGCCCTCCATGGGCTTCCAAATATCCCTTTGCCAATTCCACAAGAACAGCCTTAGCGAAAGGCTTCTTGAAGGGAAAGATGTAACTCTGTGAGATGAATTAACAGAACACAGAGCAGTTTCTCAGAAAGCTTCTTTCCAGTTTTGAACGGAAGATATTTCCTTTTTCACCATAGCCTTCTATGGGCTTCAAATTTCCCTTTGCCAATTCCACAAGAACAGCCTTAACGAAAGACTTCTTGAAGGGAAAGATGTAACTCTGTGAGATGAATTAACAGAACACAGAGCGGTTTCTCAGAAAGCTTCTTTCCAGTTTTGAACGGAAGATATTTCCTTTTTCACCATAGCCCTCTATGGGCTTCCAAATATCCCTTTGCCAATTCCACAAGAACATCCTTAGCGAGAGGCTTCTTGAAGGGAAGGATGTAACTCTGGGAGATGACTTAACAGAACACAGAGCAGTTTCTCAGAAAGCTTCTTTCCAGTTTTGAACGGAAGATATTTCCTTTTTCACAATAGCCCTCTATGGGTTTCCAAATATCCCTTTGCCAATTCCACAAGAACAGCCTTAGCAAAAGGCTTCTTCAAGGGAATGATGTAACTCTGTGAGACGAATTAACAGAACACAGAGCAGTTTCTCAGAAAGCTTCTTTCCAGTTTTGAACGGAAGATATTTCCTTTTTCACCATAGGCCTCTATGGGCTTCCAAATATCCCTTTTCCAATACCACAAGAACAGCCTTAGCGAAAGGCTTCTTGAAGGGAAAGATGTAACTCTGTGAGATGAATTAACAGAACACAGAGCAGTTTCTCAGAAAGCTTCTTTCCAGTTTTGAACGGAAGATATTTCCTTTTTCACCATAGCCCTCTATGGGCTTCCAAATATCCCTTTACAAATTCCACAAGAACAGCCTTAGCGAAAGGCTTCTTGAAGGGAAAGATGTAACTCTGTGTGATGAATTAACAGAACACAGAGCGGTTTCTCAGAAAGCTTCTTTCCAGTTTTGAACGGAAGATATTTCCTTTTTCACCATAGCCCTCTATGGGCTTCCAAATATCCCTTTGCCAATTCCACAAGAACAGCCTTAGCGAAAGGCTTCTTGAAGGGAAAGATGTAACTCTGTGAGATGAATTAACAGAACACAAAGCAGTTTCTCAGAAAGCTTCTTTCCAGTTTTGAAGGGAAGATATTTGCTTTTTCACCATAGCCCTCTATGGACTTCCGAATATCCCTTTGCCAATTCCACAATAACAGCCTTAGCGAATGGCTTCTTGAAGGGAAAGATGTAACTCTGGGAGATGAATTAACAGAACACAGAGCAGTTTCTCAGAAAGCTTCATTCCAGTTTTGAACGGAAGATATTTCCTTTTTTACCGTACCCTCTATGGGCTTCCAAATATCCCTTTGCCAATTCCACAAGAACAGCCTTAGCGAAAGGCTTCTTGAAGGGAAAGATGTAACTCTGTGAGATGCATTAACAGAACACCGAGCAGTTTCTCAGAAAGCTTCTTTCCTGTTTTGAACGGAAGATATTTCCTTTTTCACCATAGCCCTCTATGGGCTTCCAAATATCCCTTTGCCAATTCCACAAGAACAGCCTTAGCGAAAGGCTTCTTCACGGGAAAGATGTAACTCTGTGAAACGAATTAACAGAACACAGAGCAGTTTCTCAGAAAGCTTCTTTCCAGTTTTGAACGGAAGATATTTCCTTTTTCACCATAGCCCTCTATGGGCTTCCAAATATCCCTTTGCCAATTCCACAAGAACAGCCTTAGCGAAAGGCTTCTTGAAGGGAAAGGTGTAACTCTGTGAGATGAATTAACAGAACACAGAGCAGTTTCTCAGAAAGCTTCTTTCCAGTTTTGAACGGAAGATATTTCCTTTTTTAACATAGCCCTCTATGGGCTTCCAAATATCCCTTTTCCAATTCCAAAAGAAGAGCCTTAGCGAAAGGCTTCTTGAAGGGAAAGGTGTAACTCCGTGAGATGAATTAACAGAACACAGAGCAGTTTCTCAGAAAGCTTCTTTCCAGTTTTGAACGGAAGGTATTTCCTTTTTCACCATAGCCCTCTAAGGGCTTCCAAATATCCCTTTGCCAATTCCACAAGAACAGCCTTAGCGAAAGGCTTCTTGAAGGGAAAGATGTAACTCTGTGAGATGCCTTAACAGAACACAGAGCAGTTTCTCAGAAAGCTTCTTTCCAGTTTTGAACGGAAGATATTTCCTTTATCGCCATAGCCCTCTATGGGCTTCCAAATATCCCTTTGCCAATTCCACAAGAACAGCCTTAGCGAAAGGCTTCTTGAAGGGAAAGACGTAACTCTGTGAGATGTATTAACAGAACACAGAGCAGTTTCTCAGAAAGCTTCTTTCCAGTTTTGAACGGAAGATATTTCCTTTTTCACCATAGCCCTCTAAGGGCTTCCAAATATCCCTTTTCCAATTCCACAAGAACAGCCTTAGCGAAAGGCTTCTTGAAGGGAAAGATGTAACTCTGTGAGATGAATTAACAGAACACAGAGCAGTTTCTCAGAAAGCTTCTTTCCAGTTTTGAACGGAAGATATTTCCTTTTTCACCATAGCCTTCTAAGGGCTTCCAAATATCCCTTTGCCAATTCCACAAGAACAGCCTTAGCGAAAGGCTTCTTCAAGGGAAAGATGTAACTCTGTGAGACGAATTAACAGAACACAGAGCAGTTTCTCAGAAAGCTTCTTTCCAGTTTTGAACGGAAGATATTTCCTTTTTCACCATAGCCCTCTATGGGCTTCCAAATATCCCTTTGCCAATTCCACAAGAACAGCCTTAGCGAAAGGATTCTTGAAGGGAAAGATGTAACTCTGTGAGATGAATTAACAGAACACAGAGCAGTTTCTCAGAAAGCTTCTTTCCAGTTTTCAACGGAAGATATTTCCTTTTTCACCATAGCCCTCTATGGGCTTCCAAATATCCCTTTGCCAATTCCACAAGAACAGCCTTAGCGAAAGGCTTCTAGAAGGGAAAGATGTATCTCTGTGGGATGAATTAACAGAACACAGAGCGGTTTCTCAGAAAGCTTCTTTCCAGTTTTGAACGGAAGATATTTCCTTTGTCACCATAGCCCTCTATGGGCTTCCAAATATCCCTTTGCCAATTCCACAAGAACAGCCTTAGCGAAAGGCTTCTTGAAGGGAAAGATGTAACTCTGTGAGATGAATTAACAGAACACAGAGCGGTTTCTCAGAAAGCTTCTTTCCAGTTTTGAACGGAAGATATTTCCTTTTTCACCATAGCCCTCTATGGGCTTCCAAATATCCCTTTGCCAATTCCACAAGAACAGCCTTAGCGAGAGGCTTCTTGAAGGGAAGGATGTAACTCTGGGAGATGAATTAAGAGAACACAGAGCAGTTTCTCAGAAAGCTTCTTTCCAGTTTTGAACGGAAGATATTTCCTTTTTCACCCTAGCCCTCTATGGGTTTCCAAATATCCCTTTGCCAATTCCACAAGAACAGCCTTAGCGAAAGGCTTCTTGAACGGAAAGATGTAACTCTGTGAGATGAATTAACAGAACACAGAGCAGTTTCTCAGAAAGCTTCTTTCCAGTTTTGAACGGAAGATATTTCCTTTTTCACCATAGCCCACGATGGGCTTCCAAATATTCCTTTGCCAATTCCACAAGAACAGCCTTAGGGAAAGGCTTCTTGAAGGGAAAGATGTAACTCTGTGAGACGAATTAACAGAACACAGAGCAGTTTCTCAGAAAGCTTCTTTCCAGTTTTGAAGGGAAGATATTTCCTTTTTCACCATAGCCCTCAATGGGCTTCCAAATATCCGTTTGCCAATTCCACAAGAACAGCCTTAGAGAAAGGCTTCTTGAAGGGAAAGATGTAACTCTGTGAGATGAATTAACAGAACACAGAGCAGTTTCTCAGAAAGCTTCTTTCCAGTTTTGAACGGAAGATATTTCCTTTTTCACCATAGCCCTCTATGGGCTTCCAAATATCCCTTTGCCAATTCCACAAGAACAGCCTTAGCGAAAGGCTTCTTGAAGGGAAAGATGTAACTCTGTGAGATGAATTAACAGAACACAGAGCAGTTTCTCAGAAAGCTTCTTTCCAGTTTTGAACGGAAGATATTTCCTTTTTCACCATAGCCTTCTATGTTCTTCCAAATATCCCTTTGCCAATTCCACAAGAACAGCCTTAGCGAAAGGCTTCATGAAGGGAAAGATGTAACTCTGTGAGATGAATTAACAGAACACAGAGCGGTTTCTCAGAAAGCTTCTTTCCAGTTTTGAACGGAAGATATTTCCTTTTTCACCATAGCCCTCTATGGGCTTCCAAATATCCCTTTGCCAATTCCACAAGAACAGCCTTAGCGAGAGGCTTCTTGAAGGGAAGGATGTAACTCTGGGAGATGAATTAACAGAACACAGAGCAGTTTCTCAGAAAGCTTCTTTCCAGTTTTGAACGGAAGATATTTCCTTTTTCACCATAGCCCTCTATGGGTTTCCAAATATCCCTTTGCCAATTCCACAAGAACAGCCTTAGAAAAAGGCTTCTTCAAGGGAATGATGTAACTCTGTGAGATGCATTAACAGAACACAGAGCAGTTTCTCAGAAAGCTTCTTTCCAGTTTTGAACGGAAGATATTTCCTTTTTCACCGTAGCCCTCTATGGGCTTCCAAATATCCCTTTGCCAATTCCACAAGAACAGCCTTAGCGAAAGGCTTCTTGAAGGGAAAGATGTAACTCTGTGAGATGAATTAACAGAACACAGAGCAGTTTCTCAGAAAGCTTCTTTCCAGTTTTGAAGGGAAGATATTTCCTTTTTCACCATAGCCCTCAATGGGCTTCCAAATATCCGTTTGCCAATTCCACAAGAACAGCCTTAGCGAAAGGCTTCTTGAAGGGAAAGATGTAACTCTGTGAGATGAATTAACAGAACACAGAGCAGTTTCTCAGAAAGCTTCTTTCCAGTTTTGAACGGAAGATATTTCCTTTTTCACCATAGCCCTCTATGGGCTTCCAAATATCCCTTTGCCAATTCCACAAGAACAGCCTTAGCGAGAGGCTTCTTGAAGGGAAGGATGTAACTCTGGGAGATGAATGAACAGAACACAGAGCAGTTTCTCAGAAAGCTTCTTTCCAGTTTTGAACGGAAGATATTTCCTTTTTCACCATAGCCCTGTATGGGTTTCCAAATATCCCTCTGCCAATTCCACAAGAACAGCCTTAGCAGAAGGCTTCTTCAAGGGAATGATGTAACTCTGTGAGATGCATTAACAGAACACAGAGCAGTTTCTCAGAAAGCTTCTTTCCAGTTTTGAACGGAAGATATTTCCTTTTTCACCATAGCCCTCTATGGGCTTCCAAATATCCGTTTGCCAATTCCACATGAACAGCCTTATCGAAAGGCTTCTTCAAGGGAAAGATGGAACTCTGTGGGATGAATTAACAGAATACAGAGCAGTTTCTCAGAAAGCTTCATTCCAGTTTTGAACGGAAGATATTTCCTTTTTTACCGTACCCTCTATGGGCTTCCAAATATCCCTTGGCCAATTCCACAAGAACAGCCTTAGCGAAAGGTTTCTTGAAGGGAAAGATGTAACTCTGTGAGATGCATTAACAGAACACTGAGCAGTTTCTCAGAAAGCTTCTTTCCAGTTTTGAACGGAAGATATTTCCTTTTTCACCATAGCCCTCTATGGGCTTCCAAATATCCCTTTGCCAATTTCACAAGAACAGCCTTAGCGAAAGGCTTCTTGAAGGGAAAGATGTAACTCTGTGAGATGAATTAACAGAACACAGAGCAGTTTCTCAGAAAGCTTCTTTCCTGTTTTGAACGGAAGATATTACCTTTTTCACCATAGCCCTCTATGGGCTTCCAAATATCCCTTTGCCAATTCCACAAGAACAGCCTTAGCGAAAGGCTTCTTCACGGGAAAGATGTAACTCTGTGAAACGAATTAACAGAACACAGAGCAGTTTCTCAGAAAGCTTCTTTCCAGTTTTGAACGGAAGATATTTCCTTTTTCACCATAGCCCTCTATGGGCTTCCAAATATCCCTTTGCCAATTCCACAAGAACAGCCTTAGCGAAAGGCTTCTTGAAGGGAAAGATGTAACTCTGTGAGATGAATTAACAGAACACAGAGCAGTTTCTCAGAAAGCTTCTTTCCAGTTTTGAACGGAAGATATTTCCTTTTTCACCATAGCCTTCTAAGGGCTTCCAAATATCCCTTTGCCAATTCCACAAGAACAGCCTTAGCGAAAGGCTTCTTCAAGGGAAAGATGTAACTCTGTGAGACGAATTAACGGAACACAGAGCAGTTTCTCAGAAAGCTTCTTTCCAGTTTTGAAGGGAAGATATTTCCTTTTTCACCATAGCCCTCTATGGGCTTCCAAATATCCCTTTGCCAATTCCACAAGAACAGCCTTAGCGAAAGGATTCTTGAAGGGAAAGATGTAACTCTGTGAGATGAATTAACAGAACACAGAGCAGTTTCTCAGAAAGCTTCTTTCCAGTTTTCAACGGAAGATATTTCCTTTTTCACCATAGCCCTCTATGGGCTTCCAAATATCCCTTTGCCAATTCCACAAGAACAGCCTTAGCGAAAGGCTTCTTGAAGGGAAAGATGTATCTCTGTGGGATGAATTAACAGAACACAGAGCGGTTTCTCAGAAAGCTTCTTTCCAGTTTTGAACGGAAGATATTTCCTTTTTCAAAATAGCCCTCTATGGGGTTCCAAATATCCCTTTGCCAATTCCACAAGAACAGCCTTAGCGAAAGGCTTCTTGAAGGGAAAGATGTAACTCTGTGAGATGAATTAAAAGAACACAGAGCGGTTTCTCAGAAAGCTTCTTTCCAGTTTTGAACGGAAGATATTTCCTTTTTCACCACAGCCTTCTATGGGCTTCCAAATATCCCTTTGCCAATTCCACAAGAACAGCCTTAGCGAAAGGCTTCTTCAAGGGAAAGATGTAACTCTGTGAGACGAATTAACAGAACACAGAGCAGTTTCTCAGAAAGCTTCTTTCCAGTTTTGAATTGAAGATATTTCCTTTTTCACCTTAGGCCTCTATGGGCTCCCAAATATCCCTTTGCCAATTCCACAAGAACAGCCTTAGCGAAAGGATCCTTGAAGGGAAAGATGTAACTCTGTGAGATGAATTAACAGAACACAGAGCAGTTTCTCAGAAAGCTTCTTTCCAGTTTTCAACGGAAGATATTTCCTTTTTGACCATAGCCCTCTATCGGCTTCCAAATATCCCTTTGCCAATTCCACAAGAACAGCCTTATCGAAAGGCTTCTTGAAGGGAAAGATGTAACTCTGTGAGATGAATTAACAGAACACAGAGCGGTTTCTCAGAAAGCTTCTTTCCAGTTTTGAACGGAAGATATTTCCTTTTTCACCATAGCCCTCTATGGGCTTCCAAATATCCCTTTGTCAATTCCACAAGAACAGCCTTAGCGAGAGGCTTCTTGAAGGGAAGGATGTAACTCTGGGAGATGACTTAACAGAACACAGAGCAGTTTCTCAGAAAGCTTCTTTCCAGTTTTGAACGGAAGATATTTACTTTTTCACCATAGCCCTCTAGGGGTTCCAAATATCCGTTTGCCAATTCCATAAGATCAGCCTTAGCGAAATTCTTCTTTAAGGGAAAGATGTAACTCTGTGAGATGAATTAACAGAACACAGAGCAGTTTCTCAGAAAGCTTCTTTCCAGTTTTGAACGGAAGATATTTCCTTTTTCACCATAGCCCTCTATGGGCTTCCAAATATCCCTTTGCCAATTCCACAAGAACAGCCTTAGCGAAAGGCTTCTTGAAGTGAAAGATGTAACTCTGTGAGATGAATTAACAGAACACAGAGCAGTTTCTCAGAAAGGTTCTTTCCAGTTTTGAACGGAAGATATTTCCTTTTTCACCATAGCCCTCTATGGGCTTCCAAATATCCCTTTGCCAATTCCACAAGAACAGCCTTAGCGAAAGGCTTCTTGAAGGGAAAGATGTAACTCTGTGAGATGAATTAACAGAAAACAGAGCGGTTTCTCAGAAAGCTTCTTTCCAGTTTTGAACGGAAGATATTTCCTTTTTCACCATAGCCCTCTATGGGCTTCCAAATATCCCTTTGCCAATTCCACAAGAACAGACTTAACGAAAGGCTTCTTGTAGGGAAAGATGTAACTCTGTGAGATGAATTAACAGAACACAGAGCAGTTTCTCAGAAAGCTTCTTTCCAGTTTTGAACGGAAGATATTTCCTTTTTCACCATAGCCCTCTATGGGCTTCCAAATATCCCTTTGCCAATTCCACAAGAACAGCCTTAGCGAAAGGCTTCTTGAAGGGAAAGATGTAACTCTGTGAGATGAATTAACAGAACACAGAGCGGTTTCTCAGAAAGCTTCTTTCCAGTTTTGAAAGGAAGATATTTCCTTTTTCACCATAGCCCTCTATGGGCTTCCAAATATCCCTTTGCCAATTCCACAAGAACAGCCTTAGCAAAAGGCTTCTTGAAGGGAAAGATGTAACTCTGTGAGATGAATTAACAGAACACAGAGCGGTTTCTCAGAAAGCTTCTTTCCAGTTTTGAACGGAAGATATTTCCTTTTTCACCATAGCCCTCTATGGGCTTCCAAATATCCCTTTGCCAATTCCACAAGAACAGCCTTAGCGAACGGCTTCTTGAAGGGAAAGATGTAACTCTGTGAGATGAATTAACAGAACACAGAGCAGTTTCTCAGAAAGCTTCTTTCCAGTTTTGAACGGAAGATATTTCCTTTTTCACCATAGCCTTCTAAGGGCTTCCAAATATCCCTTTGCCAATTCCACAAGAACAGCCTTAGAGAAAGGCTTCTTGAAGGGAAAGATGTAACGCTGTGAGATGAATTAACAGAACATAGAGCGGTTCCTCAGAAAGCTTCCTTCCAGTTTCGAACGGAAGATATTTCCTTTTTCACCATAGCCCTCTATGGGCTTCCAAACATCCCTTTGCCAATTCCACAAGAACAGCCTTAGCGAAAGGCTTCTTGAAGGGAAAGATGTAACTCTGTGAGATGAATTAACAGAACACAGAGCAGTTTCTCAGAAAGCTTCTTTCCAGTTTTAAACAGAAGATATTTCCTTTTTCACCATGGCCCTCTATGGGCTTCCAAATATCCCTTTGCCAATTCCGCAAGAACAGCCTTAGGGAAAGTCTTCTTGAAGGGAAAGATGTAACTCTGTGAGATGAATTAACAGAACACAGAGCAGTTTCTCAGAAAGCTTCTTTCCAGTTTTGAACGGAAGATATTTCCTTTTTCACCATAGATGTCTATGGGCTTCCAAATATCCCTTTGCCAATTCCAAAAGAACAGCCTTAGCGAAAGGCTTCTTGAAGGGAAAGATGTAACTCTGTGAGATGAATTAACAGAACACAGAGCAGTTTCTCAGAAAGCTTCTTTCCAGTTTTGAACGGAAGATATTCCCTTTTTCACCATAGCCTTCTAAGGGCTTCCAAATATCCCTTTGCCAATTCCACAAGAACAGCCTTAGCGAAAGGCTTCTTGAAGGGAAAGATGTAACGCTGTGAGATGAATTAACAGAACATAGAGCGGTTCCTCAGAAAGCTTCTTTCCAGTTTCGAACGGAAGATATTTCCTTTTTCCCCATAGCCCTCTATGGGCTTCCAAATATCCCTTTGCCAATTCCACAAGAACAGCCTTAGCGAAAGGCTTCTTGAAGGGAAAGATGTAACTCTGTGAGATGAATTAACAGAACACAGAGCAGTTTCTCAGAAAGCTTCTTTCCTGTTTTGAACAGAAGATATTTCCTTTTTCACCATGGCCCTCTATGGGCTTCCAAATATCCCTTTGCCAATTCCGCAAGAACAGCCTTAGCGAAAGTCTTCTTGAAGGGAAAGATGTAACTCTGTGCGATGAATTAACAGAACACAGAGCAGTTTCTCAGAAAGCTTCTTTCCAGTTTTGAACGGAAGATATTTCCTTTTTCACCATAGACGTCTATGGGCTTCCAAATATCCCTTTGCCATTTCCACAAGAACAGCCTTAGCGAAAGGCTTCTTGAAGGGAAAGATGTAACTCTGTGAGATGAATTAACAGAACACAGAGCAGTTTCTCAGAAAGTTTCTTTCCAGTTTTGAACGGAAGATATTTCCTTTTTCACCATAGCCCTCTATGGGCTTCCAAATATCCCTTTGACAATTCCAAAAGAACAGCCTTAGCGAAAGGCTTCTTGAAGGGAAAGATGTAACTCTGTGAGATGAATTAACAGAACACAGAGCAGTTTCTCAGAAAGCTTCTTTCCAGTTTTGAACGGAAGATATTTCCTTTTTCACCACAGCCCTCTATGGGCTTCCAAATATCCCTTTGCCAATTCCACAAGAACAGCCTTAGCGAAAGGCTTCTTGAAGGGAAAGATGTAACTCTGTGAGATGAATTAACAGAACACAGAGCAGTTTCTCAGAAAGCTTCTTTCCAGTTTTGAACGGAGGATATTTCCTTTTTCATCATAGCCCTCTATGGGCTTCCAAATATCCCTTTGCCAATTCCACAAGAACAGCCTTAGCGAAAGGCTTCTTGAAGGGAAAGATGTAACTCTGTGAGATGAATTAACAGAACACAGAGCAGTTTCTCATAAAGCTTCTTTCCAGTTTTGAACGGAAGATATTTCCTTTTTCACCATAGCCCTCTATGGGCTTTCAAATATCCCTTTGCCAATTCCACAAGAACAGCCTTAGCGAAAGGCTTCTTGTAGGGAAAGATGTAACTCTGTGAGATGAATTAAGAGAACACAGAGCAGTTTCTCAGAAAGCTTCTTTCCAGTTTTGAACGGAAGATATTTCCTTTTTCACCATAGCCCTCTATGGGCTTCCAAATATCCCTTTGCCAATTCCGCAAGAACAGCCTTAGCGAAAGGCTTCTTGAAGGGAAAGATGTAACTCTGTGAGATGAATTAACAGAACACAGAGCAGTTTCTCAGAAAGTTTCTTTCCAATTTTGAACGGAAGATATTTCCTTTTTCACCATAGCCCTCTATGGGCTTCCAAATATCCCTTTGCCAATTCCACAAGAACAGCCTAAGCGAAAGGCTTCTTGAAGGGAAAGATGTAACTCTGTGAGATGAATTAACAGAACACAGAGCGGTTTCTCAGAAAGCTTCTTTCCAGTTTTGAACGGAAGATATTTCCTTTTTCACCATAGCCCTCTATGGGCTTCCAAATATCCCTTTGCCAATTCCACAAGAACAGCCTTAGCGAAAGGCTTCTTGAAGGGAAAGATGTAACTCTGTGAGATGAATTAACAGAACACAGAGCAGTTTCTCAGAAAGCTTCTTTCCAGTTTTGAACGGAAGATATTTCCTTTTTCACCATAGCCCTCTATGGGCTTCCAAATATCCCTTTGCCAATTCCACAAGAACAGCCTTAGCGAAAGGCTTCTTGAAGGGAAAGATGTAACTCTGTGAGATGAATTAACAGAACACAGAGCAGTTTCTCAGAAAGCTTCTTTCCAGTTTTGAACGGAAGATATTTCCTTTTTCACCATAGCCCTCTATGGGCTTCCAAATATCCCTTTGCCAATTCCACAAGAACAGCCTTAGCGAAAGGCTTCTTGAAGGGAAAGATGTAACTCTCTGAGATGAATTAACAGAACACAGAGCAGTTTCTCAGAAAGCTTCTTTCCAGTTTTGAACGGAAGATATTTCCTTTTTCACCATAGCCGTCTAGGGCTTCCAAATATCCCTTTGCCAATTCCACAAGAACAGCCTTAGCGAAAGGCTTCTTGAAGGGAAAGATGTAACTCTGTGAGATGAATTAACAGAACACAGAGCAGTTTCTCAGAAAGCTTCTTTCCAGTTTTGAACGGAAGATATTTCCTTTTTCACCATAGCCCTCTATGGGCTTCCAAATATCCCTTTGCCAATTCCACAAGAACAGCCTTAGCGAAAGGCTTCTTGAAGGGAAAGATGTAACTCTGTGAGATGAATTAACAGAACACAGAGCAGTTTCTCAGAAAGCTTCTTTCCAGTTTTGAACGGAAGATATTTCCTTTTTCACCATAGCCCTCTATGGGCTTCCAAATATCCCTTTGCCAATTCCACAAGAACAGCCTTAGCGAAAGGCTTCTTGAAGGGAAACATGTAACTCTGTGAGATGAATTAACAGAAAACAGAGCGGTTTCTCAGAAAGCTTCTTTCCAGTTTTGAACGGAAGATATTTCCTTTTTCACCATAGCCCTCTATGGGCTTCCAAATATCCCTTTGCCAATTCCACAGGAACAGCCTTAGCGAAAGGCTTCTTGAAGGGAAAGATGTAACTCTCTGAGATGAATTAACAGAACACAGAGCAGTTTCTCAGAATGCTTCTTTCCAGTTTTGAACGGAAGATATTTCCTTTTTCACCATAGCCCTCTATGGGCTTCCAAATATCCCTTTGCCAATTCCGCAAGAACAGCCTTAGCGAAAGGCTTCTTGAAGGGAAAGATGTAACTCTGTGAGATGAATTAACAGAACACAGAGCAGTTTCTCAGAAAGATTCTTTCCAATTTTGAACGGAAGATATTTCCTTTTTCACCATAGCCCTCTATGGGCTTCCAAATATCCCTTTGCCTATTCCACAAGAACAGCCTTAGCGAAAGGCTTCTTGAAGGGAAAGATGTAACTCTGTGAGATGAATTAACAGAACACAGAGCGGTTTCTCAGAAAGCTTCTTTCCAGTTTTGAACGGAAGATATTTCCTTTTTCACCATAGCCCTCTATGGGCTTCCAAATATCCCTTTGCCAATTCCACAAGAACAGCCTTAGCGAAAGGCTTCTTGAAGGGAAAGATGTAACTCTGTGAGATGAATTAACAGAAAACAGAGCAGTTTCTCAGAAAGCTTCTTTCCAGTTTTGAACGGAAGATATTTCCTTTTTCACCATAGCCCTCTATGGGCTTCCAAATATCCCTTTGCCAATTCCACAAGAACAGCCTTAGCGAAAGGCTTCTTGTAGGGAAAGATGTAACTCTGTGAGATGAATTAACAGAACACAGAGCAGTTTCTCAGAAAGCTTCTTTCCAGTTTTGTACGGAAGGTATTTCCTTTTTCACCATAGTCCTCTATGGGCTTCCAAATATCCCTTTGCCAATTCCACAAGAACAGCCTTAGCGAAAGGCTTCTTGAAGGGAAAGATGTAACTCTGTGAGATGAATTAACAGAACACAGAGCGGTTTCTCAGAAAGCTTCCTTCCAGTTTTGAAAGGAAGATATTTCCTTTTTCACCATAGCCCTCTATGGGCTTCCAAATATCCCTTTGCCAATTCCACAAGAACAGCCTTAGCGAAAGGCTTCTTGAAGGGAAAGATGTAACTCTGTGAGATGAATTAACAGAAAACAGAGCGGTTTCTCAGAAAGCTTCTTTCCAGTTTTGAACGGAAGATATTTCCTTTTTCACCATAGCCCTCTATGGGCTTCCAAATATCCCTTTGCCAATTCCACAGGAACAGCCTTAGCGAAAGGCTTCTTGAAGGGAAAGATGTAACTCTCTGAGATGAACTAACAGAACACAGAGCGGTTTCCCAGAAATCTTCTTTCCAGTTTTGAACGGAAGATATTTCCTTTTTCACCACAGCCCTCTAAGGGGTTCCAAATATCCCTTTGCCAATTCCAAAAGAACAGCCTTAACGAAAGGCTTCTTGAAGGGAAAGATGTAACTCTGTGAGATGAATTAACAGAACACAGAGCAGTTTCTCAGAAAGCTTCTTTCCAGTTTTGAACGGAAGATATTTCCTGTTTCACCATAGCCCTCTATGGGCTTCCAAATATCCCTTTGCCAATTCCACAAGAACAGCCTTAACGAAACGCTTCTTGAAAGGAAAGATGTAACTCTGTGAGATGAATTAACAGAACACAGAGCAGTTTCTCAGAATGCTTCTTTCCAGTTTTGAACGGAAGATATTTCCTTTTTCACCATAGCCTTCTTTGGGCTTCCAAATATCATTTTACCAATTCCACAAGAACAGCCTTAGCGAAAGGTTTCTTGAAGGGAAAGATGTAACTCTGTGAGATGAATTAACAGAACACAGAGCAGTTTCTCAGAAAGCTTCTTTCCAGTTTTGAACGGAAGATATTTCCTTTTTCACCATAGCCCTCTATGGGCTTCCAAATATCCCTTTGCCAATTCCACAAGAACAGCCTTAGCGAAAGGCTTCTTGAAGGGAAAGATGTAACTCTGTGAGATGAATTAACGGAACATAGAGCGGTATCTCAGAAAGCTTCTTTCCAGTTTTGAACGGAAGATATTTCCTTTTTCACCATAGCCCTCTATGGGCTTCCAAATATCCCTTTGCCAATTCCACAAGAACAGCCTTAGCAAAAGGCTTCTTGAAGGGAAAGATGTAACTCTGTGAGATGAATTAACAGAACACAGAGCGGTTTCTCAGAAAGCTTCTTTCCAGTTTTGAACGGAAGATATTTCCTTTTTCACCATAGCCCTCTATGGGCTTCCAAATATCCCTTTGCCAATTCCACAAGAACAGCCTTAGCGAAAGGCTTCTTGAAGGGAAAGACGTAACTCTGTGAGATGAATTAACAGAACACAGAGCAGTTTCTCAGAAAGCTTCTTTCCAGTTTTGAACGGAAGATATTTCCTTTTTCACCATAGCCCTCTATGGGCTTCCAAATATCCCTTTGCCAATTCCGCAAGAACAGCCTTAGCGAAAGGCTTCTTGAAGGGAAAGATGTAACTCTGTGAGATGAATTAACAGAACACAGAGCAGTTTCTCAGAAAGCTTCTTTCCAGTTTTGAACGGAAGATATTTCCTTTTTCACCATAGCCCTCTATGGGCTTTCAAATATCCCTTTGCCAATTCCACAAGAACAGCCTTAGCGAAAGGCTTCTTGAAGGGAAAGATGTAACTCTGTGAGATGAATTAACAGAACACAGAGCAGTTTCTCAGAAAGTTTCTTTCCAGTTTTGAACGGAAGGTATTTCCTTTTTCACCATAGCCCTCTATGGGCTTCCAAATATCCCTTTGCCAATTCCACAAGAACAGCCTTAGCGAAAGGCTTCTTGAAGGGAAAGATGTAACTCTGTGAGATGAATTAACAGAACACAGAGCGGCTTCTCAGAAAGCTTCTTTCCAGTTTTGAACGGAAGATATTTCCTTTTTCACCATAGCCCTCTATGGGCTTCCAAATATCCCTTTGCCAATTCCACAAGAACAGCCTTAGCGAAAGGCTTCTTGAAGGGAAAGACGTAACTCTGTTAGATGAATTAAAGAACACAGAGCAGTTTCTCAGAAAGCTTCTTTCCAGTTTTGAACGGAAGATATTTCCTTTTTCACCATAGACGTCTATGGGCTTCCAAATATCCCTTTGCCAATTCCACAAGAACAGCCTTAGCGAAAGGCTTCTTGAAGGGAAAGATGTAACTCTGTGAGATGAATTAACAGAACACAGAGCAGTTTCTCAGAAAGTTTCTTTCCAGTTTTGAACGGAAGATATTTCCTTTTTCACCATAGCCCTCTATGGGCTTCCAAATATCCCTTTGCCAATTCCACAAGAACAGCCTTAGCGAAAGGCTTCTTGAAGGGAAAGATGTAACTCTGTGAGATGAATTAACAGAACACAGAGCAGTTTCTCAGAAAGCTTCTTTCCAGTTTGAACGGAAGATATTTCCTTTTTCACCATAGCCCTCTATGGGCTTCCAAATATCCCTTTGCCAATTCCACAAGAACAGCCTTAGCGAAAGGCTTCTTGAAGGGAAAGATGTAACTCTCTGAGATGAATTAACAGAACACAGAGCAGTTTCTCAGAAAGCCTCTTTCCAGTTTTGAACGGAAGATATTTCCTTTTTCACCATAGCCGTCTAGGGCTTCCAAATATCCCTTTGCCAATTCCACAAGAACAGCCTTAGCGAAAGGCTTCTTGAAGGGAAAGATGTAACACTGTGAGATGAATTAACAGAACACAGAGCAGTTTCTCAGAAAGCTTCTTTCCAGTTTTGAACGGAAGATATTTCCTTTTTCACCATAGCCCTCTATGGGCTTCCAAATATCCCTTTGCCAATTCCACAAGAACAGCCTTAGCGAAAGGCTTCTTGAAGGGAAAGATGTAACTCTGTGAGATGAATTAACAGAACACAGAGCAGTTTCTCAGAAAGCTTCTTTCCAGTTTTGAACGGAAGATATTTCCTTTTTCACCATAGCCCTCTATGGGCTTCCAAATATCCCTTTGCCAATTCCACAAGAACAGCCTTAGCGAAAGGCTTCTTGAAGGGAAAGATGTAACTCTGTGAGATGAATTAACAGAACACAGAGCAGTTTCTCAGAAAGCTTCTTTCCAGTTTTGAACGGAAGATATTTCCTTTTTCACCATAGCCCTCTACGGGCTTCGAAATATCCCTTTGCCAATTCCACAAGAACAGCCTTAGCGAAAGGCTTCTTGAAGGGAAAGATGTAACTCTGTGAGATGAATTAACAGAACACATAGCAGTTTCTCAGAAAGCTTCTTTCCAGATTTGAACGGAAGATATTTCCTTTTTCATCATAGCCCTCTAAGGGATTCCAAATATCCCTTGGCCAATTCCAAAAGAACAGCCTTAGCGAAAGGCTTCTTGAAGGGAAAGATGTAACTCTGTGAGATGAATTAACAGAACACAGAGCAGTTTCTCAGAAAGCTTCTTTCCAGTTTTGAACGGAAGATATTTCCTTTTTCACCACAGCCCTCTATGGGCTTCCAAATATCCCTTTGCCAATTCCACAAGAACAGACTTAGCGAAAGGCTTCTTGAAGGGAATGATGTAACTCTGTGAGATGAATTAACAGAACACAGAGCAGTTTCTCAGAAAGCTTCTTTCCAGTTTTGAACGGAAGATATTTCCTTTTTCATCATAGCCCTCTATGGGCTTCCAAATATCCCTTTGCCAATTCCACAAGAACAGCCTTAGCAAAAGGCTTCTTGAAGGGAAAGATGTAACTCTGTGAGATGAATTAACAGAACACAGAGCAGTTTCTCAGAAAGCTTCTTTCCATTTTTGAACGGAAGATATTTCCTTTTTCACCATAGCCCTCTATGGGCTTTCAAATATCCCTTTGCCAATTCCACAAGAACAGCCTTAGCGAAAGGCTTCTTGAAGGGAAAGATGTAACTCTGTGAGATGAATTAACAGAACACAGAGCAGTTTCTCAGAAAGCTTCTTTCCAGTTTTGAACGGAAGATATTTCCTTTTTCACCATAACCCTCTATGGGCTTCCAAATATCCCTTTGCCAATTCCACAAGAACAGCCTTAGCGAAAGGCTTCTTGAAGGGAAAGATGTAACTCTGTGAGATGAATTAACAGAACACAGAGCAGTTTCTCAGAAAGTTTCTTTCCAGTTTTGAACGGAAGATATTTCCTTTTTCACCATAGCCCTCTAGGGGTTCCAAATATCCGTTTGCCAATTCCACAAGATCAGCCTTAGCGAAAGGCTTCTGGAAGGGAAAGATGTAACTCTGTGAGATGAATTAACAGAACACAGAGCAGTTCCTCAGAAAGCTTCTTTCCAGTTTTGAACGGAAGATATTTCCTTTTTCACCATAGCCCTCTATGGGCTTCCAAATATCCCTTTGCCAATTCCACAAGAACAGCCTTAGCGAAAGGCTTCTTGAAGGGAAAGATGTAACTCTGTGAGATGAATTAACAGAACACAGAGCAGTTTCTCAGAGAATATCTTCCAGTTTTGAACGGAAGATATTTTCTTTTTCACCATAGCCCTCTATGGGCTTCCAAATATCCCTTTGCCAATTCCACAAGAACAGCCTTAGCGAAAGGCTTCTTGAAGGGAAAGATGTAACTCTGTGAGATGAATTAACAGAACACAGAGCAGTTTCTCAGAAAGCTTCTTTCCAGTTTTGAACGGAAGATATTTCCTTTTTCACCATAGCCCTCTATGGGCTTCCAAATATCCCTTTGCCAATTCCACAAGAACAGCCTTAGCGAAAGGCTTCTTGAAGGGAAAGACGTAACTCTGTTAGATGAATTAACAGAACACAGAGCAGTTTCTCCGAAAGCTTCTTTCCAGTTTTGAACGGAAGATATTTCCTTTTTCACCATAGCCCTCTACGGGCTTCGAAATATCCCTTTGCCAATTCCACAAGAACAGCCTTAGCGAAAGGCTTCTTGAAGGGAAAGATGTAACTCTGTGAGATGAATTAACAGAACACATAGCAGTTTCTCAGAAAGCTTCTTTCCAGATTTGAACGGAAGATATTTCCTTTTTCATCATAGCCCTCTAAGGGATTCCAAATATCCCTTGGCCAATTCCAAAAGAACAGCCTTAGCGAAAGGCTTCTTGAAGGGAAAGATGTAACTCTGTGAGATGAATTAACAGAACACAGAGCAGTTTCTCAGAAAGCTTCTTTCCAGTTTTGAACGGAAGATATTTCCTTTTTCACCACAGCCCTCTATGGGCTTCCAAATATCCCTTTGCCAATTCCACAAGAACAGCCTTAGCGAAAGGCTTCTTGAAGGGAAAGATGTAACTCTGTGAGATGAATTAACAGAACACAGAGCAGTTTCTCAGAAAGCTTCTTTCCAGTTTTGAACGGAAGATATTTCCTTTTTCATCATAGCCCTCTATGGGCTTCCAAATATCCCTTTGCCAATTCCACAAGAACAGCCTTAGCAAAAGGCTTCTTGAAGGGAAAGATGTAACTCTGTGAGATGAATTAACAGAACACAGAGCAGTTTCTCAGAAAGCTTCTTTCCAGTTTTGAACGGAAGATATTTCCTTTTTCACCATAGCCCTCTATGGGCTTCCAAATATCCCTTTGCCAATTCCACAAGAACAGCCTTAGCGAAAGGCTTCTTGAAGGGAAAGATGTAACTCTGTGAGATGAATTAACAGAACACAGAGCAGTTTCTCAGAAAGTTTCTTTCCAGTTTTGAACGGAAGATATTTCCTTTTTCACCATAGCCCTCTAGGGGTTCCAAATATCCGTTTGCCAATTCCACAAGATCAGCCTTAGCGAAAGGCTTCTGGAAGGGAAAGATGTAACTCTGTGAGATGAATTAACAGAACACAGAGCAGTTCCTCAGAAAGCTTCTTTCCAGTTTTGAACGGAAGATATTTCCTTTTTCACCATAGCCCTCTATGGGCTTCCAAATATCCCTTTGCCAATTCCACAAGAACAGCCTTAGCGAAAGGCTTCTTGAAGGGAAAGATGTAACTCTGTGAGATGAATTAACAGAACACAGAGCAGTTTCTCAGAGAATATCTTCCAGTTTTGAACGGAAGATATTTTCTTTTTCACCATAGACCTCTATGGGCTTCCAAATATCCCTTTGCCAATTCCACAAGAACAGCCTTAGCGAAAGGCTTCTTGAAGGGAAAGATGTAACTCTGTGAGATGAATTAACAGAACACAGAGCAGTTTCTCAGAAAGCTTCTTTCCAGTTTTGAACGGAAGATATTTCCTTTTTCACCATAGCCCTCTATGGGCTTCCAAATATCCCTTTGCCAATTCCACAAGAACAGCCTTAGCGAAAGGCTTCTTGAAGGGAAAGACGTAACTCTGTTAGATGAATTAACAGAACACAGAGCAGTTTCTCCGAAAGCTTCTTTCCAGTTTTGAACGGAAGATATTTCCTTTTTCACCATAGCCCTCTACGGGCTTCGAAATATCCCTTTGCCAATTCCACAAGAACAGCCTTAGCGAAAGGCTTCTTGAAGGGAAAGATGTAACTCTGTGAGATGAATTAACAGAACACATAGCAGTTTCTCAGAAAGCTTCTTTCCAGATTTGAACGGAAGATATTTCCTTTTTCATCATAGCCCTCTAAGGGATTCCAAATATCCCTTGGCCAATTCCAAAAGAACAGCCTTAGCGAAAGGCTTCTTGAAGGGAAAGATGTAACTCTGTGAGATGAATTAACAGAACACAGAGCAGTTTCTCAGAAAGCTTCTTTCCAGTTTTGAACGGAAGATATTTCCTTTTTCACCACAGCCCTCTATGGGCTTCCAAATATCCCTTTGCCAATTCCACAAGAACAGCCTTAGCAAAAGGCTTCTTGAAGGGAAAGATGTAACTCTGTGAGATGAATTAACAGAACACAGAGCAGTTTCTCAGAAAGCTTCTTTCCAGTTTTGAA
This sequence comes from Chlorocebus sabaeus, assembly GCF_047675955.1. Lineage (NCBI taxonomy): Eukaryota > Metazoa > Chordata > Mammalia > Primates > Cercopithecidae > Chlorocebus > Chlorocebus sabaeus. The sequence continues at coordinate 1,049,003 of NW_027327870.1, read as the reverse complement.
CGGAAGATATTTCCTTTTTCACCATAGCCCTCTATGGGCTTTCAAATATCCCTTTGCCAATTCCACAAGAACAGCCTTAGCGAAAGGCTTCTTGAAGGGAAAGATGTAACTCTGTGAGATGAATTAACAGAACACAGAGCAGTTTCTCAGAAAGCTTCTTTCCAGTTTTGAACGGAAGATATTTCCTTTTTCACCATAGCCCTCTATGGGCTTCCAAATATCCCTTTGCCAATTCCGCAAGAACAGCCTTAGCGAAAGGCTTCTTGAAGGGAAAGATGTAACTCTGTGACATGAATTAACAGAACACAGAGCAGTTTCTCAGAAAGTTTCTTTCCAATTTTGAACGGAAGATATTTCCTTTTTCACCATAGCCCTCTATGGGCTTCCAAATATCCCTTTGCCAATTCCACAAGAACAACGTAAGCGAACGGCTTCTTGAAGGGAAAGATGTAACTCTGTGAGATGAATTAACAGAACACAGAGCGGTTTCTCAGAAAGCTTCTTTCCAGTTTTGAACGTAAGATATTTCCTTTTTCACCATAGCCCTCTATGGGCTTCCAAATATCCCTTTCCCAATTCCACAAGAACAGCCTTAGCGAAAGGCTTCTTGAAGGGAAAGATGTAACTCTGTGAGATGAATTAACAGAACACAGAGCAGTTTCTCAGAAAGCTTCTTTCCAGTTTTGAACGGAAGATATTTCCTTTTTCACCATAGCCCTCTATGGGCTTCCAAATATCCCTTTGCCAATTCCACAAGAACAGCCTTAGCGAAAGGCTTCTTGAAGGGAAAGATGTAACTCTGTGAGATGAATTAACAGAACACAGAGCAGTTTCTCAGAAAGCTTCTTTCCAGTTTTGAACGGAAGATATTTCCTTTTTCACCATAGCCCTCTATGGGCTTCCAAATATCCCTTTGCCAATTCCACAAGAACAGCCTTAGCGAAAGGCTTCTTGAAGGGAAAGATGTAACTCTGTGAGATGAATTAACAGAACACTGAGCAGTTTCTCAGAAAGCTTCTTTCCAGTTTTGAACGGAAGATATTTCCTTTTTCACCATAGCCCTCTATGGGCTTCCAAATATCCCTTTGCCAATTCCGCAAGAACAGCCTTAGCGAAAGGCTTCTTGAAGGGAAAGATGTAACTCTGTGAGATGAATTAACAGAACACAGAGCAGTTTCTCAGAAAGATTCTTTCCAATTTTGAACGGAAGATATTTCCTTTTTCACCATAGCCCTCTATGGGCTTCCAAATATCCCTTTGCCAATTCCACAAGAACAGCCTTAGCGAAAGGCTTCCAGAAGGGAAAGATGTAACTCTGTGAGATGAATTAACAGAACACAGAGCGGTTTCTCAGAAAGCTTCTTTCCAGTTTTGAACGGAAGATATTTCCTTTTTCACCATAGCCCTCTATGGGCTTCCAAATATCCCTTTGCCAATTCCACAAGAACAGCCTTAGCGAAAGGCTTCTTGAAGGGAAAGATGTAACTCTGTGAGATGAATTAACAGAACACAGAGCAGTTTCTCAGAAAGGTTCTTTCCAGTTTTGGACGGAAGATATTTCCTTTTTCACCGTAGCCCTCTATGGGCTTCCAAATATCCCTTTGCCAATTCCACAAGAACAGCCTTAGCGAAAGGCTTCTTGAAGGGAAAGATGTAACTCTCTGAGATGAATTAACAGAAAACAGAGCGGTTTCTCAGAAAGCTTCTTTCCAGTTTTGAACGGAAGATATGTCCTTTTTCACCATAGCCCTCTATGGGCTTCCAAATATCCCTTTGCCAATTCCACAGTAACAGCCTTAGCGAAAGGCTTCTTGAAGGGAAAGATGTAACTCTCTGAGATGAATTAACAGAACACAGAGCGGTTTCTCAGAAATCTTCTTTCCAGTTTTGAACGGAAGATATTTCCTTTTTCACCACAGCCCTCTAAGGGGTTCCAAATATCCCTTTGCCAATTCCAAAAGAACAGCCTTAGCGAAAGGCTTCTTGAAGGGAAAGATGTAACTCTGTGAGATGAATTAACAGAACACAGAGCAGTTTCTCAGAAAGCTTCTTTCCAATTTTGAACGGAAGATATTTCCTTTTTCACCATAGCCCTCTATGGGCTTCCAAATATCCCTTTGCCAATTCCACAAGAACAGCCTTAGCGAAAGGCTTCTTGAAGGGAAAGATGTAACTCTGTGAGATGAATTAACACATCATAGACGCTTCCTCAGAAAGCTTCTTTCCAGTTTCGAACGGAAGATATTTCCTTTTTCACCATAGCCCTCTATGGGCTTCCAAATATCCCTTTGCCAATTCCACAAGAACAGCCTTAGCGAAAGGCTTCTTGAAGGGAAAGAAGTAACTCTGTGAGATGAATTTACAGAACACAGCGCGGTTTCTCAGAAAGCTTCCTTCCAGTTTTGAACGGAAGATATTTCCTTTTTCACCATAGACATCTAGGGGCTTCCAAATATCCCTTTGCCAATTCCACAAGAAGAGCCTTCGCGAAAGGATTCTTGAAGGGAAAGATGTAACTCTGTGAGATGAATTAACAGAACACAGAGCAGTTTCTCAGAAAGCTTCTTTCCAGTTTTGAACGGAAGATATTTCCTGTTTCACCATAGCCCTCTATGGGCTTCCAAATATCCCTTTGCCAATTCCACAAGAACAGCCTTAACGAAACGCTTCTTGAAAGGAAAGATGTAACTCTGTGAGATGAATTAACAGAACACAGAGCAGTTTCTCAGAAAGCTTCTTTCCAGTTTTGAACGGAAGATATTTCCTTTTTCACCATAGCCTTCTTTGGGCTTCCAAATATCCCTTTATCAATTCCACAAGAACAGCCTTAGCGAAAGGCTTCTTGAAGGGAAAGATGTAACTCTGTGAGATGAATTAACAGAACACAGAGCAGTTTCTCAGAAAGCTTCTTTCCAGTTTTGAACGGAAGATATTTCCTTTTTCACCATAGCCCTCTATGGGCTTCCAAATATCCCTTTGCCAATTCCACAAGAACAGCCTTAGCGAAAGGCTTCTTGAAGGGAAAGATGTAACTCTGTGAGACGAATTAACAGAACACATAGCAGTTTCTCAGAAAGCTTCTTTCCAGTTTTGAACGGAAGATATTTCCTTTTTCACCATAGCCCTCTATGGGCTTCCAAATATCCCTTTGCCAATTCCACAAGAACAGCCTTAGCGAAAGGTTTGTTGAAGGGAAAGATGTAACTCTGTGAGGTGAATTAACAGAACACAGAGTAGTTTCTCAGAAAGCTTCTTTCCAGTTTTGAACGGAAGATATTTCCTTTTTCACCATAGCCCTCTATGGGCTTCCAAATATCCCTTTGCCAATTCCACAAGAACAGCCTTAGCGAAAGGCTTCTTGAAGGGAAAGATGTAACTCTGTGAGATGAATTAACAGAACACAGAGCAGTTTCTCAGAAAGTTTCTTTCCAGTTTTGAACGGAAGATATTTCCTTTTTCACCATAGCCCTCTATGGGCTTCCAAATATCCCTTTGACAATTCCACAAGAACAGCCTTAGCGAAAGGCTTCTTGAAGGGAAAGATGTAACTCTGTGAGATGAATTAACAGAACATAGAGCGGTATCTCAGAAAGCTTCTTTCCAGTTTTGAACGGAAGATATTTCCTTTTTCACCATAGCCCTCTATGGGCTTCCAAATATCCCTTTGCCAATTCCACAAGAACAGCCTTAGCAAAAGGCTTCTTGAAGGGAAAGATGTAACTCTGTGAGATGAATTAACATAACACAGAGCGGCTTCTCAGAAAGCTTCTTTCCAGTTTTGAACGGAAGATATTTCCTTTTTCACCATAGCCCTCTATGGGCTTCCAAATATCCCTTTGCCAATTCCACAAGAACAGCCTTAGCGAAAGGCTTCTTGAAGGGAAAGACGTAACTCTGTGAGATGAATTAACAGAACACAGAGCAGTTTCTCAGAAAGCTTTTTTCCAGTTTTGAACGGAAGATATTTCCTTTTTCACCATGGCCCTCTATGGGCTTCCAAATATCCCTTTGCCAATTCCGCAAGAACAGCCTTAGCGAAAGTCTTCTTGAAGGGAAAGATGTAACTCTGTTAGATGAATTAACAAAACACAGAGCAGTTTCTCAGAAAGCTTCTTTCCAGTTTTGAACGGAAGATATTTCCTTTTTCACCATAGCCCTCTATGGGCTTCGAAATATCCCTTTGCCAATTCCACAAGAACAGCCTTAGCGAAAGGCTTCTTGAAGGGAAAGATGTAACTCTGTGAGATGAATTAACAGAAAACAGAGCGGTTTCTCAGAAAGCTTCTTTCCAGTTTTGAACGGAAGATATTTCCTTTTTCACCATAGCCCTCTATGGGCTTCCAAATATCCCTTTGCCAATTCCACAAGAACAGCCTTAGCGAAAGGCTTCTTGAAGGGAAAGATGTAACTCTGTGAGATGAATTAACAGAACACAGAGCAGTTTCTCAGAAAGCTTCTTTCCAGTTTTGAACGGAAGATATTTCCTTTTTCACCATAGCCCTCTATGGGCTTCCAAATATCCCTTTGCCAATTCCACAAGAACAGCCTTAGCGAAAGGCTTCTTGAAGGGAAAGATGTAAGTCTGTGAGACGAATTAACAGAACACAGAGCAGTTTCTCAGAAAGCTTCTTTCCAGTTTTGAACGGAAGATATTTCCTTTTTCACCATAGCCCTCTATGGGCTTCCAAATATCCCTTTGCCAATTCCACAAGATCAGCCTTAGCGAAAGGCTTCTTGAAGGGAAAGATGTAACTCTGTGAGATGAATTAACAGAACACAGAGCAGTTTCTCAGAAAGCTTCTTTCCAGTTTTGAACGGAAGTTATTTCCTTTTTCACCATAGCCCTCTATGGGCTTCCAAATATCCCTTTGCCAATTCCACAAGAACAGCCTTAGCGAAAGGCTTCTTGAAGGGAAAGATGTAACTCTGTGAGATGAATTAACAGAACACAGAGCAGTTTCTCAGAAAGCTTCTTTCCAGTTTTGAACGGAAGATATTTCCTTTTTCACCATAGCCCTCTATGGGCTTCCAAATATCCCTTTGCCAATTCCACAAGAACAGCCTTAGCGAAAGGCTTCTTGAAGGGAAAGATGTAACTCTGTGAGATGAATTAACAGAAAACAGAGCGGTTTCTCAGAAAGCTTCTTTCCAGTTTTGAACGGAAGATATTTCCTTTTTCACCATAGCCCTCTATGGGCTTCAAAATATCCCTTTGCCAATTCCACAAGAACAGCCTTAGCGAAAGGCTTCTTGAAGGGAAAGATGTAACTCTCTGAGATGAATTAACAGAACACAGAGCGGTTTCTCAGAAAGCTTCTTTCCAGTTTTGAACGGAAGATATTTCCTTTTTCACCATAGCCCTGTAAGGGGTTCCAAATATCCCTTTGCCAATTCCAAAAGAACAGCCTTAGCGAAAGGCTTCTTGAAGGGAAAGATGTAACTCTGTGAGATGAATTAACAGAACACAGAGCAGTTTCTCAGAAAGCTTCTTTCCAGTTTTGAACGGAAGATATTTCCTTTTTCACCATAGCCCTCTATGGGCTTCCAAATATCCCTTTGCCAATTCCACAAGAACAGCCTTAGCGAAAGGCTTCTTGAAGGGAAAGATGTAACTCTGTGAGATGGATCAACAGAACACAGAGCAGTTTCTCAGAAAGCTTCTTTCCAGTTTTGAACGGAAGATATTTCCTTTTTCACCATAGCCCTCTATGGGCTTCCAAATATCCCTTTGCCAATTCCACAAGAACAGCCTTAGCGAAAGGCTTCTTGAAGGGAAAGATGTAACTCTGTGAGATGAATTAACAGAACACAGATCAGTTTCTCAGAAAGTTTCTTTCCAGATTTGAACGGAAGATATTTCAGTTTTCACCATAGCCCTCTATGGGCTTCCAAATATCCCTTTGCCAATTCCACAAGAACAGCCTTAGCGAAAGGCTTCTTGAAGGGAAAGATGTAACTCTGTGAGATGAATTAACAGAACACAGAGCAGTTTCTCAGAAAGCTTCTTTTCAGTTTTGAACGGAAGATATTTCCTTTTTCACCATAGCCCTCTATGGGCTTCCAAATATCCCTTTGCCAATTCCACAAGAACAGCCTTAGCGAAAGGCTTCTTGACGGGAAAATGTAACTCTGTGAGATGAATTAACAGAACACAGAGCAGTTTCTCAGAAAGCTTCTTTCCAGTTTTGAACGGAAGATATTTCCTTTTTCACCATAGCCCTCTATGGGCTTTCAAATATCCCTTTGCCAATTCCACAAGAACAGCCTTAGCGAAAGGCTTCTTGAAGGGGAAGATGTAACTCTGTGAGATGAATTATCAGAACACAGAGCAGTTTCTCAGAAAGCTTCTTTCCAGTTTTGAACGGAAGATATTTCCTTTTTCACCATAGCCCTCTATGGGCTTCCAAATATCCCTTTGCCAATTCCACAAGAACAGCCTTAGCGAAAGGCTTCTTGAAGGGAAAGATGTAACTCTGTGAGATGAATTACCAGAACACAGAGCAGTTTCTCAGAAAACTTCTTTCCAGTTTTGAACGGAAGATATTTCCTTTTTCACCATAGCCCTCTATGGGCTTCCAAATATCCCTTTGCCAATTCCACAAGAACAGCCTTAGCGAAAGGCTTCTTGAAGGGAAAGATGTAACTCTGTGAGATGAATTAACAGAACACAGAGCAGTTTCTCAGAAAGCTTCTTTCCAGTTTTGAACGGAAGATATTTCCTTTTTCACCATAGCCCTCTATGGGCTTCCAAATATCCCTTTGCCAATTCCACAAGAACAGCCTTAGCGAAAGGCTTCTTGAAGGGAAAGATGTAACTCTGTGAGATGAATTAACAGAAAACAGAGCGGTTTCTCAGAAAGCTTCTTTCCAGTTTTGAACGGAAGATATTTCCTTTTTCACCATAGCCCTCTATGGGCTTCAAAATATCCCTTTGCCAATTCCACAAGAACAGCCTTAGCGAAAGGCTTCTTGAAGGGAAAGATGTAACTCTCTGAGATGAATTAACAGAACACAGAGCGGTTTCTCAGAAAGCTTCTTTCCAGTTTTGAACGGAAGATATTTCCTTTTTCACCATAGCCCTGTAAGGGGTTCCAAATATCCCTTTGCCAATTCCAAAAGAACAGCCTTAGCGAAAGGCTTCTTGAAGGGAAAGATGTAACTCTGTGAGATGAATTAACAGAACACAGAGCAGTTTCTCAGAAAGCTTCTTTCCAGTTTTGAACGGAAGATATTTCCTTTTTCACCATAGCCCTCTATGGGCTTCCAAATATCCCTTTGCCAATTCCACAAGAACAGCCTTAGCGAAAGGCTTCTTGAAGGGAAAGATGTAACTCTGTGAGATGGATCAACAGAACACAGAGCAGTTTCTCAGAAAGCTTCTTTCCAGTTTTGAACGGAAGATATTTCCTTTTTCACCATAGCCCTCTATGGGCTTCCAAATATCCCTTTGCCAATTCCACAAGAACAGCCTTAGCGAAAGGCTTCTTGAAGGGAAAGATGTAACTCTGTGAGATGAATTAACAGAACACAGATCAGTTTCTCAGAAAGTTTCTTTCCAGATTTGAACGGAAGATATTTCCTTTTTCACCATAGCCCTCTATGGGCTTCCAAATATCCCTTTGCCAATTCCACAAGAACAGCCTTAGCGAAAGGCTTCTTGAAGGGAAAGATGTAACTCTGTGAGATGAATTAACAGAACACAGAGCAGTTTCTCAGAAAGCTTCTTTTCAGTTTTGAACGGAAGATATTTCCTTTTTCACCATAGCCCTCTATGGGCTTCCAAATATCCCTTTGCCAATTCCACAAGAACAGCCTTAGCGAAAGGCTTCTTGAAGGGAAACATGTAACTCTGTGAGATGAATTAACAGAACACAGAGCAGTTTCTCAGAAAGCTTCTTTCCAGTTTTGAACGGAAGATATTTCCTTTTTCACCATAGCCCTCTATGGGCTTTCAAATATCCCTTTGCCAATTCCACAAGAACAGCCTTAGCGAAAGGCTTCTTGAAGGGGAAGATGTAACTCTGTGAGATGAATTATCAGAACACAGAGCAGTTTCTCAGAAAGCTTCTTTCCAGTTTTGAACGGAAGATATTTCCTTTTTCACCATAGCCCTCTATGGGCTTCCAAATATCCCTTTGCCAATTCCACAAGAACAGCCTTAGCGAAAGGCTTCTTGAAGGGAAAGATGTAACTCTGTGAGATGAATTAACAGAACACAGAGCAGTTTCTCAGAAAACTTCTTTCCAGTTTTGAACGGAAGATATTTCCTTTTTCACCATAGCCCTCTATGGGCTTCCAAATATCCCTTTGCCAATTCCACAAGAACAGCCTTAGCGAAAGGCTTCTTGAAGGGAAAGATGTAACTCTGTGAGATGAATTATCAGAACACAGAGCGGTTTCTCAGAAAGCTTCTTTCCAGTTTTGAACGGAAGATATTTCCTTTTTCACAATAGCCCTCTATGGGCTTCCAAATATCCCTTTGCCAATTCCACAAGAACAGCCTTAGCGAAAGGCTTCTTGAAGGGAAAGATGTAACTCTGTGAGATGAATTAACAGAACACAGAGCAGTTTCTCAGAAAGCTTCTTTGCAGTTTTGAACGGAAGATATTTCCTTTTTCACCATAGCCCTCTATGGGCTTCCAAATATCCCTTTGCCAATTCCACAAGAACAGCCTTAGCGAAAGGCTTCTTGAAGGGAAAGATGTAACTCTGTGAGATGAATTATCAGAACACAGAGCGGTTTCTCAGAAAGCTTCTTTCCAGTTTTGAACGGAAGATATTTCCTTTTTCACCATAGCCCTCTATGGGCTTCCAAATATCCCTTTGCCAATTCCACAAGAACAGCCTTAGCGAAAGGCTTCTTGAAGGGAAAGATGTAACTCTGTGAGATGAATTAACAGAACACAGAGCGGTTTCTCAGAAAGCTTCTTTCCAGTTTTGAACGGAAGATATTTCCTTTTTCACCATAGCCCTCTATGGGATTCCAAGTATCCCTTTGCCAATTCCACAAGAAGAGCCTTAGCGAAAGGCTTCTTGAAGGGAAATATGTAACTCTGTGAGATGAATTAACAGAACACAGAGCAGTTTCTCAGAAGGCTTCTTTCCAGTTTTGAACGGAAGATATTTCCTTTTTCACCATAGCCCTCTAAGGGCTTCCAAATATCCCATTGCCAATTCCACAAGAACAGCCTTAGCGAAAGGCTTCTTGAAGGGAAAGATGTAACTCTGTGAGATGAATTAACAGAACATAGAGCGGTATCTCAGAAAGCTTCTTTCCAGTTTTGAACGGAAGATATTTCCTTTTTCACCATAGCCCTCTATGGGCGTCCAAATATCCCTTTGCCAATTCCACAAGAACAGCCTTAGCGAAAGGCTTCTTGAAGGGAAAGATGTAACTCCGTGAGATGAATTAACAGAACACAGAGCGGTTACTCAGAAAGCTTCCTTCCAGTTTTGAACGGAAGATATTTCCTTTTTCACCATAGCCCTCTATGGGCTTCCAAATATCCCTTTGCCAATTCCACAAGAACAGCCTTAGCGAAAGGCTTCTTTTAGGGAAAGATGTAACTCTGTGAGATGAATTAACAGAACACAGAGCAGTTTGTCAGAAAACTTCTTTCCAGTTTTGAACGGAAGATATTTCCTTTATCACCATAGCCCTCTATGGGCTTCCAAATATCCCTTTGCCAATTCCACAAGAACAGCCTTAGCGAAAGGCTTCTTGAAGGGAAAGATGTAACTCTCTGAGATGAATTAACAGAAAACAGAGCGGTTTCCCAGAAAGCTTCTTTCCAGTTTTGAACGGAAGATATTTCCTTTTTCACCATAGCCCTCTAAGGGGTTCCAAATATCCCTTTGCCAATTCCAAAAGAACAGGTTAGCGAAAGGCTTCTTGAAGGGAAAGATGTAACTCTGTGAGATGAATTAACAGAACACAGAGCAGTTTCTCAGAAAGCTTCTTTCCAATTTTGAACGGAAGATATTTCCTTTTTCACCATAGCCCTCTATGGGCTTCCAAATATCCCTTTGCCAATTCCACAAGAACAGCCTTAGCGAAAGGCTTCTTGAAGGGAAAGATGTAACTCTGTGAGATGAATTAACAGAACACAGAGCGGTTTCTCAGAAAGCTTCTTTCCAGTTTTGAACGGAAGATATTTCCTTTTTCACCATAGCCCTCTATGGGCTTCCAAATATCCCTTTGCCAATTCCACAAGAACAGCCTTAGCGAAAGGCTTCTTGAAGGGAAAGATGTAGCTCTGTGAGATGAATTAACAGAAAACAGAGCGGTTTCTCAGAATGCTTCTTTCCAGTTTTGAACGGAAGATATTTCCTTTTTCACCATAGCCCTCTATGGGCTTCCAAATATCCCTTTGCCAATTCCACAAGAACAGCCTTAGCGAAAGGCTTCTTGAAGGGAAAGATGTAACTCTCTGAGATGAATTAACAGAAAACAGAGCAGTTTCTCAGAAAGCTTCTTTCCAGTTTTGAACGGAAGATATTTCCTTTTTCAGCATAGCCCTCTATGGGCTTCCAAATATCCCTTTGCCAATTCCACAAGAACAGCCTTAGCGAAAGGCTTCTTGAAGGGAAAGATGTAACTCTGTGAGATGAAGTAACAGAACACAGAGCAGTTTCTCAGAAAGCTTCTTTCCAGTTTTGAACGGAAGATATTTCCTTTTTCACCGTAGCCCTCTATGGGCTTCCAAATATCCCTTTGGAAATTCCACAAGAACAGCCTTAGCGAAAGGCTTCTTGAAGGGAAAGATGTAACTCTGTGAGATGAATTAACAGAACACAGAGCAGTTTCTCAGAAAGCTTCTTTCCAGTTTTGAACGGAAGATATTTCCTTTATCACCATAGCCCTCTATGGGCTTCCAAATATCCCTTTGCCAATTCCACAAGAACAGCCTTAGCGAAAGGCTTCTTGAAGGGAAAGATGTAACTCTGTGAGATGAATTAACAGAACAGAGAGCAGTTTCTCAGAAAGCTTCTTTCCAGTTTTGAACGGAAGATATTTCCTTTTTCACCATAGCACTCTACGGGCTTCGAAATATCCCTTTGCCAATTCCACAAGAACAGCCTTAGCGAAAGGCTTCTTGAAGGGAAAGATGTAACTCTGTGAGATGAATTAACAGAACACAGAGCAGTTTCTCAGAAAGCTTCTTTCCAGATTTGAACGGAAGATATTTCCTTTTTCATCATAGCCCTCTAAGGGTTCCAAATATCCCTTTGCCAATTCCAAAAGAACAGCCTTAGCGAAAGGCTTCTTGAAGGGAAAGATGTAACTCTGTGAGATGAATTAACAGAACACAGAGCAGTTTCTCAGAAAGCTTCTTTCCAGTTTTGAACGGAAGATATTTCCTTTTTCACCATAGCCCTCTATGGGCTTCCAAATATCCCTTTGCCAATTCCACAAGAACAGCCTTAGCGAAAGGCTTCTTGAAGGGAAAGATGTAACTCTGTGAGATGAATTAACAGAACACAGAGCGGTTTCTCAGAAAGCTTCTTTCCAGTTTTGAACGGAAGATATTTCCTTTTTCACCATAGCCCTCTATGGGCTTCCAAATATCCCTTTGCCAATTCCACAAGAACAGCCTTAGCGAAAGGCTTCTTGAAGGGAAAGATGTAACTCTGTGAGATGAATTAACAGAACACAGAGCGGTTTCTCAGAAAGCTTCTTTCCAGTTTTGAACGGAAGATATTTCCTTTTTCACCATAGCTCTCTATGGGCTTCAAATATCCCTTTGCCAATTCCACAAGAACAGCCTTAGCGAAAGGCTTCTTGAAGGGAAAGATGTAACTCTGTGAGATGAAGTAACAGAACACAGAGCAGTTTCTCAGAAAGCTTCTTTCCAGTTTTGAACGGAAGATATTTCCTTTTTCACCATAGCCCTCTATGGGCTTCCAAATATCCCTTTGCCAATTCCACAAGTACAGCCTTAGCGAAAGGCTTCTTGAAGGGAATGCTGTAACTCTGTGAGATGAATTAACAGAACACAGAGCAGTTTCTCAGAAAGCTTCTTTCCAGTTTTGAACGGAAGATATTTCCTTTTTCACCATAGCCCTCTATGGGCTTCCAAATATCCCTTTGCCAACTCCACAAGAACAGCCTTAGCGAAAGGCTTCTTGAAGGGAAAGATGTAACTCTGTGAGATGAATTAACAGAAAACAGAGCGGTTTCTCAGAAAGCTTCTTTCCAGTTTTGAACGGAAGATATTTCCTTTTTCACCATAGCCCTCTATGGGCTTCCAAATATCCCTTTGCCAATTCCACAAGAACAGCCTTAGCGAAAGGCTTCTTGAAGGGAAAGATGTAACTCTCTGAGATGAATTAACAGAACACAGAGCGGTTTCTCAGAAAGCTTCTTTCCAGTTTTGAACGGAAGATATTTCCTTTTTCACCATAGCCCTCTAAGGGGTTCCAAATATCCCTTTGCCAATTCCAAAAGAACAGCCTTAGCGAAAGGCTTCTTGAAGGGAAAGATGTAACTCTGTGAGATGAATTAACAGAACACAGAGCAGTTTCTCAGAAAGCTTCTTTCCAGTTTTGAACGGAGGATATTTCCTTTTTCACCATAGCCCTCTATGGGCTTCCAAATATCCCTTTGCCAATTCCACAAGAACAGCCTTAGCGAAAGGCTCCTTGAAGGGAAAGATGTAACTCTGTGAGATGAATCAACAGAACACAGAGCAGTTTCTCAGAAAGCTTCTTTCCAGTTTTGAACGGAAGATATTTCCTTTTTCACCATAGCCCTCTATGGGCTTCCAAATATCCCTTTGCCAATTCCACAAGAACAGCCTTAGCGAAAGGCTTCTTGAAGGGAAAGATGTAACTCTGTGAGATGAATTAACAGAACACAGATCAGTTTCTCAGAAAGTTTCTTTCCAGATTTGAACGGAAGATATTTCCTTTTTCACCATAGACCTCTATGGGCTTCCAAATATCCCTTTGCCAATTCCACAAGAACAGCCTTAGCGAAAGGCTTCTTGAAGGGAAAGATGTAACTCTGTGAGATGAATTAACAGAACACAGAGCAGTTTCTCAGAAAGCTTCTTTCCAGTTTTGAAGGGAAGATATTTCCTTTTTCACCATAGCCCTCTATGGGCTTCCAAATATCCCTTTGCCAATTCCACAAGAACAGCCTTAGGGAAAGGTTTCTTGAAGGGAAAGATGTAACTCTGTGAGGTGAATTAACAGAACCCAGAGCAGTTTCTCAGAAAGCTTCTTTCCAGTTTTGAACGGAAGATATTTCCTGTTTCACCATAGCCCTCTATGGGCTTCCAAATATCCCTTTGCCAATTCCACAAGAACAGACTTAACGAAACGCTTCTTGAAAGGAAAGATGTAACTCTGTGAGATGAATTAACAGAACACAGAGCAGTTTCTCAGAAAGCTTCTTTCCAGTTTTGAACGGAAGATATTTCCTTTTTCACCATAGCCTTCTTTGGGCTTCCAAATATCCCTTTACCAATTCCACAAGAACAGCCTTAGCGAAAGGTTTCTTGAAGGGAAAGATGTAACTCTGTGAGATGAATTAACAGAACACAGAGTAGTTTCTCAGAAAGCTTCTTTCCAGTTTTGAACGGAAGATATTTCCTTATTCACCATAGCCCTCTATGGGCTTCCAAATATCCCTTTGCCAATTCCACAAGAACAGCCTTAGCGAAAGGCTTCTTGAAGGGAAAGATGTAACTCTGTGAGATGAATTAACAGAACATAGAGCGGTATCTCAGAAAACTTCTTTCCAGTTTTGAACGGAAGATATTTCCTTTTTTACCATAGCCCTCTATGGGCTTCCAAATATCCCTTTGCCAATTCCACAAGAACAGCCTTAGCAAAAGGCTTCTTGAAGGGAAAGATGTAACTCTGTGAGATGAATTAACAGAACACAGAGCGGTTTCTCAGAAAGCTTCTTTCCAGTTTTGAACGGAAGATATTTCCTTTTTCACCATAGCCCTCTATGGGCTTCCAAATATCCCTTTGCCAATTCCACAAGAACAGCCTTAGCGAAAGGCTTCTTGAAGGGAAAGATGTAACTCTGTGAGATGAATTAACAGAACATAGAGCGGTATCTCAGAAAGCTTCTTTCCAGTTTTGAACGGAAGATATTTCCTTTTTCACCATAGCCCTCTATGGGCGTCCAAATATCCCTTTGCCAATTCCACAAGAACAGCCTTAGCGAAAGGCTTCTTGAAGGGAAAGATGTAACTCCGTGAGATGAATTAACAGAACACAGAGCGGTTACTCAGAAAGCTTCTTTCCAGTTTTGAACGGAAGATATTTCCTTTTTCACCATAGCCCTCTATGGGCTTCCAAATATCCCTTTGCCAATTCCACAAGAACAGCCTTAGCGAAAGGCTTCTTTTAGGGAAAGATGTAACTCTGTGAGATGAATTAACAGAACACAGAGCAGTTTGTCAGAAAACTTCTTTCCAGTTTTGAACGGAAGATATTTCCTTTATCACCATAGCCCTCTATGGGCTTCCAAATATCCCTTTGCCAATTCCACAAGAACAGCCTTAGCGAAAGGCTTCTTGAAGGGAAAGATGTAACTCTCTGAGATGAATTAACAGAACACAGAGCGGTTTCCCAGAAAGCTTCTTTCCAGTTTTGAACGGAAGATATTTCCTTTTTCACCATAGCCCTCTAAGGGGTTCCAAATATCCCTTTGCCAATTCCAAAAGAACAGGTTAGCGAAAGGCTTCTTGAAGGGAAAGATGTAACTCTGTGAGATGAATTAACAGAACACAGAGCAGTTTCTCAGAAAGCTTCTTTCCAATTTTGAACGGAAGATATTTCCTTTTTCACCATAGCCCTCTATGGGCTTCCAAATATCCCTTTGCCAATTCCACAAGAACAGCCTTAGCGAAAGGCTTCTTGAAGGGAAAGATGTAACTCTGTGAGATGAATTAACAGAACACAGAGCGGTTTCTCAGAAAGCTTCTTTCCAGTTTTGAACGGAAGATATTTCCTTTTTCACCATAGCCCTCTATGGGCTTCCAAATATCCCTTTGCCAATTCCACAAGAACAGCCTTAGCGAAAGGCTTCTTGAAGGGAAAGATGTAACTCTGTGAGATGAATTAACAGAACACAGAGCGGTTTCTCAGAAAGCTTCTTTCCAGTTTTGAACGGAAGATATTTCCTTTTTCACCATAGCTCTCTATGGGCTTCAAATATCCCTTTGCCAATTCCACAAGAACAGCCTTAGCGAAAGGCTTCTTGAAGGGAAAGATGTAACTCTGTGAGATGAAGTAACAGAACACAGAGCAGTTTCTCAGAAAGCTTCTTTCCAGTTTTGAACGGAAGATATTTCCTTTTTCACCATAGCCCTCTATGGGCTTCCAAATATCCCTTTGCCAATTCCAAAACAACAGCCTTAGCGAAAGGCTTCTTGAAGGGAAAGATGTAACTCTATGAGATGAATTAACAGAACACAGAGCAGTTTCTCAGAAAGCTTCTTTCCAGTTTTGAACGGAAGATATTTCCTTTTTCACCATAGCCCTCTATGGGCTTCCAAATATCCCTTTGCCAACTCCACAAGAACAGCCTTAGCGAAAGGCTTCTTGAAGGGAAAGATGTAACTCTGTGAGATGAATTAACAGAAAACAGAGCGGTTTCTCAGAAAGCTTCTTTCCAGTTTTGAACGGAAGATATTTCCTTTTTCACCATAGCCCTCTATGGGCTTCCAAATATCCCTTTGCCAATTCCACAAGAACAGCCTTAGCGAAAGGCTTCTTGAAGGGAAAGATGTAACTCTCTGAGATGAATTAACAGAACACAGAGCGGTTTCTCAGAAAGCTTCTTTCCAGTTTTGAACGGAAGATATTTCCTTTTTCACCATAGCCCTCTAAGGGGTTCCAAATATCCCTTTGCCAATTCCAAAAGAACAGCCTTAGCGAAAGGCTTCTTGAAGGGAAAGATGTAACTCTGTGAGATGAATTAACAGAACACAGAGCAGTTTCTCAGAAAGCTTCTTTCCAGTTTTGAACGGAGGATATTTCCTTTTTCACCATAGCCCTCTATGGGCTTCCAAATATCCCTTTGCCAATTCCACAAGAACAGCCTTAGCGAAAGGCTCCTTGAAGGGAAAGATGTAACTCTGTGAGATGAATCAACAGAACACAGAGCAGTTTCTCAGAAAGCTTCTTTCCAGTTTTGAACGGAAGATATTTCCTTTTTCACCATAGCCCTCTATGGGCTTCCAAATATCCCTTTGCCAATTCCACAAGAACAGCCTTAGCGAAAGGCTTCTTGAAGGGAAAGATGTAACTCTGTGAGATGAATTAACAGAACACAGATCAGTTTCTCAGAAAGTTTCTTTCCAGATTTGAACGGAAGATATTTCCTTTTTCACCATAGACCTCTATGGGCTTCCAAATATCCCTTTGCCAATTCCACAAGAACAGCCTTAGCGAAAGGCTTCTTGAAGGGAAAGATGTAACTCTGTGAGATGAATTAACAGAACACAGAGCAGTTTCTCAGAAAGCTTCTTTCCAGTTTTGAAGGGAAGATATTTCCTTTTTCACCATAGCCCTCTATGGGCTTCCAAATATCCCTTTGCCAATTCCACAAGAACAGCCTTAGGGAAAGGTTTCTTGAAGGGAAAGATGTAACTCTGTGAGGTGAATTAACAGAACCCAGAGCAGTTTCTCAGAAAGCTTCTTTCCAGTTTTGAACGGAAGATATTTCCTGTTTCACCATAGCCCTCTATGGGCTTCCAAATATCCCTTTGCCAATTCCACAAGAACAGACTTAACGAAACGCTTCTTGAAAGGAAAGATGTAACTCTGTGAGATGAATTAACAGAACACAGAGCAGTTTCTCAGAAAGCTTCTTTCCAGTTTTGAACGGAAGATATTTCCTTTTTCACCATAGCCTTCTTTGGGCTTCCAAATATCCCTTTACCAATTCCACAAGAACAGCCTTAGCGAAAGGTTTCTTGAAGGGAAAGATGTAACTCTGTGAGATGAATTAACAGAACACAGAGCAGTTTCTCAGAAAGCTTCTTTCCAGTTTTGAACGGAAGATATTTCCTTATTCACCATAGCCCTCTATGGGCTTCCAAATATCCCTTTGCCAATTCCACAAGAACAGCCTTAGCGAAAGGCTTCTTGAAGGGAAAGATGTAACTCTGTGAGATGAATTAACAGAACATAGAGCGGTATCTCAGAAAACTTCTTTCCAGTTTTGAACGGAAGATATTTCCTTTTTTACCATAGCCCTCTATGGGCTTCCAAATATCCCTTTGCCAATTCCACAAGAACAGCCTTAGCAAAAGGCTTCTTGAAGGGAAAGATGTAACTCTGTGAGATGAATTAACAGAACACAGAGCGGTTTCTCAGAAAGCTTCTTTCCAGTTTTGAACGGAAGATATTTCCTTTTTCACCATAGCCCTCTATGGGCTTCCAAATATCCCTTTGCCAATTCCACAAGAACAGCCTTAGCGAAAGGCTTCTTGAAGGGAAAGATGTAACTCTGTGAGATGAATTAACAGAACATAGAGCGGTATCTCAGAAAGCTTCTTTCCAGTTTTGAACGGAAGATATTTCCTTTTTCACCATAGCCCTCTATGGGCGTCCAAATATCCCTTTGCCAATTCCACAAGAACAGCCTTAGCGAAAGGCTTCTTGAAGGGAAAGATGTAACTCCGTGAGATGAATTAACAGAACACAGAGCGGTTACTCAGAAAGCTTCTTTCCAGTTTTGAACGGAAGATATTTCCTTTTTCACCATAGCCCTCTATGGGCTTCCAAATATCCCTTTGCCAATTCCACAAGAACAGCCTTAGCGAAAGGCTTCTTTTAGGGAAAGATGTAACTCTGTGAGATGAATTAACAGAACACAGAGCAGTTTGTCAGAAAACTTCTTTCCAGTTTTGAACGGAAGATATTTCCTTTATCACCATAGCCCTCTATGGGCTTCCAAATATCCCTTTGCCAATTCCACAAGAACAGCCTTAGCGAAAGGCTTCTTGAAGGGAAAGATGTAACTCTCTGAGATGAATTAACAGAACACAGAGCGGTTTCCCAGAAAGCTTCTTTCCAGTTTTGAACGGAAGATATTTCCTTTTTCACCATAGCCCTCTAAGGGGTTCCAAATATCCCTTTGCCAATTCCAAAAGAACAGGTTAGCGAAAGGCTTCTTGAAGGGAAAGATGTAACTCTGTGAGATGAATTAACAGAACACAGAGCAGTTTCTCAGAAAGCTTCTTTCCAATTTTGAACGGAAGATATTTCCTTTTTCACCATAGCCCTCTATGGGCTTCCAAATATCCCTTTGCCAATTCCACAAGAACAGCCTTAGCGAAAGGCTTCTTGAAGGGAAAGATGTAACTCTGTGAGATGAATTAACAGAACACAGAGCGGTTTCTCAGAAAGCTTCTTTCCAGTTTTGAACGGAAGATATTTCCTTTTTCACCATAGCCCTCTATGGGCTTCCAAATATCCCTTTGCCAATTCCACAAGAACAGCCTTAGCGAAAGGCTTCTTGAAGGGAAAGATGTAACTCTGTGAGATGAATTAACAGAAAACAGAGCGGTTTCTCAGAATGCTTCTTTCCAGTTTTGAACGGAAGATATTTCCTTTTTCACCATAGCCCTCTATGGGCTTCCAAATATCCCTTTGCCAATTCCACAAGAACAGCCTTAGCGAAAGGCTTCTTGAAGGGAAAGATGTAACTCTCTGAGATGAATTAACAGAAAACAGAGCAGTTTCTCAGAAAGCTTCTTTCCAGTTTTGAACGGAAGATATTTCCTTTTTCAGCATAGCCCTCTATGGGCTTCCAAATATCCCTTTGCCAATTCCACAAGAACAGCCTTAGCGAAAGGCTTCTTGAAGGGAAAGATGTAACTCTGTGAGATGAAGTAACAGAACACAGAGCAGTTTCTCAGAAAGCTTCTTTCCAGTTTTGAACGGAAGATATTTCCTTTTTCACCGTAGCCCTCTATGGGCTTCCAAATATCCCTTTGGAAATTCCACAAGAACAGCCTTAGCGAAAGGCTTCTTGAAGGGAAAGATGTAACTCTGTGAGATGAATTAACAGAACACAGAGCAGTTTCTCAGAAAGCTTCTTTCCAGTTTTGAACGGAAGATATTTCCTTTATCACCATAGCCCTCTATGGGCTTCCAAATATCCCTTTGCCAATTCCACAAGAACAGCCTTAGCGAAAGGCTTCTTGAAGGGAAAGATGTAACTCTGTGAGATGAATTAACAGAACAGAGAGCAGTTTCTCAGAAAGCTTCTTTCCAGTTTTGAACGGAAGATATTTCCTTTTTCACCATAGCACTCTACGGGCTTCGAAATATCCCTTTGCCAATTCCACAAGAACAGCCTTAGCGAAAGGCTTCTTGAAGGGAAAGATGTAACTCTGTGAGATGAATTAACAGAACACAGAGCAGTTTCTCAGAAAGCTTCTTTCCAGATTTGAACGGAAGATATTTCCTTTTTCATCATAGCCCTCTAAGGGTTCCAAATATCCCTTTGCCAATTCCAAAAGAACAGCCTTAGCGAAAGGCTTCTTGAAGGGAAAGATGTAACTCTGTGAGATGAATTAACAGAACACAGAGCAGTTTCTCAGAAAGCTTCTTTCCAGTTTTGAACGGAAGATATTTCCTTTTTCACCATAGCCCTCTATGGGCTTCCAAATATCCCTTTGCCAATTCCACAAGAACAGCCTTAGCGAAAGGCTTCTTGAAGGGAAAGATGTAACTCTGTGAGATGAATTAACAGAACACAGAGCGGTTTCTCAGAAAGCTTCTTTCCAGTTTTGAACGGAAGATATTTCCTTTTTCACCATAGCCCTCTATGGGCTTCCAAATATCCCTTTGCCAATTCCACAAGAACAGCCTTAGCGAAAGGCTTCTTGAAGGGAAAGATGTAACTCTGTGAGATGAATTAACAGAACACAGAGCGGTTTCTCAGAAAGCTTCTTTCCAGTTTTGAACGGAAGATATTTCCTTTTTCACCATAGCTCTCTATGGGCTTCAAATATCCCTTTGCCAATTCCACAAGAACAGCCTTAGCGAAAGGCTTCTTGAAGGGAAAGATGTAACTCTGTGAGATGAAGTAACATAACACCGAGCAGTTTCTCAGAAAGCTTCTTTCCAGTTTTGAACGGAAGATATTTCCTTTTTCACCATAGCCCTCTATGGGCTTCCAAATATCCCTTTGCCAATTCCAAAACAACAGCCTTAGCGAAAGGCTTCTTGAAGGGAAAGATGTAACTCTATGAGATGAATTAACAGAACACAGAGCAGTTTCTCAGAAAGCTTCTTTCCAGTTTTGAACGGAAGATATTTCCTTTTTCACCATAGCCCTCTATGGGCTTCCAAATATCCCTTTGCCAACTCCACAAGAACAGCCTTAGCGAAAGGCTTCTTGAAGGGAAAGATGTAACTCTGTGAGATGAATTAACAGAAAACAGAGCGGTTTCTCAGAAAGCTTCTTTCCAGTTTTGAACGGAAGATATTTCCTTTTTCACCATAGCCCTCTATGGGCTTCCAAATATCCCTTTGCAAATTCCACAAGAACAGCCTTAGCGAAAGGCTTCTTGAAGGGAAAGATGTAACTCTCTGAGATGAATTAACAGAACACAGAGCGGTTTCTCAGAAAGCTTCTTTCCAGTTTTGAACGGAAGATATTTCCTTTTTCACCATAGCCCTCTAAGGGGTTCCAAATATCCCTTTGCCAATTCCAAAAGAACAGCCTTAGCGAAAGGCTTCTTGAAGGGAAAGATGTAACTCTGTGAGATGAATTAACAGAACACAGAGCAGTTTCTCAGAAAGCTTCTTTCCAGTTTTGAACGGAGGATATTTCCTTTTTCACCATAGCCCTCTATGGGCTTCCAAATATCCCTTTGCCAATTCCACAAGAACAGCCTTAGCGAAAGGCTCCTTGAAGGGAAAGATGTAACTCTGTGAGATGAATCAACAGAACACAGAGCAGTTTCTCAGAAAGCTTCTTTCCAGTTTTGAACGGAAGATATTTCCTTTTACACCATAGCCCTCTATGGGCTTCCAAATATCCCTTTGCCAATTCCACAAGAACAGCCTTAGCGAAAGGCTTCTTGAAGGGAAAGATGTAACTCTGTGAGATGAATTAACAGAACACAGATCAGTTTCTCAGAAAGTTTCTTTCCAGATTTGAACGGAAGATATTTCCTTTTTCACCATAGACCTCTATGGGCTTCCAAATATCCCTTTGCCAATTCCACAAGAACAGCCTTAGCGAAAGGCTTCTTGAAGGGAAAGATGTAACTCTGTGAGATGAATTAACAGAACACAGAGCAGTTTCTCAGAAAGCTTCTTTCCAGTTTTGAAGGGAAGATATTTCCTTTTTCACCATAGCCCTCTATGGGCTTCCAAATATCCCTTTGCCAATTCCACAAGAACAGCCTTAGGGAAAGGTTTCTTGAAGGGAAAGATGTAACTCTGTGAGGTGAATTAACAGAACCCAGAGCAGTTTCTCAGAAAGCTTCTTTCCAGTTTTGAACGGAAGATATTTCCTTTTTCACCATAGCCTTCTTTGGGCTTCCAAATATCCCTTTACCAATTCCACAAGAACAGCCTTAGCGAAAGGTTTCTTGAAGGGAAAGATGTAACTCTGTGAGATGAATTAACAGAACACAGAGCAGTTTCTCAGAAAGCTTCTTTCCAGTTTTGAACGGAAGATATTTCCTTATTCACCATAGCCCTCTATGGGCTTCCAAATATCCCTTTGCCAATTCCACAAGAACAGCCTTAGCGAAAGGCTTCTTGAAGGGAAAGATGTAACTCTGTGAGATGAATTAACAGAACATAGAGCGGTATCTCAGAAAACTTCTTTCCAGTTTTGAACGGAAGATATTTCCTTTTTTACCATAGCCCTCTATGGGCTTCCAAATATCCCTTTGCCAATTCCACAAGAACAGCCTTAGCAAAAGGCTTCTTGAAGGGAAAGATGTAACTCTGTGAGATGAATTAACAGAACACAGAGCGGTTTCTCAGAAAGCTTCTTTCCAGTTTTGAACGGAAGATATTTCCTTTTTCACCATAGCCCTCTATGGGCTTCCAAATATCCCTTTGCCAATTCCACAAGAACAGCCTTAGCGAAAGGCTTCTTGAAGGGAAAGACGTAACTCTGTGAGATGAATTAACAGAACACAGAGCAGTTTCCAAGAAAGCTTCTTTCCAGTTTTGAACGGAAGATATTTCCTTTTTCACCATAGCCCTCTATGGGCTTCCAAATATCCCTTTGCCAATTCCGCAAGAACAGCCTTAGCGAAAGGCTTCTTGAAGGGAAAGATGTAACTCTGTGAGATGAATTAACAGAACACAGAGCAGTTTCTCAGAAAGCTTCTTTCCAGTTTTGAACGGAAGATATTTCCTTTTTCACCATAGCCCTCTATGGGCTTCCAAATATCCCTTTGCCAATTCCACAAGAACAGCCTTAGCGAAAGGCTTCTTGAAGGGAAAGTTGTAACTCTCTGAGATGAATTGACAGAACACAGAGCAGTTTCTCAGAAAGCTTCTTTCCAGTTTTGAACGGAAGATATTTCCTTTTTCACCATAGCCCTCTATGGGCTTCCAAATATCCCTTTGCCAATTCCACAAGAACAGCCTTAGCGAAAGTCTTCTTGAAGGGAAAGATGTAACTCTGTGAGATGAATTAACAGAATATAGAGCGGTTTCTCAGAAAACTTCTTTCCAGTATTGAACGGAAGATATTTCCTTTTTCACCATAGCCCTCTATGGGCTTCCAAATATCCCTTTGCCAATTCCACAAGAACAGCCTTAGCGAAAGGCTTCTTGAAGGGAAAGATGTAACTCTGTGAGATGAATTAACAGAACACAGAGCAGTTTCTCAGAAAGCTTCTTTCCAGTTTTGAACGGAAGATATTTCCTTTTTCACCATAGCCCTCTATGGGCTTCCAAATATCCCTTTGCCAATTCCACAAGAACAGCCTTAGCGAAAGGCTTCTTGAAGGGAAAGATGTAACTCTGTGAGATGAATTAACAGAACACAGAGCAGTTTCTCAGAAAGCTTCTTTCCGGTTTTGAACGGAAGATATTTCCTTTTTCACCGTAGCCCTCTATGGCCTTCCAAATATTCCTTTGCCAATTCTACAAGAACAGCCTTAGCGAAAGGCTTCTTGAAGGGAAAGATGTAACTCTGTGAGATGAATTAACAGAACACAGAGCAGTTTCTCAGAAAGCTTCTTTCCAGTTTTGAACGGAAGATATTTCCTTTTTCACCATAGCCCTCTATGGGCTTCCAAATATCCCTTTGCCAATTCCACAAGAACAGCCTTAGAGAAAGGCTTCTTGAAGGGAAAGATATAACTCTGTAAGATGAATTAACAGAACATAGAGCGGTTTCTCAGAAAACTACTTTCCAGTTTTGAACGGAAGATATTTCCTTTTTCACCATAGCCCTCTATGGGCTTCCAAATATCCCTTTGCCAATTCCACAAGAACAGCCTTAGCGAAAGGCTTCTTGAAGGGAAAGATGTAACTCTGTGAGATGAATTAACAGAACACAGAGCAGTTTCTCAGAAAGCTTCTTTCCCGTTTTGAACGGAAGATATTTCCTTTTTAACCATAGCTCTCTAGGGGCTTCCAAATATCCCTTTGCCAATTCCACAAGAACAGCCTTAGCGAAAGGCTTCTTGAAGGGAAAGATGTAACTCTGTGAGATGAATTAACAGAACACAGAGCAGTTTCTCAGAAAGCTTCTTTCCAGTTTTGAACGGAAAATATTTCCTTTTTCACCATAGCCCTCTATGGCCTTCCAAATATTCCTTTGCCAATTCTACAAGAACAGCCTTAGCGAAAGGCTTCTTGAAGGGAAAGATGTAACTCTGTGAGATGAATTAACAGACACAGAGCAGTTTCTCAGAAAGCTTCTTTCCAGTTTTGAACGGAAGATATTTCCTTTTTCACCATAGCCCTGTATGGGCTTCCAAATATCCCTTTGCCAATTCCACAAGAACAGCCTTAGCGAAAGGCTTCTTGAAGGGAAAGATGTAACTCTGTGAGCTGAATTAACAGAACACAGAGCAGTTTCTCAGAAAGCTTCTTTCCAGTTTTGAACGGAAGATATTTCTTTTTTCACCATAGCCCTCTATGGGCTTCCAAATATCCCTTTGCCAATTCCACAAGAACAGCCTTAGCGAAAGGCTTCTTGAAGGGAAAGATGTAACTCTGTGAGATGAATTAACAGAACACAGAGCAGTTTCTCAGAAAGCTTCTTTCCTGTTTTGAACGGAAGATATTTCCTTTTTCACCATAGCCCTCTATGGGCTTCCAAATATCCCTTTGCCAATTCCACAAGAACAGCCTTAGCGAAAGGCTTCTTGAAGGGAAAGATGTAACTCTGTGAGATGAATTAACAGAACACAGAGCAGTTTCTCAGAAAGCTTCTTTCCAGTTTTGAACGGAAGATATTTCCTTTTTCACCATAGCCCTCTAAGGGCTTCCAAATATCCCTTTGCCAATTCCACAAGAACAGCCTTAGCGAAAGGCTTCTTGAAGGGAAAGATGTAACTCTGTGAGATGAATTAACAGAACACAGAGCAGTTTCTCAGAAAGCTTCTTTCCAGTTTTGAACGGAAGATATTTCCTTTTTCACCATAGCCCTCTATGGGCTACCAAATATCCCTTTGCCAATTCCACAAGAACAGCCTTAGCGAAAGGCTTCTTGAAGAGAAAGATGTAACTCTGTGAGATGAATTAACAGAACACAGAGGAGCTTCACAGAAAGCTTCTTTCCAGTTTTGAACGGAAGATATTTCCTTTTTCACCATAGCCCTCTATGGGCTTCTAAATATCCCTTTGCCAATTCCACAAGAACAGCCTTAGCGAAAGGCTTCTTGAAGGGAAAGATGTAACTCTGTGAGATGAATTAACAGAACACAGAGCAGTTTCTCTGAAAGCTTCTTTCCAGTTTTGAACGGAAGATATTTCCTTTTTCACCATAGCCCTCTATGGGCTTCCAAATATCCCTTTGCCAATTCCACAAGAACAGCCTTAGCGAAAGGCTTCTTGAAGGGAAAGATGTAACTCTGTGAAATGAATTAACAGAACACAGAGCGGTTTCTCAGAAAACTTCTTTCCAGTTTTGAACGGAAGATTTTTCCTTTTTCACCATAGCCCTCTATGGGCTTCGAAATATCCCTTTGCCAATTCCACAAGAACAGCCTTAGCGAAAGGCTTCTTGAAGGGAAAGATGTAACTCTGTGAGATGAATTAACAGAACACAGAGCAGTTTCTCAGAAAGCTTCTTTCCAGTTTTGAACGGAAGATATTTCCTTTTTCACCATAGCCCTGTGTGGGCTTCCAAATATCCCTTTGCCAATTCCACAAGAACAGCCTTAGCGAAAGGCTTCTTGAAGGGAAAGATGTAACTCTGTGAGATGAATTATCAGAACACAGACCAGTTTCTCAGAAAGCTTCTTTCCAGTTTTGAACGGAAGATATTTCCTTTTTCACCATAGCCCTCTATGGGCTTCCAAATATCCCTTTGCCAATTCCACAAGAACAGCCTTAGCGAAAGGCTTCTTGAAGGGAAAGATGTAACTCTGTGAGATGAATTAGCAGAACACAGAGCAGTTTCTCAGAAAGCTTCTTTCCAGTTTTGAACGGAAGATATTTCCTTTTTCACCATAGCCCTCTATGGGCTTCCATATATCCCCTTGCCAATTCCACAAGAACAGCCTTAGCGAAAGGCTTCTTGAAGGGAAAGATGTAACTCTCTGAGATGAATTAACAGAACACAGAGCAGTTTCTCAGAAAGCTTCTTTCCAGTTTTGAACGGAAGATATTTCCTTTTTCACCATAGCCCTCTATGGGCTTCCAAATATCCCTTTGCCAATTCCACAAGAACAGCCTTAGCGAAAGGCTTCTTGAAGGGAAAGATGTAACTTTGTGAGATGAATTAACAGAACACAGAGCAGTTTCTCTGAAAGCTGCTTTCCAGTTTTGAACGGAAGATATTTCCTTTTTCACCAAAGCCCTTATGGGCTTCCAAATATCCCTTTACCAATTCCACAAGAACAGAGTTAGCGAAAGGTTTCTTGAAGGGAAAGATGTAACTCTGTGAGATGAATTAACAGAAAACAGAACAGTTTCTCAGAAAGCTTCTTTCCAGTTTTGAACGGAAGATATTTCCTTTTTCACCATAGCCGTCTAAGGGGTTCCAAATATCCCTTTGCCAATTCCACAAGAACAGCCTTAGCGAAAGGCTTCTTGAAGAGAAAGATGTAACTCTGTGAGATGAATTAACAGAACACAGAGCAGTTTCTCAGAAAGCTTCTTTCCAGTTTTGAACGGAAGATATTTCCTTTTTCACCATAGCCCTCTATGGGCTTCCAAATATCCCTTTGCCAATTCCAAAAGAACAGCCTTAGCGAAAGGCTTCTTGAAGGGAAAGATGTAACTCTGTGAGATGAATTAACAGAACACAGAGCAGTTTCTCAGAAAGCTTCTTTCCAGTTTTGAACGGAAGATATTTCCTTTTTCACCATAGCCCTCTATGGGCTTCCAAATATCCCTTTGCCAATTCCACAAGAACAGCCTTAGCGAAAGGCTTCTTGAAGGGAAAGATATAACTCTGTGAGATGAATTAACAGAACACAGAGCAGTTTCTCAGAAAGCTTCTTTCCAGTTTTGAACGGAAGATATTTCCTTTTTCACCATAGCCCTCTATGGGCTTCCAAATATCCCTTTGCCAATTCCACAAGAACAGCCTTAGCAAAAGGCTTCTTGAAGGGAAAGATGTAACTCTGTGAGATGAATTAACAGAACACAGAGCGGTTTCTCAGAAAGCTTCTTTCCAGTTTTGAACGGAAGATATTTCCTTTTTCACCATAGCCCTCTATGGGCTTCCAAATATCCCTTTGCCAATTCCACAAGAACAGCCTTAGCGAAAGGCTTCTTGAAGGGAAAGACGTAACTCTGTGAGATGAATTAACAGAACACAGAGCAGTTTCCCAGAAAGCTTCTTTCCAGTTTTGAACGGAAGATATTTCCTTTTTCACCATAGCCCTCTATGGGCTTCCAAATATCCCTTTGCCAATTCCGCAAGAACAGCCTTAGCGAAAGGCTTCTTGAAGGGAAAGATGTAACTCTGTGAGATGAATTAACAGAACACAGAGCAGTTTCTCAGAAAGCTTCTTTCCAGTTTTGAACGGAAGATATTTCCTTTTTCACCATAGACGTCTATGGGCTTCCAAATATCCCTTTGCCAATTCCACAAGAACAGCCTTAGCGAAAGGCTTCTTGAAGGGAAAGATGTAACTCTGTGAGATGAATTAACAGAACACAGAGCAGTTTCTCAGAAAGTTTCTTTCCAGTTTTGAACGGAAGATATTTCCTTTTTCACCATAGCCCTCTATGGGCTTCCAAATATCCCTTTGCCAATTCCACAAGAACAGCCTTAGCGAAAGGCTTCTTGAAGTTAAATATGTAACTCTGTGAGATGAATTAACAGAACACAGAGCAGTTTCTCAGAAAGCTTCTTTCCAGTTTTGAACGGAAGATATTTCCTTTTTCACCATGGCCCTCTATGGGCTTCCAAATATCCCTTTGCCAATTCCACAAGAACACCCTTAGCGAAAGGCTTCTTGAAGGGAAAGATGTAACTCTGTGAGATGAATTAACAGAACACAGAGCAGTTTCTCGGAAAGCTTCTTTCCAGTTTTGAACGGAAGATATTTCCTTTTTCACCATAGCCCTCTATGGGCTTCCAAATATCCCTTTGCCAATTCCACAAGAACAGCCTTAGCGAAAGGTTTCTTGAAGGGAAAGATGTAACTCTGTGAGGTGAATTAACAGAACACAGAGCAGTTTCTCAGAAAGCTTCTTTCCAGTTTTGAACGGAAGATATTTCCTTTTTCACCATAGCCCTCTATGGGCTTCCAAATATCCCTTTACCAATTCCACAAGAACAGCCTTAGCGAAAGGCTTCTTGAAGGGAAAGATGTAACTCTGTGAGATGAATTAACAGAACACAGAGCGGTTTCTCAGAAAGCTTCTTTCCAGTTTTGAACGGAAGATATTTCCTTTTTCACCATAGCCCTCTATGGGCTTCCAAATATCCCTTTGCCAATTCCACAAGAACAGCCTTAGCGAAAGGCTTCTTGAAGGGAAAGATGTAACTCTGTGAGATGAATTAACAGAACACAGAGCAGTTTCTCAGAAAGCTTCTTTCCAGTTTTGAACGGAAGATATTTCCTTTTTCACCATAGCCCTCTATGGGCTTCCAAATATCCCCTTGCCAATTCCACAAGAACAGCCTTAGCGAAAGGCTTCTTGAAGGGAAAGATGTAACTCTGTGAGATGAATTAACAGAACACAGAGCAGTTTCTCAGAAAGCTTCTTTCCAGTTTTGAACGGAAGATATTTCCTTTTTCACCATAGCCCTCTATGGGCTTCCAAATATCCCTTTGCCATTTCCACAAGAACAGCCTTAGCGAAAGGCTTCTTGAAGGGAAAGATGTAACTCTCTGAGATGAATTGACAGAACACAGAGCAGTTTCTCAGAAAGCTTCTTTCCAGTTTTGAACGGAAGATATTTCCTTTTTCACCATAGCCCTGTATGGGCTTCCAAATATCCCTTTGCCAATTCCACAAGAACAGCCTTAGCGAAAGGCTTCTTGAAGGGAAAGATGTAACTCTGTGAGATGAATTAACAGAAAACAGAACAGTTTCTCAGAAAGCTTCTTTCCAGTTTTGAACGGAAGATATTTCCTTTTTCACCATAGCCCTCTATGGGCTTCCAAATATCCCTTTGCCAATTCCACAAGAACAGCCTTAGCGAAAGGCTTCTTGAAGGGAAAGATGTAACTCTGTGAGATGAATTAACAGAACACAGAGCAGTTTCTCAGAAAGCTTCTTTCCAGTTTTGAACGGAAGATATTTCCTTTTTCACCATAGCCCTCTATGGGCTTCCATATATCCCCTTGCCAATTCCACAAGAACAGCCTTAGCGAAAGGCTTCTTGAAGGGAAAGATGTAACTCTGTGAGATGAATTAACAGAACACAGAGCAGTTTCCCAGAAAGCTTCTTTCCAGTTTTGAACGGAAGATATTTCCTTTTTCACCATAGCCCTCTATGGGCTTCCAAATATCCCTTTGCCAATTCCGCAAGAACAGCCTTAGCGAAAGGCTTCTTGAAGGGAAAGATGTAACTCTGTGAGATGAATTAACAGAACACAGAGCAGTTTCTCAGAAAGCTTCTTTCCAGTTTTGAACGGAAGATATTTCCTTTTTCACCATAGACGTCTATGGGCTTCCAAATATCCCTTTGCCAATTCCACAAGAACAGCCTTAGCGAAAGGCTTCTTGAAGGGAAAGATGTAACTCTGTGAGATGAATTAACAGAACACAGAGCAGTTTCTCAGAAAGTTTCTTTCCAGTTTTGAACGGAAGATATTTCCTTTTTCACCATAGCCCTCTATGGGCTTCCAAATATCCCTTTGCCAATTCCACAAGAACAGCCTTAGCGAAAGGCTTCTTGAAGGGAAAGATGTAACTCTGTGAGATGAATTAACAGAACACAGAGCAGTTTCTCAGAAAGCTTCTTTCCAGTTTTGAACGGAAGATATTTCCTTTTTCACCATGGCCCTCTATGGGCTTCCAAATATCCCTTTGCCAATTCCACAAGAACACCCTTAGCGAAAGGCTTCTTGAAGGGAATGATGTAACTCTGTGAGATGAATTAACAGAACACAGAGCAGTTTCTCGGAAAGCTTCTTTCCAGTTTTGAACGGAAGATATTTCCTTTTTCACCATAGCCCTCTATGGGCTTCCAAATATCCCTTTGACAATTCCACAAGAACAGCCTTAGCGAAAGGTTTCTTGAAGGGAAAGATGTAACTCTGTGAGGTGAATTAACAGAACACAGAGCAGTTTCTCAGAAAGCTTCTTTCCAGTTTTGAACGGAAGATATTTCCTTTTTCACCATAGCCCTCTATGGGCTTCCAAATATCCCTTTGCCAATTCCACAAGAACAGCCTTAGCGAAAGGCTTCTTGAAGGGAAAGATGTAACTCTGTGAGATGAATTAACAGAACACAGAGCGGTTTCTCAGAAAGCTTCTTTCCAGTTTTGAACGGAAGATATTTCCTTTTTCACCATAGCCCTCTATGGGCTTCCAAATATCCCTTTGCCAATTCCACAAGAACAGCCTTAGCGAAAGGCTTCTTGAAGGGAAAGATGTAACTCTGTGAGATGAATTAACAGAACACAGAGCGGTTTCTCAGAAAGCTTCTTTCCAGTTTTGAACGGAAGATATTTCCTTTTTCACCATAGCCCTCTATGGGCTTCCAAATATCCCTTTGCCAATTCCACAAGAACAGCCTTAGCGAAAGGCTTCTTGAAGGGAAAGATGTAACTCTGTGAGATGAATTAACAGAACACAGAGCAGTTTCTCAGAAAGCTTCTTTCCAGTTTTGAACGGAAGATATTTCCTTTTTCACCATAGCCCTCTATGGGCTTCCAAATATCCCTTTGCCAATTCCACAAGAACAGCCTTAGCGAAAGGTTTCTTGAAGGGAAAGATGTAACTCTGTGAGGTGAATTAACAGAACACAGAGCAGTTTCTCAGAAAGCTTCTTTCCAGTTTTGAACGGAAGATATTTCCTTTTTCACCATAGCGCTCTATGGGCTTCCAAATATCCCTTTGCCAATTCCACAAGAACAGCCTTAGCGAAAGGCTTCTTGAAGGGAAAGATGTAACTCTGTGAGATGAATTAACAGAACACAGAGCGGTTTCTCAGAAAGCTTCTTTCCAGTTTTGAACGGAAGATATTTCCTTTTTCACCATAGCCCTCTATGGGCTTCCAAATATCCCTTTGCCAATTCCACAAGAACAGCCTTAGCGAAAGGCTTCTTGAAGGGAAAGATGTAACTCTGTGAGATGAATTAACAGAACACAGAGCGGTTTCTCAGAAAGCTTCTTTCCAGTTTTGAACGGAAGATATTTCCTTTTTCACCATAGCCCTCTATGGGCTTCCAAATATCCCTTTGCCAATTCCACAAGAACAGCCTTAGCGAAAGGCTTCTTGAAGGGAAAGATGTAACTCTGTGAGATGAATTAACAGAACACAGAGCAGTTTCTCAGAAAGCTTCTTTCCAATTTTGAACGGAAGATATTTCCTTTTTCACCATAGCCCTCTATGGGCTTCCAAATATCCCTTTGCCAATTCCACAAGAACAGCCTTAGCGAAAGGTTTCTTGAAGGGAAAGATGTAACTCTGTGAGGTGAATTAACAGAACACAGAGCAGTTTCTCAGAAAGCTTCTTTCAAGTTTTGAACGGAAGATATTTCCTTTTTCACCATAGCCCTCTATGGGCTTCCAAATATCCCTTTGCCAATTCCACAAGAACAGCCTTAGCAAAAGGCTTCTTGAAGGGAAAGATGTAACTCTGTGAGATGAATTAACAGAACACAGAGCGGTTTCTCAGAAAGCTTCTTTCCAGTTTTGAACGGAAGATATTTCCTTTTTCACCATAGCCCTCTATGGGCTTCCAAATATCCCTTTGCCAATTCCACAAGAAGAGCCTTAGCGAAAGGCTTCTTGAAGGGAAAGATGTAACTCTGTGAGATGAATTAACAGAACACAGAGCAGTTTCTCAGAAAGCTTCTTTCCAGTTTTGAACGGAAGATATTTCCTTTTTCACCATAGCCCTCTATGGGCTTCCAAATATCCCCTTGCCAATTCCACAAGAACAGCCTTAGCGAAAGGCTTCTTGAAGGGAAAGATGTAACTCTGTGAGATGAATTAACAGAACACAGAGCAGTTTCTCAGAAAGCTTCTTTCCAGTTTTGAACGGAAGATATTTCCTTTTTCACCATAGCCCTCTATGGGCTTCCAAATATCCCTTTGCCAATTCCACAAGAACAGCCTTAGCGATAGGCTTCTTGAAGGGAAAGATGTAGCTCTGTGAGATGAATTAACAGAACACAGAGCAGTTTCTCAGAAAGCTTCTTTCCAGTTTTGAACGGAAGATATTTCCTTTTTCACCATAGCCCTCTATGGCCTTCCAAATATTCCTTTGCCAATTCTACAATAACAGCCTTGGCGAAAGGCTTCTTGAAGGGAAAGATGTAACTCTGTGAGATGAATTAACAGAACACAGAGCAGTTTCTCAGAAAGCTTCTTTCCACTTTTGAACGGAAGATATTTCCTTTTTCACCATAGCCCTGTGTGGGCTTCCAAATATCCCTTTGCCAATTCCACAAGAACAGCCTTAGCGAAAGGCTTCTTGAAGGGAAAGATGTAACTCTGTGAGATGAATTATCAGAACACAGAGCAGTTTCTCAGAAAGCTTCTTTCCAGTTTTGAACGGAAGATATTTCCTTTTTCACCATAGCCCTCTATGGGCTTCCAAATATCCCTTTGCCAATTCCACAAGAACAGCCTTAGCGAAAGGCTTCTTGAAGGGAAAGATGTAACTCTGTGAGATGAATTAACAGAACACAGAGCAGTTTCTCAGAAAGCTTCTTTCCAGTTTTGAACGGAAGATATTTCCTTTTTCACCATAGCCCTCTATGGGCTTCCATATATCCCGTTGCCAATTCCACAAGAACAGCCTTAGCGAAAGGCTTCTTGAAGGGAAAGATGTAACTCTCTGAGATAAATTAACAGAACACAGAGCAGTTTCTCAGAAAGCTTCTTTCCAGTTTTGAACGGAAGATATTTCCTTTTTCACCATAGCCCTCTATGGGCTTCCAAATATCCCTTTGCCAATTCCACAAGAACAGCCTTAGCGAAAGGCTTCTTGAAGGGAAAGATGTAACTCTGTGAGATGAATTAACAGAACACAGAGCAGTTTCTCAGAAAGCTTCTTTCCAGTTTTGAACGGAAGATATTTCCTTTTTCACCATAGCCCTCAATGGGCTTCCAAATATCCCTTTGCCAATTCCACAAGAACAGCCTTAGCGAAAGGCTTCTTGAAGGGAAAGATATAACTCTGTGAGATGAATTAGCAGAACACAGAGCAGTTTCTCAGAAAGCTTCTTTCCAGTTTTGAACGGAAGATATTTCCTTTTTCACCATAGCCCTCTATGGGCTTCCAAATATCCCTTTGCCAATTCCACAAGAACAGCCTTAGCAAAAGGCTTCTTGAAGGGAAAGATGTAACTCTGTGAGATGAATTAACAGAACACAGAGCGGTTTCTCAGAAAGCTTCTTTCCAGTTTTGAACGGAAGATATTTCCTTTTTCACCATAGCCCTCTATGGGCTTCCAAATATCCCTTTGCCAATTCCACAAGAACAGCCTTAGCGAAAGGCTTCTTGAAGGGAAAGACGTAACTCTGTGAGATGAATTAACAGAACACAGAGCAGTTTCCCAGAAAGCTTCTTTCCAGTTTTGAACGGAAGATATTTCCTTTTTCACCATAGCCCTCTATGGGCTTCCAAATATCCCTTTGCCAATTCCGCAAGAACAGCCTTAGCGAAAGGCTTCTTGAAGGGAAAGATGTAACTCTGTGAGATGAATTAACAGAACACAGAGCAGTTTCTCAGAAAGCTTCTTTCCAGTTTTGAACGGAAGATATTTCCTTTTTCACCATAGACGTCTATGGGCTTCCAAATATCCCTTTGCCAATTCCACAAGAACAGCCTTAGCGAAAGGCTTCTTGAAGGGAAAGATGTAACTCTGTGAGATGAATTAACAGAACACAGAGCAGTTTCTCAGAAAGTTTCTTTCCAGTTTTGAACGGAAGATATTTCCTTTTTCACCATAGCCCTCTATGGGCTTCCAAATATCCCTTTGCCAATTCCACAAGAACAGCCTTAGCGAAAGGCTTCTTGAAGGGAAAGATGTAACTCTGTGAGATGAATTAACAGAACACAGAGCAGTTTCTCAGAAAGCTTCTTTCCAGTTTTGAACGGAAGATATTTCCTTTTTCACCATGGCCCTCTATGGGCTTCCAAATATCCCTTTGCCAATTCCACAAGAACACCCTTAGCGAAAGGCTTCTTGAAGGGAAAGATGTAACTCTGTGAGATGAATTAACAGAACACAGAGCAGTTTCTCAGAAAGCTTCTTTCCAGTTTTGAACGGAAGATATATCCTTTTTCACCATAGCCCTCTATGGGCTTCCAAATATCCCTTTGCCAATTCCACAAGAACAGCCTTAGCGAAAGGTTTCTTGACGGGAAAGATGTAACTCTGTGAGGTGAATTAACAGAACACAGAGCAGTTTCTCAGAAAGCTTCTTTCCAGTTTTGAACGGAAGATATTTCCTTTTTCACCATAGCCCTCTATGGGCTTCCAAATATCCATTTGCCAATTCCACAAGAACAGCCTTAGCAAAAGGCTTCTTGAAGGGAAAGATGTAACTCTGTGAGATGAATTAACAGAACACAGAGCGGTTTCTCAGAAAGCTTCTTTCCAGTTTTGAACGGAAGATATTTCCTTTTTCACCATAGCCCTCTATGGGCTTCCAAATATCCCTTTGCCAATTCCACAAGAACAGCCTTAGCGAAAGGCTTCTTGAAGGGAAAGATGTAACTCTGTGAGATGAATTAACAGAACACAGAGCAGTTTCTCAGAAAGCTTCTTTCCAGTTTTGAACGGAAGATATTTCCTTTTTCACCATAGCCCTCTATGGGCTTCCAAATATCCCCTTGCCAATTCCACAAGAACAGCCTTAGCGAAAGGCTTTTGAAGGGAAAGATGTAACTCTGTGAGATGAATTAACAGAACACAGAGCAGTTTCTCAGAAAGCTTCTTTCCAGTTTTGAACGGAAGATATTTCCTTTTTCACCATAGCCCTCTATGGGCTTCCAAATATCCCTTTGCCAATTCCACAAGATCAGCCTTAGCGAAAGGCTTCTTGAAGGGAAAGATGTAACTCTGTGAGATGAATTAACAGAACACAGAGCAGTTTCTCAGAAAGCTTCTTTCCAGTTTTGAACGGAAGATATTTCCTTTTTCACCATAGCCCTGTATGGGCTTCCAAATATCCCTTTGCCAATTCCACAAGAACACCCTTAGCGAAAGGCTTCTTGAAGGGAAAGATGTAACTCTGTGAGATGAATTAACAGAACACAGAGCAGTTTCTCAGAAAGCTTCTTTACAGTTTTGAACGGAAGATATTTCCTTTTTCACCATAGACCTCTATGGGCTTCCAAATATCCCTTTACCAATTCCACAAGAACAGGCTTAGCGAAAGGTTTCTGGTAGGGAAAGATGTAACTCTGTGAGATGAATTAACAGAAAACAGAACAGTTTCTCAGAAAGCTTCTTTCCAGTTTTGAACGGAAGATATTTCCTTTTTCACCATAGCCCTCTAAGGGGTTCCAAATATCCCTTTGCCAATTCCACAAGAACAGCCTTAGCGAAAGGCTTCTTTAAGGGAAAGATGTAACTCTGTGAGATGAATTAAGAGAACACAGAGCAGTTTCTCAGAAAGCTTCTTTCCAGTTTTGAACGGAAGATATTTCCTTTTTCACCATAGCCCTCTATGGGCTTCCAAATATCCCTTTGCCAATTCCACAAGAACAGCCTTAGCGAAAGGCTTCTTGAAGGGAAAGATGTAACTCTGTGAGATGAATTAACAGAACACAGAGCAGTTTCTCGGAAAGCTTCTTTCCAGTTTTGAACGGAAGATATTTCCTTTTTCACCATAGCCCTCTATGG
This sequence comes from Chlorocebus sabaeus, assembly GCF_047675955.1. Taxonomy (NCBI): domain Eukaryota; kingdom Metazoa; phylum Chordata; class Mammalia; order Primates; family Cercopithecidae; genus Chlorocebus; species Chlorocebus sabaeus. Next base: position 1,013,375 of record NW_027327870.1, on the reverse strand, counting down.
GCTTCCAAATATCCCTTTGCCATTTCCACAAGAACAGCCTTAGCGAAAGGCTTCTTGAAGGGAAAGATGTAACTCTCTGAGATGAATTGACAGAACACAGAGCAGTTTCTCAGAAAGCTTCTTTCCAGTTTTGAACGGAAGATATTTCCTTTTTCACCATAGCCCTCTATGGGCTTCCAAATATCCCTTTGCCAATTCCACAAGAACAGCCTTAGCGAAAGGCTTCTTGAAGGGAAAGATGTAACTCTGTGAGATGAATTAACAGAAAACAGAACAGTTTCTCAGAAAGCTTCTTTCCAGTTTTGAACGGAAGATATTTCCTTTTTCACCATAGCCCTCTATGGGCTTCCAAATATCCCTTTGCCAATTCCACAAGAACAGCCTTAGCGAAAGGCTTCTTGAAGGGAAAGATGTAACTCTGTGAGATGAATTAACAGAACACAGAGCAGTTTCTCAGAAAGCTTCTTTCCAGTTTTGAACGGAAGATATTTCCTTTTTCACCATAGCCCTCTATGGGCTTCCATATATCCCCTTGCCAATTCCACAAGAACAGCCTTAGCGAAAGGCTTCTTGAAGGGAATGATGTAACTCTGTGAGATGAATTAACAGAACACAGAGCAGTTTCTCAGAAAGCTTCTTTCCAGTTTTGAACGGAAGATATTTCCTTTTTCACCATAGCCCTCTATGGGCTTCCAAATATCCCTTTGCCAATTCCACAAGAACAGCCTTAGCGAAAGGCTTCTTGAAGGGAAAGATGTAACTCTGTGAGATGAATTAACAGAACACAGAGCAGTTTCTCAGAAAGCTTCTTTCCAGTTTTGAACGGAAGATATTTCCTTTTTCACCAAAGCCCTTATGGGCTTCCAAATATCCCTTTACCAATTCCACAAGAACAGAGTTAGCGAAAGGTTTCTTGAAGGGAAAGATGTAACTCTGTGAGATGAATTAACAGAAAACAGAACAGTTTCTCAGAAAGCTTCTTTCCAGTTTTGAACGGAAGATATTTCCTTTTTCACCATAGCCGTCTAAGGGGTTCCAAATATCCCTTTGCCAATTCCACCATAACAGCCTTAGCGAAAGGCTTCTTGAAGAGAAAGATGTAACTCTGTGAGATGAATTAACAGAACACAGAGCAGTTTCTCAGAAAGCTTCTTTCCAGTTTTGAACGGAAGATATTTCCTTTTTCACCATAGCCCTCTATGGGCTTCCAAATATCCCTTTGCCAATTCCACAAGAACAGCCTTAGCGAAAGGCTTCTTGAAGGGAATGATATAACTCTGTGAGATGAATTAACAGAACACAGAGCAGTTTCTCAGAAAGCTTCTTTCCAGTTTTGAACGGAAGATATTTCCTTTTTCACCATAGCCCTCTATGGGCTTCCAAATATCCCTTTGCCAATTCCACAAGAACAGCCTTAGCGAAAGGCTTCTTGAAGGGAAAGACGTAACTCTGTGAGATGAATTAACAGAACACAGAGCAGTTTCCCAGAAAGCTTCTTTCCAGTTTTGAACGGAAGATATTTCCTTTTTCACCATAGCCCTCTATGGGCTTCCAAATATCCCTTTGCCAATTCCGCAAGAAAAGCCTTAGCGAAAGGCTTCTTGAAGGGAAAGATGTAACTCTGTGAGATGAATTAACAGAACACAGAGCAGTTTCTCAGAAAGCTTCTTTCCAGTTTTGAACGGAAGATATTTCCTTTTTCACCATAGACGTCTATGGGCTTCCAAATATCCCTTTGCCAATTCCACAAGAACAGCCTTAGCGAAAGGCTTCTTGAAGGGAAAGATGTAACTCTGTGAGATGAATTAACAGAACACAGAGCAGTTTCTCAGAAAGTTTCTTTCCAGTTTTGAACGGAAGATATTTCCTTTTTCACCATAGCCCTCTATGGGCTTCCAAATATCCCTTTGCCAATTCCACAAGAACAGCCTTAGCGAAAGGCTTCTTGAAGGGAAAGATGTAACTCTGTGAGATGAATTAACAGAACACAGAGCAGTTTCTCAGAAAGCTTCTTTCCAGTTTTGAACGGAAGATATTTCCTTTTTCACCATGGCCCTCTATGGGCTTCCAAATATCCCTTTGCCAATTCCACAAGAACAACCTTAGGGAAAGGCTTCTTGAAGGGAAAGATGTAACTCTGTGAGATGAATTAACAGAACACAGAGCAGTTTCTCAGAAAGCTTCTTTCCAGTTTTGAACGGAAGATATTTCCTTTTTCACCATAGCCCTCTATGGGCTTCCAAATATCCCTTTGCCAATTCCACAAGAACAGCCTTAGCGAAAGGTTTCTTGAAGGGAAAGATGTAACTCTGTGAGGTGAATTAACAGAACACAGAGCAGTTTCTCAGAAAGCTTCTTTCCAGTTTTGAACGGAAGATATTTCCTTTTTCACCATAGCCCTCTATGGGCTTCCAAATATCCCTTTGCCAATTCCACAAGAACAGCCTTAGCAAAAGGCTTCTTGAAGGGAAAGATGTAACTCTGTGAGATGAATTAACAGAACACAGAGCGGTTTCTCAGAAAGCTTCTTTCCAGTTTTGAACGGAAGATATTTCCTTTTTCACCATAGCCCTCTATGGGCTTCCAAATATCCCTTTGCCAATTCCACAAGAACAGCCTTAGCGAAAGGCTTCTTGAAGGGAAAGATGTAACTCTGTGAGATGAATTAACAGAACACAGAGCAGTTTCTCAGAAAGCTTCTTTCCAATTTTGAACGGAAGATATTTCCTTTTTCACCATAGCCCTCTATGGGCTTCCAAATATCCCCTTGCCAATTCCACAAGAACAGCCTTAGCGAAAGGCTTCTTGAAGGGAAAGATGTAACTCTGTGAGATGAATTAACAGAACACAGAGCAGTTTCTCAGAAAGCTTCTTTCCAGTTTTGAACGGAAGATATTTCCTTTTTCACCATAGCCCTGTATGGGCTTCCAAATATCCCTTTGCCAATTCCACAAGAACAGCCTTAGCGAAAGGCTTCTTGAAGGGAAAGATGTAACTCTGTGAGATGAATTAACAGAACACAGAGCAGTTTCTCAGAAAGCTTCTTTCCAGTTTTGAACGGAAGATATTTCCTTTTTCACCATAGACCTCTATGGGCTTCCAAATATCCCTTTACCAATTCCACAAGAACAGGCTTAGCGAAAGGTTTCTGGTAGGGAAAGATGTAACTCTGTGAGATGAATTAACAGAAAACAGAACAGTTTCTCAGAAAGCTTCTTTCCAGTTTTGAACGGAAGATATTTCCTTTTTCACCATAGCCCTCTAAGGGGTTCCAAATATCCCTTTGCCAATTCCACAAGAACAGCCTTAGCGAAAGGCTTCTTTAAGGGAAAGATGTAACTCTGTGAGATGAATTAAGAGAACACAGAGCAGTTTCTCAGAAAGCTTCTTTCCAGTTTTGAACGGAAGATATTTCCTTTTTCACCATAGCCCTCTATGGGCTTCCAAATATCCCTTTGCCAATTCCACAAGAACAGCCTTAGCGAAAGGCTTCTTGAAGGGAAAGATGTAACTCTGTGAGATGAATTAACAGAACACAGAGCAGTTTCTCGGAAAGCTTCTTTCTAGTTTTGAACGGAAGATATTTCCTTTTTCACCATAGCCCTCTATGGGCTTCCAAATATCCCTTTGCCATTTCCACAAGAACAGCCTTAGCGAAAGGCTTCTTGAAGGGAAAGATGTAACTCTCTGAGATGAATTGACAGAACACAGAGCAGTTTCTCAGAAAGCTTCTTTCCAGTTTTGAACGGAAGATATTTCCTTTTTCACCATAGCCCTCTATGGGCTTCCAAATATCCCTTTGCCAATTCCACAAGAACAGCCTTAGCGAAAGGCTTCTTGAAGGGAAAGATGTAACTCTGTGAGATGAATTAACAGAAAACAGAACAGTTTCTCAGAAAGCTTCTTTCCAGTTTTGAACGGAAGATATTTCCTTTTTCACCATAGCCCTCTATGGGCTTCCAAATATCCCTTTGCCAATTCCACAAGAACAGCCTTAGCGAAAGGCTTCTTGAAGGGAAAGATGTAACTCTGTGAGATGAATTAACAGAACACAGAGCAGTTTCTCAGAAAGCTTCTTTCCAGTTTTGAACGGAAGATATTTCCTTTTTCACCATAGCCCTCTATGGGCTTCCATATATCCCCTTGCCAATTCCACAAGAACAGCCTTAGCGAAAGGCTTCTTGAAGGGAATGATGTAACTCTGTGAGATGAATTAACAGAACACAGAGCAGTTTCTCAGAAAGCTTCTTTCCAGTTTTGAACGGAAGATATTTCCTTTTTCACCATAGCCCTCTATGGGCTTCCAAATATCCCTTTGCCAATTCCACAAGAACAGCCTTAGCGAAAGGCTTCTTGAAGGGAAAGATGTAACTCTGTGAGATGAATTAACAGAACACAGAGCAGTTTCTCAGAAAGCTTCTTTCCAGTTTTGAACGGAAGATATTTCCTTTTTCACCAAAGCCCTTATGGGCTTCCAAATATCCCTTTACCAATTCCACAAGAACAGAGTTAGCGAAAGGTTTCTTGAAGGGAAAGATGTAACTCTGTGAGATGAATTAACAGAAAACAGAACAGTTTCTCAGAAAGCTTCTTTCCAGTTTTGAACGGAAGATATTTCCTTTTTCACCATAGCCGTCTAAGGGGTTCCAAATATCCCTTGGCCAATTCCACCAGAACAGCCTTAGCGAAAGGCTTCTTGAAGAGAAAGATGTAACTCTGTGAGATGAATTAACAGAACACAGAGCAGTTTCTCAGAAAGCTTCTTTCCAGTTTTGAACGGAAGATATTTCCTTTTTCACCATAGCCCTCTATGGGCTTCCAAATATCCCTTTGCCAATTCCACAAGAACAGCCTTAGCGAAAGGCTTCTTGAAGGGAATGATATAACTCTGTGAGATGAATTAACAGAACACAGAGCAGTTTCTCAGAAAGCTTCTTTCCAGTTTTGAACGGAAGATACTTCCTTTTTCACCATAGCCCTCTATGGGCTTCCAAATATCCCTTTGCCAATTCCACAAGAACAGCCTTAGCGAAAGGCTTCTTGAAGGGAAAGACGTAACTCTGTGAGATGAATTAACAGAACACAGAGCAGTTTCCCAGAAAGCTTCTTTCCAGTTTTGAACGGAAGATATTTCCTTTTTCACCATAGCCCTCTATGGGCTTCCAAATATCCCTTTGCCAATTCCGCAAGAAAAGCCTTAGCGAAAGGCTTCTTGAAGGGAAAGATGTAACTCTGTGAGATGAATTAACAGAACACAGAGCAGTTTCTCAGAAAGCTTCTTTCCAGTTTTGAACGGAAGATATTTCCTTTTTCACCATAGACGTCTATGGGCTTCCAAATATCCCTTTGCCAATTCCACAAGAACAGCCTTAGCGAAAGGCTTCTTGAAGGGAAAGATGTAACTCTGTGAGATGAATTAACAGAACACAGAGCAGTTTCTCAGAAAGTTTCTTTCCAGTTTTGAACGGAAGATATTTCCTTTTTCACCATAGCCCTCTATGGGCTTCCAAATATCCCTTTGCCAATTCCACAAGAACAGCCTTAGCGAAAGGCTTCTTGAAGGGAAAGATGTAACTCTGTGAGATGAATTAACAGAACACAGAGCAGTTTCTCAGAAAGCTTCTTTCCAGTTTTGAACGGAAGATATTTCCTTTTTCACCATGGCCCTCTATGGGCTTCCAAATATCCCTTTGCCAATTCCACAAGAACAACCTTAGGGAAAGGCTTCTTGAAGGGAAAGATGTAACTCTGTGAGATGAATTAACAGAACACAGAGCAGTTTCTCAGAAAGCTTCTTTCCAGTTTTGAACGGAAGATATTTCCTTTTTCACCATAGCCCTCTATGGGCTTCCAAATATCCCTTTGCCAATTCCACAAGAACAGCCTTAGCGAAAGGTTTCTTGAAGGGAAAGATGTAACTCTGTGAGGTGAATTAACAGAACACAGAGCAGTTTCTCAGAAAGCTTCTTTCCAGTTTTGAACGGAAGATATTTCCTTTTTCACCATAGCCCTCTATGGGCTTCCAAATATCCCTTTGCCAATTCCACAAGAACAGCCTTAGCAAAAGGCTTCTTGAAGGGAAAGATGTAACTCTGTGAGATGAATTAACAGAACACAGAGCGGTTTCTCAGAAAGCTTCTTTCCAGTTTTGAACGGAAGATATTTCCTTTTTCACCATAGCCCTCTATGGGCTTCCAAATATCCCTTTGCCAATTCCACAAGAACAGCCTTAGCGAAAGGCTTCTTGAAGGGAAAGATGTAACTCTGTGAGATGAATTAACAGAACACAGAGCAGTTTCTCAGAAAGCTTCTTTCCAATTTTGAACGGAAGATATTTCCTTTTTCACCATAGCCCTCTATGGGCTTCCAAATATCCCCTTGCCAATTCCACAAGAACAGCCTTAGCGAAAGGCTTCTTGAAGGGAAAGATGTAACTCTGTGAGATGAATTAACAGAACACAGAGCAGTTTCTCAGAAAGCTTCTTTCCAGTTTTGAACGGAAGATATTTCCTTTTTCACCATAGCCCTGTATGGGCTTCCAAATATCCCTTTGCCAATTCCACAAGAACAGCCTTAGCGAAAGGCTTCTTGAAGGGAAAGATGTAACTCTGTGAGATGAATTAACAGAACACAGAGCAGTTTCTCAGAAAGCTTCTTTCCAGTTTTGAACGGAAGATATTTCCTTTTTCACCATAGACCTCTATGGGCTTCCAAATATCCCTTTACCAATTCCACAAGAACAGGCTTAGCGAAAGGTTTCTGGAAGGGAAAGATGTAACTCTGTGAGATGAATTAACAGAAAACAGAACAGTTTCTCAGAAAGCTTCTTTCCAGTTTTGAACGGAAGATATTTCCTTTTTCACCATAGCCCTCTAAGGGGTTCCAAATATCCCTTTGCCAATTCCACAAGAACAGCCTTAGCGAAAGGCTTCTTTAAGGGAAAGATGTAACTCTGTGAGATGAATTAACCGAACACAGAGCAGTTTCTCAGAAAGCTTCTTTCCAGTTTTGAACGGAAGATATTTCCTTTTTCACCATAGCCCTCTCTGGGCTTCCAAATATCCCTTTGCCAATTCCAAAAGAACAGCCTTAGCGAAAGGCTTCTTGAAGGGAAAGATGTAACTCTGTGAGATGAATTAACAGAACACAGAGCAGTTTCTCAGAAAGCTTCTTTCCAGTTTTGAACGGAAGATATTTCCTTTTTCACCATAGCCCTCTATGGGCTTCCAAATATCCCTTTGCCAATTCCACAAGAACAGCCTTAGCGAAAGGCTTCTTGAAGGGAAAGATGTAACTCTCTGAGATGAATTGACAGAACACAGAGCAGTTTCTCAGAAAGCTTCTTTCCAGTTTTGAACGGAAGATATTTCCTTTTTCACCATAGCCCTCTAAGGGGTTTCAAATATCCCTTTGCCAATTCCACAAGAACAGCCTTAGCGAAAGGCTTCTTTAAGGGAAAGATGTAACTCTGTGAGATGAATTAACAGAACACAGAGCAGTTTCTCTGAAAGCTTCTTTCCAGTTTTGAACGGAAGATATTTCCTTTTTCACCATAGCCCTCTATGGGCTTCCAAACATCCCTTTGCCAATTCCACAAGAACAGCCTTAGCGAAAGGCTTCTTGAAGGGAAAGATGTAGCTCTGTGAGATGAATTAACAGAACACAGAGCAGTTTCTCAGAAAGCTTCTTTCCAGTTTTGAACGGAAGATATTTCCTTTTTCACCATAGCCCTCTATGGCCTTCCAAATATTCCTTTGCCAATTCTACAATAACAGCCTTGGCGAAAGGCTTCTTGAAGGGAAAGATGTAACTCTGTGAGATGAATTAACAGAACACAGAGCAGTTTCTCAGAAAGCTTCTTTCCAGTTTTGAACGGAAGATATTTCCTTTTTCACCATAGCCCTGTGTGGGCTTCCAAATATCCCTTTGCCAATTCCACAAGAACAGCCTTAGCGAAAGGCTTCTTGAAGGGAAAGATGTAACTCTGTGAGATGAATTAACAGAACACAGAGGAGTTTCTCAGAAAGCTTCTTTCCAGTTTTGAACGGAAGATATTTCCTTTTTCACCATAGCCCTCTATGGGCTTCCAAATATACCTTTGCCAATTCCACAAGAACAGCCTTAGCGAAAGGCTTCTTGAAGGGAAAGATGTAACTCTGTGAGATGAATTAACAGAACACAGAGCAGTTTCTCTGAAAGCTTCTTTCCAGTTTTGAACGGAAGATATTTCCTTTTTCACCAAAGCCCTTATGGGCTTCCAAATATCCCTTTACCAATTCCACAAGAACAGAGTTAGCGAAAGGTTTCTTGAAGGGAAAGATGTAACTCTGTGAGATGAATTAACAGAAAACAGAACAGTTTCTCAGAAAGCTTCTTTCCAGTTTTGAACGGAAGATATTTCCTTTTTCACCATAGCCCTCTAAGGGGTTCCAAATATCCCTTTGCCAATTCCACAAGAACAGCCTTAGCGAAAGGCTTCTTGAAGAGAAAGATGTAACTCTGTGAGATGAATTAACAAAACACAGAGCAGTTTCTCAGAAAGCTTCTTTCCAGTTTTGAACGGAAGATATTTCCTTTTTCACCATAGCCCTCTATGGGCTTCCAAATATCCCTTTGCCAATTCCACAAGAACAGCCTTAGCGAAAGGCTTCTTGAAGGGAAAGATGTAACTCTGTGAGATGAATTAACAGAACACAGAGCAGTTTCTCAGAAAGCTTCTTTCCAGTTTTGAACGGAAGATATTTCCTTTTTCACCATAGCCCTCTATGGGCTTCCAAATATCCCTTTGCCAATTCCACAAGAACAGCCTTAGCGAAAGGCTTCTTGAAGGGAAAGATGTAACTCTGTGAGATGAATTAACAGAACACAGAGCAGTTTCTCAGAAAGCTTCTTTCCAGTTTTGAACGGAAGATATTTCCTTTTTCACCATAGCCCTCTATGGGCTTCCAAATATCCCTTTGCCAATTCCACAAGAACAGCCTTAGCGAAAGGCTTCTTGAAGGGAAAGATGTAACTCTGTGAGATGAATTAACAGAACAGAGAGCATTTTCTCAGAAAGCTTCTTTCCAATTTTGAACGGAAGATATTTCCTTTTTCACCATAGCCCTCTATGGGCTTCCAAATATCCCTTTGCCAGTTCCACAAGAACAGCCTTAGCGAAAGGCTTCTTTAAGGGAAAGATGTAACTTTGTGGGATGAATTAACAGAACACAGAGGAGTTTCTCAGAAAGCTTCTTACCAGTTTTGAACGGAAGATATTTCCTTTTTCACCATAGCCCTCTATGGGCTTCCAAATATCCCTTTGCCAATTCCACAAGAACAGCCTTAGCGAAAGGCTTCTTAAAGTTAAAGATGTAACTCTGTGAGATGAATTAACAGAACACAGAGGAGTTTCTCAGAAAGCTTCTTTCCAGTTTTGAATGGAAGATATTTCCTTTTTCACCATAGCCCTCTATGGGCTTCCAAATATCCCTTTGCCAATTCCACAAGAACAGCCTTAGCGAAAGGCTTCTTGAAGGGAAAGATGTAACTCTGTGAGATGAATTAACAGAACACAGAACAGTTTCTCAGAAAGCTTCTTTCCAGTTTTGAACGGAAGATATTTCCTTTTTCACCATAGCCCTCTATGGGCTTCCAAATATCCCTTTGCCAATTCCACAAGAACAGCCTTAGCGAAAGGCTTCTTGAAGGGAAAGATATAACTCTGTGAGATGAATTAACAGAACATAGAGCGGTTTCTCAGAAAACTTCTTTCCAGTTTTGAACGGAAGATATTTCCTTTTTCACCATAGCCCTCTATGGGCTTCCAAATATCCCTTTGCCAATTCCACAAGAACAGCCTTAGCGAAAGGCTTCTTGAAGGGAAAGATGTAACTCTGTGAGATGAATTAACGGAACACAGAGCAGTTTCTCAGAAAGCTTCTTTCCAGTTTTGAACGGAAGATATTTCCTTTTTCACCATAGCCCTCTAGGGGCTTCCAAATATCCCTTTGCCAATTCCAAAAGAACAGCCTTAGCGAAAGGCTTCTTGAAGGGAAAGATGTAACTCTGTGAGATGAATTAACAGAACACAGAGCAGTTTCTCAGATAGCTTCTTTCCAGTTTTGAACGGAAGATATTTCCTTTTTCACCATAGCCCTCTATGGCCTTCCAAATATTCCTTTGCCAATTCTCCAAGAACAGCCTTAGCGAAAGGCTTCTTGAAGGGAAAGATGTAACTCTGTGAGATGAATTAACAGACACAGAGCAGTTTCTCAGAAAGCTTCTTTCCAGTTTTGAACGGAAGATATTTCCTTTTTCACCATAGCCCTGTATGGGCTTCCAAATATCCCTTTGCCAATTCCACAAGAAGAGTCTTAGCGAAAGGCTTCTTGAAGGGAAAGATGTAACTCTGTGAGCTGAATTAACAGAACACAGAGCAGTTTCTCAGAAAGCTTCTTTCCAGTTTTGAACGGAAGATATTTCCTTTTTCACCATAGCCCTCTATGGGCTTCCAAATATCCCTTTGCCAATTCCACAAGAACAGCCTTAGCGAAAGGCTTCTTGAAGGGAAAGATGTAACTCTGTGAGATGAATTAACAGAACACAGAGCAGTTTCTCAGAAAGCTTCTTTCCAGTTTTGAACGGAAGATATTTCCTTTTTCACCATAGCCCTCTATGGGCTTCCAAATATCCCTTTGCCAATTCCACAAGAACAGCCTTAGCGAAAGGCTTCTTGAAGGGAAAGATGTAACTCTGTGAGATGAATTAACAGAACACAGAGCAGTTTCTCAGAAAGCTTCTTTCCAGTTTTGAACGGAAGATATTTCCTTTTTCACCATAGCCCTCTATGGGCTTCCAAATATCCCTTTGCCAATTCCACAAGAACAGCCTTAGCGAAAGGCTTCTTGAAGGGAAAGATGTAACTCTGTGAGATGAATTAACAGAACACAGAGCAGTTTCTCAGAAAGCTTCTTTCCAGTTTTGAACGGAAGATATTTCCTTTTTCACCATAGCCCTCTATGGGCTACCAAATATCCCTTTGCCAATTCCACAAGAACAGCCTTAGCGAAAGGCTTCTTGAAGAGAAAGATGTAACTCTGTGAGATGAATTAACAGAACACAGAGGAGCTTCACAGAAAGCTTCTTTCCAGTTTTGAACGGAAGATATTTCCTTTTTCACCATAGCCCTCTATGGGCTTCTAAATATCCCTTTGCCAATTCCACAAGAACAGCCTTAGCGAAAGGCTTCTTGAAGGGAAAGATGTAACTCTGTGAGATGAATTAACAGAACACAGAGCAGTTTCTCTGAAAGCTTCTTTCCAGTTTTGAACGGAAGATATTTCCTTTTTCACCATAGCCCTCTATGGGCTTCCAAATATCCCTTTGCCAATTCCACAAGAACAGCCATAGCGAAAGGCTTCTTGAAGGGAAAGATGTAACTCTGTGAGATGAATTAACAGAACACAGAGCGGTTTCTCAGAAAACTTCTTTCCGGTTTTGAACGGAAGATTTTTCCTTTTTCACCATAGCCCTCTATGGGCTTCCAAATATCCCTTTGCCAATTCCACAAGAACAGCCTTAGCGAAAGGCTTCTTGAAGGGAAAGATGTAACACTGTGAGATGAATTAACAGAACACAGAGCAGTTTCTCAGAAAGCTTCTTTCCAGTTTTGAATGGAAGATATTTCCTTTTTCACCATAGCCCTCTATTGGCTTCCAAATATCCCTTTGCCAATTCCACAAGAACAGCCTTAGCGAAAGGCTTCTTGAAGGGAAAGATGTAGCTCTGTGAGATGAATTAACAGAACACAGAGCAGTTTCTCAGAAAGCTTCTTTCCAGTTTTGAACGGAAGATATTTCCTTTTTTACCATAGCCCTCTATGGCCTTCCAAATATTCCTTTGCCAATTCTACAATAACAGCCTTGGCGAAAGGCTTCTTGAAGGGAAAGATGTAACTCTGTGAGATGAATTAACAGAACACAGAGCAGTTTCTCAGAAAGCTTCTTTCCAGTTTTGAACGGAAGATATTTCCTTTTTCACCATAGCCCTGTGTGGGCTTCCAAATATCCCTTTGCCAATTCCACAAGAACAGCCTTAGCGAAAGGCTTCTTGAAGGGAAAGATGTAACTCTGTGAGATGAATTATCAGAACACAGAGCAGTTTCTCAGAAAGCTTCTTTCCAGTTTTGAACGGAAGATATTTCCTTTTTCACCATAGCCCTCTATGGGCTTCCAAATATCCCTTTGCCAATTCCACAAGAACAGCCTTAGCGAAAGGCTTCCTGAAGGGAAAGATGTAACTCTGTGAGATGAATTAACAGAACACAGAGCAGTTTCTCAGAAAGCTTCTTTCCAGTTTTGAACGGAAGATATTTCCTTTTTCACCATAGCCCTCTATGGGCTTCCATATATCCCCTTGCCAATTCCACAAGAACATCCTTAGCGAAAGGCTTCTTGAAGGGAAAGATGTAACTCTGTGAGATGAATTAACAGAACACAGAGCATTTTCTCAGAAAGCTTCTTTCCAGTTTTGAACGGAAGATATTTCCTTTTTCACCATAGCCCTCTATGGGCTTCCAAATATCCCTTTGCCAATTCCACAAGAACAGCCTTAGCGAAAGGCTTCTTGAAGGGAAAGATGTAACTCTGTGAGATGAATTAACAGAACACAGAGCAGTTTCTCTGAAAGCTTCTTTCCAGTTTTGAACGGAAGATATTTCCTTTTTCACCAAAGCCCTTATGGGCTTCCACATATCCCTTTACCAATTCCACAAGAACAGAGTTAGCGAAAGGTTTCTTGAAGGAAAAGATGTAACTCTGTGAGATGAATTAACAGAAAACAGAACAGTTTCTCAGAAAGCTTCTTTCCAGTTTTGAACGGAAGATATTTCCTTTTTCACCATAGCCGTCTAAGGGGTTCCAAATATCCCTTTGCCAATTCCACAAGAACAGCCTTAGCGAAAGGCTTCTTGAAGAGAAAGATGTAACTCTGTGAGATGAATTAACAGAACACAGAGCAGTATCTCAGAAAGCTTCTTTCCAGTTTTGAACGGAAGATATTTCCTTTTTCACCATAGCCCTCTATGGGCTTCCAAATATCCCTTTGCCAATTCCACAAGAACAGCCTTAGCGAAAGGCTTCTTGAACGGAAAGATGTAACTCTGTGAGATGAATTAACAGAACACAGAGCAGTTTCTCAGAAAGCTTCTTTCCAGTTTTGAACGGAAGATATTTCCTTTTTCACCATAGCCCTCTATGGGCTTCCAAATATCCCTTTGCCAATTCCACAAGAACAGCCTTAGCGAAAGGCTTCTTGAAGGGAAAGATGTAACTCTGTGAGATGAATTAACAGAACACAGAGCAGTTTCTCAGAAAGCTTCTTTCCAGTTTTGAACGGAAGATATTTCCTTTTTCACCATAGCCCTCTATGGGCTTCCAAATATTCCTTTGCCAATTCTACAAGAACAGCCTTAGCGAAAGGCTTCTTGAAGGGAAAGATGTAACTCTGTGAGATGAATTAACAGAACACAGAGCAGTTTCTCAGAAAGCTTCTTTCCAGTTTTGAACGGAAGATATTTCCTTTTTCACCATAGCCCTCTATGGGCTTCCAAATATCCCTTTGCCAATTCCACAAGAACAGCCTTAGCGAAAGGCTTCTTGAAGGGAAAGATGTAACTCTGTGAGATGAATTAACAGAACACAGAGCAGTTTCTCAGAAAGCTTCTTTCCAGGTTTGAACGGAAGATATTTCCTTTTTCACCATAGCCCTCTATGGGCTTCCAAATATCCCTTTGGAAATTCCACAAGAACAGCCTTAGCGAAAGGCTTCTTGAAGGGAAAGATGTAACTCTGTGAGATCAATTAACAGAACACAGAGCAGTTTCTCAGAAAGCTTCTTTCCAGTTTTGAACGGAAGATATTTCCTTTTTCACCATAGCCCTCTATGGGCTTCCAAATATCCCTTTGCCAATTCCACAAGAACAGCCTTAGCGAAAGGCTTCTTGAAGGGAAAGATGTAACTCTGTGAGATGAATTAACAGAACACAGAGCAGTTTCTCTGAAAGCTTCTTTCCAGTTTTGAACGGAAGATATTTTCTTTTTCACCAAAGCCCTTATGGGCTTCCAAATATCCCTTTACCAATTCCACAAGAACAGAGTTAGCGAAAGGTTTCTTGAAGGGAAAGATGTAACTCTGTGAGATGAATTAACAGAAAACAGAACAGTTTCTCAGAAAGCTTCTTTCCAGTTTTGAACGGAAGATATTTCCTTTTTCACCATAGCCGTCTAAGGGGTTCCAAATATCCCTTTGCCAATTCCACAAGAACAGCCTTAGCGAAAGGCTTCTTGAAGAGAAAGATGTAACTCTGTGAGATGAATTAACAGAACACAGAGCAGTTTCTCAGAAAGCTTCTTTCCAGTTTTGAACGGAAGATATTTCCTTTTTCACCATAGCCCTCTATGGGCTTCCAAATATCCCTTTGCCAATTCCACAAGAACAGCCTTAGCGAAAGGCTTCTTGAAGGGAAAGATGTAACTCTGTGAGATGAATTAACAGAACACAGAGCAGTTTCTCAGAAAGCTTCTTTCCAGTTTTGAACGGAAGATATTTCCTTTTTCACCATAGCCCTCTATGGGCTTCCAAATATCCCTTTGCCAATTCCACAAGAACAGCCTTAGCGAAAGGCTTCTTGAAGGGAAAGATGTAACTCTGTGAGATGAATTAACAGAACACAGAGCAGTTTCTCAGAAAGCTTCTTTCCAGTTTTGAACGGAAGATATTTCCTTTTTCACCATAGCCCTCTATGGGCTTCCAAATATTCCTTTGCCAATTCTACAAGAACAGCCTTAGCGAAAGGCTTCTTGAAGGGAAAGATGTAACTCTGTGAGATGAATTAACAGAACACAGAGCAGTTTCTCTGAAAGCTTCTTTCCAGTTTTGAACGGAAGATATTTCCTTTTTCACCATAGCCCTCTATGGGCTTCCAAATATCCCTTTGCCAATTCCACAAGAACAGCCTTAGCGAAAGGCTTCTTGAAGGGAAAGATGTAACTCTGTGAGATGAATTAACAGAACACAGAGCAGTTTCTCAGAAAGCTTCTTTCCAGGTTTGAACGGAAGATATTTCCTTTTTCACCATAGCCCTCTATGGGCTTCCAAATATCCCTTTGGAAATTCCACAAGAACAGCCTTAGCGAAAGGCTTCTTGAAGGGAAAGATGTAACTCTGTGAGATCAATTAACAGAACACAGAGCAGTTTCTCAGAAAGCTTCTTTCCAGTTTTGAACGGAAGATATTTCCTTTTTCACCATAGCCCTCTATGGGCTTCCAAATATCCCTTTGCCAATTCCAAAAGAACAGCCTTAGCGAAAGGCTTCTTGAAGGGAAAGATGTAACTCTGTGCGATGAATTAACAGAACACAGAGCATTTTCTCAGAAAGCTTCTTTCCAGTTTTGAACGGAAGATATTTCCTTTTTCACCATAGCCCTCTATGGGCTTCCAAATATCCCTTTGCCAATTCCACAAGAACAGCCTTAGCGAAAGGCTTCTTGAAGGGAAAGATGTAACTTTGTGGGATGAATTAACAGAACACAGAGGAGTTTCTCAGAAAGCTTCTTACCAGTTTTCAACGGAAGATATTTCCTTTTTCACCATAGCCCTCTATGGGCTTCCAAATATCCCTTTGCCAATTCCACAAGAACAGCCTTAGCGAAAGGCTTCTTGAAGGGAAAGATGTAACTCTGTGAGATGAATTAACAGAACACAGAGGAGTTTCTCAGAAAGCTACTTTCCAGTTTTCAACGGAAGATATTTCCTTTTTCACCATAGCCCTCTATGGGCTTCCAAATATCCCTTTGCCAATTCCACAAGAACAGTCTTAGCGAAAGGCTTCTTGAAGGGAAAGATGTAACTCTGTGAGATGAATTAACAGAACACAGAGCAGTTTCTCAGAAAGCTTCTTTCCAGTTTTCAACGGAAGATATTTCCTTTTTCACCATAGCCCTGTATGGGCTTCCAAATATCCCTTTGCCAATTCCACAAGAACAGCCTTAGCGAAAGGCTTCTTGAAGGGAAAGATGTAACTCTGTGAGATGAATTAACAGAACACAGAGCAGTTTCTCAGAAAGCTTCTTTCCAGTTTTGAACGGAAGATATTTCCTTTTTCACCATAGCCCTCTATGGGCTTCCAAATATCCCTTTGCCAATTCCACAAGAACAGCCTTAGCGAAAGGCTTCTTGAAGGGAAAGATGTAACTCTGTGAGATGAATTAACAGAATACAGAGCAGTTTCTCAGAAAGCTTCTTTCCAGTTTTGAACGGAAGATATTTCCTTTTTCACCATAGCCCTCTATGGGCTTCCATATATCCCCTTGCCAATTCCACAAGAACAGCCTTAGCGAAATTCTTCTTGAAGGGAAAGATGTAACTCTGTGAGATGAATTAACAGAACACAGAGCAGTTTCTCAGAAAGCTTCTTTCCAGTTTTGAACGGAAGATATTTCCTTTTTCACCATAGCCCTCTATGGGCTTCCAAATATCCCTTTGCCAATTCCACAAGAACAGCCTTAGCGAAAGGCTTCTTGAAGGGAAAGATGTAACTCTGTGAGATGAATTAACAGAACACAGAGCAGTTTCTCAGAAAGCTTCTTTCCAGTTTTGAACGGAAGATATTTCCTTTTTCACCAAAGCCCTTATGGGCTTCCAAATATCCCTTTACCAATTCCACAAGAACAGAGTTAGCGAAAGGTTTCTTGAAGGGAAAGATGTAACTCTGTGAGATGAATTAACAGAAAACAGAACAGTTTCTCAGAAAGCTTCTTTCCAGTTTTGAACGGAAGATATTTCCTTTTTCACCATAGCCCTCTATGGGCTTCCAAATATCCCTTTGCCAATTCCACAAGAACAGCCTTAGCGAAAGGCTTCTTGAAGGGAAAGATGTAACTCTGTGAGATGAATTAACACAACACAGAGCATTTTCTCAGAAAGCTTCTTTCCAGTTTTGAACGGAAGATATTTCCTTTTTCACCATAGCCCTCTATGGGCTTCCAAATATCCCTTTGCCAATTCCACAAGAACAGCCTTAGCGAAAGGCTTCTTGAAGGGAAAGATGTAACTTGGTGGGATGAATTAACAGAACACAGAGCAGTTTCTCAGAAAGCTTCTTACCAGTTTTGAACGGAAGATATTTCCTTTTTCACCATAGTCCTCTATGGGCTTCCAAATATCCCTTTGCCAATTCCACAAGAACAGACTTAGCGAAAGGCTTCTTGAAGTTAAAGATGTAACTCTGTGAGATGAATTAACAGAACACAGAGGAGTTTCTCAGAAAGCTTCTTTCCAGTTTTGAACGGAAGATATTTCCTTTTTCACCATAGCCCTCTATGGGCTTCCAAATATCCCTTTGCCAATTCCACAAGAACAGCCTTAGCGAAAGGCTTCTTGAAGGGAAAGATGTAAC
Source organism: Chlorocebus sabaeus (assembly GCF_047675955.1). Lineage (NCBI taxonomy): Eukaryota > Metazoa > Chordata > Mammalia > Primates > Cercopithecidae > Chlorocebus > Chlorocebus sabaeus. The sequence continues at coordinate 995,937 of NW_027327870.1, read as the reverse complement.
TCTGTGAGATGAATTAACAGAACACAGAGCAGTTTCTCAGAAAGCTTCTTTCCAGTTTTCAACGGAAGATATTTCCTTTTTCACCATAGCCCTCTATGGGCTTCCAAATATCCCTTTGCCAATTCCACAAGAACAGCCTTAGCGAAAGGCTTCTTGAAGGGAAAGATGTAACTCTGTGAGATGAATTAACAGAACACAGAGCAGTTTCTCTGAAAGCTTCTTTCCAGTTTTGAACGGAAGATATTTCCTTTTTCACCAAAGCCCTTAAGGGCTTCCAAATATCCCTTTACCAATTCCACAAGAACAGAGTTAGCGAAAGGTTTCTTGAAGGGAAAGATGTAACTCTGTGAGATGAATTAACAGAAAACAGAACAGTTTCTCAGAAAGCTTCTTTCCAGTTTTGAACGGAAGATATTTCCTTTTTCACCATAGCCCTCTAAGGGGTTCCAAATATCCCTTTGCCAATTCCACAAGAACAGCCTTAGCGAAAGGCTTCTTGAAGAGAAAGATGTAACTCTGTGAGATGAATTAACAGAACACAGAGCAGTTTCTCAGAAAGCTTCTTTCCAGTTTTGAACGGAAGATATTTCCTTTTTCACCATAGCCCTCTATGGGATTCCAAATATCCCTTTGCCAATTCCACAAGAACAGCCTTAGCGAAAGGCTTCTTGAAGGGAAAGATGTAACTCTGTGAGATGAATTAGCAGAACACAGAGGAGTTTCTCAGAAAGCTTCTTTCCAGTTTTGAACGGAAGATATTTCCTTTTTCACCATAGCCCTCTATGGGCTTCCAAATATCCCTTTGCCAATTCCACAAGAACAGCCTTAGCGAAAGGCTTCTTGAAGGGAAAGATGTAACTCTGTGAGATGAATTAACAGAACACAGAGCATTTTCTCAGAAAGCTTCTTTCCAGTTTTGAACGGAAGATATTTCCTTTTTCACCATAGCCCTCTATGGGCTTCCAAATATCCCTTTGCCAATTCCACAAGAACAGCCTTAGCGAAAGGCTTCTTGAAGGGAAAGATGTAACTTTGTGGGATGAATTAACAGAACACACAGGAGTTTCTCAGAAAGCTTCTTACCAGTTTTGAACGGAAGATATTTCCTTTTTCACCATAGCCCTCTATGGGCTTCCAAATATCCCTTTGCCAATTCCACAAGAACAGCCTTAGCGAAAGGCTTCTTGAAGTTAAAGATGTAACTCTGTGAGATGAATTAACAGAACACAGAGGAGTTTCTCAGAAAGCTTCTTTCCAGTTTTGAATGGAAGATATTTCCTTTTTCACCATAGCCCTCTATGGGCTTCCAAATATCCCTTTGCCAATTCCACAAGAACAGCCTTAGCGAAAGGCTTCTTGAAGGGAAAGATGTAACTCTGTGAGATGAATTAACAGAACACAGAACAGTTTCTCAGAAAGCTTCTTTCCAGTTTTGAACGGAAGATATTTCCTTTTTCACCATAGCCCTCTATGGGCTTCCAAATATCCCTTTGCCAATTCCACAAGAACAGCCTTAGCGAAAGGCTTCTTGAAGGGAAAGATGTAACTCTGTGAGATGAATTAACAGAACACAGAGCAGTTTCTCAGAAAGCTTCTTTCCAGTTTTGAACGGAAGATATTTCCTTTTTCACCATAGCCCTGTATGGGCTTCCAAATATCCCTTTGCCAATTCCACAAGAACAGCCTTAGCGAAAGGCTTCTTGAAGGGAAAGATGTAACACTGTGAGATGAATTAACAGAACACAGAGCAGTTTCTCAGAAAGCTTCTTTCCAGTTTTGAATGGAAGATATTTCCTTTTTCACCATAGCCCTCTATGGGCTTCCAAATATCCCTTTGCCAATTCCACAAGAACAGCCTTAGCGAAAGGCTTCTTGAAGGGAAAGATGTAGCTCTGTGAGATGAATTAACAGAACACAGAGCAGTTTCTCAGAAAGCTTCTTTCCAGTTTTGAACGGAAGATATTTCCTTTTTTACCATAGCCCTCTATGGCCTTCCAAATATTCCTTTGCCAATTCTACAATAACAGCCTTGGCGAAAGGCTTCTTGAAGGGAAAGATGTAACTCTGTGAGATGAATTAACAGAACACAGAGCAGTTTCTCAGAAAGCTTCTTTCCAGTTTTGAACGGAAGATATTTCCTTTTTCACCATAGCCCTGTGTGGGCTTCCAAATATCCCTTTGCCAATTCCACAAGAACAGCCTTAGCGAAAGGCTTCTTGAAGGGAAAGATGTAACTCTGTGAGATGAATTATCAGAACACAGAGCAGTTTCTCAGAAAGCTTCTTTCCAGTTTTGAACGGAAGATATTTCCTTTTTCACCATAGCCCTCTATGGGCTTCCAAATATCCCTTTGCCATTTCCACAAGAACAGCCTTAGCGAAAGGCTTCTTGAAGGGAAAGATGTAACTCTCTGAGATGAATTGACAGAACACAGAGCAGTTTCTCAGAAAGCTTCTTTCCAGTTTTGAACGGAAGATATTTCCTTTTTCACCATAGCCCTCTATGGGCTTCCAAATATCCCCTTGCCAATTCCACAAGAACAGCCTTAGCGAAAGGCTTCTTGAAGGGAAAGATGTAACTCTGTGAGATGAATTAACAGAAAACAGAACAGTTTCTCAGAAAGCTTCTTTCCAGTTTTGAACGGAAGATATTTCCTTTTTCACCATAGCCCTCTATGGGCTTCCAAATATCCCTTTGCCAATTCCACAAGAACAGCCTTAGCGAAAGGCTTCTTGAAGGGAAAGATGTAACTCTGTGAGATGAATTAACAGAACACAGAGCAGTTTCTCAGAAAGCTTCTTTCCAGTTTTGAACGGAAGATATTTCCTTTTTCACCATAGCCCTCTATGGGCTTCCATATATCCCCTTGCCAATTCCACAAGAACAGCCTTAGCGAAAGGCTTCTTGAAGGGAATGATGTAACTCTGTGAGATGAATTAACAGAACACAGAGCAGTTTCTCAGAAAGCTTCTTTCCAGTTTTGAACGGAAGATATTTCCTTTTTCACCATAGCCCTCTATGGGCTTCCAAATATCCCTTTGCCAATTCCACAAGAACAGCCTTAGCGAAAGGCTTCTTGAAGGGAAAGATGTAACTCTGTGAGATGAATTAACAGAACACAGAGCAGTTTCTCAGAAAGCTTCTTTCCAGTTTTGAACGGAAGATATTTCCTTTTTCACCAAAGCCCTTATGGGCTTCCAAATATCCCTTTACCAATTCCACAAGAACAGAGTTAGCGAAAGGTTTCTTGAAGGGAAAGATGTAACTCTGTGAGATGAATTAACAGAAAACAGAACAGTTTCTCAGAAAGCTTCTTTCCAGTTTTGAACGGAAGATATTTCCTTTTTCACCATAGCCGTCTAAGGGGTTCCAAATATCCCTTTGCCAATTCCACCAGAACAGCCTTAGCGAAAGGCTTCTTGAAGAGAAAGATGTAACTCTGTGAGATGAATTAACAGAACACAGAGCAGTTTCTCAGAAAGCTTCTTTCCAGTTTTGAACGGAAGATATTTCCTTTTTCACCATAGCCCTCTATGGGCTTCCAAATATCCCTTTGCCAATTCCACAAGAACAGCCTTAGCGAAAGGCTTCTTGAAGGGAATGATATAACTCTGTGAGATGAATTAACAGAACACAGAGCAGTTTCTCAGAAAGCTTCTTTCCAGTTTTGAACGGAAGATATTTCCTTTTTCACCATAGCCCTCTATGGGCTTCCAAATATCCCTTTGCCAATTCCACAAGAACAGCCTTAGCGAAAGGCTTCTTGAAGGGAAAGACGTAACTCTGTGAGATGAATTAACAGAACACAGAGCAGTTTCCCAGAAAGCTTCTTTCCAGTTTTGAACGGAAGATATTTCCTTTTTCACCATAGCCCTCTATGGGCTTCCAAATATCCCTTTGCCAATTCCGCAAGAAAAGGCTTAGCGAAAGGCTTCTTGAAGGGAAAGATGTAACTCTGTGAGATGAATTAACAGAACACAGAGCAGTTTCTCAGAAAGCTTTTTTCCAGTTTTGAACGGAAGATATTTCCTTTTTCACCATAGACGTCTATGGGCTTCCAAATATCCCTTTGCCAATTCCACAAGAACAGCCTTAGCGAAAGGCTTCTTAAAGGGAAAGATGTAACTCTGTGAGATGAATTAACAGAACACAGAGCAGTTTCTCAGAAAGTTTCTTTCCAGTTTTGAACGGAAGATATTTCCTTTTTCACCATAGCCCTCTATGGGCTTCCAAATATCCCTTTGCCAATTCCACAAGAACAGCCTTAGCGAAAGGCTTCTTGAAGGGAAAGATGTAACTCTGTGAGATGAATTAACAGAACACAGAGCAGTTTCTCAGAAAGCTTCTTTCCAGTTTTGAACGGAAGATATTTCCTTTTTCACCATGGCCCTCTATGGGCTTCCAAATATCCCTTTGCCAATTCCACAAGAACAGCCTTAGCGAAAGGCTTCTTGAAGGGAAAGATGTAACTCTGTGAGATGAATTAACAGAACACAGAGCAGTTTCTCTGAAAGCTTCTTTCCAGTTTTGAACGGAAGATATTTCCTTTTTCACCAAAGCCCTTATGGGCTTCCAAATATCCCTTTACCAATTCCACAAGAACAGAGTTAGCGAAAGGTTTCTTGAAGGAAAAGATGTAACTCTGTGAGATGAATTAACAGAAAACAGAACAGTTTCTCAGAAAGCTTCTTTCCAGTTTTGAACGGAAGATATTTCCTTTTTCACCATAGCCGTCTAAGGGGTTCCAAATATCCCTTTGCCAATTCCACAAGAACAGCCTTAGCGAAAGGCTTCTTGAAGAGAAAGATGTAACTCTGTGAGATGAATTAACAGAACACAGAGCAGTTTCTCAGAAAGCTTCTTTCCAGTTTTGAACGGAAGATATTTCCTTTTTCACCATAGCCCTCTATGGGCTTCCAAATATCCCTTTGCCAATTCCACAAGAACAGCCTTAGCGAAAGGCTTCTTGAACGGAAAGATGTAACTCTGTGAGATGAATTAACAGAACACAGAGCAGTTTCTCAGAAAGCTTCTTTCCAGTTTTGAACGGAAGATATTTCCTTTTTCACCATAGCCCTCTATGGGCTTCCAAATATCCCTTTGCCAATTCCACAAGAACAGCCTTAGCGAAAGGCTTCTTGAAGGGAAAGATGTAACTCTGTGAGATGAATTAACAGAACACAGAGCAGTTTCTCAGAAAGCTTCTTTCCAGTTTTGAACGGAAGATATTTCCTTTTTCACCATAGCCCTCTATGGGCTTCCAAATATTCCTTTGCCAATTCTACAAGAACAGCCTTAGCGAAAGGCTTCTTGAAGGGAAAGATGTAACTCTGTGAGATGAATTAACAGAACACAGAGCAGTTTCTCAGAAAGCTTCTTTCCAGTTTTGAACGGAAGATATTTCCTTTTTCACCATAGCCCTCTATGGGCTTCCAAATATCCCTTTGCCAATTCCACAAGAACAGCCTTAGCGAAAGGCTTCTTGAAGGGAAAGATGTAACTCTGTGAGATGAATTAACAGAACACAGAGCAGTTTCTCAGAAAGCTTCTTTCCAGGTTTGAACGGAAGATATTTCCTTTTTCACCATAGCCCTCTATGGGCTTCCAAATATCCCTTTGGAAATTCCACAAGAACAGCCTTAGCGAAAGGCTTCTTGAAGGGAAAGATGTAACTCTGTGAGATCAATTAACAGAACACAGAGCAGTTTCTCAGAAAGCTTCTTTCCAGTATTGAACGGAAGATATTTCCTTTTTCACCATAGCCCTCTATGGGCTTCCAAATATCCCTTTGCCAATTCCACAAGAACAGCCTTAGCGAAAGGCTTCTTGAAGGGAAAGATGTAACTCTGTGAGATGAATTAACAGAACACAGAGCAGTTTCTCTGAAAGCTTCTTTCCAGTTTTGAACGGAAGATATTTTCTTTTTCACCAAAGCCCTTATGGGCTTCCAAATATCCCTTTACCAATTCCACAAGAACAGAGTTAGCGAAAGGTTTCTTGAAGGGAAAGATGTAACTCTGTGAGATGAATTAACAGAAAACAGAACAGTTTCTCAGAAAGCTTCTTTCCAGTTTTGAACGGAAGATATTTCCTTTTTCACCATAGCCGTCTAAGGGGTTCCAAATATCCCTTTGCCAATTCCACAAGAACAGCCTTAGCGAAAGGCTTCTTGAAGAGAAAGATGTAACTCTGTGAGATGAATTAACAGAACACAGAGCAGTTTCTCAGAAAGCTTCTTTCCAGTTTTGAACGGAAGATATTTCCTTTTTCACCATAGCCCTCTATGGGCTTCCAAATATCCCTTTGCCAATTCCACAAGAACAGCCTTAGCGAAAGGCTTCTTGAAGGGAAAGATGTAACTCTGTGAGATGAATTAACAGAACACAGAGCAGTTTCTCAGAAAGCTTCTTTCCAGTTTTGAACGGAAGATATTTCCTTTTTCACCATAGCCCTCTATGGGCTTCCAAATATCCCTTTGCCAATTCCACAAGAACAGCCTTAGCGAAAGGCTTCTTGAAGGGAAAGATGTAACTCTGTGAGATGAATTAACAGAACACAGAGCAGTTTCTCTGAAAGCTTCTTTCCAGTTTTGAACGGAAGATATTTCCTTTTTCACCATAGCCCTCTATGGGCTTCCAAATATCCCTTTGCCAATTCCACAAGAACAGCCTTAGCGAAAGGCTTCTTGAAGGGAAAGATGTAACTCTGTGAGATGAATTAACAGAACACAGAGCAGTTTCTCAGAAAGCTTCTTTCCAGGTTTGAACGGAAGATATTTCCTTTTTCACCATAGCCGTCTAAGGGGTTCCAAATATCCCTTTGCCAATTCCACAAGAACAGCCTTAGCGAAAGGCTTCTTGAAGAGAAAGATGTAACTCTGTGAGATGAATTAACAGAACACAGAGCAGTTTCTCAGAAAGCTTCTTTCCAGTTTTGAACGGAAGATATTTCCTTTTTCACCATAGCCCTCTATGGGCTTCCAAATATCCCTTTGCCAATTCCACAAGAACAGCCTTAGCGAAAGGCTTCTTGAACGGAAAGATGTAACTCTGTGAGATGAATTAACAGAACACAGAGCAGTTTCTCAGAAAGCTTCTTTCCAGTTTTGAACGGAAGATATTTCCTTTTTCACCATAGCCCTCTATGGGCTTCCAAATATCCCTTTGCCAATTCCACAAGAACAGCCTTAGCGAAAGGCTTATTGAAGGGAAAGATGTAACTCTGTGAGATGAATTAACAGAACACAGAGCAGTTTCTCAGAAAGCTTCTTTCCAGTTTTGAACGGAAGATATTTCCTTTTTCACCATAGCCCTCTATGGGCTTCCAAATATTCCTTTGCCAATTCTACAAGAACAGCCTTAGCGAAAGGCTTCTTGAAGGGAAAGATGTAACTCTGTGAGATGAATTAACAGAACACAGAGCAGTTTCTCAGAAAGCTTCTTTCCAGTTTTGAACGGAAGATATTTCCTTTTTCACCATAGCCCTCTATGGGCTTCCAAATATCCCTTTGCCAATTCCACAAGAACAGCCTTAGCGAAAGGCTTCTTGAAGGGAAAGATGTAACTCTGTGAGATGAATTAACAGAACACAGAGCAGTTTCTCAGAAAGCTTCTTTCCAGGTTTGAACGGAAGATATTTCCTTTTTCACCATAGCCCTCTATGGGCTTCCAAATATCCCTTTGGAAATTCCACAAGAACAGCCTTAGCGAAAGGCTTCTTGAAGGGAAAGATGTAACTCTGTGAGATCAATTAACAGAACACAGAGCAGTTTCTCAGAAAGCTTCTTTCAGTTTTGAACGGAAGATATTTCCTTTTTCACCATAGCCCTCTATGGGCTTCCAAATATCCCTTTGCCAATTCCACAAGAACAGCCTTAGCGAAAGGCTTCTTGAAGGGAAAGATGTAACTCTGTGAGATGAATTAACAGAACACAGAGCAGTTTCTCTGAAAGCTTCTTTCCAGTTTTGAACGGAAGATATTTTCTTTTTCACCAAAGCCCTTATGGGCTTCCAAATATCCCTTTACCAATTCCACAAGAACAGAGTTAGCGAAAGGTTTCTTGAAGGAAAGATGTAACTCTGTGAGATGAATTAACAGAAAACAGAACAGTTTCTCAGAAAGCTTCTTTCCAGTTTTGAACGGAAGATATTCCTTTTTCACCATAGCCGTCTAAGGGTTCCAAATATCCTTTGCCAATTCCACAAGAACAGCCTTAGCGAAAGGCTTCTTGAAGAGAAAGATGTAACTCTGTGAGATGAATTAACAGAACACAGAGCAGTTTCTCAGAAAGCTTCTTTCCAGTTTTGAACGGAAGATATTTCCTTTTTCACCATAGCCCTCTATGGGCTTCCAAATATCCCTTTGCCAATTCAATTCCACAAGAACAGCCTTAGCGAAAGGCTTCTTGAAGGGAAAGATGTAACTCTGTGAGATGAATTAACAGAACACAGAGCAGTTTCTCAGAAAGCTTCTTTCCAGTTTTCAACGGAAGATATTTCCTTTTTCACCATAGCCCTCTATGGGCTTCCAAATATCCCTTTGCCAATTCCACAAGAACAGCCTTAGCGAAAGGCTTCTTGAAGGGAAAGATGTAACTCTGTGAGATGAATTAACAGAACACAGAGCAGTTTCTCAGAAAGCTTCTTTCCAGTTTTGAACGGAAGATATTTCCTTTTTCACCATAGCCCTCTATGGGCTTCCAAATATTCCTTTGCCAATTCTACAAGAACAGCCTTAGCGAAAGGCTTCTTGAAGGGAAAGATGTAACTCTGTGAGATGAATTAACAGAACACAGAGCAGTTTCTCTGAAAGCTTCTTTCCAGTTTTGAACGGAAGATATTTCCTTTTTCACCATAGCCCTCTATGGGCTTCCAAATATCCCTTTGCCAATTCCACAAGAACAGCCTTAGCGAAAGGCTTCTTGAAGGGAAAGATGTAACTCTGTGAGATGAATTAACAGAACACAGAGCAGTTTCTCAGAAAGCTTCTTTCCAGGTTTGAACGGAAGATATTTCCTTTTTCACCATAGCCCTCTATGGGCTTCCAAATATCCCTTTGGAAATTCCACAAGAACAGCCTTAGCGAAAGGCTTCTTGAAGGGAAAGATGTAACTCTGTGAGATCAATTAACAGAACACAGAGCAGTTTCTCAGAAAGCTTCTTTCCAGTTTTGAACGGAAGATATTTCCTTTTTCACCATAGCCCTCTATGGGCTTCCAAATATCCCTTTGCCAATTCCAAAAGAACAGCCTTAGCGAAAGGCTTCTTGAAGGGAAAGATGTAACTCTGTGCGATGAATTGACAGAACACAGAGCATTTTCTCAGAAAGCTTCTTTCCAGTTTTGAACGGAAGATATTTCCTTTTTCACCATAGCCCTCTATGGGCTTCCAAATATCCCTTTGCCAATTCCACAAGAACAGCCTTAGCGAAAGGCTTCTTGAAGGGAAAGATGTAACTTTGTGGGATGAATTAACAGAACACAGAGGAGTTTCTCAGAAAGCTTCTTACCAGTTTTCAACGGAAGATATTTCCTTTTTCACCATAGCCCTCTATGGGCTTCCAAATATCCCTTTGCCAATTCCACAAGAACAGCCTTAGCGAAAGGCTTCTTGAAGGGAAAGATGTAACTCTGTGAGATGAATTAACAGAACACAGAGGAGTTTCTCAGAAAGCTACTTTCCAGTTTTCAACGGAAGATATTTCCTTTTTCACCATAGCCCTCTATGGGCTTCCAAATATCCCTTTGCCAATTCCACAAGAACAGTCTTAGCGAAAGGCTTCTTGAAGGGAAAGATGTAACTCTGTGAGATGAATTAACAGAACACAGAGCAGTTTCTCAGAAAGCTTCTTTCCAGTTTTCAACGGAAGATATTTCCTTTTTCACCATAGCCCTGTATGGGCTTCCAAATATCCCTTTGCCAATTCCACAAGAACAGCCTTAGCGAAAGGCTTCTTGAAGGGAAAGATGTAACTCTGTGAGATGAATTAACAGAACACAGAGCAGTTTCTCAGAAAGCTTCTTTCCAGTTTTGAACGGAAGATATTTCCTTTTTCACCATAGCCCTCTATGGGCTTCCAAATATCCCTTTGCCAATTCCACAAGAACAGCCTTAGCGAAAGGCTTCTTGAAGGGAAAGATGTAACTCTGTGAGATGAATTAACAGAATACAGAGCAGTTTCTCAGAAAGCTTCTTTCCAGTTTTGAACGGAAGATATTTCCTTTTTCACCATAGCCCTCTATGGGCTTCCATATATCCCCTTGCCAATTCCACAAGAACAGCCTTAGCGAAATTCTTCTTGAAGGGAAAGATGTAACTCTGTGAGATGAATTAACAGAACACAGAGCAGTTTCTCAGAAAGCTTCTTTCCAGTTTTGAACGGAAGATATTTCCTTTTTCACCATAGCCCTCTATGGGCTTCCAAATATCCCTTTGCCAATTCCACAAGAACAGCCTTAGCGAAAGGCTTCTTGAAGGGAAAGATGTAACTCTGTGAGATGAATTAACAGAACACAGAGCAGTTTCTCAGAAAGCTTCTTTCCAGTTTTGAACGGAAGATATTTCCTTTTTCACCAAAGCCCTTATGGGCTTCCAAATATCCCTTTACCAATTCCACAAGAACAGAGTTAGCGAAAGGTTTCTTGAAGGGAAAGATGTAACTCTGTGAGATGAATTAACAGAAAACAGAACAGTTTCTCAGAAAGCTTCTTTCCAGTTTTGAACGGAAGATATTTCCTTTTTCACCATAGCCCTCTATGGGCTTCCAAATATCCCTTAGCCAATTCCACAAGAACAGCCTTAGCGAAAGGCTTCTTGAAGGGAAAGATGTAACTCTGTGAGATGAATTAACACAACACAGAGCATTTTCTCAGAAAGCTTCTTTCCAGTTTTGAACGGAAGATATTTCCTTTTTCACCATAGCCCTCTATGGGCTTCCAAATATCCCTTTGCCAATTCCACAAGAACAGCCTTAGCGAAAGGCTTCTTGAAGGGAAAGATGTAACTTGGTGGGATGAATTAACAGAACACAGAGCAGTTTCTCAGAAAGCTTCTTACCAGTTTTGAACGGAAGATATTTCCTTTTTCACCATAGTCCTCTATGGGCTTCCAAATATCCCTTTGCCAATTCCACAAGAACAGACTTAGCGAAAGGCTTCTTGAAGTTAAAGATGTAACTCTGTGAGATGAATTAACAGAACACAGAGGAGTTTCTCAGAAAGCTTCTTTCCAGTTTTGAACGGAAGATATTTCCTTTTTCACCATAGCCCTCTATGGGCTTCCAAATATCCCTTTGCCAATTCCACAAGAACAGCCTTAGCGAAAGGCTTCTTGAAGGGAAAGATGTAACTCTGTGAGATGAATTAACAGAACACAGAGCAGTTTCTCAGAAAGCTTCTTTCCAGTTTTCAACGGAAGATATTTCCTTTTTCACCATAGCCCTCTATGGGCTTCCAAATATCCCTTTGCCAATTCCACAAGAACAGCCTTAGCGAAAGGCTTCTTGAAGGGAAAGATGTAACTCTGTGAGATGAATTAACAGAACACAGAGCAGTTTCTCTGAAAGCTTCTTTCCAGTTTTGAACGGAAGATATTTCCTTTTTCACCAAAGCCCTTAAGGGCTTCCAAATATCCCTTTACCAATTCCACAAGAACAGAGTTAGCGAAAGGTTTCTTGAAGGGAAAGATGTAACTCTGTGAGATGAATTAACAGAAAACAGAACAGTTTCTCAGAAAGCTTCTTTCCAGTTTTGAACGGAAGATATTTCCTTTTTCACCATAGCCCTCTAAGGGGTTCCAAATATCCCTTTGCCAATTCCACAAGAACAGCCTTAGCGAAAGGCTTCTTGAAGAGAAAGATGTAACTCTGTGAGATGAATTAACAGAACACAGAGCAGTTTCTCAGAAAGCTTCTTTCCAGTTTTGAACGGAAGATATTTCCTTTTTCACCATAGCCCTCTATGGGATTCCAAATATCCCTTTGCCAATTCCACAAGAACAGCCTTAGCGAAAGGCTTCTTGAAGGGAAAGATGTAACTCTGTGAGATGAATTAACAGAACACAGAGGAGTTTCTCAGAAAGCTTCTTTCCAGTTTTGAACGGAAGATATTTCCTTTTTCACCATAGCCCTCTATGGGCTTCCAAATATCCCTTTGCCAATTCCACAAGAACAGCCTTAGCGAAAGGCTTCTTGAAGGGAAAGATGTAACTCTGTGAGATGAATTAACAGAACACAGAGCATTTTCTCAGAAAGCTTCTTTCCAGTTTTGAACGGAAGATATTTCCTTTTTCACCATAGCCCTCTATGGGCTTCCAAATATCCCTTTGCCAATTCCACAAGAACAGCCTTAGCGAAAGGCTTCTTGAAGGGAAAGATGTAACTTTGTGGGATGAATTAACAGAACACACAGGAGTTTCTCAGAAAGCTTCTTACCAGTTTTGAACGGAAGATATTTCCTTTTTCACCATAGCCCTCTATGGGCTTCCAAATATCCCTTTGCCAATTCCACAAGAACAGCCTTAGCGAAAGGCTTCTTGAAGTTAAAGATGTAACTCTGTGAGATGAATTAACAGAACACAGAGGAGTTTCTCAGAAAGCTTCTTTCCAGTTTTGAATGGAAGATATTTCCTTTTTCACCATAGCCCTCTATGGGCTTCCAAATATCCCTTTGCCAATTCCACAAGAACAGCCTTAGCGAAAGGCTTCTTGAAGGGAAAGATGTAACTCTGTGAGATGAATTAACAGAACACAGAACAGTTTCTCAGAAAGCTTCTTTCCAGTTTTGAACGGAAGATATTTCCTTTTTCACCATAGCCCTCTATGGGCTTCCAAATATCCCTTTGCCAATTCCACAAGAACAGCCTTAGCGAAAGGCTTCTTGAAGGGAAAGATGTAACTCTGTGAGATGAATTAACAGAACACAGAGCAGTTTCTCAGAAAGCTTCTTTCCAGTTTTGAACGGAAGATATTTCCTTTTTCACCATAGCCCTGTATGGGCTTCCAAATATCCCTTTGCCAATTCCACAAGAACAGCCTTAGCGAAAGGCTTCTTGAAGGGAAAGATGTAACACTGTGAGATGAATTAACAGAACACAGAGCAGTTTCTCAGAAAGCTTCTTTCCAGTTTTGAATGGAAGATATTTCCTTTTTCACCATAGCCCTCTATGGGCTTCCAAATATCCCTTTGCCAATTCCACAAGAACAGCCTTAGCGAAAGGCTTCTTGAAGGGAAAGATGTAGCTCTGTGAGATGAATTAACAGAACACAGAGCAGTTTCTCAGAAAGCTTCTTTCCAGTTTTGAACGGAAGATATTTCCTTTTTTACCATAGCCCTCTATGGCCTTCCAAATATTCCTTTGCCAATTCTACAATAACAGCCTTGGCGAAAGGCTTCTTGAAGGGAAAGATGTAACTCTGTGAGATGAATTAACAGAACACAGAGCAGTTTCTCAGAAAGCTTCTTTCCAGTTTTGAACGGAAGATATTTCCTTTTTCACCATAGCCCTGTGTGGGCTTCCAAATATCCCTTTGCCAATTCCACAAGAACAGCCTTAGCGAAAGGCTTCTTGAAGGGAAAGATGTAACTCTGTGAGATGAATTATCAGAACACAGAGCAGTTTCTCAGAAAGCTTCTTTCCAGTTTTGAACGGAAGATATTTCCTTTTTCACCATAGCCCTCTATGGGCTTCCAAATATCCCTTTGCCATTTCCACAAGAACAGCCTTAGCGAAAGGCTTCTTGAAGGGAAAGATGTAACTCTCTGAGATGAATTGACAGAACACAGAGCAGTTTCTCAGAAAGCTTCTTTCCAGTTTTGAACGGAAGATATTTCCTTTTTCACCATAGCCCTCTATGGGCTTCCAAATATCCCCTTGCCAATTCCACAAGAACAGCCTTAGCGAAAGGCTTCTTGAAGGGAAAGATGTAACTCTGTGAGATGAATTAACAGAAAACAGAACAGTTTCTCAGAAAGCTTCTTTCCAGTTTTGAACGGAAGATATTTCCTTTTTCACCATAGCCCTCTATGGGCTTCCAAATATCCCTTTGCCAATTCCACAAGAACAGCCTTAGCGAAAGGCTTCTTGAAGGGAAAGATGTAACTCTGTGAGATGAATTAACAGAACACAGAGCAGTTTCTCAGAAAGCTTCTTTCCAGTTTTGAACGGAAGATATTTCCTTTTTCACCATAGCCCTCTATGGGCTTCCATATATCCCCTTGCCAATTCCACAAGAACAGCCTTAGCGAAAGGCTTCTTGAAGGGAATGATGTAACTCTGTGAGATGAATTAACAGAACACAGAGCAGTTTCTCAGAAAGCTTCTTTCCAGTTTTGAACGGAAGATATTTCCTTTTTCACCATAGCCCTCTATGGGCTTCCAAATATCCCTTTGCCAATTCCACAAGAACAGCCTTAGCGAAAGGCTTCTTGAAGGGAAAGATGTAACTCTGTGAGATGAATTAACAGAACACAGAGCAGTTTCTCAGAAAGCTTCTTTCCAGTTTTGAACGGAAGATATTTCCTTTTTCACCAAAGCCCTTATGGGCTTCCAAATATCCCTTTACCAATTCCACAAGAACAGAGTTAGCGAAAGGTTTCTTGAAGGGAAAGATGTAACTCTGTGAGATGAATTAACAGAAAACAGAACAGTTTCTCAGAAAGCTTCTTTCCAGTTTTGAACGGAAGATATTTCCTTTTTCACCATAGCCGTCTAAGGGGTTCCAAATATCCCTTTGCCAATTCCACCAGAACAGCCTTAGCGAAAGGCTTCTTGAAGAGAAAGATGTAACTCTGTGAGATGAATTAACAGAACACAGAGCAGTTTCTCAGAAAGCTTCTTTCCAGTTTTGAACGGAAGATATTTCCTTTTTCACCATAGCCCTCTATGGGCTTCCAAATATCCCTTTGCCAATTCCACAAGAACAGCCTTAGCGAAAGGCTTCTTGAAGGGAATGATATAACTCTGTGAGATGAATTAACAGAACACAGAGCAGTTTCTCAGAAAGCTTCTTTCCAGTTTTGAACGGAAGATATTTCCTTTTTCACCATAGCCCTCTATGGGCTTCCAAATATCCCTTTGCCAATTCCACAAGAACAGCCTTAGCGAAAGGCTTCTTGAAGGGAAAGACGTAACTCTGTGAGATGAATTAAAAGAACACAGAGCAGTTTCCCAGAAAGCTTCTTTCCAGTTTTGAACGGAAGATATTTCCTTTTTCACCATAGCCCTCTATGGGCTTCCAAATATCCCTTTGCCAATTCCGCAAGAAAAGGCTTAGCGAAAGGCTTCTTGAAGGGAAAGATGTAACTCTGTGAGATGAATTAACAGAACACAGAGCAGTTTCTCAGAAAGCTTTTTTCCAGTTTTGAACGGAAGATATTTCCTTTTTCACCATAGACGTCTATGGGCTTCCAAATATCCCTTTGCCAATTCCACAAGAACAGCCTTAGCGAAAGGCTTCTTGAAGGGAAAGATGTAACTCTGTGAGATGAATTAACAGAACACAGAGCAGTTTCTCAGAAAGTTTCTTTCCAGTTTTGAACGGAAGATATTTCCTTTTTCACCATAGCCCTCTATGGGCTTCCAAATATCCCTTTGCCAATTCCACAAGAACAGCCTTAGCGAAAGGCTTCTTGAAGGGAAAGATGTAACTCTGTGAGATGAATTAACAGAACACAGAGCAGTTTCTCAGAAAGCTTCTTTCCAGTTTTGAACGGAAGATATTTCCTTTTTCACCATGGCCCTCTATGGGCTTCCAAATATCCCTTTGCCAATTCCACAAGAACAGCCTTAGCGAAAGGCTTCTTGAAGGGAAAGATGTAACTCTGTGAGATGAATTAACAGAACACAGAGCAGTTTCTCTGAAAGCTTCTTTCCAGTTTTGAACGGAAGATATTTCCTTTTTCACCAAAGCCCTTATGGGCTTCCAAATATCCCTTTACCAATTCCACAAGAACAGAGTTAGCGAAAGGTTTCTTGAAGGAAAAGATGTAACTCTGTGAGATGAATTAACAGAAAACAGAACAGTTTCTCAGAAAGCTTCTTTCCAGTTTTGAACGGAAGATATTTCCTTTTTCACCATAGCCGTCTAAGGGGTTCCAAATATCCCTTTGCCAATTCCACAAGAACAGCCTTAGCGAAAGGCTTCTTGAAGAGAAAGATGTAACTCTGTGAGATGAATTAACAGAACACAGAGCAGTTTCTCAGAAAGCTTCTTTCCAGTTTTGAACGGAAGATATTTCCTTTTTCACCATAGCCCTCTATGGGCTTCCAAATATCCCTTTGCCAATTCCACAAGAACAGCCTTAGCGAAAGGCTTCTTGAACGGAAAGATGTAACTCTGTGAGATGAATTAACAGAACACAGAGCAGTTTCTCAGAAAGCTTCTTTCCAGTTTTGAACGGAAGATATTTCCTTTTTCACCATAGCCCTCTATGGGCTTCCAAATATCCCTTTGCCAATTCCACAAGAACAGCCTTAGCGAAAGGCTTCTTGAAGGGAAAGATGTAACTCTGTGAGATGAATTAACAGAACACAGAGCAGTTTCTCAGAAAGCTTCTTTCCAGTTTTGAACGGAAGATATTTCCTTTTTCACCATAGCCCTCTATGGGCTTCCAAATATTCCTTTGCCAATTCTACAAGAACAGCCTTAGCGAAAGGCTTCTTGAAGGGAAAGATGTAACTCTGTGAGATGAATTAACAGAACACAGAGCAGTTTCTCAGAAAGCTTCTTTCCAGTTTTGAAGGGAAGATATTTCCTTTTTCACCATAGCCCTCTATGGGCTTCCAAATATCCCTTTGCCAATTCCACAAGAACAGCCTTAGCGAAAGGCTTCTTGAAGGGAAAGATGTAACTCTGTGAGATGAATTAACAGAACACAGAGCAGTTTCTCAGAAAGCTTCTTTCCAGGTTTGAACGGAAGATATTTCCTTTTTCACCATAGCCCTCTATGGGCTTCCAAATATCCCTTTGGAAATTCCACAAGAACAGCCTTAGCGAAAGGCTTCTTGAAGGGAAAGATGTAACTCTGTGAGATCAATTAACAGAACACAGAGCAGTTTCTCAGAAAGCTTCTTTCCAGTATTGAACGGAAGATATTTCCTTTTTCACCATAGCCCTCTATGGGCTTCCAAATATCCCTTTGCCAATTCCACAAGAACAGCCTTAGCGAAAGGCTTCTTGAAGGGAAAGATGTAACTCTGTGAGATGAATTAACAGAACACAGAGCAGTTTCTCTGAAAGCTTCTTTCCAGTTTTGAACGGAAGATATTTTCTTTTTCACCAAAGCCCTTATGGGCTTCCAAATATCCCTTTACCAATTCCACAAGAACAGAGTTAGCGAAAGGTTTCTTGAAGGGAAAGATGTAACTCTGTGAGATGAATTAACAGAAAACAGAACAGTTTCTCAGAAAGCTTCTTTCCAGTTTTGAACGGAAGATATTTCCTTTTTCACCATAGCCGTCTAAGGGGTTCCAAATATCCCTTTGCCAATTCCACAAGAACAGCCTTAGCGAAAGGCTTCTTGAAGAGAAAGATGTAACTCTGTGAGATGAATTAACAGAACACAGAGCAGTTTCTCAGAAAGCTTCTTTCCAGTTTTGAACGGAAGATATTTCCTTTTTCACCATAGCCCTCTATGGGCTTCCAAATATCCCTTTGCCAATTCCACAAGAACAGCCTTAGCGAAAGGCTTCTTGAAGGGAAAGATGTAACTCTGTGAGATGAATTAACAGAACACAGAGCAGTTTCTCAGAAAGCTTCTTTCCAGTTTTGAACGGAAGATATTTCCTTTTTCACCATAGCCCTCTATGGGCTTCCAAATATCCCTTTGCCAATTCCACAAGAACAGCCTTAGCGAAAGGCTTCTTGAAGGGAAAGATGTAACTCTGTGAGATGAATTAACAGAACACAGAGCAGTTTCTCAGAAAGCTTCTTTCCAGTTTTGAACGGAAGATATTTCCTTTTTCACCATGGCCCTCTATGGGCTTCCAAATATCCCTTTGCCAATTCCACAAGAACAGCCTTAGCGAAAGGCTTCTTGAAGGGAAAGATGTAACTCTGTGAGATGAATTAACAGAACACAGAGCAGTTTCTCTGAAAGCTTCTTTCCAGTTTTGAACGGAAGATATTTCCTTTTTCACCAAAGCCCTTATGGGCTTCCAAATATCCCTTTACCAATTCCACAAGAACAGAGTTAGCGAAAGGTTTCTTGAAGGAAAAGATGTAACTCTGTGAGATGAATTAACAGAAAACAGAACAGTTTCTCAGAAAGCTTCTTTCCAGTTTTGAACGGAAGATATTTCCTTTTTCACCATAGCCGTCTAAGGGGTTCCAAATATCCCTTTGCCAATTCCACAAGAACAGCCTTAGCGAAAGGCTTCTTGAAGAGAAAGATGTAACTCTGTGAGATGAATTAACAGAACACAGAGCAGTTTCTCAGAAAGCTTCTTTCCAGTTTTGAACGGAAGATATTTCCTTTTTCACCATAGCCCTCTATGGGCTTCCAAATATCCCTTTGCCAATTCCACAAGAACAGCCTTAGCGAAAGGCTTCTTGAACGGAAAGATGTAACTCTGTGAGATGAATTAACAGAACACAGAGCAGTTTCTCAGAAAGCTTCTTTCCAGTTTTGAACGGAAGATATTTCCTTTTTCACCATAGCCCTCTATGGGCTTCCAAATATCCCTTTGCCAATTCCACAAGAACAGCCTTAGCGAAAGGCTTCTTGAAGGGAAAGATGTAACTCTGTGAGATGAATTAACAGAACACAGAGCAGTTTCTCAGAAAGCTTCTTTCCAGTTTTGAACGGAAGATATTTCCTTTTTCACCATAGCCCTCTATGGGCTTCCAAATATTCCTTTGCCAATTCTACAAGAACAGCCTTAGCGAAAGGCTTCTTGAAGGGAAAGATGTAACTCTGTGAGATGAATTAACAGATCACAGAGCAGTTTCTCAGAAAGCTTCTTTCCAGTTTTGAAGGGAAGATATTTCCTTTTTCACCATAGCCCTCTATGGGCTTCCAAATATCCCTTTGCCAATTCCACAAGAACAGCCTTAGCGAAAGGCTTCTTGAAGGGAAAGATGTAACTCTGTGAGATGAATTAACAGAACACAGAGCAGTTTCTCAGAAAGCTTCTTTCCAGGTTTGAACGGAAGATATTTCCTTTTTCACCATAGCCCTCTATGGGCTTCCAAATATCCCTTTGGAAATTCCACAAGAACAGCCTTAGCGAAAGGCTTCTTGAAGGGAAAGATGTAACTCTGTGAGATCAATTAACAGAACACAGAGCAGTTTCTCAGAAAGCTTCTTTCCAGTATTGAACGGAAGATATTTCCTTTTTCACCATAGCCCTCTATGGGCTTCCAAATATCCCTTTGCCAATTCCACAAGAACAGCCTTAGCGAAAGGCTTCTTGAAGGGAAAGATGTAACTCTGTGAGATGAATTAACAGAACACAGAGCAGTTTCTCTGAAAGCTTCTTTCCAGTTTTGAACGGAAGATATTTTCTTTTTCACCAAAGCCCTTATGGGCTTCCAAATATCCCTTTACCAATTCCACAAGAACAGAGTTAGCGAAAGGTTTCTTGAAGGGAAAGATGTAACTCTGTGAGATGAATTAACAGAAAACAGAACAGTTTCTCAGAAAGCTTCTTTCCAGTTTTGAACGGAAGATATTTCCTTTTTCACCATAGCCGTCTAAGGGGTTCCAAATATCCCTTTGCCAATTCCACAAGAACAGCCTTAGCGAAAGGCTTCTTGAAGAGAAAGATGTAACTCTGTGAGATGAATTAACAGAACACAGAGCAGTTTCTCAGAAAGCTTCTTTCCAGTTTTGAACGGAAGATATTTCCTTTTTCACCATAGCCCTCTATGGGCTTCCAAATATCCCTTTGCCAATTCCACAAGAACAGCCTTAGCGAAAGGCTTCTTGAAGGGAAAGATGTAACTCTGTGAGATGAATTAACAGAACACAGAGCAGTTTCTCAGAAAGCTTCTTTCCAGTTTTGAACGGAAGATATTTCCTTTTTCACCATAGCCCTCTATGGGCTTCCAAATATCCCTTTGCCAATTCCACAAGAACAGCCTTAGCGAAAGGCTTCTTGAAGGGAAAGATGTAACTCTGTGAGATGAATTAACAGAACACAGAGCAGTTTCTCTGAAAGCTTCTTTCCAGTTTTGAACGGAAGATATTTCCTTTTTCACCATAGCCCTCTATGGGCTTCCAAATATCCCTTTGCCAATTCCACAAGAACAGCCTTAGCGAAAGGCTTCTTGAAGGGAAAGATGTAACTCTGTGAGATGAATTAACAGAACACAGAGCAGTTTCTCAGAAAGCTTCTTTCCAGGTTTGAACGGAAGATATTTCCTTTTTCACCATAGCCGTCTAAGGGGTTCCAAATATCCCTTTGCCAATTCCACAAGAACAGCCTTAGCGAAAGGCTTCTTGAAGAGAAAGATGTAACTCTGTGAGATGAATTAACAGAACACAGAGCAGTTTCTCAGAAAGCTTCTTTCCAGTTTTGAACGGAAGATATTTCCTTTTTCACCATAGCCCTCTATGGGCTTCCAAATATCCCTTTGCCAATTCCACAAGAACAGCCTTAGCGAAAGGCTTCTTGAACGGAAAGATGTAACTCTGTGAGATGAATTAACAGAACACAGAGCAGTTTCTCAGAAAGCTTCTTTCCAGTTTTGAACGGAAGATATTTCCTTTTTCACCATAGCCCTCTATGGGCTTCCAAATATCCCTTTGCCAATTCCACAAGAACAGCCTTAGCGAAAGGCTTCTTGAAGGGAAAGATGTAACTCTGTGAGATGAATTAACAGAACACAGAGCAGTTTCTCAGAAAGCTTCTTTCCAGTTTTGAACGGAAGATATTTCCTTTTTCACCATAGCCCTCTATGGGCTTCCAAATATTCCTTTGCCAATTCTACAAGAACAGCCTTAGCGAAAGGCTTCTTGAAGGGAAAGATGTAACTCTGTGAGATGAATTAACAGAACACAGAGCAGTTTCTCAGAAAGCTTCTTTCCAGTTTTGAACGGAAGATATTTCCTTTTTCACCATAGCCCTCTATGGGCTTCCAAATATCCCTTTGCCAATTCCACAAGAACAGCCTTAGCGAAAGGCTTCTTGAAGGGAAAGATGTAACTCTGTGAGATGAATTAACAGAACACAGAGCAGTTTCTCAGAAAGCTTCTTTCCAGGTTTGAACGGAAGATATTTCCTTTTTCACCATAGCCCTCTATGGGCTTCCAAATATCCCTTTGGAAATTCCACAAGAACAGCCTTAGCGAAAGGCTTCTTGAAGGGAAAGATGTAACTCTGTGAGATCAATTAACAGAACACAGAGCAGTTTCTCAGAAAGCTTCTTTCCAGTATTGAACGGAAGATATTTCCTTTTTCACCATAGCCCTCTATGGGCTTCCAAATATCCCTTTGCCAATTCCACAAGAACAGCCTTAGCGAAAGGCTTCTTGAAGGGAAAGATGTAACTCTGTGAGATGAATTAACAGAACACAGAGCAGTTTCTCTGAAAGCTTCTTTCCAGTTTTGAACGGAAGATATTTTCTTTTTCACCAAAGCCCTTATGGGCTTCCAAATATCCCTTTACCAATTCCACAAGAACAGAGTTAGCGAAAGGTTTCTTGAAGGGAAAGATGTAACTCTGTGAGATGAATTAACAGAAAACAGAACAGTTTCTCAGAAAGCTTCTTTCCAGTTTTGAACGGAAGATATTTCCTTTTTCACCATAGCCGTCTAAGGGGTTCCAAATATCCCTTTGCCAATTCCACAAGAACAGCCTTAGCGAAAGGCTTCTTGAAGAGAAAGATGTAACTCTGTGAGATGAATTAACAGAACACAGAGCAGTTTCTCAGAAAGCTTCTTTCCAGTTTTGAACGGAAGATATTTCCTTTTTCACCTTAGCCCTCTATGGGCTTCCAAATATCCCTTTGCCAATTCCACAAGAACAGCCTTAGCGAAAGGCTTCTTGAAGGGAAAGATGTAACTCTGTGAGATGAATTAACAGAACACAGAGCAGTTTCTCAGAAAGCTTCTTTCCAGTTTTGAACGGAAGATATTTCCTTTTTCACCATAGCCCTCTATGGGCTTCCAAATATCCCTTTGCCAATTCCACAAGAACAGCCTTAGCGAAAGGCTTCTTGAAGGGAAAGATGTAACTCTGTGAGATGAATTAACAGAACACAGAGCAGTTTCTCTGAAAGCTTCTTTCCAGTTTTGAACGGAAGATATTTCCTTTTTCACCATAGCCCTCTATGGGCTTCCAAATATCCCTTTGCCAATTCCACAAGAACAGCCTTAGCGAAAGGCTTCTTGAAGGGAAAGATGTAACTCTGTGAGATGAATTAACAGAACACAGAGCAGTTTCTCAGAAAGCTTCTTTCCAGGTTTGAACGGAAGATATTTCCTTTTTCACCATAGCCCTCTATGGGCTTCCAAATATCCCTTTGCCAATTCCACAAGAACAGCCTTAGCGAAAGGCTTCTTGAAGGGAAAGATGTAACTCTGTGAGATGAATTAACAGAACACAGAGCAGTTTCTCAGAAAGCTTCTTTCCAGTTTTGAACGGAAGATATTTCCTTTTTCACCATAGCCCTCTATGGGCTTCCATATATCCCCTTGCCAATTCCACAAGAACAGCCTTAGCGAAAGGCTTCTTGAAGGGAATGATGTAACTCTGTGAGATGAATTAACAGAACACAGAGCAGTTTCTCAGAAAGCTTCTTTCCAGTTTTGAACGGAAGATATTTCCTTTTTCACCATAGCCCTCTATGGGCTTCCAAATATCCCTTTGCCAATTCCACAAGAACAGCCTTAGCGAAAGGCTTCTTGAAGGGAAAGATGTAACTCTGTGAGATGAATTAACAGAACACAGAGCAGTTTCTCAGAAAGCTTCTTTCCAGTTTTGAACGGAAGATATTTCCTTTTTCACCAAAGCCCTTATGGGCTTCCAAATATCCCTTTACCAATTCCACAAGAACAGAGTTAGCGAAAGGTTTCTTGAAGGAAAAGATGTAACTCTGTGAGATGAATTAACAGAAAACAGAACAGTTTCTCAGAAAGCTTCTTTCCAGTTTTGAACGGAAGATATTTCCTTTTTCACCATAGCCGTCTAAGGGGTTCCAAATATCCCTTTGCCAATTCCACAAGAACAGCCTTAGCGAAAGGCTTCTTGAAGAGAAAGATGTAACTCTGTGAGATGAATTAACAGAACACAGAGCAGTTTCTCAGAAAGCTTCTTTCCAGTTTTGAACGGAAGATATTTCCTTTTTCACCATAGCCCTCTATGGGCTTCCAAATATCCCTTTGCCAATTCCACAAGAACAGCCTTAGCGAAAGGCTTCTTGAACGGAAAGATGTAACTCTGTGAGATGAATTAACAGAACACAGAGCAGTTTCTCAGAAAGCTTCTTTCCAGTTTTGAACGGAAGATATTTCCTTTTTCACCATAGCCCTCTATGGGCTTCCAAATATCCCTTTGCCAATTCCACAAGAACAGCCTTAGCGAAAGGCTTCTTGAAGGGAAAGATGTAACTCTGTGAGATGAATTAACAGAACACAGAGCAGTTTCTCAGAAAGCTTCTTTCCAGTTTTGAACGGAAGATATTTCCTTTTTCACCATAGCCCTCTATGGGCTTCCAAATATTCCTTTGCCAATTCTACAAGAACAGCCTTAGCGAAAGGCTTCTTGAAGGGAAAGATGTAACTCTGTGAGATGAATTAACAGAACACAGAGCAGTTTCTCAGAAAGCTTCTTTCCAGTTTTGAAGGGAAGATATTTCCTTTTTCACCATAGCCCTCTATGGGCTTCCAAATATCCCTTTGCCAATTCCACAAGAACAGCCTTAGCGAAAGGCTTCTTGAAGGGAAAGATGTAACTCTGTGAGATGAATTAACAGAACACAGAGCAGTTTCTCAGAAAGCTTCTTTCCAGGTTTGAACGGAAGATATTTCCTTTTTCACCATAGCCCTCTATGGGCTTCCAAATATCCCTTTGGAAATTCCACAAGAACAGCCTTAGCGAAAGGCTTCTTGAAGGGAAAGATGTAACTCTGTGAGATCAATTAACAGAACACAGAGCAGTTTCTCAGAAAGCTTCTTTCCAGTATTGAACGGAAGATATTTCCTTTTTCACCATAGCCCTCTATGGGCTTCCAAATATCCCTTTGCCAATTCCACAAGAACAGCCTTAGCGAAAGGCTTCTTGAAGGGAAAGATGTAACTCTGTGAGATGAATTAACAGAACACAGAGCAGTTTCTCTGAAAGCTTCTTTCCAGTTTTGAACGGAAGATATTTTCTTTTTCACCAAAGCCCTTATGGGCTTCCAAATATCCCTTTACCAATTCCACAAGAACAGAGTTAGCGAAAGGTTTCTTGAAGGGAAAGATGTAACTCTGTGAGATGAATTAACAGAAAACAGAACAGTTTCTCAGAAAGCTTCTTTCCAGTTTTGAACGGAAGATATTTCCTTTTTCACCATAGCCGTCTAAGGGGTTCCAAATATCCCTTTGCCAATTCCACAAGAACAGCCTTAGCGAAAGGCTTCTTGAAGAGAAAGATGTAACTCTGTGAGATGAATTAACAGAACACAGAGCAGTTTCTCAGAAAGCTTCTTTCCAGTTTTGAACGGAAGATATTTCCTTTTTCACCATAGCCCTCTATGGGCTTCCAAATATCCCTTTGCCAATTCCACAAGAACAGCCTTAGCGAAAGGCTTCTTGAAGGGAAAGATGTAACTCTGTGAGATGAATTAACAGAACACAGAGCAGTTTCTCAGAAAGCTTCTTTCCAGTTTTGAACGGAAGATATTTCCTTTTTCACCATAGCCCTCTATGGGCTTCCAAATATCCCTTTGCCAATTCCACAAGAACAGCCTTAGCGAAAGGCTTCTTGAAGGGAAAGATGTAACTCTGTGAGATGAATTAACAGAACACAGAGCAGTTTCTCAGAAAGCTTCTTTCCAGTTTTGAACGGAAGATATTTCCTTTTTCACCATGGCCCTCTATGGGCTTCCAAATATCCCTTTGCCAATTCCACAAGAACAGCCTTAGCGAAAGGCTTCTTGAAGGGAAAGATGTAACTCTGTGAGATGAATTAACAGAACACAGAGCAGTTTCTCTGAAAGCTTCTTTCCAGTTTTGAACGGAAGATATTTCCTTTTTCACCAAAGCCCTTATGGGCTTCCAAATATCCCTTTACCAATTCCACAAGAACAGAGTTAGCGAAAGGTTTCTTGAAGGAAAAGATGTAACTCTGTGAGATGAATTAACAGAAAACAGAACAGTTTCTCAGAAAGCTTCTTTCCAGTTTTGAACGGAAGATATTTCCTTTTTCACCATAGCCGTCTAAGGGGTTCCAAATATCCCTTTGCCAATTCCACAAGAACAGCCTTAGCGAAAGGCTTCTTGAAGAGAAAGATGTAACTCTGTGAGATGAATTAACAGAACACAGAGCAGTTTCTCAGAAAGCTTCTTTCCAGTTTTGAACGGAAGATATTTCCTTTTTCACCATAGCCCTCTATGGGCTTCCAAATATCCCTTTGCCAATTCCACAAGAACAGCCTTAGCGAAAGGCTTCTTGAACGGAAAGATGTAACTCTGTGAGATGAATTAACAGAACACAGAGCAGTTTCTCAGAAAGCTTCTTTCCAGTTTTGAACGGAAGATATTTCCTTTTTCACCATAGCCCTCTATGGGCTTCCAAATATCCCTTTGCCAATTCCACAAGAACAGCCTTAGCGAAAGGCTTCTTGAAGGGAAAGATGTAACTCTGTGAGATGAATTAACAGAACACAGAGCAGTTTCTCAGAAAGCTTCTTTCCAGTTTTGAACGGAAGATATTTCCTTTTTCACCATAGCCCTCTATGGGCTTCCAAATATTCCTTTGCCAATTCTACAAGAACAGCCTTAGCGAAAGGCTTCTTGAAGGGAAAGATGTAACTCTGTGAGATGAATTAACAGATCACAGAGCAGTTTCTCAGAAAGCTTCTTTCCAGTTTTGAAGGGAAGATATTTCCTTTTTCACCATAGCCCTCTATGGGCTTCCAAATATCCCTTTGCCAATTCCACAAGAACAGCCTTAGCGAAAGGCTTCTTGAAGGGAAAGATGTAACTCTGTGAGATGAATTAACAGAACACAGAGCAGTTTCTCAGAAAGCTTCTTTCCAGGTTTGAACGGAAGATATTTCCTTTTTCACCATAGCCCTCTATGGGCTTCCAAATATCCCTTTGGAAATTCCACAAGAACAGCCTTAGCGAAAGGCTTCTTGAAGGGAAAGATGTAACTCTGTGAGATCAATTAACAGAACACAGAGCAGTTTCTCAGAAAGCTTCTTTCCAGTATTGAACGGAAGATATTTCCTTTTTCACCATAGCCCTCTATGGGCTTCCAAATATCCCTTTGCCAATTCCACAAGAACAGCCTTAGCGAAAGGCTTCTTGAAGGGAAAGATGTAACTCTGTGAGATGAATTAACAGAACACAGAGCAGTTTCTCTGAAAGCTTCTTTCCAGTTTTGAACGGAAGATATTTTCTTTTTCACCAAAGCCCTTATGGGCTTCCAAATATCCCTTTACCAATTCCACAAGAACAGAGTTAGCGAAAGGTTTCTTGAAGGGAAAGATGTAACTCTGTGAGATGAATTAACAGAAAACAGAACAGTTTCTCAGAAAGCTTCTTTCCAGTTTTGAACGGAAGATATTTCCTTTTTCACCATAGCCGTCTAAGGGGTTCCAAATATCCCTTTGCCAATTCCACAAGAACAGCCTTAGCGAAAGGCTTCTTGAAGAGAAAGATGTAACTCTGTGAGATGAATTAACAGAACACAGAGCAGTTTCTCAGAAAGCTTCTTTCCAGTTTTGAACGGAAGATATTTCCTTTTTCACCATAGCCCTCTATGGGCTTCCAAATATCCCTTTGCCAATTCCACAAGAACAGCCTTAGCGAAAGGCTTCTTGAAGGGAAAGATGTAACTCTGTGAGATGAATTAACAGAACACAGAGCAGTTTCTCAGAAAGCTTCTTTCCAGTTTTGAACGGAAGATATTTCCTTTTTCACCATAGCCCTCTATGGGCTTCCAAATATCCCTTTGCCAATTCCACAAGAACAGCCTTAGCGAAAGGCTTCTTGAAGGGAAAGATGTAACTCTGTGAGATGAATTAACAGAACACAGAGCAGTTTCTCTGAAAGCTTCTTTCCAGTTTTGAACGGAAGATATTTCCTTTTTCACCATAGCCCTCTATGGGCTTCCAAATATCCCTTTGCCAATTCCACAAGAACAGCCTTAGCGAAAGGCTTCTTGAAGGGAAAGATGTAACTCTGTGAGATGAATTAACAGAACACAGAGCAGTTTCTCAGAAAGCTTCTTTCCAGGTTTGAACGGAAGATATTTCCTTTTTCACCATAGCCGTCTAAGGGGTTCCAAATATCCCTTTGCCAATTCCACAAGAACAGCCTTAGCGAAAGGCTTCTTGAAGAGAAAGATGTAACTCTGTGAGATGAATTAACAGAACACAGAGCAGTTTCTCAGAAAGCTTCTTTCCAGTTTTGAACGGAAGATATTTCCTTTTTCACCATAGCCCTCTATGGGCTTCCAAATATCCCTTTGCCAATTCCACAAGAACAGCCTTAGCGAAAGGCTTCTTGAACGGAAAGATGTAACTCTGTGAGATGAATTAACAGAACACAGAGCAGTTTCTCAGAAAGCTTCTTTCCAGTTTTGAACGGAAGATATTTCCTTTTTCACCATAGCCCTCTATGGGCTTCCAAATATCCCTTTGCCAATTCCACAAGAACAGCCTTAGCGAAAGGCTTCTTGAAGGGAAAGATGTAACTCTGTGAGATGAATTAACAGAACACAGAGCAGTTTCTCAGAAAGCTTCTTTCCAGTTTTGAACGGAAGATATTTCCTTTTTCACCATAGCCCTCTATGGGCTTCCAAATATTCCTTTGCCAATTCTACAAGAACAGCCTTAGCGAAAGGCTTCTTGAAGGGAAAGATGTAACTCTGTGAGATGAATTAACAGAACACAGAGCAGTTTCTCAGAAAGCTTCTTTCCAGTTTTGAACGGAAGATATTTCCTTTTTCACCATAGCCCTCTATGGGCTTCCAAATATCCCTTTGCCAATTCCACAAGAACAGCCTTAGCGAAAGGCTTCTTGAAGGGAAAGATGTAACTCTGTGAGATGAATTAACAGAACACAGAGCAGTTTCTCAGAAAGCTTCTTTCCAGGTTTGAACGGAAGATATTTCCTTTTTCACCATAGCCCTCTATGGGCTTCCAAATATCCCTTTGGAAATTCCACAAGAACAGCCTTAGCGAAAGGCTTCTTGAAGGGAAAGATGTAACTCTGTGAGATCAATTAACAGAACACAGAGCAGTTTCTCAGAAAGCTTCTTTCCAGTATTGAACGGAAGATATTTCCTTTTTCACCATAGCCCTCTATGGGCTTCCAAATATCCCTTTGCCAATTCCACAAGAACAGCCTTAGCGAAAGGCTTCTTGAAGGGAAAGATGTAACTCTGTGAGATGAATTAACAGAACACAGAGCAGTTTCTCTGAAAGCTTCTTTCCAGTTTTGAACGGAAGATATTTTCTTTTTCACCAAAGCCCTTATGGGCTTCCAAATATCCCTTTACCAATTCCACAAGAACAGAGTTAGCGAAAGGTTTCTTGAAGGGAAAGATGTAACTCTGTGAGATGAATTAACAGAAAACAGAACAGTTTCTCAGAAAGCTTCTTTCCAGTTTTGAACGGAAGATATTTCCTTTTTCACCATAGCCGTCTAAGGGGTTCCAAATATCCCTTTGCCAATTCCACAAGAACAGCCTTAGCGAAAGGCTTCTTGAAGAGAAAGATGTAACTCTGTGAGATGAATTAACAGAACACAGAGCAGTTTCTCAGAAAGCTTCTTTCCAGTTTTGAACGGAAGATATTTCCTTTTTCACCTTAGCCCTCTATGGGCTTCCAAATATCCCTTTGCCAATTCCACAAGAACAGCCTTAGCGAAAGGCTTCTTGAAGGGAAAGATGTAACTCTGTGAGATGAATTAACAGAACACAGAGCAGTTTCTCAGAAAGCTTCTTTCCAGTTTTGAACGGAAGATATTTCCTTTTTCACCATAGCCCTCTATGGGCTTCCAAATATCCCTTTGCCAATTCCACAAGAACAGCCTTAGCGAAAGGCTTCTTGAAGGGAAAGATGTAACTCTGTGAGATGAATTAACAGAACACAGAGCAGTTTCTCTGAAAGCTTCTTTCCAGTTTTGAACGGAAGATATTTCCTTTTTCACCATAGCCCTCTATGGGCTTCCAAATATCCCTTTGCCAATTCCACAAGAACAGCCTTAGCGAAAGGCTTCTTGAAGGGAAAGATGTAACTCTGTGAGATGAATTAACAGAACACAGAGCAGTTTCTCAGAAAGCTTCTTTCCAGGTTTGAACGGAAGATATTTCCTTTTTCACCATAGCCCTCTATGGGCTTCCAAATATCCCTTTGCCAATTCCACAAGAACAGCCTTAGCGAAAGGCTTCTTGAAGGGAAAGATGTAACTCTGTGAGATGAATTAACAGAACACAGAGCAGTTTCTCAGAAAGCTTCTTTCCAGTTTTGAACGGAAGATATTTCCTTTTTCACCATAGCCCTCTATGGGCTTCCATATATCCCCTTGCCAATTCCACAAGAACAGCCTTAGCGAAAGGCTTCTTGAAGGGAATGATGTAACTCTGTGAGATGAATTAACAGAACACAGAGCAGTTTCTCAGAAAGCTTCTTTCCAGTTTTGAACGGAAGATATTTCCTTTTTCACCATAGCCCTCTATGGGCTTCCAAATATCCCTTTGCCAATTCCACAAGAACAGCCTTAGCGAAAGGCTTCTTGAAGGGAAAGATGTAACTCTGTGAGATGAATTAACAGAACACAGAGCAGTTTCTCAGAAAGCTTCTTTCCAGTTTTGAACGGAAGATATTTCCTTTTTCACCAAAGCCCTTATGGGCTTCCAAATATCCCTTTACCAATTCCACAAGAACAGAGTTAGCGAAAGGTTTCTTGAAGGGAAAGATGTAACTCTGTGAGATGAATTAACAGAAAACAGAACAGTTTCTCAGAAAGCTTCTTTCCAGTTTTGAACGGAAGATATTTCCTTTTTCACCATAGCCGTCTAAGGGGTTCCAAATATCCCTTTGCCAATTCCACCAGAACAGCCTTAGCGAAAGGCTTCTTGAAGAGAAAGATGTAACTCTGTGAGATGAATTAACAGAACACAGAGCAGTTTCTCAGAAAGCTTCTTTCCAGTTTTGAACGGAAGATATTTCCTTTTTCACCATAGCCCTCTATGGGCTTCCAAATATCCCTTTGCCAATTCCACAAGAACAGCCTTAGCGAAAGGCTTCTTGAAGGGAATGATATAACTCTGTGAGATGAATTAACAGAACACAGAGCAGTTTCTCAGAAAGCTTCTTTCCAGTTTTGAACGGAAGATATTTCCTTTTTCACCATAGCCCTCTATGGGCTTCCAAATATCCCTTTGCCAATTCCACAAGAACAGCCTTAGCGAAAGGCTTCTTGAAGGGAAAGACGTAACTCTGTGAGATGAATTAACAGAACACAGAGCAGTTTCCCAGAAAGCTTCTTTCCAGTTTTGAACGGAAGATATTTCCTTTTTCACCATAGCCCTCTATGGGCTTCCAAATATCCCTTTGCCAATTCCGCAAGAAAAGGCTTAGCGAAAGGCTTCTTGAAGGGAAAGATGTAACTCTGTGAGATGAATTAACAGAACACAGAGCAGTTTCTCAGAAAGCTTCTTTCCAGTTTTGAACGGAAGATATTTCCTTTTTCACCATAGACGTCTATGGGCTTCCAAATATCCCTTTGCCAATTCCACAAGAACAGCCTTAGCGAAAGGCTTCTTGAAGGGAAAGATGTAACTCTGTGAGATGAATTAACAGAACACAGAGCAGTTTCTCAGAAAGTTTCTTTCCAGTTTTGAACGGAAGATATTTCCTTTTTCACCATAGCCCTCTATGGGCTTCCAAATATCCCTTTGCCAATTCCACAAGAACAGCCTTAGCGAAAGGCTTCTTGAAGGGAAAGATGTAACTCTGTGAGATGAATTAACAGAACACAGAGCAGTTTCTCAGAAAGCTTCTTTCCAGTTTTGAACGGAAGATATTTCCTTTTTCACCATGGCCCTCTATGGGCTTCCAAATATCCCTTTGCCAATTCCACAAGAACAGCCTTAGCGAAAGGCTTCTTGAAGGGAAAGATGTAACTCTGTGAGATGAATTAACAGAACACAGAGCAGTTTCTCTGAAAGCTTCTTTCCAGTTTTGAACGGAAGATATTTCCTTTTTCACCAAAGCCCTTATGGGCTTCCAAATATCCCTTTACCAATTCCACAAGAACAGAGTTAGCGAAAGGTTTCTTGAAGGAAAAGATGTAACTCTGTGAGATGAATTAACAGAAAACAGAACAGTTTCTCAGAAAGCTTCTTTCCAGTTTTGAACGGAAGATATTTCCTTTTTCACCATAGCCGTCTAAGGGGTTCCAAATATCCCTTTGGAAATTCCACAAGAACAGCCTTAGCGAAAGGCTTCTTGAAGAGAAAGATGTAACTCTGTGAGATGAATTAACAGAACACAGAGCAGTTTCTCAGAAAGCTTCTTTCCAGTTTTGAACGGAAGATATTTCCTTTTTCACCATAGCCCTCTATGGGCTTCCAAATATCCCTTTGCCAATTCCACAAGAACAGCCTTAGCGAAAGGCTTCTTGAAGGGAAAGATGTAACTCTGTGAGATGAATTAACAGAACACAGAGCAGTTTCTCAGAAAGCTTCTTTCCAGTTTTGAACGGAAGATATTTCCTTTTTCACCATAGCCCTCTATGGGCTTCCAAATATTCCTTTGCCAATTCTACAAGAACAGCCTTAGCGAAAGGCTTCTTGAAGGGAAAGATGTAACTCTGTGAGATGAATTAACAGAACACAGAGCAGTTTCTCAGAAAGCTTCTTTCCAGTTTTGAACGGAAGATATTTCCTTTTTCACCATAGCCCTCTATGGGCTTCCAAATATCCCTTTGCCAATTCCACAAGAACAGCCTTAGCGAAAGGCTTCTTGAAGGGAAAGATGTAACTCTGTGAGATGAATTAACAGAACACAGAGCAGTTTCTCAGAAAGCTTCTTTCCAGGTTTGAACGGAAGATATTTCCTTTTTCACCATAGCCCTCTATGGGCTTCCAAATATCCCTTTGGAAATTCCACAAGAACAGCCTTAGCGAAAGGCTTCTTGAAGGGAAAGATGTAACTCTGTGAGATCAATTAACAGAACACAGAGCAGTTTCTCAGAAAGCTTCTTTCCAGTTTTGAACGGAAGATATTTCCTTTTTCACCATAGCCCTCTATGGGCTTCCAAATATCCCTTTGCCAATTCCACAAGAACAGCCTTAGCGAAAGGCTTCTTGAAGGGAAAGATGTAACTCTGTGAGATGAATTAACAGAACACAGAGCAGTTTCTCTGAAAGCTTCTTTCCAGTTTTGAACGGAAGATATTTTCTTTTTCACCAAAGCCCTTATGGGCTTCCAAATATCCCTTTACCAATTCCACAAGAACAGAGTTAGCGAAAGGTTTCTTGAAGGGAAAGATGTAACTCTGTGAGATGAATTAACAGAAAACAGAACAGTTTCTCAGAAAGCTTCTTTCCAGTTTTGAACGGAAGATATTTCCTTTTTCACCATAGCCGTCTAAGGGGTTCCAAATATCCCTTTGCCAATTCCACAAGAACAGCCTTAGCGAAAGGCTTCTTGAAGAGAAAGATGTAACTCTGTGAGATGAATTAACAGAACACAGAGCAGTTTCTCAGAAAGCTTCTTTCCAGTTTTGAACGGAAGATATTTCCTTTTTCACCATAGCCCTCTATGGGCTTCCAAATATCCCTTTGCCAATTCCACAAGAACAGCCTTAGCGAAAGGCTTCTTGAAGGGAAAGATGTAACTCTGTGAGATGAATTAACAGAACACAGAGCAGTTTCTCAGAAAGCTTCTTTCCAGTTTTGAACGGAAGATATTTCCTTTTTCACCATAGCCCTCTATGGGCTTCCAAATATCCCTTTGCCAATTCCACAAGAACAGCCTTAGCGAAAGGCTTCTTGAAGGGAAAGATGTAACTCTGTGAGATGAATTAACAGAACACAGAGCAGTTTCTCTGAAAGCTTCTTTCCAGTTTTGAACGGAAGATATTTCCTTTTTCACCATAGCCCTCTATGGGCTTCCAAATATCCCTTTGCCAATTCCACAAGAACAGCCTTAGCGAAAGGCTTCTTGAAGGGAAAGATGTAACTCTGTGAGATGAATTAACAGAACACAGAGCAGTTTCTCAGAAAGCTTCTTTCCAGGTTTGAACGGAAGATATTTCCTTTTTCACCATAGCCCTCTATGGGCTTCCAAATATCCCTTTGGAAATTCCACAAGAACAGCCTTAGCGAAAGGCTTCTTGAAGGGAAAGATGTAACTCTGTGAGATCAATTAACAGAACACAGAGCAGTTTCTCAGAAAGCTTCTTTCCAGTTTTGAACGGAAGATATTTCCTTTTTCACCATAGCCCTCTATGGGCTTCCAAATATCCCTTTGCCAATTCCAAAAGAACAGCCTTAGCGAAAGGCTTCTTGAAGGGAAAGATGTAACTCTGTGCGATGAATTAACAGAACACAGAGCATTTTCTCAGAAAGCTTCTTTCCAGTTTTGAACGGAAGATATTTCCTTTTTCACCATAGCCCTCTATGGGCTTCCAAATATCCCTTTGCCAATTCCACAAGAACAGCCTTAGCGAAAGGCTTCTTGAAGGGAAAGATGTAACTTTGTGGGATGAATTAACAGAACACAGAGGAGTTTCTCAGAAAGCTTCTTACCAGTTTTCAACGGAAGATATTTCCTTTTT
Organism: Chlorocebus sabaeus; assembly: GCF_047675955.1. Taxonomy (NCBI): domain Eukaryota; kingdom Metazoa; phylum Chordata; class Mammalia; order Primates; family Cercopithecidae; genus Chlorocebus; species Chlorocebus sabaeus. Next base: position 961,993 of record NW_027327870.1, on the reverse strand, counting down.
CACCATAGCCCTCTATGGGCTTCCAAATATCCCTTTGCCAATTCCACAAGAACAGCCTTAGCGAAAGGCTTCTTGAAGGGAAAGATGTAACTCTGTGAGATGAATTAACAGAACACAGAGGAGTTTCTCAGAAAGCTACTTTCCAGTTTTCAACGGAAGATATTTCCTTTTTCACCATAGCCCTCTATGGGCTTCCAAATATCCCTTTGCCAATTCCACAAGAACAGTCTTAGCGAAAGGCTTCTTGAAGGGAAAGATGTAACTCTGTGAGATGAATTAACAGAACACAGAGCAGTTTCTCAGAAAGCTTCTTTCCAGTTTTGAACGGAAGATATTTCCTTTTTCACCATAGCCCTGTATGGGCTTCCAAATATCCCTTTGCCAATTCCACAAGAACAGCCTTAGCGAAAGGCTTCTTGAAGGGAAAGATGTAACTCTGTGAGATGAATTAACAGAACACAGAGCAGTTTCTCAGAAAGCTTCTTTCCAGTTTTGAACGGAAGATATTTCCTTTTTCACCATAGCCCTCTATGGGCTTCCAAATATCCCTTTGCCAATTCCACAAGAACAGCCTTAGCGAAAGGCTTCTTGAAGGGAAAGATGTAACTCTGTGAGATGAATTAACAGAACACAGAGCAGTTTCTCAGAAAGCTTCTTTCCAGTTTTGAACGGAAGATATTTCCTTTTTCACCATAGCCCTCTATGGGCTTCCATATATCCCCTTGCCAATTCCACAAGAACAGCCTTAGCGAAATTCTTCTTGAAGGGAAAGATGTAACTCTGTGAGATGAATTAACAGAACACAGAGCAGTTTCTCAGAAAGCTTCTTTCCAGTTTTGAACGGAAGATATTTCCTTTTTCACCATAGCCCTCTATGGGCTTCCAAATATCCCTTTGCCAATTCCACAAGAACAGCCTTAGCGAAAGGCTTCTTGAAGGGAAAGATGTAACTCTGTGAGATGAATTAACAGAACACAGAGCAGTTTCTCAGAAAGCTTCTTTCCAGTTTTGAACGGAAGATATTTCCTTTTTCACCAAAGCCCTTATGGGCTTCCAAATATCCCTTTACCAATTCCACAAGAACAGAGTTAGCGAAAGGTTTCTTGAAGGGAAAGATGTAACTCTGTGAGATGAATTAACAGAAAACAGAACAGTTTCTCAGAAAGCTTCTTTCCAGTTTTGAACGGAAGATATTTCCTTTTTCACCATAGCCCTCTATGGGCTTCCAAATATCCCTTTGCCAATTCCACAAGAACAGCCTTAGCGAAAGGCTTCTTGAAGGGAAAGATGTAACTCTGTGAGATGAATTAACACAACACAGAGCATTTTCTCAGAAAGCTTCTTTCCAGTTTTGAACGGAAGATATTTCCTTTTTCACCATAGCCCTCTATGGGCTTCCAAATATCCCTTTGCCAATTCCACAAGAACAGCCTTAGCGAAAGGCTTCTTGAAGGGAAAGATGTAACTTGGTGGGATGAATTAACAGAACACAGAGGAGTTTCTCAGAAAGCTTCTTACCAGTTTTGAACGGAAGATATTTCCTTTTTCACCATAGTCCTCTATGGGCTTCCAAATATCCCTTTGCCAATTCCACAAGAACAGACTTAGCGAAAGGCTTCTTGAAGTTAAAGATGTAACTCTGTGAGATGAATTAACAGAACACAGAGGAGTTTCTCAGAAAGCTTCTTTCCAGTTTTGAACGGAAGATATTTCCTTTTTCACCATAGCCCTGTATGGGCTTCCAAATATCCCTTTGCCAATTCCACAAGAACAGCCTTAGCGAAAGGCTTCTTGAAGGGAAAGATGTAACTCTGTGAGATGAATTAACAGAACACAGAGCAGTTTCTCAGAAAGCTTCTTTCCAGTTTTGAACGGAAGATATTTCCTTTTTCACCATAGCCCTCTATGGGCTTCCAAATATCCCTTTGCCAATTCCACAAGAACAGCCTTAGCGAAAGGCTTCTTGAAGGGAAAGATGTAACTCTGTGAGATGAATTAACAGAACATAGAGCAGTTTCTCAGAAAGCTTCTTTCCAGTTTTGAACGGAAGATATTTCCTTTTTCACCATAGCCCTCTATGGGCTTCCATATATCCCCTTGCCAATTCCACAAGAACAGCCTTAGCGAAGGGCTTCTTGAAGGGAAAGATGTAACTCTGTGAGATGAATTAACAGAACACAGAGCAGTTTCTCAGAAAGCTTCTTTCCAGTTTTGAACGGAAGATATTTCCTTTTTCACCATAGCCCTCTATGGGCTTCCAAATATCCCTTTGCCAATTCCACAAGAACAGCCTTAGCGAAAGGCTTCTTGAAGGGAAAGATGTAACTCTGTGAGATGAATTAACAGAACACAGAGCATTTTCTCAGAAAGCTTCTTTCCAGTCTTGAACGGAAGATATTTCCTTTTTCACCATAGCCCTCTATGGGCTTCCAAATATCCCTTTGCCAATTCCACAAGAACAGCCTTAGCGAAAGGCTTCTTGAAGGGAAAGATGTAACTTTGTGGGATGAATTAACAGAACACACAGGAGTTTCTCAGAAAGCTTCTTACCAGTTTTGAACGGAAGATATTTCCTTTTTCACCATAGCCCTCTATGGGCTTCCAAATATCCCTTTGCCAATTCCACAAGAACAGCCTTAGCGAAAGGCTTCTTGAAGTTAAAGATGTAACTCTGTGAGATGAATTAACAGAACACAGAGGAGTTTCTCAGAAAGCTTCTTTCCAGTTTTGAATGGAAGATATTTCCTTTTTCACCATAGCCCTCTATGGGCTTCCAAATATCCCTTTGCCAATTCCACAAGAACAGCCTTAGCGAAAGGCTTCTTGAAGGGAAAGATGTAACTCTGTGAGATGAATTAACAGAACACAGAACAGTTTCTCAGAAAGCTTCTTTCCAGTTTTGAACGGAAGATATTTCCTTTTTCACCATAGCCCTCTATGGGCTTCCAAATATCCCTTTGCCAATTCCACAAGAACAGCCTTAGCGAAAGGCTTCTTGAAGGGAAAGATGTAACTCTGTGAGATGAATTAACAGAACACAGAGCAGTTTCTCAGAAAGCTTCTTTCCAGTTTTGAACGGAAGATATTTCCTTTTTCACCATAGCCCTGTATGGGCTTCCAAATATCCCTTTGCCAATTCCACAAGAACAGCCTTAGCGAAAGGCTTCTTGAAGGGAAAGATGTAACACTGTGAGATGAATTAACAGAACACAGAGCAGTTTCTCAGAAAGCTTCTTTCCAGTTTTGAATGGAAGATATTTCCTTTTTCACCATAGCCCTCTATGGGCTTCCAAATATCCCTTTGCCAATTCCACAAGAACAGCCTTAGCGAAAGGCTTCTTGAAGGGAAAGATGTAACTCTGTGAGATGAATTAACAGAAAACAGAACAGTTTGTCAGAAAGCTTCTTTCCAGTTTTGAACGGAAGATATTTCCTTTTTCACCATAGCCCTCTAAGGGGTTCCAAATATCCCTTTGCCAATTCCACAAGAACAGCCTTAGCGAAAGGCTTCTTTAAGGGAAAGATGTAACTCTGTGAGATGAATTAAGAGAACACAGAGCAGTTTCTCAGAAAGCTTCTTTCCAGTTTTGAACGGAAGATATTTCCTTTTTCACCATAGCCCTCTATGGGCTTCCAAATATCCCTTTGCCAATTCCACAAGAACAGCCTTAGCGAAAGGCTTCTTGAAGGGAAAGATGTAACTCTGTGAGATGAATTAACAGAACACAGAGCAGTTTCTCAGAAAGCTTCTTTCCAGTTTTGAACGGAAGATATTTCCTTTTTCACCATAGCCCTCTATGGGCTTCCAAATATCCCTTTGCCATTTCCACAAGAACAGCCTTAGCGAAAGGCTTCTTGAAGGGAAAGATGTAACTCTCTGAGATGAATTGACAGAACACAGAGCAGTTTCTCAGAAAGCTTCTTTCCAGTTTTGAACGGAAGATATTTCCTTTTTCACCATAGCCCTCTATGGGCTTCCAAATATCCCTTTGCCAATTCCACAAGAACAGCCTTAGCGAAAGGCTTCTTGAAGGGAAAGATGTAACTCTGTGAGATGAATTAACAGAAAACAGAACAGTTTCTCAGAAAGCTTCTTTCCAGTTTTGAACGGAAGATATTTCCTTTTTCACCATAGCCCTCTATGGGCTTCCAAATATCCCTTTGCCAATTCCACAAGAACAGCCTTAGCGAAAGGCTTCTTGAAGGGAAAGATGTAACTCTGTGAGATGAATTAACAGAACACAGAGCAGTTTCTCAGAAAGCTTCTTTCCAGTTTTGAACGGAAGATATTTCCTTTTTCACCATAGCCCTCTATGGGCTTCCATATATCCCCTTGCCAATTCCACAAGAACAGCCTTAGCGAAAGGCTTCTTGAAGGGAATGATGTAACTCTGTGAGATGAATTAACAGAACACAGAGCAGTTTCTCAGAAAGCTTCTTTCCAGTTTTGAAAGGAAGATATTTCCTTTTTCACCATAGCCCTCTATGGGCTTCCAAATATCCCTTTGCCAATTCCACAAGAACAGCCTTAGCGAAAGGCTTCTTGAAGGGAAAGATGTAACTCTGTGAGATGAATTAACAGAACACAGAGCAGTTTCTCAGAAAGCTTCTTTCCAGTTTTGAACGGAAGATATTTCCTTTTTCACCATAGCCCTGTATGGGCTTCCAAATATCCCTTTGCCAATTCCACAAGAACAGCCTTAGCGAAAGGCTTCTTGAAGGGAAAGATGTAACTCTGTGAGATGAATTAACAGAACACAGAGCAGTTTCTCAGAAAGCTTCTTTCCAGGTTTGAACGGAAGATATTTCCTTTTTCACCATAGCCCTCTATGGGCTTCCAAATATCCCTTTGGAAATTCCACAAGAACAGCCTTAGCGAAAGGCTTCTTGAAGGGAAAGATGTAACTCTGTGAGATCAATTAACAGAACACAGAGCAGTTTCTCAGAAAGCTTCTTTCCAGTTTTGAACGGAAGATATTTCCTTTTTCACCATAGCCCTCTATGGGCTTCCAAATATCCCTTTGCCAATTCCACAAGAACAGCCTTAGCGAAAGGCTTCTTGAAGGGAAAGATGTAACTCTGTGAGATGAATTAACAGAACACAGAGCAGTTTCTCTGAAAGCTTCTTTCCAGTTTTGAACGGAAGATATTTTCTTTTTCACCGAAGCCCTTATGGGCTTCCAAATATCCCTTTACCAATTCCACAAGAACAGAGTTAGCGAAAGGTTTCTTGAAGGGAAAGATGTAACTCTGTGAGATGAATTAACAGAAAACAGAACAGTTTCTCAGAAAGCTTCTTTCCAGTTTTGAACGGAAGATATTTCCTTTTTCACCATAGCCGTCTAAGGGGTTCCAAATATCCCTTTGCCAATTCCACAAGAACAGCCTTAGCGAAAGGCTTCTTGAAGAGAAAGATGTAACTCTGTGAGATGAATTAACAGAACACAGAGCAGTTTCTCAGAAAGCTTCTTTCCAGTTTTGAACGGAAGATATTTCCTTTTTCACCATAGCCCTCTATGGGCTTCCAAATATCCCTTTGCCAATTCCACAAGAACAGCCTTAGCGAAAGGCTTCTTGAAGGGAAAGATGTAACTCTGTGAGATGAATTAACAGAACACAGAGCAGTTTCTCAGAAAGCTTCTTTCCAGTTTTGAAGGGAAGATATTTCCTTTTTCACCGTAGCCCTCTATGGGCTTCCAAATATCCCTTTGCCAATTCCACAAGAACAGCCTTAGCGAAAGGCTTCTTGAAGGGAAAGATGTAACTCTGTGAGATGAATTAACAGAACACAGAGCAGTTTCTCAGAAAGCTTCTTTCCAGTTTTGAACGGAAGATATTTCCTTTTTCACCATAGCCCTCTATGGGCTTCCAAATATCCCTTTGCCAATTCCACAAGAACAGCCTTAGCAAAAGGCTTCTTGAAGAGAAAGATGTAACTCTGTGAGATGAATTAACAGAACACAGAGCAGTTTCTCAGAAAGCTTCTTTCCAGTTTTGAACGGAAGATATTTCCTTTTTCACCATAGCCCTCTATGGGCTTCCATATATCCCCTTGCCAATTCCACAAGAACAGCCTTAGCGAAAGGCTTCTTGAAGGGAAAGATGTAACTCTGTGAGATGAATTAACAGAACACAGAGCAGTTTCTCAGAAAGCTTCTTTCCAGTTTTGAACGGAAGATATTTCCTTTTTCACCATAGCCCTCTATGGGCTTCCAAATATCCCTTTGCCAATTCCACAAGAACAGCCTTAGCGAAAGGCTTCTTGAAGGGAAAGATGTAACTCTGTGAGATGAATTAACAGAACACAGAGCAGTTTCTCTGAAAGCTTCTTTCCAGTTTTGAACGGAAGATATTTCCTTTTTCACCAAAGCCCTTAAGGGCTTCCAAATATCCCTTTACCAATTCCACAAGAACAGAGTTAGCGAAAGGTTTCTTGAAGGGAAAGATGTAACTCTGTGAGATGAATTAACAGAAAACAGAACAGTTTCTCAGAAAGCTTCTTTCCAGTTTTGAACGGAAGATATTTCCTTTTTCACCATAGCCCTCTAAGGGGTTCCAAATATCCCTTTGCCAATTCCACAAGAACAGCCTTAGCGAAAGGCTTCTTGAAGACAAAGATGTAACTCTGTGAGATGAATTAACAGAACACAGAGCAGTTTCTCAGAAAGCTTCTTTCCAGTTTTGAACGGAAGATATTTCCTTTTTCACCATAGCCCTCTATGGGATTCCAAATATCCCTTTGCCAATTCCACAAGAACAGCCTTAGCGAAAGGCTTCTTGAAGGGAAAGATGTAACTCTGTGAGATGAATTAAGAGAACACAGAGGAGTTTCTCAGAAAGCTTCTTTCCAGTTTTGAACGGAAGATATTTCCTTTTTCACCATAGCCCTCTATGGGCTTCCAAATATCCCTTTGCCAATTCCACAAGAACAGCCTTAGCGAAAGGCTTCTTGAAGGGAAAGATGTAACTCTGTGAGATGAATTAACAGAACACAGAGCATTTTCTCAGAAAGCTTCTTTCCAGTTTTGAACGGAAGATATTTCCTTTTTCACCATAGCCCTCTATGGGCTTCCAAATATCCCTTTGCCAATTCCACAAGAACAGCCTTAGCGAAAGGCTTCTTGAAGGGAAAGATGTAACTTTGTGGGATGAATTAACAGAACACACAGGAGTTTCTCAGAAAGCTTCTTACCAGTTTTGAACGGAAGATATTTCCTTTTTCACCATAGCCCTCTATGGGCTTCCAAATATCCCTTTGCCAATTCCACAAGAACAGCCTTAGCGAAAGGCTTCTTGAAGTTAAAGATGTAACTCTGTGAGATGAATTAACAGAACACAGAGGAGTTTCTCAGAAAGCTTCTTTCCAGTTTTGAATGGAAGATATTTCCTTTTTCACCATAGCCCTCTATGGGCTTCCAAATATCCCTTTGCCAATTCCACAAGAACAGCCTTAGCGAAAGGCTTCTTGAAGGGAAAGATGTAACTCTGTGAGATGAATTAACAGAACACAGAACAGTTTCTCAGAAAGCTTCTTTCCAGTTTTGAACGGAAGATATTTCCTTTTTCACCATAGCCCTCTATGGGCTTCCAAATATCCCTTTGCCAATTCCACAAGAACAGCCTTAGCGAAAGGCTTCTTGAAGGGAAAGATGTAACTCTGTGAGATGAATTAACAGAACACAGAGCAGTTTCTCAGAAAGCTTCTTTCCAGTTTTGAACGGAAGATATTTCCTTTTTCACCATAGCCCTGTATGGGCTTCCAAATATCCCTTTGCCAATTCCACAAGAACAGCCTTAGCGAAAGGCTTCTTGAAGGGAAAGATGTAACTCTGTGAGATGAATTAACAGAACACAGAGCAGTTTCTCAGAAAGCTTCTTTCCAGTTTTGAACGGAAGATATTTCCTTTTTCACCATAGCCCTGTATGGGCTTCCAAATATCCCTTTGCCAATTCCACAAGAACAGCCTTAGCGAAAGGCTTCTTGAAGGGAAAGATGTAACTCTGTGAGATGAATTAACAGACACAGAGCAGTTTCTCAGAAAGCTTCTTTCCAGTTTTGAACGGAAGATATTTCCTTTTTCACCATAGCCCTCTATGGGCTTCCATATATCCCCTTGCCAATTCCACAAGAACAGCCATAGCGAAAGGCTTCTTGAAGGGAAAGGTGTAACTCTGTGAGATGAATTAACAGAACACAGAGCAGTTTCTCAGAAAGCTTCTTTCCAGTTTTGAACGGAAGATATTTCCTTTTTCACCATAGCCCTCTATGGGCTTCCAAATATCCCTTTGCCAATTCCACAAGAACAGCCTTAGCGAAAGGCTTCTTGAAGGGAAAGATGTAACTCTGTGAGATGAATTAACAGAACACAGAGCAGTTTCTCTGAAAGCTTCTTTCCAGTTTGGGAAGGAAGATATTTCCTTTTTCACCAAAGCCCTTAAGGGCTTCCAAATATCCCTTTACCAATTCCACAAGAACAGAGTTAGCGAAAGGTTTCTTGAAGGGAAAGATGTAACTCTGTGAGATGAATTAACAGAAAACAGAACAGTTTCTCAGAAAGCTTCTTTCCAGTTTTGAACGGAAGATATTTCCTTTTTCACCATAGCCCTCTAAGGGGTTCCAAATATCCCTTTGCCAAATCCACAAGAACAGCCTTAGCGAAAGGCTTCTTGAAGAGAAAGATGTAACTCTGTGAGATGAATTAACAGAACACAGAGCAGTTTCTCAGAAAGATTTTTTCCAGTTTCGAACGGAAGATGTTTCCTTTTTCACCATAGCCCTCTATGGGCTTCCAAATATCCCTTTGCCAATTCCACAAGAACAGCCTTAGCGAAAGGCTTCTTGAAGGGAAAGATGTAACTCTGTGAGATCAATTAACAGAACACAGAGCAGTTTCTCAGAAAGCTTCTTTCCAGTTTTGAACGGAAGATATTTCCTTTTTCACCATAGCCCTCTATGGGCTTCCAAATATCCCTTTGCCAATTCCACAAGAACAGCCTTAGCGAAAGGCTTCTTGAAGGGAAATATGTAACTCTGTGAGATGAATTAACAGAACACAGAGCATTTTCTCAGAAAGCTTCTTTCCAGTTTTGAACGGAAGATATTTCCTTTTTCACCATAGCCCTCTATGGGCTTCCAAATATCCCTTTGCCAATTCCACAAGAACAGCCTTAGCGAAAGGCTTCTTGAAGGGAAAGATGTAACTTTGTGGGATGAATTAACAAAACACAGAGGAGTGTCTCAGAAAGCTTCTTACCAGTTTTGAACGGAAGATATTTCCTTTTTCACCATAGCCCTCTATGGGCTTCCAAATATCCCTTTGCCAATTCCACAAGAACAGCCTTAGCGAAAGGCTTCTTGAAGGGAAAGATGTAACTCTGTGAGATGAATTAACAGAACACAGAGGAGTTCCTCAGAAAGCTTCTTTCCAGTTTTGAATGGAAGATATTTCCTTTTTCACCATAGCCCTCTATGGGCTTCCAAATATCCCTTTGCCAATTCCACAAGAACAGCCTTAGCGAAAGGCTTCTTGAAGGGAAAGATGTAACTCTGTGAGATGAATTAACAGAACACAGAACAGTTTCTCAGAAAGCTTCTTTCCAGTTTTGAACGGAAGATATTTCCTTTTTCACCATAGCCCTCTATGGGCTTCCAAATATCCCTTTGCCAATTCCACAAGAACAGCCTTAGCGAAAGGCTTCTTGAAGGGAAAGATGTAACTCTGTGAGATGAATTAACAGAACACAGAGCAGTTTCTCAGAAAGCTTCTTTCCAGTTTTGAACGGAAGATATTTCCTTTTTCACCATAGCCCTCTATGGGCTTCCAAATATCCCTTTGCCAATTCCACAAGAACAGCCTTAGCGAAAGGCTTCTTGATTGGAAAGATGTAACTCTGTGAGATGAATTAACAGAACACAGAGCAGTTTCTCAGAAAGCTTCTTTCCAGTTTTGAACGGAAGATATTTCCTTTTTCAAAATAGCCCTCTATGGCCTTCCAAATATTCCTTTGCCAATTCTACAATAACAGCCTTAGCGAAAGGCTTCTTGAAGGAAAGACGTAACTCTGTGAGATGAATTAACAGAACACAGAGCAGTTTCTCAGAAAGCTTCTTACCAGTTTTGAACGGAAGATATTTTCTTTTTCACCATAGCCCTCTATGGGCTTCCAAATATCCCTTTGCCAATACCACAAGAACATCCTTAGCGAAAGGCTTCTTGAAGGGAAAGATGTAACTCTGTGAGATGAATTAACAGAACACAGAGCAGTTTCTCAGAAAGCTTCTTTCCAGTTTTGAACGGAAGATATTTCCTTTTTCACCATAGCCCTCTATGGGCTTCCAAATATCCCTTTGCCAATTCCACAAGAACAGCCTTAGCGAAAGGCTTCTTGAAGAGAAAGATGTAACTCTGTGAGATGAATTAACAGAACACAGAGGAGTTTCTCAGAAAGCTTCTTTCCAGTTTTGAACGGAAGATATTTCCTTTTTCACCATAGCCCTCTATGGGCTTCCAAATATCCCTTTGCCAATTCCACAAGAACAGCCCTAGCGAAAGGCTTCTTGAAGGGAAAGATGTAACTCTGTGAGATGAATTAACAGAACACAGAGCAGGTTCTCTGAAAGCTTCTTTCCAGTTTTGAACGGAAGATATTTCCTTTTTCACCAAAGCCCTCAATGGGCTTCCAAATATCCCTTTACAAATTCCACAAGAACAGAGTTAGCGAAAGGTTTCTTGAAGGGAAAGATGTAACTCTGTGAGATGAATTAACAGAAAACAGAACAGTTTCTTAGAGAGTTTCTTTCCAGTTCTGGACGGAAGATATTTCCTTTTTCACCATAGCCCTCTAAGGGTTTCCAAATATCCCTTTGCCAATTCCACAAGAACAGCCTTAGCGAAAGGCTTCTTTAAGGGAAAGATGTAACTTTGTGAGATGAATTAACAGAACACAGAGCAGTTTCTCAGAAAGCTTCTTTCCAGTTTTGAACGGAAGATATTTCCTTTTTCACCATAGCCCTCTAAGGGCTTCCAAATATCCCTTTGCCAATTCTACAAGAACAGCCTTAGCGAAAGGCTTCTTGAAGGGAAAGATGTAACTCTGTGAGATGAATTAACAGAACACAGAGCAGTTTCTCAGAAAGCTTCCTTCCAGTTTTGAACGGAAGATATTTCCTTTTTCACCATAGCCCTCTATGGGCTTCCAAATATCCCTTTGCCAATTCCACAAGAACAGCCTTAGCGAAAGGCTTCTTGAAGGGAAAGATGTAACTCTGTGAGATGAATTAACAGAACACAGAGCAGTTTCTCAGAAACCTTATTTCCAGTTTTGAACGGAAGATATTTCCTTTTCACCATAGCCCCTATGGGCTTCCAAATATCCCTTTGCCAATTCCACAAGAACAGCCTTAGCGAAAGGCTTCTTGAAGGGAAAGATGTAACTCTGTGAGATGAATTAACAGAACACAGAGCAGTTTCTCAGAAAGCTTCTTTCCAGTTTTGAACGGAAGATACTTCCTTTTTCACCATAGCCCTCCATGGGCTTCCAAATATCCCTTTGCCAATTCCACAAGAACAGCCTTAGCGAAAGGCTTCTTGAAGGGAAAGATGTAACTCTCTGAGATGAATTGACAGAACACAGAGCAGTTTCTCAGAAAGCTTCTTTCCAGTTTTGAACGGAAGATATTTCCTTTTTCACCATAGCCCTCTATGGGCTTCCAAATATCCCTTTGCCAATTCCACAAGAACAGCCTTAGCGAAAGTCTTCTTGAAGGGAAAGATGTAACTCTGTGAGATGAATCAACAGAATATAGAGCGGTTTCTCAGAAAGCTTCTTTCCAGTATTGAACGGAAGATATTTCCTTTTTCACCATAGCCCTCTATGGGCTTCCAAATATCCCTTTGCCAATTCCACAAGAACAGCCTTAGCGAAAGGCTTCTTGAAGGGAAAGATGTAACTCTGTGAGATGAATTAACAGAACACAGAGCAGTTTCTCAGAAAGCTTCTTTCCAGTTTTGAACGGAAGATATTTCCTTTTTCACCATAGCCCTCTATGGGCTTCCAAATATCCCTTTGCCAATTCCACAAGAACAGCCTTAGCGAAAGGCTTCTTGAAGGGAAAGATGTAACTCTGTGAGATGAATTAACAGAACACAGAGCAGTTTCTCAGAAAGCTTCTTTCCAGTTTTGAACGGAAGATATTTCCTTTTTCACCATAGCCCTGTATGGGCTTCCAAATATCCCTTTGCCAATTCCACAAGAACAGCCTTAGCGAAAGGCTTCTTGAAGGGAAAGATGTAACTCTGTGAGATGAATTAACAGAACACAGAGCAGTTTCTCAGAAAGCTTCTTTCCAGTTTTGAACGGAAGATATTTCCTTTTTCACCATAGCCCTGTATGGGCTTCCAAATATCCCTTTGCCAATTCCACAAGAACAGCCTTAGCGAAAGGCTTCTTGAAGGGAAAGATGTAACTCTGTGAGATGAATTAACAGACACAGAGCAGTTTCTCAGAAAGCTTCTTTCCAGTTTTGAACGGAAGATATTTCCTTTTTCACCATAGCCCTCTATGGGCTTCCATATATCCCCTTGCCAATTCCACAAGAACAGCCATAGCGAAAGGCTTCTTGAAGGGAAAGGTGTAACTCTGTGAGATGAATTAACAGAACACAGAGCAGTTTCTCAGAAAGCTTCTTTCCAGTTTTGAACGGAAGATATTTCCTTTTTCACCATAGCCCTCTATGGGCTTCCAAATATCCCTTTGCCAATTCCACAAGAACAGCCTTAGCGAAAGGCTTCTTGAAGGGAAAGATGTAACTCTGTGAGATGAATTAACAGAACACAGAGCAGTTTCTCTGAAAGCTTCTTTCCAGTTTGGGAAGGAAGATATTTCCTTTTTCACCAAAGCCCTTAAGGGCTTCCAAATATCCCTTTACCAATTCCACAAGAACAGAGTTAGCGAAAGGTTTCTTGAAGGGAAAGATGTAACTCTGTGAGATGAATTAACAGAAAACAGAACAGTTTCTCAGAAAGCTTCTTTCCAGTTTTGAACGGAAGATATTTCCTTTTTCACCATAGCCCTCTAAGGGGTTCCAAATATCCCTTTGCCAAATCCACAAGAACAGCCTTAGCGAAAGGCTTCTTGAAGAGAAAGATGTAACTCTGTGAGATGAATTAACAGAACACAGAGCAGTTTCTCAGAAAGATTTTTTCCAGTTTCGAACGGAAGATGTTTCCTTTTTCACCATAGCCCTCTATGGGCTTCCAAATATCCCTTTGCCAATTCCACAAGAACAGCCTTAGCGAAAGGCTTCTTGAAGGGAAAGATGTAACTCTGTGAGATCAATTAACAGAACACAGAGCAGTTTCTCAGAAAGCTTCTTTCCAGTTTTGAACGGAAGATATTTCCTTTTTCACCATAGCCCTCTATGGGCTTCCAAATATCCCTTTGCCAATTCCACAAGAACAGCCTTAGCGAAAGGCTTCTTGAAGGGAAATATGTAACTCTGTGAGATGAATTAACAGAACACAGAGCATTTTCTCAGAAAGCTTCTTTCCAGTTTTGAACGGAAGATATTTCCTTTTTCACCATAGCCCTCTATGGGCTTCCAAATATCCCTTTGCCAATTCCACAAGAACAGCCTTAGCGAAAGGCTTCTTGAAGGGAAAGATGTAACTTTGTGGGATGAATTAACAAAACACAGAGGAGTGTCTCAGAAAGCTTCTTACCAGTTTTGAACGGAAGATATTTCCTTTTTCACCATAGCCCTCTATGGGCTTCCAAATATCCCTTTGCCAATTCCACAAGAACAGCCTTAGCGAAAGGCTTCTTGAAGGGAAAGATGTAACTCTGTGAGATGAATTAACAGAACACAGAGGAGTTCCTCAGAAAGCTTCTTTCCAGTTTTGAATGGAAGATATTTCCTTTTTCACCATAGCCCTCTATGGGCTTCCAAATATCCCTTTGCCAATTCCACAAGAACAGCCTTAGCGAAAGGCTTCTTGAAGGGAAAGATGTAACTCTGTGAGATGAATTAACAGAACACAGAACAGTTTCTCAGAAAGCTTCTTTCCAGTTTTGAACGGAAGATATTTCCTTTTTCACCATAGCCCTCTATGGGCTTCCAAATATCCCTTTGCCAATTCCACAAGAACAGCCTTAGCGAAAGGCTTCTTGAAGGGAAAGATGTAACTCTGTGAGATGAATTAACAGAACACAGAGCAGTTTCTCAGAAAGCTTCTTTCCAGTTTTGAACGGAAGATATTTCCTTTTTCACCATAGCCCTCTATGGGCTTCCAAATATCCCTTTGCCAATTCCACAAGAACAGCCTTAGCGAAAGGCTTCTTGATTGGAAAGATGTAACTCTGTGAGATGAATTAACAGAACACAGAGCAGTTTCTCAGAAAGCTTCTTTCCAGTTTTGAACGGAAGATATTTCCTTTTTCAAAATAGCCCTCTATGGCCTTCCAAATATTCCTTTGCCAATTCTACAATAACAGCCTTAGCGAAAGGCTTCTTGAAGGAAAGACGTAACTCTGTGAGATGAATTAACAGAACACAGAGCAGTTTCTCAGAAAGCTTCTTACCAGTTTTGAACGGAAGATATTTTCTTTTTCACCATAGCCCTCTATGGGCTTCCAAATATCCCTTTGCCAATACCACAAGAACATCCTTAGCGAAAGGCTTCTTGAAGGGAAAGATGTAACTCTGTGAGATGAATTAACAGAACACAGAGCAGTTTCTCAGAAAGCTTCTTTCCAGTTTTGAACGGAAGATATTTCCTTTTTCACCATAGCCCTCTATGGGCTTCCAAATATCCCTTTGCCAATTCCACAAGAACAGCCTTAGCGAAAGGCTTCTTGAAGAGAAAGATGTAACTCTGTGAGATGAATTAACAGAACACAGAGGAGTTTCTCAGAAAGCTTCTTTCCAGTTTTGAACGGAAGATATTTCCTTTTTCACCATAGCCCTCTATGGGCTTCCAAATATCCCTTTGCCAATTCCACAAGAACAGCCCTAGCGAAAGGCTTCTTGAAGGGAAAGATGTAACTCTGTGAGATGAATTAACAGAACACAGAGCAGGTTCTCTGAAAGCTTCTTTCCAGTTTTGAACGGAAGATATTTCCTTTTTCACCAAAGCCCTCAATGGGCTTCCAAATATCCCTTTACAAATTCCACAAGAACAGAGTTAGCGAAAGGTTTCTTGAAGGGAAAGATGTAACTCTGTGAGATGAATTAACAGAAAACAGAACAGTTTCTTAGAGAGTTTCTTTCCAGTTCTGGACGGAAGATATTTCCTTTTTCACCATAGCCCTCTAAGGGTTTCCAAATATCCCTTTGCCAATTCCACAAGAACAGCCTTAGCGAAAGGCTTCTTTAAGGGAAAGATGTAACTTTGTGAGATGAATTAACAGAACACAGAGCAGTTTCTCAGAAAGCTTCTTTCCAGTTTTGAACGGAAGATATTTCCTTTTTCACCATAGCCCTCTAAGGGCTTCCAAATATCCCTTTGCCAATTCTACAAGAACAGCCTTAGCGAAAGGCTTCTTGAAGGGAAAGATGTAACTCTGTGAGATGAATTAACAGAACACAGAGCAGTTTCTCAGAAAGCTTCCTTCCAGTTTTGAACGGAAGATATTTCCTTTTTCACCATAGCCCTCTATGGGCTTCCAAATATCCCTTTGCCAATTCCACAAGAACAGCCTTAGCGAAAGGCTTCTTGAAGGGAAAGATGTAACTCTGTGAGATGAATTAACAGAACACAGAGCAGTTTCTCAGAAACCTTATTTCCAGTTTTGAACGGAAGATATTTCCTTTTCACCATAGCCCCTATGGGCTTCCAAATATCCCTTTGCCAATTCCACAAGAACAGCCTTAGCGAAAGGCTTCTTGAAGGGAAAGATGTAACTCTGTGAGATGAATTAACAGAACACAGAGCAGTTTCTCAGAAAGCTTCTTTCCAGTTTTGAACGGAAGATACTTCCTTTTTCACCATAGCCCTCCATGGGCTTCCAAATATCCCTTTGCCAATTCCACAAGAACAGCCTTAGCGAAAGGCTTCTTGAAGGGAAAGATGTAACTCTCTGAGATGAATTGACAGAACACAGAGCAGTTTCTCAGAAAGCTTCTTTCCAGTTTTGAACGGAAGATATTTCCTTTTTCACCATAGCCCTCTATGGGCTTCCAAATATCCCTTTGCCAATTCCACAAGAACAGCCTTAGCGAAAGTCTTCTTGAAGGGAAAGATGTAACTCTGTGAGATGAATCAACAGAATATAGAGCGGTTTCTCAGAAAGCTTCTTTCCAGTATTGAACGGAAGATATTTCCTTTTTCACCATAGCCCTCTATGGGCTTCCAAATATCCCTTTGCCAATTCCACAAGAACAGCCTTAGCGAAAGGCTTCTTGAAGGGAAAGATGTAACTCTGTGAGATGAATTAACAGAACACAGAGCAGTTTCTCAGAAAGCTTCTTTCCAGTTTTGAACGGAAGATATTTCCTTTTTCACCATAGCCCTCTATGGGCTTCCAAATATCCCTTTGCCAATTCCACAAGAACAGCCTTAGCGAAAGGCTTCTTGAAGGGAAAGATGTAACTCTGTGAGATGAATTAACAGAACACAGAGCAGTTTCTCAGAAAGCTTCTTTCCGGTTTTGAACGGAAGATATTTCCTTTTTCACCGTAGCCCTCTATGGCCTTCCAAATATTCCTTTGCCAATTCTACAAGAACAGCCTTAGCGAAAGGCTTCTTGAAGGGAAAGATGTAACTCTGTGAGATGAATTAACAGAACACAGAGCAGTTTCTCAGAAAGCTTCTTTCCAGTTTTGAACGGAAGATATTTCCTTTTTCACCATAGCCCTCTATGGGCTTCCAAATATCCCTTTGCCAATTCCACAAGAACAGCCTTAGAGAAAGGCTTCTTGAAGGGAAAGATATAACTCTGTAAGATGAATTAACAGAACATAGAGCGGTTTCTCAGAAAACTACTTTCCAGTTTTGAACGGAAGATATTTCCTTTTTCACCATAGCCCTCTATGGGCTTCCAAATATCCCTTTGCCAATTCCACAAAAACAGCCTTAGCGAAAGGCTTCTTGAAGGGAAAGATGTAACTCTGTGAGATGAATTAACAGAACACAGAGCAGTTTCTCAGAAAGCTTCTTTCCCGTTTTGAACGGAAGATATTTCCTTTTTAACCATAGCTCTCTAGGGGCTTCCAAATATCCCTTTGCCAATTCCACAAGAACAGCCTTAGCGAAAGGCTTCTTGAAGGGAAAGATGTAACTCTGTGAGATGAATTAACAGAACACAGAGCAGTTTCTCAGAAAGCTTCTTTCCAGTTTTGAACGGAAAATATTTCCTTTTTCACCATAGCCCTCTATGGCCTTCCAAATATTCCTTTGCCAATTCTACAAGAACAGCCTTAGCGAAAGGCTTCTTGAAGGGAAAGATGTAACTCTGTGAGATGAATTAACAGACACAGAGCAGTTTCTCAGAAAGCTTCTTTCCAGTTTTGAACGGAAGATATTTCCTTTTTCACCATAGCCCTGTATGGGCTTCCAAATATCCCTTTGCCAATTCCACAAGAACAGCCTTAGCGAAAGGCTTCTTGAAGGGAAAGATGTAACTCTGTGAGATGAATTAACAGAACACAGAGCAGTTTCTCAGAAAGCTTCTTTCCAGTTTTGAACGGAAGATATTTCCTTTTTCACCATAGCCCTCTATGGGCTTCCAAATATCCCTTTGCCATTTCCACAAGAACAGCCTTAGCGAAAGGCTTCTTGAAGGGAAAGATGTAACTCTGTGAAATGAATTAACAGAACACAGAGCGGTTTCTCAGAAAACTTCTTTCCAGTTTTGAACGGAAGATTTTTCCT
Organism: Chlorocebus sabaeus; assembly: GCF_047675955.1. Lineage (NCBI taxonomy): Eukaryota > Metazoa > Chordata > Mammalia > Primates > Cercopithecidae > Chlorocebus > Chlorocebus sabaeus. Next base: position 944,123 of record NW_027327870.1, on the reverse strand, counting down.
TTTTCACCATATCCCTCTATGGGCTTCGAAATATCCCTTTGCCAATTCCACAAGAACAGCCTTAGCGAAAGGCTTCTTGAAGGGAAAGATGTAACTCTGTGAGATGAATTAACAGAACACAGAGCAGTTTCTCAGAAAGCTTCTTTCCAGTTTTGAACGGAAGATATTTCCTTTTTCACCATAGCCCTGTGTGGGCTTCCAAATATCCCTTTGCCAATTCCACAAGAACAGCCTTAGCGAAAGGCTTCTTGAAGGGAAAGATGTAACTCTGTGAGATGAATTATCAGAACACAGACCAGTTTCTCAGAAAGCTTCTTTCCAGTTTTGAACGGAAGATATTTCCTTTTTCACCATAGCCCTCTATGGGCTTCCAAATATCCCTTTGCCAATTCCACAGGAACAGCCTTAGCGAAAGGCTTCTTGAAGGGAAAGATGTAACTCTGTGAGATGAATTAGCAGAACACAGAGCAGTTTCTCAGAAAGCTTCTTTCCAGTTTTGAACGGAAGATATTTCCTTTTTCACCATAGCCCTCTATGGGCTTCCATATATCCCCTTGCCAATTCCACAAGAACAGCCTTAGCGAAAGGCTTCTTGAAGGGAAAGATGTAACTCTCTGAGATGAATTAACAGAACACAGAGCAGTTTCTCAGAAAGCTTCTTTCCAGTTTTGAACGGAAGATATTTCCTTTTTCACCATAGCCCTCTATGGGCTTCCAAATATCCCTTTGCCAATTCCACAAGAACAGCCTTAGCGAAAGGCTTCTTGAAGGGAAAGATGTAACTTTGTGAGATGAATTAACAGAACACAGAGCAGTTTCTCTGAAAGCTTCTTTCCAGTTTTGAACGGAAGATATTTCCTTTTTCACCAAAGCCCTTATGGGCTTCCAAATATCCCTTTACCAATTCCACAAGAACAGAGTTAGCGAAAGGTTTCTTGAAGGGAAAGATGTAACTCTGTGAGATGAATTAACAGAAAACAGAACAGTTTCTCAGAAAGCTTCTTTCCAGTTTTGAACGGAAGATATTTCCTTTTTCACCATAGCCGTCTAAGGGGTTCCAAATATCCCTTTGCCAATTCCACAAGAACAGCCTTAGCGAAAGGCTTCTTGAAGAGAAAGATGTAACTCTGTGAGATGAATTAACAGAACACAGAGCAGTTTCTCAGAAAGCTTCTTTCCAGTTTTGAACGGAAGATATTTCCTTTTTCACCATAGCCCTCTATGGGCTTCCAAATATCCCTTTGCCAATTCCAAAAGAACAGCCTTAGCGAAAGGCTTCTTGAAGGGAAAGATGTAACTCTGTGAGATGAATTAACAGAACACAGAGCAGTTTCTCAGAAAGCTTCTTTCCAGTTTTGAACGGAAGATATTTCCTTTTTCACCATAGCCCTCTATGGGCTTCCAAATATCCCTTTGCCAATTCCACAAGAACAGCCTTAGCGAAAGGCTTCTTGAAGGGAAAGATATAACTCTGTGAGATGAATTAACAGAACACAGAGCAGTTTCTCAGAAAGCTTCTTTCCAGTTTTGAACGGAAGATATTTCCTTTTTCACCATAGCCCTCTATGGGCTTCCAAATATCCCTTTGCCAATTCCACAAGAACAGCCTTAGCAAAAGGCTTCTTGAAGGGAAAGATGTAACTCTGTGAGATGAATTAACAGAACACAGAGCGGTTTCTCAGAAAGCTTCTTTCCAGTTTTGAACGGAAGATATTTCCTTTTTCACCATAGCCCTCTATGGGCTTCCAAATATCCCTTTGCCAATTCCACAAGAACAGCCTTAGCGAAAGGCTTCTTGAAGGGAAAGACGTAACTCTGTGAGATGAATTAACAGAACACAGAGCAGTTTCTCAGAAAGCTTCTTTCCAGTTTTGAACGGAAGATATTTCCTTTTTCACCATAGCCCTCTATGGGCTTCCAAATATCCCTTTGCCAATTCCGCAAGAACAGCCTTAGCGAAAGGCTTCTTGAAGGGAAAGATGTAACTCTGTGAGATGAATTAACAGAACACAGAGCAGTTTCTCAGAAAGCTTCTTTCCAGTTTTGAACGGAAGATATTTCCTTTTTCACCATAGACGTCTATGGGCTTCCAAATATCCCTTTGCCAATTCCACAAGAACAGCCTTAGCGAAAGGCTTCTTGAAGGGAAAGATGTAACTCTGTGAGATGAATTAACAGAACACAGAGCAGTTTCTCAGAAAGTTTCTTTCCAGTTTTGAACGGAAGATATTTCCTTTTTCACCATAGCCCTCTATGGGCTTCCAAATATCCCTTTGCCAATTCCACAAGAACAGCCTTAGCGAAAGGCTTCTTGAAGGGAAAGATGTAACTCTGTGAGATGAATTAACAGAACACAGAGCAGTTTCTCAGAAAGCTTCTTTCCAGTTTTGAACGGAAGATATTTCCTTTTTCACCATGGCCCTCTATGGGCTTCCAAATATCCCTTTGCCAATTCCACAAGAACACCCTTAGCGAAAGGCTTCTTGAAGGGAAAGATGTAACTCTGTGAGATGAATTAACAGAACACAGAGCAGTTTCTCAGAAAGCTTCTTTCCAGTTTTGAACGGAAGATATTTCCTTTTTCACCATAGCCCTCTATGGGCTTCCAAATATCCCTTTGCCATTTCCACAAGAACAGCCTTAGCGAAAGGCTTCTTGAAGGGAAAGATGTAACTCTCTGAGATGAATTGACAGAACACAGAGCAGTTTCTCAGAAAGCTTCTTTCCAGTTTTGAACGGAAGATATTTCCTTTTTCACCATAGCCCTCTATGGGCTTCCAAATATCCCTTTGCCAATTCCACAAGAACAGCCTTAGCGAAAGGCTTCTTGAAGGGAAAGATGTAACTCTGTGAGATGAATTAACAGAAAACAGAACAGTTTCTCAGAAAGCTTCTTTCCAGTTTTGAACGGAAGATATTTCCTTTTTCACCATAGCCCTCTATGGGCTTCCATATATCCCCTTGCCAATTCCACAAGAACAGCCTTAGCGAAAGGCTTCTTGAAGGGAAAGATGTAACTCTGTGAGATGAATTAACAGAACACAGAGCAGTTTCTCAGAAAGCTTCTTTCCAGTTTTGAACGGAAGATATTTCCTTTTTCACCATAGCCCTCTATGGGCTTCCATATATCCCCTTGCCAATTCCACAAGAACAGCCTTAGCGAAAGGCTTCTTGAAGGGAAAGATGTAACTCTGTGAGATGAATTAACAGAACACAGAGCAGTTTCTCAGAAAGCTTCTTTCCAGTTTTGAACGGAAGATATTTCCTTTTTCACCATAGCCCTCTATGGGCTTCCAAATATCCCTTTGCCAATTCCACAAGAACAGCCTTAGCGAAAGGCTTCTTGAAGGGAAAGATGTAACTCTGTGAGATGAATTAACAGAACACAGAGCAGTTTCTCAGAAAGCTTCTTTCCAGGTTTGAACGGAAGTTATTTCCTTTTTCACCAAAGCCCTTATGGGCTTCCAAATATCCCTTTACCAATTCCACAAGAACAGAGTTAGCGAAAGGTTTCTTGAAGGGAAAGATGTAACTCTGTGAGATGAATTAACAGAAAACAGAACAGTTTCTCAGAAAGCTTCTTTCCAGTTTTGAACGGAAGATATTTCCTTTTTCACCATAGCCGTCTAAGGGTTTCCAAATATCCCTTTGCCAATTCCACCAGAACAGCCTTAGCGAAAGGCTTCTTGAAGAGAAACATGTAACTCTGTGAGATGAATTAACAGAACACAGAGCAGTTTCTCAGAAAGCTTCTTTCCAGTTTTGAACGGAAGATATTTCCTTTTTCACCATAGCCCTCTATGGGCTTCCAAATATCCCTTTGCCAATTCCACAAGAACAGCCTTAGCGAAAGGCTTCTTGAAGGGAAAGATGTAACTCTGTGAGATGAATTAACAGAACACAGAGCAGTTTCCCAGAAAGCTTCTTTCCAGTTTTGAACGGAAGATATTTCCTTTTTCACCATAGCCCTCTATGGGCTTCCAAATATCCCTTTGCCAATTCCGCAAGAACAGCCTTAGCGAAAGGCTTCTTGAAGGGAAAGATGTAACTCTGTGAGATGAATTAACAGAACACAGAGCAGTTTCTCAGAAAGCTTCTTTCCAGTTTTGAACGGAAGATATTTCCTTTTTCACCATAGACGTCTATGGGCTTCCAAATATCCCTTTGCCAATTCCACAAGAACAGCCTTAGCGAAAGGCTTCTTGAAGGGAAAGATGTAACTCTGTGAGATGAATTAACAGAACACAGAGCAGTTTCTCAGAAAGTTTCTTTCCAGTTTTGAACGGAAGATATTTCCTTTTTCACCATAGCCCTCTATGGGCTTCCAAATATCCCTTTGCCAATTCCACAAGAACAGCCTTAGCGAAAGGCTTCTTGACGGGAAAGATGTAACTCTGTGAGATGAATTAACAGAACACAGAGCAGTTTCTCAGAAAGCTTCTTTCCAGTTTTGAACGGAAGATATTTCCTTTTTCACCATGGCCCTCTATGGGCTTCCAAATATCCCTTTGCCAATTCCACAAGAACACCCTTAGCGAAAGGCTTCTTGAAGGGAAAGATGTAACTCTGTGAGATGAATTAACAGAACACAGAGCAGTTTCTCGGAAAGCTTCTTTCCAGTTTTGAACGGAAGATATTTCCTTTTTCACCATAGCCCTCTATGGGCTTCCAAATATCCCTTTGCCAATTCCACAAGAACAGCCTTAGCGAAAGGTTTCTTGAAGGGAAAGATGTAACTCTGTGAGGTGAATTAACAGAACACAGAGCAGTTTCTCAGAAAGCTTCTTTCCAGTTTTGAACGGAAGATATTTCCTTTTTCACCATAGCCCTCTATGGGCTTCCAAATATCCCTTTGCCAATTCCACAAGAACAGCCTTAGCGAAAGGCTTCTTGAAGGGAAAGATGTAACTCTGTGAGATGAATTAACAGAACACAGAGCGGTTTCTCAGAAAGCTTCTTTCCAGTTTTGAACGGAAGATATTTCCTTTTTCACCATAGCCCTCTATGGGCTTCCAAATATCCCTTTGCCAATTCCACAAGAACAGCCTTAGCGAAAGGCTTCTTGAAGGGAAAGATGTAACTCTGTGAGATGAATTAACAGAACACAGAGCAGTTTCTCAGAAAGCTTCTTTCCAGTTTTGAACGGAAGATATTTCCTTTTTCACCATAGCCCTCTATGGGCTTCCAAATATCCCCTTGCCAATTCCACAAGAACAGCCTTAGCGAAAGGCTTCTTGAAGGGAAAGATGTAACTCTGTGAGATGAATTAACAGAACACAGAGCAGTTTCTCAGAAAGCTTCTTTCCAGTTTTGAACGGAAGATATTTCCTTTTTCACCATAGCCCTCTATGGGCTTCCAAATATCCCTTTGCCATTTCCACAAGAACAGCCTTAGCGAAAGGCTTCTTGAAGGGAAAGATGTAACTCTCTGAGATGAATTGACAGAACACAGAGCAGTTTCTCAGAAAGCTTCTTTCCAGTTTTGAACGGAAGATATTTCCTTTTTCACCATAGCCCTCTATGGGCTTCCAAATATCCCTTTGCCAATTCCACAAGAACAGCCTTAGCGAAAGGCTTCTTGAAGGGAAAGATGTAACTCTGTGAGATGAATTAACAGAAAACAGAACAGTTTCTCAGAAAGCTTCTTTCCAGTTTTGAACGGAAGATATTTCCTTTTTCACCATAGCCCTCTATGGGCTTCCAAATATCCCTTTGCCAATTCCACAAGAACAGCCTTAGCGAAAGGCTTCTTGAAGGGAAAGATGTAACTCTGTGAGATGAATTAACAGAACACAGAGCAGTTTCTCAGAAAGCTTCTTTCCAGTTTTGAACGGAAGATATTTCCTTTTTCATCATAGCCCTCTATGGGCTTCCATATATCCCCTTGTCAATTCCACAAGAACAGCCTTAGCGAAAGTCTTCTTGAAGGGAAAGATGTAACTCTGTGAGATGAATTAACAGAACACAGAGCAGTTTCTCAGAAAGCTTCTTTCCAGTTTTGAACGGAAGATATTTCCTTTTTCACCATAGCCCTCTATGGGCTTCCATATATCCCCTTGCCAATTCCACAAGAACAGCCTTAGCGAAAGGCTTCTTGAAGGGAAAGATGTAACTCTGTGAGATGAATTAACAGAACACAGAGCAGTTTCTCAGAAAGCTTCTTTCCAGTTTTGAACGGAAGATATTTCCTTTTTCACCATAGCCCTCTATGGGCTTCCAAATATCCCTTTGCCAATTCCACAAGAACAGCCTTAGCGAAAGGCTTCTTGAAGGGAAAGATGTAACTCTGTGAGATGAATTAACAGAACACAGAGCAGTTTCTCAGAAAGCTTCTTTCCAGGTTTGAACGGAAGTTATTTCCTTTTTCACCAAAGCCCTTATGGGCTTCCAAATATCCCTTTACCAATTCCACAAGAACAGAGTTAGCGAAAGGTTTCTTGAAGGGAAAGATGTAACTCTGTGAGATGAATTAACAGAAAACAGAACAGTTTCTCAGAAATCTTCTTTCCAGTTTTGAACGGAAGATATTTCCTTTTTCACCATAGCCGTCTAAGGGGTTCCAAATATCCCTTTGCCAATTCCACCAGAACAGCCTTAGCGAAAGGCTTCTTGAAGAGAAAGATGTAACTCTGTGAGATGAATTAACAGAACACAGAGCAGTTTCTCAGAAAGCTTCTTTCCAGTTTTGAACGGAAGATATTTCCTTTTTCACCATAGCCCTCTATGGGCTTCCAAATATCCCTTTGCCAATTCCACAAGAACAGCCTTAGCGAAAGGCTTCTTGAAGGGAAAGATGTAACTCTGTGAGATGAATTAACAGAACACAGAGCAGTTTCTCAGAAAGCTTCTTTCCAGTTTTGAACGGAAGATATTTCCTTTTTCACCATAGCCCTCTATGGGCTTCCAAATATCCCTTTGCCAATTCCACAAGAACAGCCTTAGCGAAAGGCTTCTTGAAGGGAATGATATAACTCTGTGAGATGAATTAACAGAACACAGAGCAGTTTCTCAGAAAGCTTCTTTCCAGTTTTGAACGGAAGATATTTCCTTTTTCACCATAGCCCTCTATGGGCTTCCAAATATCCCTTTGCCAATTCCAAAAGAACAGCCTTAGCAAAAGGCTTCTTGAAGGGAAAGATGTAACTCTGTGAGATGAATTAACAGAACACAGAGCGGTTTCTCAGAAAGCTTCTTTCCAGTTTTGAACGGAAGATATTTCCTTTTCCACCATAGCCCTCTATGGGCTTCCAAATATCCCTTTGCCAATTCCACAAGAACAGCCTTAGCGAAAGGCTTCTTGAAGGGAAAGACGTAACTCTGTGAGATGAATTAACAGAACACAGAGCAGTTTCCCAGAAAGCTTCTTTCCAGTTTTGAACGGAAGATATTTCCTTTTTCACCATAGCCCTCTATGGGCTTCCAAATATCCCTTTGCCAATTCCGCAAGAAAAGCCTTAGCGAAAGGCTTCTTGAAGGGAAAGATGTAACTCTGTGAGATGAATTAACAGAACACAGAGCAGTTTCTCAGAAAGCTTCTTTCCAGTTTTGAACGGAAGATATTTCCTTTTTCACCATAGACGTCTATGGGCTTCCAAATATCCCTTTGCCAATTCCACAAGAACAGCCTTAGCGAAAGGCTTCTTGAGGGGAAAGATGTAACTCTGTGAGATGAATTAACAGAACACAGAGCAGTTTCTCAGAAAGTTTCTTTCCAGTTTTGAACGGAAGATATTTCCTTTTTCACCATAGCCCTCTATGGGCTTCCAAATATCCCTTTGCCAATTCCACAAGAACAGCCTTAGCGAAAGGCTTCTTGAAGGGAAAGATGTAACTCTGTGAGATGAATTAACAGAACACAGAGCAGTTTCTCAGAAAGCTTCTTTCCAGTTTTGAACGGAAGATATTTCCTTTTTCACCATGGCCCTCTATGGGCTTCCAAATATCCCTTTGCCAATTCCACAAGAACAGCCTTAGCGAAAGGCTTCTTGAAGGGAAAGATGTAACTCTGTGAGATGAATTAACAGAACACAGAGCAGTTTCTCAGAAAGCTTCTTTCCAGTTTTGAACGGAAGATATTTCCTTTTTCACCATAGCCCTCTATGGGCTTCCAAATATCCCTTTGCCAATTCCGCAAGAACAGCCTTAGCGAAAGGCTTCTTGAAGGGAAAGATGTAACTCTGTGAGATGAATTAACAGAACACAGAGCAGTTTCTCAGAAAGCTTCTTTCCACTTTTGAACGGAAGATATTTCCTTTTTCACCATAGACGTCTATGGGTTTCCAAATATCCCTTTGCCAATTCCACAAGAACAGCCTTAGCGAAAGGCTTCTTGAAGGGAAAGATGTAACTCTGTGAGATGAATTAACAGAACACAGAGCAGTTTCTCAGAAAGTTTCTTTCCAGTTTTGAACGGAAGATATTTCCTTTTTCACCATAGCCCTCTATGGGCTTCCAAATATCCCTTTGCCAATTCCACAAGAACAGCCTTAGCGAAAGGCTTCTTGAAGGGAAAGATGTAACTCTGTGAGATGAATTAACAGAACACAGAGCAGTTTCTCAGAAAGCTTCTTTCCAGTTTTGAACGGAAGATATTTCCTTTTTCACCATGGCCCTCTATGGGCTTCCAAATATCCCTTTGCCAATTCCACAAGAACAGCCTTAGCGAAAGGCTTCTTGAAGGGAAAGATGTAACTCTGTGAGATGAATTAACAGAACACAGAGCAGTTTCTCAGAAAGCTTCTTTCCAGTTTTGAACGGAAGATATTTCCTTTTTCACCATAGCCCTCTATGGGCTTCCAAATATCCCTTTGCCAATTCCACAAGAACAGCCTTAGCGAAAGGTTTCTTGAAGGGAAAGATGTAACTCTGTGAGGTGAATTAACAGAACACAGAGCAGTTTCTCAGAAAGCTTCTTTCCAGTTTTGAACGGAAGATATTTCCTTTTTCACCATAGCCCTCTATGGGCTTCCAAATATCCCTTTGCCAATTCCACAAGAACAGCCTTAGCAAAAGGCTTCTTGAAGGGAAAGATGTAACTCTGTGAGATGAATTAACAGAACACAGAGCGGTTTCTCAGAAAGCTTCTTTCCAGTTTTGAACGGAAGATATTTCCTTTTTCACCATAGCCCTCTATGGGCTTCCAAATATCCCTTTGCCAATTCCACAAGAAGAGCCTTAGCGAAAGGCTTCTTGAAGGGAAAGATGTAACTCTGTGAGATGAATTAACAGAACACAGAGCAGTTTCTCAGAAAGCTTCTTTCCAGTTTTGAAGGGAAGATATTTCCTTTTTCACCATAGCCCTCTATGGGCTTCCAAATATCCCCTTGCCAATTCCACAAGAACAGCCTTAGCGAAAGGCTTCTTGAAGGGAAAGATGTAACTCTGTGAGATGAATTAACAGAACACAGAGCAGTTTCTCAGAAAGCTTCTTTCCAGTTTTGAACGGAAGATATTTCCTTTTTCACCATAGCCCTCTATGGGCTTCCAAATATCCCTTTGCCAATTCCACAAGAACAGCCTTAGCGATAGGCTTCTTGAAGGGAAAGATGTAGCTCTGTGAGATGAATTAACAGAACACAGAGCAGTTTCTCAGAAAGCTTCTTTCCAGTTTTGAACGGAAGATATTTCCTTTTTCACCATAGCCCTCTATGGCCTTCCAAATATTCCTTTGCCAATTCTACAATAACAGCCTTGGCGAAAGGCTTCTTGAAGGGAAAGATGTAACTCTGTGAGATGAATTAACAGAACACAGAGCAGTTTCTCAGAAAGCTTCTTTCCACTTTTGAACGGAAGATATTTCCTTTTTCACCATAGACGTCTATGGGTTTCCAAATATCCCTTTGCCAATTCCACAAGAACAGCCTTAGCGAAAGGCTTCTTGAAGGGAAAGATGTAACTCTGTGAGATGAATTAACAGAACACAGAGCAGTTTCTCAGAAAGTTTCTTTCCAGTTTTGAACGGAAGATATTTCCTTTTTCACCATAGCCCTCTATGGGCTTCCAAATATCCCTTTGCCAATTCCACAAGAACAGCCTTAGCGAAAGGCTTCTTGAAGGGAAAGATGTAACTCTGTGAGATGAATTAACAGAACACAGAGCAGTTTCTCAGAAAGCTTCTTTCCAGTTTTGAACGGAAGATATTTCCTTTTTCACCATGGCCCTCTATGGGCTTCCAAATATCCCTTTGCCAATTCCACAAGAACAGCCTTAGCGAAAGGCTTCTTGAAGGGAAAGATGTAACTCTGTGAGATGAATTAACAGAACACAGAGCAGTTTCTCAGAAAGCTTCTTTCCAGTTTTGAACGGAAGATATTTCCTTTTTCACCATAGCCCTCTATGGGCTTCCAAATATCCCTTTGCCAATTCCACAAGAACAGCCTTAGCGAAAGGTTTCTTGAAGGGAAAGATGTAACTCTGTGAGGTGAATTAACAGAACACAGAGCAGTTTCTCAGAAAGCTTCTTTCCAGTTTTGAACGGAAGATATTTCCTTTTTCACCATAGCCCTCTATGGGCTTCCAAATATCCCTTTGCCAATTCCACAAGAACAGCCTTAGCAAAAGGCTTCTTGAAGGGAAAGATGTAACTCTGTGAGATGAATTAACAGAACACAGAGCGGTTTCTCAGAAAGCTTCTTTCCAGTTTTGAACGGAAGATATTTCCTTTTTCACCATAGCCCTCTATGGGCTTCCAAATATCCCTTTGCCAATTCCACAAGAAGAGCCTTAGCGAAAGGCTTCTTGAAGGGAAAGATGTAACTCTGTGAGATGAATTAACAGAACACAGAGCAGTTTCTCAGAAAGCTTCTTTCCAGTTTTGAAGGGAAGATATTTCCTTTTTCACCATAGCCCTCTATGGGCTTCCAAATATCCCCTTGCCAATTCCACAAGAACAGCCTTAGCGAAAGGCTTCTTGAAGGGAAAGATGTAACTCTGTGAGATGAATTAACAGAACACAGAGCAGTTTCTCAGAAAGCTTCTTTCCAGTTTTGAACGGAAGATATTTCCTTTTTCACCATAGCCCTCTATGGGCTTCCAAATATCCCTTTGCCAATTCCACAAGAACAGCCTTAGCGATAGGCTTCTTGAAGGGAAAGATGTAGCTCTGTGAGATGAATTAACAGAACACAGAGCAGTTTCTCAGAAAGCTTCTTTCCAGTTTTGAACGGAAGATATTTCCTTTTTCACCATAGCCCTCTATGGCCTTCCAAATATTCCTTTGCCAATTCTACAATAACAGCCTTGGCGAAAGGCTTCTTGAAGGGAAAGATGTAACTCTGTGAGATGAATTAACAGAACACAGAGCAGTTTCTCAGAAAGCTTCTTTCCACTTTTGAACGGAAGATATTTCCTTTTTCACCATAGCCCTGTGTGGGCTTCCAAATATCCCTTTGCCAATTCCACAAGAACAGCCTTAGCGAAAGGCTTCTTGAAGGGAAAGATGTAACTCTGTGAGATGAATTATCAGAACACAGAGCAGTTTCTCAGAAAGCTTCTTTCCAGTTTTGAACGGAAGATATTTCCTTTTTCACCATAGCCCTCTATGGGCTTCCAAATATCCCTTTGCCAATTCCACAAGAACACCCTTAGCGAAAGGCTTCTTGAAGGGAAAGATGTAACTCTGTGAGATGAATTAACAGAACACAGAGCAGTTTCTCAGAAAGCTTCTTTCCAGTTTTGAACGGAAGATATTTCCTTTTTCACCATAGCCCTCTATGGGTTTCCATATATCCCGTTGCCAATTCCACAAGAACAGCCTTAGCGAAAGGCTTCTTGAAGGGAAAGATGTAACTCTCTGAGATGAATTAACAGAACACAGAGCAGTTTCTCAGAAAGCTTCTTTCCAGTTTTGAACGGAAGATATTTCCTTTTTCACCATAGCCCTCTATGGGCTTCCAAATATCCCTTTGCCAATTCCACAAGAACAGCCTTAGCGAAAGGCTTCTTGAAGGGAAAGATGTAACTTTGTGAGATGAATTAACAGAACACAGAGCAGTTTCTCTGAAAGCTTCTTTCCAGTTTTGAACGGAAGATATTTCCTTTTTCACCATAGACGTCTATGGGCTTCCAAATATCCCTTTGCCAATTCCACAAGAACAGCCTTAGCGAAAGGCTTCTTGAGGGGAAAGATGTAACTCTGTGAGATGAATTAACAGAACACAGAGCAGTTTCTCAGAAAGTTTCTTTCCAGTTTTGAACGGAAGATATTTCCTTTTTCACCATAGCCCTCTATGGGCTTCCAAATATCCCTTTGCCAATTCCACAAGAACAGCCTTAGCGAAAGGCTTCTTGAAGGGAAAGATGTAACTCTGTGAGATGAATTAACAGAACACAGAGCAGTTTCTCAGAAAGCTTCTTTCCAGTTTTGAACGGAAGATATTTCCTTTTTCACCATGGCCCTCTATGGGCTTCCAAATATCCCTTTGCCAATTCCACAAGAACAGCCTTAGCGAAAGGCTTCTTGAAGGGAAAGATGTAACTCTGTGAGATGAATTAACAGAACACAGAGCAGTTTCTCAGAAAGCTTCTTTCCAGTTTTGAACGGAAGATATTTCCTTTTTCACCATAGCCCTCTATGGGCTTCCAAATATCCCTTTGCCAATTCCGCAAGAACAGCCTTAGCGAAAGGCTTCTTGAAGGGAAAGATGTAACTCTGTGAGATGAATTAACAGAACACAGAGCAGTTTCTCAGAAAGCTTCTTTCCACTTTTGAACGGAAGATATTTCCTTTTTCACCATAGACGTCTATGGGTTTCCAAATATCCCTTTGCCAATTCCACAAGAACAGCCTTAGCGAAAGGCTTCTTGAAGGGAAAGATGTAACTCTGTGAGATGAATTAACAGAACACAGAGCAGTTTCTCAGAAAGTTTCTTTCCAGTTTTGAACGGAAGATATTTCCTTTTTCACCATAGCCCTCTATGGGCTTCCAAATATCCCTTTGCCAATTCCACAAGAACAGCCTTAGCGAAAGGCTTCTTGAAGGGAAAGATGTAACTCTGTGAGATGAATTAACAGAACACAGAGCAGTTTCTCAGAAAGCTTCTTTCCAGTTTTGAACGGAAGATATTTCCTTTTTCACCATGGCCCTCTATGGGCTTCCAAATATCCCTTTGCCAATTCCACAAGAACAGCCTTAGCGAAAGGCTTCTTGAAGGGAAAGATGTAACTCTGTGAGATGAATTAACAGAACACAGAGCAGTTTCTCAGAAAGCTTCTTTCCAGTTTTGAACGGAAGATATTTCCTTTTTCACCATAGCCCTCTATGGGCTTCCAAATATCCCTTTGCCAATTCCACAAGAACAGCCTTAGCGAAAGGTTTCTTGAAGGGAAAGATGTAACTCTGTGAGGTGAATTAACAGAACACAGAGCAGTTTCTCAGAAAGCTTCTTTCCAGTTTTGAACGGAAGATATTTCCTTTTTCACCATAGCCCTCTATGGGCTTCCAAATATCCCTTTGCCAATTCCACAAGAACAGCCTTAGCAAAAGGCTTCTTGAAGGGAAAGATGTAACTCTGTGAGATGAATTAACAGAACACAGAGCGGTTTCTCAGAAAGCTTCTTTCCAGTTTTGAACGGAAGATATTTCCTTTTTCACCATAGCCCTCTATGGGCTTCCAAATATCCCTTTGCCAATTCCACAAGAAGAGCCTTAGCGAAAGGCTTCTTGAAGGGAAAGATGTAACTCTGTGAGATGAATTAACAGAACACAGAGCAGTTTCTCAGAAAGCTTCTTTCCAGTTTTGAAGGGAAGATATTTCCTTTTTCACCATAGCCCTCTATGGGCTTCCAAATATCCCCTTGCCAATTCCACAAGAACAGCCTTAGCGAAAGGCTTCTTGAAGGGAAAGATGTAACTCTGTGAGATGAATTAACAGAACACAGAGCAGTTTCTCAGAAAGCTTCTTTCCAGTTTTGAACGGAAGATATTTCCTTTTTCACCATAGCCCTCTATGGGCTTCCAAATATCCCTTTGCCAATTCCACAAGAACAGCCTTAGCGATAGGCTTCTTGAAGGGAAAGATGTAGCTCTGTGAGATGAATTAACAGAACACAGAGCAGTTTCTCAGAAAGCTTCTTTCCAGTTTTGAACGGAAGATATTTCCTTTTTCACCATAGCCCTCTATGGCCTTCCAAATATTCCTTTGCCAATTCTACAATAACAGCCTTGGCGAAAGGCTTCTTGAAGGGAAAGATGTAACTCTGTGAGATGAATTAACAGAACACAGAGCAGTTTCTCAGAAAGCTTCTTTCCACTTTTGAACGGAAGATATTTCCTTTTTCACCATAGACGTCTATGGGTTTCCAAATATCCCTTTGCCAATTCCACAAGAACAGCCTTAGCGAAAGGCTTCTTGAAGGGAAAGATGTAACTCTGTGAGATGAATTAACAGAACACAGAGCAGTTTCTCAGAAAGTTTCTTTCCAGTTTTGAACGGAAGATATTTCCTTTTTCACCATAGCCCTCTATGGGCTTCCAAATATCCCTTTGCCAATTCCACAAGAACAGCCTTAGCGAAAGGCTTCTTGAAGGGAAAGATGTAACTCTGTGAGATGAATTAACAGAACACAGAGCAGTTTCTCAGAAAGCTTCTTTCCAGTTTTGAACGGAAGATATTTCCTTTTTCACCATGGCCCTCTATGGGCTTCCAAATATCCCTTTGCCAATTCCACAAGAACAGCCTTAGCGAAAGGCTTCTTGAAGGGAAAGATGTAACTCTGTGAGATGAATTAACAGAACACAGAGCAGTTTCTCAGAAAGCTTCTTTCCAGTTTTGAACGGAAGATATTTCCTTTTTCACCATAGCCCTCTATGGGCTTCCAAATATCCCTTTGCCAATTCCACAAGAACAGCCTTAGCGAAAGGTTTCTTGAAGGGAAAGATGTAACTCTGTGAGGTGAATTAACAGAACACAGAGCAGTTTCTCAGAAAGCTTCTTTCCAGTTTTGAACGGAAGATATTTCCTTTTTCACCATAGCCCTCTATGGGCTTCCAAATATCCCTTTGCCAATTCCACAAGAACAGCCTTAGCAAAAGGCTTCTTGAAGGGAAAGATGTAACTCTGTGAGATGAATTAACAGAACACAGAGCGGTTTCTCAGAAAGCTTCTTTCCAGTTTTGAACGGAAGATATTTCCTTTTTCACCATAGCCCTCTATGGGCTTCCAAATATCCCTTTGCCAATTCCACAAGAAGAGCCTTAGCGAAAGGCTTCTTGAAGGGAAAGATGTAACTCTGTGAGATGAATTAACAGAACACAGAGCAGTTTCTCAGAAAGCTTCTTTCCAGTTTTGAAGGGAAGATATTTCCTTTTTCACCATAGCCCTCTATGGGCTTCCAAATATCCCCTTGCCAATTCCACAAGAACAGCCTTAGCGAAAGGCTTCTTGAAGGGAAAGATGTAACTCTGTGAGATGAATTAACAGAACACAGAGCAGTTTCTCAGAAAGCTTCTTTCCAGTTTTGAACGGAAGATATTTCCTTTTTCACCATAGCCCTCTATGGGCTTCCAAATATCCCTTTGCCAATTCCACAAGAACAGCCTTAGCGATAGGCTTCTTGAAGGGAAAGATGTAGCTCTGTGAGATGAATTAACAGAACACAGAGCAGTTTCTCAGAAAGCTTCTTTCCAGTTTTGAACGGAAGATATTTCCTTTTTCACCATAGCCCTCTATGGCCTTCCAAATATTCCTTTGCCAATTCTACAATAACAGCCTTGGCGAAAGGCTTCTTGAAGGGAAAGATGTAACTCTGTGAGATGAATTAACAGAACACAGAGCAGTTTCTCAGAAAGCTTCTTTCCACTTTTGAACGGAAGATATTTCCTTTTTCACCATAGCCCTGTGTGGGCTTCCAAATATCCCTTTGCCAATTCCACAAGAACAGCCTTAGCGAAAGGCTTCTTGAAGGGAAAGATGTAACTCTGTGAGATGAATTATCAGAACACAGAGCAGTTTCTCAGAAAGCTTCTTTCCAGTTTTGAACGGAAGATATTTCCTTTTTCACCATAGCCCTCTATGGGCTTCCAAATATCCCTTTGCCAATTCCACAAGAACACCCTTAGCGAAAGGCTTCTTGAAGGGAAAGATGTAACTCTGTGAGATGAATTAACAGAACACAGAGCAGTTTCTCAGAAAGCTTCTTTCCAGTTTTGAACGGAAGATATTTCCTTTTTCACCATAGCCCTCTATGGGTTTCCATATATCCCGTTGCCAATTCCACAAGAACAGCCTTAGCGAAAGGCTTCTTGAAGGGAAAGATGTAACTCTCTGAGATGAATTAACAGAACACAGAGCAGTTTCTCAGAAAGCTTCTTTCCAGTTTTGAACGGAAGATATTTCCTTTTTCACCATAGCCCTCTATGGGCTTCCAAATATCCCTTTGCCAATTCCACAAGAACAGCCTTAGCGAAAGGCTTCTTGAAGGGAAAGATGTAACTTTGTGAGATGAATTAACAGAACACAGAGCAGTTTCTCTGAAAGCTTCTTTCCAGTTTTGAACGGAAGATATTTCCTTTTTCACCAAAGCCCTTATGGGCTTCCAAATATCCCTTTACCAATTCCACAAGAACAGAGTTAGCGAAAGGTTTCTTGAAGGGAAAGATGTAACTCTGTGAGATGAATTAACAGAAAACAGAACAGTTTCTCAGAAAGCTTCTTTCCAGTTTTGAACGGAAGATATTTCCTTTTTCACCATAGCCGTCTAAGGGGTTCCAAATATCCCTTTGCCAATTCCACAAGAACAGCCTTAGCGAAAGGCTTCTTGAAGAGAAAGATGTAACTCTGTGAGATGAATTAACAGAACACAGAGCAGTTTCTCAGAAAGCTTCTTTCCAGTTTTGAACGGAAGATATTTCCTTTTTCACCATAGCCCTCTATGGGCTTCCAAATATCCCTTTGCCAATTCCACAAGAACAGCCTTAGCGAAAGGCTTCTTGAAGGGAAAGATGTAACTCTGTGAGATGAATTAACAGAACACAGAGCAGTTTCTCAGAAAGCTTCTTTCCAGTTTTGAACGGAAGATATTTCCTTTTTCACCATAGCCCTCTATGGGCTTCCAAATATCCCCTTGCCAATTCCACAAGAACAGCCTTAGCGAAAGGCTTTTGAAGGGAAAGATGTAACTCTGTGAGATGAATTAACAGAACACAGAGCAGTTTCTCAGAAAGCTTCTTTCCAGTTTTGAACGGAAGATATTTCCTTTTTCACCATAGCCCTCTATGGGCTTCCAAATATCCCTTTGCCAATTCCACAAGATCAGCCTTAGCGAAAGGCTTCTTGAAGGGAAAGATGTAACTCTGTGAGATGAATTAACAGAACACAGAGCAGTTTCTCAGAAAGCTTCTTTCCAGTTTTGAACGGAAGATATTTCCTTTTTCACCATAGCCCTGTATGGGCTTCCAAATATCCCTTTGCCAATTCCACAAGAACACCCTTAGCGAAAGGCTTCTTGAAGGGAAAGATGTAACTCTGTGAGATGAATTAACAGAACACAGAGCAGTTTCTCAGAAAGCTTCTTTCCAGTTTTGAACGGAAGATATTTCCTTTTTCACCATAGACCTCTATGGGCTTCCAAATATCCCTTTACCAATTCCACAAGAACCGGCTTAGCGAAAGGTTTCTGGAAGGGAAAGATGTAACTCTGTGAGATGAATTAACAGAAAACAGAACAGTTTCTCAGAAAGCTTCTTTCCAGTTTTGAACGGAAGATATTTCCTTTTTCACCATAGCCCTCTAAGGGGTTCCAAATATCCCTTTGCCAATTCCACAAGAACAGCCTTAGCGAAAGGCTTCTTTAAGGGAAAGATGTAACTCTGTGAGATGAATTAAGAGAACACAGAGCAGTTTCTCAGAAAGCTTCTTTCCAGTTTTGAACGGAAGATATTTCCTTTTTCACCATAGCCCTATATGGGCTTCCAAATATCCCTTTGCCAATTCCACAAGAACAGCCTTAGCGAAAGGCTTCTTGAAGGGAAAGATGTAACTCTGTGAGATGAATTAACAGAACACAGAGCAGTTTCTCAGAAAGCTTCTTTCCAGTTTTGAACGGAAGATATTTCCTTTTTCACCATAGCCCTCTATGGGCTTCCAAATATCCCTTTGCCATTTCCACAAGAACAGCCTTAGCGAAAGGCTTCTTGAAGGGAAAGATGTAACTCTCTGAGATGAATTGACAGAACACAGAGCAGTTTCTCAGAAAGCTTCTTTCCAGTTTTGAACGGAAGATATTTCCTTTTTCACCATAGCCCTCTATGGGCTTCCAAATATCCCTTTGCCAATTCCACAAGAACAGCCTTAGCGAAAGGCTTCTAGAAGGGAAAGATGTAACTCTGTGAGATGAATTAACAGAAAACAGAACAGTTTCTCAGAAAGCTTCTTTCCAGTTTTGAACGGAAGATATTTCCTTTTTCACCATAGCCCTCTATGGGCTTCCAAATATCCCTTTGCCAATTCCACAAGAACAGCCTTAGCGAAAGGCTTCTTGAAGGGAAAGATGTAACTCTGTGAGATGAATTAACAGAACACAGAGCAGTTTCTCAGAAAGCTTCTTTCCAGTTTTGAACGGAAGATATTTCCTTTTTCACCATAGCCCTCTATGGGCTTCCATATATCCCCTTGCCAATTCCACAAGAACAGCCTTAGCGAAAGGCTTCTTGAAGGGAAAGATGTAACTCTGTGAGATGAATTAACAGAACACAGAGCAGTTTCTCAGAAAGCTTCTTTCCAGTTTTGAACGGAAGATATTTCCTTTTTCACCATAGCCCTCTATGGGCTTCCAAATATCCGTTTGCCAATTCCACAAGAACAGCCTTAGCGAAAGGCTTCTTGAAGGGAAAGATGTAACTCTGTGAGATGAATTAACAGAACACAGAGCAGTTTCTCAGAAAGCTTCTTTCCAGTTTTGAACGGAAGATATTTCCTTTTTCACCAAAGCCCTTATGGGCTTCCAAATATCCCTTTACCAATTCCACAAGAACAGAGTTAGCGAAAGGTTTCTTGAAGGGAAAGATGTAACTCTGTGAGATGAATTAACAGAAAACAGAACAGTTTCTCAGAAAGCTTCTTTCCAGTTTTGAACGGAAGATATTTCCTTTTTCACCATAGCCGTCTAAGGGGTTCCAAATATCCCTTTGCCAATTCCACCAGAACAGCCTTAGCGAAAGGCTTCTTGAAGAGAAAGATGTAACTCTGTGAGATGAATTAACAGAACACAGAGCAGTTTCTCAGAAAGCTTCTTTCCAGTTTTGAACGGAAGATATTTCCTTTTTCACCATAGCCCTCTATGGGCTTCCAAATATCCCTTTGCCAATTCCACAAGAACAGCCTTAGCGAAAGGCTTCTTGAAGGGAATGATATAACTCTGTGAGATGAATTAACAGAACACAGAGCAGTTTCTCAGAAAGCTTCTTTCCAGTTTTGAACGGAAGATATTTCCTTTTTCACCATAGCCCTCTATGGGCTTCCAAATATCCCTTTGCCAATTCCACAAGAACAGCCTTAGCGAAAGGCTTCTTGAAGGGAAAGACGTAACTCTGTGAGATGAATTAACAGAACACAGAGCAGTTTCCCAGAAAGCTTCTTTCCAGTTTTGAACGGAAGATATTTCCTTTTTCACCATAGCCCTCTATGGGCTTCCAAATATCCCTTTGCCAATTCCGCAAGAAAAGCCTTAGCGAAAGGCTTCTTGAAGGGAAAGATGTAACTCTGTGAGATCAATTAACAGAACACAGAGCAGTTTCTCAGAAAGCTTCTTTCCAGTTTTGAACGGAAGATATTTCCTTTTTCACCATAGACGTCTATGGGCTTCCAAATATCCCTTTGCCAATTCCACAAGAACAGCCTTAGCGAAAGGCTTCTTGAAGGGAAAGATGTAACTCTGTGAGATGAATTAACAGAACACAGAGCAGTTTCTCAGAAAGTTTCTTTCCAGTTTTGAACGGAAGATATTTCCTTTTTCACCATAGCCCTCTATGGGCTTCCAAATATCCCTTTGCCAATTCCACAAGAACAGCCTTAGCGAAAGGCTTCCTGAAGGGAAAGATGTAACTCTGTGAGATGAATTAACAGAACACAGAGCAGTTTCTCAGAAAGCTTCTTTCCAGTTTTGAACGGAAGATATTTCCTTTTTCACCATGGCCCTCTATGGGCTTCCAAATATCCCTTTGCCAATTCCACAAGAACAACCTTAGGGAAAGGCTTCTTGAAGGGAAAGATGTAACTCTGTGAGATGAATTAACAGAACACAGAGCAGTTTCTCAGAAAGCTTCTTTCCAGTTTTGAACGGAAGATATTTCCTTTTTCACCATAGCCCTCTATGGGCTTCCAAATATCCCTTTGCCAATTCCACAAGAACAGCCTTAGCGAAAGGTTTCTTGAAGGGAAAGATGTAACTCTGTGAGGTGAATTAACAGAACACAGAGCAGTTTCTCAGAAAGCTTCTTTCCAGTTTTGAACGGAAGATATTTCCTTTTTCACCATAGCCCTCTATGGGCTTCCAAATATCCCTTTGCCAATTCCACAAGAACAGCCTTAGCAAAAGGCTTCTTGAAGGGAAAGATGTAACTCTGTGAGATGAATTAACAGAACACAGAGCGGTTTCTCAGAAAGCTTCTTTCCAGTTTTGAACGGAAGATATTTCCTTTTTCACCATAGCCCTCTATGGGCTTCCAAATATCCCTTTGCCAATTCCACAAGAACAGCCTTAGCGAAAGGCTTCTTGAAGGGAAAGATGTAACTCTGTGAGATGAATTAACAGAACACAGAGCAGTTTCTCAGAAAGCTTCTTTCCAATTTTGAACGGAAGATATTTCCTTTTTCACCATAGCCCTCTATGGGCTTCCAAATATCCCCTTGCCAATTCCACAAGAACAGCCTTAGCGAAAGGCTTCTTGAAGGGAAAGATGTAACTCTGTGAGATGAATTAACAGAACACAGAGCAGTTTCTCAGAAAGCTTCTTTCCAGTTTTGAACGGAAGATATTTCCTTTTTCACCATAGCCCTGTATGGGCTTCCAAATATCCCTTTGCCAATTCCACAAGAACAGCCTTAGCGAAAGGCTTCTTGAAGGGAAAGATGTAACTCTGTGAGATGAATTAACAGAACACAGAGCAGTTTCTCAGAAAGCTTCTTTCCAGTTTTGAACGGAAGATATTTCCTTTTTCACCATAGACCTCTATGGGCTTCCAAATATCCCTTTACCAATTCCACAAGAACAGGCTTAGCGAAAGGTTTCTGGAAGGGAAAGATGTAACTCTGTGAGATGAATTAACAGAAAACAGAACAGTTTCTCAGAAAGCTTCTTTCCAGTTTTGAACGGAAGATATTTCCTTTTTCACCATAGCCCTCTAAGGGGTTCCAAATATCCCTTTGCCAATTCCACAAGAACAGCCTTAGCGAAAGGCTTCTTTAAGGGAAAGATGTAACTCTGTGAGATGAATTAACCGAACACAGAGCAGTTTCTCAGAAAGCTTCTTTCCAGTTTTGAACGGAAGATATTTCCTTTTTCACCATAGCCCTCTATGGGCTTCCAAATATCCCTTTGCCAATTCCAAAAGAACAGCCTTAGCGAAAGGCTTCTTGAAGGGAAAGATGTAACTCTGTGAGATGAATTAACAGAACAGAGAGCATTTTCTCAGAAAGCTTCTTTCCAGTTTTGAACGGAAGATATTTCCTTTTTCACCATAGCCCTCTATGGGCTTCCAAATATCCCTTTGCCAATTCCACAAGAACAGCCTTAGCGAAAGGCTTCTTGAAGGGAAAGATGTAACTCTCTGAGATGAATTGACAGAACACAGAGCAGTTTCTCAGAAAGCTTCTTTCCAGTTTTGAACGGAAGATATTTCCTTTTTCACCATAGCCCTCTAAGGGGTTTCAAATATCCCTTTGCCAATTCCACAAGAACAGCCTTAGCGAAAGGCTTCTTTAAGGGAAAGATGTAACTCTGTGAGATGAATTAACAGAACACAGAGCAGTTTCTCTGAAAGCTTCTTTCCAGTTTTGAACGGAAGATATTTCCTTTTTCACCATAGCCCTCTATGGGCTTCCAAACATCCCTTTGCCAATTCCACAAGAACAGCCTTAGCGAAAGGCTTCTTGAAGGGAAAGATGTAGCTCTGTGAGATGAATTAACAGAACACAGAGCAGTTTCTCAGAAAGCTTCTTTCCAGTTTTGAACGGAAGATATTTCCTTTTTCACCATAGCCCTCTATGGCCTTCCAAATATTCCTTTGCCAATTCTCCAAGAACAGCCTTAGCGAAAGGCTTCTTGAAGGGAAAGATGTAACTCTGTGAGATGAATTAACAGACACAGAGCAGTTTCTCAGAAAGCTTCTTTCCAGTTTTGAACGGAAGATATTTCCTTTTTCACCATAGCCCTGTATGGGCTTCCAAATATCCCTTTGCCAATTCCACAAGAACAGTCTTAGCGAAAGGCTTCTTGAAGGGAAAGATGTAACTCTGTGAGCTGAATTAACAGAACACAGAGCAGTTTCTCAGAAAGCTTCTTTCCAGTTTTGAACGGAAGATATTTCCTTTTTCACCATAGCCCTCTATGGGCTTCCAAATATCCCTTTGCCAATTCCACAAGAACAGCCTTAGCGAAAGGCTTCTTGAAGGGAAAGATGTAACTCTGTGAGATGAATTAACAGAACACAGAGCAGTTTCCCAGAAAGCTTCTTTCCAGTTTTGAACGGAAGATATTTCCTTTTTCACCATAGCCCTCTATGGGCTTCCAAATATCCCTTTGCCAATTCCGCAAGAAAAGCCTTAGCGAAAGGCTTCTTGAAGGGAAAGATGTAACTCTGTGAGATGAATTAACAGAACACAGAGCAGTTTCTCAGAAAGCTTCTTTCCAGTTTTGAACGGAAGATATTTCCTTTTTCACCATAGACGTCTATGGGCTTCCAAATATCCCTTTGCCAATTCCACAAGAACAGCCTTAGCGAAAGGCTTCCTGAAGGGAAAGATGTAACTCTGTGAGATGAATTAACAGAACACAGAGCAGTTTCTCAGAAAGCTTCTTTCCAGTTTTGAACGGAAGATATTTCCTTTTTCACCATGGCCCTCTATGGGCTTCCAAATATCCCTTTGCCAATTCCACAAGAACAACCTTAGGGAAAGGCTTCTTGAAGGGAAAGATGTAACTCTGTGAGATGAATTAACAGAACACAGAGCAGTTTCTCAGAAAGCTTCTTTCCAGTTTTGAACGGAAGATATTTCCTTTTTCACCATAGCCCTCTATGGGCTTCCAAATATCCCTTTGCCAATTCCACAAGAACAGCCTTAGCGAAAGGTTTCTTGAAGGGAAAGATGTAACTCTGTGAGGTGAATTAACAGAACACAGAGCAGTTTCTCAGAAAGCTTCTTTCCAGTTTTGAACGGAAGATATTTCCTTTTTCACCATAGCCCTCTATGGGCTTCCAAATATCCCTTTGCCAATTCCACAAGAACAGCCTTAGCAAAAGGCTTCTTGAAGGGAAAGATGTAACTCTGTGAAATGAATTAACAGAACACAGAGCGGTTTCTCAGAAAGCTTCTTTCCAGTTTTGAACGGAAGATATTTCCTTTTTCACCATAGCCCTCTATGGGCTTCCAAATATCCCTTTGCCAATTCCACAAGAACAGCCTTAGCGAAAGGCTTCTTGAAGGGAAAGATGTAACTCTGTGAGATGAATTAACAGAACACAGAGCAGTTTCTCAGAAAGCTTCTTTCCAATTTTGAACGGAAGATATTTCCTTTTTCACCATAGCCCTCTATGGGCTTCCAAATATCCCCTTGCCAATTCCACAAGAACAGCCTTAGCGAAAGGCTTCTTGAAGGGAAAGATGTAACTCTGTGAGATGAATTAACAGAACACAGAGCAGTTTCTCAGAAAGCTTCTTTCCAGTTTTGAACGGAAGATATTTCCTTTTTCACCATAGCCCTGTATGGGCTTCCAAATATCCCTTTGCCAATTCCACAAGAACAGCCTTAGCGAAAGGCTTCTTGAAGGGAAAGATGTAACTCTGTGAGATGAATTAACAGAACACAGAGCAGTTTCTCAGAAAGCTTCTTTCCAGTTTTGAACGGAAGATATTTCCTTTTTCACCATAGACCTCTATGGGCTTCCAAATATCCCTTTACCAATTCCACAAGAACAGGCTTAGCGAAAGGTTTCTGGAAGGGAAAGATGTAACTCTGTGAGATGAATTAACAGAAAACAGAACAGTTTCTCAGAAAGCTTCTTTCCAGTTTTGAACGGAAGATATTTCCTTTTTCACCATAGCCCTCTAAGGGGTTCCAAATATCCCTTTGCCAATTCCACAAGAACAGCCTTAGCGAAAGGCTTCTTTAAGGGAAAGATGTAACTCTGTGAGATGAATTAACCGAACACAGAGCAGTTTCTCAGAAAGCTTCTTTCCAGTTTTGAACGGAAGATATTTCCTTTTTCACCATAGCCCTCTATGGGCTTCCAAATATCCCTTTGCCAATTCCAAAAGAACAGCCTTAGCGAAAGGCTTCTTGAAGGGAAAGATGTAACTCTGTGAGATGAATTAACAGAACAGAGAGCATTTTCTCAGAAAGCTTCTTTCCAGTTTTGAACGGAAGATATTTCCTTTTTCACCATAGCCCTCTATGGGCTTCCAAATATCCCTTTGCCAATTCCACAAGAACAGCCTTAGCGAAAGGCTTCTTGAAGGGAAAGATGTAACTCTCTGAGATGAATTGACAGAACACAGAGCAGTTTCTCAGAAAGCTTCTTTCCAGTTTTGAACGGAAGATATTTCCTTTTTCACCATAGCCCTCTAAGGGGTTTCAAATATCCCTTTGCCAATTCCACAAGAACAGCCTTAGCGAAAGGCTTCTTTAAGGGAAAGATGTAACTCTGTGAGATGAATTAACAGAACACAGAGCAGTTTCTCTGAAAGCTTCTTTCCAGTTTTGAACGGAAGATATTTCCTTTTTCACCATAGCCCTCTATGGGCTTCCAAACATCCCTTTGCCTATTCCACAAGAACAGCCTTAGCGAAAGGCTTCTTGAAGGGAAAGATGTAGCTCTGTGAGATGAATTAACAGAACACAGAGCAGTTTCTCAGAAAGCTTCTTTCCAGTTTTGAACGGAAGATATTTCCTTTTTCACCATAGCCCTCTATGGCCTTCCAAATATTCCTTTGCCAATTCTACAATAACAGCCTTGGCGAAAGGCTTCTTGAAGGGAAAGATGTAACTCTGTGAGATGAATTAACAGAACACAGAGCAGTTTCTCAGAAAGCTTCTTTCCAGTTTTGAACGGAAGATATTTCCTTTTTCACCATAGCCCTGTGTGGGCTTCCAAATATCCCTTTGCCAATTCCACAAGAACAGCCTTAGCGAAAGGCTTCTTGAAGGGAAAGATGTAACTCTGTGAGATGAATTAACAGAACACAGAGCAGTTTCTCAGAAAGCTTCTTTCCAGTTTTGAACGGAAGATATTTCCTTTTTCACCATAGCCCTCTATGGGCTTCCAAATATACCTTTGCCAATTCCACAAGAACAGCCTTAGCGAAAGGCTTCTTGAAGGGAAAGATGTAACTCTGTGAGATGAATTAACAGAACTCAGAGCAGTTTCTCTGAAAGCTTCTTTCCAGTTTTGAACGGAAGATATTTCCTTTTTCAACAAAGCCCTTATGGGCTTCCAAATATCCCTTTACCAATTCCACAAGAACAGAGTTAGCGAAAGGTTTCTTGAAGGGAAAGATGTAACTCTGTGAGATGAATTAACAGAAAACAGAACAGTTTCTCAGAAAGCTTCTTTCCAGTTTTGAACGGAAGATATTTCCTTTTTCACCATAGCCCTCTAAGGGGTTCCAAATATCCCTTTGCCAATTCCACAAGAACAGCCTTAGCGAAAGGCTTCTTGAAGAGAAAGATGTAACTCTGTGAGATGAATTAACAGAACAGAGAGCATTTTCTCAGAAAGCTTCTTTCCAGTTTTGAACGGAAGATATTTCCTTTTTCACCATAGCCCTCTATGGGCTTCCAAATATCCCTTTGCCAATTCCACAAGAACAGCCTTAGCGAAAGGCTTCTTGAAGGGAAAGATGTAACTCTCTGAGATGAATTGACAGAACACAGAGCAGTTTCTCAGAAAGCTTCTTTCCAGTTTTGAACGGAAGATATTTCCTTTTTCACCATAGCCCTCTAAGGGGTTTCAAATATCCCTTTGCCAATTCCACAAGAACAGCCTTAGCGAAAGGCTTCTTTAAGGGAAAGATGTAACTCTGTGAGATGAATTAACAGAACACAGAGCAGTTTCTCTGAAAGCTTCTTTCCAGTTTTGAACGGAAGATATTTCCTTTTTCACCATAGCCCTCTATGGGCTTCCAAACATCCCTTTGCCAATTCCACAAGAACAGCCTTAGCGAAAGGCTTCTTGAAGGGAAAGATGTAGCTCTGTGAGATGAATTAACAGAACACAGAGCAGTTTCTCAGAAAGCTTCTTTCCAGTTTTGAACGGAAGATATTTCCTTTTTCACCATAGCCCTCTATGGCCTTCCAAATATTCCTTTGCCAATTCTCCAAGAACAGCCTTAGCGAAAGGCTTCTTGAAGGGAAAGATGTAACTCTGTGAGATGAATTAACAGACACAGAGCAGTTTCTCAGAAAGCTTCTTTCCAGTTTTGAACGGAAGATATTTCCTTTTTCACCATAGCCCTGTATGGGCTTCCAAATATCCCTTTGCCAATTCCACAAGAACAGTCTTAGCGAAAGGCTTCTTGAAGGGAAAGATGTAACTCTGTGAGCTGAATTAACAGAACACAGAGCAGTTTCTCAGAAAGCTTCTTTCCAGTTTTGAACGGAAGATATTTCCTTTTTCACCATAGCCCTCTATGGGCTTCCAAATATCCCTTTGCCAATTCCACAAGAACAGCCTTAGCGAAAGGCTTCTTGAAGGGAAAGATGTAACTCTGTGAGATGAATTAACAGAACACAGAGCAGTTTCCCAGAAAGCTTCTTTCCAGTTTTGAACGGAAGATATTTCCTTTTTCACCATAGCCCTCTATGGGCTTCCAAATATCCCTTTGCCAATTCCGCAAGAAAAGCCTTAGCGAAAGGCTTCTTGAAGGGAAAGATGTAACTCTGTGAGATGAATTAACAGAACACAGAGCAGTTTCTCAGAAAGCTTCTTTCCAGTTTTGAACGGAAGATATTTCCTTTTTCACCATAGACGTCTATGGGCTTCCAAATATCCCTTTGCCAATTCCACAAGAACAGCCTTAGCGAAAGGCTTCCTGAAGGGAAAGATGTAACTCTGTGAGATGAATTAACAGAACACAGAGCAGTTTCTCAGAAAGCTTCTTTCCAGTTTTGAACGGAAGATATTTCCTTTTTCACCATGGCCCTCTATGGGCTTCCAAATATCCCTTTGCCAATTCCACAAGAACAACCTTAGGGAAAGGCTTCTTGAAGGGAAAGATGTAACTCTGTGAGATGAATTAACAGAACACAGAGCAGTTTCTCAGAAAGCTTCTTTCCAGTTTTGAACGGAAGATATTTCCTTTTTCACCATAGCCCTCTATGGGCTTCCAAATATCCCTTTGCCAATTCCACAAGAACAGCCTTAGCGAAAGGTTTCTTGAAGGGAAAGATGTAACTCTGTGAGGTGAATTAACAGAACACAGAGCAGTTTCTCAGAAAGCTTCTTTCCAGTTTTGAACGGAAGATATTTCCTTTTTCACCATAGCCCTCTATGGGCTTCCAAATATCCCTTTGCCAATTCCACAAGAACAGCCTTAGCAAAAGGCTTCTTGAAGGGAAAGATGTAACTCTGTGAAATGAATTAACAGAACACAGAGCGGTTTCTCAGAAAGCTTCTTTCCAGTTTTGAACGGAAGATATTTCCTTTTTCACCATAGCCCTCTATGGGCTTCCAAATATCCCTTTGCCAATTCCACAAGAACAGCCTTAGCGAAAGGCTTCTTGAAGGGAAAGATGTAACTCTGTGAGATGAATTAACAGAACACAGAGCAGTTTCTCAGAAAGCTTCTTTCCAATTTTGAACGGAAGATATTTCCTTTTTCACCATAGCCCTCTATGGGCTTCCAAATATCCCCTTGCCAATTCCACAAGAACAGCCTTAGCGAAAGGCTTCTTGAAGGGAAAGATGTAACTCTGTGAGATGAATTAACAGAACACAGAGCAGTTTCTCAGAAAGCTTCTTTCCAGTTTTGAACGGAAGATATTTCCTTTTTCACCATAGCCCTGTATGGGCTTCCAAATATCCCTTTGCCAATTCCACAAGAACAGCCTTAGCGAAAGGCTTCTTGAAGGGAAAGATGTAACTCTGTGAGATGAATTAACAGAACACAGAGCAGTTTCTCAGAAAGCTTCTTTCCAGTTTTGAACGGAAGATATTTCCTTTTTCACCATAGACCTCTATGGGCTTCCAAATATCCCTTTACCAATTCCACAAGAACAGGCTTAGCGAAAGGTTTCTGGAAGGGAAAGATGTAACTCTGTGAGATGAATTAACAGAAAACAGAACAGTTTCTCAGAAAGCTTCTTTCCAGTTTTGAACGGAAGATATTTCCTTTTTCACCATAGCCCTCTAAGGGGTTCCAAATATCCCTTTGCCAATTCCACAAGAACAGCCTTAGCGAAAGGCTTCTTTAAGGGAAAGATGTAACTCTGTGAGATGAATTAACCGAACACAGAGCAGTTTCTCAGAAAGCTTCTTTCCAGTTTTGAACGGAAGATATTTCCTTTTTCACCATAGCCCTCTATGGGCTTCCAAATATCCCTTTGCCAATTCCAAAAGAACAGCCTTAGCGAAAGGCTTCTTGAAGGGAAAGATGTAACTCTGTGAGATGAATTAACAGAACAGAGAGCATTTTCTCAGAAAGCTTCTTTCCAGTTTTGAACGGAAGATATTTCCTTTTTCACCATAGCCCTCTATGGGCTTCCAAATATCCCTTTGCCAATTCCACAAGAACAGCCTTAGCGAAAGGCTTCTTGAAGGGAAAGATGTAACTCTCTGAGATGAATTGACAGAACACAGAGCAGTTTCTCAGAAAGCTTCTTTCCAGTTTTGAACGGAAGATATTTCCTTTTTCACCATAGCCCTCTAAGGGGTTTCAAATATCCCTTTGCCAATTCCACAAGAACAGCCTTAGCGAAAGGCTTCTTTAAGGGAAAGATGTAACTCTGTGAGATGAATTAACAGAACACAGAGCAGTTTCTCTGAAAGCTTCTTTCCAGTTTTGAACGGAAGATATTTCCTTTTTCACCATAGCCCTCTATGGGCTTCCAAACATCCCTTTGCCTATTCCACAAGAACAGCCTTAGCGAAAGGCTTCTTGAAGGGAAAGATGTAGCTCTGTGAGATGAATTAACAGAACACAGAGCAGTTTCTCAGAAAGCTTCTTTCCAGTTTTGAACGGAAGATATTTCCTTTTTCACCATAGCCCTCTATGGCCTTCCAAATATTCCTTTGCCAATTCTACAATAACAGCCTTGGCGAAAGGCTTCTTGAAGGGAAAGATGTAACTCTGTGAGATGAATTAACAGAACACAGAGCAGTTTCTCAGAAAGCTTCTTTCCAGTTTTGAACGGAAGATATTTCCTTTTTCACCATAGCCCTGTGTGGGCTTCCAAATATCCCTTTGCCAATTCCACAAGAACAGCCTTAGCGAAAGGCTTCTTGAAGGGAAAGATGTAACTCTGTGAGATGAATTAACAGAACACAGAGCAGTTTCTCAGAAAGCTTCTTTCCAGTTTTGAACGGAAGATATTTCCTTTTTCACCATAGCCCTCTATGGGCTTCCAAATATACCTTTGCCAATTCCACAAGAACAGCCTTAGCGAAAGGCTTCTTGAAGGGAAAGATGTAACTCTGTGAGATGAATTAACAGAACTCAGAGCAGTTTCTCTGAAAGCTTCTTTCCAGTTTTGAACGGAAGATATTTCCTTTTTCAACAAAGCCCTTATGGGCTTCCAAATATCCCTTTACCAATTCCACAAGAACAGAGTTAGCGAAAGGTTTCTTGAAGGGAAAGATGTAACTCTGTGAGATGAATTAACAGAAAACAGAACAGTTTCTCAGAAAGCTTCTTTCCAGTTTTGAACGGAAGATATTTCCTTTTTCACCATAGCCCTCTAAGGGGTTCCAAATATCCCTTTGCCAATTCCACAAGAACAGCCTTAGCGAAAGGCTTCTTGAAGAGAAAGATGTAACTCTGTGAGATGAATTAACAAAACACAGAGCAGTTTCTCAGAAAGCTTCTTTCCAGTTTTGAACGGAAGATATTTCCTTTTTCACCATAGCCCTCTATGGGCTTCCAAATATCCCTTTGCCAATTCCACAAGAACAGCCTTAGCGAAAGGCTTCTTGAAGGGAAAGATGTAACTCTGTGAGATGAATTAACAGAACACAGAGCAGTTTCTCAGAAAGCTTCTTTCCAGTTTTGAACGGAAGATATTTCCTTTTTCACCATAGCCCTCTATGGGCTTCCAAATATCCCTTTGCCAATTCCACAAGAACAGCCTTAGCGAAAGGCTTCTTGAAGGGAAAGATGTAACTCTGTGCGATGAATTAACAGAACACAGAGCAGTTTCTCAGAAAGCTTCTTTCCAGTTTTGAACGGAAGATATTTCCTTTTTCACCATAGCCCTCTATGGGCTTCCAAATATCCCTTTGCCAATTCCACAAGAACAGCCTTAGCGAAAGGCTTCTTGAAGGGAAAGATGTAACTCTGTGAGATGAATTAACAGAACAGAGAGCATTTTCTCAGAAAGCTTCTTTCCAATTTTGAACGGAAGATATTTCCTTTTTCACCATAGCCCTCTATGGGCTTCCAAATATCCCTTTGCCAGTTCCACAGGAACAGCCTTAGCGAAAGGCTTCTTTAAGGGAAAGATGTAACTTTGTGGGATGAATTAACAGAACACAGAGGAGTTTCTCAGAAAGCTTCTTACCAGTTTTGAACGGAAGATATTTCCTTTTTCACCATAGCCCTCTATGGGCTTCCAAATATCCCTTTGCCAATTCCACAAGAACAGCCTTAGCGAAAGGCTTCTTAAAGTTAAAGATGTAACTCTGTGAGATGAATTAACAGAACACAGAGGAGTTTCTCAGAAAGCTTCTTTCCAGTTTTGAATGGAAGATATTTCCTTTTTCACCATAGCCCTCTATGGGCTTCCAAATATCCCTTTGCCAATTCCACAAGAACAGCCTTAGCGAAAGGCTTCTTGAAGGGAAAGATGTAACTCTGTGAGATGAATTAACAGAACACAGAACAGTTTCTCAGAAAGCTTCTTTCCAGTTTTGAACGGAAGATATTTCCTTTTTCACCATAGCCCTCTATGGGCTTCCAAATATCCCTTTGCCAATTCCACAAGAACAGCCTTAGCGAAAGGCTTCTTGAAGGGAAAGATATAACTCTGTGAGATGAATTAACAGAACATAGAGCGGTTTCTCAGAAAATTTCTTTCCAGTTTTGAACGGAAGATATTTCCTTTTTCACCATAGCCCTCTATGGGCTTCCAAATATCCCTTTGCCAATTCCACAAGAACAGCCTTAGCGAAAGGCTTCTTGAAGGGAAAGATGTAACTCTGTGAGATGAATTAACGGAACACAGAGCAGTTTCTCAGAAAGCTTCTTTCCAGTTTTGAACGGAAGATATTTCCTTTTTCACCATAGCCCTCTAGGGGCTTCCAAATATCCCTTTGCCAATTCCAAAAGAACAGCCTTAGCGAAAGGCTTCTTGAAGGGAAAGATGTAACTCTGTGAGATGAATTAACAGAACACAGAGCAGTTTCTCAGAAAGCTTCTTTCCAGTTTTGAACGGAAGATATTTCCTTTTTCACCATAGCCCTCTATGGCCTTCCAAATATTCCTTTGCCAATTCTCCAAGAACAGCCTTAGCGAAAGGCTTCTTGAAGGGAAAGATGTAACTCTGTGAGATGAATTAACAGACACAGAGCAGTTTCTCAGAAAGCTTCTTTCCAGTTTTGAACGGAAGATATTTCCTTTTTCACCATAGCCCTGTATGGGCTTCCAAATATCCCTTTGCCAATTCCACAAGAACAGTCTTAGCGAAAGGCTTCTTGAAGGGAAAGATGTAACTCTGTGAGCTGAATTAACAGAACACAGAGCAGTTTCTCAGAAAGCTTCTTTCCAGTTTTGAACGGAAGATATTTCCTTTTTCACCATAGCCCTCTATGGGCTTCCAAATATCCCTTTGCCAATTCCACAAGAACAGCCTTAGCGAAAGGCTTCTTGAAGGGAAAGATGTAACTCTGTGAGATGAATTAACAGAACACAGAGCAGTTTCTCAGAAAGCTTCTTTCCAGTTTTGAACGGAAGATATTTCCTTTTTCACCATAGCCCTCTATGGGCTTCCAAATATCCCTTTGCCAATTCCACAAGAACAGCCTTAGCGAAAGGCTTCTTGAAGGGAAAGATGTAACTCTGTGAGATGAATTAACAGAACACAGAGCAGTTTCTCAGAAAGCTTCTTTCCAGTTTTGAACGGAAAATATTTCCTTTTTCACCGTAGCCCTCTATGGGCTTCCAAATATCCCTTTGCCAATTCCACAAGAACAGCCTTAGCGAAAGGCTTCTTGAAGGGAAAGATGTAACTCTGTGAGATGAATTAACAGAACACAGAGCAGTTTCTCAGAAAGCTTCTTTCCAGTTTTGAACGGAAGATATTTCCTTTTTCACCATAGCCCTCTATGGGCTACCAAATATCCCTTTGCCAATTCCACAAGAACAGCCTTAGCGAAAGGCTTCTTGAAGAGAAAGATGTAACTCTGTGAGATGAATTAACAGAACACAGAGGAGCTTCACAGAAAGCTTCTTTCCAGTTTTGAACGGAAGATATTTCCTTTTTCACCATAGCCCTCTATGGGCTTCTAAATATCCCTTTGCCAATTCCACAAGAACAGCCTTAGCGAAAGGCTTCTTGAAGGGAAAGATGTAACTCTGTGAGATGAATTAACAGAACACAGAGCAGTTTCTCTGAAAGCTTCTTTCCAGTTTTGAACGGAAGATATTTCCTTTTTCACCATAGCCCTCTATGGGCTTCCAAATATCCGTTTGCCAATTCCACAAGAACAGCCTTAGCGAAAGGCTTCTTGAAGGGAAAGATGTAACTCTGTGAGATGAATTAACAGAACACAGAGCGGTTTCTCAGAAAACTTCTTTCCGGTTTTGAACGGAAGATTTTTCCTTTTTCACCATAGCCCTCTATGGGCTTCCAAATATCCCTTTGCCAATTCCACAAGAACAGCCTTAGCGAAAGGCTTCTTGAAGGGAAAGATGTAACACTGTGAGATGAATTAACAGAACACAGAGCAGTTTCTCAGAAACCTTCTTTCCAGTTTTGAATGGAAGATATTTCCTTTTTCACCATAGCCCTCTATGGGCTTCCAAATATCCCTTTGCCAATTCCACAAGAACAGCCTTAGCGAAAGGCTTCTTGAAGGGAAAGATGTAGCTCTGTGAGATGAATTAACAGAACACAGAGCAGTTTCTCAGAAAGCTTCTTTCCAGTTTTGAACGGAAGATATTTCCTTTTTTACCATAGCCCTCTATGGCCTTCCAAATATTCCTTTGCCAATTCTACAATAACAGCCTTGGCGAAAGGCTTCTTGAAGGGAAAGATGTAACTCTGTGAGATGAATTAACAGAACACAGAGCAGTTTCTCAGAAAGCTTCTTTCCAGTTTTGAACGGAAGATATTTCCTTTTTCACCATAGCCCTGTGTGGGCTTCCAAATATCCCTTTGCCAATTCCACAAGAACAGCCTTAGCGAAAGGCTTCTTGAAGGGAAAGATGTAACTCTGTGAGATGAATTATCAGAACACAGAGCAGTTTCTCAGAAAGCTTCTTTCCAGTTTTGAACGGAAGATATTTCCTTTTTCACCATAGCCCTCTATGGGCTTCCAAATATCCCTTTGCCAATTCCACAAGAACAGCCTTAGCGAAAGGCTTCTTGAAGGGAAAGATGTAACTCTGTGAGATGAATTAACAGAACACAGAGCAGTTTCTCAGAAAGCTTCTTTCCAGTTTTGAACGGAAGATATTTCCTTTTTCACCATAGCCCTCTATGGGCTTCCATATATCCCCTTGCCAATTCCACAAGAACATCCTTAGCGAAAGGCTTCTTGAAGGGAAAGATGTAACTCTGTGAGATGAATTAACAGAACACAGAGCATTTTCTCAGAAAGCTTCTTTCCAGTTTTGAACGGAAGATATTTCCTTTTTCACCATAGCCCTCTATGGGCTTCCAAATATCCCTTTGCCAATTCCACAAGAACAGCCTTAGCGAAAGGCTTCTTGAAGGGAAAGATGTAACTCTGTGAGATGAATTAACAGAACACAGAGCAGTTTCTCTGAAAGCTTCTTTCCAGTTTTGAACGGAAGATATTTCCTTTTTCACCAAAGCCCTTATGGGCTTCCAAATATCCCTTTACCAATTCCACAAGAACAGAGTTAGCGAAAGGTTTCTTGAAGGAAAAGATGTAACTCTGTGAGATGAATTAACAGAAAACAGAACAGTTTCTCAGAAAGCTTCTTTCCAGTTTTGAACGGAAGATATTTCCTTTTTCACCATAGCCGTCTAAGGGGTTCCAAATATCCCTTTGCCAATTCCACAAGAACAGCCTTAGCGAAAGGCTTCTTGAAGAGAAAGATGTAACTCTGTGAGATGAATTAACAGAACACAGAGCAGTTTCTCAGAAAGCTTCTTTCCAGTTTTGAACGGAAGATATTTCCTTTTTCACCATAGCCCTCTATAGGCTTCCAAATATCCCTTTGCCAATTCCACAAGAACAGCCTTAGCGAAAGGCTTCTTGAACGGAAAGATGTAACTCTGTGAGATGAATTAACAGAACACAGAGCAGTTTCTCAGAAAGCTTCTTTCCAGTTTTGAACGGAAGATATTTCCTTTTTCACCATAGCCCTCTATGGGCTTCCAAATATCCCTTTGCCAATTCCACAAGAACAGCCTTAGCGAAAGGCTTCTTGAAGGGAAAGATGTAACTCTGTGAGATGAATTAACAGAACACAGAGCAGTTTCTCAGAAAGCTTCTTTCCAGTTTTGAACGGAAGATATTTCCTTTTTCACCATAGCCCTCTATGGGCTTCCAAATATTCCTTTGCCAATTCTACAAGAACAGCCTTAGCGAAAGGCTTCTTGAAGGGAAAGATGTAACTCTGTGAGATGAATTAACAGAACACAGAGCAGTTTCTCAGAAAGCTTCTTTCCAGTTTTGAACGGAAGATATTTCCTTTTTCACCATAGCCCTCTATGGGCTTCCAAATATCCCTTTGCCAATTCCACAAGAACAGCCTTAGCGAAAGGCTTCTTGAAGGGAAAGATGTAACTCTGTGAGATGAATTAACAGAACACAGAGCAGTTTCTCAGAAAGCTTCTTTCCAGTTTTGAACGGAAGATATTTCCTTTTTCACCATAGCCCTCTATGGGCTTCCAAATATCCCTTTGCCAATTCCACAAGAACAGCCTTAGCGAAAGGCTTCTTGAAGGGAAAGATGTAACTCTGTGAGATGAATTAACAGAACACAGAGCAGTTTCTCAGAAAGCTTCTTTCCAGGTTTGAACGGAAGATATTTCCTTTTTCACCATAGCCCTCTATGGGCTTCCAAATATCCCTTTGGAAATTCCACAAGAACAGCCTTAGCGAAAGGCTTCTTGAAGGGAAAGATGTAACTCTGTGAGATCAATTAACAGAACACAGAGCAGTTTCTCAGAAAGCTTCTTTCCAGTTTTGAACGGAAGATATTTCCTTTTTCACCATAGCCCTCTATGGGCTTCCAAATATCCCTTTGCCAATTCCAAAAGAACAGCCTTAGCGAAAGGCTTCTTGAAGGGAAAGATGTAACTCTGTGAGATGAATTAACAGAACACAGAGCATTTTCTCAGAAAGCTTCTTTCCAGTTTTGAACGGAAGATATTTCCTTTTTCACCATAGCCCTCTATGGGCTTCCAAATATCCCTTTGCCAATTCCACAAGAACAGCCTTAGCGAAAGGCTTCTTGAAGGGAAAGATGTAACTTTGTGGGATGAATTAACAGAACACAGAGGAGTTTCTCAGAAAGCTTCTTACCAGTTTTCAACGGAAGATATTTCCTTTTTCACCATAGCCCTCTATGGGCTTCCAAATATCCCTTTGCCAATTCCACAAGAACAGCCTTAGCGAAAGGCTTCTTGAAGGGAAAGATGTAACTCTGTGAGATGAATTAGCAGAACACAGAGGAGTTTCTCAGAAAGCTACTTTCCAGTTTTCAACGGAAGATATTTCCTTTTTCACCATAGCCCTCTATGGGCTTCCAAATATCCCTTTGCCAATTCCACAAGAACAGTCTTAGCGAAAGGCTTCTTGAAGGGAAAGATGTAACTCTGTGAGATGAATTAACAGAACACAGAGCAGTTTCTCAGAAAGCTTCTTTCCAGTTTTGAACGGAAGATATTTCCTTTTTCACCATAGCCCTGTATGGGCTTCCAAATATCCCTTTGCCAATTCCACAAGAACAGCCTTAGCGAAAGGCTTCTTGAAGGGAAAGATGTAACTCTGTGAGATGAATTAACAGAACACAGAGCAGTTTCTCAGAAAGCTTCTTTCCAGTTTTGAACTGAAGATGTTTCCTTTTTCACCATAGCCCTCTATGGGCTTCCAAATATCCCTTTGCCAATTCCACAAGAACAGCCTTAGCGAAAGGCTTCTTGAAGGGAAAGATGTAACTCTGTGAGATGAATTAACAGAACACATAGCAGTTTCTCAGAAAGCTTCTTTCCAGTTTTGAACGGAAGATATTTCCTTTTTCACCATAGCCCTCTATGGGCTTCCATATATCCCCTTGCCAATTCCACAAGAACAGCCTTAGCGAAATTCTTCTTGAAGGGAAAGATGTAACTCTGTGAGATGAATTAACAGAACACAGAGCAGTTTCTCAGAAAGCTTCTTTCCAGTTTTGAACGGCAGATATTTCCTTTTTCACCATAGCCCTCTATGGGCTTCCAAATATCCCTTTGCCAATTCCACAAGAACAGCCTTAGCGAAAGGCTTCTTGAAGGGAAAGATGTAACTCTGTGAGATGAATTAACAGAACACAGAGCAGTTTCTCAGAAAGCTTCTTTCCAGTTTTGAACGGAAGATATTTCCTTTTTCACCAAAGCTCTTATGGGCTTCCAAATATCCCTTTACCAATTCCACAAGAACAGAGTTAGCGAAAGGTTTCTTGAAGGGAAAGATGTAACTCTGTGAGATGAATTAACAGAAAACAGAACAGTTTCTCAGAAAGCTTCTTTCCAGTTTTGAACGGAAGATATTTCCTTTTTCACCATAGCCCTCTATGGGCTTCCAAATATCCCTTTGCCAATTCCACAAGAACAGGCTTAGCGAAAGGCTTCTTGAAGGGAAAGATGTAACTCTGTGAGATGAATTAACACAACACAGAGCATTTTCTCAGAAAGCTTCTTTCCAGTTTTGAACGGAAGATATTTCCTTTTTCACCATAGCCCTCTATGGGCTTCCAAATATCCCTTTGCCAATTCCACAAGAACAGCCTTAGCGAAAGGCTTCTTGAAGGGAAAGATGTAACTTGGTGGGATGAATTAACAGAACACAGAGGAGTTTCTCAGAAAGCTTCTTACCAGTTTTGAACGGAAGATATTTCCTTTTTCACCATAGTCCTCTATGGGCTTCCAAATATCCCTTTGCCAATTCCACAAGAACAGACTTAGCGAAAGGCTTCTTGAAGTTAAAGATGTAACTCTGTGAGATGAATTAACAGAACACAGAGGAGTTTCTCAGAAAGCTTCTTTCCAGTTTTGAACGGAAGATATTTCCTTTTTCACCATAGCCCTGTATGGGCTTCCAAATATCCCTTTGCCAATTCCACAAGAACAGCCTTAGCGAAAGGCTTCTTGAAGGGAAAGATGTAACTCTGTGAGATGAATTAACAGAACACAGAGCAGTTTCTCAGAAAGCTTCTTTCCAGTTTTGAACGGAAGATATTTCCTTTTTCACCATAGCCCTCTATGGGCTTCCAAATATCCCTTTGCCAATTCCACAAGAACAGCCTTAGCGAAAGGCTTCTTGAAGGGAAAGATGTAACTCTGTGAGATGAATTAACAGAACACAGAGCAGTTTCTCAGAAAGCTTCTTTCCAGTTTTGAACGGAAGATATTTCCTTTTTCACCATAGCCCTCTATGGGCTTCCATATATCCCCTTGCCAATTCCACAAGAACAGCCTTAGCGAAGGGCTTCTTGAAGGGAAAGATGTAACTCTGTGAGATGAATTAACAGAACACAGAGCAGTTTCTCAGAAAGCTTCTTTCCAGTTTTCAACGGAAGATATTTCCTTTTTCACCATAGCCCTCTATGGGCTTCCAAATATCCCTTTGCCAATTCCACAAGAACAGCCTTAGCGAAAGGCTTCTTGAAGGGAAAGATGTAACTCTGTGAGATGAATTAACAGAACACAGAGCAGTTTCTCTGATAGCTTCTTTCCAGTTTTGAACGGAAGATATTTCCTTTTTCACCAAAGCCCTTAAGGGCTTCCAAATATCCCTTTACCAATTCCACAAGAACAGAGTTAGCGAAAGGTTTCTTGAAGGGAAAGATGTAACTCTGTGAGATGAATTAACAGAAAACAGAACAGTTTCTCAGAAAGCTTCTTTCCAGTTTTGAACGGAAGATATTTCCTTTTTCACCATAGCCCTCTATGGGATTCCAAATATCCCTTTGCCAATTCCACAAGAACAGCCTTAGCGAAAGGCTTCTTGAAGGGAAAGATGTAACTCTGTGAGATGAATTAACAGAACACAGAGGAGTTTCTCAGAAAGCTTCTTTCCAGTTTTGAACGGAAGATATTTCCTTTTTCACCATAGCCCTCTATGGGCTTCCAAATATCCCTTTGCCAATTCCACAAGAACAGCCTTAGCGAAAGGCTTCTTGAAGGGAAAGATGTAACTCTGTGAGATGAATTAACAGAACACAGAGCATTTTCTCAGAAAGCTTCTTTCCAGTTTTGAACGGAAGATATTTCCTTTTTCACCATAGCCCTCTATGGGCTTCCAAATATCCCTTTGCCAATTCCACAAGAACAGCCTTAGCGAAAGGCTTCTTGAAGGGAAAGATGTAACTTTGTGGGATGAATTAACAGAACACACAGGAGTTTCTCAGAAAGCTTCTTACCAGTTTTGAACGGAAGATATTTCCTTTTTCACCATAGCCCTCTATGGGCTTCCAAATATCCCTTTGCCAATTCCACAAGAACAGCCTTAGCGAAAGGCTTCTTGAAGTTAAAGATGTAACTCTGTGAGATGAATTAACAGAACACAGAGGAGTTTCTCAGAAAGCTTCTTTCCAGTTTTGAATGGAAGATATTTCCTTTTTCACCATAGCCCTCTATGGGCTTCCAAATATCCCTTTGCCAATTCCACAAGAACAGCCTTAGCGAAAGGCTTCTTGAAGGGAAAGATGTAACTCTGTGAGATGAATTAACAGAACACAGAACAGTTTCTCAGAAAGCTTCTTTCCAGTTTTGAACGGAAGATATTTCCTTTTTCACCATAGCCCTCTATGGGCTTCCAAATATCCCTTTGCCAATTCCACAAGAACAGCCTTAGCGAAAGGCTTCTTGAAGGGAAAGATGTAACTCTGTGAGATGAATTAACAGAACACAGAGCAGTTTCTCAGAAAGCTTCTTTCCAGTTTTGAACGGAAGATATTTCCTTTTTCACCAAAGCTCTTATGGGCTTCCAAATATCCCTTTACCAATTCCACAAGAACAGAGTTAGCGAAAGGTTTCTTGAAGGGAAAGATGTAACTCTGTGAGATGAATTAACAGAAAACAGAACAGTTTCTCAGAAAGCTTCTTTCCAGTTTTGAACGGAAGATATTTCCTTTTTCACCATAGCCCTCTATGGGCTTCCAAATATCCCTTTGCCAATTCCACAAGAACAGGCTTAGCGAAAGGCTTCTTGAAGGGAAAGATGTAACTCTGTGAGATGAATTAACACAACACAGAGCATTTTCTCAGAAAGCTTCTTTCCAGTTTTGAACGGAAGATATTTCCTTTTTCACCATAGCCCTCTATGGGCTTCCAAATATCCCTTTGCCAATTCCACAAGAACAGCCTTAGCGAAAGGCTTCTTGAAGGGAAAGATGTAACTTGGTGGGATGAATTAACAGAACACAGAGGAGTTTCTCAGAAAGCTTCTTACCAGTTTTGAACGGAAGATATTTCCTTTTTCACCATAGTCCTCTATGGGCTTCCAAATATCCCTTTGCCAATTCCACAAGAACAGACTTAGCGAAAGGCTTCTTGAAGTTAAAGATGTAACTCTGTGAGATGAATTAACAGAACACAGAGGAGTTTCTCAGAAAGCTTCTTTCCAGTTTTGAACGGAAGATATTTCCTTTTTCACCATAGCCCTGTATGGGCTTCCAAATATCCCTTTGCCAATTCCACAAGAACAGCCTTAGCGAAAGGCTTCTTGAAGGGAAAGATGTAACTCTGTGAGATGAATTAACAGAACACAGAGCAGTTTCTCAGAAAGCTTCTTTCCAGTTTTGAACGGAAGATATTTCCTTTTTCACCATAGCCCTCTATGGGCTTCCAAATATCCCTTTGCCAATTCCACAAGAACAGCCTTAGCGAAAGGCTTCTTGAAGGGAAAGATGTAACTCTGTGAGATGAATTAACAGAACACAGAGCAGTTTCTCAGAAAGCTTCTTTCCAGTTTTGAACGGAAGATATTTCCTTTTTCACCATAGCCCTCTATGGGCTTCCATATATCCCCTTGCCAATTCCACAAGAACAGCCTTAGCGAAGGGCTTCTTGAAGGGAAAGATGTAACTCTGTGAGATGAATTAACAGAACACAGAGCAGTTTCTCAGAAAGCTTCTTTCCAGTTTTCAACGGAAGATATTTCCTTTTTCACCATAGCCCTCTATGGGCTTCCAAATATCCCTTTGCCAATTCCACAAGAACAGCCTTAGCGAAAGGCTTCTTGAAGGGAAAGATGTAACTCTGTGAGATGAATTAACAGAACACAGAGCAGTTTCTCTGATAGCTTCTTTCCAGTTTTGAACGGAAGATATTTCCTTTTTCACCAAAGCCCTTAAGGGCTTCCAAATATCCCTTTACCAATTCCACAAGAACAGAGTTAGCGAAAGGTTTCTTGAAGGGAAAGATGTAACTCTGTGAGATGAATTAACAGAAAACAGAACAGTTTCTCAGAAAGCTTCTTTCCAGTTTTGAACGGAAGATATTTCCTTTTTCACCATAGCCCTCTATGGGATTCCAAATATCCCTTTGCCAATTCCACAAGAACAGCCTTAGCGAAAGGCTTCTTGAAGGGAAAGATGTAACTCTGTGAGATGAATTAACAGAACACAGAGGAGTTTCTCAGAAAGCTTCTTTCCAGTTTTGAACGGAAGATATTTCCTTTTTCACCATAGCCCTCTATGGGCTTCCAAATATCCCTTTGCCAATTCCACAAGAACAGCCTTAGCGAAAGGCTTCTTGAAGGGAAAGATGTAACTCTGTGAGATGAATTAACAGAACACAGAGCATTTTCTCAGAAAGCTTCTTTCCAGTTTTGAACGGAAGATATTTCCTTTTTCACCATAGCCCTCTATGGGCTTCCAAATATCCCTTTGCCAATTCCACAAGAACAGCCTTAGCGAAAGGCTTCTTGAAGGGAAAGATGTAACTTTGTGGGATGAATTAACAGAACACACAGGAGTTTCTCAGAAAGCTTCTTACCAGTTTTGAACGGAAGATATTTCCTTTTTCACCATAGCCCTCTATGGGCTTCCAAATATCCCTTTGCCAATTCCACAAGAACAGCCTTAGCGAAAGGCTTCTTGAAGTTAAAGATGTAACTCTGTGAGATGAATTAACAGAACACAGAGGAGTTTCTCAGAAAGCTTCTTTCCAGTTTTGAATGGAAGATATTTCCTTTTTCACCATAGCCCTCTATGGGCTTCCAAATATCCCTTTGCCAATTCCACAAGAACAGCCTTAGCGAAAGGCTTCTTGAAGGGAAAGATGTAACTCTGTGAGATGAATTAACAGAACACAGAACAGTTTCTCAGAAAGCTTCTTTCCAGTTTTGAACGGAAGATATTTCCTTTTTCACCATAGCCCTCTATGGGCTTCCAAATATCCCTTTGCCAATTCCACAAGAACAGCCTTAGCGAAAGGCTTCTTGAAGGGAAAGATGTAACTCTGTGAGATGAATTAACAGAACACAGAGCAGTTTCTCAGAAAGCTTCTTTCCAGTTTTGAACGGAAGATATTTCCTTTTTCACCATAGCCCTCTATGGGCTTCCAAATATCCCTTTGCCAATTCCACAAGAACAGCCTTAGCGAAAGGCTTCTTGAAGGGAAAGATGTAACACTGTGAGATGAATTAACAGAACACAGAGCAGTTTCTCAGAAAGCTTCTTTCCAGTTTTGAACGGAAGATATTTCCTTTTTCACCATAGCCCTCTATGGGCTTCCAAATATCCCTTTGCCAATTCCACAAGAACAGCCTTAGCGAAAGGCTTCTTGAAGGGAAAGATGTAACACTGTGAGATGAATTAACAGAACTCAGAGCAGTTTCTCTGAAAGCTTCTTTCCAGTTTTGAACGGAAGATATTTCCTTTTTCAACAAAGCCCTTATGGGCTTCCAAATATCCCTTTACCAATTCCACAAGAACAGAGTTAGCGAAAGGTTTCTTGAAGGGAAAGATGTAACTCTGTGAGATGAATTAACA
Organism: Chlorocebus sabaeus; assembly: GCF_047675955.1. Taxonomy (NCBI): domain Eukaryota; kingdom Metazoa; phylum Chordata; class Mammalia; order Primates; family Cercopithecidae; genus Chlorocebus; species Chlorocebus sabaeus. Next base: position 901,370 of record NW_027327870.1, on the reverse strand, counting down.
GAAAACAGAACAGTTTCTCAGAAAGCTTCTTTCCAGTTTTGAACGGAAGATATTTCCTTTTTCACCATAGCCCTCTAAGGGGTTCCAAATATCCCTTTGCCAATTCCACAAGAACAGCCTTAGCGAAAGGCTTCTTGAAGAGAAAGATGTAACTCTGTGAGATGAATTAACAAAACACAGAGCAGTTTCTCAGAAAGCTTCTTTCCAGTTTTGAACGGAAGATATTTCCTTTTTCACCATAGCCCTCTATGGGCTTCCAAATATCCCTTTGCCAATTCCACAAGAACAGCCTTAGCGAAAGGCTTCTTGAAGGGAAAGATGTAACTCTGTGAGATGAATTAACAGAACACAGAGCAGTTTCTCAGAAAGCTTCTTTCCAGTTTTGAACGGAAGATATTTCCTTTTTCACCATAGCCCTCTATGGGCTTCCAAATATCCCTTTGCCAATTCCACAAGAACAGCCTTAGCGAAAGGCTTCTTGAAGGGAAAGATGTAACTCTGTGCGATGAATTAACAGAACACAGAGCAGTTTCTCAGAAAGCTTCTTTCCAGTTTTGAACGGAAGATATTTCCTTTTTCACCATAGCCCTCTATGGGCTTCCAAATATCCCTTTGCCAATTCCACAAGAACAGCCTTAGCGAAAGGCTTCTTGAAGGGAAAGATGTAACTCTGTGAGATGAATTAACAGAACAGAGAGCATTTTCTCAGAAAGCTTCTTTCCAATTTTGAACGGAAGATATTTCCTTTTTCACCATAGCCCTCTATGGGCTTCCAAATATCCCTTTGCCAGTTCCACAGGAACAGCCTTAGCGAAAGGCTTCTTTAAGGGAAAGATGTAACTTTGTGGGATGAATTAACAGAACACAGAGGAGTTTCTCAGAAAGCTTCTTACCAGTTTTGAACGGAAGATATTTCCTTTTTCACCATAGCCCTCTATGGGCTTCCAAATATCCCTTTGCCAATTCCACAAGAACAGCCTTAGCGAAAGGCTTCTTAAAGTTAAAGATGTAACTCTGTGAGATGAATTAACAGAACACAGAGGAGTTTCTCAGAAAGCTTCTTTCCAGTTTTGAATGGAAGATATTTCCTTTTTCACCATAGCCCTCTATGGGCTTCCAAATATCCCTTTGCCAATTCCACAAGAACAGCCTTAGCGAAAGGCTTCTTGAAGGGAAAGATGTAACTCTGTGAGATGAATTAACAGAACACAGAACAGTTTCTCAGAAAGCTTCTTTCCAGTTTTGAACGGAAGATATTTCCTTTTTCACCATAGCCCTCTATGGGCTTCCAAATATCCCTTTGCCAATTCCACAAGAACAGCCTTAGCGAAAGGTTTCTTGAAGGGAAAGATATAACTCTGTGAGATGAATTAACAGAACATAGAGCGGTTTCTCAGAAAATTTCTTTCCAGTTTTGAACGGAAGATATTTCCTTTTTCACCATAGCCCTCTATGGGCTTCCAAATATCCCTTTGCCAATTCCACAAGAACAGCCTTAGCGAAAGGCTTCTTGAAGGGAAAGATGTAACTCTGTGAGATGAATTAACGGAACACAGAGCAGTTTCTCAGAAAGCTTCTTTCCAGTTTTGAACGGAAGATATTTCCTTTTTCACCATAGCCCTCTAGGGGCTTCCAAATATCCCTTTGCCAATTCCAAAAGAACAGCCTTAGCGAAAGGCTTCTTGAAGGGAAAGATGTAACTCTGTGAGATGAATTAACAGAACACAGAGCAGTTTCTCAGAAAGCTTCTTTCCAGTTTTGAACGGAAGATATTTCCTTTTTCACCATAGCCCTCTATGGCCTTCCAAATATTCCTTTGCCAATTCTCCAAGAACAGCCTTAGCGAAAGGCTTCTTGAAGGGAAAGATGTAACTCTGTGAGATGAATTAACAGACACAGAGCAGTTTCTCAGAAAGCTTCTTTCCAGTTTTGAACGGAAGATATTTCCTTTTTCACCATAGCCCTGTATGGGCTTCCAAATATCCCTTTGCCAATTCCACAAGAACAGTCTTAGCGAAAGGCTTCTTGAAGGGAAAGATGTAACTCTGTGAGCTGAATTAACAGAACACAGAGCAGTTTCTCAGAAAGCTTCTTTCCAGTTTTGAACGGAAGATATTTCCTTTTTCACCATAGCCCTCTATGGGCTTCCAAATATCCCTTTGCCAATTCCACAAGAACAGCCTTAGCGAAAGGCTTCTTGAAGGGAAAGATGTAACTCTGTGAGATGAATTAACAGAACACAGAGCAGTTTCTCAGAAAGCTTCTTTCCAGTTTTGAACGGAAGATATTTCCTTTTTCACCATAGCCCTCTATGGGCTTCCAAATATCCCTTTGCCAATTCCACAAGAACAGCCTTAGCGAAAGGCTTCTTGAAGGGAAAGATGTAACTCTGTGAGATGAATTAACAGAACACAGAGCAGTTTCTCAGAAAGCTTCTTTCCAGTTTTGAACGGAAAATATTTCCTTTTTCACCGTAGCCCTCTATGGGCTTCCAAATATCCCTTTGCCAATTCCACAAGAACAGCCTTAGCGAAAGGCTTCTTGAAGGGAAAGATGTAACTCTGTGAGATGAATTAACAGAACACAGAGCAGTTTCTCAGAAAGCTTCTTTCCAGTTTTGAACGGAAGATATTTCCTTTTTCACCATAGCCCTCTATGGGCTACCAAATATCCCTTTGCCAATTCCACAAGAACAGCCTTAGCGAAAGGCTTCTTGAAGAGAAAGATGTAACTCTGTGAGATGAATTAACAGAACACAGAGGAGCTTCACAGAAAGCTTCTTTCCAGTTTTGAACGGAAGATATTTCCTTTTTCACCATAGCCCTCTATGGGCTTCTAAATATCCCTTTGCCAATTCCACAAGAACAGCCTTAGCGAAAGGCTTCTTGAAGGGAAAGATGTAACTCTGTGAGATGAATTAACAGAACACAGAGCAGTTTCTCTGAAAGCTTCTTTCCAGTTTTGAACGGAAGATATTTCCTTTTTCACCATAGCCCTCTATGGGCTTCCAAATATCCCTTTGCCAATTCCACAAGAACAGCCTTAGCGAAAGGCTTCTTGAAGGGAAAGATGTAACTCTGTGAGATGAATTAACAGAACACAGAGCGGTTTCTCAGAAAACTTCTTTCCGGTTTTGAACGGAAGATTTTTCCTTTTTCACCATAGCCCTCTATGGGCTTCCAAATATCCCTTTGCCAATTCCACAAGAACAGCCTTAGCGAAAGGCTTCTTGAAGGGAAAGATGTAACACTGTGAGATGAATTAACAGAACACAGAGCAGTTTCTCAGAAACCTTCTTTCCAGTTTTGAATGGAAGATATTTCCTTTTTCACCATAGCCCTCTATGGGCTTCCAAATATCCCTTTGCCAATTCCACAAGAACAGCCTTAGCGAAAGGCTTCTTGAAGGGAAAGATGTAGCTCTGTGAGATGAATTAACAGAACACAGAGCAGTTTCTCAGAAAGCTTCTTTCCAGTTTTGAACGGAAGATATTTCCTTTTTTACCATAGCCCTCTATGGCCTTCCAAATATTCCTTTGCCAATTCTACAATAACAGCCTTGGCGAAAGGCTTCTTGAAGGGAAAGATGTAACTCTGTGAGATGAATTAACAGAACACAGAGCAGTTTCTCAGAAAGCTTCTTTCCAGTTTTGAACGGAAGATATTTCCTTTTTCACCATAGCCCTGTGTGGGCTTCCAAATATCCCTTTGCCAATTCCACAAGAACAGCCTTAGCGAAAGGCTTCTTGAAGGGAAAGATGTAACTCTGTGAGATGAATTATCAGAACACAGAGCAGTTTCTCAGAAAGCTTCTTTCCAGTTTTGAACGGAAGATATTTCCTTTTTCACCATAGCCCTCTATGGGCTTCCAAATATCCCTTTGCCAATTCCACAAGAACAGCCTTAGCGAAAGGCTTCTTGAAGGGAAAGATGTAACTCTGTGAGATGAATTAACAGAACACAGAGCAGTTTCTCAGAAAGCTTCTTTCCAGTTTTGAACGGAAGATATTTCCTTTTTCACCATAGCCCTCTATGGGCTTCCATATATCCCCTTGCCAATTCCACAAGAACATCCTTAGCGAAAGGCTTCTTGAAGGGAAAGATGTAACTCTGTGAGATGAATTAACAGAACACAGAGCATTTTCTCAGAAAGCTTCTTTCCAGTTTTGAACGGAAGATATTTCCTTTTTCACCATAGCCCTCTATGGGCTTCCAAATATCCCTTTGCCAATTCCACAAGAACAGCCTTAGCGAAAGGCTTCTTGAAGGGAAAGATGTAACTCTGTGAGATGAATTAACAGAACACAGAGCAGTTTCTCTGAAAGCTTCTTTCCAGTTTTGAACGGAAGATATTTCCTTTTTCACCAAAGCCCTTATGGGCTTCCAAATATCCCTTTACCAATTCCACAAGAACAGAGTTAGCGAAAGGTTTCTTGAAGGAAAAGATGTAACTCTGTGAGATGAATTAACAGAAAACAGAACAGTTTCTCAGAAAGCTTCTTTCCAGTTTTGAACGGAAGATATTTCCTTTTTCACCATAGCCGTCTAAGGGGTTCCAAATATCCCTTTGCCAATTCCACAAGAACAGCCTTAGCGAAAGGCTTCTTGAAGAGAAAGATGTAACTCTGTGAGATGAATTAACAGAACACAGAGCAGTTTCTCAGAAAGCTTCTTTCCAGTTTTGAACGGAAGATATTTCCTTTTTCACCATAGCCCTCTATAGGCTTCCAAATATCCCTTTGCCAATTCCACAAGAACAGCCTTAGCGAAAGGCTTCTTGAACGGAAAGATGTAACTCTGTGAGATGAATTAACAGAACACAGAGCAGTTTCTCAGAAAGCTTCTTTCCAGTTTTGAACGGAAGATATTTCCTTTTTCACCATAGCCCTCTATGGGCTTCCAAATATCCCTTTGCCAATTCCACAAGAACAGCCTTAGCGAAAGGCTTCTTGAAGGGAAAGATGTAACTCTGTGAGATGAATTAACAGAACACAGAGCAGTTTCTCAGAAAGCTTCTTTCCAGTTTTGAACGGAAGATATTTCCTTTTTCACCATAGCCCTCTATGGGCTTCCAAATATTCCTTTGCCAATTCTACAAGAACAGCCTTAGCGAAAGGCTTCTTGAAGGGAAAGATGTAACTCTGTGAGATGAATTAACAGAACACAGAGCAGTTTCTCAGAAAGCTTCTTTCCAGTTTTGAACGGAAGATATTTCCTTTTTCACCATAGCCCTCTATGGGCTTCCAAATATCCCTTTGCCAATTCCACAAGAACAGCCTTAGCGAAAGGCTTCTTGAAGGGAAAGATGTAACTCTGTGAGATGAATTAACAGAACACAGAGCAGTTTCTCAGAAAGCTTCTTTCCAGTTTTGAACGGAAGATATTTCCTTTTTCACCATAGCCCTCTATGGGCTTCCAAATATCCCTTTGCCAATTCCACAAGAACAGCCTTAGCGAAAGGCTTCTTGAAGGGAAAGATGTAACTCTGTGAGATGAATTAACAGAACACAGAGCAGTTTCTCAGAAAGCTTCTTTCCAGGTTTGAACGGAAGATATTTCCTTTTTCACCATAGCCCTCTATGGGCTTCCAAATATCCCTTTGGAAATTCCACAAGAACAGCCTTAGCGAAAGGCTTCTTGAAGGGAAAGATGTAACTCTGTGAGATCAATTAACAGAACACAGAGCAGTTTCTCAGAAAGCTTCTTTCCAGTTTTGAACGGAAGATATTTCCTTTTTCACCATAGCCCTCTATGGGCTTCCAAATATCCCTTTGCCAATTCCAAAAGAACAGCCTTAGCGAAAGGCTTCTTGAAGGGAAAGATGTAACTCTGTGAGATGAATTAACAGAACACAGAGCATTTTCTCAGAAAGCTTCTTTCCAGTTTTGAACGGAAGATATTTCCTTTTTCACCATAGCCCTCTATGGGCTTCCAAATATCCCTTTGCCAATTCCACAAGAACAGCCTTAGCGAAAGGCTTCTTGAAGGGAAAGATGTAACTTTGTGGGATGAATTAACAGAACACAGAGGAGTTTCTCAGAAAGCTTCTTACCAGTTTTCAACGGAAGATATTTCCTTTTTCACCATAGCCCTCTATGGGCTTCCAAATATCCCTTTGCCAATTCCACAAGAACAGCCTTAGCGAAAGGCTTCTTGAAGGGAAAGATGTAACTCTGTGAGATGAATTAGCAGAACACAGAGGAGTTTCTCAGAAAGCTACTTTCCAGTTTTCAACGGAAGATATTTCCTTTTTCACCATAGCCCTCTATGGGCTTCCAAATATCCCTTTGCCAATTCCACAAGAACAGTCTTAGCGAAAGGCTTCTTGAAGGGAAAGATGTAACTCTGTGAGATGAATTAACAGAACACAGAGCAGTTTCTCAGAAAGCTTCTTTCCAGTTTTGAACGGAAGATATTTCCTTTTTCACCATAGCCCTGTATGGGCTTCCAAATATCCCTTTGCCAATTCCACAAGAACAGCCTTAGCGAAAGGCTTCTTGAAGGGAAAGATGTAACTCTGTGAGATGAATTAACAGAACACAGAGCAGTTTCTCAGAAAGCTTCTTTCCAGTTTTGAACTGAAGATGTTTCCTTTTTCACCATAGCCCTCTATGGGCTTCCAAATATCCCTTTGCCAATTCCACAAGAACAGCCTTAGCGAAAGGCTTCTTGAAGGGAAAGATGTAACTCTGTGAGATGAATTAACAGAACACATAGCAGTTTCTCAGAAAGCTTCTTTCCAGTTTTGAACGGAAGATATTTCCTTTTTCACCATAGCCCTCTATGGGCTTCCATATATCCCCTTGCCAATTCCACAAGAACAGCCTTAGCGAAATTCTTCTTGAAGGGAAAGATGTAACTCTGTGAGATGAATTAACAGAACACAGAGCAGTTTCTCAGAAAGCTTCTTTCCAGTTTTGAACGGCAGATATTTCCTTTTTCACCATAGCCCTCTATGGGCTTCCAAATATCCCTTTGCCAATTCCACAAGAACAGCCTTAGCGAAAGGCTTCTTGAAGGGAAAGATGTAACTCTGTGAGATGAATTAACAGAACACAGAGCAGTTTCTCAGAAAGCTTCTTTCCAGTTTTGAACGGAAGATATTTCCTTTTTCACCAAAGCTCTTATGGGCTTCCAAATATCCCTTTACCAATTCCACAAGAACAGAGTTAGCGAAAGGTTTCTTGAAGGGAAAGATGTAACTCTGTGAGATGAATTAACAGAAAACAGAACAGTTTCTCAGAAAGCTTCTTTCCAGTTTTGAACGGAAGATATTTCCTTTTTCACCATAGCCCTCTATGGGCTTCCAAATATCCCTTTGCCAATTCCACAAGAACAGGCTTAGCGAAAGGCTTCTTGAAGGGAAAGATGTAACTCTGTGAGATGAATTAACACAACACAGAGCATTTTCTCAGAAAGCTTCTTTCCAGTTTTGAACGGAAGATATTTCCTTTTTCACCATAGCCCTCTATGGGCTTCCAAATATCCCTTTGCCAATTCCACAAGAACAGCCTTAGCGAAAGGCTTCTTGAAGGGAAAGATGTAACTTGGTGGGATGAATTAACAGAACACAGAGGAGTTTCTCAGAAAGCTTCTTACCAGTTTTGAACGGAAGATATTTCCTTTTTCACCATAGTCCTCTATGGGCTTCCAAATATCCCTTTGCCAATTCCACAAGAACAGACTTAGCGAAAGGCTTCTTGAAGTTAAAGATGTAACTCTGTGAGATGAATTAACAGAACACAGAGGAGTTTCTCAGAAAGCTTCTTTCCAGTTTTGAACGGAAGATATTTCCTTTTTCACCATAGCCCTGTATGGGCTTCCAAATATCCCTTTGCCAATTCCACAAGAACAGCCTTAGCGAAAGGCTTCTTGAAGGGAAAGATGTAACTCTGTGAGATGAATTAACAGAACACAGAGCAGTTTCTCAGAAAGCTTCTTTCCAGTTTTGAACGGAAGATATTTCCTTTTTCACCATAGCCCTCTATGGGCTTCCAAATATCCCTTTGCCAATTCCACAAGAACAGCCTTAGCGAAAGGCTTCTTGAAGGGAAAGATGTAACTCTGTGAGATGAATTAACAGAACACAGAGCAGTTTCTCAGAAAGCTTCTTTCCAGTTTTGAACGGAAGATATTTCCTTTTTCACCATAGCCCTCTATGGGCTTCCATATATCCCCTTGCCAATTCCACAAGAACAGCCTTAGCGAAGGGCTTCTTGAAGGGAAAGATGTAACTCTGTGAGATGAATTAACAGAACACAGAGCAGTTTCTCAGAAAGCTTCTTTCCAGTTTTCAACGGAAGATATTTCCTTTTTCACCATAGCCCTCTATGGGCTTCCAAATATCCCTTTGCCAATTCCACAAGAACAGCCTTAGCGAAAGGCTTCTTGAAGGGAAAGATGTAACTCTGTGAGATGAATTAACAGAACACAGAGCAGTTTCTCTGATAGCTTCTTTCCAGTTTTGAACGGAAGATATTTCCTTTTTCACCAAAGCCCTTAAGGGCTTCCAAATATCCCTTTACCAATTCCACAAGAACAGAGTTAGCGAAAGGTTTCTTGAAGGGAAAGATGTAACTCTGTGAGATGAATTAACAGAAAACAGAACAGTTTCTCAGAAAGCTTCTTTCCAGTTTTGAACGGAAGATATTTCCTTTTTCACCATAGCCCTCTATGGGATTCCAAATATCCCTTTGCCAATTCCACAAGAACAGCCTTAGCGAAAGGCTTCTTGAAGGGAAAGATGTAACTCTGTGAGATGAATTAACAGAACACAGAGGAGTTTCTCAGAAAGCTTCTTTCCAGTTTTGAACGGAAGATATTTCCTTTTTCACCATAGCCCTCTATGGGCTTCCAAATATCCCTTTGCCAATTCCACAAGAACAGCCTTAGCGAAAGGCTTCTTGAAGGGAAAGATGTAACTCTGTGAGATGAATTAACAGAACACAGAGCATTTTCTCAGAAAGCTTCTTTCCAGTTTTGAACGGAAGATATTTCCTTTTTCACCATAGCCCTCTATGGGCTTCCAAATATCCCTTTGCCAATTCCACAAGAACAGCCTTAGCGAAAGGCTTCTTGAAGGGAAAGATGTAACTTTGTGGGATGAATTAACAGAACACACAGGAGTTTCTCAGAAAGCTTCTTACCAGTTTTGAACGGAAGATATTTCCTTTTTCACCATAGCCCTCTATGGGCTTCCAAATATCCCTTTGCCAATTCCACAAGAACAGCCTTAGCGAAAGGCTTCTTGAAGTTAAAGATGTAACTCTGTGAGATGAATTAACAGAACACAGAGGAGTTTCTCAGAAAGCTTCTTTCCAGTTTTGAATGGAAGATATTTCCTTTTTCACCATAGCCCTCTATGGGCTTCCAAATATCCCTTTGCCAATTCCACAAGAACAGCCTTAGCGAAAGGCTTCTTGAAGGGAAAGATGTAACTCTGTGAGATGAATTAACAGAACACAGAACAGTTTCTCAGAAAGCTTCTTTCCAGTTTTGAACGGAAGATATTTCCTTTTTCACCATAGCCCTCTATGGGCTTCCAAATATCCCTTTGCCAATTCCACAAGAACAGCCTTAGCGAAAGGCTTCTTGAAGGGAAAGATGTAACTCTGTGAGATGAATTAACAGAACACAGAGCAGTTTCTCAGAAAGCTTCTTTCCAGTTTTGAACGGAAGATATTTCCTTTTTCACCATAGCCCTCTATGGGCTTCCAAATATCCCTTTGCCAATTCCACAAGAACAGCCTTAGCGAAAGGCTTCTTGAAGGGAAAGATGTAACACTGTGAGATGAATTAACAGAACACAGAGCAGTTTCTCAGAAAGCTTCTTTCCAGTTTTGAATGGAAGATATTTCCTTTTTCACCATAGCCCTCTATGGGCTTCCAAATATCCCTTTGCCAATTCCACAAGAACAGCCTTAGCGAAAGGCTTCTTGAAGGGAAAGATGTAGCTCTGTGAGATGAATTAACAGAACACAGAGCAGATTCTCAGAAAGCTTCTTTCCAGTTTTGAACGGAAGATATTTCCTTTTTTACCATAGCCCTCTATGGCCTTCCAAATATTCCTTTGCCAATTCTACAATAACAGCCTTGGCGAAAGGCTTCTTGAAGGGAAAGATGTAACTCTGTGAGATGAATTAACAGAACACAGAGCAGTTTCTCAGAAAGCTTCTTTCCAGTTTTGAACGGAAGATATTTCCTTTTTCACCATAGCCCTCTATGGGCTTCCATATATCCCCTTGCCAATTCCACAAGAACATCCTTAGCGAAAGGCTTCTTGAAGGGAAAGATGTAACTCTGTGAGATGAATTAACAGAACACAGAGCATTTTCTCAGAAAGCTTCTTTCCAGTTTTGAACGGAAGATATTTCCTTTTTCACCATAGCCCTCTATGGGCTTCCAAATATCCCTTTGCCAATTCCACAAGAACAGCCTTAGCGAAAGGCTTCTTGAAGGGAAAGATGTAACTCTGTGAGATGAATTAACAGAACACAGAGCAGTTTCTCTGAAAGCTTCTTTCCAGTTTTGAACGGAAGATATTTCCTTTTTCACCAAAGCCCTTATGGGCTTCCAAATATCCCTTTACCAATTCCACAAGAACAGAGTTAGCGAAAGGTTTCTTGAAGGAAAAGATGTAACTCTGTGAGATGAATTAACAGAAAACAGAACAGTTTCTCAGAAAGCTTCTTTCCAGTTTTGAACGGAAGATATTTCCTTTTTCACCATAGCCGTCTAAGGGGTTCCAAATATCCCTTTGCCAATTCCACAAGAACAGCCTTAGCGAAAGGCTTCTTGAAGAGAAAGATGTAACTCTGTGAGATGAATTAACAGAACACAGAGCAGTTTCTCAGAAAGCTTCTTTCCAGTTTTGAACGGAAGATATTTCCTTTTTCACCATAGCCCTCTATGGGCTTCCAAATATCCCTTTGCCAATTCCACAAGAACAGCCTTAGCGAAAGGCTTCTTGAAGGGAAAGATGTAACTCTGTGAGATGAATTAACAGAACACAGAGCAGTTTCTCAGAAAGCTTCTTTCCAGGTTTGAACGGAAGATATTTCCTTTTTCACCATAGCCCTCTATGGGCTTCCAAATATCCCTTTGGAAATTCCACAAGAACAGCCTTAGCGAAAGGCTTCTTGAAGGGAAAGATGTAACTCTGTGAGATCAATTAACAGAACACAGAGCAGTTTCTCAGAAAGCTTCTTTCCAGTTTTGAACGGAAGATATTTCCTTTTTCACCATAGCCCTCTATGGGCTTCCAAATATCCCTTTGCCAATTCCACAAGAACAGCCTTAGCGAAAGGCTTCTTGAAGGGAAAGATGTAACTCTGTGAGATGAATTAACAGAACACAGAGCAGTTTCTCTGAAAGCTTCTTTCCAGTTTTGAACGGAAGATATTTTCTTTTTCACCAAAGCCCTTATGGGCTTCCAAATATCCCTTTACCAATTCCACAAGAACAGAGTTAGCGAAAGGTTTCTTGAAGGGAAAGATGTAACTCTGTGAGATGAATTAACAGAAAACAGAACAGTTTCTCAGAAAGCTTCTTTCCAGTTTTGAACGGAAGATATTTCCTTTTTCACCATAGCCGTCTAAGGGGTTCCAAATATCCCTTTGCCAATTCCACAAGAACAGCCTTAGCGAAAGGCTTCTTGAAGAGAAAGATGTAACTCTGTGAGATGAATTAACAGAACACAGAGCAGTTTCTCAGAAAGCTTCTTTCCAGTTTTGAACGGAAGATATTTCCTTTTTCACCATAGCCCTCTATGGGCTTCCAAATATCCCTTTGCCAATTCCACAAGAACAGCCTTAGCGAAAGGCTTCTTGAAGGGAAAGATGTAACTCTGTGAGATGAATTTACAGAACACAGAGCAGTTTCTCAGAAAGCTTCTTTCCAGTTTTGAACGGAAGATATTTCCTTTTTCACCATAGCCCTCTATGGGCTTCCAAATATCCCTTTGCCAATTCCACAAGAACAGCCTTAGCGAAAGGCTTCTTGAAGGGAAAGATGTAACTCTGTGAGATGAATTAACAGAACACAGAGCAGTTTCTCAGAAAGCTTCTTTCCAGTTTTGAACGGAAGATATTTCCTTTTTCACCATAGCCCTCTATGGGCTTCCAAATATTCCTTTGCCAATTCTACAAGAACAGCCTTAGCGAAAGGCTTCTTGAAGGGAAAGATGTAACTCTGTGAGATGAATTAACAGAACACAGAGCAGTTTCTCTGAAAGCTTCTTTCCAGTTTTGAACGGAAGATATTTCCTTTTTCACCATAGCCCTCTATGGGCTTCCAAATATCCCTTTGCCAATTCCACAAGAACAGCCTTAGCGAAAGGCTTCTTGAAGGGAAAGATGTAACTCTGTGAGATGAATTAACAGAACACAGAGCAGTTTCTCAGAAAGCTTCTTTCCAGGTTTGAACGGAAGATATTTCCTTTTTCACCATAGCCCTCTATGGGCTTCCAAATATCCCTTTGGAAATTCCACAAGAACAGCCTTAGCGAAAGGCTTCTTGAAGGGAAAGATGTAACTCTGTGAGATCAATTAACAGAACACAGAGCAGTTTCTCAGAAAGCTTCTTTCCAGTTTTGAACGGAAGATATTTCCTTTTTCACCATAGCCCTCTATGGGCTTCCAAATATCCCTTTGCCAATTCCAAAAGAACAGCCTTAGCGAAAGGCTTCTTGAAGGGAAAGATGTAACTCTGTGAGATGAATTAACAGAACACAGAGCAGTTTCTCAGAAAGCTTCTTTCCAGTTTTGAACGGAAGATATTTCCTTTTTCATCATAGCCCTCTATGGGCTTCCAAATATCCCTTTGCCAATTCCACAAGAACAGCCTTAGCGAAAGGCTTCTTGAAGGGAAAGATGTAACTTTGTGGGATGAATTAACAGAACACAGAGGAGTTTCTCAGAAAGCTTCTTACCAGTTTTCAAAGGAAGATATTTCCTTTTTCACCATAGCCCTCTATGGGCTTCCAAATATCCCTTTGCCAATTCCACAAGAACAGCCTTAGCGAAAGGATTCTTGAAGGGAAAGATGTAACTCTGTGAGATGAATTAACAGAACACAGAGGAGTTTCTCAGAAAGCTACTTTCCAGTTTTCAACGGAAGATATTTCCTTTTTCACCATAGCCCTCTATGGGCTTCCAAATATCCCTTTGCCAATTCCACAAGAACAGTCTTAGCGAAAGGCTTCTTGAAGGGAAAGATGTAACTCTGTGAGATGAATTAACAGAACACAGAGCAGTTTCTCAGAAAGCTTCTTTCCAGTTTTGAACGGAAGATATTTCCTTTTTCACCATAGCCCTGTATGGGCTTCCAAATATCCCTTTGCCAATTCCACAAGAACAGCCTTAGCGAAAGGCTTCTTGAAGGGAAAGATGTAACTCTGTGAGATGAATTAACAGAACACAGAGCAGTTTCTCAGAAAGCTTCTTTCCAGTTTTGAACGGAAGATATTTCCTTTTTCACCATAGCCCTCTATGGGCTTCCAAATATCCCTTTGCCAATTCCACAAGAACAGCCTTAGCGAAAGGCTTCTTGAAGGGAAAGATGTAACTCTGTGAGATGAATTAACACAACACAGAGCATTTTCTCAGAAAGCTTCTTTCCAGTTTTGAACGGAAGATATTTCCTTTTTCACCATAGCCCTCTATGGGCTTCCAAATATCCCTTTGCCAATTCCACAAGAACAGCCTTAGCGAAAGGCTTCTTGAAGGGAAAGATGTAACTTTGTGGGATGAATTAACAGAACACAGAGGAGTTTCTCAGAAAGCTTCTTACCAGTTTTGAACGGAAGATATTTCCTTTTTCACCATAGTCCTCTATGGGCTTCCAAATATCCCTTTGCCAATTCCACAAGAACAGACTTAGCGAAAGGCTTCTTGAAGTTAAAGATGTAACTCTGTGAGATGAATTAACAGAACACAGAGGAGTTTCTCAGAAAGCTTCTTTCCAGTTTTGAATGGAAGATAGTTTCTTTTTCACCATAGCCCTCTATGGGCTTCCAAATATCCCTTTGCCAATTCCACAAGAACAGCCTTAGCGAAAGGCTTCTTGAAGGGAAAGATGTAACTCTGTGAGATGAATTAACAGAACACAGAACAGTTTCTCAGAAAGCTTCTTTCCAGTTTTGAACGGAAGATATTTCCTTTTTCACCATAGCCCTCTATGGGCTTCCAAATATCCCTTTGCCAATTCCACAAGAACAGCCTTAGCGAAAGGCTTCTTGAAGGGAAAGTTGTAACTCTGTGAGATGAATTAACAGAACACAGAGCAGTTTCTCAGAAAGCTTCTTTCCAGTTTTGAACGGAAGATATTTCCTTTTTCACCATAGCCCTGTATGGGCTTCCAAATATCCCTTTGCCAATTCCACAAGAACAGCCTTAGCGAAAGGCTTCTTGAAGTGAAAGATGTAACTCTGTGAGATGAATTAACAGAACACAGAGCAGTTTCTCAGAAAGCTTCTTTCCAGTTTTGAACGGAAGATATTTCCTTTTTCACCATAGCCCTCTATGGGCTTCCAAATATCCCTTTGCCAATTCCACAAGAACAGCCTTAGCGAAAGGCTTCTTGAAGGGAAAGATGTAACTTTGTGGGATGAATTAACAAAACACAGAGGAGTTTCTCAGAAAGCTTCTTACCAGTTTTGAACGGAAGATATTTCCTTTTTCACCATAGCCCTCTATGGGCTTCCAAATATCCCTTTGCCAATTCCACAAGAACAGCCTTAGCGAAAGGCTTCTTGAAGGGAAAGATGTAACTCTGTGAGATGAATTAACAGAACACAGAGGAGTTCCTCAGAAAGCTTCTTTCCAGTTTTGAATGGAAGATATTTCCTTTTTCACCATAGCCCTCTACGGGCTTCCAAATATCCCTTTGCCAATTCCACAAGAACAGCCTTAGCGAAAGGCTTCTTGAAGGGAAAGATGTAACTCTGTGAGATGAATTAACAGAACACAGAACAGTTTCTCAGAAAGCTTCTTTCCAGTTTTGAACGGAAGATATTTCCTTTTTCACCATAGCCCTCTATGGGCTTCCAAATATCCCTTTGCCAATTCCACAAGAACAGCCTTAGCGAAAGGCTTCTTGAAGGGAAAGATGTAACTCTGTGAGATGAATTAACAGAACACAGAGCAGTTTCTCAGAAAGCTTCTTTCCAGTTTTGAACGGAAGATATTTCCTTTTTCACCATAGCCCTCTATGGGCTTCCAAATATCCCTTTGCCAATTCCACAAGAACAGCCTTAGCGAAAGGCTTCTTGATTGGAAAGATGTAACTCTGTGAGATGAATTAACAGAACACAGAGCAGTTTCTCAGAAAGCTTCTTTCCAGTTTTGAACGGAAGATATTTCCTTTTTCAAAATAGCCCTCTATGGCCTTCCAAATATTCCTTTGCCAATTCTACAATAACAGCCTTAGCGAAAGGCTTCTTGAAGGAAAGACGTAACTCTGTGAGATGAATTAACAGAACACAGAGCAGTTTCTCAGAAAGCTTCTTACCAGTTTTGAACGGAAGATATTTCCTTTTTCACCATAGCCCTCTATGGGCTTCCAAATATCCCTTTGCCAATACCACAAGAACATCCTTAGCGAAAGGCTTCTTGAAGGGAAAGATGTAACTCTGTGAGATGAATTAACAGAACACAGAGCAGTTTCTCAGAAAGCTTCTTTCCAGTTTTGAACGGAAGATATTTCCTTTTTCACCATAGCCCTCTATGGGCTTCCAAATATCCCTTTGCCAATTCCACAAGAACAGCCTTAGCGAAAGGCTTCTTGAAGAGAAAGATGTAACTCTGTGAGATGAATTAACAGAACACAGAGGAGTTTCTCAGAAAGCTTCTTTCCAGTTTTGAACGGAAGATATTTCCTTTTTCACCATAGCCCTCTATGGGCTTCCATATATCCCTTTGCCAATTCCACAAGAACAGCCTTAGCGAAAGGCTTCTTGAAGGGAAAGATGTAACTCTGTGAGATGAATTAACAGAACACAGAGCAGGTTCTCTGAAAGCTTCTTTCCAGTTTTGAACGGAAGATATTTCCTTTTTCACCAAAGCCCTCAATGGGCTTCCAAATATCCCTTTACAAATTCCACAAGACCAGAGTTAGCGAAAGGTTTCTTGAAGGGAAAGATGTAACTCTGTGAGATGAATTAACAGAAAACAGAACAGTTTCTTAGAGAGTTTCTTTCCAGTTCTGGACGGAAGATATTTCCTTTTTCACCATAGCCCTCTAAGGGTTTCCAAATATCCCTTTGCCAATTCCACAAGAACAGCCTTATCGAAAGGCTTCTTGAAGGGAAAGATGTAACTTTGTGAGATGAATTAACAGAACACAGAGCAGTTTCTCAGAAAGCTTCTTTCCAGTTTTGAACGGAAGATATTTCCTTTTTCACCATAGCCCTCTAAGGGCTTCCAAATATCCCTTTGCCAATTCTACAAGAACAGCCTTAGCGAAAGGCTTCTTGAAGGGAAAGATGTAACTCTGTGAGATGAATTAACAGAACACAGAGCAGTTTCTCAGAAAGCTTCCTTCCAGTTTTGAACGGAAGATATTTCCTTTTTCACCATAGCCCTCTATGGGCTTCCAAATATCCCTTTGCCAATTCCACAAGAACAGCCTTAGCGAAAGGCTTCTTGAAGGGAAAGATGTAACTCTGTGAGATGAATTAACAGAACACAGAGCAGTTTCTCAGAAACCTTATTTCCAGTTTTGAACGGAAGATATTTCCTTTTCACCATAGCCCCTATGGGCTTCCAAATATCCCTTTGCCAATTCCACAAGAACAGCCTTAGCGAAAGGCTTCTTGAAGGGAAAGATGTAACTTTGTGGGATGAATTAACAGAACACAGAGGAGTTTCTCAGAAAGCTTCTTACCAGTTTTCAAAGGAAGATATTTCCTTTTTCACCATAGCCCTCTATGGGCTTCCAAATATCCCTTTGCCAATTCCACAAGAACAGCCTTAGCGAAAGGATTCTTGAAGGGAAAGATGTAACTCTGTGAGATGAATTAACAGAACACAGAGGAGTTTCTCAGAAAGCTACTTTCCAGTTTTCAACGGAAGATATTTCCTTTTTCACCATAGCCCTCTATGGGCTTCCAAATATCCCTTTGCCAATTCCACAAGAACAGTCTTAGCGAAAGGCTTCTTGAAGGGAAAGATGTAACTCTGTGAGATGAATTAACAGAACACAGAGCAGTTTCTCAGAAAGCTTCTTTCCAGTTTTGAACGGAAGATATTTCCTTTTTCACCATAGCCCTGTATGGGCTTCCAAATATCCCTTTGCCAATTCCACAAGAACAGCCTTAGCGAAAGGCTTCTTGAAGGGAAAGATGTAACTCTGTGAGATGAATTAACAGAACACAGAGCAGTTTCTCAGAAAGCTTCTTTCCAGTTTTGAACGGAAGATATTTCCTTTTTCACCATAGCCCTCTATGGGCTTCCAAATATCCCTTTGCCAATTCCACAAGAACAGCCTTAGCGAAAGGCTTCTTGAAGGGAAAGATGTAACTCTGTGAGATGAATTAACACAACACAGAGCATTTTCTCAGAAAGCTTCTTTCCAGTTTTGAACGGAAGATATTTCCTTTTTCACCATAGCCCTCTATGGGCTTCCAAATATCCCTTTGCCAATTCCACAAGAACAGCCTTAGCGAAAGGCTTCTTGAAGGGAAAGATGTAACTTTGTGGGATGAATTAACAGAACACAGAGGAGTTTCTCAGAAAGCTTCTTACCAGTTTTGAACGGAAGATATTTCCTTTTTCACCATAGTCCTCTATGGGCTTCCAAATATCCCTTTGCCAATTCCACAAGAACAGACTTAGCGAAAGGCTTCTTGAAGTTAAAGATGTAACTCTGTGAGATGAATTAACAGAACACAGAGGAGTTTCTCAGAAAGCTTCTTTCCAGTTTTGAATGGAAGATAGTTTCTTTTTCACCATAGCCCTCTATGGGCTTCCAAATATCCCTTTGCCAATTCCACAAGAACAGCCTTAGCGAAAGGCTTCTTGAAGGGAAAGATGTAACTCTGTGAGATGAATTAACAGAACACAGAACAGTTTCTCAGAAAGCTTCTTTCCAGTTTTGAACGGAAGATATTTCCTTTTTCACCATAGCCCTCTATGGGCTTCCAAATATCCCTTTGCCAATTCCACAAGAACAGCCTTAGCGAAAGGCTTCTTGAAGGGAAAGTTGTAACTCTGTGAGATGAATTAACAGAACACAGAGCAGTTTCTCAGAAAGCTTCTTTCCAGTTTTGAACGGAAGATATTTCCTTTTTCACCATAGCCCTGTATGGGCTTCCAAATATCCCTTTGCCAATTCCACAAGAACAGCCTTAGCGAAAGGCTTCTTGAAGTGAAAGATGTAACTCTGTGAGATGAATTAACAGAACACAGAGCAGTTTCTCAGAAAGCTTCTTTCCAGTTTTGAACGGAAGATATTTCCTTTTTCACCATAGCCCTCTATGGGCTTCCAAATATCCCTTTGCCAATTCCACAAGAACAGCCTTAGCGAAAGGCTTCTTGAAGGGAAAGATGTAACTTTGTGGGATGAATTAACAAAACACAGAGGAGTTTCTCAGAAAGCTTCTTACCAGTTTTGAACGGAAGATATTTCCTTTTTCACCATAGCCCTCTATGGGCTTCCAAATATCCCTTTGCCAATTCCACAAGAACAGCCTTAGCGAAAGGCTTCTTGAAGGGAAAGATGTAACTCTGTGAGATGAATTAACAGAACACAGAGGAGTTCCTCAGAAAGCTTCTTTCCAGTTTTGAATGGAAGATATTTCCTTTTTCACCATAGCCCTCTACGGGCTTCCAAATATCCCTTTGCCAATTCCACAAGAACAGCCTTAGCGAAAGGCTTCTTGAAGGGAAAGATGTAACTCTGTGAGATGAATTAACAGAACACAGAACAGTTTCTCAGAAAGCTTCTTTCCAGTTTTGAACGGAAGATATTTCCTTTTTCACCATAGCCCTCTATGGGCTTCCAAATATCCCTTTGCCAATTCCACAAGAACAGCCTTAGCGAAAGGCTTCTTGAAGGGAAAGATGTAACTCTGTGAGATGAATTAACAGAACACAGAGCAGTTTCTCAGAAAGCTTCTTTCCAGTTTTGAACGGAAGATATTTCCTTTTTCACCATAGCCCTCTATGGGCTTCCAAATATCCCTTTGCCAATTCCACAAGAACAGCCTTAGCGAAAGGCTTCTTGATTGGAAAGATGTAACTCTGTGAGATGAATTAACAGAACACAGAGCAGTTTCTCAGAAAGCTTCTTTCCAGTTTTGAACGGAAGATATTTCCTTTTTCAAAATAGCCCTCTATGGCCTTCCAAATATTCCTTTGCCAATTCTACAATAACAGCCTTAGCGAAAGGCTTCTTGAAGGAAAGACGTAACTCTGTGAGATGAATTAACAGAACACAGAGCAGTTTCTCAGAAAGCTTCTTACCAGTTTTGAACGGAAGATATTTCCTTTTTCACCATAGCCCTCTATGGGCTTCCAAATATCCCTTTGCCAATACCACAAGAACATCCTTAGCGAAAGGCTTCTTGAAGGGAAAGATGTAACTCTGTGAGATGAATTAACAGAACACAGAGCAGTTTCTCAGAAAGCTTCTTTCCAGTTTTGAACGGAAGATATTTCCTTTTTCACCATAGCCCTCTATGGGCTTCCAAATATCCCTTTGCCAATTCCACAAGAACAGCCTTAGCGAAAGGCTTCTTGAAGAGAAAGATGTAACTCTGTGAGATGAATTAACAGAACACAGAGGAGTTTCTCAGAAAGCTTCTTTCCAGTTTTGAACGGAAGATATTTCCTTTTTCACCATAGCCCTCTATGGGCTTCCATATATCCCTTTGCCAATTCCACAAGAACAGCCTTAGCGAAAGGCTTCTTGAAGGGAAAGATGTAACTCTGTGAGATGAATTAACAGAACACAGAGCAGGTTCTCTGAAAGCTTCTTTCCAGTTTTGAACGGAAGATATTTCCTTTTTCACCAAAGCCCTCAATGGGCTTCCAAATATCCCTTTACAAATTCCACAAGACCAGAGTTAGCGAAAGGTTTCTTGAAGGGAAAGATGTAACTCTGTGAGATGAATTAACAGAAAACAGAACAGTTTCTTAGAGAGTTTCTTTCCAGTTCTGGACGGAAGATATTTCCTTTTTCACCATAGCCCTCTAAGGGTTTCCAAATATCCCTTTGCCAATTCCACAAGAACAGCCTTATCGAAAGGCTTCTTGAAGGGAAAGATGTAACTTTGTGAGATGAATTAACAGAACACAGAGCAGTTTCTCAGAAAGCTTCTTTCCAGTTTTGAACGGAAGATATTTCCTTTTTCACCATAGCCCTCTAAGGGCTTCCAAATATCCCTTTGCCAATTCTACAAGAACAGCCTTAGCGAAAGGCTTCTTGAAGGGAAAGATGTAACTCTGTGAGATGAATTAACAGAACACAGAGCAGTTTCTCAGAAAGCTTCCTTCCAGTTTTGAACGGAAGATATTTCCTTTTTCACCATAGCCCTCTATGGGCTTCCAAATATCCCTTTGCCAATTCCACAAGAACAGCCTTAGCGAAAGGCTTCTTGAAGGGAAAGATGTAACTCTGTGAGATGAATTAACAGAACACAGAGCAGTTTCTCAGAAACCTTATTTCCAGTTTTGAACGGAAGATATTTCCTTTTCACCATAGCCCCTATGGGCTTCCAAATATCCCTTTGCCAATTCCACAAGAACAGCCTTAGCGAAAGGCTTCTTGAAGGGAAAGATGTAACTCTGTGAGATGAATTAACAGAACACAGAGCAGTTTCTCAGAAAGCTTCTTTCCAGTTTTGAACGGAAGATACTTCCTTTTTCACCATAGCCCTCCATGGGCTTCCAAATATCCCTTTGCCAATTCCACAAGAACAGCCTTAGCGAAAGGCTTCTTGAAGGGAAAGATGTAACTCTGTGAGATGAATTAACAGAACACAGAGCAGTTTCTCAGAAAGCTTCTTTCCAGTTTTGAACGGAAGATATTTCCTTTTTCAAAATAGCCCTCTATGGCCTTCCAAATATTCCTTTGCCAATTCTACAATAACAGCCTTAGCGAAAGGCTTCTTGAAGGAAAGACGTAACTCTGTGAGATGAATTAACAGAACACAGAGCAGTTTCTCAGAAAGCTTCTTACCAGTTTTGAACGGAAGATATTTCCTTTTTCACCATAGCCCTCTATGGGCTTCCAAATATCCCTTTGCCAATACCACAAGAACATCCTTAGCGAAAGGCTTCTTGAAGGGAAAGATGTAACTCTGTGAGATGAATTAACAGAACACAGAGCAGTTTCTCAGAAAGCTTCTTTCCAGTTTTGAACGGAAGATATTTCCTTTTTCACCATAGCCCTCTATGGGCTTCCAAATATCCCTTTGCCAATACCACAAGAACAGCCTTAGCGAAAGGCTTCTTGAAGAGAAAGATGTAACTCTGTGAGATGAATTAACAGAACACAGAGGAGTTTCTCAGAAAGCTTCTTTCCAGTTTTGAACGGAAGATATTTCCTTTTTCACCATAGCCCTCTATGGGCTTCCAAATATCCCTTTGCCAATTCCACAAGAACAGCCTTAGCGAAAGGCTTCTTGAAGGGAAAGATGTAACTCTGTGAGATGAATTAACAGAACACAGAGCAGGTTCTCTGAAAGCTTCTTTCCAGTTTTGAACGGCAGATATTTCCTTTTTCACCAAAGCCCTCAATGGGCTTCCAAATATCCCTTTACAAATTCCACAAGAACAGAGTTAGCGAAAGGTTTCTTCAAGGGAAAGATGTAACTCTGTGAGATGAATTAACAGAAAACAGAACAGTTTCTCAGAGAGTTTCTTTCCAGTTCTGAACGGAAGATATTTCCTTTTTCACCATAGCCCTCTAAGGGTTTCCAAATATCCCTTTGCCAATTCCACAAGAAGAGCCTTAGCGAAAGGCTTCTTGAAGGGAAAGATGTAACTCTGTGAGATGAATTAACAGAACACAGAGCAGTTTCTCAGAAAGCTTTTTTCCAGTTTTGAACGGAAGATATTTCCTTTTTCACCATAGCCCTGTATGGGCTTCCAAATATCCCTTTGCCAATTCTACAAGAACAGCCTTAGCGAAAGGCTTCTTGAAGGGAAAGATGTAACTCTGTGAGATGAATTAACAGAACACAGAGCAGTTTCTCAGAAAGCTTCTTTCCAGTTTTGAACGGAAGATATTTCCTTTTTCACCATAGCCCTCTATGGGCTTCCAAATATCCCTTTGCCAATTCCACAAGAACAGCCTTAGCGAAAGGCTTCTTGAAGGAAAGATGTAACTCTGTGAGATGAATTAACAGAACACAGAGCAGTTTCTCAGACAGCTTCTTTCCAGTTTTGAACGGAAGATATTTCCTTTTTCACCATAGCCCTCTATGGGCTTCCAAATATCCCTTTGCCAATTCCACAAGAACAGCCTTAGCGAAAGGATTCTTGAAGAGAAAGATGTAACTCTGTGAGATGAATTAACAGAACACAGAGCAGTATCTCAGAAAGCTTCTTTCCAGTTTTGAACGGAAGATATTTCCTTTTTCACCATAGCCCTCTATGGGCTTCCAAATATCCCTTTGCCAATTCCACAAGAACAACCTTAGCGAAAGGCTTCTTGAATGGAAAGATGTAACTCTGTGAGATGAATTAACAGAACACAGATCAGTTTCTCAGAAAGCTTCTTTCCAGTTGTGAACGGAAGATATTTCCTTTTTCACCATAGCCCTCTATGGGCTTCCAAATATCCCTTTGCCAATTCCACAAGAACAGCCTTAGCGAAAGGCTTCTTGAAGGGAAAGATGTAACTCTGTGAGATGAATTAACAGAACACAGAGCAGTTTCTCAGAAAGCTTCTTTCCAGTTTTGAACGGAAGATATTTCCTTTTTCACCATAGCCCTCCATGGGCTTCCAAATATTCCTTTGCCAATTCCACAAGAACAGCCATTGCGAAAGGCTTCTTGAAGGGAAAGATGTAACTCTGTGAGATGAATTAACAGAACACAGGGCAGTTTCTCAGAAAGCTTCTTTCCAGTTTTGAAGGGAAGATATTTCCTTTTTCACCATAGCCCTCTATGGGCTTCCAAATATCCCGTGGCCAATTCCACAAGAACAGCCTTAGCGAAAGGCTTCTTGAAGGGAAAGATGTAACTCTGTGAGATGAATTAACAGAACACAGAGCAGTTTCTCAGAAAGCTTCTTTCCAGTTTTGAACGGAAGATATTTCCTTTTTCACCATAGCCCTCTAAGGGCTTCCAAATATAACTTTGCCAACTCCACAAGAACAGCCTTAGCGAAAGGCTTCTTGAAGGGAAAGATGTAACTCTGTGAGATGAATTAACAGAACACAGAGCGTTTTCTCAGAAAGCTTCTTTCCAGTTTTGAACGGAAGATATTTCCTTTTTCACCATAGCCCTCTATGGGCTTCCAAATATCCCTTTGCCAATTCCACAAGAACAGCCTTAGCGAAAGGCTTCTTGAAGGGAAAGATGTAACTCTGTGAGATGAATTAACAGAACACAGAGCAGTTTCTCAGAAAGCTTCTTTCCAGTTTTGAACGGAAGATATTTCCTTTTTCACCATAGCCCACTATGGCCTTCCAAATATTCCTTTGCCAATTCTACAAGAACAGTCTTAGCGAAAGGCTTCTTGAAGGGAAAGATGTAACTCTGTGAGATGAATTAACAGAACACAGAGCAGTTTCTCA
Organism: Chlorocebus sabaeus; assembly: GCF_047675955.1. Classification (NCBI taxonomy): domain Eukaryota; kingdom Metazoa; phylum Chordata; class Mammalia; order Primates; family Cercopithecidae; genus Chlorocebus; species Chlorocebus sabaeus. The sequence continues at coordinate 877,628 of NW_027327870.1, read as the reverse complement.
GAAAGCTTCTTTCCAGTTTTGAACGGAAGATATTTCCTTTTTCACCATAGCCCTCTATGGGCTTCCAAATATCCCTTTGCCAATTCCAAAAGATTAGCCTTAGCGAAAGGCTTCTTGAAGGGAAAGATGTAACTCTGTGAGATGAATTAACAGAACACAGAGCAGTTTCTCAGAAAGCTTCTTTCCAGTTTTGAACGGAAGATATTTCCTTTTTCACCAAAGCCCTCTATGGGCTTCCAAATATCCCTTTACCAATTCCACAAGAACAGCCTTAGCGAAAGTTTTCTTGAAGGGAAAGATGTAACTCTGTGAGATGAATTAACAGAAAACAGAACAGTTTCTCAGAAAGCTTCTTTCCAGTTTTGAACGGAAGATATTTCCTTTTTCACCATAGCCCTCTAAGGGTTTCCAAATACCCCTTTGCCAATTCCAAAAGAACAGCCTTCGCGAAAGGCTTCTTGAAGGGAAAGATGTAACTCTGTGAGATGAATTAACAGAACACAGAGCAGTTTCTCAGAAAGCTTCTTTCCAGTTTTGAACGGAAGATATTTCCTTTTTCACCATAGCCCTCTATGGGCTTCCAAATATCCCTTTGCCAATTCCACAAGAACAGCCTTAGCGAAAGGCTTCTTGAAGAAAAAGATGTAACTCTGTGAGATGAATTAACAGAACAGAGAGGAGTTTCTCAGAAAGCTTCTTTCCAGTTTTGAACGGAAGATATTTCCTTTTTCAGCATAGCCCTCTATGGGCTTCCAAATATCCCTTTGCCAATTCCACAAGAACAGCCTTAGCGAAAGGCTTCTTGAAGGGAAAGATGTAACCCTGTGAGATGAATTAACAGAACACAGAGCAGTTTCTCTGAAAGCTTTTTTCAAGTTTTGAACGGAAGATATTTCCTTTTTCACCATAGCCCTCTAAGGGGTTCCAAATATCCCTTTGCCAATTCCACAAGAACAGCCTTAGCGAAAGGCTTCTTGAAGAGAAAGATGTAACTCTGTGAGATGAATTAACAGAACACAGAGGAGTTTCTCAGAAAGCTTCTTTCCGGTTTTGAACGGAAGATATTTCCTTTTTCACCATAGCCCTCTATGGGCTTCCAAATATCCCTTTGCCAATTCCACAAGAACAGCCTTAGCGAAAGGCTTCTTGAAGGGAAAGATGTAACACTGTGAGATGAATTAACAGAACACAGAGCAGTTTCTCAGAAAGCTTCTTTCCAGTTTTGAACGGAAGGTATTTCCTTTTTCACCGTAGCCGTCTATGGGCTTCCAAATATCCCTTTGCCAATTCCACAAGAACAGCCTTAGCGAAAGGCTTCTTGAAGGGAAAGATGTAACTCTGTGAGATGAATTAACAGAACACAGAGCAGTTTCTCAGAAAGCTTCTTTCCAGTTTTGAACGGAAGATATTTCCTTTTTCACCATAGCCCTCTATGGGCTTCCAAATATCCCTTTGCCAATTCCACAAGAACAGCCTTAGCAAAAGGCTTCTTGAAGGGAAAGATGTAACTCTGTGAGATGAATTAACAGAACACAGAGCAGTTTCTCAGAAAGCTTCTTTCCAGTTTTGATCGGAATATATTTCCTTTTTCACCATAGCCCTCTATGGGCTTCCATATATCCCTTTGCCAATTCCACAAGAAGAGCCTTAGCGAAGGGCTTCTTGAAGGGAAAGATGTAACTCTGTGAGATGAATTAAGAGAACACAGAGCAGTTTCTCAGAAAGCTTCTTTCCAGTTTTGAACGGAAGATATTTCCTTTTTCACCATAGCCCACTATGGCCTTCCAAATATTCCTTTGCCAATTCTTCAAGAACAGTCTTAGCGAAAGGCTTCTTGAAGGGAAAGATGTAACTCTGTGAGATGAATTAACAGAACACAGAGCAGTTTCTCAGAAAGCTTCTTTCCAGTTTTGAACGGAAGATATTTCCTTTTTCACCATAGCCCTCTATGGGCTACCAAATATCCCTTTGCCAATTCCACAAGAACAGCCTTAGCGAAAGGCTTCTTGAAGGGAAAGATGTAACTCTGTGAGATGAATTAACAGAACACAGAGCAGTTTCTCAGAAAACTTCTTTCCAGTTTTGAACGGAAGATATTTCCTTTTTCACCATAGCCCTCTATGGGCTTCCAAATATCCCTTTACCAATTCCACAAGAACAGCCTTAGCGAAAGTTTTCTTGAAGGGGAAGATGTAACTCTGTGAGATGAATTAACAGAAAACAGAACAGTTTCTCAGAAAGCTTCTTTCCAGTTTTGAACGGAAGATATTTCCTTTTTCACCATAGCCCTCTAAGGGTTTCTAATTCCCCTTTGCCAATTCCAAAAGAACAGCTTTGGCGAAAGGCTTCTTGAAGGGAAAGATGTAACTCTGTGAGATGAATTAACAGAACACAGAGCAGTTTCTCAGAAAGCTTCTTTCCAGTTTTGAACGGAAGATATTTCCTTATTCACCATAGCCCTCTATGGGCTTCCAAATATCCCTTTGCCAATTCCACAAGAACAGCCTTAGCGAAAGGCTTCTTGAAGAGAAAGATGTAACACTGTGAGATGAATTAACAGAACACAGAGCAGCTTCTCAGAAAACTTCTTTCCAGTTTTGAAAGGAAGATATTTCCTTTTTCACCGTAGCCCTCTATGGGCTTCCAAATATCCCTTTGCCAATTCCACAAGAACAGCCTTAGCGAAAGGCTTCTTGAAGGGAAAGATGTAACTCTGTGAGATGAATTAACAGAACACAGAGCAGTTTCTTAGAAAGCTTCTTTCCAGTTTTGATCGGAATATATTTCCTTTTTCACCATAGCCCTCTATGGGCTTCCAAATATCCCTTTGCCAATTCCACAAGAAGAGCCTTAGCGAAGGGCTTCTTGAAGGGAAAGATGTAACTCTGTGAGATGAATTAAGAGAACACAGAGCAGTTTCTCAGAAAGCTTCTTTCCAGTTTTGAACGGAAGATATTTCCTTTTTCACCATAGCCCACTATGGCCTTCCAAATATTCCTTTGCCAATTCTACAAGAACAGTCTTAGCAAAGGCTTCTTGAAGGGAAAGATGTAACTCTGTGAGATCAATTAACAGAACACAGAGCAGCTTCTCAGAAAACTTCTTTCCAGTTTTGAAAGGAAGATATTTCCTTTTTCACCGTAGCCCTCTATGGGCTTCCAAATATCCCTTTGCCAATTCCACAAGAACAGCCTTAGCGAAAGGCTTCTTGAAGGGAAAGATGTAACTCTGTGAGATGAATTAACAGAACACAGAGCAGTTTCTCAGAAAGCTTCTTTCCAGTTTTGAACGGAAGATATTTCCTTTTTCACCATAGCCCTCTATGGGCTTCCAAATATCCCTTTGCCAATTCCACAAGAACAGCCTTAGCGAAAGGCTTCTTGAAGAGAAAGATGTAACTCTGTGAGATGAATTAACAGAACACAGAGCAGTTTCTCAGAAAGCTTCTTTCTAGTTTTGAACCGAAGATATTTCCATTTTCACCATAGCCCTCTATGGGCTTCCAAATATCCCTTTGCTAATTCCACAAGAACAGCCTTAGCGAAAGGCTTCTTGAAGGGAAAGATGTAACTCTGTGAGATGAATTAACAGAACACAGAGCAGTTTCTCAGAAAGCTTCTTTCCGGTTTTGAACGGAAGATATTTCCTTTTTCACCATAGCCCTCTATGGGCTTCCAAATATCCCTTTGCCAATTCCACAAGAACAGCCTTAGCGAAAGGCTTCTTGAAGGGAACGATGTAACACTGTGTGATGAATTAACAGAACACAGAGCAGTTTCTCAGAAAGCTTCTTTCCAGTTTTGAACGGAAGGTATTTCCTTTTTCACCATAGCCGTCTATGGGCTTCCAAATATCCCCTTGCCAATTCCACAAGAACAGCCTTAGCGAAAGGCTTCTTGAAGGGAAAGATGTAACTCTGTGAGATGAATTAACAGAACACAGGGCAGTTTCTCAGAAAGCTTCTTTCCAGTTTTGAACGGAAGATATTTCCTTTTTCACCATAGCCCTCTATGGGCTTCCAAATATCCCTTTGCCAATTCCACAAGAACAGCCTTAGCGAAAGGCTTCTTGAAGGGAAAGATGTAACTCTGTGAGATGAATTAACAGAACACAGATCAGTTTCTCAGAAAGCTTCTTTCCAGTTTTGAACGGAAGATATTTCCTTTTTCACCATAGCCCTCTATGGGCTTCCAAATATCCCTTTGCCAATTCCACAAGAACAGCCTTATCGAAGGGCTTCTTGAAGGGAAAGATGTAACTCTGTGAGATGAATTAAGAGAACGCAGAGCAGTTTCTCAGAAAGCTTCTTTCCAGTTTTGAACGGAAGATATTTCCTTTTTCACCATAGCCCTCTATGGGCTTCCAAATATCCTTTTGCCAATTCCACAAGAACAGCCTTAGGGAAAGGCTTCTTGAAGAGAAAGATGTAACTCTGTGAGATGAATTAACAGAACACAGAGGAGTTTCTCAGAAAACTTCTTTCCAGTTTTGAACAGAAGATATTTCCTTTTTCACCATAGCCCTCTATGGGCTTCCAAATATCCCTTTGCCAATTCCACAAGAACAGCCTTAGCGAAAGGCTTCTTGAAGGGAAAGATGTAACTCTGTGAGACGAATTAACAGAACACAGAGCAGTTTCTCAGAAAGCTTCTTTCCAGTTTTGAACGGAAGATATTTCCTTTTTCACCATAGCCCTCTATGGGCTTCCAAATATCCCTTTGCCAATTCCACAAGAACAGCCTTAGCGAAAGGCTTCTTGAAGAGAAAGATGTAACTCTGTGAGATGAATTAACAGAACACAGAGCAGTTTCTCAGAAAGCTTCTTTCCAGTTTTGAACGGAAGATATTTCCTTTTTCACCATAGCCCTCTATGGGCTTCCAAATATCCCTTTGCCAATTCCACAAGAACAGCCTTAGCGAAAGGCTTCTTGAAGGGAAAGATGTAACTCTGTGAGATCAATTAACAGAACACAGAGCAGTTTCTCAGAAAGCTTCTTTCCAGTTTTGAACGGAAGATATTTCCTTTTTCACCATAGCCCTCTATGGGCTTCCAAATATCCCTTTGCCAATTCCACAAGAACAGCCTTAGCGAAAGGCTTCTTGAAGGGAAAGATGTAACTCTGTGAGATGAATTAACAGAACACAGAGCAGTTTCTCAGAAAGTTTCTTTCCAGTTTTGAACGGAAGATATTTCCTTTTTCACCATAGCCCTGTATGGGCTTCCAAATATCCCTTTGATAATTCCACAAGAACAGCCTTAGCGAAAGGCTTCTTGAAGGGAAAGATGTAACTCTGTGAGATGAATTAACAGAACACAGAGCAGTTTCTCAGAAAGCTTCTTTCCAGTTTTGAACGGAAGATATTTCCTTTTTCACCATAGCCCTCTATGGGCTTCCAAATATTCCTTTGCCAATTCTACAAGAACAGCCTTAGCGAAAGGCTTCTTGAAGGGAAAGATGTAACTCTGTGAGATGAATTATCGGAACACAGAGCAGTTTCTCAGAAAGCTTCTTTCCAGTTTTGAACGGAAGATATTTCCTTTTTCACCATACCCCTGTATGGGCTTCCAAATATCCCATTGCCAATTCCACAAGAACAGCCTTAGCGAAAGGCTTCTTGAAGGGAAAGATGTAACTCTGTGAGATGAATTAACAGAACACAGAGCAGTTTCTCAGAAAGCTTCTTTCCAGTTTTGAACGGAAGGTATTTCCTTTTTCACCGTAGCCGTCTATGGGCTTCCAAATATCCCTTTGCCAATTCCACAAGAACAGCCTTAGCGAAAGGCTTCTTGAAGGGAAAGATGTAACTCTGTGAGATGAATTAACAGAACACAGAGCAGTTTCTCAGAAAGCTTCTTTCCAGTTTTGATCGGAATATATTTCCTTTTTCACCATAGCCCTCTATGGGCTTCCAAATATCCCTTTGCCAATTCCACAAGAAGAGCCTTAGCGAAGGGCTTCTTGAAGGGAAAGATGTAACTCTGTGAGATGAATTAAGAGAACACAGAGCAGTTTCTCAGAAAGCTTCTTTCCAGTTTTGAACGGAAGATATTTCCTTTTTCACCATAGCCCACTATGGCCTTCCAAATATTCCTTTGCCAATTCTTCAAGAACAGTCTTAGCGAAAGGCTTCTTGAAGGGAAAGATGTAACTCTGTGAGATGAATTAACAGAACACAGAGCAGTTTCTCAGAAAGCTTCTTTCCAGTTTTGAACGGAAGATATTTCCTTTTTCACCATAGCCCTCTATGGGCTTCCAAATATCCCTTTGCCAATTCCACAAGAACAGCCTTAGCGAAAGGCTTCTTGAAGGGAAAGATGTAACTCTGTGAGATGAATTAACAGAACACAGAGCAGTTTCTCAGAAAACTTCTTTCCAGTTTTGAACGGAAGATATTTCCTTTTTCACCATAGCCCTCTATGGGCTTCCAAATATCCCTTTACCAATTCCACAAGAACAGCCTTAGCGAAAGTTTTCTTGAAGGGAAAGATGTAACTCTGTGAGATGAATTAACAGAAAACAGAACAGTTTCTCAGAAAGCTTCTTTCCAGTTTTGAACGGAAGATATTTCCTTTTTCACCATAGCCCTCTAAGGGTTTCTAATTCCCCTTTGCCAATTCCAAAAGAACAGCTTTGGCGAAAGGCTTCTTGAAGGGAAAGATGTAACTCTGTGAGATGAATTAACAGAACACAGAGCAGTTTCTCAGAAAGCTTCTTTCCAGTTTTGAACGGAAGATATTTCCTTATTCACCATAGCCCTCTATGGGCTTCCAAATATCCCTTTGCCAATTCCACAAGAACAGCCTTAGCGAAAGGCTTCTTGAAGAGAAAGATGTAACACTGTGAGATGAATTAACAGAACACAGAGCAGCTTCTCAGAAAACTTCTTTCCAGTTTTGAAAGGAAGATATTTCCTTTTTCACCGTAGCCCTCTATGGGCTTCCAAATATCCCTTTGCCAATTCCACAAGAACAGCCTTAGCGAAAGGCTTCTTGAAGGGAAAGATGTAACTCTGTGAGATGAATTAACAGAACACAGAGCAGTTTCTCATAAAGCTTCTTTCCAGTTTTGAACGGAAGATATTTCCTTTTTCACCGTAGCCCTCTATGGGCTTGCAAATATCCCTTTGCCAATTCCACAAGAAGAGCCTTAGCGAAGGGCTTCTTGAAGGGAAAGATGTAACTCTGTGAGATGAATTAAGAGAACACAGAGCAGTTTCTCAGAAAGCTTCTTTCCAGTTTTGAACGGAAGATATTTAATTTTTCACCATAGCCCACTATGGCCTTCCAAATATTCCTTTGCCAATTCTTCAAGAACAGTCTTAGCGAAAGGCTTCTTGAAGGGAAAGATGTAACTCTGTGAGATGAATTAACAGAACACAGAGCAGTTTCTCAGAAAGCTTCTTTCCAGTTTTGAACGGAAGATATTTCCTTTTTCACCATAGCCCTCTATGGGCTTCCAAATATCCCTTTGCCAATTCCACAAGAACAGCCTTAGCGAAAGGCTTCTTGAAGTGAAAGATGTAACTCTGTGAGATGAATTAACAGAACACAGAGCAGTTTCTCAGAAAGCTTCTTTCCAGTTTTGAACGGAAGATATTTCCTTTTTCACCCTAGCCCTCTAAGGGCTTCCAAATATCCCTTTGCCAATTCCACAAGAACAGCCTTAGGGAAAGGCTTCTTGAAGAGAAAGATGTAACTCTGTGAGATGAATTAACAGAACACAGAGGAGTTTCTCAGAAAGCTTCTTTCCAGTTTTGAACGGAAGGTATTTCCTTTTTCACCATAGCCCTCTATGGGCTTCCAAATATCCCTTTGCCAATTCCACAAGAACAGCCTTAGCGAAAGGCTTCTTGAAGGGAAAGATGTAACTCTGTGAGACGAATTAAGAGAACACAGAGCAGTTTCTCAGAAAGCTTCTTTCCAGTTTTGAACGGAAGATATTTCCTTTTTCACCATAGCCCTCTATGGGCTTCCAAATATCCCTTTGCCAATTCCACAAGAACAGCCTTAGCGAAAGGCTTCTTGAAGAGAAAGATGTAACTCTGTGAGATGAATTAACAGAACACAGAGTAGTTTCTCAGAAAGCTTCTTTCCAGTTTTGAACGGAAGATATTTCCTTTTTCACCATAGCCCTCTATGGGCTTCCAAATATCCCTTTGCCAATTCCACAAGAACAGCCTTAGCGAAAGGCTTCTTGAAGGGAAAGATGTAACTCTGTGAGATTAATTAACAGAACACAGAGCAGTTTCTCATAAAGCTTCTTTCCAGTTTTGAACGGAAGATATTTCCTTTTTCACCATAGCCCTGTATGGGCTTCCAAATATCCCTTTGCCAATTCCACAAGAACAGCCTTAGCGAAAGCCTACTTGAAGGGAAAGATGTAACTCTGTGAGATGAATTAACAGAACACAGAGCAGTTTCTCAGAAAGCTTCTTTCCAGTTTTGAACGGAAGATATTTCCTTTTTCACCATAGCCCTCTATGGACTTCCAAATATCCCTTTGCCAATTCCACAAGAACATCCTTAGCGAAAGGCTTCTTGAAGGGAAAGATGTAACTCTGTGAGATGAATTAACAGAACACAGAGCAGTTTCTCAGAAAGCTTCTTTCCTGTTTTGAACGGAAGATATTTCCTTTTTCACCATAGCCCTCTATGGGCTTCCAAATATCCCTTTGCCAATTCCACAAGAACAGCCTTAGCGAAAGCCTTCTTGAAGAGAAAGATGTAACTCTGTGAGATGAATTAACAGAACACAGAGGAGTTTCTCAGAAAGCTTCTTTCCAGTTTTGAACGGAAGATATTTCCTTTTTCACCATAGCCCACTACGGGCTTCCAAATATCCCTTTGCCAATTCCACAAGAACAGCCTTAGCGAAAGTCTTCTTGAAGGGAAAGATGTAACTCTGTGAGATGAATTAACAGAACACAGAGCAGTTTCTCTGAAAGCTTCTTTCCAGTTTTGAACGGAAGATATTTCCTTTTTCACCAAAGCCCTCAATGGGCTTCCAAATATCCCTTTACAAATTCCACAAGAAAAGAGTTAGCGAAAGGTTTCTTGAAGGGAAAGATGTAACTCTGTGAGATGAATTAACAGAAAACAGAACAGTTTCTCAGAGAGTTTCTTTCCAGTTCTGAACGGAAGATATTTCCTTTTTCACCGTAGCCCTCTAAGGGTTTCCAAATATCCCTTTGCCAATTCCAAAAGAACAGCCTTAGCGAAAGGCTTCTTGAAGGGAAAGATGTAACTCTGTGAGATGAATTAACAGAACACAGAGCAGTTTCTCAGAAAGCTTCTTTCCAGTTTTGAACGGAAGATATTTGCTTTTTCACCATAGCCCTCTATGGGATTCCAAATATCCCTTTGCCAATTCCACAAGAACAGCCTTAGGGAAAGGCTTCTTGAAGGGAAAGATGTAACTCTGTGAGATGAATTAACAGAACACAGAGCAGTTTCTCAGAAAGCTTCTTTCCAGTTTTGAACGGAAGATATTTCCTTTTTCACCATAGCCCTCTATGGGCTTCCAAATATAACTTTGCCAATTCCACAAGAACAGCCGTAGCGAAAGGCTTCTTGAAGAGAAAGATGTAACTCTGTGAGATGAATTAACAGAACACAGAGCAGTTTCTCAGAAAGCTTCTTTCCAGTTTTGAACGGAAGATATTTCCTTTTTCACCATAGCCCTCTAATGGCTTCCAAATATCCCTTTGCCAATTCCACAAGAACAGCCTTAGCGAAAGGCTTCTTGAAGGGAAAGATGTAACTCTGTGAGATGAATTAACAGAAAACAGAGGAGTTTCTCAGAAAGCTTCTTTCCAGTTTTGAACGGAAGATATTTCCTTTTTCATCATAGCCCTCTATGGGCTTCGAAATATCCCTTTGCCAATTCTACAAGAACAGCCTGAGCGAAAGGCTTCTTGAAGGGAAAGATGTAACTCTGTGAGATGAATTAACAGAACACAGAGCAGTTTCTTAGAAAGCTTCTTTCCAGTTTTGATCGGAATATATTTCCTTTTTCACCATAGCCCTCTATGGGCTTCCAAATATCCCTTTGCCAATTCCACAAGAAGAGCCTTAGCGAAGGGCTTCTTGAAGGGAAAGATGTAACTCTGTGAGATGAATTAAGAGAACACAGAGCAGTTTCTCAGAAAGCTTCTTTCCAGTTTTGAACGGAAGATATTTCCTTTTTCACCATAGCCCACTATGGCCTTCCAAATATTCCTTTGCCAATTCTACAAGAACAGTCTTAGCAAAGGCTTCTTGAAGGGAAAGATGTAACTCTGTGAGATCAATTAACAGAACACAGAGCAGCTTCTCAGAAAACTTCTTTCCAGTTTTGAAAGGAAGATATTTCCTTTTTCACCGTAGCCCTCTATGGGCTTCCAAATATCCCTTTGCCAATTCCACAAGAACAGCCTTAGCGAAAGGCTTCTTGAAGGGAAAGATGTAACTCTGTGAGATGAATTAACAGAACACAGAGCAGTTTCTCAGAAAGCTTCTTTCCAGTTTTGAACGGAAGATATTTCCTTTTTCACCATAGCCCTCTATGGGCTTCCAAATATCCCTTTGCCAATTCCACAAGAACAGCCTTAGCGAAAGGCTTCTTGAAGAGAAAGATGTAACTCTGTGAGATGAATTAACAGAACACAGAGCAGTTTCTCAGAAAGCTTCTTTCTAGTTTTGAACCGAAGATATTTCCATTTTCACCATAGCCCTCTATGGGCTTCCAAATATCCCTTTGCTAATTCCACAAGAACAGCCTTAGCGAAAGGCTTCTTGAAGGGAAAGATGTAACTCTGTGAGATGAATTAACAGAACACAGAGCAGTTTCTCAGAAAGCTTCTTTCCGGTTTTGAACGGAAGATATTTCCTTTTTCACCATAGCCCTCTATGGGATTCCAAATATCCCTTTGCCAATTCCACAAGAACAGCCTTAGCGAAAGGCTTCTTGAAGGGAACGATGTAACTCTGTGAGATGAATTAACAGAACACAGAGCAGTTTCTCAGAAAGCTTCTTTCCAGTTTTGAACGGAAGATATTTCCTTTTTCACCATAGCCGTCTATGGGCTTCCAAATATCCCCTTGCCAATTCCACAAGAACAGCCTTAGCGAAAGGCTTCTTGAAGGGAAAGATGTAACTCTGTGAGATGAATTAACAGAACACAGGGCAGTTTCTCAGAAAGCTTCTTTCCAGTTTTGAACGGAAGATATTTCCTTTTTCACCATAGCCCTCTATGGGCTTCCAAATATCCCTTTGCCAATTCCACAAGAACAGCCTTAGCGAAAGGCTTCTTGAAGGGAAAGATGTAACTCTGTGAGATGAATTAACAGAACACAGATCAGTTTCTCAGAAAGCTTCTTTCCAGTTTTGAACGGAAGATATTTCCTTTTTCACCATAGCCCTCTATGGGCTTCCAAATATCCCTTTGCCAATTCCACAAGAACAGCCTTATCGAAGGGCTTCTTGAAGGGAAAGATGTAACTCTGTGAGATGAATTAAGAGAACGCAGAGCAGTTTCTCAGAAAGCTTCTTTCCAGTTTTGAACGGAAGATATTTCCTTTTTCACCATAGCCCTCTATGGGCTTCCAAATATCCTTTTGCCAATTCCACAAGAACAGCCTTAGGGAAAGGCTTCTTGAAGAGAAAGATGTAACTCTGTGAGATGAATTAACAGAACACAGAGGAGTTTCTCAGAAAACTTCTTTCCAGTTTTGAACAGAAGATATTTCCTTTTTCACCATAGCCCTGTATGGGCTTCCAAATATCCCTTTGCCAATTCCACAAGAACAGCCTTAGCGAAAGGCTTCTTGAAGGGAAAGATGTAACTCTGTGAGACGAATTAACAGAACACAGAGCAGTTTCTCAGAAAGCTTCTTTCCAGTTTTGAACGGAAGATATTTCCTTTTTCACCATAGCCCTCTATGGGCTTCCAAATATCCCTTTGCCAATTCCACAAGAACAGCCTTAGCGAAAGGCTTCTTGAAGAGATAGATGTAACTCTGTGAGATGAATTAACAGAACACAGAGCAGTTTCTCAGAAAGCTTCTTTCCAGTTTTGAACGGAAGATATTTCCTTTTTCACCATAGCCCTCTATGGGCTTCCAAATATCCCTTTGCCAATTCCACAAGAACAGCCTTAGCGAAAGGCTTCTTGAAGGGAAAGATGTAACTCTGTGAGATCAATTAACAGAACACAGAGCAGTTTCTCAGAAAGCTTCTTTCCAGTTTTGAACGGAAGATATTTCCTTTTTCACCATAGCCCTCTATGGGCTTCCAAATATCCCTTTGCCAATTCCACAAGAACAGCCTTAGCGAAAGGCTTCTTGAAGGGAAAGATGTAACTCTGTGAGATGAATTAACAGAACACAGAGCAGTTTCTCAGAAAGTTTCTTTCCAGTTTTGAACGGAAGATATTTCCTTTTTCACCATAGCCCTGTATGGGCTTCCAAATATCCCTTTGATAATTCCACAAGAACAGCCTTAGCGAAAGGCTTCTTGAAGGGAAAGATGTAACTCTGTGAGATGAATTAACAGAACACAGAGCAGTTTCTCAGAAAGCTTCTTTCCAGTTTTGAACGGAAGATATTTCCTTTTTCACCATAGCCCTCTATGGGCTTCCAAATATTCCTTTGCCAATTCTACAAGAACAGCCTTAGCGAAAGGCTTCTTGAAGGGAAAGATGTAACTCTGTGAGATGAATTATCGGAACACAGAGCAGTTTCTCAGAAAGCTTCTTTCCAGTTTTGAACGGAAGATATTTCCTTTTTCACCATACCCCTGTATGGGCTTCCAAATATCCCCTTGCCAATTCCACAAGAACAGCCTTAGCGAAAGGCTTCTTGAAGGGAAAGATATAACTCTGTGAGATGAATTAACAAAACACAGAGCAGTTTCTCAGAAAGCTTCTTTCCAGTTTTGAACGGAAGATATTTCCTTTTTCACCATAGCCCTCTATGGGCTTCCAAATATCCCTTTGCCAATTCCACAAGAACAGACTTAGCGTAGGGCTTCTTGAAGGGAAAGATGTAACTCTGTGAGATGAATTAAGAGAACACAGAGCAGTTTCTCAGAAAGCTTCTTTCCAGTTTTGAACGGAAGATATTTCCTTTTTCACCATAGCCCTCTATGGGCTTCCAAATATCCCTTTGCCAATTCCACAAGAACAGCCTTAGGGAAAGGCTTCTTGAAGAGAAAGCTGTAACTCTGTGAGATGAATTAACAGAACACAGAGGAGTTTCTCAGAAAGCTTCTTTCCAGTTTTGAACGGAAGATATTTCCTTTTTCACCATAGCCCTCTATGGGCTTCCAAATATCCCTTTGCCAATTCCACAAGAACAAACTTAGCGAAAGGCTTCTTGAAGGGAAAGATGTAACTCTGTGAGATGAATTAACAGAACACAGGGGAGTTTCTCAGAAGGCTTCTTTCCAGTTTTGAACGGAAGATATTTCCTTTTTCACCATAGCCCTCTATGGGCTTCCAAATATCCCTTTGCCAATTCCACAAGAACAGCCTTAGCGAAAGGCTTCTTGAAGGGAAAGATGTAACTCTGTGAGATGAATTAACAGAACACAGAGCAGTTTCTCAGAAAGCTTCTTTCCAGTTTTGAACGGAAGATATTTCCTTTTTCACCATAGCCCTCTATGGGCTTCCAAATATCCCTTTGCCAATTCCACAAGAACAGCCTTAGCGAAAGGCTTCTTGAAGAGAAAGATGTAACTCTGTGAGATGAATTAACAGAACACAGAGCAGTTTCTCAGAAAGCTTCTTTCCAGTTTTGAACGGAAGATATTTCCTTTTTCACCATAGCCCTCTATGGGCTTCCAAATATCCCTTTGCCAATTCCACAAGAACAGCCTTAGCGAAAGGCTTCTTGAAGGGAAAGATGTAACTCTGTGAGATGAATTAACAGAACACAGAGCAGTTTCTCAGAAAGCTTCTTTCCAGTTTTGAACGGAAGATATTTCCTTTTTCACCATAGCCCTCTATGGGCTTCCAAATATCCCTTTGCCAATTCCACAAGAACAGCCTTAGCGAAGGGCTTCTTGAAGGGAAAGATGTAACTCTCTGAGATGAATTAACAGAACACAGAGCAGTTTCTCTGAAAGCTTCTTTCCAGTTTTGAACGGTAGATATTTCCTTTTTCACCAAAGCCCTCAATGGGCTTCCAAATATCCCTTTACAAATTCCACAAGAAAAGAGTTAGCGAAAGGTTTCTTGAAGGGAAAGATGTAACTCTGTGAGATGAATTAACAGAAAACAGAACAGTTTCTCAGAGAGTTTCTTTCCAGTTCTGAACGGAAGATATTTCCTTTTTCACCGTAGCCCTCTAAGGGTTTCCAAATATCCCTTTGCCAATTCCAAAAGAACAGCCTTAGCGAAAGGCTTCTTGAAGGGAAAGATGTAACTCTGTGAAATGAATTAACAGAACACAGAGCAGTTTCTCAGAAAGCTTCTTTCCAGTTTTGAACGGAAGATATTTCCTTTTTCACCATAGCCCTCTATGGGCTTCCAAATATTCCTTTGCCAATTCTACAAGAACAGCCTTAGCGAAAGGCTTCTTGAAGGGAAAGATGTAACTCTGTGAGATGAATTATCGGAACACAGAGCAGTTTCTCAGAAAGCTTCTTTCCAGTTTTGAACGGAAGATATTTCCTTTTTCACCATACCCCTGTATGGGCTTCCAAATATCCCCTTGCCAATTCCACAAGAACAGCCTTAGCGAAAGGCTTCTTGAAGGGAAAGATATAACTCTGTGAGATGAATTAACAAAACACAGAGCAGTTTCTCAGAAAGCTTCTTTCCAGTTTTGAACGGAAGATATTTCCTTTTTCACCATAGCCCTCTATGGGCTTCCAAATATCCCTTTGCCAATTCCACAAGAACAGACTTAGCGAAGGGCTTCTTGAAGGGAAAGATGTAACTCTGTGAGATGAATTAAGAGAACACAGAGCAGTTTCTCAGAAAGCTTCTTTCCAGTTTTGAACGGAAGATATTTCCTTTTTCACCATAGCCCTCTATGGGCTTCCAAATATCCCTTTGCCAATTCCACAAGAACAGCCTTAGGGAAAGGCTTCTTGAAGAGAAAGCTGTAACTCTGTGAGATGAATTAACAGAACACAGGGGAGTTTCTCAGAAGGCTTCTTTCCAGTTTTGAACGGAAGATATTTCCTTTTTCACCATAGCCCTCTATGGGCTTCCAAATATCCCTTTGCCAATTCCACAAGAACAGCCTTAGCGAAAGGCTTCTTGAAGGGAAAGATGTAACTCTGTGAGATGAATTAACAGAACACAGAGCAGTTTCTCAGAAAGCTTCTTTCCAGTTTTGAACGGAAGATATTTCCTTTTTCACCATAGCCCTCTATGGGCTTCCAAATATCCCTTTGCCAATTCCACAAGAACAGCCTTAGCGAAAGGCTTCTTGAAGAGAAAGATGTAACTCTGTGAGATGAATTAACAGAACACAGAGCAGTTTCTCAGAAAGCTTCTTTCCAGTTTTGAACGGAAGATATTTCCTTTTTCACCATAGCCCTCTATGGGCTTCCAAATATCCCTTTGCCAATTCCACAAGAACAGCCTTAGCGAAAGGCTTCTTGAAGGGAAAGATGTAACTCTGTGAGATGAATTAACAGAACACAGAGCAGTTTCTCAGAAAGCTTCTTTCCAGTTTTGAACGGAAGATATTTCCTTTTTCACCATAGCCCTCTATGGGCTTCCAAATATCCCTTTGCCAATTCCACAAGAACAGCCTTAGCGAAGGGCTTCTTGAAGGGAAAGATGTAACTCTCTGAGATGAATTAACAGAACACAGAGCAGTTTCTCTGAAAGCTTCTTTCCAGTTTTGAACGGTAGATATTTCCTTTTTCACCAAAGCCCTCAATGGGCTTCCAAATATCCCTTTACAAATTCCACAAGAAAAGAGTTAGCGAAAGGTTTCTTGAAGGGAAAGATGTAACTCTGTGAGATGAATTAACAGAAAACAGAACAGTTTCTCAGAGAGTTTCTTTCCAGTTCTGAACGGAAGATATTTCCTTTTTCACCGTAGCCCTCTAAGGGTTTCCAAATATCCCTTTGCCAATTCCAAAAGAACAGCCTTAGCGAAAGGCTTCTTGAAGGGAAAGATGTAACTCTGTGAAATGAATTAACAGAACACAGAGCAGTTTCTCAGAAAGCTTCTTTCCAGTTTTGAACGGAAGATATTTGCTTTTTCACCATAGCCCTCTATGGGATTCCAAATATCCCTTTGCCAATTACACAAGAACAGCCTTAGGGAAAGGCTTCTTGAAGGGAAAGATGTAACTCTGTGAGATCAATTAACAGAACACAGAGCAGTTTCTCAGAAAGCTTCTTTCCAGTTTTGAACGGAAGATAATTCCTTTTTCACCATAGCCCTCTATGGGCTTCCAAATATCCCTTTGCCAATTCCACAAGAACAGCCTTAGCGAAAGGCTTCTTGAAGGGAAAGATGTAACTCTGTGAGATGAATTAACAGAACACTGAGCAGTTTCTCAGAAAGCTTCTTTCCAGTTTTGAACGGAAGATATTTCCTTTTTCACCAAAGCCCTCTATGGGCTTCCAAATATCCCTTTACCATTTCCACAAGAACAGCCTTAGCGAAAGTTTTCTTGAAGGGAAAGATGTAACTCTGTGAGATGAATTAACAGAAAACAGAACAGTTTCTCAGAAAGCTTGTTTCCAGTTTTGAACGGAAGATATTTCCTTTTTCACCATAGCCCTCTAAAGGTTTCCAAATATCCCTTTGCCAATTCCAAAAGAACAGCCTTCGCGAAAGGCTTCTTGAAGGGAAAGATGAAACTCAGTGAGATGAATTAACAGAACACAGAGCAGTTTCTCAGAAAGCTTCTTTACAGTTTTGAAGGGAAGATATTTCCTTATTCACCATAGCCCTCTATGGGCTTCCAAATATCCCTTTGCCAATTCCACAAGAAAGCCTTAGCGAAAGGCTTCTTGAAGAGAAAGATGTAACTCTGTGAGATGAATTAACAGAACACAGAGCAGTTTCTCAGAAAGCTTCTTTCCTGTTTTGAAAGGAAGATATTTCATTTTTCACCGTAGCCCTCTATGGGCTTCCAAATATCCCTTTGCCAATTCCACAAGAACAGCCTTAGCGAAAGGCTTCTTGAAGGGAAAGATGTAACTCTGTGAGATGAATTAACAGAACACAGAGCAGTTTCTCAGAAAGCTTCTTTCCAGTTTTGAACGGAAGATATTTCCTTTTTCACCATAGCCCTCTATGGGCTTCCAAATATCCCTTTGCCAATTCCACAAGAACAGCCTTAGCGAAAGGCTTCTTGAAGAGAAAGATGTAACTCTGTGAGATGAATTAACAGAACACAGAGCAGTTTCTCAGAAAGCTGCTTTCCAGTTTTGAACCGAAGATATTTCCTTTTTCACCATAGCCCTCTATGGGCTTCCAAATATCCCTTTGCTAATTCCACAAGAACAGCCTTAGCAAAAGGCTTCTTGAAGGGAAAGATGTAACTCTGTGAGATGAATTAACAGAACACAGAGCAGTTTCTCAGAAAGCTTCTTTCCAGTTTTAAACGGAAGATATTTCCTTTTTCACCCTAGCCCTCTATGGGCTTCCAAATATCCCTTTGCCAATTCCACAAGAACAGCCTTAGCGAAAGGCTTCTTGAAGGGAAAGATGTAACTCTGTGAGATGAATTAACAGAACACAGAGCAGTTTCTCAGAAAGCTTCTTTCCAGTTTTGAACGGAAGATATTTCCTTTTTCACCATAGCCCTGTATGGGCTTCCAAATATCCCTTTGCCAATTCCACAAGAACAGCCTTAGCGAAAGGTTTCTTGAAGGGAAAGATGTAACACTGTGAGATGAATTAACAGAACACAGAGCAGTTTCTCAGAAAGCTTCTTTCCAGTTTTGAACGGAAGATATTTCCTTTTTCACCATAGCCCTCTATGGGCTTCCAAATATCCCTTTACCAATTCCACAAGAACAGCCTTAGCGAAAGTTTTCTTGAAGGGAAAGATGTAACTCTGTGAGATGAATTAACAGAAAACAGAACAGTTTCTCAGAAAGCTTCTTTCCAGTTTTGAACGGAAGATATTTCCTTTTTCACCATAGCCCTCTAAGGGTTTCAAATTCCCCTTTGCCAATTCCAAAAGAACAGCCTTCGCGAAAGGCTTCTTGAAGGGAATGATGTAACTCTGTGAGATGAATTAACAGAACACAGAGCAGTTTCTCAGAAAGCTTCTTTCCAGTTTTGAACGGAAGATATTTCCTTATTCACCATAGCCCTCTATGGGCTTCCAAATATCCCTTTGCCAATTCCACAAGAACAGCCTTAGTGAAAGGCTTCTTGAAGAGAAAGATGTAACTCTGTGAGATGAATTAACAGAACACAGAGCAGCTTCTCAGAAAACTTCTTTCCAGTTTTGAAAGGAAGATATTTCCTTTTTCACCGTAGCCCTCTATGGGCTTCCAAATATCCCTTTGCCAATTCCACAAGAACAGCCTTAGCGAAAGGCTTCTTGAAGGGAAAGATGTAACTCTGTGAGATGAATTAACTGAACACAGGGCAGTTTCTCAGAAAGATTCTTTCCAGTTTTGAACGGAAGATATTTCCTTTTTCACCATAGCCCTCTATGGGCTTCCAAATATCCCTTTGCCAATTCCACAAGAACAGCCTTAGCGAAAGGCTTCTTGAAGGGAAAGATGTAACTCTGTGAGATGAATTAACAGAACACAGAGCAGTTTCTCAGAAAGCTTCTTTCCAGTTTTGAACGGAAGATATTTCCTTTTTCACCATAGCCCTCTATGGGCTTCCAAATATCCCTTTGCCAATTCCACAAGAACAGCCTTAGCGAAGGGCTTCTTGAAGGGAAAGATGTAACTCTGTGAGATGAATTAAGAGAACGCAGAGCAGTTTCTCAGAAAGCTTCTTTCCAGTTTTGAACGGAAGATATTTCCTTTTTCACCATAGCCCTCTATGGGCTTCCAAATATCCTTTTGCCAATTCCACAAGAACAGCCTTAGGGAAAGGCTTCTTGAAGAGAAAGATGTAACTCTGTGAGATGAATTAACAGAACACAGAGGAGTTTCTCAGAAAACTTCTTTCCAGTTTTGAACGGAAGATATTTCCTTTTTCACCATAGCCCTCTATGGGCTTCCAAATATCCCTTTGCCAATTCCACAAGAACAGCCTTAGCGAAAGGCTTCTTGAAGGGAAAGATGTAACTCTGTGAGACGAATTAACAGAACACACAGCAGTTTCTCAGAAAGCTTCTTTCCAGTTTTGAACGGAAGATATTTCCTTTTTCACCATAGCCCTCTATGGGCTTCCAAATATCCCTTTGCCAATTCCACAAGAACAGCCTTAGCGAAAGGCTTCTTGAAGAGAAAGATGTAACTCTGTGAGATGAATTAACAGAACACAGAGCAGTTTCTCAGAAAGCTTCTTTCCAGTTTTGAACGGAAGATATTTCCTTTTTCACCATAGCCCTCTATGGGCTTCCAAATATCCCTTTGCCAATTCCACAAGAACAGCCTTAGCGAAAGGCTTCTTGAAGGGAAAGATGTAACTCTGTGAGATGAATTAACAGAACACAGAGCAGTTTCTCAGAAAGCTTCTTTCCAGTTTTGAACGGAAGATATTTCCTTTTTCACCATAGCCCTCTATGGGCGTCCAAATATCCCTTTGCCAATTCCACAAGAACAGCCTTAGCGAAAGGCTTCTTGAAGGGAAAGATGTAACTCTGTGAGATGAATTAACAGAACATGGAGCGGTTTCTCAGAAAGCTTCTTTCCAGTTTTGAACGGAAGATA
The DNA here is from genome assembly GCF_047675955.1 of Chlorocebus sabaeus. Classification (NCBI taxonomy): domain Eukaryota; kingdom Metazoa; phylum Chordata; class Mammalia; order Primates; family Cercopithecidae; genus Chlorocebus; species Chlorocebus sabaeus. The sequence continues at coordinate 857,822 of NW_027327870.1, read as the reverse complement.
TTTCCTTTATCACCATAGCCCTCTACGGGCTTCCAAATATCCCATTGCCAATTCCACAAGAACAGCCTTAGCGAAAGGCTTCTTGAAGGGAAAGATATAACTCTGTCAGATGCATTAACAGAACACGGAGCAGTTTCTCAGAAAGCTTCTTTCCAGTTTTGAACGGAAGATATTTCCTTTTTCACCATAACCCTCTATGGGCTTCCAAATATCCCTTTGCCAATTCCACAAGAACAGCCTTAGCGAAAGGCTTCTTGAAGGGAAAGATGTAATTCTGTGAGATGAATTAACAGAACACAGAGCAGTTTCTCAGAAAGCTTCTTTCCAGTTTTGATCGGAATATATTTCCTATTTCACCGTTGCCCTCTATGGGCTTCCAAATATCCCTTTGCCAATTCCACAAGAACAGCCTTAGCGAAAGGCTTCTTGAAGGGAAAGATGTAACTCTGTGAGATGAATTAACAGAACACAGAGCAGTTTCTCAGAAAGCTTCTTTCCAGTTTTGAACGGAAGATATTTCCTTTTTCACCATAGCCCTCTATGGGCTTCCAAATATCCCTTTGCCAATTCCACAAGAACAGCCTTAGCGAAAGGCTTCTTGAAGGGAAAGATGTAATTCTGTGAGATGAATTAACAGAACACAGAGCGGTTTCTCAGAAAGTTTCTTTCCAGTTTTGAACGGAAGATATTTCCTTTTTCACCAGAGCCCTCTATGGGCTTCCAAATATCCCTTTACCAATTCCACAAGAACAGCCTTAGCGAAAGGCTTCTTGAAGGGAAAGATGTAACTCTGTGAGATGAATTAACAGAACACAGAGCAGTTTCTCAGAAAGCTTCTTTCCAGTTTTGAACGGAAGATATTTCCTATTTCACCATAGCCCTCTATGGGCTTCCAAATATCCCTTTGCCAATTCCACAAGAACAGCCTTAGCGAAAGGCTTCTTGAAGAGAAAGATGTAACTCTGTGAAATGAATTAACAGAACACAGAGCAGTTTCTCAGTAAGCTTCTTTCCAGTTTTGAACGGAAGATATTTCCTTTTTCACCATAGAACTCTAAGGGCTTCCAAATACCCCTTTGCTAATTCCACAAGAACAGCCTTAGCGAAAGGCTTCTTGAAGGGAAAGATGTAACTCTGTGAGATGAATTAACAGAACATAGAGCAGTTTCTCAGAAAGCTTCTTTCCAGTTTTGAACGGAAGATATTTCCTTTTTCACCATAGCCCTCTATGGGCACTCAAATATCCCTTTGCCAATTCCACAAGAACAGCCTTAGCGAAAGGCTTCTTGAAGGGAAAGATGTAACTCTGTGAGATGAATTAACAGAACACAGAGCAGTTTCTCAGAAAACTTCTTTCCAGTTTTGAACGGAAGATGTTTCCTTTATCACCATAGCCCTCTATGGGCTTCCAAATATCCCTTTGCCAATTCCACAAGAACAGCCTTAGCGAAAGGCTTCTTGAAGGGAAAGATGTAATTCTGTGAGATGAATTAACAGAACACAAAGCAGTTTCTCAGAAAGCTTCTTTCCAGTTTTGAACGGAAGATATTTCCTTTTTCACCGTAGCCCTCTATGGGCTTCCAAATATCCCTTTGCCAATTCCAAAAGAACAGCCTTAGCGAAAGGCTTCTTGAAGGGAAAGATGTAACTCTGTGAGATGAATTAACAGAACACAGAGCAGTTTCTCAGAAAGCTTCTTTCCAGTTTTGAACGGAAGGTAATTCCTTTTTCACCATAGCCCTCTATGGGCTTCCAAATATCCCTTTGCCAATTCCACAAGAACAGCCTTAGCGAAAGGCTTCTTGAAGGGAAAGATGTAACTCTGTGAGATGAATTAACAGAACACAGAGCAGTTTCTCAGAAAGCTTCTTTCCAGTTTTGAACGGAAGATATTTCCTTTTTCACCAAAGCCCTCTATGGGCTTCCAAATATCCCTTTGCCAATTCCACAAGAACAGCCTTAGCGAAAGGCTTCTTGAAGAGAAAGATGTAACTCTGTGAGATGAATTAACAGAACACAGAGCAGTTTCTCAGAAAGCTTCTTTCCAGTTTTGAAAGGAAGATATTTCCTTTTTCACCGTAGCCCTCTATGGGCTTCCAAATATCCCTTTGCCAATTCCACAAGAACAGCCTTAGCGAAAGGCTTCTTGAAGGGAAAGATGTAACTCTGTGAGATGAATTAACAGAACACAGAGCAGTTTCTCAGAAAGTTTCTTTCCAGTTTTGAACGGAAGATATTTCCTTTTTCACCATAGCCCTCTATGGGCTTCCAAATATCCCTTTGCCAATTCCACAAGAACAGCCTTAGCGAAAGGCTTCTTGAAGAGAAAGATGTAACTCTGTGAGATGAATTAACAGAACACAGAGCAGTTTCTCAGAAAGCTGCTTTCCAGTTTTGAAACGAAGATATTTCGTTTTTCACCATAGCCCTCTATGGGCTTCCAAATATCCCTTTGCTAATTCCACAAGAACAGCCTTAGCGAAAGGCTTCTTGAAGGGAAAGATGTAACTCTGTGAGATGAATTAACAGAACACAGAGCAGTTTCTCAGAAAGCTTCTTTCCAGTTTTAAACGGAAGATATTTCCTTTTTCACCATAGCCCTCTATGGGCTTCCAAGTATCCCTTTGCCAATTCCACAAGAACAGCCTTAGCGAAAGGCTTCATGAAGGGAAAGATGTAACTCTGTGAGATGAATTAACAGAACACAGAGCAGTTTCTCAGAAAGCTTCTTTCCAGTTTTGAACGGAAGATATTTCCTTTTTCACCATAGCCCTCTATGGGCTTCCAAATATCCCTTTGCAAATTCCACAAGAACAGCCTTAGCGAAAGGCTTCTTGAAGGGAAAGATGTAACTCTGTGAGATGAATTAACAGAACACAGAGCAGTTTCTCAGAAAGCTTCTTTCCAGTTTTGAACGGAAGATATTTCCTTTTTCACCATAGCCCTCTATGGGTGTCCAAATATCCCTTTGCCAATTCCACAAGAACAGCCTTAGCGAAAGGCTTCTTGAAGGGAAAGATGTAACTCTGTGAGATGAATTAACAGAACATGGAGCGGTTTCTCAGAAAGCTTCTTTCCAGTTTTGAACGGAAGATATTTCCTTTATCACCATAGCCCTCTACGGGCTTCCAAATATCCCATTGCCAATTCCACAAGAACAGCCTTAGCGAAAGGCTTCTTGAAGGGAAAGATATAACTCTGTGAGATGCATTAACAGAACACGGAGCAGTTTCTCAGAAAGCTTCTTTCCAGTTTTGAACGGAAGATATTTCCTTTTTCACCATAACCCTCTATGGGCTTCCAAATATCCCTTTGCCAATTCCACAAGAACAGCCTTAGCGAAAGGCTTCTTGAAGGGAAAGATGTAATTCTGTGAGATGAATTAACAGAACACAGAGCAGTTTCTCAGAAAGCTTCTTTCCAGTTTTGATCGGAATATATTTCCTATTTCACCGATGCCCTCTATGGGCTTCCAAATATCCCTTTGCCAATTCCACAAGAACAGCCTTAGCGAAAGGCTTCTTGAAGGGAAAGATGTAACTCTGTGAGATGAATTAACAGAACACAGAGCAGTTTCTCAGAAAGCTTCTTTCCAGTTTTGAACGGAAGATATTTCCTTTTTCACCATAGACCTCTATGGGCTTCCAAATATCCCTTTGCCAATTCCACAAGAACAGCCTTAGCGAAAGGCTTCTTGAAGGGAAAGATGTAATTCTGTGAGATGAATTAACAGAACACAGAGCGGTTTCTCAGAAAGTTTCTTTCCAGTTTTGAACGGAAGATATTTCCTTTTTCACCATAGCCCTCTATGGGCTTCCAAATATCCCTTTACCAATTCCACAAGAACAGCCTTAGCGAAAGGCTTCTTGAAGGGAAAGATGTAACTCTGTGAGATGAATTAACAGAACACAGAGCAGTTTCTCAGAAAGCTTCTTTCCAGTTTTGAACGGAAGATATTTCCTTTTTCACCATAGCCCTCTATGGGCGTCCAAATATCCCTTTGCCAATTCCACAAGAACAGCCTTAGCGAAAGGCTTCTTGAAGGGAAAGATGTAACTCTGTGAGATGAATTAACAGAACATGGAGCGGTTTCTCAGAAAGCTTCTTTCCAGTTTTGAACGGAAGATATTTCCTTTATCACCATAGCCCTCTACGGGCTTCCAAATATCCCATTGCCAATTCCACAAGAACAGCCTTAGCGAAAGGCTTCTTGAAGGGAAAGATATAACTCTGTGAGATGCATTAACAGAACACGGAGCAGTTTCTCAGAAAGCTTCTTTCCAGTTTTGAACGGAAGATATTTCCTATTTCACCATAGCCCTCTATGGGCTTCCAAATATCCCTTTGCCAATTCCACAAGAACAGCCTTAGCGAAAGGCTTCTTGAAGAGAAAGATGTAACTCTGTGAAATGAATTAACAGAACACAGAGGAGTTTCTCAGTAAGCTTCTTTCCAGTTTTGAACGGAAGATATTTCCTTTTTCACCATAGAACTCTAAGGGCTTCCAAATACCCCTTTGCTAATTCCACAAGAACAGCCTTAGCGAAAGGCTTCTTGAAGGGAAAGATGTAACTCTGTGAGATGAATTAACAGAACATAGAGCAGTTTCTCAGAAAGCTTCTTTCCAGTTTTGAACGGAAGATATTTCCTTTTTCACCATAGCCCTCTATGGGCTCTCAAATATCCCTTTGCCAATTCCACAAGAACAGCCTTAGCGAAAGGCTTCTTGAAGGGAAAGATGTAACTCTGTGAGATGAATTAACAGAACACAGAGCAGTTTCTCAGAAAACTTCTTTCCAGTTTTGAACGGAAGATGTTTCCTTCATCACCATAGCCCTCTATGGGCTTCCAAATATCCCTTTGCCAATTCCACAAGAACAGCCTTAGCGAAAGGCTTCTTGAAGGGAAAGATGTAACTCTGTGAGATGAATTAACAGAACACAGAGCAGTTTCTCAGAAAGTTTCTTTCCAGTTTTGAACGGAAGATATTTCCTTTTTCACCATAGCCCTCTATGGGCTTCCAAATATCCCTTTACCAATTCCACAAGAACAGCCTTAGCAAAAGGCTTCTTGAAGGGAAAGATGTAACTCTGTGAGATGAATTAACAGAACACAGAGCAGTTTCGCAGAAAGCTTCTTTCCAGTTTTGAACGGAAGATATTTCCTATTTCACCATAGCCCTCTATGGGCTTCCAAATATCCCTTTGCCAATTCCACAAGAACAGCCTTAGCGAAAGGCTTCTTGAAGGGAAAGATGTAACTCTGTGAGATGAATTAACAGAACATGGAGCGGTTTCTCAGAAAGCTTCTTTCCAGTTTTGAACGGAAGATATTTCCTTTATCACCATAGCCCTCTACGGGCTTCCAAATATCCCATTGCCAATTCCACAAGAACAGCCTTAGCGAAAGGCTTCTTGAAGGGAAAGATATAACTCTGTGAGATGCATTAACAGAACACGGAGCAGTTTCTCAGAAAGCTTCTTTCCAGTTTTGAACGGAAGATATTTCCTTTTTCACCATAACCCTCTATGGGCTTCCAAATATCCCTTTGCCAATTCCACAAGAACAGCCTTAGCGAAAGGCTTCTTGAAGGGAAAGATGTAATTCTGTGAGATGAATTAACAGAACACAGAGCAGTTTCTCAGAAAGCTTCTTTCCAGTTTTGATCGGAATATATTTCCTATTTCACCGATGCCCTCTATGGGCTTCCAAATATCCCTTTGCCAATTCCACAAGAACAGCCTTAGCGAAAGGCTTCTTGAAGGGAAAGATGTAACTCTGTGAGATGAATTAACAGAACACAGAGCAGTTTCTCAGAAAGCTTCTTTCCAGTTTTGAACGGAAGATATTTCCTTTTTCACAATAGCCCTCTATGGGCTTCCAAATATCCCTTTGCCAATTCCACAAGAACAGCCTTAGCGAAAGGCTTCTTGAAGGGAAAGATGTAATTCTGTGAGATGAATTAACAGAACACAGAGCGGTTTCTCAGAAAGTTTCTTTCCAGTTTTGAACGGAAGATATTTCCTTTTTCACCATAGCCCTCTATGGGCTTCCAAATATCCCTTTACCAATTCCACAAGAACAGCCTTAGCGAAAGGCTTCTTGAAGGGAAAGATGTAACTCTGTGAGATGAATTAACAGAACACAGAGCAGTTTCTCAGAAAGCTTCTTTCCAGTTTTGAACGGAAGATATTTCCTTTTTCACCATAGCCCTCTATGGGCTTCCAAATATCCCTTTGCCAATTCCACAAGAACAGCCTTAGCGAAAGGCTTCTTGAAGAGAAAGATGTAACTCTGTGAAATGAATTAACAGAACACAGAGCAGTTTCTCAGTAAGCTTCTTTCCAGTTTTGAACGGAAGATATTTCCTTTTTCACCATAGAACTCTAAGGGCTTCCAAATAAACCTTTGCTAATTCCACAAGAACAGCCTTAGCGAAAGGCTTCTTGAAGGGAAAGATGTAACTCTGTGAGATGAATTAACAGAACATAGAGCAGTTTCTCAGAAAGCTTCTTTCCAGTTTTGAACGGAAGATATTTCCTTTTTCACCATAGCCCTCTATGGGCTCTCAAATATCCCTTTGCCAATTCCACAAGAACAGCCTTAGCGAAAGGCTTCTTGAAGGGAAAGATGTAACTCTGTGAGATGAATTAACAGAACACAGAGCAGTTTCTCAGAAAACTTCTTTCCAGTTTTGAACGGAAGATGTTTCCTTTATCACCATAGCCCTCTATGGGCTTCCAAATATCCCTTTGCCAATTCCACAAGAACAGCCTTAGCGAAAGGCTTCTTGAAGGGAAAGATGTAACTCTGTGAGATGAATTAACAGAAGACAGAGCAGTTTCGCAGAAAGCTTCTTTCCAGTTTTGAACGGAAGATATTTCCTATTTCACCATAGCCCTCTATGGGCTTCCAAATATCCCTTTGCCAATTCCACAAGAACAGCCTTAGCGAAAGGCTTCTTGAAGAGAAAGATGTAACTCTGTGACATGAATTAACAGAACACAGAGCTGTTTCTCAGAAAGCTTCTTTCCAGTTTTGAACGGAAGATATTTCCTTTTTCACCATAGCCCTCTATGGGCTTCCAAATACCCCTTTGCTAATTCCACAAGAACAGCCTTAGCGAAAGGCTTCTTGAAGGGAAAGATGTAACTCTGTGAGATGAATTAACAGAACACAGAGCAGTTTCTCAGAAAGCTTCTTTCCAGTTTTGAACGGAAGATATTTCCTTTTTCACCATAGCCCTCTATGGGCTCTCAAATATCCCTTTTCCAATTCCACAAGAACAGCCTTAGCGAAAGGCTTCTTGAAGGGAAAGATGTAACTCTGTGAGATGAATTAACAGAACACAGAGCAGTTTCTCAGAAAACTTCTTTCCAGTTTTGAACCGAAGATGTTTCCTTTATCACCATAGCCCTCTATGGGCTTCCAAATATCCCTTTGCCAATTCCACAAGAACAGCCTTAGCGAAAGGCTTCTTGAAGGGAAAGATGTAACTCTGTGAGATGAATTAACAGAACACAGAGCAGTTTCTCAGAAAGCTTCTTTCCAGTTTTGAACGGAAGATATTTCCTATTTCACCGTAGCCCTCTATGGGCTTCCAAATATCCCTTTGCCAATTCCACAAGAACAGCCTTAGCGAAAGGCTTCTTGAAGGGAAAGATGTAAGTCTGTGAGATGAATTAACAGAACACAGAGCAGTTTCTCAGAAAGCTTCTTTCCAGTTTTGAACGGAAGATATTTCCTTTTTCACCATAGCCCTCTATGGGCTTCCAAATATCCCTTTTCCAATTCCACAAGAACAGCCTTAGCGAAAGGCTTCTTGAAGGGAAAGATGTAACTCTGTGAGATGAATTAACAGAACACAGAGCAATTTCTCAGAAAGCTTCTTTCCAGTTTTGAACGGAAGATATTTCCTTTTTCACGATAGCCCTCTATTGGCTTCCAAATATCCCTTTGCCAATTCCAAAAGAACAGCCTTAGCGAAAGGCTTCTTGAAGGGAAAGATGTAACTCTGTGAGATGAATTAACAGAACACAGAGCAGTTTCTCAGAAATCTTCTTTCCAGTTTTGAACGGAAGATATTTCCTTTTTCACCATAGCCCTCTATGGGCTTCCAAATATCCCTTTGCCAATTCCACAAGAACAGCCTTAGCGAAAGGCTTCTTGAAGAGAAAGATGTAACTCTGTGAGATGAATTAACAGAACACAGAGCAGTTTCTCAGAAAGCTTCTTTCCAGTTTTGAACGGAAGATATTTCCTTTTTCACCATAGCCCTCTATGGGCTTCCAAATATCCCTTTGCCAATTCCACAAGAACAGCCTTAGCGAAAGGCTTCTTGAAGGGAAAGATGTAACTCTGTGAGATGAATTAACAGAACACAGAGGAGTTTCTCAGAAATCTTCTTTCCAGTTTTGTACGGAAGATATTTCCTTTTTCACCATAGCCCTCTATGGGCTTCCAAATATCCCTTTGCCAATTCCACAAAAACAGCCTTAGCGAAAGGCTTCTTGAAGGGAAAGATGTAACTCTGTGAGATGAATTAACAGAACACAGAGCAGTTTCTCAGAAAGCTTCTTTCCAGTTTTGAACGGAAGATATTTCCTTTTTCACCATAGCCCTCTATGGGCTTCCAAATATCCCTTTTCCAATTCCACAAGAACAGCCTTAGCGAAAGGCTTCTTGAAGGGAAAGATGTAACTCTGTGAGATGAATTAACAGAACACAGAGCAATTTCTCAGAAAGCTTCTTTCCAATTTTGAACGGAAGATATTTCCTTTTTCACCATAGCCCTCTATGGGCTTCCAAATATCCCTTTCCCAATTCCAAAAGAACAGCCTTAGCGAAAGGCTTCTTGAAGGGAAAGATGTAACTCTGTGAGATGAATTAACAGAACACAGAGCAGTTTCTCAGAAAGCTTCTTTCCAGTTTTGAACGGAAGATATTTCCTTTTTCACCATAGCCCTCTATGGGCTTCCAAATATCCCTTTGCCAATTCCACAAGAACAGCCTTAGCGAAAGGCTTCTTGAAGAGAAAGATGTAACTCTGTGAGATGAATTAACAGAACACAGAGCAGTTTCTCAGAAAGCTTCTTTCCAGTTTTGAACGGAAGATATTTCCTTTTTCACCATAGCCCTCTATGGGCTTCCAAATATCCCTTTGCCAATTCCACAAGAACAGCCTTAGCGAAAGGCTTCTTGAAGGGAAAGATGTAACTCTGTGAGATGAATTAACAGAACACAGAGCAGTTTCTCAGAAAGCTTCTTTCCAGTTTTGAACGGAAGATATTTCCTTTTTCACCATAGCCCTCTATGGGCTTCCAAATATCCCTTTGCCAATTCCACAAGAACAGCCTTAGCGAAAGGCTTCTTGAAGGGAAAGATGTAACTCTTTGAGATGAATTAACAGAACACAGAGCAGTTTCTCAGAAAGCTTCTTTCCAGTTTTGAACGGAAGATATTTACTTTTTCACCATAGCCCTCTATGGGCTTCCAAATATCCCTTTGCCAATTCCACAAGAACAGCCTTAGCGAAAGGCTTCTTGAAGGGAAAGATGTAACTCTGTGAGATGAATTAACAGAACACAGAGCAGTTTCTCAGAAAGATTCTTTCCAGTTTTGAACGGAAGATATTTCCTTTTTCACCATAGCCCTCTTTGGGTTTCCAAATATCCCTTTGCCAATTCCACAAGAACAGCCTTAGCGAAAGGCTTCTTGAAGAGAAAGATGTAACTCTGTGAGATGAATTAACAGAACAGAGAGGAGTTTCTCAGAAAGCTTCTTTCCAGTTTTGAACGGAAGATATTTCCTTTTTCACCATAGCCCTGTAAGGGCTTCCAAATATCCCTTTGCTAATTCCACAAGAACAGCCTTAGCGAAAGGCTTCTTGAAAGGAAAGATGTAACTCTGTGAGATGAATTAACAGAACATAGAGCAGTTTCTCAGAAAGCTTCTTTCCAGTTTTGAACGGAAGATATTTCCTTTATCACCATAGCCCTCTATGGGCTTCCAAATATCCCTTTGCCAATTCCACAAGAACAGCCTTAGCGAAAGGCTTCTTGAAGGGAAAGATGTAACTCTATGAGATGCATTAACAGAACACGGAGCAGATTCTCAGAAAGCTTCTTTCCAGTTTTGAAGGGAAGATATTTCCTTTTTCACCATAGCCCTCTATGGGCTTCCAAATATCCCTTTGCCAATTCCACAAGAACAACCTTAGCGAAAGGCTTCTTGAAGGGAAAGATGTAACTCTGTGAGATGAATTAACAGAACACAGAGCAGTTTCTCAGAAAGCCTCTTTCCAGTTTTGAACGGAAGATATTTCCTTTTTCACCATAGCCCTCTATGGGCTTCCAAATATCCCTTTGCCAATTCCACAAGAACAGCCTTAGCGAAAGGCTTCTTGAAGGGAAAGATGTAACTCTGTGAGATGAATTAACAGAACACAGAGCAGTTTCTCTGAAAGGTTCTTTCCAGTTTTGAACGGAAGATATTTCCTTTTTCACCAAAGCCCTCAATGGGCTTCCAAATATCCCTTTACCAATTCCACAAGAACAGAGTTAGCGAAAGGTTTCTTGAAGGGAAAGATGTAACTCTGTGAGATGAATTAACAGAAAACAGAACAGTTTCTCAGAAAGTTTCTTTCCAGTTTTGAACGGAAGATATTTCCTTTTTCACCACAGCCCTCTAAGGGTTTCCAAATATCCCTTTGCCAATTCCAAAAGAACAGCCTTAGCGAAAGGTTTCTTGAAGGGAAAGATGTAACTCTGTGAGATGAATTAACAGAACACAGAGCAGTTTCTCAGAAAGCTTCTTTCCAGATTTGAACGGAAGATATTTGCTTTTTCACCATAGCCCTCTATTTGCTTCCAAATATCCCTTTGCCAATTCCACAAGAACAGCCTTAGCGAAAGGCTTCTTGAAGGGAAAGATGTAACTCTGTGAGATGAATTAACAGAACACAGAGCAGTTTCTCAGAAAGCTTCTTTCCAGTTTTGAACGGAAGATATTTCCTTTTTCACCATAGCCCTCTATGGGCTTCCAAATATCCCTTTGCCAATTCCACAAGAACAGCCTTTGCAAAAGGCTTCTTGAAGGGAAAGATGTAACTCTGTGAGATGAATTAACAGATCACAGAGCAGTTTCTCAGAAAGCTTCTTTCCAGTTTTGAACGGAAGATATTTTCTTTTTCACCATAGCCCTCTATGGGCTTCCAAATATCCCTTTGCCAATTCCACCAGAACAGCCTTAGCGAAAGGCTTCTTGAAGAGAAAGATGTAACTCTGTGAGATGTATTAACAGAACACAGAGCAGTTTCTCAGAAAGCTTCTTTCCAGTTTTGAACGGAAGATATTTCCTTTTTCACCATAGCCCTCTATGGGCTTCCAAATATCCCTTTGCCAATTCCACAAGAACAGCCTTAGCGAAAGGCTTCTTGAAGGGAAAGATGTAACTCTGTGAGATGAATTAACAGAACACAGAGGAGTTTCTCAGAAAGCTTCTTTCCAGTTTTGAACGGAAGATATTTCCTTTTTCACCATAGCCCTCTATGGGCTTCCAAATATCCCTTTGCCAATTCCACAAGAACAGCCTTAGCGAAAGGCTTCTTGAAGGGAAAGATGTAACTCTGTGAGATGAATTAACAGAACACAGAGCAGTTTCTCAGAAAGCTTCTTTCAAGTTTTGAACGGAAGATATTTCCTTTTTCACCATAGCCCTCTATGGGCTTCCAAATATCCCTTTGCCAATTCCACAAGAACAGCCTTAGCGAAAGGCTTCTTGAAGGGAAAGATGTAACTGTGTGAGATGAATTAACAGAACACAGGGCAGTTTCTCAGAAAGCTTCTTTCCAGTTTTGAAGGGAAGATATTTCCTTTTTCACCATAGCCCTCTATGGGCTTCCAAATATCCCTTTGCCAATTCCACAAGAACAGCCTTAGCGAAAGGCTTCTTGAAGGGAAAGATGTAACTCTGTGAGATGAATTAACAGAACACAGAGCAGTTTCTCAGAAAGCTTCTTTCAGTTTTGAACGGAAGATATTTCCTTTTTCACCATAGCCCTCTATGGGCTTCCAAATATCCCTTTGCCAATTCCACAAGAACAGCCTTAGCGAAAGGCTTCTTGAAGGGAAAGATGTAACTCTGTGAGATGAATTAACAGAACACAGAGCAGTTTCTCAGAAAGCTTCTTTCCAGTTTTGAACGGAAGATATTTCCTTTTTCACCAAAGCCCTCTATGGGCTTCCAAATATCCCTTTACCAATTCCACAAGAACAGCCTTAGCGAAAGTTTTCTTGAAGGGAATGATGTAACTCTGTGAGATGAATTAAGAGAACACAGAGCAGTTTCTCAGAAAGCTTCTTTCCAGTTTTGAAAGGAAGATATTTCCTTTTTCACCGTAGCCCTCTATGGGCTTCCAAATATCCCTTTGCCAATTCCACAAGAACAGCCTTAACGATAGGCTTCTTGAAGGGAAAGATGTAACTCTGTGAGATGAATTAACAGAACACAGAGCAGTTTCTCAGAAAGATTCTTTCCAGTTTTGAACGGAAGATATTTCCTTTTTCACCATAGCCCTCTTTGGGTTTCCAAATATCCCTTTGCCAATTCCACATGAACAGCCTTAGCGAAAGGCTTCTTGAAGAGAAAGATGTAACTCTGTGAGATGAATTAACAGAACAGAGAGGAGTTTCTCAGAAAGCTTCTTTCCAGTTTTGAACGGAAGATATTTCCTTTTTCACCATAGCCCTGTAAGGGCTTCCAAATATCCCTTTGCTAATTCCACAAGAACAGCCTTAGCGAAAGGCTTCTTGAAAGGAAAGATGTAACTCTGTGAGATGAATTAACAGAACATAGAGCAGTTTCTCAGAAAGCTTCTTTCCAGTTTTGAACGGAAGATATTTCCTTTATCACCATAGCCCTCTATGGGCTTCCAAATATCCCTTTGCCAATTCCACAAGAACAGCCTTAGCGAAAGGCTTCTTGAAGGGAAAGATGTAACTCTATGAGATGCATTAACAGAACACGGAGCAGATTCTCAGAAAGCTTCTTTCCAGTTTTGAAGGGAAGATATTTCCTTTTTCACCATAGCCCTCTATGGGCTTCCAAATATCCCTTTGCCAATTCCACAAGAACAACCTTAGCGAAAGGCTTCTTGAAGGGAAAGATGTAACTCTGTGAGATGAATTAACAGAACACAGAGCAGTTTCTCAGAAAGCCTCTTTCCAGTTTTGAACGGAAGATATTTCCTTTTTCACCATAGCCCTCTATGGGCTTCCAAATATCCCTTTGCCAATTCCACAAGAACAGCCTTAGCGAAAGGCTTCTTGAAGGGAAAGATGTAACTCTGTGAGATGAATTAACAGAACACAGAGCAGTTTCTCTGAAAGGTTCTTTCCAGTTTTGAACGGAAGATATTTCTTTTTTCACCAAAGCCCTCAATGGGCTTCCAAATATCCCTTTACCAATTCCACAACAACAGAGTTAGCGAAAGGTTTCTTGAAGGGAAAGATGTAACTCTGTGAGATGAATTAACAGAAAACAGAACAGTTTCTCAGAAAGTTTCTTTCCAGTTTTGAACGGAAGATATTTCCTTTTTCACCATAGCCCTCTAAGGGTTTCCAAATATCCCTTTGCCAATTCCAAAAGAACAGCCTTAGCGAAAGGCTTCTTGAAGGGAAAGATGTAACTCTGTGAGATGAATTAACAGAACACAGAGCAGTTTCTCAGAAAGCTTCTTTCAAGTTTTGAACGGAAGATATTTCCTTTTTCACCATAGCCCTCTATGGGCTTCCAAATATCCCTTTGCCAATTCCACAAGAACAGCCTTAGCGAAAGGCTTCTTGAAGGGAAAGATGTAACTGTGTGAGATGAATTAACAGAACACAGGGCAGTTTCTCAGAAAGCTTCTTTCCAGTTTTGAAGGGAAGATATTTCCTTTTTCACCATAGCCCTCTATGGGCTTCCAAATATCCCTTTGCCAATTCCACAAGAACAGCCTTAGCGAAAGGCTTCTTGAAGGGAAAGATGTAACTCTGTGAGATGAATTAACAGAACACAGAGCAGTTTCTCAGAAAGCTTCTTTCCAGTTTTGAACGGAAGGTATTTCCTTTTTCACCATAGCCCTCAAAGGGCTTCCAAATATCCCTTTGCCTACTCCACAAGAGCAGCCTTAGCGAAAGGCTTCTTGAAGGGAAAGATGTAACTCTGTGAGATGAATTAACAGAACACAGAGCGTTTTCTCAGAAAGCTTCTTTCCAGTTTTGAACGGAAGATATTTCCTTTTTCACCATAGCCCTCTATGGGCTTCCAAATATCCCTTTGCCAATTCCACAAGAACAGCCTTAGCGAAAGGCTTCTTGAAGGGAAAGATGTAACTCTGTGAGATGAATTAACAGAACACAGAGCAGTTTCTCAGAAAGCTTCTTTCAAGTTTTGAACGGAAGATATTTCCTTTTTCACCATAGCCCTCTATGGGCTTCCAAATATCCCTTTGCCAATTCCACAAGAACAGCCTTAGCGAAAGGCTTCTTGAAGGGAAAGATGTAACTCTGTGAGATGAATTAACAGAACACTGGGCAGTTTCTCAGAAAGCTTCTTTCCAGTTTTGAAGGGAAGATATTTCCTTTTTCACCATAGCCCTCTATGGGCTTCCAAATATCCCTTTGCCAATTCCACAAGAACAGCCTTAGCGAAAGGCTTCTTGAAGGGAAAGATGTAACTCTGTGAGATGAATTAACAGAACACAGAGCAGTTTCTCAGAAAGCTTCTTTCCAGTTTTGAACGGAAGGTATTTCCTTTTTCACCATAGCCCTCTAACGGCTTCCAAATATCCCTTTGCCTACTCCACAAGAGCAGCCTTAGCGAAAGGCTTCTTGAAGGGAAAGATGTAACTCTGTGAGATGAATTAACAGAACACAGAGCAGTTTCTCAGAAAGCTTCTTTCTAGTTTTGAACGGAAGATATTTCCTTTTTCACCATAGCCCTCTATGGGCTTCCAAATATCCCTTTGCCAATTCCACAAGAACAGCCTTAGCGAAAGGCTTCTTGAAGAGAAAGATGTAACTCTGTGAGATGAATTAACAGAACACAGATCAGTTTCTCAGAAAGCTTCTTTCCAGTTTTGAACGGAAGATATTTCCTTTTTCACCATAGCCCTCTAAGGGCTTCCAAATATCCCTTTGCCAATTCCACAAGAACAGCCTTAGCGAAAGGCTTCTTGAAGGGAAAGATGTAACTCTGTGAGATGAATTAACAGAACACAGGGCAGTTTCTCAGAAAGCTTCTTTCCAGTTTTGAAGGGAAGATATTTCCTTTTTCACCATAGCCCTCTATGGGCTTCCAAATATCCCTTTGCCAATTCCACAAGAACAGCCTTAGCGAAAGGCTTCTTGAAGGGAAAGATGTAACTCTGTGAGATGAATTAACAGAACACAGAGCAGTTTCTCAGAAAGCTTCTTTCCAGTTTTGAACGGAAGGTATTTCCTTTTTCACCATAGCCCTCTAACGGCTTCCAAATATCCCTTTGCCTACTCCACAAGAGCAGCCTTAGCGAAAGGCTTCTTGAAGGGAAAGATGTAACTCTGTGAGATGAATTAACAGAACACAGAGCAGTTTCTCAGAAAGCTTCTTTCCAGTTTTGAACGGAAGATATTTCCTTTTTCACCATAGCCCTCTATGGGCTTCCAAATATCCCTTTGCCAATTCCACAAGAACAGCCTTAGCGAAAGGCTTCTTGAAGAGAAAGATGTAACTCTGTGAGATGAATTAACAGAACACAGATCAGTTTCTCAGAAAGCTTCTTTCCAGTTTTGAACGGAAGATATTTCCTTTTTCACCATAGCCCTCTATGGGCTTCCAAATATCCCTTTCCCAATTCCACAAGAACAGCCTTAGCGAAAGGCTTCTTGAAGGGAAAGATGTAACTCTGTGAGATGAATTAACAGAACACAGAGCAGTTTCTCAGAAAGCTTCTTTCCAGTTTTGAACGGAAGATATTTCCTTTTTCACCATAGCCCACTATGGCCTTCCAAATATTCCTTTGCCAATTCTACAAGAACAGTCTTAGCGAAAGGATTCTTGAAGGGAAAGATGTAACTCTGTGAGATGAATTAACAGAACACAGAGCAGTTTCTCAGAAAGCTTCTTTCCAGTTCTGAACGGAAGATAATTCCTTTTTCACCATAGCCCTCTATGGGCTTCCAAATATCCCTTTGCCAATTCCACAAGAACAGCCTTAGCGAAAGGCTTCTTGAAGGGAAAGATGTAACTCTGTGAGATGAATTAACAGAACACAGAGCAGTTTCTCAGAAAGCTTCTTTCCAGTTTTGAACGGAAGATATTTCCTTTTTCACCATAGCCCACTATGGCCTTCCAAATATTCCTTTGCCAATTCCACAAGAACAGTCTTAGCGAAAGGCTTCTTGAAGGGAAAGATGTAACTCTGTGAGATGAATTAACAGAACACAGAGCAGTTTCTCAGAAAGCTTCTTTCCAGTTTTGAACGGAAGATATTTCCTTTTTCACCAAAGCCCTCTATGATCTTCCAAATATCCCTTTACCAATTCCACAAGAACAGCCTTAGCGAAAGTTTTCTTGAAGGGAATGATGTAACTCTGTGAGATGAATTAAGAGAACACAGAGCAGTTTCTCAGAAAGCTTCTTTCCAGTTTTGAAAGGAAGATATTTCCTTTTTCACCGTAGCCCTCTATGGGCTTCCAAATATCCCTTTGCCAATTCCACAAGAACAGCCTTAGCGAAAGGCTTCTTGAAGGGAAAGATGTAACTCTGTGAGATGAATTAACAGAACACAGAACAGTTTCTCAGAAAGCTTCTTTCCAGTTTTGAACGGAAGATATTTCCTTTTTCACCAAAGCCCTCTATGGGCTTCCAAATATCCCTTTGCCAATTCCACAAGAACAGCCTTAGCGAAAGGCTTCTTGAAGGGAAAGATGTAACTCTGTGAGATGAATTAACAGAACACAGAGCAGTTTCTCAGAAAGCTTCTTTCCAGTTTTGAACGGAAGATATTTCCTTTTTCACCATAGCCCTCTATGCGCTTCCAAATATCCCTTTGCCAATTCCACAAGAACAGCCTTAGCGAAAGGCTTCTTGAAGGGAAAGATGTAACTCTGTGAGATGAATTAACAGAACACAGAGCAGTTTCTCAGAAAGCTTCTTTCAAGTTTTGAACGGAAGATATTTCCTTTTTCACCATAGCCCTCTATGGGCTTCCAAATATCCCTTTGCCAATTCCACAAGAACAGCCTTAGCGAAAGGCTTCTTGAAGGGAAAGATGTAACTCTGTGAGATGAATTAACAGAACACAGGGCAGTTTCTCAGAAAGCTTCTTTCCAGTTTTGAAGGGAAGATATTTCCTTTTTCACCATAGCCCTCTATGGGCTTCCAAATATCCCTTTGCCAATTCCACAAGAACAGCCTTAGCGAAAGGCTTCTTGAAGGGAAAGATGTAACTCTGTGAGATGAATTAACAGAACACAGAGC
The DNA here is from genome assembly GCF_047675955.1 of Chlorocebus sabaeus. NCBI lineage: Eukaryota > Metazoa > Chordata > Mammalia > Primates > Cercopithecidae > Chlorocebus > Chlorocebus sabaeus. The sequence continues at coordinate 840,320 of NW_027327870.1, read as the reverse complement.
AGTTTCTCAGAAAGCTTCTTTCCAGTTTTGAACGGAAGGTATTTCCTTTTTCACCATAGCCCTCTAACGGCTTCCAAATATCCCTTTGCCTACTCCACAAGAGCAGCCTTAGCGAAAGGCTTCTTGAAGGGAAAGATGTAACTCTGTGAGATGAATTAACAGAACACAGAGCGTTTTCTCAGAAAGCTTCTTTCCAGTTTTGAACGGAAGGTATTTCCTTTTTCACCATAGCCCTCTATGGGCTTCCAAATATCCCTTTGACAATTCCACAAGAACAGCCTTAGCGAAAGGCTTCTTGAAGGGAAAGATGTAACTCTGTGAGATGAATTAACAGAACACAGAGCAGTTTCTCAGAAAGCTTCTTTCCAGTTTTGAACGGAAGATATTTCCTTTTTCACCATAGCCCTCTATGGGCCTCCAAATATCCCTTTGCCAATTCCACAAGAACAGCCTTAGCGAAAGGCTTCTTGAAGGGAAAGATGTAACTCTGTGAGATGAATTAACAGAACACAGAGCAGTTTCTCAGAAAGCTTCTTTCCAGTTTTGAACGGAAGATATTTCCTTTTTCACCATAGCCCTCTATGGGCTTCCAAATATCCCTTTGCCAATTCCACAAGAACAGCCTTAGCGAAAGGCTTCTTGAAGAGAAAGATGTAACTCGGTGAGATGAATTAAAAGAACACAGATCAGTTTCTCAGAAAGCTTCTTTCCAGTTTTGAACGGAAGATATTTCCTTTTTCACCATAGCCCTCTATGGGCTTCCAAATATCCCTTTGCCAATTCCACAAGAACAGCCTTAGCGAAAGGCTTCTTGAAGGGAAAGATGTAACTCTGTGAGATGAATTAACAGAACACAGAGCAGTTTCTCAGAAAGCTTCTTTCCAGTTTTGAACGGAAGATATTTCCTTTTTCACCATAGCCCACTATGGCCTTCCAAATATTCCTTTGCCAATTCTACAAGAACAGTCTTAGCGAAAGGCTTCTTGAAGGGAAAGATGTAACTCTGTGAGATGAATTAACAGAACACAGAGCAGTTTCTCAGAAAGCTTCTTTCCAGATTTGAACGGAAGATAATTCCTTTTTCACCATAGCCCTCTAAGGGCTTCCAAATATCCCTTTGCCAATTCCACAAGAACAGCCTTAGCGAAAGGCTTCTTGAAGGGAAAGATGTAACTCTGTGAGATGAATTAACAGAACACAGAGCAGTTTCTCCGAAAGCTTCTTTCCAGTTTTGAACGGAAGATATTTCCTTTTTCACCAAAGCCCTCTATGGGCTTCCAAATATCCCTTTACCAATTCCACAAGAACAGCCTTAGCGAAAGTTTTCTTGAAGGGAAAGATGTAACTCTGTGAGATGAATTAACAGAAAACAGAACAGTTTCTCAGAAAGCTTCTTTCCAGTTTTGAACGGAATATATTTCCTTTTTCACCATAGCCCTCTAAGGGTTTCCAAATATCCCTTTGCCAATTCCAAAAGAACAGCCTTCGCGAAAGGCTTCTTGAAGGGAAAGATGTAACTCTGTGGATGAATTAACAGAACACAGAGCAGTTTCTCAGAAAGCTTCTTTACAGTTTTGAAGGGAAGATATTTCCTTTTTCACCATAGCCCTCTATGGGCTTCCAAATATCCCTTTGCCAATTCCACAAGAACAGCCTTAGCGAAAGGCTTCTTGAAGGGAAAGATGTAACTCTTTGAGATGAATTAACAGAACACAGAGGAGTTTCTCAGAAATCTTCTTTCCAGTTTTCAACGGAAGATATTTCCTTTTTCACCATAGCCCTCTATGGGCTTCCAAATATCCCTTTGCCAATTCCACAAGAACAGCCTTAATGAAAGGCTTCTTGAAGGGAGAGATGTAACTCTGTGAGATGAATTAACAGAACACAGAGCAGTTTCTCAGAAAGCTTCTTTCCAGTTTTGAACGGAAGATATTTCGTTTTTCAACACAGCCCTCTATGGGCTTCCTAATATCCCTTTGCCAATTCCACAAGAACAGCCTTAGCGAAAGGCTTCTTGAAGGGAAAGATGTAACTCTGTGAGATGAATTAACAGAACACAGAGCAGTTTCTCAGAAAGCTTCTTTCCAGTTTTCAACGGAAGAGATTTCCTTTTTCACCATAGCCCTCTATGGGCTTCCAAATATCCCTTTGCCAATTCCTCAAGAACAGCCTTAGCGAAAGGCTTCTTGAGGGGAAAGATGTAACTCTGTGAGATGAATTAACAGAACACAGAGCAGTTTCTCAGAAAGCTTCTTTCCAGTTTTCAACGGAAGATATTTCGTTTTTCAACACAGCCCTCTATGGGCTTCCTAATATCCCTTTGCCAATTCCACAAGAACAGCCTTAGCGAAAGGCTTCTTGAAGGGAAAGATGTAACTCTGTGAGATGAATTAACAGAACACAGAGCAGTTTCTCAGAAAGCTTCTTTCCAGTTTTCAACGGAAGATATTTCCTTTTTCAACATAGCCCTCTATGGGCTTCCAAATATCCCTTTGCCAATTCCTTAAGAACAGCCTTAGCGAAAGGCTTCTTGAAGGGAAAGATGTAACTCTGTGAGATGAATTAACAGAACACAGAGCAGTTTCTCAGAAAGCTTCTTTCCAGTTTTGAATGGAAGATATTTCCTTTTTCACCATAGCCCTCTATGGGCTTCCAAATATCCCTTTGCCAATTCCACAAGAACAGCCTTAGCGAAAGGATTCTTGAAGGGAAAGATGTAACTCTGTGAGATGAATTAACATAACACAGAGTTGTTTCTGAGAACGCTTCTTTCCAGTTTTGAACGGAAGATATTTACTTTTTCACCATAGGCCTCTATCGGCTTCCAAATATCCCTTTGCCAATTCCACAAGAACAGCCTTAGCGAAAGGCTTCTTGAAGGGAAAGATGTAACTCTGTGAGATGAATTAACAGAACACAGAGCAGTTTCTCGGAATGCTTCTTTCCAGTTTTGAACGGAAGATATTTCCTTTTTCACCATAGCCCTCTATGGGCTTCCAAATATCCCTTTGCCAATTCCACAAGAATAGCCTTAGCGAAAGGCTTCTTGAAGGGAAAGATGTAACTCTGTGAGATGAATTAACAGAACACAGAGCACTTTCTCAGAAAGCTTCTTTCCAGTTTTGAACGGAAGATATTTCCTTTTTCACCATAGCCCTCTATGGGCTTCCAAATATCCCTTTGCCAATTCAACAAGAACAGCCTTAGCAAAAGGCTTGATGAAGGGAAAGATGTAACTCTGTGAGATGAATTAACAGAACACAGAGCAGTTTCTCAGAAAGCTTCTTTCCAGTTTTGAACGGAAGATATTTCCTTTTTCAACATAGCCCTCTGTGGGCTTCCAAATATCCCTTTGCCAATTCCACAAGAACAGCCTTAGCGAAAGGCTTCTTGAAGGGAAAGATGTAACTCTGTGAGATGAATTAACAGAACACAGAGTAGTTTCTCAGAAAGCTTCTTTCCAGTTTTGAACGGAAGATATTTCCTTTTTGACCATAGCCCTCTATGGGCTTACAAATATCTCTTTGCCAATTCCACAAGAACAGCGTTAGTGAAAGGCTTCTTGAAGGGAAAGATGTAACTCTGTGAGATGAATTAACAGAACACAGAGTAGTTTCTCAGAAAGCTTCTTTCCAGTTTTGAACGGAAGATATTTCCTTTTTCACCATAGCCCTCTAAGGGCTTCCAAATATCCCTTTGCCAATTCCACAAGAACAGCCTTAGTGAAAGGCTTCTTGAAGGGAAAGATGTAACTCTGTGAGATGAATTAACAGAACACAGAGCAGTTTCTCAGAAAGCTTTTTTCCAGTTTTGAACGGAAGATATTTCCTATTTCACCATAGCACTCTATGGGCTTCCAAATATGCCTTTGCCAATTCCACAAGAACAGCCTTAGCGAAAGGCTTCTTGAAGGGAAAGATGTAACTCTGTGAGATGAATTAACAGAACACAGAGCAGTTTCTCAGAAAGCTTCTTTCCAGTTTTGAACGGAAGGTATTTCCTTTTTCACCATAGCCCTCTAACGGCTTCCAAATATCCCTTTGCCTACTCCACAAGAGCAGCCTTAGCGAAAGGCTTCTTGAAGGGAAAGATGTAACTCTGTGAGATGAATTAACAGAACACAGAGCGTTTTCTCAGAAAGCTTCTTTCCAGTTTTGAACGGAAGGTATTTCCTTTTTCACCATAGCCCTCTATGGGCTTCCAAATATCCCTTTGACAATTCCACAAGAACAGCCTTAGCGAAAGGCTTCTTGAAGGGAAAGATGTAACTCTGTGAGATGAATTAACAGAACACAGAGCAGTTTCTCAGAAAGCTTCTTTCCAGTTTTGAACGGAAGATATTTCCTTTTTCACCATAGCCCTCTATGGGCCTCCAAATATCCCTTTGCCAATTCCACAAGAGCAGCCTTAGCGAAAGGCTTCTTGAAGGGAAAGATGTAACTCTGTGAGATGAATTAACAGAACACAGAGCAGTTTCTCAGAAAGCTTCTTTCCAGTTTTGAACGGAAGATATTTCCTTTTTCACCATAGCCCTCTATGGGCTTCCAAATATCCCTTTGCCAATTCCACAAGAACAGCCTTAGCGAAAGGCTTCTTGAAGAGAAAGATGTAACTCGGTGAGATGAATTAAAAGAACACAGATCAGTTTCTCAGAAAGCTTCTTTCCAGTTTTGAACGGAAGATATTTCCTTTTTCACCATAGCCCTCTATGGGCTTCCAAATATCCCTTTGCCAATTCCACAAGAACAGCCTTAGCGAAAGGCTTCTTGAAGGGAAAGATGTAACTCTGTGAGATGAATTAACAGAACACAGAGCAGTTTCTCAGAAAGCTTCTTTCCAGTTTTGAACGGAAGATATTTCCTTTTTCACCATAGCCCACTATGGCCTTCCAAATATTCCTTTGCCAATTCTACAAGAACAGTCTTAGCGAAAGGCTTCTTGAAGGGAAAGATGTAACTCTGTGAGATGAATTAACAGAACACAGAGCAGTTTCTCAGAAAGCTTCTTTCCAGATTTGAACGGAAGATAATTCCTTTTTCACCATAGCCCTCTATGGGCTTCCAAATATCCCTTTGCCAATTCCACAAGAACAGCCTTAGCGAAAGGCTTCTTGAAGTGAAAGATGTAACTCTGTGAGATGAATTAACAGAACACAGAGCAGTTTCTCAGAAAGCTTCTTTCCAGTTTTGAACGGAAGATATTTCCTTTTTCACCAAAGCCCTCTATGGGCTTCCAAATATCCCTTTACCAATTCCACAAGAACAGCCTTAGCGAAAGTTTTCTTGAAGGGAAAGATGTAACTCTGTGAGATGAATTAACAGAAAACAGAACAGTTTCTCAGAAAGCTTCTTTCCAGTTTTGAACGGAATATATTTCCTTTTTCACCATAGCCCTCTAAGGGTTTCCAAATATCCCTTTGCCAATTCCAAAAGAACAGCCTTCGCGAAAGGCTTCTTGAAGGGAAAGATGTAACTCTGTGGATGAATTAACAGAACACAGAGCAGTTTCTCAGAAAGCTTCTTTACAGTTTTGAAGGGAAGATATTTCCTTTTTCACCATAGCCCTCTATGGGCTTCCAAATATCCCTTTTCCAATTCCACAAGAACAGCCTTAGCGAAAGGCTTCTTGAAGGGAAAGATGTAACTCTTTGAGATGAATTAACAGAACACAGAGGAGTTTCTCAGAAATCTTCTTTCCAGTTTTGTACGGAAGATATTTCCTTTTTCACCATAGCCCTCTATGGGCTTCCAAATATCCCTTTGCCAATTCCACAAAAACAGCCTTAGCGAAAGGCTTCTTGAACGGAAAGATGTAACTCTGTGAGATGAATTAACAGAACACAGAGCAGTTTCTCAGAAAGCTTCTTTCCAGTTTTGAACGGAAGATATTTCCTTGTTCACCATAGCCCTCTATGGGCTTCCAAATATCCCTTTGCCAATTCCACAAGAACAGCCTTAATGAAAGGCTTCTTGAAGGGAGAGATGTAACTCTGTGAGATGAATTAACAGAACACAGAGCAGTTTCTCAGAAAGCTTCTTTCCAGTTTTGAACGGAAGATATTTCGTTTTTCAACACAGCCCTCTATGGGCTTCCTAATATCCCTTTGCCAATTCCACAAGAACAGCCTTAGCGAAAGGCTTCTTGAAGGGAAAGATGTAACTCTGTGAGATGAATTAACAGAACACAGAGCAGTTTCTCAGAAAGCTTCTTTCCAGTTTTCAACGGAAGAGATTTCCTTTTTCACCATAGCCCTCTATGGGCTTCCAAATATCCCTTTGCCAATTCCTCAAGAACAGCCTTAGCGAAAGGCTTCTTGAGGGGAAAGATGTAACTCTGTGAGATGAATTAACAGAACACAGAGCAGTTTCTCAGAAAGCTTCTTTCCAGTTTTCAACGGAAGATATTTCGTTTTTCAACACAGCCCTCTATGGGCTTCCTAATATCCCTTTGCCAATTCCACAAGAACAGCCTTAGCGAAAGGCTTCTTGAAGGGAAAGATGTAACTCTGTGAGATGAATTAACAGAACACAGAGCAGTTTCTCAGAAAGCTTCTTTCCAGTTTTCAACGGAAGATATTTCCTTTTTCAACATAGCCCTCTATGGGCTTCCAAATATCCCTTTGCCAATTCCTTAAGAACAGCCTTAGCGAAAGGCTTCTTGAAGGGAAAGATGTAACTCTGTGAGATGAATTAACAGAACACAGAGCAGTTTCTCAGAAAGCTTCTTTCCAGTTTTGAATGGAAGATATTTCCTTTTTCACCATAGCCCTCTATGGGCTTCCAAATATCCCTTTGCCAATTCCACAAGAACAGCCTTAGCGAAAGGATTCTTGAAGGGAAAGATGTAACTCTGTGAGATGAATTAACATAACACAGAGTTGTTTCTGAGAACGCTTCTTTCCAGTTTTGAACGGAAGATATTTACTTTTTCACCATAGGCCTCTATCGGCTTCCAAATATCCCTTTGCCAATTCCACAAGAACAGCCTTAGCGAAAGGCTTCTTGAAGGGAAAGATGTAACTCTGTGAGATGAATTAACAGAACACAGAGCAGTTTCTCGGAATGCTTCTTTCCAGTTTTGAACGGAAGATATTTCCTTTTTCACCATAGCCCTCTATGGGCTTCCAAATATCCCTTTGCCAATTCCACAAGAATAGCCTTAGCGAAAGGCTTCTTGAAGGGAAAGATGTAACTCTGTGAGATGAATTAACAGAACACAGAGCACTTTCTCAGAAAGCTTCTTTCCAGTTTTGAACGGAAGATATTTCCTTTTTCACCATAGCCCTCTATGGGCTTCCAAATATCCCTTTGCCAATTCAACAAGAACAGCCTTAGCAAAAGGCTTGATGAAGGGAAAGATGTAACTCTGTGAGATGAATTAACAGAACACAGAGCAGTTTCTCAGAAAGCTTCTTTCCAGTTTTGAACGGAAGATATTTCCTTTTTCAACATAGCCCTCTATGGGCTTCCAAATATCCCTTTGCCAATTCCACAAGAACAGCCTTAGCGAAAGGCTTCTTGAAGGGAAAGATGTAACTCTGTGAGATGAATTAACAGAACACAGAGTAGTTTCTCAGAAAGCTTCTTTCCAGTTTTGAACGGAAGATATTTCCTTTTTGACCATAGCCCTCTATGGGCTTACAAATATCTCTTTGCCAATTCCACAAGAACAGCCTTAGTGAAAGGCTTCTTGAAGGGAAAGATGTAACTCTGTGAGATGAATTAACAGAACACAGAGTAGTTTCTCAGAAAGCTTCTTTCCAGTTTTGAACGGAAGATATTTCCTTTTTCACCATAGCCCTCTAAGGGCTTCCAAATATCCCTTTGCCAATTCCACAAGAACAGCCTTAGTGAAAGGCTTCTTGAAGGGAAAGATGTAACTCTGTGAGATGAATTAACAGAACACAGAGCAGTTTCTCAGAAAACTTCTTTCCAGTTTTGAACGGAAGATATTTCCTATTTCACCATAGCACTCTATGGGCTTCCAAATATCCCTTTGCCAATTCCACAAGAACAGCCTTAGCGAAAGGCTTCTTGAAGGGAAAGATGTAACTCTGTGAGATGAATTAACAGAACACAGAGCAGTTTCTCAGAAAGCTTCTTTCCAGTTTTGAACGGAAGATATTTCCATTTTCACCATAGCCCTCTATGGGCTTCCAAATATCCCTTTGCCAATTCCACAAGAACAGCCTTAGCGAAAGGCTTCTTGAAGGGAACGATGTAACTCTGTTAAATGAATTAACAGAACACAGAGGAGTTTCTCAGAAAGCATCTATCCAGTTTTGAACGGAAGATATTTCCTTTTTCACCATAGCCCTCTATGGGCTTCCAAATATCCCTTTGCCAATTCCACAAGAACAGCCTTAGCGAAAGGCTTCTTGAAGGGAATGATGTAACTCTGTGAGATGAATTAACAGAACACAGAGCAGTTTCTCAGAAAGCTTCTTTCCAGTTTTGAACGGAAGATATTTCGTTTTTCATCACAGCCCTCTATGGGCTTCCTAATATCTCTTTGCCAATTCCACAAGAACAGCCTTAGCGAAAGGCTTCTTGAAGGGAAAGATGTAACTCTGTGAGATGAATTAACAGAACACAGAGCAGTTTCTCAGAAAGCTTCTTTCCAGTTTTCAACGGAAGATATTTCCTTTTTCACCATAGCCCTCTATGGGGTTCCAAATATCCCTTTGCCAATTCCTCAAGAACAGCCTTAGCGAAAGGCTTCTTGAAGGGAAAGATGTAACTCTGTGAGATGAATTAACAGAACACAGAGCAGTTTCTCAGAAAGCTTCTTTCCAGTTTTGAACGGAAGATATTTCGTTTTTCAACACAGCCCTCTATGGGCTTCCTAATATCCCTTTGCCAATTCCACAAGAACAGCCTTAGCGAAAGGCTTCTTGAAGGGAAAGATGTAACTCTGTGAGTTGGATTAACAGAACACAGAGCAGTTTCTCAGAAAGCTTCTTTCCAGTTTTCAACGGAAGATATTTCCTTTTTCACCATAGCCCTCTATGGGATTCCAAATATCCCTTTGCCAATTCCTCAAGAACAGCCTTAGCGAAAGGCTTCTTGAAGTGAAAGATGTAACTCTGTGAGATGAATTAACAGAACACAGAGCAGTTTCTCAGAAAGCTTCTTTCCAGTTTTGAACGGAAGATATTTCCTTTTTCACCATAGCCCTCTATGGGCTTCCAAATATCCCTTTGCCAATTCCACAAGAACAGCCTTAGCGAAAGGCTTCTTGAAGGGAACGATGTAACTCTGTGAAATGAATTAACAGAACACAGAGGAGTTTCTCAGAAAGCATCTATCCAGTTTTGAACGGAAGATATTTCCTTTTTCACCATAGCCCTCTAAGGGCTTCCAAATATCCCTTTGCCAATTCCACAAGAACAGCCTTAGCGAAAGGCTTCTTTAAGGGAAAGATGTAACTCTGTGAGATGAATTAACAGAACACAGAGCAGTTTCTCAGAAAGCTTCTTTCCAGTTTTGAACGGAAGATATTTCCTTTTTCACCATAGCCCTCTATGGGCTTCCAAATATCCCTTTGCCAATTCCACAAGAACAGCCTTAATGAAAGGCTTCTTGAAGGGAAAGATGTAACTCTGTGAGATGAATTAACAGAACACAGAGCAGTTTCTCAGAAAGCTTCTTTCCAGTTTTGAACGGAAGATATTTCGTTTTTCAACACAGCCCTCTATGGGCTTCCTAATATCCCTTTGCCAATTCCACAAGAACAGCCTTAGCGAAAGGCTTCTTGAAGGGAAAGATGTAACTCTGTGAGATGAATTAACAGAACACAGAGCAGTTTCTCAGAAAGCTTCTTTCCAGTTTTCAACGGAAGAGATTTCCTTTTTCACCATAGCCCTCTATAGGCTTCCAAATATCCCTTTGCCAATTCCTCAAGAACAGCCTTAGCGAAAGGCTTCTTGAGGGGAAAGATGTAACTCTGTGAGATGAATTAACAGAACACAGAGCAGTTTCTCAGAAAGCTTCTTTCCAGTTTTCAACGGAAGATATTTCGTTTTTCAACACAGCCCTCTATGGGCTTCCTAATATCCCTTTGCCAATTCCACAAGAACAGCCTTAGCGAAAGGCTTCTTGAAGGGAAAGATGTAACTCTGTGAGATGAATTAACAGAACACAGAGCAGTTTCTCAGAAAGCTTCTTTCCAGTTTTGAATGGAAGATATTTCCTTTTTCACCATAGCCCTCTATGGGCTTCCAAATATCCCTTTGCCAATTCCACAAGAACAGCCTTAGCGAAAGGCTTCTTGAAGGGAAAGATGTAACTCTGTGAGATGAATTAACATAACACAGAGTAGTTTCTGAGAATGCTTCTTTCCAGTTTTGAACGGAAGATATTTACTTTTTCACCATAGGCCTCTATCGGCTTCCAAATATCCCTTTGCCAATTCCACAAGAACAGCCTTAGCGAAAGGCTTCTTGAAGGGAAAGATGTAACTCTGTGAGATGAATTAACAGAACACAGAGCACTTTCTCAGAAAGCTTCTTTCCAGTTTTTAACGGAAGATATTTCCTTTTTCACCATAGCCCTCTATGGGCTTCCAAATATCCCTTTGCCAATTCCACAAGAATAGCCTTAGCGAAAGGCTTCTTGAAGGGAAAGATGTAACTCTGTGAGATGAATTAACAGAACACAGAGCACTTTCTCAGAAAGCTTCTTTCCAGTTTTGAACGGAAGATATTTCCTTTTTCACCATAGCCCTCTATGGGCTTCCAAATATCCCTTTGCCAATTCCACAAGAACAGCCTTAGCAAAAGGCTTGTTGAAGGGAAAGATGTAACTCTGTGAGATGAATTAACAGAACACAGAGCAGTTTCTCAGAAAGCTTCTTTCCAGTTTTGAACGGAAGATATTTCCTTTTTCAACATAGCCCTCTATGGGCTTCCAAATATCCCTTTGCCAATTCCACAAGAACAGCCTTAGCGAAAGGCTCCTTGAAGGGAAAGATGTAACTCTGTGAGATGAATTAACAGAACACAGAGCACTTTCTCAGAAAGCTTCTTTCCAGTTTTGAACGGAAGATATTTCCTTTTTGACCATAGCCCTCTATGGGCTTCCAAATATCCCTTTGCCAATTCCACAAGAACAGCCTTAGTGAAAGGCTTCTTGAAGGGAAAGATGTAACTCTGTGAGATGAATTAACAGAACACAGAGCAGTTTCTCAGAATGCTTCTTTCCAGTTTTGAACGGAAGATATTTCCTTTTTCACCATAGCCCTCTATGGGCTTCCAAATATCCCTTTGCCAATTCCACAAGATTAGCCTTAGCGAAAGGCTTCTTGAAGGGAAAGATGTAATTCTGTGAGATGAATTAACAGAACACAGAGCAGTTTCTCAGAAAGCTTCTTTCCAGTTTTGAACGGAAGATATTTCCTTTTTCACCATAGCCCTCTATGGGCTTCCAAATATCCCTTTGCCAATTCCACAAGAACAGCCTTAGCGAAAGGCTTCTTGAAGGGAATGATGTAACTCTGTGAGATGAATTAACAGAACACAGAGCAGTTTCTCAGAAAGCTTCTTTCCAGTTTTGAACGGAAGATATTTCGTTTTTCATCACAGCCCTCTATGGGCTTCCTAATATCTCTTTGCCAATTCCACAAGAACAGCCTTAGCGAAAGGCTTCTTGAAGGGAAAGATGTAACTCTGTGAGATGAATTAACAGAACACAGAGCAGTTTCTCAGAAAGCTTCTTTCCAGATTTCAACGGAAGATATTTGCTTTTTCACCATAGCCCTCTATGGGGTTCCAAATACCCCTTTGCCAATTCCTCAAGAACAGCCTTAGCGAAAGGCTTCTTGAAGGGAAAGATGTAACTCTGTGAGATGAATTAACAGAACACAGAGCAGTTTCTCAGAAAGCTTCTTTCCAGTTTTGAACGGAAGATATTTCGTTTTTCAACACAGCCCTCTATGGGCTTCCTAATATCCCTTTGCCAATTCCACAAGAACAGCCTTAGCGAAAGGCTTCTTGAAGGGAAAGATGTAACTCTGTGAGTTGGATTAACAGAACACAGAGCAGTTTCTCAGAAAGCTTCTTTCCAGTTTTCAACGGAAGATATTTCCTTTTTCACCATAGCCCTCTATGGGATTCCAAATATCCCTTTGCCAATTCCTCAAGAACAGCCTTAGCGAAAGGCTTCTTGAAGGGAAAGATGTAACTCTGTGAGATGAATTAACAGAACACAGAGCAGTTTTTCAGAAAGCTTCTTTCCAGTTTTGAACGGAAGATATTTCCTTTTTCACCATAGCCCTCTATGGGCTTCCAAATATCCCTTTGCCAATTCCACAAGAACAGCCTTAGCGAAAGGCTTCTTGAAGGGAACGATGTAACTCTGTGAAATGAATTAACAGAACACAGAGGAGTTTCTCAGAAAGCATCTATCCAGTTTTGAACGGAAGATATTTCCTTTTTCACCATAGCCCTCTAAGGGCTTCCAAATATCCCTTTGCCAATTCCACAAGAACAGCCTTAGCGAAAGGCTTCTTTAAGGGAAAGATGTAACTCTGTGAGATGAATTAACAGAACACAGAGCAGTTTCTCAGAATGCTTCTTTCCAGTTTTGAACGGAAGATATTTCCTTTTTAACCATAGCCCTCTATGGGCTTCCAAATATCCCTTTGCCAATTCCACAAGATTAGCCTTAGCGTAAGGCTTCTTGAAGGGAAAGATGTAACTCTGTGAGATGAATTAACAGAACACAGAGCAGTTTCTCAGAAAGCTTCTTTCCAGTTTTGAACGGAAGATATTTCCTTTTTCACCATAGCCCTCTATGGGCTTCCAAATATCCCTTTGCCAATTCCACAAGAACAGCCTTAATGAAAGGCTTCTTGAAGGGAAAGATGTAACTCTGTGAGATGAATTAACAGAACACAGAGCAGTTTCTCAGAAAGCTTCTTTCCAGTTTTGAACGGAAGATATTTCGTTTTTCAACACAGCCCTCTATGGGCTTCCTAATATCCCTTTGCCAATTCCACAAGAACAGCCTTAGCGAAAGGCTTCTTGAAGGGAAAGATGTAACTCTGTGAGATGAATTAACAGAACACAGAGCAGTTTCTCAGAAAGCTTCTTTCCAGTTTTCAACGGAAGAGATTTCCTTTTTCAAAATAGCCCTCTATGGGCTTCCAAATATCCCTTTGCCAATTCCTCAAGAACAGCCTTAGCGAAAGGCTTCTTGAGGTGAAAGATGTAACTCTGTGAGATGAATTAACAGAACACAGAGCAGTTTCTCAGAAAGCTTCTTTCCAGTTTTCAACGGAAGATATTTCATTTTTCAACACAGCCCTCTATGGGCTTCCTAATATCCCTTTGCCAATTCCACAAGAACAGCCTTAGCGAAAGGCTTCTTGAAGGGAAAGATGTAACTCTGTGAGATGAATTAACAGAACACAGAGCAGTTTCTCAGAAAGCTTCTTTCCAGTTTTCAACGGAAGATATTTCCTTTTTCAACATAGCCCTCTATGGGCTTCCAAATATCCCTTTGCCAATTCCTTAAGAACAGCCTTAGCGAAGGGCTTCTTGAAGGGAAAGATGTAACTCTGTGAGATGAATTAACAGAACACAGAGCAGTTTCTCAGAAAGCTTCTTTCCAGTTTTGAATGGAAGATATTTCCTTTTTCACCATAGCCCTCTATGGGCTTCCAAATATCCCTTTGCCAATTCCACAAGAACAGCCTTAGCGAAAGGCTTCTTCAAGGGAAAGATGTAACTCTGTGAGATGAATTAACATAACACAGAGTAGTTTCTGAGAATGCTTCTTTCCAGTTTTGAACGGAAGATATTTACTTTTTCACCATAGGCCTCTATCGGCTTCCAAATATCCCTTTGCCAATTCCAGAAGAACAGCCTTAGCGAAAGGCTTCTTGAAGGGAAAGATGTAACTCTGTGAGATGAATTAACAGAACACAGAGCAGTTTCTCGGAATGCTTCTTTCCAGTTTTGAACGGAAGATATTTCCTTTTTCACCATAGCCCTCTATGGGCTTCCAAATATCCCTTTGCCAATTCCACAAGAATAGCCTTAGCGAAAGGCTTCTTGAAGGGAAAGATGTAACTCTGTGAGATGAATTAACAGAACACAGAGCACTTTCTCAGAAAGCTTCTTTCCAGTTTTGAACGGAAGATATTTCCTTTTTCACCATAGCCCTCTATGGGCTTCCAAATATCCCTTTGCCAATTCCACAAGAACAGCCTTAGCAAAAGGCTTGTTGAAGGGAAAGATGTAACTCTGTGAGATGAATTAACAGAACACAGAGCAGTTTCTCAGAAAGCTTCTTTCCAGTTTTGAACGGAAGATATTTCCTTTTTCAACATAGCCCTCTATGGGCTTCCAAATATCCCTTTGCCAATTCCACAAGAACAGCCTTAGCGAAAGGCTTCTTGAAGGGAAAGATGTAACTCTGTGAGATGAATTAACAGAACACAGAGTAGTTTCTCAGAAAGCTTCTTTCCAGTTTTGAACGGAAGATATTTCCTTTTTGACCATAGCCCTCTATGGGCTTCCAAATATCCCTTTGCCAATTCCACAAGAACAGCCTTAGTGAAAGGCTTCTTGAAGGGAAAGATGTAACTCTGTGAGATGAATTAACAGAACACAGAGTAGTTTCTCAGAAAGCTTCTTTCCAGTTTTGAACGGAAGATATTTCCTTTTTCACCATAGCCCTCTAAGGGCTTCCAAATATCCCTTTGCCAATTCCACAAGAACAGCCTTAGTGAAAGGCTTCTTGAAGGGAAAGATGTAACTCTGTGAGATGAATTAACAGAACACAGAGCAGTTTCTCAGAAAGCTTCTTTCCAGTTTTGAACGGAAGATATTTCCTATTTCACCATAGCACTCTATGGGCTTCCAAATATCCCTTTGCCCATTCCACAAGAACAGCCTTAGCGAAAGGCTTCTTGAAGGGAAAGATGTAACTCTGTGAGATGAATTAACAGAACACAGAGCAGTTTCTCAGAAAGCTTCTTTAAAGTTTTGAACGGAAGATATTTCCATTTTCACCATAGCCCTCTATGGGCTTCCAAATATCCCTTTGCCAATTCCACAAGAACAGCCTTAGCGAAAGGCTTCTTGAAGGGAACGATGTAACTCTGTTAAATGAATTAACAGAACACAGAGGAGTTTCTCAGAAAGCATCTATCCAGTTTTGAACGGAAGATATTTCCTTTTTCACCATAGCCCTCTAAGGGCTTCCAAATATCCCTTTGCCAATTCCACAAGAACAGCCTTAGCGAAAGGCTTCTTGAAGGGAAAGATGTAACTCTGTGAGATGAATTAACAGAACACAGAGCAGTTTCTCAGAATGCTTCTTTCCAGTTTTGAACGGAAGATATTTAATTTTTCACCATAGCCCTCTATGGGCTTCCAAATATCCCTTTGACAATTCCACAAGAGAGCCTTAGCGAAAGGCTTCTTGAAGGGAAAGATGTAATTCTGTGAGATGAATTAACAGAACACAGAGCAGTTTCTCAGAAAGTTTCTTTCCAGTTTTGAACGGAAGATATTTCCTTTTTCACCATAGCCCTCTATGGGCTTCCAAATATCCCTTTGCCAATTCCACAAGAACAGCCTTAGCGAAAGGCTTCTTGAAGGGAATGATGTAACTCTGTGAGATGAATTAACAGAACACAGAGCAGTTTCTCAGAAAGCTTCTTTCCAGTTTTGAACGGAAGATATTTCGTTATTCATCACAGCCCTCTATGGGCTTCCTAATATCTCTTTGCCAATTCCACAAGAACAGCCTTAGCGAAAGGCTTCTTGAAGGGAAAGATGTAACTCTGATAGATGAATTAACAGAACACCGAGCAGTTTCTCAGAAAGCTTCTTTCCAGTTTTCAACGGAAGATATTTCCTTTTTCACCATAGCCCTCTATGGGGTTCCAAATATCCCTTTGCCAATTCCTCAAGAACAGCCTTAGCGAAAGGCTTCTTGAAGGGAAAGATGTAACTCTGTGAGATGAATTAACAGAACACAGAGCAGTTTCTCAGAAAGCTTCTTTCCAGTTTTGAACGGAAGATATTTCGTTTTTCAACACAGCCCTCTATGGGCTTCCTAATATCCCTTTGCCAATTCCACAAGAACAGCCTTAGCGAAAGGCTTCTTGAAGGAAAATGTAACTCTGTGAGATGAATTAACAGAACACAGAGCAGTTTCTCAGAAAGCTTCTTTCCAGTTTTCAACGGAAGATATTTCCTTTTTCACCATAGCCCTCTATGGGCTTCCAAATATCCCTTTGCCAATTCCTCAAGAACAGCCTTAGCGAAAGGCTTCTTGAAGGGAAAGATGTAACTCTGTGAGATGAATTAACAGAACACAGAGCAGTTTCTCAGAAAGCTTCTTTCCCGTTTTGAACGGAAGATATTTCGTTTTTCAACAAAGCCCTCTATGGGATTCCTAATATCCCTTTGCCAATTCCACAAGAACAGCCTTAGCGAAAGGCTTCTTGAAGGAAAATGTAACTCTGTGAGATGAATTAACAGAACACAGAGCGGTTTCTCAGAAAGCTTCTTTCCAGTTTTCAACGAAAGATATTTCCTTTTTCACCATAGCCCTCTATGGGCTTCCAAATATCCCTTTGCCAATTCCTCAAGAACAGCCTTAGCGAAAGGCTTCTTGAAGGGAAAGATGTAACTCTGTGAGATGAATTAACATAACACAGACTAGTTTCTGAGAAAGCTTCTTTCCAGTTTTGAACAGAAGATATTTCCTTTTTCACCATAGCCCTCTATGGGATTCCAAATATCCCTTTGCCAATTCCACAAGAAGAGCCTTAGCGAAAGGCTTCTTGAAGGGAAAGATGTAACTCTGTGAGATGAATTAACAGAACACAGAGCAGTTTCTCAGAAAGCTTCTTTCCAGTTTTGAACGGAAGATATTTCCTTTTTCACCATAGCCCTCTAAGGGCTTCCAAATATCCCCTTGCCAATTCCACAAGAACAGCCTTAGCGCAAGGCTTCTTGAAGGGAAAGATGTAACTCTGTGAGATGAATTAACAGAACACAGAGCAGTTTCTCAGAAAGTTTCTTTCCAGTTTTGAACGGAAGATATTTCCTATTTCACCATAGCCCTCTATGGGCTTCCAAATATCCCTTTGCCAATTCCACAAGAACAGCCTTAGCGAAAGGCTTCTTGAAGGGAAAGATGTAACTCTGTGAGATGAATTAACAGAACACAGAGCAGTTTCTCAGAAAGCTTCTTTCCAGTTTTGAACGGAAGATATTTCCTTTTTCACCATAGCCCTCTATGGGCTTCCAAATATCCCTTTGCCAATTCCACAAGAACAGCCTTAGCGAAAGGCTTCTTGAAGGGAACGATGTAACTCTGTGAAATGAATTAACAGAACACAGAGGAGTTTCTCAGAAAGCATCTATCCAGTTTTGAACGGAAGATATTTCCTTTTTCACCATAGCCCTCTAAGGGCTTCCAAATATCCCTTTGCCAATTCCACAAGAAGAGCCTTAGCGAAAGGCTTCTTGAAGGGAAAGATGTAACTCTGTGAGATGAATTAACAGAACACAGAGCAGTTTCTCAGAATGCTTCTTTCCAGTTTTGAACGGAAGATATTTCCTTTTTCACCATAGCCCTCTATGGGCTTCCAAATATCCCTTTGCCAATTCCACAAGATTAGCCTTAGCGAAAGGCTTCTTGAAGGGAAAGATGTAACTCTGTGAGATGAATTAACAGAACACAGAGCAGTTTCTCAGAAAGCTTCTTTCCAGTTTTGAACGGAAGATATTTCCTCTTTCACCATAACCCTCTATGGGCTTCCAAATATCCCTTTGCCAATTCCACAAGAACAGCCTTAGCGAAAGGCTTCTTGAAGGGAAAGATGTAACTCTGTGAGATGAATTAACATAACACAGAGTAGTTTCTGAGAAAGCTTCTTTCCAGTTTTGAACGGAAGTTATTTCCTTTTTCACCATAGCCCTATATGGGCTTCCAAATATCCCTTTGCCAATTCCACAAGAACAGCCTTAGCGAAAGGCTTCTAGACGGGAAAGATGTAACTCTGTGAGGTGAACTAACAGAACACAGAGCAGTTTCTCAGAAAGCTTCTTTCCAGTTTTGAACGGAAGATATTTCCTTTTTCACCATATGCCTCTATCGGCTTCCAAATATCCCTTTGCCAATTCCACAAGAACAGCCTTAGCGAAAGGCTTCTTGAAGGGAAAGATGTAACTCTGTGAGATGAATTAACAGAACACAGAGCAGTTTCTCGGAATGCTTCTTTCCAGTTTTGAACGGAAGATATTTCCTTTTTCACCATAGCCCTCTATGGGCTTCCAAATATCCCTTTGCCAATTCCACAAGAACAGCCTTAGCGAAAGGCTTCTTGAAGGGAAAGATGTAACTCTGTGAGATGAATTAACAGAACACAGAGCAGTTTCTCAGAAAGCTTCTTTCCAGTTTTGAACGGAAGATATTTCCTTTTTCACCATAGCCCTCTAAGGGCTTCCAAATATCCCTTTGCCAATTCCACAAGAACAGCCTTAGCGCAAGGCTTCTTGAAGGGAAAGATGTAACTCTGTGAGATGAATTAACAGAACACAGAGCAGTTTCTCAGAAAGCTTCTTTCCAGTTTTGAACGGAAGATATTTCCTATTTCACCATAGCCCTCTATGGGCTTCCAAATATCCCTTTGCCAATTCCACAAGAACAGCCTTAGCGAAAGGCTTCTTGAAGGGAAAGATGTAACTCTGTGAGATGAATTAACAGAACACAGAGCAGTTTCTCAGAAAGCTTCTTTCCACTTTTGAACGGAAGATATTTCCTTTTTCACCATAGCCCTCTATGGGCTTCCAAATATCCCTTTGCCAATTCCACAAGAACAGCCTTAGCGAAAGGCTTCTTGAAGGGAAAGATGTAACTCTGTGAGATGAATTAACAGAACACAGAGCAGTTTCTCAGAAAGCTTCTTTCCAGTTTTGAACGGAAGATATTTCCTATTTCACCATAGCCCTCTATGGGCTTCCAAATATCCCTTTACCAATTCCACAAGAACAGCCTTAGCGAAAGGCTTCTTGAAGGGAAAGATGTAACTCTGTGAGATGAATTAACAGAACACAGAGCAGTTTCTCAGAAAGCTTCTTTCCAGTTTTGAACGGAAGATATTTCGTTATTCATCACAGCCCTCTATGGGCTTCCTAATATCTCTTTGCCAATTCCACAAGAACAGCCTTAGCGAAAGGCTTCTTGAAGGGAAAGATGTAACTCTGATAGATGAATTAACAGAACACCGAGCAGTTTCTCAGAAAGCTTCTTTCCAGTTTTCAACGGAAGATATTTCCTTTTTCACCATAGCCCTCTATGGGGTTCCAAATATCCCTTTGCCAATTCCTCAAGAACAGCCTTAGCGAAAGGCTTCTTGAAGGGAAAGATGTAACTCTGTGAGATGAATTAACAGAACACAGAGCAGTTTCTCAGAAAGCTTCTTTCCAGTTTTGAACGGAAGATATTTCGTTTTTCAACACAGCCCTCTATGGGCTTCCTAATATCCCTTTGCCAATTCCACAAGAACAGCCTTAGCGAAAGGCTTCTTGAAGGAAAATGTAACTCTGTGAGATGAATTAACAGAACACAGAGCAGTTTCTCAGAAAGCTTCTTTCCAGTTTTCAACGGAAGATATTTCCTTTTTCACCATAGCCCTCTATGGGCTTCCAAATATCCCTTTGCCAATTCCTCAAGAACAGCCTTAGCGAAAGGCTTCTTGAAGGGAAAGATGTAACTCTGTCAGATGAATTAACAGAACACAGAGCAGTTTCTCAGAAAGCTTCTTTCCCGTTTTGAACGGAAGATATTTCGTTTTTCAACAAAGCCCTCTATGGGATTCCTAATATCCCTTTGCCAATTCCACAAGAACAGCCTTAGAGAAAGGCTTCTTGAAGGAAAATGTAACTCTGTGAGATGAATTAACAGAACACAGAGCGGTTTCTCAGAAAGCTTCTTTCCAGTTTTCAACGAAAGATATTTCCTTTTTCACCATAGCCCTCTATGGGCTTCCAAATATCCCTTTGCCAATTCCTCAAGAACAGCCTTAGCGAAAGGCTTCTTGAAGGGAAAGATGTAACTCTGTGAGATGAATTAACATAACACAGACTAGTTTCTGAGAAAGCTTCTTTCCAGTTTTGAACAGAAGATATTTCCTTTTTCACCACAGCCCTCTATGGGATTCCAAATATCCCTTTGCCAATTCCACAAGAAGAGCCTTAGCGAAAGGCTTCTTGAAGGGAAAGATGTAACTCTGTGAGATGAATTAACAGAACACAGAGCAGTTTCTCAGAAAGCTTCTTTCCAGTTTTGAACGGAAGATATTTCCTTTTTCACCATAGCCCTCTAAGGGCTTCCAAATATCCCTTTGCCAATTCCACAAGAACAGCCTTAGCGCAAGGCTTCTTGAAGGGAAAGATGTAACTCTGTGAGATGAATTAACAGAACACAGAGCAGTTTCTCAGAAAGTTTCTTTCCAGTTTTGAACGGAAGATATTTCCTATTTCACCATAGCCCTCTATGGGCTTCCAAATATCCCTTTGCCAATTCCACAAGAACAGCCTTAGCGAAAGGCTTCTTGAAGGGAAAGATGTAACTCTGTGAGATGAATTAACAGAACACAGAGCAGTTTCTCAGAAAGCTTCTTTCCAGTTTTGAACGGAAGATATTTCCTTTTTCACCATAGCCCTCTATGGGCTTCCAAATATCCCTTTGCCAATTCCACAAGAACAGCCTTAGCGAAAGGCTTCTTGAAGGGAACGATGTAACTCTGTGAAATGAATTAACAGAACACAGAGGAGTTTCTCAGAAAGCATCTATCCAGTTTTGAACGGAAGATATTTCCTTTTTCACCATAGCCCTCTAAGGGCTTCCAAATATCCCTTTGCCAATTCCACAAGAAGAGCCTTAGCGAAAGGCTTCTTGAAGGGAAAGATGTAACTCTGTGAGATGAATTAACAGAACACAGAGCAGTTTCTCAGAATGCTTCTTTCCAGTTTTGAACGGAAGATATTTCCTTTTTCACCATAGCCCTCTATGGGCTTCCAAATATCCCTTTGCCAATTCCACAAGATTAGCCTTAGCGAAAGGCTTCTTGAAGGGAAAGATGTAACTCTGTGAGATGAATTAACAGAACACAGAGCAGTTTCTCAGAAAGCTTCTTTCCAGTTTTGAACGGAAGATATTTCCTCTTTCACCATAACCCTCTATGGGCTTCCAAATATCCCTTTGCCAATTCCACAAGAACAGCCTTAGCGAAAGGCTTCTTGAAGGGAAAGATGTAACTCTGTGAGATGAATTAACATAACACAGAGTAGTTTCTGAGAAAGCTTCTTTCCAGTTTTGAACGGAAGTTATTTCCTTTTTCACCATAGCCCTATATGGGCTTCCAAATATCCCTTTGCCAATTCCACAAGAACAGCCTTAGCGAAAGGCTTCTAGACGGGAAAGATGTAACTCTGTGAGGTGAACTAACAGAACACAGAGCAGTTTCTCAGAAAGCTTCTTTCCAGTTTTGAACGGAAGATATTTCCTTTTTCACCATAGGCCTCTATCGGCTTCCAAATATCCCTTTGCCAATTCCACAAGAACAGCCTTAGCGAAAGGCTTCTTGAAGGGAAAGATGTAACTCTGTGAGATGAATTAACAGAACACAGAGCAGTTTCTCGGAATGCTTCTTTCCAGTTTTGAACGGAAGATATTTCCTTTTTCACCATAGCCCTCTATGGGCTTCCAAATATCCCTTTGCCAATTCCACAAGAACAGCCTTAGCGAAAGGCTTCTTGAAGGGAAAGATGTAACTCTGTGAGATGAATTAACAGAACACAGAGCAGTTTCTCAGAAAGCTTCTTTCCAGTTTTGAACGGAAGATATTTCCTTTTTCACCATAGCCCTCTAAGGGCTTCCAAATATCCCTTTGCCAATTCCACAAGAACAGCCTTAGCGCAAGGCTTCTTGAAGGGAAAGATGTAACTCTGTGAGATGAATTAACAGAACACAGAGCAGTTTCTCAGAAAGCTTCTTTCCAGTTTTGAACGGAAGATATTTCCTATTTCACCATAGCCCTCTATGGGCTTCCAAATATCCCTTTGCCAATTCCACAAGAACAGCCTTAGCGAAAGGCTTCTTGAAGGGAAAGATGTAACTCTGTGAGATGAATTAACAGAACACAGAGCAGTTTCTCAGAAAGCTTCTTTCCAGTTTTGAACGGAAGATATTTCCTTTTTCACCATAGCCCTCTAAGGGCTTCCAAATATCCCTTTGCCAATTCCACAAGAACAGCCTTAGTGAAAGGCTTCTTGAAGGGAAAGATGTAACTCTGTGAGATGAATTAACAGAACACAGAGCAGTTTCTCAGAAAGCTTCTTTCCAGTTTTGAACGGAAGATATTTCCTATTTCACCATAGCACTCTATGGGCTTCCAAATATCCCTTTGCCCATTCCACAAGAACAGCCTTAGCGAAAGGCTTCTTGAAGGGAAAGATGTAACTCTGTGAGATGAATTAACAGAACACAGAGCAGTTTCTCAGAAAGCTTCTTTAAAGTTTTGAACGGAAGATATTTCCATTTTCACCATAGCCCTCTATGGGCTTCCAAATATCCCTTTGCCAATTCCACAAGAACAGCCTTAGCGAAAGGCTTCTTGAAGGGAACGATGTAACTCTGTTAAATGAATTAACAGAACACAGAGGAGTTTCTCAGAAAGCATCTATCCAGTTTTGAACGGAAGATATTTCCTTTTTCACCATAGCCCTCTAAGGGCTTCCAAATATCCCTTTGCCAATTCCACAAGAACAGCCTTAGCGAAAGGCTTCTTGAAGGGAAAGATGTAACTCTGTGAGATGAATTAACAGAACACAGAGCAGTTTCTCAGAATGCTTCTTTCCAGTTTTGAACGGAAGATATTTAATTTTTCACCATAGCCCTCTATGGGCTTCCAAATATCCCTTTGACAATTCCACAAGAGAGCCTTAGCGAAAGGCTTCTTGAAGGGAAAGATGTAATTCTGTGAGATGAATTAACAGAACACAGAGCAGTTTCTCAGAAAGTTTCTTTCCAGTTTTGAACGGAAGATATTTCCTTTTTCACCATAGCCCTCTATGGGCTTCCAAATATCCCTTTGCCAATTCCACAAGAACAGCCTTAGCGAAAGGCTTCTTGAAGGGAATGATGTAACTCTGTGAGATGAATTAACAGAACACAGAGCAGTTTCTCAGAAAGCTTCTTTCCAGTTTTGAACGGAAGATATTTCGTTATTCATCACAGCCCTCTATGGGCTTCCTAATATCTCTTTGCCAATTCCACAAGAACAGCCTTAGCGAAAGGCTTCTTGAAGGGAAAGATGTAACTCTGATAGATGAATTAACAGAACACCGAGCAGTTTCTCAGAAAGCTTCTTTCCAGTTTTCAACGGAAGATATTTCCTTTTTCACCATAGCCCTCTATGGGGTTCCAAATATCCCTTTGCCAATTCCTCAAGAACAGCCTTAGCGAAAGGCTTCTTGAAGGGAAAGATGTAACTCTGTGAGATGAATTAACAGAACACAGAGCAGTTTCTCAGAAAGCTTCTTTCCAGTTTTGAACGGAAGATATTTCGTTTTTCAACACAGCCCTCTATGGGCTTCCTAATATCCCTTTGCCAATTCCACAAGAACAGCCTTAGCGAAAGGCTTCTTGAAGGAAAATGTAACTCTGTGAGATGAATTAACAGAACACAGAGCAGTTTCTCAGAAAGCTTCTTTCCAGTTTTCAACGGAAGATATTTCCTTTTTCACCATAGCCCTCTATGGGCTTCCAAATATCCCTTTGCCAATTCCTCAAGAACAGCCTTAGCGAAAGGCTTCTTGAAGGGAAAGATGTAACTCTGTGAGATGAATTAACAGAACACAGAGCAGTTTCTCAGAAAGCTTCTTTCCCGTTTTGAACGGAAGATATTTCGTTTTTCAACAAAGCCCTCTATGGGATTCCTAATATCCCTTTGCCAATTCCACAAGAACAGCCTTAGCGAAAGGCTTCTTGAAGGAAAATGTAACTCTGTGAGATGAATTAACAGAACACAGAGCGGTTTCTCAGAAAGCTTCTTTCCAGTTTTCAACGAAAGATATTTCCTTTTTCACCATAGCCCTCTATGGGCTTCCAAATATCCCTTTGCCAATTCCTCAAGAACAGCCTTAGCGAAAGGCTTCTTGAAGGGAAAGATGTAACTCTGTGAGATGAATTAACATAACACAGACTAGTTTCTGAGAAAGCTTCTTTCCAGTTTTGAACAGAAGATATTTCCTTTTTCACCATAGCCCTCTATGGGATTCCAAATATCCCTTTGCCAATTCCACAAGAAGAGCCTTAGCGAAAGGCTTCTTGAAGGGAAAGATGTAACTCTGTGAGATGAATTAACAGAACACAGAGCAGTTTCTCAGAAAGCTTCTTTCCAGTTTTGAACGGAAGATATTTCCTTTTTCACCATAGCCCTCTAAGGGCTTCCAAATATCCCCTTGCCAATTCCACAAGAACAGCCTTAGCGCAAGGCTTCTTGAAGGGAAAGATGTAACTCTGTGAGATGAATTAACAGAACACAGAGCAGTTTCTCAGAAAGTTTCTTTCCAGTTTTGAACGGAAGATATTTCCTATTTCACCATAGCCCTCTATGGGCTTCCAAATATCCCTTTGCCAATTCCACAAGAACAGCCTTAGCGAAAGGCTTCTTGAAGGGAAAGATGTAACTCTGTGAGATGAATTAACAGAACACAGAGCAGTTTCTCAGAAAGCTTCTTTCCAGTTTTGAACGGAAGATATTTCCTTTTTCACCATAGCCCTCTATGGGCTTCCAAATATCCCTTTGCCAATTCCACAAGAACAGCCTTAGCGAAAGGCTTCTTGAAGGGAACGATGTAACTCTGTGAAATGAATTAACAGAACACAGAGGAGTTTCTCAGAAAGCATCTATCCAGTTTTGAACGGAAGATATTTCCTTTTTCACCATAGCCCTCTAAGGGCTTCCAAATATCCCTTTGCCAATTCCACAAGAAGAGCCTTAGCGAAAGGCTTCTTGAAGGGAAAGATGTAACTCTGTGAGATGAATTAACAGAACACAGAGCAGTTTCTCAGAATGCTTCTTTCCAGTTTTGAACGGAAGATATTTCCTTTTTCACCATAGCCCTCTATGGGCTTCCAAATATCCCTTTGCCAATTCCACAAGATTAGCCTTAGCGAAAGGCTTCTTGAAGGGAAAGATGTAACTCTGTGAGATGAATTAACAGAACACAGAGCAGTTTCTCAGAAAGCTTCTTTCCAGTTTTGAAAGGAAGATATTTCCTCTTTCACCATAACCCTCTATGGGCTTCCAAATATCCCTTTGCCAATTCCACAAGAACAGCCTTAGCGAAAGGCTTCTTGAAGGGAAAGATGTAACTCTGTGAGATGAATTAACATAACACAGAGTAGTTTCTGAGAAAGCTTCTTTCCAGTTTTGAACGGAAGTTATTTCCTTTTTCACCATAGCCCTATATGGGCTTCCAAATATCCCTTTGCCAATTCCACAAGAACAGCCTTAGCGAAAGGCTTCTAGACGGGAAAGATGTAACTCTGTGAGGTGAACTAACAGAACACAGAGCAGTTTCTCAGAAAGCTTCTTTCCAGTTTTGAACGGAAGATATTTCCTTTTTCACCATATGCCTCTATCGGCTTCCAAATATCCCTTTGCCAATTCCACAAGAACAGCCTTAGCGAAAGGCTTCTTGAAGGGAAAGATGTAACTCTGTGAGATGAATTAACAGAACACAGAGCAGTTTCTCGGAATGCTTCTTTCCAGTTTTGAACGGAAGATATTTCCTTTTTCACCATAGCCCTCTATGGGCTTCCAAATATCCCTTTGCCAATTCCACAAGAACAGCCTTAGCGAAAGGCTTCTTGAAGGGAAAGATGTAACTCTGTGAGATGAATTAACAGAACACAGAGCAGTTTCTCAGAAAGCTTCTTTCCAGTTTTGAACGGAAGATATTTCCTTTTTCACCATAGCCCTCTAAGGGCTTCCAAATATCCCTTTGCCAATTCCACAAGAACAGCCTTAGCGCAAGGCTTCTTGAAGGGAAAGATGTAACTCTGTGAGATGAATTAACAGAACACAGAGCAGTTTCTCAGAAAGCTTCTTTCCAGTTTTGAACGGAAGATATTTCCTATTTCACCATAGCCCTCTATGGGCTTCCAAATATCCCTTTGCCAATTCCACAAGAACAGCCTTAGCGAAAGGCTTCTTGAAGGGAAAGATGTAACTCTGTGAGATGAATTAACAGAACACAGAGCAGTTTCTCAGAAAGCTTCTTTCCAGTTTTGAACGGAAGATATTTCCTTTTTCACCATAGCCCTCTATGGGCTTCCAAATATCCCTTTGCCAATTCCACAAGAACAGCCTTAGCGAAAGGCTTCTTGAAGGGAAAGATGTAACTCTGTGAGATGAATTAACATAACACAGAGTAGTTTCTGAGAAAGCTTCTTTCCAGTTTTGAACGGAAGTTATTTCCTTTTTCACCATAGCCCTCTATGGGCTTCCAAATATCCCTTTGCCAATTCCACAAGAACAGCCTTAGCGAAAGGCTTCTTGAAGGGAAAGATGTAACTCTGTGAGGTGAACTATCAGAACACAGAGCAGTTTCTCAGAAAGCTTCTTTCCAGTTTTGAACGGAAGATATTTCCTTTTTAACCATAGGCCTCTATCGGCTTCCAAATATCCCTTTGCCAATTCCTCAAGAACAGCCTTAGTGAAAGACTTCTTGAAGGGAAAGATGTAACTCTGTGAGATGAATTAACAGAACACAGAGTAGTTTCTCAGAAAGCTTCTTTCCAGTTTTGAACGGAAGATATTTCCTTTTTCACCATAGCCCTCTAAGGGCTTCCAAATATCCCTTTGCCAATTCCACAAGAACAGCCTTAGCGAAAGGCTTCTTGAAGGGAAAGATGTAACTCTGTGAGATGAATTAACAGAACACAGAGCAGTTTCTCAGAAAGCTTCTTTCCAGTTTTGAACGGAAGATATTTCCTATTTCACCATAGCCCTCTATGGGCTTCCAAATATCCCTTTACCAATTCCACAAGAACAGCCTTAGCGAAAGGCTTCTTGAAGGGAAAGATGTAACTCTGTGAGATGAATTAACAGAACACAGAGCAGTTTCTCAGAAAGCTTCTTTCCAGTTTTGAACGGAAGATATTTCGTTATTCATCACAGCCCTCTATGGGCTTCCTAATATCTCTTTGCCAATTCCACAAGAACAGCCTTAGCGAAAGGCTTCTTGAAGGGAAAGATGTAACTCTGATAGATGAATTAACAGAACACCGAGCAGTTTCTCAGAAAGCTTCTTTCCAGTTTTCAACGGAAGATATTTCCTTTTTCACCATAGCCCTCTATGGGGTTCCAAATATCCCTTTGCCAATTCCTCAAGAACAGCCTTAGCGAAAGGCTTCTTGAAGGGAAAGATGTAACTCTGTGAGATGAATTAACAGAACACAGAGCAGTTTCTCAGAAAGCTTCTTTCCAGTTTTGAACGGAAGATATTTCGTTTTTCAACACAGCCCTCTATGGGCTTCCTAATATCCCTTTGCCAATTCCACAAGAACAGCCTTAGCGAAAGGCTTCTTGAAGGAAAATGTAACTCTGTGAGATGAATTAACAGAACACAGAGCAGTTTCTCAGAAAGCTTCTTTCCAGTTTTCAACGGAAGATATTTCCTTTTTCACCATAGCCCTCTATGGGCTTCCAAATATCCCTTTGCCAATTCCTCAAGAACAGCCTTAGCGAAAGGCTTCTTGAAGGGAAAGATGTAACTCTGTGAGATGAATTAACAGAACACAGAGCAGTTTCTCAGAAAGCTTCTTTCCCGTTTTGAACGGAAGATATTTCGTTTTTCAACAAAGCCCTCTATGGGATTCCTAATATCCCTTTGCCAATTCCACAAGAACAGCCTTAGAGAAAGGCTTCTTGAAGGAAAATGTAACTCTGTGAGATGAATTAACAGAACACAGAGCGGTTTCTCAGAAAGCTTCTTTCCAGTTTTCAACGAAAGATATTTCCTTTTTCACCATAGCCCTCTATGGGCTTCCAAATATCCCTTTGCCAATTCCTCAAGAACAGCCTTAGCGAAAGGCTTCTTGAAGGGAAAGATGTAACTCTGTGAGATGAATTAACATAACACAGACTAGTTTCTGAGAAAGCTTCTTTCCAGTTTTGAACAGAAGATATTTCCTTTTTCACCACAGCCCTCTATGGGATTCCAAATATCCCTTTGCCAATTCCACAAGAAGAGCCTTAGCGAAAGGCTTCTTGAAGGGAAAGATGTAACTCTGTGAGATGAATTAACAGAACACAGAGCAGTTTCTCAGAAAGCTTCTTTCCAGTTTTGAACGGAAGATATTTCCTTTTTCACCATAGCCCTCTAAGGGCTTCCAAATATCCCTTTGCCAATTCCACAAGAACAGCCTTAGCGCAAGGCTTCTTGAAGGGAAAGATGTAACTCTGTGAGATGAATTAACAGAACACAGAGCAGTTTCTCAGAAAGTTTCTTTCCAGTTTTGAACGGAAGATATTTCCTATTTCACCATAGCCCTCTATGGGCTTCCAAATATCCCTTTGCCAATTCCACAAGAACAGCCTTAGCGAAAGGCTTCTTGAAGGGAAAGATGTAACTCTGTGAGATGAATTAACAGAACACAGAGCAGTTTCTCAGAAAGCTTCTTTCCAGTTTTGAACGGAAGATATTTCCTTTTTCACCATAGCCCTCTATGGGCTTCCAAATATCCCTTTGCCAATTCCACAAGAACAGCCTTAGCGAAAGGCTTCTTGAAGGGAACGATGTAACTCTGTGAAATGAATTAACAGAACACAGAGGAGTTTCTCAGAAAGCATCTATCCAGTTTTGAACGGAAGATATTTCCTTTTTCACCATAGCCCTCTAAGGGCTTCCAAATATCCCTTTGCCAATTCCACAAGAAGAGCCTTAGCGAAAGGCTTCTTGAAGGGAAAGATGTAACTCTGTGAGATGAATTAACAGAACACAGAGCAGTTTCTCAGAATGCTTCTTTCCAGTTTTGAACGGAAGATATTTCCTTTTTCACCATAGCCCTCTATGGGCTTCCAAATATCCCTTTGCCAATTCCACAAGATTAGCCTTAGCGAAAGGCTTCTTGAAGGGAAAGATGTAACTCTGTGAGATGAATTAACAGAACACAGAGCAGTTTCTCAGAAAGCTTCTTTCCAGTTTTGAACGGAAGATATTTCCTCTTTCACCATAACCCTCTATGGGCTTCCAAATATCCCTTTGCCAATTCCACAAGAACAGCCTTAGCGAAAGGCTTCTTGAAGGGAAAGATGTAACTCTGTGAGATGAATTAACATAACACAGAGTAGTTTCTGAGAAAGCTTCTTTCCAGTTTTGAACGGAAGTTATTTCCTTTTTCACCATAGCCCTATATGGGCTTCCAAATATCCCTTTGCCAATTCCACAAGAACAGCCTTAGCGAAAGGCTTCTAGACGGGAAAGATGTAACTCTGTGAGGTGAACTAACAGAACACAGAGCAGTTTCTCAGAAAGCTTCTTTCCAGTTTTGAACGGAAGATATTTCCTTTTTCACCATAGGCCTCTATCGGCTTCCAAATATCCCTTTGCCAATTCCACAAGAACAGCCTTAGCGAAAGGCTTCTTGAAGGGAAAGATGTAACTCTGTGAGATGAATTAACAGAACACAGAGCATTTTCTCGGAATGCTTCTTTCCAGTTTTGAACGGAAGATATTTCCTTTTTCACCATAGCCCTCTATGGGCTTCCAAATATCCCTTTGCCAATTCCACAAGAACAGCCTTAGCGAAAGGCTTCTTGAAGGGAAAGATGTAACTCTGTGAGATGAATTAACAGAACACAGAGCAGTTTCTCAGAAAGCTTCTTTCCAGTTTTGAACGGAAGATATTTCCTTTTTCACCATAGCCCTCTAAGGGCTTCCAAATATCCCTTTGCCAATTCCACAAGAACAGCCTTAGCGCAAGGCTTCTTGAAGGGAAAGATGTAACTCTGTGAGATGAATTAACAGAACACAGAGCAGTTTCTCAGAAAGCTTCTTTCCAGTTTTGAACGGAAGATATTTCCTATTTCACCATAGCCCTCTATGGGCTTCCAAATATCCCTTTGCCAATTCCACAAGAACAGCCTTAGCGAAAGGCTTCTTGAAGGGAAAGATGTAACTCTGTGAGATGAATTAACAGAACACAGAGCAGTTTCTCAGAAAGCTTCTTTCCAGTTTTGAACGGAAGATATTTCCTTTTTCACCATAGCCCTCTATGGGCTTCCAAATATCCCTTTGCCAATTCCACAAGAACAGCCTTAGCGAAAGGCTTCTTGAAGGGAAAGATGTAACTCTGTGAGATGAATTAACATAACACAGAGTAGTGTCTGAGAAAGCTTCTTTCCAGTTTTGAACGGAAGTTATTTCCTTTTTCACCATAGCCCTCTATGGGCTTCCAAATATCCCTTTGCCAATTCCACAAGAACAGCCTTAGCGAAAGGCTTCTAGAAGGGAAAGATGTAACTCTGTGAGGTGAACTAACAGAACACAGAGCAGTTTCTCAGAAAGCTTCTTTCCAGTTTTGAACGGAAGATATTTCCTTTTTCACCATAGGCCTCTATCGGCTTCCAAATATCCCTTTGCCAATTCCACAAGAACAGCCTTAGTGAAAGGCTTCTTGAAGGGAAAGATGTAACTCTGTGAGATGAATTAACAGAACACAGAGTAGTTTCTCAGAAAGCTTCTTTCCAGTTTTGAACGGAAGATATTTCCTTTTTCACCATAGCCCTCTAAGGGCTTCCAAATATCCCTTTGCCAATTCCACAAGAACAGCCTTAGCGAAAGGCTTCTTGAAGGGAAAGATGTAACTCTGTGAGATGAATTAACAGAACACAGAGCAGTTTCTCAGAAAGCTTCTTTCCAGTTTTGAAAGGAAGATATTTCCTATTTCACCATAGCCCTCTATGGGCTTCCAAATATCCCTTTACCAATTCCACAAGAACAGCCTTAGCGAAAGGCTTCTTGAAGGGAAAGATGTAACTCTGTGAGATGAATTAACAGAACACAGAGCAGTTTCTCAGAAAGCTTCTTTCCAGTTTTGAACGGAAGATATTTCCATTTTCACCATAGCCCTCTATGGGCTTCCAAATATCCCTTTGCCAATTCCACAAGAACAGCCTTAGCGAAAGGCTTCTTGAAGGGAACGATGTAACTCTGTTAAATGAATTAACAGAACACAGAGGAGTTTCTCAGAAAGCATCTATCCAGTTTTGAACGGAAGATATTTCCGTTTTCACCATAGCCCTATAAGGGCTTGCAAATATCCCTTTGCCAATTCCACAAGAACAGCCTTAGCGAAAGGCTTCTTGAAGGGAAAGATGTAACTCTGTGAGATGAATTAACAGAACACAGAGCAGTTTCTCAGAATGCTTCTTTCCAGTTTTGAACGGAAGATATTTCCTTTTTCACCATAGACCTCTATGGGCTTCCAAATATCCCTTTGCCAATTCCACAAGATTAGCCTTAGCGAAAGGCTTCTTGAAGGGAAAGATGTAACTCTGTGAGATGAATTAACAGAACACAGAGCAGTTTCTCAGAAAGCTTCTTTCCAGTTTTGAACGGAAGATATTTCCTTTTTCACCATAGCCCTCTATGGGCTTCCAAATATCCCTTTGCCAAATCCACAAGAACAGCCTTAGCGAAAGGCTTCTTGAAGGGAATGATGTAACTCTGTGAGATGAATTAACAGAACACAGAGCAGTTTCTCAGAAAGCTTCTTTCCAGTTTTGAACGGAAGATATATCGTTTTTCAACACAGCCCTCTATGGGCTTCCTAATATCTCTTTGCCAATTCCACAAGAACAGCCTTAGCGAAAGGCTCCTTGAAGGGAAAGATGTAACTCTGTGAGATGAATTAACAGAACACAGAGCAGTTTCTCAGAAAGCTTCTTTCCAGTTTTCAACGGAAGATATTTCCTTTTTCACCATAGCCCTCTATGGGCTTCTAAATATCCCTTTGCCAATTTCTCAAGAACAGCCTTAGCGAAAGGCTTCTTGAAGGGAAAGATGTAACTCTGTGAGATGAATTAACAGAACACAGAGCAGTTTCTCAGAAAGCTTCTTTCCAGTTTTGAACGGAAGATATTTCGTTTTTCAACACAGCCCTCTATGGGCTTCCTAATATCCCTTTGCCAATTCCACAAGAACAGCCTTAGCGAAAGGCTTCTTGAAGGAAAATGTAACTCTGTGAGATGAATTAACAGAACACAGAGCAGTTTCTCAGAAAGCTTCTTTCCAGTTTTGAAGGGAAGATATTTCCTTTTTCACCATAGCCCTCTATGGGCTTAGAAATATCCCTTTGCCAATTCCTCAAGAACAGCCTTAGCGAAAGGCTTCTTGAAGGGAAAGATGTAACTCTGTGAGATGAATTAACATAACACAGACTAGTTTCTGAGAAAGCTTCTTTCCAGTTTTGAACGGAAGATATTTCCTTTTTCACCATAGCCCTCTAAGGCCTTCCAAATATCCCTTTGCCAATTCCACAAGAACAGCCTTAACGAAAGGCTTGTTGAAGGGAAAGATGTAACTCTGTGAGATGAATTAACAGAACACAGACTAGTTTCTGAGAAAGCTTCTTTCCAGTTGTGAACGGAAGATATTTCCTTTTTCACCATAGCCCTCTATGGGCTTCCAAATATCCCTTTGCCAATTCCACAAGAACAGCCTTAGCGAAAGGCTTCTTGAAGGGAAAGATGTAACTCTGTGAGATGAATTAACAGAACACAGAGCAGTTTCTCAGAAAGCTTCTTTCCAGTTTTGAACGGAAGATATTTCCTTTTTCACCATAGCCCTCTAAGGGCTTCCAAATATCCCTTTGCCAATTCCACAAGAACAGCCTTAGCGCAAGGCTTCTTGAAGGGAAAGATGTAACTCTGTGAGATGAATTAACAGAACACAGAGCAGTTTCTCAGAAAGCTTCTTTCCAGTTTTGAACGGAAGATATTTCCTATTTCACCATAGCCCTCTATGGGCTTCCAAATATCCCTCTGCCAATTCCACAAGAACAGCCTTAGCGAAAGGCTTCTTGAAGGGAAAGATGTAACTCTGTGAGATGAATTAACAGAACACAGAGCAGTTTCTCAGAAAGCTTCTTTCCAGTTTTGAACGGAAGATATTTCCTTTTTCACCATAGCCCTCTATGGGCTTCCAAATATCCCTTTGCCAATTCCACAAGAACAGCCTTAGCGAAAGGCTTCTTGAAGGGAACGATGTAACTCTGTGAAATGAATTAACAGAACACAGAGGAGTTTCTCAGAAAGCATCTATCCAGTTTTGAACGGAAGATATTTCCTTTTTCACCATAGCCCTCTAAGGGCTTCCAAATATCCCTTCGCCAATTCCACAA
Source organism: Chlorocebus sabaeus (assembly GCF_047675955.1). Lineage (NCBI taxonomy): Eukaryota > Metazoa > Chordata > Mammalia > Primates > Cercopithecidae > Chlorocebus > Chlorocebus sabaeus. The sequence continues at coordinate 806,874 of NW_027327870.1, read as the reverse complement.
GAACAGCCTTAGCGAAAGGCTTCTTGAAGGGAAAGATGTAACTCTGTGAGATGAATTAACAGAACACAGAGCAGTTTCTCAGAATGCTTCTTTCCAGTTTTGAACGGAAGATATTTCCTTTTTCACCATAGCCCTCTATGGGCTTCCAAATATCCCTTTGCCAATTCCACAAGATTAGCCTTAGCGAAAGGCTTCTTGAAGGGAAAGATGTAACTCTGTGAGATGAATTAACAGAACACAGAGCAGTTTCTCAGAAAGCTTCTTTCCAGTTTTGACCGGAAGATATTTCCTTTTTCAACATAGCCCTCTATGGGCTTCCAAATATCCCTTTGCCAATTCCACAAGAACAGCCTTAATGAAAGGCTTCTTGAAGGGAAAGATGTAACTCTGTGAGATGAATTAACAGAACACAGAGCAGTTTCTCAGAAAGCTTCTTTCCAGTTTTGAACGGAAGATATTTCGTTTTTCAACACAGCCCTCTATGGGCTTCCTAATATCCCTTTGCCAATTCCACAAGAACAGCCTTAGCGAAAGGCTTCTTGAAGGGAAAGATGTAACTCTGTGAGATGAATTAACAGAACACAGAGCAGTTTCTCAGAAAGCTTCTTTCCAGTTTTCAACGGAAGAGATTTCCTTTTTCACCATAGCCCTCTATGGGCTTCCAAATATCCCTTTGCCAATTCCTCAAGAACAGCCTTAGCGAAAGGCTTCTTGAGGGGAAAGATGTAACTCTGTGAGATGAATTAACAGAACACAGAGCAGTTTCTCAGAAAGCTTCTTTCCAGTTTTGAACGGAGGATATTTCGTTTTTCAACACAGCCCTCTATGGGCTTCCTAATATCCCTTTGCCAATTCCACAAGAACAGCCTTAGCGAAAGGCTTCTTGAAGGGAAAGATATAACTCTGTGAGATGAATTAACAGAACACAGAGCAGTTTCTCAGAAAGCTTCTTTCTAGTTTTCAACGGAAGATATTTCCTTTTTCACCATAGCCCTCTATGGGCTTCCTAATATCCCTTTGCCAATTCCACAAGAACAGCCTTAGCGAAAGGCTTCTTGAAGGAAAGATGTAACTCTGTGAGATGAATTAACAGAACACAGAGCAGTTTCTCAGAAAGCTTCTTTCCAGTTTTGAACGGAAGATATTTTCTTTTTCACCATAGCCCTCTATGGGCTTCCAAATATCCCTTTGCCAATTCCACAAGAACAGCCTTAGCGAAAGGCTTCTTGAAGGGAAAAATGTAACTCTGTGAGATGAATTAACATAACACAGAGTAGTTTCTGAGAAAGCTTCTTTCCAGTTTTGAACGGAAGATGTTTCCTTTTTCACCATAGCCCTCTATGGGTTTCCAAATATCCCTTTGCCAATTCCACAAGAACAGCCTTAGCGAAAGGCTTCTTGAAGGGAAAGATGTAACTCTCTGTGATGAATTAACAGAACACAGAGCAGTTTCTCAGAAAGCTTCTTTCCAGTTTTGAACGGAAGATATTTCCTATTTCACCATAGCCCTCTATGGGCTTCCAAATATCCCTTTGCCAATTCCACAAGAACAGCCTTAGCGAAAGGCTTCTTGAAGGGAAAGATGTAACTCTGTGAGATGAATTAACAGAACACAGAGCAGTTTCTCAGAAAGCTTCTTTCCAGTTTTGAACGGAAGATATTTCGTTTTTCAACACAGCCCTCTATGGGCTTCCTAATATCTCTTTGCCAATTCCACAAGAACAGCCTTAGCGAAAGGCTTCTTGAAGGGAAAGATGTTACTCTGTGAGATGAATTAACAGAACACAGAGCAGTTTCTCAGAAAGCTTCTTTCCAGTTTTGAACGGAAGATATTTCCTTTTTCCCAATAGCCCTCAATAGGCTTCCAAATATCCCTTTGCCAATTCCACAAGAACAGCCTTAGCGAAAGGCTTCTTGAAGGGAAAGATGTAACTTTCTGAGATGAATTAACAGAACACAGAGCAGTTTCTCAGAAAGCTTCTTTCCAGTTTTGAACGGAAGATATTTCCTATTTCACCATAGCCCTCTATGGGCTTCCAAATATCCCTTTGCCAATTCCACAAGAACAGCATTAGCGAAAGGCTTCTTGAAGGGAAAGATGTAACTCTGTGAGATGAATTAACAGAACACAGAGCAGTTTCTCAGAAAGCTTCTTTCCAGTTTTGAACGGAAGATATTTCGTTTTTCAACACAGCCCTCTATGGGCTTCCTAATATCTCTTTGCCAATTCCACAAGAACAGGCTTAGCGAAAGGCTTCTTGAAGGGAAAGATGTAACTCTGTGAGATGAATTAACAGAACACAGAGCAGTTTCTCAGAAAGCTTCTTTCCAGTTTTCAACGGAAGATATTTCCTTTTTCACCATAGCCCTCTATGGGCTTCCAAATATCCCTTTGCCAATTCCTCAAGAACAGCCTTAGCGAAAGGCTTCTTGAAGGGAAAGATGTAACTCTGTGAGATGAATTAACAGAACACAGAGCAGTTTCTCAGAAAGCTTCTTTCCAGTTTTGAACGGAAGATATTTCGTTTTTCAACACAGCCCTCTATGGGCTTCCTAATATCCCTTTGCCAATTCCACAAGAACAGCCTTAGCGAAAGGCTTCTTGAAGGAAAGATGTAACTCTGTGAGATGAATTAACGGAACACAGAGCAGTTTCTCAGAAAGCTTCTTTCCAGTTTTCAACGGAAGATATTTCCTTTTTCACCATAGCCCTCTATGGGCTTCCAAATATCCCTTTGCCAATTACTCAAGAACAGCCTTAGCGAAAGGCTTCTTGAAGGGAAAGATGTAACTCTGTGAGATGAATTAACAGAACACAGAGCAGTTTCTCAGAAAGCTTCTTTCCAGTTTTGAACGGAAGATATTTCCTTTTTCACCATAGCCCTCTAAGGGCTTCCAAATATCCCTTTGCCAATTCCACAAGAACAGCCTTAGCGAAAGGCTTCTTGAAGGGAAAGATGTAACTCTGTGAGATGAATTAACAGAACACAGAGCAGTTTCTCAGAAAGCTTCTTTCCAGTTTTGAACGGAAGGTATTTCCTATTTCACCATAGCCCTCTATGGGCTTCCAAATATCCCTTTACCAATTCCACAAGAACAGCCTTAGCGAAAGGCTTCTTGAAGGGAAAGATGTAACTCTGTGAGATGAATTAACAGAACACAGAGCAGTTTCTCAGAAAGCTTCTTTCCAGTTTTCAACGGAAGAGATTTCCTTTTTCACCATAGCCCTCTATGGTCTTCCAAATATCCCTTTGCCAATTCCTCAAGAACAGCCTTAGCGAAAGGCTTCTTGAGGGGAAAGATGTAACTCTGTGAGATGAATTAACAGAACACAGAGCAGTTTCTCAGAAAGCTTCTTTCCAGTTTTGAACGGAAGATATTTCCTTTTTCACCATAGCCCTCTATGGGCTTCCAAATATCCCTTTGCCAATTCCACAAGAACAGCCTTAGCGAAAGGCTTCTTGAAGGGAAAGATGTAACTCTGTGAGATGAATTAACAGAACACAGAGCAGTTTCTCAGAAAGCTTCTTTCCAGTTTTGAACGGAAGATATTTCCTTTTTCACCATAGCCCTCTAAGGGCTTTCAAATATCCCTTTGCCAATTCCACAAGAACAGCCTTAGCGAAAGGCTTCTTGAAGGGAAAGATGTAACTTTGTGAGATGAATTAACAGAACACAGAGCAGTTTCTCAGAAAGCTTCTTTCCAGTTTTGAACGGAAGATATTTCCTTTTTCACCATAGCCCTCTATGGGCTTCCAAATATCCCTTTGCCAATTCCACAAGAACAGCCTTAGCGAAAGGCTTCTTGAAGGGAAAGATGTAACTCTGTGAGATGAATTAACAGAACACAGAGCAGTTTCTCAGAAAGCTTCTTTCCAGTTTTCAACGGAAGATATTTCCTTTTTCACCATAGCCCTCTATGGGCTTCCAAATATCCCTTTGCCAATTCCTCAAGAACAGCCTTAGCGAAAGGCTTCTTGAAGGGAAAGAGGTAACTCTGTGAGATGAATTAACAGAACACAGAGCAGTTTCTCAGAAAGCTTCTTTCCAGTTTTGAACGGAAGATATTTCGTTTTTCAACACAGCCCTCTATGGGCTTCCTAATATCCCTTTGCCAATTCCACAAGAACAGCCTTAGCGAAAGGCTTCTTGAAGGAAAGATGTAACTCTGTGAGATGAATTAACAGAACACAGAGCAGTTTCTCAGAAAGCTTCTTTCCAGTTTTGAACGGAAGATATTTTCTTTTTCACCATAGCCCTCTATGGGCTTCCAAATATCCCTTTGCCAATTCCACAAGAACAGCCTTAGCGAAAGGCTTCTTGAAGGGAAAGATGTAACTCTGTGAGATGAATTAACAGAACACAGAGCAGTTTCTCAGAAAGCTTCTTTCCAGTTTTGAACGGAAGATATTTCCTTTTTCACCATAGCCCTCTAAGGGCTTTCAAATATCCCTTTGCCAATTCCACAAGAACAGCCTTAGCGAAAGGCTTCTTGAAGGGAAAGATGTAACTTTGTGAGATGAATTAACAGAACACAGAGCAGTTTCTCAGAAAGCTTCTTTCCAGTTTTGAACGGAAGATATTTCCTTTTTCACCATAGCCCTCTATGGGCTTCCAAATATCCCTTTGCCAATTCCACAAGAACAGCCTTAGCGAAAGGCTTCTTGAAGGGAAAGATGTAACTCTGTGAGATGAATTAACAGAACACAGAGCAGTTTCTCAGAAAGCTTCTTTCCAGTTTTCAACGGAAGATATTTCCTTTTTCACCATAGCCCTCTATGGGCTTCCAAATATCCCTTTGCCAATTCCTCAAGAACAGCCTTAGCGAAAGGCTTCTTGAAGGGAAAGAGGTAACTCTGTGAGATGAATTAACAGAACACAGAGCAGTTTCTCAGAAAGCTTCTTTCCAGTTTTGAACGGAAGATATTTCGTTTTTCAACACAGCCCTCTATGGGCTTCCTAATATCCCTTTGCCAATTCCACAAGAACAGCCTTAGCGAAAGGCTTCTTGAAGGAAAGATGTAACTCTGTGAGATGAATTAACAGAACACAGAGCAGTTTCTCAGAAAGCTTCTTTCCAGTTTTGAACGGAAGATATTTTCTTTTTCACCATAGCCCTCTATGGGCTTCCAAATATCCCTTTGCCAATTCCACAAGAACAGCCTTAGCGAAAGGCTTCTTGAAGGGAAAGATGTAACTCTGTGAGATGAATTAACATAACACAGAGTAGTTTCTGAGAAAGCTTCTTTCCAGTTTTGAACGGAAGATGTTTCCTTTTTCACCATAGCCCTCTATGGGTTTCCAAATATCCCTTTGCCAATTCCACAAGAACAGCCTTAGCGAAAGGCTTCTTGAAGGGAAAGATGTAACTCTGTGAGGTGAACTAACAGAACACAGAGCAATTCTCAGAAAGCTTCTTTCCAGTTTTGAACGGAAGATATTTCCTTTTTCACCATAGGCCTCTATGGGCTTCCAAATATCCCTTTGCCAATTCCACAAGAACAGCCTTAGGGAAATGCTTCTTGAAGGGAAAGATGTTACTCTGTGAGATGAATTAACAGAACACAGAGCAGTTTCTCAGAAAGCTTCTTTCCAGTTTTAAACGGAAGATATTTCCTTTTTCCCAATAGCCCTCTATAGGCTTCCAAATATCCCTTTGCCAATTCCACAAGAACAGCCTTAGCGAAAGGCTTCTTGAAGGGAAAGATGTAACTCTCTGTGATGAATTAACAGAACACAGAGCAGTTTCTCAGAAAGCTTCTTTCCAGTTTTGAACGGAAGATATTTCCTATTTCACCATAGCCCTCTATGGGCTTCCAAATATCCCTTTGCCAATTCCACAAGAACAGCCTTAGCGAAAGGCTTCTTGAAGGGAAAGATGTAACTCTGTGAGATGAATTAACAGAACACAGAGCAGTTTCTCAGAAAGCTTCTTTCCAGTTTTGAACGGAAGATATTTCGTTTTTCAACACAGCCCTCTATGGGCTTCCTAATATCTCTTTGCCAATTCCACAAGAACAGCCTTAGCGAAAGGCTTCTTGAAGGGAAAGATGTTACTCTGTGAGATGAATTAACAGAACACAGAGCAGTTTCTCAGAAAGCTTCTTTCCAGTTTTGAACGGAAGATATTTCCTTTTTCCCAATAGCCCTCAATAGGCTTCCAAATATCCCTTTGCCAATTCCACAAGAACAGCCTTAGCGAAAGGCTTCTTGAAGGGAAAGATGTAACTCTCTGAGATGAATTAACAGAACACAGAGCAGTTTCTCAGAAAGCTTCTTTCCAGTTTTGAACGGAAGATATTTCCTATTTCACCATAGCCCTCTATGGGCTTCCAAATATCCCTTTGCCAATTCCACAAGAACAGCCTTAGCGAAAGGCTTCTTGAAGGGAAAGATGTAACTCTGTGAGATGAATTAACAGAACACAGAGCAGTTTCTCAGAAAGCTTCTTTCCAGTTTTGAACGGAAGATATTTCGTTTTTCAACACAGCCCTCTATGGGCTTCCTAATATCTCTTTGCCAATTCCACAAGAACAGGCTTAGCGAAAGGCTTCTTGAAGGGAAAGATGTAACTCTGTGAGATGAATTAACAGAACACAGAGCAGTTTCTCAGAAAGCTTCTTTCCAGTTTTCAACGGAAGATATTTCCTTTTTCACCATAGCCCTCTATGGGCTTCCAAATATCCCTTTGCCAATTCCTCAAGAACAGCCTTAGCGAAAGGCTTCTTGAAGGGAAAGATGTAACTCTGTGAGATGAATTAACAGAACACAGAGCAGTTTCTCAGAAAGCTTCTTTCCAGTTTTGAACGGAAGATATTTCGTTTTTCAACACAGCCCTCTATGGGCTTCCTAATATCCCTTTGCCAATTCCACAAGAACAGCCTTAGCGAAAGGCTTCTTGAAGGAAAGATGTAACTCTGTGAGATGAATTAACGGAACACAGAGCAGTTTCTCAGAAAGCTTCTTTCCAGTTTTCAACGGAAGATATTTCCTTTTTCACCATAGCCCTCTATGGGCTTCCAAATATCCCTTTGCCAATTACTCAAGAACAGCCTTAGCGAAAGGCTTCTTGAAGGGAAAGATGTAACTCTGTGAGATGAATTAACAGAACACAGAGCAGTTTCTCAGAAAGCTTCTTTCCAGTTTTGAACGGAAGATATTTCCTTTTTCACCATAGCCCTCTAAGGGCTTCCAAATATCCCTTTGCCAATTCCACAAGAACAGCCTTAGCGCAAGGCTTCTTGAAGGGAAAGATGTAACTCTGTGAGATGAACTAACAGAACACAGAGCAGTTTCTCAGAAAGCTTCTTTCCAGTTTTGAACGGAAGATATTTCCTTTTTCACCATAGCCCTCTATGGGCTTCCAAATATCCCTTTGCCAATTCCACAAGAACAGCCTTAGCGAAAGGCTTCTTGAAGGGAACGATGTAACTCTGTGAAATGAATTAACAGAACACAGAGGAGTTTTTCAGAAAGCATCTATCCAGTTTTGAACGGAAGATATTTCCTTTTTCACCATAGGCCTCTATCGGCTTCCAAATATCCCTTTGCCAATTCCACAAGAACAGCCTTAGCGAAAGGCTTCTTGAAGGGAAAGATGTAACTCTGTGAGATGAATTAACAGAACACAGAGCAGTTTCTCGGAATGCTTCTTTCCAGTTTTGAACGGAAGATATTTCCTTTTTCACCATAGCCCTCTATGGGCTTCCAAATATCCCTTTGCCAATTCCACAAGAACAGCCTTAGCGAAAGGCTTCTTGAAGGGAAAGATGTAACTCTGTGAGATGAATTAACAGAACACAGAGCAGTTTCTCAGAAAGCTTCTTTCCAGTTTTGAACGGAAGATATTTCCTTTTTCACCATAGCCCTCTAAGGGCTTCCAAATATCCCTTTGCCAATTCCACAAGAACAGCCTTAGCGCAAGGCTTCTTGAAGGGAAAGATGTAACTCTGTGAGATGAATTAACAGAACACAGAGCAGTTTCTCAGAAAGCTTCTTTCCAGTTTTGAACGGAAGATATTTCCTATTTCACCATAGCCCTCTATGGGCTTCCAAATATCCCTTTGCCAATTCCACAAGAACAGCCTTAGCGAAAGGCTTCTTGAAGGGAAAGATGTAACTCTGTGAGATGAATTAACAGACCACAGAGCAGTTTCTCAGAAAGCTTCTTTCCAGTTTTGAACGGAAGATATTTCCTTTTTCACCATAGCCCTCTATGGGCTTCCAAATATCCCTTTGCCAATTCCACAAGAACAGCCTTAGCGAAAGGCTTCTTGAAGGGAAAGATGTAACTCTGTGAGATGAATTAACAGAACACAGAGTAGTTTCTGAGAAAGCTTCTTTCCAGTTTTGAACGGAAGTTATTTCCTTTTTCACCATAGCCCTCTATGGGCTTCCAAATATCCCTTTGCCAATTCCACAAGAACAGCCTTAGCGAAAGGCTTCTAGAAGGGAAAGATGTAACTCTGTGAGGTGAACTAACAGAACACAGAGCAGTTTCTCAGAAAGCTTCTTTCCAGTTTTGAACGGAAGATATTTCCTTTTTCACCATAGGCCTCTATCGGCTTCCAAATATCCCTTTGCCAATTCCACAAGAACAGCCTTAGTGAAAGGCTTCTTGAAGGGAAAGATGTAACTCTGTGAGATGAATTAACAGAACACAGAGTAGTTTCTCAGAAAGCTTCTTTCCAGTTTTGAACGGAAGATATTTCCTTTTTCACCATAGCCCTCTATGGGCTTCCAAATATCCCTTTGCCAATTCCACAAGAACAGCCTTAGCGAAAGGCTTCTTGAAGGGAAAGATGTAACTCTGTGAGATGAATTAACAGAACACAGAGCAGTTTCTCAGAAAGCTTCTTTCCAGTTTTGAACGGAAGATATTTCCTATTTCACCATAGCCCTCTATGGGCTTCCAAATATCCCTTTACCAATTCCACAAGAACAGCCTTAGCGAAAGGCTTCTTGAAGGGAAAGATGTAACTCTGTGAGATGAATTAACAGAACACAGAGCAGTTTCTCAGAAAGCTTCTTTCCAGTTTTGAACGGAAGATATTTCCATTTTCACCATAGCCCTCTATGGGCTTCCAAATATCCCTTTGCCAATTCCACAAGAACAGCCTTAGCGAAAGGCTTCTTGAAGGGAACGATGTAACTCTGTTAAATGAATTAACAGAACACAGAGGAGTTTCTCAGAAAGCATCTATCCAGTTTTGAACGGAAGATATTTCCGTTTTCACCATAGCCCTATAAGGGCTTCCAAATATCCCTTTGCCAATTCCACAAGAACAGCCTTAGCGAAAGGCTTCTTGAAGGGAAAGATGTAACTCTGTGAGATGAATTAACAGAACACAGAGCAGTTTCTCAGAATGCTTCTTTCCAGTTTTGAACGGAAGATATTTCCTTTTTCACCATAGACCTCTATGGGCTTCCAAATATCCCTTTGCCAATTCCACAAGATTAGCCTTAGCGAAAGGCTTCTTGAAGGGAAAGATGTAACTCTGTGAGATGAATTAACAGAACACAGAGCAGTTTCTCAGAAAGCTTCTTTCCAGTTTTGAACGGAAGATATTTCCTTTTTCACCATAGCCCTCTATGGGCTTCCAAATATCCCTTTGCCAATTCCACAAGAACAGCCTTAGCGAAAGGCTTCTTGAAGGGAATGATGTAACTCTGTGAGATGAATTAACAGAACACAGAGCAGTTTCTCAGAAAGCTTCTTTCCAGTTTTGAACGGAAGATATATCGTTTTTCAACACAGCCCTCTATGGGCTTCCTAATATCTCTTTGCCAATTCCACAAGAACAGCCTTAGCGAAAGGCTCCTTGAAGGGAAAGATGTAACTCTGTGAGATGAATTAACAGAACACAGAGCAGTTTCTCAGAAAGCTTCTTTCCAGTTTTCAACGGAAGATATTTCCTTTTTCACCATAGCCCTCTATGGGCTTCTAAATATCCCTTTGCCAATTTCTCAAGAACAGCCTTAGCGAAAGGCTTCTTGAAGGGAAAGATGTAACTCTGTGAGATGAATTAACAGAACACAGAGCAGTTTCTCAGAAAGCTTCTTTCCAGTTTTGAACGGAAGATATTTCGTTTTTCAACACAGCCCTCTATGGGCTTCCTAATATCCCTTTGCCAATTCCACAAGAACAGCCTTAGCGAAAGGCTTCTTGAAGGAAAATGTAACTCTGTGAGATGAATTAACAGAACACAGAGCAGTTTCTCAGAAAGCTTCTTTCCAGTTTTGAAGGGAAGATATTTCCTTTTTCACCATAGCCCTCTATGGGCTTCCAAATATCCCTTTGCCAATTCCTCAAGAACAGCCTTAGCGAAAGGCTTCTTGAAGGGAAAGATGTAACTCTGTGAGATGAATTAACATAACACAGACTAGTTTCTGAGAAAGCTTCTTTCCAGTTTTGAACGGAAGATATTTCCTTTTTCACCATAGCCCTCTAAAGGCTTCCAAATATCCCTTTGCCAATTCCACAAGAACAGCCTTAACGAAAGGCTTGTTGAAGGGAAAGATGTAACTCTGTGAGATGAATTAACAGAACACAGACTAGTTTCTGAGAAAGCTTCTTTCCAGTTGTGAACGGAAGATATTTCCTTTTTCACCATAGCCCTCTATGGGCTTCCAAATATCCCTTTGCCAATTCCACAAGAACAGCCTTAGCGAAAGGCTTCTTGAAGGGAAAGATGTAACTCTGTGAGATGAATTAACAGAACACAGAGCAGTTTCTCAGAAAGCTTCTTTCCAGTTTTGAACGGAAGATATTTCCTTTTTCACCATAGCCCTCTAAGGGCTTCCAAATATCCCTTTGCCAATTCCACAAGAACAGCCTTAGCGCAAGGCTTCTTGAAGGGAAAGATGTAACTCTGTGAGATGAATTAACAGAACACAGAGCAGTTTCTCAGAAAGCTTCTTTCCAGTTTTGAACGGAAGATATTTCCTATTTCACCATAGCCCTCTATGGGCTTCCAAATATCCCTCTGCCAATTCCACAAGAACAGCCTTAGCGAAAGGCTTCTTGAAGGGAAAGATGTAACTCTGTGAGATGAATTAACAGAACACAGAGCAGTTTCTCAGAAAGCTTCTTTCCAGTTTTGAACGGAAGATATTTCCTTTTTCACCATAGCCCTCTATGGGCTTCCAAATATCCCTTTGCCAATTCCACAAGAACAGCCTTAGCGAAAGGCTTCTTGAAGGGAACGATGTAACTCTGTGAAATGAATTAACAGAACACAGAGGAGTTTCTCAGAAAGCATCTATCCAGTTTTGAACGGAAGATATTTCCTTTTTCACCATAGCCCTCTAAGGGCTTCCAAATATCCCTTCGCCAATTCCACAAGAACAGCCTTAGCGAAAGGCTTCTTGAAGGGAAAGATGTAACTCTGTGAGATGAATTAACAGAACACAGAGCAGTTTCTCAGAATGCTTCTTTCCAGTTTTGAACGGAAGATATTTCCTTTTTCACCATAGCCCTCTATGGGCTTCCAAATATCCCTTTGCCAATTCCACAAGATTAGCCTTAGCGAAAGGCTTCTTGAAGGGAAAGATGTAACTCTGTGAGATGAATTAACAGAACACAGAGCAGTTTCTCAGAAAGCTTCTTTCCAGTTTTGACCGGAAGATATTTCCTTTTTCAACATAGCCCTCTATGGGCTTCCAAATATCCCTTTGCCAATTCCACAAGAACAGCCTTAATGAAAGGCTTCTTGAAGGGAAAGATGTAACTCTGTGAGATGAATTAACAGAACACAGAGCAGTTTCTCAGAAAGCTTCTTTCCAGTTTTGAACGGAAGATATTTCGTTTTTCAACACAGCCCTCTATGGGCTTCCTAATATCCCTTTGCCAATTCCACAAGAACAGCCTTAGCGAAAGGCTTCTTGAAGGGAAAGATGTAACTCTGTGAGATGAATTAACAGAACACAGAGCAGTTTCTCAGAAAGCTTCTTTCCAGTTTTCAACGGAAGAGATTTCCTTTTTCACCATAGCCCTCTATGGGCTTCCAAATATCCCTTTGCCAATTCCTCAAGAACAGCCTTAGCGAAAGGCTTCTTGAAGGGAAAGATGTAACTCTGTGAGATGAATTAACATAACACAGACTAGTTTCTGAGAAAGCTTCTTTCCAGTTTTGAACGGAAGTTATTTCCTTTTTCACCATAGCCCTCTATGGGCTTCCAAATATCCCTTTGCCAATTCCACAAGAACAGCCTTAGCGAAAGGCTTCTAGAAGGGAAAGATGTAACTCTGTGAGGTGAACTAACAGAACACAGAGCAGTTTCTCAGAAAGCTTCTTTCCAGTTTTGAACGGAAGATATTTCCTTTTTCACCATAGGCCTCTATCGGCTTCCAAATATCCCTTTGCCAATTCCACAAGAACAGCCTTAGCGAAAGGCTTCTTGAAGGGAAAGATGTAACTCTGTGAGATGAATTAACAGAACACAGAGCAGTTTCTCGGAATGCTTCTTTCCAGTTTTGAACGGAAGATATTTCCTTTTTCAACATATCCCTCTACGGGCTTCCAAATATCCCTTTGCCAATTCCACAAGAACAGCCTTAGCGAAAGGCTTGCTGAAGGGAAAGATGTAACTCTGTGAGATGAATTAACAGAACACAGAGCAGTTTCTCAGAAAGCTTCTTTCCAGTTTTGAACGGAAGATATGTCCTTTTTCAACATAGCCCTCTATGGACTTCCAAATATCCCTTTGCCAATTCCACAAGAACAGCCTTAGCGAAAGGCTTCTTGAAGGGAAAGATGTAACTCTGTGAGATGAATTAACAGAACACAGAGTAGTTTCTCAGAAAGCTTCTTTCCAGTTTTGAACGGAAGATATTTCCTTTTTCACCATAGCCCTCTATGGGCTTCCAAATATCCCTTTGCCAATTCCACAAGAACAGCCTTAGTGAAAGGCTTCTTGAAGGGAAAGATGTAACTCTGTGAGATGAATTAACAGAACACAGAGTAGTTTCTCAGAAAGCTTCTTTCCAGTTTTGAACGGAAGATATTTCCTTTTTCACCATAGCCCTCTAAGGGCTTCCAAATATCCCTTTGCCAATTCCACAAGAACAGCCTTAGCGAAAGGCTTCTTGAAGGGAAAGATGTAACTCTGTGAGATGAATTAACAGAACACAGAGCAGTTTCTCAGAAAGCTTCTTTCCAGTTTTGAACGGAAGGTATTTCCTATTTCACCATAGCCCTCTATGGGCTTCCAAATATCCCTTTACCAATTCCACAAGAACAGCCTTAGCGAAAGGCTTCTTGAAGGGAAAGATGTAACTCTGTGAGATGAATTAACAGAACACAGAGCAGTTTCTCAGAAAGCTTCTTTCCAGTTTTGAACGGAAGATATTTCCTTTTTCACCATAGCCCTCTATGGGCTTCCAAATATCCCTTTGCCAATTCCACAAGAACAGCCTTAGCGAAAGGCTTCTTGAAGGGAACGATGTAACTCTGTGAAATGAATTAACAGAACACAGAGGAGTTTCTCAGAAAGCATCTATCCAGTTTTGAACGGAAGATATTTCCTTTTTCACCATAGCCCTCTAAGGGCTTCCAAATATCCCTTCGCCAATTCCACAAGAACAGCCTTAGCGAAAGGCTTCTTGAAGGGAAAGATGTAACTCTGTGAGATGAATTAACAGAACACAGAGCAGTTTCTCAGAATGCTTCTTTCCAGTTTTGAACGGAAGATATTTCCTTTTTCACCATAGCCCTCTATGGGCTTCCAAATATCCCTTTGCCAATTCCACAAGATTAGCCTTAGCGAAAGGCTTCTTGAAGGGAAAGATGTAACTCTGTGAGATGAATTAACAGAACACAGAGCAGTTTCTCAGAAAGCTTCTTTCCAGTTTTGACCGGAAGATATTTCCTTTTTCAACATAGCCCTCTATGGGCTTCCAAATATCCCTTTGCCAATTCCACAAGAACAGCCTTAATGAAAGGCTTCTTGAAGGGAAAGATGTAACTCTGTGAGATGAATTAACAGAACACAGAGCAGTTTCTCAGAAAGCTTCTTTCCAGTTTTGAACGGAAGATATTTCGTTTTTCAACACAGCCCTCTATGGGCTTCCTAATATCCCTTTGCCAATTCCACAAGAACAGCCTTAGCGAAAGGCTTCTTGAAGGGAAAGATGTAACTCTGTGAGATGAATTAACAGAACACAGAGCAGTTTCTCAGAAAGCTTCTTTCCAGTTTTCAACGGAAGAGATTTCCTTTTTCACCATAGCCCTCTATGGGCTTCCAAATATCCCTTTGCCAATTCCTCAAGAACAGCCTTAGCGAAAGGCTTCTTGAAGGGAAAGATGTAACTCTGTGAGATGAATTAACATAACACAGACTAGTTTCTGAGAAAGCTTCTTTCCAGTTTTGAACGGAAGTTATTTCCTTTTTCACCATAGCCCTCTATGGGCTTCCAAATATCCCTTTGCCAATTCCACAAGAACAGCCTTAGCGAAAGGCTTCTAGAAGGGAAAGATGTAACTCTGTGAGGTGAACTAACAGAACACAGAGCAGTTTCTCAGAAAGCTTCTTTCCAGTTTTGAACGGAAGATATTTCCTTTTTCACCATAGGCCTCTATCGGCTTCCAAATATCCCTTTGCCAATTCCACAAGAACAGCCTTAGCGAAAGGCTTCTTGAAGGGAAAGATGTAACTCTGTGAGATGAATTAACAGAACACAGAGCAGTTTCTCGGAATGCTTCTTTCCAGTTTTGAACGGAAGATATTTCCTTTTTCAACATATCCCTCTACGGGCTTCCAAATATCCCTTTGCCAATTCCACAAGAACAGCCTTAGCGAAAGGCTTGCTGAAGGGAAAGATGTAACTCTGTGAGATGAATTAACAGAACACAGAGCAGTTTCTCAGAAAGCTTCTTTCCAGTTTTGAACGGAAGATATGTCCTTTTTCAACATAGCCCTCTATGGACTTCCAAATATCCCTTTGCCAATTCCACAAGAACAGCCTTAGCGAAAGGCTTCTTGAAGGGAAAGATGTAACTCTGTGAGATGAATTAACAGAACACAGAGTAGTTTCTCAGAAAGCTTCTTTCCAGTTTTGAACGGAAGATATTTCCTTTTTCACCATAGCCCTCTATGGGCTTCCAAATATCCCTTTGCCAATTCCACAAGAACAGCCTTAGTGAAAGGCTTCTTGAAGGGAAAGATGTAACTCTGTGAGATGAATTAACAGAACACAGAGTAGTTTCTCAGAAAGCTTCTTTCCAGTTTTGAACGGAAGATATTTCCTTTTTCACCATAGCCCTCTAAGGGCTTCCAAATATCCCTTTGCCAATTCCACAAGAACAGCCTTAGCGAAAGGCTTCTTGAAGGGAAAGATGTAACTCTGTGAGATGAATTAACAGAACACAGAGCAGTTTCTCAGAAAGCTTCTTTCCAGTTTTGAACGGAAGGTATTTCCTATTTCACCATAGCCCTCTATGGGCTTCCAAATATCCCTTTACCAATTCCACAAGAACAGCCTTAGCGAAAGGCTTCTTGAAGGGAAAGATGTAACTCTGTGAGATGAATTAACAGAACACAGAGCAGTTTCTCAGAAAGCTTCTTTCCAGTTTTCAACGGAAGAGATTTCCTTTTTCACCATAGCCCTCTATGGTCTTCCAAATATCCCTTTGCCAATTCCTCAAGAACAGCCTTAGCGAAAGGCTTCTTGAGGGGAAAGATGTAACTCTGTGAGATGAATTAACAGAACACAGAGCAGTTTCTCAGAAAGCTTCTTTCCAGTTTTGAACGGAAGATATTTCCTTTTTCACCATAGCCCTCTATGGGCTTCCAAATATCCCTTTGCCAATTCCACAAGAACAGCCTTAGCGAAAGGTTTCTTGAAGGGAAAGATGTAACTCTGTGAGATGAATTAACAGAACACAGAGCAGTTTCTCAGAAAGCTTCTTTCCAGTTTTGAACGGAAGATATTTCCTTTTTCACCATAGCCCTCTAAGGGCTTTCAAATATCCCTTTGCCAATTCCACAAGAACAGCCTTAGCGAAAGGCTTCTTGAAGGGAAAGATGTAACTCTGTGAGATGAATTAACAGAACACAGAGCAGTTTCTCAGAAAGCTTCTTTCCAGTTTTGAACGGAAGATATTTCCTTTTTCACCATAGCCCTCTATGGGCTTCCAAATATCCCTTTGCCAATTCCACAAGAACAGCCTTAGCGAAAGGCTTCTTGAAGGGAAAGATGTAACTCTGTGAGATGAATTAACAGAACACAGAGCAGTTTCTCAGAAAGCTTCTTTCCAGCTTTGAACGGAAGATATTTCCTTTTTCACCATAGCCCTCTATGGGCTTCCAAATATCCCTTTGCCAATTCCTCAAGAACAGCCTTAGCGAAAGGCTTCTTGAAGGGAAAGAGGTAACTCTGTGAGATGAATTAACAGAACACAGAGCAGTTTCTCAGAAAGCTTCTTTCCAGTTTTGAACGGAAGATATTTCGTTTTTCAACACAGCCCTCTATGGGCTTCCTAATATCCCTTTGCCAATTCCACAAGAACAGCCTTAGCGAAAGGCTTCTTGAAGGAAAGATGTAACTCTGTGAGATGAATTAACAGAACACAGAGCAGTTTCTCAGAAAGCTTCTTTCCAGTTTTGAACGGAAGATATTTTCTTTTTCACCATAGCCCTCTATGGGCTTCCAAATATCCCTTTGCCAATTCCACAAGAACAGCCTTAGCGAAAGGCTTCTTGAAGGGAAAGATGTAACTCTGTGAGATGAATTAACATAACACAGAGTAGTTTCTGAGAAAGCTTCTTTCCAGTTTTGAACGGAAGATGTTTCCTTTTTCACCATAGCCCTCTATGGGTTTCCAAATATCCCTTTGCCAATTCCACAAGAACAGCCTTAGCGAAAGGCTTCTTGAAGGAAAGATGTAACTCTGTGAGGTGAACTAACAGAACACAGAGCAATTCTCAGAAAGCTTCTTTCCAGTTTTGAACGGAAGATATTTCCTTTTTCACCATAGGCCTCTATGGGCTTCCAAATATCCCTTTGCCAATTCCACAAGAACAGCCTTAGCGAAATGCTTCTTGAAGGGAAAGATGTTACTCTGTGAGATGAATTAACAGAACACAGAGCAGTTTCTCAGAAAGGTTCTTTCCAGTTTTAAACGGAAGATATTTCCTTTTTCCCAATAGCCCTCTATAGGCTTCCAAATATCCCTTTGCCAATTCCACAAGAACAGCCTTAGCGAAAGGCTTCTTGAAGGGAAAGATGTAACTCTCTGTGATGAATTAACAGAACACAGAGCAGTTTCTCAGAAAGCTTCTTTCCAGTTTTGAACGGAAGATATTTCCTATTTCACCATAGCCCTCTATGGGCTTCCAAATATCCCTTTGCCAATTCCACAAGAACAGCCTTAGCGAAAGGCTTCTTGAAGGGAAAGATGTAACTCTGTGAGATGAATTAACAGAACACAGAGCAGTTTCTCAGAAAGCTTCTTTCCAGTTTTGAACGGAAGATATTTCGTTTTTCAACACAGCCCTCTATGGGCTTCCTAATATCTCTTTGCCAATTCCACAAGAACAGCCTTAGCGAAAGGCTTCTTGAAGGGAAAGATGTTACTCTGTGAGATGAATTAACAGAACACAGAGCAGTTTCTCAGAAAGCTTCTTTCCAGTTTTGAACGGAAGATATTTCCTTTTTCCCAAGAGCCCTCAATAGGCTTCCAAATATCCCTTTGCCAATTCCACAAGAACAGCCTTAGCGAAAGGCTTCTTGAAGGGAAAGATGTAACTCTCGGAGATGAATTAACAGAACACAGAGCAGTTTCTCAGAAAGCTTCTTTCCAGTTTTGAACGGAAGATATTTCCTATTTCACCATAGCCCTCTATGGGCTTCCAAATATCCCTTTGCCAATTCCACAAGAACAGCCTTAGCGAAAGGCTTCTTGAAGGGAAAGATGTAACTCTGTGAGATGAATTAACAGAACACAGAGCAGTTTCTCAGCAAGCTTCTTTCCAGTTTTGAACGGAAGATATTACGTTTTTCAACACAGCCCTCTATGGGCTTCCTAATATCTCTTTGCCAATTCCACAAGAACAGCCTTAGCGAAAGGCTTCTTGAAGGGAAAGATGTAACTCTGTGAGATGAATTAACAGAACACAGAGCAGTTTCTCAGAAAGCTTCTTTCCAGTTTTCAACGGAAGATATTTCCTTTTTCACCATAGCCCTCTATGGGCTTCCAAATATCCCTTTGCCAATTCCTCAAGAACAGCCTTAGCGAAAGGCTTCTTGAAGGGAAAGATGTAACTCTGTGAGATGAATTAACAGAACACAGAGCAGTTTCTCAGAAAGCTTCTTTCCAGTTTTGAACGGAAGATATTTCGTTTTTCAACACAGCCCTCTATGGGCTTCCTAATATCCCTTTGCCAATTCCACAAGAACAGCCTTAGCGAAAGGCTTCTTGAAGGAAAGATGTAACTCTGTGAGATGAATTAACGGAACACAGAGCAGTTTCTCAGAAAGCTTCTTTCCAGTTTTCAACGGAAGATATTTCCTTTTTCACCATAGCCCTCTATGGGCTTCCAAATATCCCTTTGCCAATTACTCAAGAACAGCCTTAGCGAAAGGCTTCTTGAAGGGAAAGATGTAACTCTGAGAGATGAATTAACAGAACACAGAGCAGTTTCTCAGAAAGCTTCTTTCCAGTTTTGAACGGAAGATATTTCCTTTTTCACCATAGCCCTCTAAGGGCTTCCAAATATCCCTTTGCCAATTCCACAAGAACAGCCTTAGCGCAAGGCTTCTTGAAGGGAAAGATGTAACTCTGTGAGATGAATTAACAGAACACAGAGCAGTTTCTCAGAAAGCTTCTTTCCAGTTTTGAACGGAAGATATTTCCTTTTTCACCATAGCCCTCTATGGGCTTCCAAATATCCCTTTGCCAATTCCACAAGAACAGCCTTAGCGAAAGGCTTCTTGAAAGGAACGATGTAACTCTGTGAAATGAATTAACAGAACACAGAGGAGTTTTTCAGAAAGCATCTATCCAGTTTTGAACGGAAGATATTTCCTTTTTCACCATAGCCCTCTAAGGGCTTCCAAATATCCCTTTGCCAATTCCACAAGAACAGCCTTAGCGAAAGGCTTCTTGAAGGGAAAGATGTAACTCTGTGAGATGAATTAACAGAACACAGAGCAGTTTCTCAGAATGCTTCTTTCCAGTTTTGAACGGAAGATATTTCCTTTTTCACCATAGCCCTCTATGGGCTTCCAAATATCCCTTTGCCAATTCCACAAGATTAGCCTTAGCGAAAGGCTTCTTGAAGGGAAAGATGTAACTCTGTGAGATGAATTAACAGAACACAGAGCAGTTTCTCAGAAAGCTTCTTTCCAGTTTTGAACGGAAGATATTTCCTTTTTCACCATAGCCCTCTATGGGCTTCCAAATATCCCTTTGCCAATTCCACAAGAACATCCTTAATGAAAGGCTTCTTGAAGGGAAAGATGTAACTCTGTGAGATGAATTAACAGAACACAGAGCAGTTTCTCAGAAAGCTTCTTTCCAGTTTTGAACGGAAGATATTTCGTTTTTCAACACAGCCCTCTATGGGCTTCCTAATATCCCTTTGCCAATTCCACAAGAACAGCCTTAGCGAAAGGCTTCTTGAAGGGAAAGATGTAACTCTGTGAGATGAATTAACAGAACACAGAGCAGTTTCTCAGAAAGCTTCTTTCCAGTTTTCAACGGAAGAGATTTCCTTTTTCACCATAGCCCTCTATGGGATTCCAAATATCCCTTTGCCAATTCCTCAAGAACAGCCTTAGCGAAAGGCTTCTTGAGGGGAAAGATGTAACTCTGTGAGATGAATTAACAGAACACAGAGCAGTTTCTCAGAAAGCTTCTTTCCAGTTTTGAACGGAAGATATTTCCTTTTTCACCATAGCCCTCTAAGGGCTTCCAAATATCCCTTTGCCAATTCCACAAGAACAGCCTTAGCGAAAGGCTTCTTGAAGGGAAAGATGTAACTCTGTGAGATGAATTAACAGAACAGAGAGCAGTTTCTCAGAAAGCTTCTTTCCAGTTTTGAACGGAAGATATTTCCTATTTCACCATAGCCCTCTATGGGCTTCCAAATATCCCTTTGCCAATTCCACAAGAACAGCCTTAGCGAAAGGCTTATTGAAGGGAAAGATGTAACTCTGTGAGATGAATTAACAGAACACAGAGCAGTTTCTCAGAAAGCTTCTTTCCAGTTTTGAACGGAAGATATTTCGTTTTTCAACACAGCCCTCTATGGGCTTCCTAATATCTCTTTGCCAATTCCACAAGAACAGCCTTAGCGAAAGGCTTCTTGAAGGGAAAGATGTAACTCTGTGAGATGAATTAACAGAACACAGAGCAGTTTCTCAGAATGCTTCTTTCCAGTTTTGAACGGAAGATATTTCCTTTTTCACCTTAGCCCTCTATGGGCTTCCAAATCTCCCTTTGCCAATTCCACAAGAAGAGCCTTAGCGAAAGGCTTCTTGATGGGAAAGATGTAACTCTGTGAGATGAATTAACAGAACACAGAGCAGTTTCTCAGAAAGCTTCTTTCCAGTTTTGAACGGAAGATATTTCCTTTTTCACCATAGCCCTCTAAGGGCTTCCAAATATCCCTTTGCCAATTCCACAAGAACAGCCTTAGCGCAAGGCTTCTTGAAGGGAAAGATGTAACTCTGTGAGATGAATTAACAGAACACAGAGCAGTTTCTCAGAAAGCTTCTTTCCAGTTTTGAACGGAAGATATTTCCTTTTTCACCATAGCCCTCTAAGGGCTTCCAAATATCCCTTTGCCAATTCCACAAGAACAGCCTTAGCGAAAGGCTTCTTGAAGGGAAAGATGTAACTCTGTGAGATGAATTAACAGAACACAGAGCAGTTTCTCAGAAAGCTTCTTTCCAGTTTTCAACGGAAGATATTTCCTTTTTCACCATAGCCCTCTATGGGCTTCCAAATATCCCTTTGCCAATTCCTCAAGAACAGCCTTAGCGAAAGGCTTCTTGAAGGGAAAGATGTAACTCTGTGAGATGAATTAACAGAACACAGAGCAGTTTCTCAGAAAGCTTCTTTCCAGTTTTGAACGGAAGATATTTCCTTTTTCACCATAGCCCTCTATGGGCTTCCAAATATCCCTTTGCCAATTCCACAAGAACAGCCTTAGCGAAAGGCTTCTTGAAGGGAAAGATGTAACTCTGTGAGGTGAATTAACATAACACAGAGTAGTTTCTGAGAAAGCTTCTTTCCAGTTTTGAACGGAAGATGTTTCCTTTTTCACCATAGCCCTCTATGGGTTTCCAAATATCCCTTTGCCAATTCCACAAGAACAGCCTTAGCGAAAGGCTTCTTGAAGGGAAAGATGTAACTCTGTGAGGTGAACTAACAGAACACAGAGCAATTTCTCAGAAAGCTTCTTTCCAGTTTTGAACGGAAGATATTTCCTTTTTCACCATAGGCCTCTATGGGCTTCCAAATATCCCTTTGCCAATTCCACAAGAACAGCCTTAGCGAAATGCTTCTTGAAGGGAAAGATGTTACTCTGTGAGATGAATTAACAGAACACAGAGCAGTTTCTCAGAAAGCTTCTTTCCAGTTTTGAACGGAAGATATTTCCTTTTTCCCAATAGCCCTCTATAGGCTTCCAAATATCCCTTTGCCAATTCCACAAGAACAGCCTTAGCGAAAGGCTTCTTGAAGGGAAAGATGTAACTCTGTGAGATGAATTAACAGAACACAGAGCAGTTTCTCAGAAAGCTTCTTTCCAGTTTTGAACGGAAGATATTTCCTTTTTCAACATAGCCCTCTATGGGCTTCCAAATATCCCTTTGCCAATTCCACAAGAACAGCCTTAGCGAAAGGCTTCTTGAAGGGAAAGATGTAACTCAGTGAGATGAATTAACAGAACACAGAGCAGTTTCTCAGAAAGCTTCTTTCCAGTTTTGAACGGAAGATATTTCCTTTTTCACCATAGCCCTCTAAGGGCTTCCAAATATCCCTTTGCCAATTCCACAAGAACAGCCTTAGCGAAAGGCTTCTTGAAGGGAAAGATGTAACTCTGTGAGATGAATTAACAGAACAGAGAGCAGTTTCTCAGAAAGCTTCTTTCCAGTTTTGAACGGAAGATATTTCCTATTTCACCATAGCCCTCTATGGGCTTCCAAATATCCCTTTGCCAATTCCACAAGAACAGCCTTAGCGAAAGGCTTATTGAAGGGAAAGATGTAACTCTGTGAGATGAATTAACAGAACACAGAGCAGTTTCTCAGAAAGCTTCTTTCCAGTTTTGAACGGAAGATATTTCGTTTTTCAACACAGCCCTCTATGGGCTTCCTAATATCTCTTTGCCAATTCCACAAGAACAGCCTTAGCGAAAGGCTTCTTGAAGGGAAAGATGTAACTCTGTGAGATGAATTAACAGAACACAGAGCAGTTTCTCAGAATGCTTCTTTCCAGTTTTGAACGGAAGATATTTCCTTTTTCACCTTAGCCCTCTATGGGCTTCCAAATCTCCCTTTGCCAATTCCACAAGAAGAGCCTTAGCGAAAGGCTTCTTGATGGGAAAGATGTAACTCTGTGAGATGAATTAACAGAACACAGAGCAGTTTCTCAGAAAGCTTCTTTCCAGTTTTGAACGGAAGATATTTCCTTTTTCACCATAGCCCTCTAAGGGCTTCCAAATATCCCTTTGCCAATTCCACAAGAACAGCCTTAGCGCAAGGCTTCTTGAAGGGAAAGATGTAACTCTGTGAGATGAATTAACAGAACACAGAGCAGTTTCTCAGAAAGCTTCTTTCCAGTTTTGAACGGAAGATATTTCCTTTTTCACCATAGCCCTCTAAGGGCTTCCAAATATCCCTTTGCCAATTCCACAAGAACAGCCTTAGCGAAAGGCTTCTTGAAGGGAAAGATGTAACTCTGTGAGATGAATTAACAGAACACAGAGCAGTTTCTCAGAAAGCTTCTTTCCAGTTTTCAACGGAAGATATTTCCTTTTTCACCATAGCCCTCTATGGGCTTCCAAATATCCCTTTGCCAATTCCACAAGAACAGCCTTAGCGAAAGGCTTCTTGAAGGGAAAGATGTAACTCTGTGAGATGAATTAACAGAACACAGAGCAGTTTCTCAGAAAGCTTCTTTCCAGTTTTGAACGGAAGATATTTCCTTTTTCACCATAGCCCTCTATGGGCTTCCAAATATCCCTTTGCCAATTCCACAAGAACAGCCTTAGCGAAAGGCTTCTTGAAGGGAAAGATGTAACTCTGTGAGGTGAATTAACATAACACAGAGTAGTTTCTGAGAAAGCTTCTTTCCAGTTTTGAACGGAAGATGTTTCCTTTTTCACCATAGCCCTCTATGGGTTTCCAAATATCCCTTTGCCAATTCCACAAGAACAGCCTTAGCGAAAGGCTTCTTGAAGGGAAAGATGTAACTCTGTGAGGTGAACTAACAGAACACAGAGCAATTTCTCAGAAAGCTTCTTTCCAGTTTTGAACGGAAGATATTTCCTTTTTCACCATAGGCCTCTATGGGCTTCCAAATATCCCTTTGCCAATTCCACAAGAACAGCCTTAGCGAAATGCTTCTTGAAGGGAAAGATGTTACTCTGTGAGATGAATTAACAGAACACAGAGCAGTTTCTCAGAAAGCTTCTTTCCAGTTTTGAACGGAAGATATTTCCTTTTTCCCAATAGCCCTCTATAGGCTTCCAAATATCCCTTTGCCAATTCCACAAGAACAGCCTTAGCGAAAGGCTTCTTGAAGGGAAAGATGTAACTCTGTGAGATGAATTAACAGAACACAGAGCAGTTTCTCAGAAAGCTTCTTTCCAGTTTTGAACGGAAGATATTTCCTTTTTCAACATAGCCCTCTATGGGCTTCCAAATATCCCTTTGCCAATTCCACAAGAACAGCCTTAGCGAAAGGCTTCTTGAAGGGAAAGATGTAACTCTGTGAGATGAATTAACAGAACACAGAGCAGTTTCTCAGAAAGCTTCTTTCCAGTTTTGAACGGAAGATATTTCCTATTTCACCATAGCCCTCTATGGGCTTCCAAATATCCCTTTGCCAATTCCACAAGAACAGCCTTAGCGAAAGGCTTCTTGAAGGGAAAGATGTAACTCTGTGAGATGAATTAACAGAACACAGAGCAGTTTCTCAGAAAGCTTCTTTCCAGTTTTGAACGGAAGATATTTCGTTTTTCAACACAGCCCTCTATGGGCTTCCTAATATCTCTTTGCCAATTCCACAAGAACAGCCTTAGCGAAAGGCTTCTTGAAGGGAAAGATGTAACTCTGTGAGATGAATTAACAGAACACAGAGCAGTTTCTCAGAAAGCTTCTTTCCAGTTTTCAACGGAAGATATTTCCTTTTTCACCATAGCCCTCTATGGGCTTCCAAGTATCCCTTTGCCAATTCCTCAAGAACAGCCTTAGCGAAAGGCTTCTTGAAGGGAAAGATGTAACTCTGTGAGATGAATTAACAGAACACAGAGCAGTTTCTCAGAAAGCTTCTTTCCAGTTTTGAACGGAAGATATTTCGTTTTTCAACACAGGCCTCTATGGGCTTCCTAATATCCCTTTGCCAATTCCACAAGAACAGCCTTAGCGAAAGGCTTCTTGAAGGAAAGATGTAACTCTGTGAGATGAATTAACAGAACACAGAGCAGTTTCTGAGAAAGCTTCTTTCCAGTTTTCAACGGAAGATATTTCCTTTTTCACCATAGCCCTCTATGGGCTTCCAAATATCCCTTTGCCAATTCCTCAAGAACAGCCTTAGCGAAAGGCTTCTTGAAGGGAAAGATGTAACTCTGTGAGATGAATTAACAGAACACAGAGCAGTTTCTCAGAAAGCTTCTTTCCAGTTTTGAACGGAAGATATTTCCTTTTTCACCCTAGCCCTCTATGGGCTTCCAAATATCCCTTTGCCAATTCCACAAGAACAGCCTTAGCGAAACGCTTCTTGAAGGGAAAGATGTAACTCTGTGAGATGAATTAACATAACACAGAGTAGTTTCTGAGAAAGCTTCTTTCCAGTTTTGAACGGAAGATATTTCCTTTTTCACCATAGCCCTCTATGGGCTTCCAAATATCCCTTTGCCAATTCCACAAGAACAGCCTTAGCGAAAGGCTTCTTGAAGGGAAAGATGTTACTCTGTGAGATGAATTAACAGAACACAGAGCAGTTTCTCAGAAAGCTTCTTTCCAGTTTTGAACGGAAGATATTTCCATTTTCACCCTAGCCCTCTGTGGGCTTCCAAATATCCCTTTGCCAATTCCACAAGAACAGCCTTAGCGAAAGGCTTCTTGAAGGGAACGATGTAACTCTGTGAAATGAATTAACAGAACACAGAGGAGTTTCTCAGAAAGCATCTATCCAGTTTTGAACGGAAGATATTTCCTTTTTCACCATAGCCCTCTAAGGGCTTCCAAATATCCCTTTGCCAATTCCACAAGAACAGCCTTAGCGAAAGGCTTCTTGAAGGGAAAGATGTAACTCTGTGAGATGAATTAACAGAACACAGAGCAGTTTCTCAGAATGCTTCTTTCCAGTTTTGAACGGAAGATATTTCCTTTTTCACCATAGCCCTCTATGGGCTTCCTAATATCCCTTTGCCAATTCCACAAGAACAGCCTTAGCGAAAGGCTTCTTGAAGGGAAAGATGTAACTCTGTGAGATGAATTAACAGAACACAGAGCAGTTTCTCAGAAAGCTTCTTTCCAGTTTTGAACGGAAGATATTTCCTTTTTCACCATAGCCCTCTAAGGGCTTCCAAATATCCCTTTGCCAATTCCACAAGAACAGCCTTAGCGAAAGGCTTCTTGAAGGGAAAGATGTAACTCTGTGAGATGAATTAACAGAACACAGAGCAGTTTCTCAGAAAGCTTCTTTCCAGTTTTGAACGGAAGATATTTCCTATTTCACCATAGCCCTCTATGGGCTTCCAAATATCCCTTTGCCAATTCCACAAGAACAGCCTTAGCGAAAGGCTTCTTGAAGGGAAAGATGTAACTCTGTGAGATGAATTAACAGAACACAGAGCAGTTTCTCAGAAAGCTTCTTTCCAGTTTTGAACGGAAGATATTTCGTTTTTCAACACAGCCCTCTATGGGCTTCCTAATATCTCTTTGCCAATTCCACAAGAACAGCCTTAGCGAAAGGCTTCTTGAGGGGAAAGATGTAACTCTGTCAGATGAATTAACAGAACACAGAGCAGTTTCTCAGAAAGCTTCTTTCCAGTTTTGAACGGAAGATATTTCCTTTTTCACCATAGCCCTCTATGGGCTTCCAAATATCCCTTTGCCAATTCCACAAGAACAGCCTTAGCGAAAGGTTTCTTGAAGGGAAAGATGTAACTCTGTGAGATGAATTAACAGAACACAGAGCAGTTTCTCAGAAAGCTTCTTTCCAGTTTTGAACGGAAGATATTTCCTTTTTCACCATAGCCCTCTAAGGGCTTTCAAATATCCCTTTGCCAATTCCACAAGAACAGCCTTAGCGAAAGGCTTCTTGAAGGGAAAGATGTAACTCTGTGAGATGAATTAACAGAACACAGAGCAGTTTCTCAGAAAGCTTCTTTCCAGTTTTGAACGGAAGATATTTCCTTTTTCACCATAGCCCTCTATGGGCTTCCAAATATCCCTTTGCCAATTCCACAAGAACAGCCTTAGCGAAAGGCTTCTTGAAGGGAAAGATGTAACTCTGTGAGATGAATTAACAGAACACAGAGCAGTTTCTCAGAAAGCTTCTTTCCAGCTTTGAACGGAAGATATTTCCTTTTTCACCATAGCCCTCTATGGGCTTCCAAATATCCCTTTGCCAATTCCTCAAGAACAGCCTTAGCGAAAGGCTTCTTGAAGGGAAAGAGGTAACTCTGTGAGATGAATTAACAGAACACAGAGCAGTTTCTCAGAAAGCTTCTTTCCAGTTTTGAACGGAAGATATTTCGTTTTTCAACACAGCCCTCTATGGGCTTCCTAATATCCCTTTGCCAATTCCACAAGAACAGCCTTAGCGAAAGGCTTCTTGAAGGAAAGATGTAACTCTGTGAGATGAATTAACAGAACACAGAGCAGTTTCTCAGAAAGCTTCTTTCCAGTTTTGAACGGAAGATATTTTCTTTTTCACCATAGCCCTCTATGGGCTTCCAAATATCCCTTTGCCAATTCCACAAGAACAGCCTTAGCGAAAGGCTTCTTGAAGGGAAAGATGTAACTCTGTGAGATGAATTAACATAACACAGAGTAGTTTCTGAGAAAGCTTCTTTCCAGTTTTGAACGGAAGATGTTTCCTTTTTCACCATAGCCCTCTATGGGTTTCCAAATATCCCTTTGCCAATTCCACAAGAACAGCCTTAGCGAAAGGCTTCTTGAAGGAAAGATGTAACTCTGTGAGGTGAACTAACAGAACACAGAGCAATTCTCAGAAAGCTTCTTTCCAGTTTTGAACGGAAGATATTTCCTTTTTCACCATAGGCCTCTATGGGCTTCCAAATATCCCTTTGCCAATTCCACAAGAACAGCCTTAGCGAAATGCTTCTTGAAGGGAAAGATGTTACTCTGTGAGATGAATTAACAGAACACAGAGCAGTTTCTCAGAAAGGTTCTTTCCAGTTTTAAACGGAAGATATTTCCTTTTTCCCAATAGCCCTCTATAGGCTTCCAAATATCCCTTTGCCAATTCCACAAGAACAGCCTTAGCGAAAGGCTTCTTGAAGGGAAAGATGTAACTCTCTGTGATGAATTAACAGAACACAGAGCAGTTTCTCAGAAAGCTTCTTTCCAGTTTTGAACGGAAGATATTTCCTATTTCACCATAGCCCTCTATGGGCTTCCAAATATCCCTTTGCCAATTCCACAAGAACAGCCTTAGCGAAAGGCTTCTTGAAGGGAAAGATGTAACTCTGTGAGATGAATTAACAGAACACAGAGCAGTTTCTCAGAAAGCTTCTTTCCAGTTTTGAACGGAAGATATTTCGTTTTTCAACACAGCCCTCTATGGGCTTCCTAATATCTCTTTGCCAATTCCACAAGAACAGCCTTAGCGAAAGGCTTCTTGAAGGGAAAGATGTTACTCTGTGAGATGAATTAACAGAACACAGAGCAGTTTCTCAGAAAGCTTCTTTCCAGTTTTGAACGGAAGATATTTCCTTTTTCCCAAGACCCCTCAATAGGCTTCCAAATATCCCTTTGCCAATTCCACAAGAACAGCCTTAGCGAAAGGCTTCTTGAAGGGAAAGATGTAACTCTCGGAGATGAATTAACAGAACACAGAGCAGTTTCTCAGAAAGCTTCTTTCCAGTTTTGAACGGAAGATATTTCCTATTTCACCATAGCCCTCTATGGGCTTCCAAATATCCCTTTGCCAATTCCACAAGAACAGCCTTAGCGAAAGGCTTCTTGAAGGGAAAGATGTAACTCTGTGAGATGAATTAACAGAACACAGAGCAGTTTCTCAGCAAGCTTCTTTCCAGTTTTGAACGGAAGATATTACGTTTTTCAACACAGCCCTCTATGGGCTTCCTAATATCTCTTTGCCAATTCCACAAGAACAGCCTTAGCGAAAGGCTTCTTGAAGGGAAAGATGTAACTCTGTGAGATGAATTAACAGAACACAGAGCAGTTTCTCAGAAAGCTTCTTTCCAGTTTTCAACGGAAGATATTTCCTTTTTCACCATAGCCCTCTATGGGCTTCCAAATATCCCTTTGCCAATTCCTCAAGAACAGCCTTAGCGAAAGGCTTCTTGAAGGGAAAGATGTAACTCTGTGAGATGAATTAACAGAACACAGAGCAGTTTCTCAGAAAGCTTCTTTCCAGTTTTGAACGGAAGATATTTCCTTTTTCACCATAGCCCTCTATGGGCTTCCAAATATCCCTTTGCCAATTCCACAAGAACAGCCTTAATGAAAGGCTTCTTGAAGGGAAAGATGTAACTCTGTGAGATGAATTAACAGAACACAGAGCAGTTTCTCAGAAAGCTTCTTTCCAGTTTTGAACGGAAGATATTTCGTTTTTCAACACAGCCCTCTATGGGCTTCCTAATATCCCTTTGCCAATTCCACAAGAACAGCCTTAGCGAAAGGCTTCTTGAAGGGAAAGATGTAACTCTGTGAGATGAATTAACAGAACACAGAGCAGTTTCTCAGAAAGCTTCTTTCCAGTTTTCAACGGAAGAGATTTCCTTTTTCACCATAGCCCTCTATGGGATTCCAAATATCCCTTTGCCAATTCCTCAAGAACAGCCTTAGCGAAAGGCTTCTTGAGGGGAAAGATGTAACTCTGTGAGATGAATTAACAGAACACAGAGCAGTTTCTCAGAAAGCTTCTTTCCAGTTTTGAACGGAAGATATTTCCTTTTTCACCATAGCCCTCTAAGGGCTTCCAAATATCCCTTTGCCAATTCCACAAGAACAGCCTTAGCGAAAGGCTTCTTGAAGGGAAAGATGTAACTCTGTGAGATGAATTAACAGAACAGAGAGCAGTTTCTCAGAAAGCTTCTTTCCAGTTTTGAACGGAAGATATTTCCTATTTCACCATAGCCCTCTATGGGCTTCCAAATATCCCTTTGCCAATTCCACAAGAACAGCCTTAGCGAAAGGCTTATTGAAGGGAAAGATGTAACTCTGTGAGATGAATTAACAGAACACAGAGCAGTTTCTCAGAAAGCTTCTTTCCAGTTTTGAACGGAAGATATTTCGTTTTTCAACACAGCCCTCTATGGGCTTCCTAATATCTCTTTGCCAATTCCACAAGAACAGCCTTAGCGAAAGGCTTCTTGAAGGGAAAGATGTAACTCTGTGAGATGAATTAACAGAACACAGAGCAGTTTCTCAGAATGCTTCTTTCCAGTTTTGAACGGAAGATATTTCCTTTTTCACCTTAGCCCTCTATGGGCTTCCAAATCTCCCTTTGCCAATTCCACAAGAAGAGCCTTAGCGAAAGGCTTCTTGATGGGAAAGATGTAACTCTGTGAGATGAATTAACAGAACACAGAGCAGTTTCTCAGAAAGCTTCTTTCCAGTTTTGAACGGAAGATATTTCCTTTTTCACCATAGCCCTCTAAGGGCTTCCAAATATCCCTTTGCCAATTCCACAAGAACAGCCTTAGCGCAAGGCTTCTTGAAGGGAAAGATGTAACTCTGTGAGATGAATTAACAGAACACAGAGCAGTTTCTCAGAAAGCTTCTTTCCAGTTTTGAACGGAAGATATTTCCTTTTTCACCATAGCCCTCTAAGGGCTTCCAAATATCCCTTTGCCAATTCCACAAGAACAGCCTTAGCGAAAGGCTTCTTGAAGGGAAAGATGTAACTCTGTGAGATGAATTAACAGAACACAGAGCAGTTTCTCAGAAAGCTTCTTTCCAGTTTTCAACGGAAGATATTTCCTTTTTCACCATAGCCCTCTATGGGCTTCCAAATATCCCTTTGCCAATTCCTCAAGAACAGCCTTAGCGAAAGGCTTCTTGAAGGGAAAGATGTAACTCTGTGAGATGAATTAACAGAACACAGAGCAGTTTCTCAGAAAGCTTCTTTCCAGTTTTGAACGGAAGATATTTCCTTTTTCACCATAGCCCTCTATGGGCTTCCAAATATCCCTTTGCCAATTCCACAAGAACAGCCTTAGCGAAAGGCTTCTTGAAGGGAAAGATGTAACTCTGTGAGGTGAATTAACATAACACAGAGTAGTTTCTGAGAAAGCTTCTTTCCAGTTTTGAACGGAAGATGTTTCCTTTTTCACCATAGCCCTCTATGGGTTTCCAAATATCCCTTTGCCAATTCCACAAGAACAGCCTTAGCGAAAGGCTTCTTGAAGGGAAAGATGTAACTCTGTGAGGTGAACTAACAGAACACAGAGCAATTTCTCAGAAAGCTTCTTTCCAGTTTTGAACGGAAGATATTTCCTTTTTCACCATAGGCCTCTATGGGCTTCCAAATATCCCTTTGCCAATTCCACAAGAACAGCCTTAGCGAAATGCTTCTTGAAGGGAAAGATGTTACTCTGTGAGATGAATTAACAGAACACAGAGCAGTTTCTCAGAAAGCTTCTTTCCAGTTTTGAACGGAAGATATTTCCTTTTTCCCAATAGCCCTCTATAGGCTTCCAAATATCCCTTTGCCAATTCCACAAGAACAGCCTTAGCGAAAGGCTTCTTGAAGGGAAAGATGTAACTCTGTGAGATGAATTAACAGAACACAGAGCAGTTTCTCAGAAAGCTTCTTTCCAGTTTTGAACGGAAGATATTTCCTTTTTCAACATAGCCCTCTATGGGCTTCCAAATATCCCTTTGCCAATTCCACAAGAACAGCCTTAGCGAAAGGCTTCTTGAAGGGAAAGATGTAACTCAGTGAGATGAATTAACAGAACACAGAGCAGTTTCTCAGAAAGCTTCTTTCCAGTTTTGAACGGAAGATATTTCCTTTTTCACCATAGCCCTCTAAGGGCTTCCAAATATCCCTTTGCCAATTCCACAAGAACAGCCTTAGCGAAAGGCTTCTTGAAGGGAAAGATGTAACTCTGTGAGATGAATTAACAGAACAGAGAGCAGTTTCTCAGAAAGCTTCTTTCCAGTTTTGAACGGAAGATATTTCCTATTTCACCATAGCCCTCTATGGGCTTCCAAATATCCCTTTGCCAATTCCACAAGAACAGCCTTAGCGAAAGGCTTATTGAAGGGAAAGATGTAACTCTGTGAGATGAATTAACAGAACACAGAGCAGTTTCTCAGAAAGCTTCTTTCCAGTTTTGAACGGAAGATATTTCGTTTTTCAACACAGCCCTCTATGGGCTTCCTAATATCTCTTTGCCAATTCCACAAGAACAGCCTTAGCGAAAGGCTTCTTGAAGGGAAAGATGTAACTCTGTGAGATGAATTAACAGAACACAGAGCAGTTTCTCAGAATGCTTCTTTCCAGTTTTGAACGGAAGATATTTCCTTTTTCACCTTAGCCCTCTATGGGCTTCCAAATCTCCCTTTGCCAATTCCACAAGAAGAGCCTTAGCGAAAGGCTTCTTGATGGGAAAGATGTAACTCTGTGAGATGAATTAACAGAACACAGAGCAGTTTCTCAGAAAGCTTCTTTCCAGTTTTGAACGGAAGATATTTCCTTTTTCACCATAGCCCTCTAAGGGCTTCCAAATATCCCTTTGCCAATTCCACAAGAACAGCCTTAGCGCAAGGCTTCTTGAAGGGAAAGATGTAACTCTGTGAGATGAATTAACAGAACACAGAGCAGTTTCTCAGAAAGCTTCTTTCCAGTTTTGAACGGAAGATATTTCCTTTTTCACCATAGCCCTCTAAGGGCTTCCAAATATCCCTTTGCCAATTCCACAAGAACAGCCTTAGCGAAAGGCTTCTTGAAGGGAAAGATGTAACTCTGTGAGATGAATTAACAGAACACAGAGCAGTTTCTCAGAAAGCTTCTTTCCAGTTTTGAACGGAAGATATTTCCTTTTTCACCATAGCCCTCTATGGGCTTCCAAATATCCCTTTGCCAATTCCACAAGAACAGCCTTAGCGAAAGGCTTCTTGAAGGGAAAGATGTAACTCTGTGAGGTGAATTAACATAACACAGAGTAGTTTCTGAGAAAGCTTCTTTCCAGTTTTGAACGGAAGATGTTTCCTTTTTCACCATAGCCCTCTATGGGTTTCCAAATATCCCTTTGCCAATTCCACAAGAACAGCCTTAGCGAAAGGCTTCTTGAAGGGAAAGATGTAACTCTGTGAGGTGAACTAACAGAACACAGAGCAATTTCTCAGAAAGCTTCTTTCCAGTTTTGAACGGAAGATATTTCCTTTTTCACCATAGGCCTCTATGGGCTTCCAAATATCCCTTTGCCAATTCCACAAGAACAGCCTTAGCGAAATGCTTCTTGAAGGGAAAGATGTTACTCTGTGAGATGAATTAACAGAACACAGAGCAGTTTCTCAGAAAGCTTCTTTCCAGTTTTGAACGGAAGATATTTCCTTTTTCCCAATAGCCCTCTATAGGCTTCCAAATATCCCTTTGCCAATTCCACAAGAACAGCCTTAGCGAAAGGCTTCTTGAAGGGAAAGATGTAACTCTGTGAGATGAATTAACAGAACACAGAGCAGTTTCTCAGAAAGCTTCTTTCCAGTTTTGAACGGAAGATATTTCCTTTTTCAACATAGCCCTCTATGGGCTTCCAAATATCCCTTTGCCAATTCCACAAGAACAGCCTTAGCGAAAGGCTTCTTGAAGGGAAAGATGTAACTCTGTGAGATGAATTAACAGAACACAGAGCAGTTTCTCAGAAAGCTTCTTTCCAGTTTTGAACGGAAGATATTTCCTTTTTCACCATAGCCCTCTAAGGGCTTCCAAATATCCCTTTGCCAATTCCACAAGAACAGCCTTAGCGAAAGGCTTCTTGAAGGGAAAGATGTAACTCTGTGAGATGAATTAACAGAACACAGAGCAGTTTCTCAGAAAGCTTCTTTCCAGTTTTGAACGGAAGATATTTCCTATTTCACCATAGCCCTCTATGGGCTTCCAAATATCCCTTTGCCAATTCCACAAGAACAGCCTTAGCGAAAGGCTTCTTGAAGGGAAAGATGTAACTCTGTGAGATGAATTAACAGAACACAGAGCAGTTTCTCAGAAAGCTTCTTTCCAGTTTTGAACGGAAGATATTTCGTTTTTCAACACAGCCCTCTATGGGCTTCCTAATATCTCTTTGCCAATTCCACAAGAACAGCCTTAGCGAAAGGCTTCTTGAAGGGAAAGATGTAACTCTGTGAGATGAATTAACAGAACACAGAGCAGTTTCTCAGAAAGCTTCTTTCCAGTTTTCAACGGAAGATATTTCCTTTTTCACCATAGCCCTCTATGGGCTTCCAAGTATCCCTTTGCCAATTCCTCAAGAACAGCCTTAGCGAAAGGCTTCTTGAAGGGAAAGATGTAACTCTGTGAGATGAATTAACAGAACACAGAGCAGTTTCTCAGAAAGCTTCTTTCCAGTTTTGAACGGAAGATATTTCGTTTTTCAACACAGGCCTCTATGGGCTTCCTAATATCCCTTTGCCAATTCCACAAGAACAGCCTTAGCGAAAGGCTTCTTGAAGGAAAGATGTAACTCTGTGAGATGAATTAACAGAACACAGAGCAGTTTCTGAGAAAGCTTCTTTCCAGTTTTCAACGGAAGATATTTCCTTTTTCACCATAGCCCTCTATGGGCTTCCAAATATCCCTTTGCCAATTCCTCAAGAACAGCCTTAGCGAAAGGCTTCTTGAAGGGAAAGATGTAACTCTGTGAGATGAATTAACAGAACACAGAGCAGTTTCTCAGAAAGCTTCTTTCCAGTTTTGAACGGAAGATATTTCCTTTTTCACCCTAGCCCTCTATGGGCTTCCAAATATCCCTTTGCCAAT
The DNA here is from genome assembly GCF_047675955.1 of Chlorocebus sabaeus. NCBI lineage: Eukaryota > Metazoa > Chordata > Mammalia > Primates > Cercopithecidae > Chlorocebus > Chlorocebus sabaeus. The sequence continues at coordinate 772,498 of NW_027327870.1, read as the reverse complement.
TCCACAAGAACAGCCTTAGCGAAACGCTTCTTGAAGGGAAAGATGTAACTCTGTGAGATGAATTAACATAACACAGAGTAGTTTCTGAGAAAGCTTCTTTCCAGTTTTGAACGGAAGATATTTCCTTTTTCACCATAGCCCTCTATGGGCTTCCAAATATCCCTTTGCCAATTCCACAAGAACAGCCTTAGCGAAAGGCTTCTTGAAGGGAAAGATGTTACTCTGTGAGATGAATTAACAGAACACAGAGCAGTTTCTCAGAAAGCTTCTTTCCAGTTTTGAACGGAAGATATTTCCATTTTCACCCTAGCCCTCTATGGGCTTCCAAATATCCCTTTGCCAATTCCACAAGAACAGCCTTAGCGAAAGGCTTCTTGAAGGGAACGATGTAACTCTGTGAAATGAATTAACAGAACACAGAGGAGTTTCTCAGAAAGCATCTATCCAGTTTTGAACGGAAGATATTTCCTTTTTCACCATAGCCCTCTAAGGGCTTCCAAATATCCCTTTGCCAATTCCACAAGAACAGCCTTAGCGAAAGGCTTCTTGAAGGGAAAGATGTAACTCTGTGAGATGAATTAACAGAACACAGAGCAGTTTCTCAGAATGCTTCTTTCCAGTTTTGAACGGAAGATATTTCCTTTTTCACCATAGCCCTCTATGGGCTTCCTAATATCCCTTTGCCAATTCCACAAGAACAGCCTTAGCGAAAGGCTTCTTGAAGGGAAAGATGTAACTCTGTGAGATGAATTAACAGAACACAGAGCAGTTTCTCAGAAAGCTTCTTTCCAGTTTTGAACGGAAGATATTTCCTTTTTCACCATAGCCCTCTAAGGGCTTCCAAATATCCCTTTGCCAATTCCACAAGAACAGCCTTAGCGAAAGGCTTCTTGAAGGGAAAGATGTAACTCTGTGAGATGAATTAACAGAACACAGAGCAGTTTCTCAGAAAGCTTCTTTCCAGTTTTGAACGGAAGATATTTCCTATTTCACCATAGCCCTCTATGGGCTTCCAAATATCCCTTTGCCAATTCCACAAGAACAGCCTTAGCGAAAGGCTTCTTGAAGGGAAAGATGTAACTCTGTGAGATGAATTAACAGAACACAGAGCAGTTTCTCAGAAAGCTTCTTTCCAGTTTTGAACGGAAGATATTTCGTTTTTCAACACAGCCCTCTATGGGCTTCCTAATATCTCTTTGCCAATTCCACAAGAACAGCCTTAGCGAAAGGCTTCTTGAAGGGAAAGATGTAACTCTGTGAGATGAATTAACAGAACACAGAGCAGTTTCTCAGAAAGCTTCTTTCCAGTTTTGAACGGAAGATATTTCCTTTTTCACCATAGCCCTCTAAGGGCTTCCAAATATCCCTTTGCCAATTCCACAAGAACAGCCTTAGCGAAAGGCTTCTTGAAGGGAAAGATGTAACTCTGTGAGATGAATTAACAGAACACAGAGCAGTTTCTCAGAAAGCTTCTTTCCAGTTTTCAATGGAAGATATTTCCTTTTTCACCATAGCCCTCTATGGGCTTCCAAATATCCCTTTGCCAATTCCTCAAGAACAGCCTTAGCGAAAGGCTTCTTGAAGGGAAAGATGTAACTCTGTGAGATGAATTAACAGAACACAGAGCAGTTTCTCAGAAAGCTTCTTTCCAGTTTTGAACGGAAGATATTTCCTTTTTCACCATAGCCCTCTATGGGCTTCCAAATATCCCTTTGCCAATTCCACAAGAACAGCCTTAGCGAAAGGCTTCTTGAAGGGAAAGATGTAACTCTGTGAGGTGAATTAACATAACACAGAGTAGTTTCTGAGAAAGCTTCTTTCCAGTTTTGAACGGAAGATGTTTCCTTTTTCACCATAGCCCTCTATGGGTTTCCAAATATCCCTTTGCCAATTCCACAAGAACAGCCTTAGCGAAAGGCTTCTTGAAGGGAAAGATGTAACTCTGTGAGGTGAACTAACAGAACACAGAGCAATTTCTCAGAAAGCTTCTTTCCAGTTTTGAACGGAAGATATTTCCTTTTTCACCATAGGCCTCTATGGGCTTCCAAATATCCCTTTGCCAATTCCACAAGAACAGCCTTAGCGAAATGCTTCTTGAAGGGAAAGATGTTACTCTGTGAGATGAATTAACAGAACACAGAGCAGTTTCTCAGAAAGCTTCTTTCCAGTTTTGAACGGAAGATATTTCCTTTTTCCCAATAGCCCTCTATAGGCTTCCAAATATCCCTTTGCCAATTCCACAAGAACAGCCTTAGCGAAAGGCTTCTTGAAGGGAAAGATGTAACTCTGTGAGATGAATTAACAGAACACAGAGCAGTTTCTCAGAAAGCTTCTTTCCAGTTTTGAACGGAAGATATTTCCTTTTTCAACATAGCCCTCTATGGGCTTCCAAATATCCCTTTGCCAATTCCACAAGAACAGCCTTAGCGAAAGGCTTCTTGAAGGGAAAGATGTAACTCAGTGAGATGAATTAACAGAACACAGAGCAGTTTCTCAGAAAGCTTCTTTCCAGTTTTGAACGGAAGATATTTCCTTTTTCACCATAGCCCTCTAAGGGCTTCCAAATATCCCTTTGCCAATTCCACAAGAACAGCCTTAGCGAAAGGCTTCTTGAAGGGAAAGATGTAACTCTGTGAGATGAATTAACAGAACAGAGAGCAGTTTCTCAGAAAGCTTCTTTCCAGTTTTGAACGGAAGATATTTCCTATTTCACCAAAGCCCTCTATGGGCTTCCAAATATCCCTTTGCCAATTCCACAAGAACAGCCTTAGCGAAAGGCTTATTGAAGGGAAAGATGTAACTCTGTGAGATGAATTAACAGAACACAGAGCAGTTTCTCAGAAAGCTTCTTTCCAGTTTTGAACGGAAGATATTTCGTTTTTCAACACAGCCCTCTATGGGCTTCCTAATATCTCTTTGCCAATTCCACAAGAACAGCCTTAGCGAAAGGCTTCTTGAAGGGAAAGATGTAACTCTGTGAGATGAATTAACAGAACACAGAGCAGTTTCTCAGAATGCTTCTTTCCAGTTTTGAACGGAAGATATTTCCTTTTTCACCTTAGCCCTCTATGGGCTTCCAAATCTCCCTTTGCCAATTCCACAAGAAGAGCCTTAGCGAAAGGCTTCTTGATGGGAAAGATGTAACTCTGTGAGATGAATTAACAGAACACAGAGCAGTTTCTCAGAAAGCTTCTTTCCAGTTTTGAACGGAAGATATTTCCTTTTTCACCATAGCCCTCTAAGGGCTTCCAAATATCCCTTTGCCAATTCCACAAGAACAGCCTTAGCGCAAGGCTTCTTGAAGGGAAAGATGTAACTGTGTGAGATGAATTAACAGAACACAGAGCAGTTTCTCAGAAAGCTTCTTTCCAGTTTTGAACGGAAGATATTTCCTTTTTCACCATAGCCCTCTAAGGGCTTCCAAATATCCCTTTGCCAATTCCACAAGAACAGCCTTAGCGAAAGGCTTCTTGAAGGGAAAGATGTAACTCTGTGAGATGAATTAACAGAACACAGAGCAGTTTCTCAGAAAGCTTCTTTCCAGTTTTCAACGGAAGATATTTCCTTTTTCACCATAGCCCTCTATGGGCTTCCAAATATCCCTTTGCCAATTCCACAAGAACAGCCTTAGCGAAAGGCTTCTTGAAGGGAAAGATGTAACTCTGTGAGATGAATTAACAGAACACAGAGCAGTTTCTCAGAAAGCTTCTTTCCAGTTTTGAACGGAAGATATTTCCTTTTTCACCATAGCCCTCTATGGGCTTCCAAATATCCCTTTGCCAATTCCACAAGAACAGCCTTAGCGAAAGGCTTCTTGAAGGAAAGATGTAACTCTGTGAGGTGAATTAACATAACACAGAGTAGTTTCTGAGAAAGCTTCTTTCCAGTTTTGAACGGAAGATGTTTCCTTTTTCACCATAGCCCTCTATGGGTTTCCAAATATCCCTTTGCCAATTCCACAAGAACAGCCTTAGCGAAAGGCTTCTTGAAGGGAAAGATGTAACTCTGTGAGGTGAACTAACAGAACACAGAGCAATTTCTCAGAAAGCTTCTTTCCAGTTTTGAACGGAAGATATTTCCTTTTTCACCATAGGCCTCTATGGGCTTCCAAATATCCCTTTGCCAATTCCACAAGAACAGCCTTAGCGAAATGCTTCTTGAAGGGAAAGATGTTACTCTGTGAGATGAATTAACAGAACACAGAGCAGTTTCTCAGAAAGCTTCTTTCCAGTTTTGAACGGAAGATATTTCCTTTTTCCCAATAGCCCTCTATAGGCTTCCAAATATCCCTTTGCCAATTCCACAAGAACAGCCTTAGCGAAAGGCTTCTTGAAGGGAAAGATGTAACTCTGTGAGATGAATTAACAGAACACAGAGCAGTTTCTCAGAAAGCTTCTTTCCAGTTTTGAACGGAAGATATTTCCTTTTTCAACATAGCCCTCTATGGGCTTCCAAATATCCCTTTGCCAATTCCACAAGAACAGCCTTAGCGAAAGGCTTCTTGAAGGGAAAGATGTAACTCTGTGAGATGAATTAACAGAACACAGAGCAGTTTCTCAGAAAGCTTCTTTCCAGTTTTGAACGGAAGATATTTCCTTTTTCACCATAGCCCTCTAAGGGCTTCCAAATATCCCTTTGCCAATTCCACAAGAACAGCCTTAGCGAAAGGCTTCTTGAAGGGAAAGATGTAACTCTGTGAGATGAATTAACAGAACACAGAGCAGTTTCTCAGAAAGCTTCTTTCCAGTTTTGAACGGAAGATATTTCCTATTTCACCATAGCCCTCTATGGGCTTCCAAATATCCCTTTGCCAATTCCACAAGAACAGCCTTAGCGAAAGGCTTCTTGAAGGGAAAGATGTAACTCTGTGAGATGAATTAACAGAACACAGAGCAGTTTCTCAGAAAGCTTCTTTCCAGTTTTGAACGGAAGATATTTCGTTTTTCAACACAGCCCTCTATGGGCTTCCTAATATCTCTTTGCCAATTCCACAAGAACAGCCTTAGCGAAAGGCTTCTTGAAGGGAAAGATGTAACTCTGTGAGATGAATTAACAGAACACAGAGCAGTTTCTCAGAAAGCTTCTTTCCAGTTTTCAACGGAAGATATTTCCTTTTTCACCATAGCCCTCTATGGGCTTCCAAGTATCCCTTTGCCAATTCCTCAAGAACAGCCTTAGCGAAAGGCTTCTTGAAGGGAAAGATGTAACTCTGTGAGATGAATTAACAGAACACAGAGCAGTTTCTCAGAAAGCTTCTTTCCAGTTTTGAACGGAAGATATTTCGTTTTTCAACACAGGCCTCTATGGGCTTCCTAATATCCCTTTGCCAATTCCACAAGAACAGCCTTAGCGAAAGGCTTCTTGAAGGAAAGATGTAACTCTGTGAGATGAATTAACAGAACACAGAGCAGTTTCTGAGAAAGCTTCTTTCCAGTTTTCAACGGAAGATATTTCCTTTTTCACCATAGCCCTCTATGGGCTTCCAAATATCCCTTTGCCAATTCCTCAAGAACAGCCTTAGCGAAAGGCTTCTTGAAGGGAAAGATGTAACTCTGTGAGATGAATTAACAGAACACAGAGCAGTTTCTCAGAAAGCTTCTTTCCAGTTTTGAACGGAAGATATTTCCTTTTTCACCCTAGCCCTCTATGGGCTTCCAAATATCCCTTTGCCAATTCCACAAGAACAGCCTTAGCGAAACGCTTCTTGAAGGGAAAGATGTAACTCTGTGAGATGAATTAACATAACACAGAGTAGTTTCTGAGAAAGCTTCTTTCCAGTTTTGAACGGAAGATATTTCCTTTTTCACCATAGCCCTCTATGGGCTTCCAAATATCCCTTTGCCAATTCCACAAGAACAGCCTTAGCGAAAGGCTTCTTGAAGGGAAAGATGTTACTCTGTGAGATGAATTAACAGAACACAGAGCAGTTTCTCAGAAAGCTTCTTTCCAGTTTTGAACGGAAGATATTTCCATTTTCACCCTAGCCCTCTATGGGCTTCCAAATATCCCTTTGCCAATTCCACAAGAACAGCCTTAGCGAAAGGCTTCTTGAAGGGAACGATGTAACTCTGTGAAATGAATTAACAGAACACAGAGGAGTTTCTCAGAAAGCATCTATCCAGTTTTGAACGGAAGATATTTCCTTTTTCACCATAGCCCTCTAAGGGCTTCCAAATATCCCTTTGCCAATTCCACAAGAACAGCCTTAGCGAAAGGCTTCTTGAAGGGAAAGATGTAACTCTGTGAGATGAATTAACAGAACACAGAGCAGTTTCTCAGAATGCTTCTTTCCAGTTTTGAACGGAAGATATTTCCTTTTTCACCATAGCCCTCTATGGGCTTCCTAATATCCCTTTGCCAATTCCACAAGAACAGCCTTAGCGAAAGGCTTCTTGAAGGGAAAGATGTAACTCTGTGAGATGAATTAACAGAACACAGAGCAGTTTCTCAGAAAGCTTCTTTCCAGTTTTGAACGGAAGATATTTCCTTTTTCACCATAGCCCTCTAAGGGCTTCCAAATATCCCTTTGCCAATTCCACAAGAACAGCCTTAGCGAAAGGCTTCTTGAAGGGAAAGATGTAACTCTGTGAGGTGAATTAACATAACACAGTGTAGTTTCTGAGAAAGCTTCTTTCCAGTTTTGAACGGAAGATGTTTCCTTTTTCACCATAGCCCTCTATGGGTTTCCAAATATCCCTTTGCCAATTCCACAAGAACAGCCTTAGCGAAAGGCTTCTTGAAGGGAAAGATGTAACTCTGTGAGGTGAACTAACAGAACACAGAGCAATTTCTCAGAAAGCTTCTTTCCAGTTTTGAACGGAAGATATTTCCTTTTTCACCATAGGCCTCTATGGGCTTCCAAATATCCCTTTGCCAATTCCACAAGAACAGCCTTAGCGAAATGCTTCTTGAAGGGAAAGATGTTACTCTGTGAGATGAATTAGCAGAACACAGAGCAGTTTCTCAGAAAGCTTCTTTCCAGTTTTGAACGGAAGATATTTCCTTTTTCCCAATAGCCCTCTATAGGCTTCCAAATATCCCTTTGCCAGTTCCACAAGAACAGCCTTAGCGAAAGGCTTCTTGAAGGGAAAGATGTAACTCTGTGAGATGAATTAACAGAACACAGAGCAGTTTCTCAGAAAGCTTCTTTCCAGTTTTGAACGGAAGATATTTCCTTTTTCAACATAGCCCTCTATGGGCTTCCAAATATCCCTTTGCCAATTCCACAAGAACAGCCTTAGCGAAAGGCTTCTTGAAGGGAAAGATGTAACTCTGTGAGATGAATTAACAGAACACAGAGCAGTTTCTCAGAAAGCTTCTTTCCAGTTTTGAACGGAAGATATTTCCTTTTTCACCATAGCCCTCTAAGGGCTTCCAAATATCCCTTTGCCAATTCCACAAGAACAGCCTTAGCGAAAGGCTTCTTGAAGGGAAAGATGTAACTCTGTGAGATGAATTAACAGAACACAGAGCAGTTTCTCAGAAAGCTTCTTTCCAGTTTTGAACGGAAGGTATTTCCTATTTCACCATAGCCCTCTATGGGCTTCCAAATATCCCTTTGCCAATTCCACAAGAACAGCCTTAGCGAAAGGCTTCTTGAAGGGAAAGATGTAACTCTGTGAGATGAATTAACAGAACACAGAGCAGTTTCTCAGAAAGCTTCTTTCCAGTTTTGAACGGAAGATATTTCGTTTTTCAACACAGCCCTCTATGGGCTTCCTAATATCTCTTTGCCAATTCCACAAGAACAGCCTTAGCGAAAGGCTTCTTGAAGGGAAAGATGTAACTCTGTGAGATGAATTAACAGAACACAGAGCAGTTTCTCAGAAAGCTTCTTTCCAGTTTTCAACGGAAGAGATTTCCTTTTTCACCATAGCCCTCTATGGGCTTCCAAGTATCCCTTTGCCAATTCCTCAAGAACAGCCTTAGCGAAAGGCTTCTTGAAGGGAAAGATGTAACTCTGTGAGATGAATTAACAGAACACAGAGCAGTTTCTCAGAAAGCTTCTTTCCAGTTTTGAACGGAAGATATTTCGTTTTTCAACACAGGCCTCTATGGGCTTCCTAATATCCCTTTGCCAATTCCACAAGAACAGCCTTAGCGAAAGGCTTCTTGAAGGAAAGATGTAACTCTGTGAGATGAATTAACAGAACACAGAGCAGTTTCTGAGAAAGCTTCTTTCCAGTTTTCAACGGAAGATATTTCCTTTTTCAACATAGCCCTCTATGGGCTTCCAAATATCCCTTTGCCAATTCCTCAAGAACAGCCTTAGCGAAAGGCTTCTTGAAGGGAAAGATGTAACTCTGTGAGATGAATTAACAGAACACAGAGCAGTTTCTCAGAAAGCTTCTTTCCTGTTTTGAACGGAAGATATTTCCTTTTTCACCCTAGCCCTCTATGGGCTTCCAAATATCCCTTTGCCAATTCCACAAGAACAGCCTTAGCGAAACGCTTCTTGAAGGGAAAGATGTAACTCTGTGAGATGAATTAACATAACACAGAGTAGTTTCTGAGAAAGCTTCTTTCCAGTTTTGAACGGAAGATATTTCCTTTTTCACCATAGCCCTCTATGGGCTTCCAAATATCCCTTTGCCAATTCCACAAGAACAGCCTTAGCGAAAGGCTTCTTGAAGGGAAAGATGTTACTCTGTGAGATGAATTAACAGAACACAGAGCAGTTTCTCAGAAAGCTTCTTTCCAGTTTTGAACGGAAGATATTTCCATTTTCACCCTAGCCCTCTATGGGCTTCCAAATATCCCTTTGCCAATTCCACAAGAACAGCCTTAGCGAAAGGCTTCTTGAAGGGAACGATGTAACTCTGTGAAATGAATTAACAGAACACAGAGGAGTTTCTCAGAAAGCATCTATCCAGTTTTGAACGGAAGATATTTCCTTTTTCACCATAGCCCTCTAAGGGCTTCCAAATATCCCTTTGCCAATTCCACAAGAACAGCCTTAGCGAAAGGCTTCTTGAAGGGAAAGATGTAACTCTGTGAGATGAATTAACAGAACACAGAGCAGTTTCTCAGAATGCTTCTTTCCAGTTTTGAACGGAAGATATTTCCTTTTTCACCATAGCCCTCTATGGGCTTCCAAATATCCCTTTGCCAATTCCACAAGAAGAGCCTTAGCGAAAGGCTTCTTGAAGGGAAAGATGTAACTCTGTGAGATGAATTAACAGAACACAGAGCAGTTTCTCAGAAAGCTTCTTTCCAGTTTTGAACGGAAGATATTTCGTTTTTCAACACAGCCCTCTATGGGCTTCCTAATATCCCTTTGCCAATTCCACAAGAACAGCCTTAGCGAAAGGCTTCTTGAAGGGAAAGATGTAACTCTGTGAGATGAATTAACAGAACACAGAGCAGTTTCTCAGAAAGCTTCTTTCCAGTTTTGAACGGAAGATATTTCCTTTTTCAACATAGCCCTCTATGGGCTTCCAAATATCCCTTTGACAATTCCACAAGAACAGCCTTAGCGAAAGGCTTCTTGAAGGGAAAGATGTAACTCTGTGAGATGAATTAACAGAACACAGAGTAGTTTCTCAGAAAGCTTCTTTCCAGTTTTGAACGGAAGATATTTCCTTTTTCACCATAGCCCTCTAAGGGCTTCCAAATATCCCTTTGCCAATTCCACAAGAACAGCCTTAGCGAAAGGCTTCTTGAAGGGAAAGATGTAACTCTGTGAGATGAATTAACAGAACACAGAGCAGTTTCTCAGAAAGCTTCTTTCCAGTTTTGAACGGAAGATATTTCCTTTTTCAACATAGCCCTCTATGGGCTTCGAAATATCCCTTTGCCAATTCCACAAGAACAGCCTTAGCGAAAGGCTTCTTGAAGGGAACGATGTAACTCTGTGAAATGAATTAACAGAACACAGAGGAGTTTCTCAGAAAGCATCTATCCAGTTTTGAACGGAAGATATTTCCTTTTTCACCATTGCCCTCTAAGGGCTTCCAAATATCCCTTTGCCAATTCCACAAGAACAGCCTTAGCGAAAGGCTTCTTGAAGGGAAAGATGTAACTCTGTGAGATGAATTAACAGAACACAGAGCAGTTTCTCAGAAAGCTTCTTTCCAGTTTTGAACGGAAGATATTTCCTATTTCACCATAGCCCTCTATGGGCTTCCAAATATCCCTTTGCCAATTCCACAAGAACAGCCTTAGCGAAAGGCTTCTTGAAGGGAAAGATGTAACTCTGTGAGATGAATTAACAGAACACAGAGCAGTTTCTCAGAAAGCTTCTTTCCAGTTTTGAACGGAAGATATTTCGTTTTTCAACACAGCCCTCTATGGGCTTCCTAATATCTCTTTGCCAATTCCACAAGAACAGCCTTAGCGAAAGGCTTCTTGAAGGGAAAGATGTAACTCTGTGAGATGAATTAACAGAACACAGAGCAGTTTCTCAGAAAGCTTCTTTCCAGTTTTCAACGGAAGATATTTCCTTTTTCACCATAGCCCTCTATGGGCTTCCAAATATCCCTTTGCCAATTCCTCAAGAACAGCCTTAGCGAAAGGCTTCTTGAAGGGAAAGACGTAACTCTGTGAGATGAATTAACAGAACACAGAGCAGTTTCTTAGAAAGCTTCTTTCCAGTTTTGAACGGAAGATATTTCGTTTTTCAACACAGCCCTCTATGGGTTTCCAAATATCCCTTTGCCAATTCCACAAGAACAGCCTTAGCGAAAGGCTTCTTGAAGGGAAAGATGTAACTCTGTGAGGTGAACTAACAGAACACAGAGCAGTTTCTCAGAAAGCTTCTTTCCAGTTTTGAACGGAAGATATTTCCTTTTTCCCAATAGCCCTCTATAGGCTTCCAAATATCCCTTTGCCAATTCCACAAGAACAGCCTTAGCGAAAGGCTTCTTGAAGGGATAGATGTAACTCTGTGAGATGAATTAACAGAACACAGAGCAGTTTCTCAGAAAGCTTCTTTCCAGTTTTGAACGGAAGATATTTCCTTTTTCACCATAGCCCTCTATGGGCTTCCAAATATCCCTTTGCCAATTCCACAAGAACAACCTTAGCGAAAGGCTTCTTGAAGGAAAAGATGTAACACTGTGAGATGAATTAACAGAACACAGAGCAGTTTCTCAGAAAGTTTCTTTCCAGGTTTCAACGGAAGATATTTCCTTTTTTATCATTGCCCTCTATGGGCTTCCAAATATCCCTTTGCCAATTCCACAAGAACAGCCTTAGCGAAAGTCTTCTTGAAGGGAAAGATGTAACTCTGTGAGGTGAACTAAGAGAACACAGAGCAGTTTCTCAGAAAGCTTCTTTCCAGTTTTGAACGGAAGATATTACCTTTTTCACCATAGGCCTCTATGGGCTTCCAAACATCCCTTTGCCAATTCCACAAGTACAGCCTTAGCGAAAGGCTTCTTGAAGGGAAAGATGTAACTCTGTGAGATGAATTAATAGAACACAGAGCAGTTTCTCAGAATGCTGCTTTCCAGTTTTGAACGGAAGATATTTCCTTTTTCACCTTAGCCCTCTATGGGCTTCCAAATCTCCCTTTGCCAATTCCACAAGAAGAGCCTTAGCGAAAGGCTTCTTGATGGGAAAGATGTAACTCTGTGAGATGAATTAACAGAACACAGAGCAGTTTCTCAGAAAGCTTCTTTCCAGTTTTGAACGGAAGATATTTCCTTTTTCACCATAGCCCTCTAAGGGCTTCCAAATATCCCTTTGCCAATTCCACAAGAACAGCCTTAGCGAAAGGGTTCTTGAAGGGAAAGATGTAACTCTGTGAGATGAATTAACAGAACACAGAGCAGTTTCTCAGAAAGCTTCTTTCCAGTTTTCAACGGAAGATATTTCCTTTTTCACCATAGCCCTCTATGGGCTTCCAAATATCCCTTTGCCAATTCCTCAAGAACAGCCTTAGCGAAAGGCTTCTTGAAGGGAAAGATGTAACTCTGTGAGATGAATTAACAGAACACAGAGCAGTTTCTCAGAAAGCTTCTTTCCAGTTTTGAACGGAAGATATTTCCTTTTTCACCATAGCCCTCTATGGGCTTCCAAATATCCCTTTGCCAATTCCACAAGAACAGCCTTAGCGAAAGGCTTCTTGAAGGGAAAGATGTAACTCTGTGAGGTGAATTAACATAACACAGAGTAGTTTCTGAGAAAGCTTCTTTCCAGTTTTGAACGGAAGATGTTTCCTTTTTCACCATAGCCCTCTATGGGTTTCCAAATATCCCTTTGCCAATTCCACAAGAACAGCCTTAGCGAAAGGCTTCTTGAAGGGAAAGATGTAACTCTGTGAGGTGAACTAACAGAACACAGAGCAATTTCTCAGAAAGCTTCTTTCCAGTTTTGAACGGAAGATATTTCCTTTTTCACCATAGGCCTCTATGGGCTTCCAAATATCCCTTTGCCAATTCCACAAGAACAGCCTTAGCGAAATGCTTCTTGAAGGGAAAGATGTTACTCTGTGAGATGAATTAACAGAACACAGAGCAGTTTCTCAGAAAGCTTCTTTCCAGTTTTGAACGGAAGATATTTCCTTTTTCCCAATAGCCCTCTATAGGCTTCCAAATATCCCTTTGCCAATTCCACAAGAACAGCCTTAGCGAAAGGCTTCTTGAAGGGAAAGATGTAACTCTGTGAGATGAATTAACAGAACACAGAGCAGTTTCTCAGAAAGCTTCTTTCCAGTTTTGAACGGAAGATATTTCCTTTTTCAACATAGCCCTCTATGGGCTTCCAAATATCCCTTTGCCAATTCCACAAGAACAGCCTTAGCGAAAGGCTTCTTGAAGGGAAAGATGTAACTCTGTGAGATGAATTAACAGAACACAGAGCAGTTTCTCAGAAAGCTTCTTTCCAGTTTTGAACGGAAGATATTTCCTTTTTCACCATAGCCCTCTAAGGGCTTCCAAATATCCCTTTGCCAATTCCACAAGAACAGCCTTAGCGAAAGGCTTCTTGAAGGGAAAGATGTAACTCTGTGAGATGAATTAACAGAACACAGAGCAGTTTCTCAGAAAGCTTCTTTCCAGTTTTGAACGGAAGATATTTCCTATTTCACCATAGCCCTCTATGGGCTTCCAAATATCCCTTTGCCAATTCCACAAGAACAGCCTTAGCGAAAGGCTTCTTGAAGGGAAAGATGTAACTCTGTGAGATGAATTAACAGAACACAGAGCAGTTTCTCAGAAAGCTTCTTTCCAGTTTTGAACGGAAGATATTTCGTTTTTCAACACAGCCCTCTATGGGCTTCCTAATATCTCTTTGCCAATTCCACAAGAACAGCCTTAGCGAAAGGCTTCTTGAAGGGAAAGATGTAACTCTGTGAGATGAATTAACAGAACACAGAGCAGTTTCTCAGAAAGCTTCTTTCCAGTTTTCAACGGAAGATATTTCCTTTTTCACCATAGCCCTCTATGGGCTTCCAAGTATCCCTTTGCCAATTCCTCAAGAACAGCCTTAGCGAAAGACTTCTTGAAGGGAAAGATGTAACTCTGTGAGATGAATTAACAGAACACAGAGCAGTTTCTCAGAAAGCTTCTTTCCAGTTTTGAACGGAAGATATTTCGTTTTTCAACACAGGCCTCTATGGGCTTCCTAATATCCCTTTGCCAATTCCACAAGAACAGCCTTAGCGAAAGGCTTCTTGAAGGAAAGATGTAACTCTGTGAGATGAATTAACAGAACACAGAGCAGTTTCTGAGAAAGCTTCTTTCCAGTTTTCAACGGAAGATATTTCCTTTTTCACCATAGCCCTCTATGGGCTTCCAAATATCCCTTTGCCAATTCCTCAAGAACAGCCTTAGCGAAAGGCTTCTTGAAGGGAAAGATGTAACTCTGTGAGATGAATTAACAGAACACAGAGCAGTTTCTCAGAAAGCTTCTTTCCAGTTTTGAACGGAAGATATTTCCTTTTTCACCCTAGCCCTCTATGGGCTTCCAAATATCCCTTTGCCAATTCCACAAGAACAGCCTTAGCGAAACGCTTCTTGAAGGGAAAGATGTAACTCTGTGAGATGAATTAACATAACACAGAGTAGTTTCTGAGAAAGCTTCTTTCCAGTTTTGAACGGAAGATATTTCCTTTTTCACCATAGCCCTCTATGGGCTTCCAAATATCCCTTTGCCAATTCCACAAGAACAGCCTTAGCGAAAGGCTTCTTGAAGGGAAAGATGTTACTCTGTGAGATGAATTAACAGAACACAGAGCAGTTTCTCAGAAAGCTTCTTTCCAGTTTTGAACGGAAGATATTTCCATTTTCACCCTAGCCCTCTATGGGCTTCCAAATATCCCTTTGCCAATTCCACAAGAACAGCCTTAGCGAAAGGCTTCTTGAAGGGAACGATGTAACTCTGTGAAATGAATTAACAGAACACAGAGGAGTTTCTCAGAAAGCATCTATCCAGTTTTGAACGGAAGATATTTCCTTTTTCACCATAGCCCTCTAAGGGCTTCCAAATATCCCTTTGCCAATTCCACAAGAACAGCCTTAGCGAAAGGCTTCTTGAAGGGAAAGATGTAACTCTGTGAGATGAATTAACAGAACACAGAGCAGTTTCTCAGAATGCTTCTTTCCAGTTTTGAACGGAAGATATTTCCTTTTTCACCATAGCCCTCTATGGGATTCCTAATATCCCTTTGCCAATTCCACAAGAACAGCCTTAGCGAAAGGCTTCTTGAAGGGAAAGATGTAACTCTGTGAGATGAATTAACAGAACACAGAGCAGTTTCTCAGAAAGCTTCTTTCCAGTTTTGAACGGAAGATATTTCCTTTTTCACCATAGCCCTCTAAGGGCTTCCAAATATCCCTTTGCCAATTCCACAAGAACAGCCTTAGCGAAAGGCTTCTTGAAGGGAAAGATGTAACTCTGTGAGATGAATTAACAGAACACAGAGCAGTTTCTCAGAAAGCTTCTTTCCAGTTTTGAACGGAAGATATTTCCTATTTCACCATAGCCCTCTATGGGCTTCCAAATATCCCTTTGCCAATTCCACAAGAACAGCCTTAGCGAAAGGCTTCTTGAAGGGAAAGATGTAACTCTGTGAGATGAATTAACAGAACACAGAGCAGTTTCTCAGAAAGCTTCTTTCCAGTTTTGAACGGAAGATATTTCGTTTTTCAACACAGCCCTCTATGGGCTTCCTAATATCTCTTTGCCAATTCCACAAGAACAGCCTTAACGAAAGGCTTCTTGAAGGGAAAGATGTAACTCTGTGAGATGAATTAACAGAACACAGAGCAGTTTCTCAGAAAGCTTCTTTCCAGTTTTGAACGGAAGATATTTCCTTTTTCAACATAGCCCTCTATGGGCTTCCAAATATCCCTTTGCCAATTCCACAAGAACAGCCTTAGCGAAAGGCTTCTTGAAGGGAAAGATGTAACTCTGTGAGATGAATTAACAGAACACAGAGCAGTTTCTCAGAAAGCTTCTTTCCAGTTTTGAACGGAAGATATTTCCTTTTTCACCATAGCCCTCTAAGGGCTTCCAAATATCCCTTTGCCAATTCCACAAGAACAGCCTTAGCGAAAGGCTTCTTGAAGGGAAAGATGTAACTCTGTGAGATGAATTAACAGAACACAGAGCAGTTTCTCAGAAAGCTTCTTTCCAGTTTTCAACGGAAGATATTTCCTTTTTCACCATAGCCCTCTATGGGCTTCCAAATATCCCTTTGCCAATTCCTCAAGAACAGCCTTAGCGAAAGGCTTCTTGAAGGGAAAGATGTAACTCTGTGAGATGAATTAACAGAACACAGAGCAGTTTCTCAGAAAGCTTCTTTCCAGTTTTGAACGGAAGATATTTCCTTTTTCACCATAGCCCTCTATGGGCTTCCAAATATCCCTTTGCCAATTCCACAAGAACAGCCTTAGCGAAAGGCTTCTTGAAGGGAAAGATGTAACTCTGTGAGGTGAATTAACATAACACAGAGTAGTTTCTGAGAAAGCTTCTTTCCAGTTTTGAACGGAAGATGTTTCCTTTTTCACCATAGCCCTCTATGGGTTTCCAAATATCCCTTTGCCAATTCCACAAGAACAGCCTTAGCGAAAGGCTTCTTGAAGGGAAAGATGTAACTCTGTGAGGTGAACTAACAGAACACAGAGCAATTTCTCAGAAAGCTTCTTTCCAGTTTTGAACGGAAGATATTTCCTTTTTCACCATAGGCCTCTATGGGCTTCCAAATATCCCTTTGCCAATTCCACAAGAACAGCCTTAGCGAAATGCTTCTTGAAGGGAAAGATGTTACTCTGTGAGATGAATTAGCAGAACACAGAGCAGTTTCTCAGAAAGCTTCTTTCCAGTTTTGAACGGAAGATATTTCCTTTTTCCCAATAGCCCTCTATAGGCTTCCAAATATCCCTTTGCCAATTCCACAAGAACAGCCTTAGCGAAAGGCTTCTTGAAGGGAAAGATGTAACTCTGTGAGATGAATTAACAGAACACAGAGCAGTTTCTCAGAAAGCTTCTTTCCAGTTTTGAACGGAAGATATTTCCTTTTTCAACATAGCCCTCTATGGGCTTCCAAATATCCCTTTGCCAATTCCACAAGAACAGCCTTAGCGAAAGGCTTCTTGAAGGGAAAGATGTAACTCTGTGAGATGAATTAACAGAACACAGAGCAGTTTCTCAGAAAGCTTCTTTCCAGTTTTGAACGGAAGATATTTCCTTTTTCACCATAGCCCTCTAAGGGCTTCCAAATATCCCTTTGCCAATTCCACAAGAACAGCCTTAGCGAAAGGCTTCTTGAAGGGAAAGATGTAACTCTGTGAGATGAATTAACAGAACACAGAGCAGTTTCTCAGAAAGCTTCTTTCCAGTTTTGAACGGAAGATATTTCCTATTTCACCATAGCCCTCTATGGGCTTCCAAATATCCCTTTGCCAATTCCACAAGAACAGCCTTAGCGAAAGGCTTCTTGAAGGGAAAGATGTAACTCTGTGAGATGAATTAACAGAACACAGAGCAGTTTCTCAGAAAGCTTCTTTCCAGTTTTGAACGGAAGATATTTCGTTTTTCAACACAGCCCTCTATGGGCTTCCTAATATCTCTTTGCCAATTCCACAAGAACAGCCTTAGCGAAAGGCTTCTTGAAGGGAAAGATGTAACTCTGTGAGATGAATTAACAGAACACAGAGCAGTTTCTCAGAAAGCTTCTTTCCAGTTTTCAACGGAAGATATTTCCTTTTTCACCATAGCCCTCTATGGGCTTCCAAGTATCCCTTTGCCAATTCCTCAAGAACATCCTTAGCGAAAGGCTTCTTGAAGGGAAAGATGTAACTCTGTGAGATGAATTAACAGAACGCAGAGCAGTTTCTCAGAAAGCTTCTTTCCAGTTTTGAACGGAAGATATTTCGTTTTTCAACACAGGCCTCTATGGGCTTCCTAATATCCCTTTGCCAATTCCACAAGAACAGCCTTAGCGAAAGGCTTCTTGAAGGAAAGATGTAACTCTGTGAGATGAATTAACAGAACACAGAGCAGTTTCTGAGAAAGCTTCTTTCCAGTTTTCAACGGAAGATATTTCCTTTTTCAACATAGCCCTCTATGGGCTTCCAAATATCCCTTTGCCAATTCCTCAAGAACAGCCTTAGCGAAAGGCTTCTTGAAGGGAAAGATGTAACTCTGTGAGATGAATTAACAGAACACAGAGCAGTTTCTCAGAAAGCTTCTTTCCTGTTTTGAACGGAAGATATTTCCTTTTTCACCCTAGCCCTCTATGGGCTTCCAAATATCCCTTTGCCAATTCCACAAGAACAGCCTTAGCGAAACGCTTCTTGAAGGGAAAGATGTAACTCTGTGAGATGAATTAACATAACACAGAGTAGTTTCTGAGAAAGCTTCTTTCCAGTTTTGAACGGAAGATATTTCCTTTTTCACCATAGCCCTCTATAGCTTCCAAATATCCCTTTGCCAATTCCACAAGAACAGCCTTAGCGAAAGGCTTCTTGAAGGGAAAGATGTTACTCTGTGAGATGAATTAACAGAACACAGAGCAGTTTCTCAGAAAGCTTCTTTCCAGTTTTGAACGGAAGATATTTCCATTTTCACCCTAGCCCTCTATGGGCTTCCAAATATCCCTTTGCCAATTCCACAAGAACAGCCTTAGCGAAAGGCTTCTTGAAGGGAACGATGTAACTCTGTGAAATGAATTAACAGAACACAGAGGAGTTTCTCAGAAAGCATCTATCCAGTTTTGAACGGAAGATATTTCCTTTTTCACCATAGCCCTCTAAGGGCTTCCAAATATCCCTTTGCCAATTCCACAAGAACAGCCTTAGGGAAAGGCTTCTTGAAGGGAAAGATGTAACTCTGTGAGATGAATTAACAGAACACAGAGCAGTTTCTCAGAATGCTTCTTTCCAGTTTTGAACGGAAGATATTTCCTTTTTCACCATAGCCCTCTATGGGCTTCCAAATATCCCTTTGCCAATTCCACAAGAAGAGCCTTAGCGAAAGGCTTCTTGAAGGGAAAGATGTAACTCTGTGAGATGAATTAACAGAACACAGAGCAGTTTCTCAGAAAGCTTCTTTCCAGTTTTGAACGGAAGATATTTCGTTTTTCAACACAGCCCTCTATGGGCTTCCTAATATCCCTTTGCCAATTCCACAAGAACAGCCTTAGCGAAAGGCTTCTTGAAGGGAAAGATGTAACTCTGTGAGATGAATTAACAGAACACAGAGCAGTTTCTCAGAAAGCTTCTTTCCAGTTTTGAACGGAAGATATTTCCTTTTTCAACATAGCCCTCTATGGGCTTCCAAATATCCCTTTGCCAATTCCACTAGAACAGCCTTAGCGAAAGGCTTCTTGAAGGGAAAGATGTAACTCTGTGAGATGAATTAACAGAACACAGAGTAGTTTCTCAGAAAGCTTCTTTCCAGTTTTGAACGGAAGATATTTCCTTTTTCACCATAGCCCTCTAAGGGCTTCCAAATATCCCTTTGCCAATTCCACAAGAACAGCCTTAGCGAAAGGCTTCTTGAAGGGAAAGATGTAACTCTGTGAGATGAATTAACAGAACACAGAGCAGTTTCTCAGAAAGCTTCTTTCCAGTTTTGAACGGAAGATATTTCCTTTTTCACCATAGCCCTCTATGGGCTTCGAAATATCCCTTTGCCAATTCCACAAGAACAGCCTTAGCGAAAGGCTTCTTGAAGGGAACGATGTAACTCTGTGAAATGAATTAACAGAACACAGAGGAGTTTCTCAGAAAGCATCTATCCAGTTTTGAACGGAAGATATTTCCTTTTTCACCATAGCCCTCTAAGGGCTTCCAAATATCCCTTTGCCAATTCCACAAGAACAGCCTTAGCGAAAGGCTTCTTGAAGGGAAAGATGTAACTCTGTGAGATGAATTAACAGAACACAGAGCAGTTTCTCAGAAAGCTTCTTTCCAGTTTTGAACGGAAGATATTTCCTATTTCACCATAGCCCTCTATGGGCTTCCAAATATCCCTTTGCCAATTCCACAAGAACAGCCTTAGCGAAAGGCTTCTTGAAGGGAAAGATGTAACTCTGTGAGATGAATTAACAGAACACAGAGCAGTTTCTCAGAAAGCTTCTTTCCAGTTTTGAACGGAAGATATTTCGTTTTTCATCACAGCCCTCTATGGGCTTCCTAATATCTCTTTGCCAATTCCACAAGAACAGCCTTAGCGAAAGGCTTCTTGAAGGGAAGGATGTAACTCTGTGAGATGAATTTACAGAACACAGAGCAGTTTCTCAGAAAGCTTCTTTCCAGTTTTCAACGGAAGATATTTCCTTTTTCACCATAGCCCTCTTTGGGCTTCCAAATATCCCTTTGCCAATTCCTCAAGAACAGCCTTAGCGAAAGGCTTCTTGAAGGGAAAGATGTAACTCTGTGAGATGAATTAACAGAACACAGAGCAGTTTCTCAGAAAGCTTCTTTCCAGTTTTGAACGGAAGATATTTCGTTTTTCAACACAGCCATCTATGGGCTTCCTAATATCCCTTTGCCATTTCCACAAGAACAGCCTTAGCGAAAGGCTTCTTTAAGGAAAGATGTAACTCTGTGTGATGAATTAACAGAACACAGAGCAGTTTCTCAGAAAGCTTCTTTCCAGTTTTCAACGGAAGATATTTCCTTTTTCACCATAGCCCTCTATGGGCTTCCAAATATCCCTTTGCCAATTCCACAAGAACAGCCTTAGCGAAAGGCTTCTTGAAGGGAAAGATGTAACTCTGTGAGGTGAACTAACAGAACACAGAGCAGTTTCTCAGAAAGCTTCTTTCCAGTTTTGAACGGAAGATATTTCCTTTTTGACCATAGGCCTCTATGGGCTTCCAAATATCCCTTTGCCAATTACACAAGAACAGCCTTAGCGAAAGGCTTCTTGAAGGGAAAGATGTTACTCTGTGAGATGAATTAACAGAACACAGAGCAGTTTCTCAGAAAGCTTCTTTCCAGTTTTGAACGGAAGATATTTCCTTTTTCCCAATAGCCCTCTATAGGCTTCCAAATATCCCTTTGCCAATTCCACAAGAACAGCCTTAGCGAAAGGCTTCTTGAAGGGAAAGATGTAACACGGTGAGATGAATTAACAGAACACAGAGCAGTTTCTCAGAAAGCTTCTTTCCAGTTTTGAACGGAAGATATTTCCTTTTTCACCATAGCCCTCTAAGGGCTTCCAAATATCCCTTTGCCAATTCCACAAGAACAGCCTTAGCGAAAGGCTTCTTGAAGGGAAAGATGTAACTCTGTGAGATGAATTAACAGAACACAGAGCAGTTTCTCAGAAAGCTTCTTTCCAGTTTTGAACGGAAGATATTTCCTATTTCACCATAGCCCTCTATGGGCTTCCAAATATCCCTTTGCCAATTCCACAAGAACAGCCTTAGCGAAAGGCTTCTTGAAGGGAAAGATGTAACTCTGTGAGATGAATTAACAGAACACAGAGCAGTTTCTCAGAAAGCTTCTTTCCAGTTTTGAACGGAAGATATTTCGTTTTTCAACACAGCCCTCTATGGGCTTCCTAATATCTCTTTGCCAATTCCACAAGAACAGCCTTAACGAAAGGCTTCTTGAAGGGAAAGATGTAACTCTGTGAGATGAATTAACAGAACACAGAGCAGTTTCTCAGAAAGCTTCTTTCCAGTTTTGAACGGAAGATATTTCCTTTTTCAACATAGCCCTCTATGGGCTTCCAAATATCCCTTTGCCAATTCCACAAGAACAGCCTTAGCGAAAGGCTTCTTGAAGGGAAAGATGTAACTCTGTGAGATGAATTAACAGAACACAGAGCAGTTTCTCAGAAAGCTTCTTTCCAGTTTTGAACGGAAGATATTTCCTTTTTCACCATAGCCCTCTAAGGGCTTCCAAATATCCCTTTGCCAATTCCACAAGAACAGCCTTAGCGAAAGGCTTCTTGAAGGGAAAGATGTAACTCTGTGAGATGAATTAACAGAACACAGAGCAGTTTCTCAGAAAGCTTCTTTCCAGTTTTCAACGGAAGATATTTCCTTTCTCACCATAGCCCTCTATGGGCTTCCAAATATCCCTTTGCCAATTCCTCAAGAACAGCCTTAGCGAAAGGCTTCTTGAAGGGAAAGATGTAACTCTGTGAGATGAATTAACAGAACACAGAGCAGTTTCTCAGAAAGCTTCTTTCCAGTTTTGAACGGAAGATATTTCCTTTTTCACCATAGCCCTCTATGGGCTTCCAAATATCCCTTTGCCAATTCCACAAGAACAGCCTTAGCGAAAGGCTTCTTGAAGGGAAAGATGTAACTCTGTGAGGTGAATTAACATAACACAGAGTAGTTTCTGAGAAAGCTTCTTTCCAGTTTTGAACGGAAGATGTTTCCTTTTTCACCATAGCCCTCTATGGGTTTCCAAATATCCCTTTGCCAATTCCACAAGAACAGCCTTAGCGAAAGGCTTCTTGAAGGGAAAGATGTAACTCTGTGAGGTGAACTAACAGAACACAGAGCAATTTCTCAGAAAGCTTCTTTCCAGTTTTGAACGGAAGATATTTCCTTTTTCACCATAGGCCTCTATGGGCTTCCAAATATCCCTTTGCCAATTCCACAAGAACAGCCTTAGCGAAATGCTTCTTGAAGGGAAAGATGTTACTCTGTGAGATGAATTAGCAGAACACAGAGCAGTTTCTCAGAAAGCTTCTTTCCAGTTTTGAACGGAAGATATTTCCTTTTTCCCAATAGCCCTCTATAGGCTTCCAAATATCCCTTTGCCAATTCCACAAGAACAGCCTTAGCGAAAGGCTTCTTGAAGGGAAAGATGTAACTCTGTGAGATGAATTAACAGAACACAGAGCAGTTTCTCAGAAAGCTTCTTTCCAGTTTTGAACGGAAGATATTTCCTTTTTCAACATAGCCCTCTATGGGCTTCCAAATATCCCTTTGCCAATTCCACAAGAACAGCCTTAGCGAAAGGCTTCTTGAAGGGAAAGATGTAACTCTGTGAGATGAATTAACAGAACACAGAGCAGTTTCTCAGAAAGCTTCTTTCCAGTTTTGAACGGAAGATATTTCCTTTTTCACCATAGCCCTCTAAGGGCTTCCAAATATCCCTTTGCCAATTCCACAAGAACAGCCTTAGCGAAAGGCTTCTTGAAGGGAAAGATGTAACTCTGTGAGATGAATTAACAGAACACAGAGCAGTTTCTCAGAAAGCTTCTTTCCAGTTTTGAACGGAAGATATTTCCTATTTCACCATAGCCCTCTATGGGCTTCCAAATATCCCTTTGCCAATTCCACAAGAACAGCCTTAGCGAAAGGCTTCTTGAAGGGAAAGATGTAACTCTGTGAGATGAATTAACAGAACACAGAGCAGTTTCTCAGAAAGCTTCTTTCCAGTTTTGAACGGAAGATATTTCGTTTTTCAACACAGCCCTCTATGGGCTTCCTAATATCTCTTTGCCAATTCCACAAGAACAGCCTTAGCGAAAGGCTTCTTGAAGGGAAAGATGTAACTCTGTGAGATGAATTAACAGAACACAGAGCAGTTTCTCAGAAAGCTTCTTTCCAGTTTTCAACGGAAGATATTTCCTTTTTCACCATAGCCCTCTATGGGCTTCCAAGTATCCCTTTGCCAATTCCTCAAGAACATCCTTAGCGAAAGGCTTCTTGAAGGGAAAGATGTAACTCTGTGAGATGAATTAACAGAACGCAGAGCAGTTTCTCAGAAAGCTTCTTTCCAGTTTTGAACGGAAGATATTTCGTTTTTCAACACAGGCCTCTATGGGCTTCCTAATATCCCTTTGCCAATTCCACAAGAACAGCCTTAGCGAAAGGCTTCTTGAAGGAAAGATGTAACTCTGTGAGATGAATTAACAGAACACAGAGCAGTTTCTGAGAAAGCTTCTTTCCAGTTTTCAACGGAAGATATTTCCTTTTTCAACATAGCCCTCTATGGGCTTCCAAATATCCCTTTGCCAATTCCTCAAGAACAGCCTTAGCGAAAGGCTTCTTGAAGGGAAAGATGTAACTCTGTGAGATGAATTAACAGAACACAGAGCAGTTTCTCAGAAAGCTTCTTTCCTGTTTTGAACGGAAGATATTTCCTTTTTCACCCTAGCCCTCTATGGGCTTCCAAATATCCCTTTGCCAATTCCACAAGAACAGCCTTAGCGAAACGCTTCTTGAAGGGAAAGATGTAACTCTGTGAGATGAATTAACATAACACAGAGTAGTTTCTGAGAAAGCTTCTTTCCAGTTTTGAACGGAAGATATTTCCTTTTTCACCATAGCCCTCTATGGGCTTCCAAATATCCCTTTGCCAATTCCACAAGAACAGCCTTAGCGAAAGGCTTCTTGAAGGGAAAGATGTTACTCTGTGAGATGAATTAACAGAACACAGAGCAGTTTCTCAGAAAGCTTCTTTCCAGTTTTGAACGGAAGATATTTCCATTTTCACCCTAGCCCTCTATGGGCTTCCAAATATCCCTTTGCCAATTCCACAAGAACAGCCTTAGCGAAAGGCTTCTTGAAGGGAACGATGTAACTCTGTGAAATGAATTAACAGAACACAGAGGAGTTTCTCAGAAAGCATCTATCCAGTTTTGAACGGAAGATATTTCCTTTTTCACCATAGCCCTCTAAGGGCTTCCAAATATCCCTTTGCCAATTCCACAAGAACAGCCTTAGGGAAAGGCTTCTTGAAGGGAAAGATGTAACTCTGTGAGATGAATTAACAGAACACAGAGCAGTTTCTCAGAATGCTTCTTTCCAGTTTTGAACGGAAGATATTTCCTTTTTCACCATAGCCCTCTATGGGCTTCCAAATATCCCTTTGCCAATTCCACAAGAAGAGCCTTAGCGAAAGGCTTCTTGAAGGGAAAGATGTAACTCTGTGAGATGAATTAACAGAACACAGAGCAGTTTCTCAGAAAGCTTCTTTCCAGTTTTGAACGGAAGATATTTCGTTTTTCAACACAGCCCTCTATGGGCTTCCTAATATCCCTTTGCCAATTCCACAAGAACAGCCTTAGCGAAAGGCTTCTTGAAGGGAAAGATGTAACTCTGTGAGATGAATTAACAGAACACAGAGCAGTTTCTCAGAAAGCTTCTTTCCAGTTTTGAACGGAAGATATTTCCTTTTTCAACATAGCCCTCTATGGGCTTCCAAATATCCCTTTGCCAATTCCACTAGAACAGCCTTAGCGAAAGGCTTCTTGAAGGGAAAGATGTAACTCTGTGAGATGAATTAACAGAACACAGAGTAGTTTCTCAGAAAGCTTCTTTCCAGTTTTGAACGGAAGATATTTCCTTTTTCACCATAGCCCTCTAAGGGCTTACAAATATCCCTTTGCCAATTCCACAAGAACAGCCTTAGCGAAAGGCTTCTTGAAGGGAAAGATGTAACTCTGTGAGATGAATTAACAGAACACAGAGCAGTTTCTCAGAAAGCTTCTTTCCAGTTTTGAACGGAAGATATTTCCTTTTTCACCATAGCCCTCTATGGGCTTCGAAATATCCCTTTGCCAATTCCACAAGAACAGCCTTAGCGAAAGGCTTCTTGAAGGGAACGATGTAACTCTGTGAAATGAATTAACAGAACACAGAGGAGTTTCTCAGAAAGCATCTATCCAGTTTTGAACGGAAGATATTTCCTTTTTCACCATAGCCCTCTAAGGGCTTCCAAATATCCCTTTGCCAATTCCACAAGAACAGCCTTAGCGAAAGGCTTCTTGAAGGGAAAGATGTAACTCTGTGAGATGAATTAACAGAACACAGAGCAGTTTCTCAGAAAGCTTCTTTCCAGTTTTGAACGGAAGATATTTCCTATTTCACCATAGCCCTCTATGGGCTTCCAAATATCCCTTTGCCAATTCCACAAGAACAGCCTTAGCGAAAGGCTTCTTGAAGGGAAAGATGTAACTCTGTGAGATGAATTAACAGAACACAGAGCAGTTTCTCAGAAAGCTTCTTTCCAGTTTTGAACGGAAGATATTTCGTTTTTCATCACAGCCCTCTATGGGCTTCCTAATATCTCTTTGCCAATTCCACAAGAACAGCCTTAGCGAAAGGCTTCTTGAAGGGAAGGATGTAACTCTGTGAGATGAATTTACAGAACACAGAGCAGTTTCTCAGAAAGCTTCTTTCCAGTTTTCAACGGAAGATATTTCCTTTTTCACCATAGCCCTCTTTGGGCTTCCAAATATCCCTTTGCCAATTCCTCAAGAACAGCCTTAGCGAAAGGCTTCTTGAAGGGAAAGATGTAACTCTGTGAGATGAATTAACAGAACACAGAGCAGTTTCTCAGAAAGCTTCTTTCCAGTTTTGAACGGAAGATATTTCGTTTTTCAACACAGCCATCTATGGGCTTCCTAATATCCCTTTGCCATTTCCACAAGAACAGCCTTAGCGAAAGGCTTCTTTAAGGAAAGATGTAACTCTGTGTGATGAATTAACAGAACACAGAGCAGTTTCTCAGAAAGCTTCTTTCCAGTTTTCAACGGAAGATATTTCCTTTTTCACCATAGCCCTCTATGGGCTTCCAAATATCCCTTTGCCAATTCCACAAGAACAGCCTTAGCGAAAGGCTTCTTGAAGGGAAAGATGTAACTCTGTGAGGTGAACTAACAGAACACAGAGCAGTTTCTCAGAAAGCTTCTTTCCAGTTTTGAACGGAAGATATTTCCTTTTTGACCATAGGCCTCTATGGGCTTCCAAATATCCCTTTGCCAATTACACAAGAACAGCCTTAGCGAAAGGCTTCTTGAAGGGAAAGATGTTACTCTGTGAGATGAATTAACAGAACACAGAGCAGTTTCTCAGAAAGCTTCTTTCCAGTTTTGAACGGAAGATATTTCCTTTTTCCCAATAGCCCTCTATAGGCTTCCAAATATCCCTTTGCCAATTCCACAAGAACAGCCTTAGCGAAAGGCTTCTTGAAGGGAAAGATGTAACTCGGTGAGATGAATTAACAGAACACAGAGCAGTTTCTCAGAAAGCTTCTTTCCAGTTTTGAACGGAAGATATTTCCTTTTTCACCATAGCCCTCTATGGGCTTCCAAATATCCCTTTGCCAATTCCACAAGAACAGCCTTAGCGAAAGGCTTCTTGAAGGAAAAGATGTAACACTGTGAGATGAATTAACAGAACACAGAGCAGTTTCTCAGAAAGCTTCTTTCCAGTTTTGAACGGAAGATATTTCCTTTTTCACCATAGCCCTCTAAGGGCTTCCAAATATCCCTTTGCCAATTCCACAAGAACAGCCTTAGCGAAAGGCTTCTTGAAGGGAAAGATGTAACTCTGTGAGGTGAACTAACAGAACACAGAGCAGTTTCTCAGAAAGCTTCTTT
Organism: Chlorocebus sabaeus; assembly: GCF_047675955.1. NCBI lineage: Eukaryota > Metazoa > Chordata > Mammalia > Primates > Cercopithecidae > Chlorocebus > Chlorocebus sabaeus. The sequence continues at coordinate 745,747 of NW_027327870.1, read as the reverse complement.
CCAGTTTTGAACGGAAGATATTTCCTTTTTCACCGTAGGCCTCTATGGGCTTCCAAATATCCCTTTGCCAATTCCACAAGAACAGCCTTAGCGAAAGGCTTCTTGAAGGGAAAGATGTAACTCTGTGAGATGAATTAACAGAACACAGAGCAGTTTCTCAGAATGCTTCTTTCCAGTTTTGAACGGAAGATATTTCCTTTTTCACCTTAGCCCTCTATGGGCTTCCAAATATCCCTTTGCCAATTCCACAAGAAGAGCCTTAGCGAAAGGCTTCTTGAAGGGAAAGATGTAACACTGTGAGATGAATTAACAGAACACAGAGCAGTTTCTCAGAAAGCTTCTTTCCAGTTTTGAACGGAAGATATTTCCTTTTTCACCATAGCCCTCTAAGGGCTTCCAAATATCCCTTTGCCAATTCCATAAGAACAGCCTTAGCGAAAGGCTTCTTGAAGGGAAAGATGTAACTCTGTGAGATGAATTAACAGAACACAGAGCAGTTTCTCAGAAAGCTTCTTTCCAGTTTTGAACGGAAGATATTTCCTATTTCACCATAGCCCACTATGGGCTTCCAAATATCCCTTTGCCAATTCCACAAGAACAGCCTTAGCGAAAGGCTTCTTGAAGGGAAAGATGTAACTCTGTGAGATGAATTAACAGAACACAGAGCAGTTTCTCAGAAAGCTTCTTTCCAGTTTTGAACGGAAGATATTTCCTTTTTCACCATAGCCCTCTATGGGCTTCCAAATATCCCTTTGCCAATTCCACAAGAACAGCCTTAGCGAAAGGCTTCTTGAAGGGAACGATGTAACTCTGTGAAATGAATTAACAGAACACAGAGGAGTTTCTCAGAAAGCATCTATCCAGTTTTGAACGGAAGATATTTCCTTTTTCACCATAGCCCTCTAAGGGCTTCCAAATATCCCTTTGCCAATTCCACAAGAACAGCCTTAGCGAAAGGCTTCTTGAAGGGAAAGATGTAACTCTGTGAGATGAATTAACACAACACAGAGCAGTTTCTCAGAAAGATTCTTTCCAGTTTTCAACGGAAGATATTTCCTTTTTCACCATAGCCCTCTATGGGCTTCCAAATATCCCTTTGCCAATTCCTCAAGAACAGCCTTAGCGAAAGGCTTCTTGAAGGGAAAGATGTAACTCTGTGAGATGAATTAACAGAACACAGAGCAGTTTCTCAGAAAGCTTCTTTCCAGTTTTGAACGGAAGATATTTCGTTTTTGAACACAGCCCTCTATGGGCTTCCAAATATCCCTTTGCCAATTCCACAAGAACAGCCTTAGCGAAAGGCTTCTTGAAGGGAAAGATGTAACTCTGTGAGATGAATTAACAGAACACAGAGCAGTTTCTCAGAAAGCTTCTTTCCAGTTTTCAACGGAAGAGATTTCCTTTTTCACCATAGCCCTCTATGGGCTTCCAAATATCCCTTTGCCAATTCCTCAAGAACAGCCTTAGCGAAAGGCTTCTTGAGGGGAAAGATGTAACTCTGTGAGATGAATTAACAGAACACAGAGCAGTTTCTCAGAAAGCTTCTTTCCAGTTTTGAACGGAAGATATTTCCTTTTTCACTATAGCCCTCTATGGGCTTCCAAATATCCCTTTGCCAATTCCACAAGAACAGCCTTAGGGAAAGGCTTCTTGAAGGGAAAGATGTAACTCTGTGAGATGAATTAACAGAACACAGAGCAGTTTCTCAGAAAGCTTCTTTCCAGTTTTGAACGGAAGATATTTCCTTTTTCAACATAGCCCTCTATGGGCTTCCAAATATCCCTTTGCCAATTCCACAAGAACAGCCTTAGCGAAAGGCTTCTTGAAGGGAAAGATGTAACTCTGTGAGATGAATTAACAGAACACAGAGCAGTTTCTCAGAAAGCTTCTTTCCAGTTTTGAACGGAAGATATTTCCTTTTTCAACATAGCCCTCTATGGGCTTCCAAATATCCCTTTGCCAATTCCACAAGAACAGCCTTAGCGAAAGGCTTCTTGAAGGGAAAGATGTAACTCTGTGAGATGAATTAACAGAACACAGAGCAGTTTCTCAGAAAGCTTCTTTCCAGTTTTCAACGGAAGATATTTCCTTTTTCACCATAGCCCTCTATGGGCTTCCAAATATCCCTTTGCCAATTCCTCAAGAACAGCCTTAGCGAAAGGCTTCTTGAAGGGAAAGATGTAACTCTGTGAGATGAATTAACAGAACACAGAGCAGTTTCTCAGAAAGCTTCTTTCCAGTTTTGAACGGAAGATATTTCCTTTTTCACCATAGGCCTCTATGGGCTTCCAAATATCCCTTTGCCAATTCCACAAGAACAGCCTTAGCGAAAGGCTTCTTGAAGGGAAAGATGTAACTCTGTGAGGTGAATTAACATAACACAGAGTAGTTTCTGAGAAAGCTTCTTTCCAGTTTTGAACGGAAGATGTTTCCTTTTTCACCATAGCCCTCTATGGGTTTCCAAATATCCCTTTGCCAATTCCACAAGAACAGCCTTAGCGAAAGGCTTCTTGAAGGGAAAGATGTAACTCTGTGAGGTGAACTAACAGAACACAGAGCAATTTCTCAGAAAGCTTCTTTCCAGTTTTGAACGGAAGATATTTCCTTTTTCACCATAGGCCTCTATGGGCTTCCAAATATCCCTTTGCCAATTCCACAAGAACAGCCTTAGCGAAATGCTTCTTGAAGGGAAAGATGTTACTCTGTGAGATGAATTAGCAGAACACAGAGCAGTTTCTCAGAAAGCTTCTTTCCAGTTTTGAACGGAAGATATTTCCTTTTTCCCAATAGCCCTCTATAGGCTTCCAAATATCCCTTTGCCAATTCCACAAGAACAGCCTTAGCGAAAGGCTTCTTGAAGGGAAAGATGTAACTCTGTGAGATGAATTAACAGAACACAGAGCAGTTTCTCAGAAAGCTTCTTTCCAGTTTTGAACGGAAGATATTTCCTTTTTCAACATAGCCCTCTATGGGCTTCCAAATATCCCTTTGCCAATTCCACAAGAACAGCCTTAGCGAAAGGCTTCTTGAAGGGAAAGATGTAACTCTGTGAGATGAATTAACAGAACACAGAGCAGTTTCTCAGAAAGCTTCTTTCCAGTTTTGAACGGAAGATATTTCCTTTTTCACCATAGCCCTCTAAGGGCTTCCAAATATCCCTTTGCCAATTCCACAAGAACAGCCTTAGCGAAAGGCTTCTTGAAGGGAAAGATGTAACTCTGTGAGATGAATTAACAGAACACAGAGCAGTTTCTCAGAAAGCTTCTTTCCAGTTTTGAACGGAAGATATTTCCTATTTCACCATAGCCCTCTATGGGCTTCCAAATATCCCTTTGCCAATTCCACAAGAACAGCCTTAGCGAAAGGCTTCTTGAAGGGAAAGATGTAACTCTGTGAGATGAATTAACAGAACACAGAGCAGTTTCTCAGAAAGCTTCTTTCCAGTTTTGAACGGAAGATATTTCGTTTTTCAACACAGCCCTCTATGGGCTTCCTAATATCTCTTTGCCAATTCCACAAGAACAGCCTTAGCGAAAGGCTTCTTGAAGGGAAAGATGTAACTCTGTGAGATGAATTAACAGAACACAGAGCAGTTTCTCAGAAAGCTTCTTTCCAGTTTTCAACGGAAGATATTTCCTTTTTCACCATAGCCCTCTATGGGCTTCCAAGTATCCCTTTGCCAATTCCTCAAGAACATCCTTAGCGAAAGGCTTCTTGAAGGGAAAGATGTAACTCTGTGAGATGAATTAACAGAACGCAGAGCAGTTTCTCAGAAAGCTTCTTTCCAGTTTTGAACGGAAGATATTTCGTTTTTCAACACAGGCCTCTATGGGCTTCCTAATATCCCTTTGCCAATTCCACAAGAACAGCCTTAGCGAAAGGCTTCTTGAAGGAAAGATGTAACTCTGTGAGATGAATTAACAGAACACAGAGCAGTTTCTGAGAAAGCTTCTTTCCAGTTTTCAACGGAAGATATTTCCTTTTTCAACATAGCCCTCTATGGGCTTCCAAATATCCCTTTGCCAATTCCTCAAGAACAGCCTTAGCGAAAGGCTTCTTGAAGGGAAAGATGTAACTCTGTGAGATGAATTAACAGAACACAGAGCAGTTTCTCAGAAAGCTTCTTTCCTGTTTTGAACGGAAGATATTTCCTTTTTCACCCTAGCCCTCTATGGGCTTCCAAATATCCCTTTGCCAATTCCACAAGAACAGCCTTAGCGAAACGCTTCTTGAAGGGAAAGATGTAACTCTGTGAGATGAATTAACATAACACAGAGTAGTTTCTGAGAAAGCTTCTTTCCAGTTTTGAACGGAAGATATTTCCTTTTTCACCATAGCCCTCTATGGGCTTCCAAATATCCCTTTGCCAATTCCACAAGAACAGCCTTAGCGAAAGGCTTCTTGAAGGGAAAGATGTTACTCTGTGAGATGAATTAACAGAACACAGAGCAGTTTCTCAGAAAGCTTCTTTCCAGTTTTGAACGGAAGATATTTCCATTTTCACCCTAGCCCTCTATGGGCTTCCAAATATCCCTTTGCCAATTCCACAAGAACAGCCTTAGCGAAAGGCTTCTTGAAGGGAACGATGTAACTCTGTGAAATGAATTAACAGAACACAGAGGAGTTTCTCAGAAAGCATCTATCCAGTTTTGAACGGAAGATATTTCCTTTTTCACCATAGCCCTCTAAGGGCTTCCAAATATCCCTTTGCCAATTCCACAAGAACAGCCTTAGGGAAAGGCTTCTTGAAGGGAAAGATGTAACTCTGTGAGATGAATTAACAGAACACAGAGCAGTTTCTCAGAATGCTTCTTTCCAGTTTTGAACGGAAGATATTTCCTTTTTCACCATAGCCCTCTATGGGCTTCCAAATATCCCTTTGCCAATTCCACAAGAAGAGCCTTAGCGAAAGGCTTCTTGAAGGGAAAGATGTAACTCTGTGAGATGAATTAACAGAACACAGAGCAGTTTCTCAGAAAGCTTCTTTCCAGTTTTGAACGGAAGATATTTCGTTTTTCAACACAGCCCTCTATGGGCTTCCTAATATCCCTTTGCCAATTCCACAAGAACAGCCTTAGCGAAAGGCTTCTTGAAGGGAAAGATGTAACTCTGTGAGATGAATTAACAGAACACAGAGCAGTTTCTCAGAAAGCTTCTTTCCAGTTTTGAACGGAAGATATTTCCTTTTTCAACATAGCCCTCTATGGGCTTCCAAATATCCCTTTGCCAATTCCACTAGAACAGCCTTAGCGAAAGGCTTCTTGAAGGGAAAGATGTAACTCTGTGAGATGAATTAACAGAACACAGAGTAGTTTCTCAGAAAGCTTCTTTCCAGTTTTGAACGGAAGATATTTCCTTTTTCACCATAGCCCTCTAAGGGCTTCCAAATATCCCTTTGCCAATTCCACAAGAACAGCCTTAGCGAAAGGCTTCTTGAAGGGAAAGATGTAACTCTGTGAGATGAATTAACAGAACACAGAGCAGTTTCTCAGAAAGCTTCTTTCCAGTTTTGAACGGAAGATATTTCCTTTTTCACCATAGCCCTCTATGGGCTTCGAAATATCCCTTTGCCAATTCCACAAGAACAGCCTTAGCGAAAGGCTTCTTGAAGGGAACGATGTAACTCTGTGAAATGAATTAACAGAACACAGAGGAGTTTCTCAGAAAGCATCTATCCAGTTTTGAACGGAAGATATTTCCTTTTTCACCATAGCCCTCTAAGGGCTTCCAAATATCCCTTTGCCAATTCCACAAGAACAGCCTTAGCGAAAGGCTTCTTGAAGGGAAAGATGTAACTCTGTGAGATGAATTAACAGAACACAGAGCAGTTTCTCAGAAAGCTTCTTTCCAGTTTTGAAAGGAAGATATTTCCTATTTCACCATAGCCCTCTATGGGCTTCCAAATATCCCTTTGCCAATTCCACAAGAACAGCCTTAGCGAAAGGCTTCTTGAAGGGAAAGATGTAACTCTGTGAGATGAATTAACAGAACACAGAGCAGTTTCTCAGAAAGCTTCTTTCCAGTTTTGAACGGAAGATATTTCGTTTTTCATCACAGCCCTCTATGGGCTTCCTAATATCTCTTTGCCAATTCCACAAGAACAGCCTTAGCGAAAGGCTTCTTGAAGGGAAAGATGTAACTCTGTGAGATGAATTTAAAGAACACAGAGCAGTTTCTCAGAAAGCTTCTTTCCAGTTTTCAACGGAAGATATTTCCTTTTTCACCATAGCCCTCTATGGGCTTCCAAATATCCCTTTGCCAATTCCTCAAGAACAGCCTTAGCGAAAGGCTTCTTGAAGGGAAAGATGTAACTCTGTGAGATGAATTAACAGAACACAGAGCAGTTTCTCAGAAAGCTTCTTTCCAGTTTTGAACGGAAGATATTTCGTTTTTCAACACAGCCCTCTATGGGCTTCCTAATATCCCTTTGCCATTTCCACAAGAACAGCCTTAGCGAAAGGCTTCTTTAAGGAAAGATGTAACTCTGTGTGATGAATTAACAGAACACAGAGCAGTTTCTCAGAAAGCTTCTTTCCAGTTTTCAACGGAAGATATTTCCTTTTTCACCATAGCCCTCTATGGGCTTCCAAATATCCCTTTGCCAATTCCACAAGAACAGCCTTAGCGAAAGGCTTCTTGAAGGGAAAGATGTAACTCTGTGAGGTGAACTAACAGAACACAGAGCAGTTTCTCAGAAAGCTTCTTTCCAGTTTTGAACGGAAGATATTTCCTTTTTGACCATAGGCCTCTATGGGCTTCCAAATATCCCTTTGCCAATTACAGAAGAACAGCCTTAGCGAAAGGCTTCTTGAAGGGAAAGATGTTACTCTGTGAGATGAATTAACAGAACACAGAGCAGTTTCTCAGAAAGCTTCTTTCCAGTTTTGAACGGAAGATATTTCCTTTTTCCCAATAGCCCTCTATAGGCTTCCAAATATCCCTTTGCCAATTCCACAAGAACAGCCTTAGCGAAAGGCTTCTTGAAGGGAAAGATGTAACTCGGTGAGATGAATTAACAGAACACAGAGCAGTTTCTCAGAAAGCTTCTTTCCAGTTTTGAACGGAAGATATTTCCTTTTTCACCATAGCCCTCTATGGGCTTCCAAATATCCCTTTGCCAATTCCACAAGAACAGCCTTAGCGAAAGGCTTCTTGAAGGAAAAGATGTAACACTGTGAGATGAATTAACAGAACACAGAGCAGTTTCTCAGAAAGCTTCTTTCCAGTTTTGAACGGAAGATATTTCCTTTTTCACCATAGCCCTCTAAGGGCTTCCAAATATCCCTTTGCCAATTCCACAAGAACAGCCTTAGCGAAAGGCTTCTTGAAGGGAAAGATGTAACTCTGTGAGGTGAACTAACAGAACACAGAGCAGTTTCTCAGAAAGCTTCTTTCCGGTTTTGAACGGAAGATATTTCCTTTTTCACCGTAGGCCTCTATGGGCTTCCAAATATCCCTTTGCCAATTCCACAAGAACAGCCTTAGCGAAAGGCTTCTTGAAGGGAAAGATGTAACTCTGTGAGATGAATTAACAGAACACAGAGCAGTTTCTCAGAATGCTTCTTTCCAGTTTTGAACGGAAGATATTTCCTTTTTCACCTTAGCCCTCTATGGGCTTCCAAATATCCCTTTGCCAATTCCACAAGAAGAGCCTTAGCGAAAGGCTTCTTGAAGGGAAAGATGTAACACTGTGAGATGAATTAACAGAACACAGAGCAGTTTCTCAGAAAGCTTCTTTCCAGTTTTGAACGGAAGATATTTCCTTTTTCACCATAGCCTTCTAAGGGCTTCCAAATATCCCTTTGCCAATTCCACAAGAACAGCCTTAGCGAAAGGCTTCTTGAAGGGAAAGATGTAACTCTGTGAGATGAATTAACAGAACACAGAGCAGTTTCTCAGAAAGCTTCTTTCCAGTTTTGAACGGAAGATATTTCCTATTTCACCATAGCCCACTATGGGCTTCCAAATATCCCTTTGCCAATTCCACAAGAACAGCCTTAGCGAAAGGCTTCTTGAAGGGAAAGATGTAACTCTGTGAGATGAATTAACAGAACACAGAGCAGTTTCTCAGAAAGCTTCTTTCCAGTTTTGAACGGAAGATATTTCCTTTTTCACCATAGCCCTCTATGGGCTTCCAAATATCCCTTTGCCAATTCCACAAGAACAGCCTTAGCGAAAGGCTTCTTGAAGGGAACGATGTAACTCTGTGAAATGAATTAACAGAACACAGAGGAGTTTCTCAGAAAGCATCTATCCAGTTTTGAACGGAAGATATTTCCTTTTTCACCATAGCCCTCTAAGGGCTTCCAAATATCCCTTTGCCAATTCCACAAGAACAGCCTTAGCGAAAGGCTTCTTGAAGGGAAAGATGTAACTCTGTGAGATGAATTAACACAACACAGAGCAGTTTCTCAGAAAGATTCTTTCCAGTTTTCAACGGAAGATATTTCCTTTTTCACCATAGCCCTCTATGGGCTTCCAAATATCCCTTTGCCAATTCCTCAAGAACAGCCTTAGCGAAAGGCTTCTTGAAGGGAAAGATGTAACTCTGTGAGATGAATTAACAGAACACAGAGCAGTTTCTCAGAAAGCTTCTTTCCAGTTTTGAACGGAAGATATTTCGTTTTTCAACACAGCCCTCTATGGGCTTCCTAATATCCCTTTGCCAATTCCACAAGAACAGCCTTAGCGAAAGGCTTCTTGAAGGGAAAGATGTAACTCTGTGAGATGAATTAACAGAACACAGAGCAGTTTCTCAGAAAGCTTCTTTCCAGTTTTCAACGGAAGAGATTTCCTTTTTCACCATAGCCCTCTATGGGCTTCCAAATATCCCTTTGCCAATTCCTCAAGAACAGCCTTAGCGAAAGGCTTCTTGAGGGGAAAGATGTAACTCTGTGAGATGAATTAACAGAACACAGAGCAGTTTCTCAGAAAGCTTCTTTCCAGTTTTGAACGGAAGATATTTCCTTTTTCACTATAGCCCTCTATGGGCTTCCAAATATCCCTTTGCCAATTCCACAAGAACAGCCTTAGGGAAAGGCTTCTTGAAGGGAAAGATGTAACTCTGTGAGATGAATTAACAGAACACAGAGCAGTTTCTCAGAAAGCTTCTTTCCAGTTTTGAACGGAAGATATTTCCTTTTTCAACATAGCCCTCTATGGGCTTCCAAATATCCCTTTGCCAATTCCACAAGAACAGCCTTAGCGAAAGGCTTCTTGAAGGGAAAGATGTAACTCTGTGAGATGAATTAACAGAACACAGAGCAGTTTCTCAGAAAGCTTCTTTCCAGTTTTGAACGGAAGATATTTCCTTTTTCACCATAGCCCTCTAAGGGCTTCCAAATATCCCTTTGCCAATTCCACAAGAACAGCCTTAGCGAAAGGCTTCTTGAAGGGAAAGATGTAACTCTGTGAGATGAATTAACAGAACACAGAGCAGTTTCTCAGAAAGCTTCTTTCCAGTTTTGAACGGAAGATATTTCCTATTTCACCATAGCCCTCTATGGGCTTCCAAATATCCCTTTGCCAATTCCACAAGAACAGCCTTAGCGAAAGGCTTCTTGAAGGGAAAGATGTAACTCTGTGAGATGAATTAGCAGAACACAGAGCAGTTTCTCAGAAAGCTTCTTTCCAGTTTTGAACGGAAGATATTTCGTTTTTCAACACAGCCCTCTATGGGCTTCCTAATATCTCTTTGCCAATTCCACAAGAACAGCCTTAGCGAAAGGATTCTTGAAGGGAAAGATGTAACTCTGTGAGATGAATTAACAGAACACAGAGCAGTTTCTCAGAAAGCTTCTTTCCAGTTTTCAACGGAAGATATTTCCTTTTTCACCATAGCCCTCTATGGGCTTCCAAATATCCCTTTGCCAATTCCTCAAGAACAGCCTTAGCGAAAGGCTTCTTGAAGGGAAAGATGTAACTCTGTGAGATGAATTAACAGAACACAGAGCAGTTTCTCAGAAAGCTTCTTTCCAGTTTTGAACGGAAGATATTTCCTTTTTCAACATAGCCCTCTACGGGATTCCAAATATCCCTTTGCCAATTCCACAAGAACAGCCTTAGCGAAAGGCTTCTTGAAGGGAAAGATGTAACTCTGTGAGATGAATTAACAGAACACAGAGCAGTTTCTCAGAAAGCTTCTTTCCAGTTTTGAACGGAAGATATTTCCTTTTTCACCATAGCCATCTAAGGGCTTCCAAATATCCCTTTGCCAATTCCACAAGAACAGCCTTAGCGAAAGGCTTCTTGAAGGGAAAGATGTAACTCTGTGAGATGAATTAACAGAACACAGAGCAGTTTCTCAGAAAGCTTCTTTCCAGTTTTGAACGGAAGATATTTCGTTTTTCAACACAGCCCTCTATGGGCTTCCTAATATCCCTTTGCCAATTCCACAAGAACAGCCTTAGCCAAAGGCTTCTTGAAGGAAAGATGTAACTCTGTGAGATGAATTAACGGAACACAGAGCAGTTTCTCAGAAAGCTTCTTTCCAGTTTTCAACGGAAGATATTTCCTTTTTCACCATAGCCCTCTATGGGCTTCCAAATATCCCTTTGCCAATTCCACAAGAACAGCCTTAGCGAAAGGCTTCTTGAAGGGAAAGATGTAACTCTGTGAGATGAATTAACAGAACACAGAGCAGTTTCTCAGAAAGCTTCTTTCCAGTTTTGAACGGAAGATATTTCCTTTTTCACCATAGCCCTCTATGGGCTTCCAAATATCCCTTTGCCAATTCCACAAGAACAGCCTTAGCGAAAGGCTTCTTCAATGGAAAGATGTAACTCTGTGAGATGATTTAACATAACACACAGTAGTTTCTGAGAAAGCTTCTTTCCAGTTTTGAACGGAAGATGTTTCCTTTTTCACCATAGCCCTCTATGGGCTTCCAAATATCCCTTTGCCAATTCCACAAGAACAGCCTTAACGAAAGGCTTCTTGAAGGGAAAGATGTAACTCTGTGAGGTGAACTAACAGAACACAGAGCAGTTTCTCAGAAAGCTTCTTTCCAGTTTTGAACGGAAGATATTTCCTTTTTCACCATAGGCCTCTATGGGCTTCCAAATATCCCTTTGCCAATTCCACAAGAAGAGCCTTAGCGAAAGGCTTCTTGAAGGGAAAGATGTAACACTGTGAGATGAATTAACAGAACACAGAGCAGTTTCTCAGAAAGCTTCTTTCCAGTTTTGAACGGAAGATATTTCCTTTTTCACCATAGCCCTCTAAGGGCTTCCAAATATCCCTTTGCCAATTCCACAAGAACAGCCTTAGCGAAAGGCTTCTTGAAGGGAAAGATGTAACTCTGTGAGATGAATTAACAGAACACAGAGCAGTTTCTCAGAAAGCTTCTTTCCAGTTTTGAACGGAAGATATTTCCTATTTCACCATAGCCCACTATGGGCTTCCAAATATCCCTTTGCCAATTCCACAAGAACAGCCTTAGCGAAAGGCTTCTTGAAGGGAAAGATGTAACTCTGTGAGATGAATTAACAGAACACAGAGCAGTTTCTCAGAAAGCTTCTTTCCAGTTTTGAACGGAAGATATTTCCTTTTTCACCATAGCCCTCTATGGGCTTCGAAATATCCCTTTGCCAATTCCACAAGAACAGCCTTAGCGAAAGGCTTCTTGAAGGGAACGATGTAACCCTGTGAAATGAATTAACAGAACACAGAGGAGTTTCTCAGAAAGCATCTATCCAGTTTTGAACGGAAGATATTTCCTTTTTCACCATAGCCCTCTAAGGGCTTCCAAATATCCCTTTGCCAATTCCACAAGAACAGCCTTAGCGAAAGGCTTCTTGAAGGGAAAGATGTAACTCTGTGAGATGAATTAACAGAACACAGAGCAGTTTCTCAGAAAGCTTCTTTCCAGTTTTGAACGGAAGATATTTCCTATTTCACCATAGCCCTCTATGGGCTTCCAAATATCCCTTTGCCAATTCCACAAGAACAGCCTTAGCGAAAGGCTTCTTGAAGGGAAAGATGTAACTCTGTGAGATGAATTAACAGAACACAGAGCAGTTTCTCAGAAAGCTTCTTTCCAGTTTTGAACGGAAGATATTTCGTTTTTCATCACAGCCCTCTATGGGCTTCCTAATATCTCTTTGCCAATTCCACAAGAACAGCCTTAGCGAAAGGCTTCTTGAAGGGAAAGATGTAACTCTGTGAGATGAATTTACAGAACACAGAGCAGTTTCTCAGAAAGCTTCTTTCCAGTTTTCAACGGAAGATATTTCCTTTTTCACCATAGCCCTCTATGGGCTTCCAAATATCCCTTTGCCAATTCCTCAAGAACAGCCTTAGCGAAAGGCTTCTTGAAGGGAAAGATGTAACTCTGTGAGATGAATTAACAGAACACAGGGCAGTTTCTCAGAAAGCTTCTTTCCAGTTTTGAACGGAAGATATTTCGTTTTTCAACACAGCCCTCTATGGGCTTCCTAATATCCCTTTGCCAATTCCACAAGAACAGCCTTAGCGAAAGGCTTCTTTAAGGAAAGATGTAACTCTGTGTGATGAATTAACAGAACACAGAGCAGTTTCTCAGAAAGCTTCTTTCCAGTTTTCAACGGAAGATATTTCCTTTTTCACCATAGCCCTCTATGGGCTTCCAAATATCCCTTTGCCAATTCCACAAGAACAGCCTTAGCGAAAGGCTTCTTGAAGGGAAAGATGTAACTCTGTGAGATGAATTAACAGAACACAGAGCAGTTTCTCAGAAAGCTTCTTTCCAGTTTTGAACGGAAGATATTTCCTTTTTCACCTTAGCCCTCTATGGGCTTCCAAATATCCCTTTGCCAATTCCACAAGAAGAGCCTTAGCGAAAGGCTTCTTGAAGGGAAAGATGTAACACTGTGAGATGAATTAACAGAACACAGAGCAGTTTCTCAGAAAGCTTCTTTCCAGTTTTGAACGGAAGATATTTCCTTTTTCACCATAGCCCTCTAAGGGCTTCCAAATATCCCTTTGCCAATTCCACAAGAACAGCCTTAGCGAAAGGCTTCTTGAAGGGAAAGATGTAACTCTGTGAGATGAATTAACAGAACACAGAGCAGTTTCTCAGAAAGCTTCTTTCCAGTTTTGAACGGAAGATATTTCCTATTTCACCATAGCCCACTATGGGCTTCCAAATATCCCTTTGCCAATTCCACAAGAACAGCCTTAGCGAAAGGCTTCTTGAAGGGAAAGATGTAACTCTGTGAGATGAATTAACAGAACACAGAGCAGTTTCTCAGAAAGCTTCTTTCCAGTTTTGAACGGAAGATATTTCCTTTTTCACCATAGCCCTCTATGGGCTTCCAAATATCCCTTTGCCAATTCCACAAGAACAGCCTTAGCGAAAGGCTTCTTGAAGGGAACGATGTAACTCTGTGAAATGAATTAACAGAACACAGAGCAGTTTCTCAGAAAGCATCTATCCAGTTTTGAACGGAAGATATTTCCTTTTTCACCATAGCCCTCTAAGGGCTTCCAAATATCCCTTTGCCAATTCCACAAGAACAGCCTTAGCGAAAGGCTTCTTGAAGGGAAAGATGTAACTCTGTGAGATGAATTAACACAACACAGAGCAGTTTCTCAGAAAGATTCTTTCCAGTTTTCAACGGAAGATATTTCCTTTTTCACCATAGCCCTCTATGGGCTTCCAAATATCCCTTTGCCAATTCCTCAAGAACAGCCTTAGCGAAAGGCTTCTTGAAGGGAAAGATGTAACTCTGTGAGATGAATTAACAGAACACAGAGCAGTTTCTCAGAAAGCTTCTTTCCAGTTTTGAACGGAAGATATTTCGTTTTTCAACACAGCCCTCTATGGGCTTCCTAATATCCCTTTGCCAATTCCACAAGAACAGCCTTAGCGAAAGGCTTCTTGAAGGGAAAGATGTAACTCTGTGAGATGAATTAACAGAACACAGAGCAGTTTCTCAGAAAGCTTCTTTCCAGTTTTCAACGGAAGAGATTTCCTTTTTCACCATAGCCCTCTATGGGCTTCCAAATATCCCTTTGCCAATTCCTCAAGAACAGCCTTAGCGAAAGGCTTCTTGAGGGGAAAGATGTAACTCTGTGAGATGAATTAACAGAACACAGAGCAGTTTCTCAGAAAGCTTCTTTCCAGTTTTGAACGGAAGATATTTCCTTTTTCACTATAGCCCTCTATGGGCTTCCAAATATCCCTTTGCCAATTCCACAAGAACAGCCTTAGGGAAAGGCTTCTTGAAGGGAAAGATGTAACTCTGTGAGATGAATTAACAGAACACAGAGCAGTTTCTCAGAAAGCTTCTTTCCAGTTTTGAACGGAAGATGTTTCCTTTTTCACCATAGCCCTCTATGGGCTTTCAAATATCCCTTTGCCAATTCCACAAGAACAGCCTTAGCGAAAGGCTTCTTGAAGGGAAAGATGTAACTCTGTGAGATGAATTAACAGAACACAGAGCAGTTTCTCAGAAAGCTTCTTTCCAGTTTTGAACGGAAGATATTTCCTTTTTCACCATAGCCCTCTAAGGGCTTCCAAATATCCCTTTGCCAATTCCACAAGAACAGCCTTAGCGAAAGGCTTCTTGAAGGGAAAGATGTAACTCTGTGAGATGAATTAACAGAACACAGAGCAGTTTCTCAGAAAGCTTCTTTCCAGTTTTGAACGGAAGATATTTCCTATTTCACCATAGCCCTCTATGGGCTTCCAAATATCCCTTTGCCAATTCCACAAGAACAGCCTTAGCGAAAGGCTTCTTGAAGGGAAAGATGTAACTCTGTGAGATGAATTAACAGAACACAGAGCAGTTTCTCAGAAAGCTTCTTTCCAGTTTTGAACGGAAGATATTTCGTTTTTCAACACAGCCCTCTATGGGCTTCCTAATATCTCTTTGCCAATTCCACAAGAACAGCCTTAGCGAAAGGATTCTTGAAGGGAAAGATGTAACTCTGTGAGATGAATTAACAGAACACAGAGCAGTTTCTCAGAAAGCTTCTTTCCAGTTTTCAACGGAAGATATTTCCTTTTTCACCATAGCCCTCTATGGGCTTCCAAATATCCCTTTGCCAATTCCTCAAGAACAGCCTTAGCGAAAGGCTTCTTGAAGGGAAAGACGTAACTCTGTGAGATGAATTAACAGAACACAGAGCAGTTTCTCAGATAGCTTCTTTCCAGTTTTGAACGGAAGATATTTCCTTTTTCACCATAGCCCTCTATGGGCTTCCAAATATCCCTTTGCCAATTCCACAAGAACAGCCTTAGCGAAAGGCTTCTTGAAGGGAAAGATGTAACTCTGTGAGGTGAACTAACAGAACACAGAGCAGTTTCTCAGAAAGCTTCTTTCCAGTTTTGAAAGGAAGATATTTCCTTTTTCACCATAGGCCTCTATGGGCTTCCAAATATCCCTTTGCCAATTCCACAAGAACAGCCTTAGCGAAAGGCTTCTTGAAGGGAAAGATGTTACTCTGTGAGATGAATTAACAGAACACAGAGCAGTTTCTCAGAAAGCTTCTTTCCAGTTTTGAACGGAAGATATTTCCTTTTTCCCAATAGCCCTCTATAGGCTTCCAAATATCCCTTTGCCAATTCCACAAGAACAGCCTTAGCGAACGGCTTCTTGAAGGGAAAGATGTAACTCTGTGAGATGAATTAACAGAACACAGAGCAGTTTCTCAGAAAGCTTCTTTCCAGTTTTGAACGGAAGATATTTCCTTTTTCACCATAGCCCTCTATGGGCTTCCAAATATCCCTTTGCCAATTCCACAAGAACAGCCTTAGCGAAAGGCTTCTTGAAGGAAAAGATGTAACACTGTGAGATGAATTAACAGAACACAGAGCAGTTTCTCAGAAAGTTTCTTTCCAGGTTTCAACGGAAGATATTTCCTTTTTCATCATTGCCCTCTATGGGCTTCCAAATATCCCTTTGCCCATTCCACAAGAACAGCCTTAGCGAAAGGCTTCTTGAAGGGAAAGATGTAACTCTGTGAGGTGAACTAACAGAACACAGAGCAGTTTCTCAGAAAGCTTCTTTCCAGTTTTGAACGGAAGATATTTCCTTTTTCACCATAGCCCTCTATGGGCTTCCAAATATCACTTTGCCAATTCCACAAGAACAGCCTTAGCGAAAGGCTTCTTGAAGGGAAAGATGTAACTCTGTGAGATGAATTAACAGAACACAGAGCAGTTTCTCAGAAAGCTTCTTTCCAGTTTTGAACGGAAGATATTTCCTTTTTCAACATAGCCCTCTACGGGCTTCCAAATATCCCTTTGCCAATTCCACAAGAACAGCCTTAGGGAAAGGCTTCTTGAAGGGAAAGATGTAACTCTGTGAGATGAATTAACAGAACACAGAGCAGTTTCTCAGAAAGCTTCTTTCCAGTTTTGAACGGAAGATATTTCCTTTTTCACCATAGCCATCTAAGGGCTTCCAAATATCCCTTTGCCAATTCCACAAGAACAGCCTTAGCGAAAGGCTTCTTGAAGGGAAAGATGTAACTCTGTGAGATGAATTAACAGAACACAGAGCAGTTTCTCAGAAAGCTTCTTTCCAGTTTTGAACGGAAGATATTTCGTTTTTCAACACAGCCCTCTATGGGCTTCCTAATATCCCTTTGCCAATTCCACAAGAACAGCCTTAGCGAAAGGCTTCTTGAAGGAAAGATGTAACTCTGTGAGATGAATTAACGGAACACAGAGCAGTTTCTCAGAAAGCTTCTTTCCAGTTTTCAACGGAAGATATTTCCTTTTTCACCATAGCCCTCTATTGGCTTCCAAATATCCCTTTGCCAATTCCACAAGTACAGCCTTAGCGAAAGGCTTCTTGAAGGGAAAGATGTAACTCTGTGAGATGAATTAACAGAACACAGAGCAGTTTCTCAGAAAGCTTCTTTCCAGGTTTGAACGGAAGATATTTCCTTTTTCACCATAGCCCTCTATGGGCTTCCAAATATCCCTTTGCCAATTCCACAAGAACAGCCTTAGCGAAAGGCTTCTTCAATGGAAAGATGTAACTCTGTGAGATGAATTAACATAACACACAGTAGTTTCTGAGAAAGCTTCTTTCCAGTTTTGAACGGAAGATGTTTCCTTTTTCACCATAGCCCTCTATGGGCTTCCAAATATCCCTTTGCCAATTCCACAAGAACAGCCTTAGCGAAAGGCTTCTTGAAGGGAAAGATGTAACTCTGTGAGGTGAACTAACAGAACACAGAGCAGTTTCTCAGAAAGCTTCTTTCCAGTTTTGAACGGAAGATATTTCCTTTTTCACCATAGGCCTCTATGGGCTTCCAAATATCCCTTTGCCAATTCCACAAGAAGAGCCTTAGCGAAAGGCTTCTTGAAGGGAAAGATGTAACACTGTGAGATGAATTAACAGAACACAGAGCAGTTTCTCAGAAAGCTTCTTTCCAGTTTTGAACGGAAGATATTTCCTTTTTCACCATAGCCCTCTAAGGGCTTCCAAATATCCCTTTGCCAATTCCACAAGAACAGCCTTAGCGAAAGGCTTCTTGAAGGGAAAGATGTAACTCTGTGAGATGAATTAACAGAACACAGAGCAGTTTCTCAGAAAGCTTCTTTCCAGTTTTGAACGGAAGATATTTCCTATTTCACCATAGCCCACTATGGGCTTCCAAATATCCCTTTGCCAATTCCACAAGAACAGCCTTAGCGAAAGGCTTCTTGAAGGGAAAGATGTAACTCTGTGAGATGAATTAACAGAACACAGAGCAGTTTCTCAGAAAGCTTCTTTCCAGTTTTGAACGGAAGATATTTCCTTTTTCACCATAGCCCTCTATGGGCTTCGAAATATCCCTTTGCCAATTCCACAAGAACAGCCTTAGCGAAAGGCTTCTTGAAGGGAACGATGTAACCCTGTGAAATGAATTAACAGAACACAGAGGAGTTTCTCAGAAAGCATCTATCCAGTTTTGAACGGAAGATATTTCCTTTTTCACCATAACCCTCTAAGGGCTTCCAAATATCCCTTTGCCAATTCCACAAGAACAGCCTTAGCGAAAGGCTTCTTGAAGGGAAAGATGTAACTCTGTGAGATGAATTAATAGAACACAGAGCAGTTTCTCAGAAAGCTTCTTTCCAGTTTTGAACGGAAGATATTTCCTATTTCACCATAGCCCTCTATGGGCTTCCAAATATCCCTTTGCCAATTCCACAAGAACAGCCTTAGCGAAAGGCTTCTTGAAGGGAAAGATGTAACTCTGTGAGATGAATTAACAGAACACAGAGCAGTTTCTCAGAAAGCTTCTTTCCAGTTTTGAACGGAAGATATTTCGTTTTTCATCACAGCCCTCTATGGGCTTCCTAATATCTCTTTGCCAATTCCACAAGAACAGCCTTAGCGAAAGGCTTCTTGAAGGGAAAGATGTAACTCTGTGAGATGAATTTACAGAACACAGAGCAGTTTCTCAGAAAGCTTCTTTCCAGTTTTCAACGGAAGATATTTCCTTTTTCACCATAGCCCTCTATGGGCTTCCAAATATCCCTTTGCCAATTCCTCAAGAACAGCCTTAGCGAAAGGCTTCTTGAAGGGAAAGATGTAACTCTGTGAGATGAATTAACAGAACACAGAGCAGTTTCTCAGAAAGCTTCTTTCCAGTTTTGAACGGAAGATATTTCGTTTTTCAACACAGCCCTCTATGGGCTTCCTAATATCCCTTTGCCAATTCCACAAGAACAGCCTTAGCGAAAGGCTTCTTTAAGGAAAGATGTAACTCTGTGTGATGAATTAACAGAACACAGAGCAGTTTCTCAGAAAGCTTCTTTCCAGTTTTCAACGGAAGATATTTCCTTTTTCACCATAGCCCTCTATGGGCTTCCAAATATCCCTTTGCCAATTCCACAAGAACAGCCTTAGCGAAAGGCTTCTTGAAGGGAAAGATGTAACTCTGTGAGATGAATTAACAGAACACAGAGCAGTTTCTCAGAATGCTTCTTTCCAGTTTTGAACGGAAGATATTTCCTTTTTCACCTTAGCCCTCTATGGGCTTCCAAATATCCCTTTGCCAATTCCACAAGAACAGCCTTAGCGAAAGGCTTCTTGAAGGGAACGATGTAACTCTGTGAAATGAATTAACAGAACACAGAGGAGTTTCTCAGAAAGCATCTATCCAGTTTTGAACGGAAGATATTTCCTTTTTCACCATAGCCCTCTAAGGGCTTCCAAATATCCCTTTGCCAATTCCACAAGAACAGCCTTAGCGAAAGGCTTCTTGAAGGGAAAGATGTAACTCTGTGAGATGAATTAACAGAACACAGAGTAGTTTCTCAGAAAGCTTCTTTCCAGTTTTGAACGGAAGATATTTCCTTTTTCACCATAGCCCTCTATGGGCTTCCAAATATCCCTTTGCCAATTCCACAAGAACAGCCTTAGTGAAAGGCTTCTTGAAGGGAAAGATGTAACTCTGTGAGATGAATTAACAGAACACAGAGCAGTTTCTCAGAAAGCTTCTTTCCAGTTTTGAACGGAAGATATTTCGTTTTTCAACACAGCCCTCTATGGGCTTCCTAATATCCCTTTGCCAATTCCACAAGAACAGCCTTAGCGAAAGGCTTCTTGAAGGGAAAGATGTAACTCTGTGAGATGAATTAACAGAACACAGAGCAGTTTCTCAGAAAGCTTCTTTCCAGTTTTCAACGGAAGAGATTTCCTTTTTCACCATAGCCCTCTATGGGCTTCCAAATATCCCTTTGCCAATTCCTCAAGAACAGCCTTAGCGAAAGGCTTCTTGAGGGGAAAGATGTAACTCTGTGAGATGAATTAACAGAACACAGAGCAGTTTCTCAGAAAGCTTCTTTCCAGTTTTGAACGGAAGATATTTCCTTTTTCACTATAGCCCTCTATGGGCTTCCAAATATCCCTTTGCCAATTCCACAAGAACAGCCTTAGGGAAAGGCTTCTTGAAGGGAAAGATGTAACTCTGTGAGATGAATTAACAGAACACAGAGCAGTTTCTCAGAAAGCTTCTTTCCAGTTTTGAACGGAAGATATTTCCTTTTTCACCATAGCCCTCTAAGGGCTTCCAAATATCCCTTTGCCAATTCCACAAGAACAGCCTTAGCGAAAGGCTTCTTGAAGGGAAAGATGTAACTCTGTGAGATGAATTAACAGAACACAGAGCAGTTTCTCAGAAAGCTTCTTTCCAGTTTTGAACGGAAGATATTTCCTATTTCACCATAGCCCTCTATGGGCTTCCAAATATCCCTTTGCCAATTCCACAAGAACAGCCTTAGCGAAAGGCTTCTTGAAGGGAAAGATGTAACTCTGTGAGATGAATTAACAGAACACAGAGCAGTTTCTCAGAAAGCTTCTTTCCAGTTTTGAACGGAAGATATTTCGTTTTTCAACACAGCCCTCTATGGGCTTCCTAATATCTCTTTGCCAATTCCACAAGAACAGCCTTAGCGAAAGGATTCTTGAAGGGAAAGATGTAACTCTGTGAGATGAATTAACAAAACACAGAGCAGTTTCTCAGAAAGCTTCTTTCCAGTTTTCAACGGAAGATATTTCCTTTTTCACCATAGCCCTCTATGGGCTTCCAAATATCCCTTTGCCAATTCCTCAAGAACAGCCTTAGCGAAAGGCTTCTTGAAGGGAAAGACGTAACTCTGTGAGATGAATTAACAGAACACAGAGCAGTTTCTCAGATAGCTTCTTTCCAGTTTTGAACGGAAGATATTTCGTTTTTCAACACAGCCCTCTATGGGTTTCCAAATATCCCTTTGCCAATTCCACAAGAACAGCCTTAGCGAAAGGCTTCTTGAAGGGAAAGATGTAACTCTGTGAGGTGAACTAACAGAACACAGAGCAGTTTCTCAGAAAGCTTCTTTCCAGTTTTGAAAGGAAGATATTTCCTTTTTCACCATAGGCCTCTATGGGCTTCCAAATATCCCTTTGCCAATTCCACAAGAACAGCCTTAGCGAAAGGCTTCTTGAAGGGAAAGATGTTACTCTGTGAGATGAATTAACAGAACACAGAGCAGTTTCTCAGAAAGCTTCTTTCCAGTTTTGAACGGAAGATATTTCCTTTTTCCCAATAGCCCTCTATAGGCTTCCAAATATCCCTTTGCCAATTCCACAAGAACAGCCTTAGCGAAAGGCTTCTTGAAGGGAAAGATGTAACTCTGTGAGATGAATTAACAGAACACAGAGCAGTTTCTCAGAAAGCTTCTTTCCAGTTTTGAACGGAAGATATTTCCTTTTTCACCATAGCCCTCTATGGGCTTCCAAATATCCCTTTGCCAATTCCACAAGAACAGCCTTAGCGAAAGGCTTCTTGAAGGGAAAGATGTAACTCTGTGAGATGAATTAACGGAACACAGAGCAGTTTCTCAGAAAGCTTCTTTCCATTTTTGAACTGAAGATATTTCGTTTTTCAACACAGCCCTCTATGGGCTTCCTAATATCCCTTTGCCAATTCCACAAGAACAGCCTTAGCGAAAGGCTTCTTGAAGGAAAGATGTAACTCTGTGAGATGAATTAACGGAACACAGAGCAGTTTCTCAGAAAGCTTCTTTCCAGTTTTCAACGGAAGATATTTCCTTTTTCACCATAGCCCTCTATGGGCTTCCAAATATCCCTTTGCCAATTCCTCAAGAACAGCCTTAGCGAAAGGCTTCTTGAAGGGAAAGATGTAACTCTGTGAGATGAATTAACAGAACACAGAGCAGTTTCTCAGAAAGCTTCTTTCCAGTTTTGAACGGAAGATATTTCCTTTTTCACCATAGCCCTCTATGGGCTTCCAAATATCCCTTTGCCAATTCCACAAGAACAGCCTTAGCGAAAGGCTTCTTGAATGGAAAGATGTAATTCTGTGAGATGAATTTACATAACACACAGTAGTTTCTGAGAAAGCTTCTTTCCAGTTTTGAACGGAAGATGTTTCCTTTTTCACCATAGCCCTCTATGGGCTTCCAAATATCCCTTTGCCAATTCCACAAGAACAGCCTTAGCGAAAGGCTTCTTGAAGGGAAAGATGTAACTCTGTGAGGTGAACTAACAGAACACAGAGCAGTTTCTCAGAAAGCTTCTTTCCAGTTTTGAACGGAAGATATTTCCTTTTTCACCATAGGCCTCTATGGGCTTCCAAATATCCCTTTGCCAATTCCACAAGAAGAGCCTTAGCGAAAGGCTTCTTGAAGGGAAAGATGTAACACTGTGAGATGAATTAACAGAACACAGAGCAGTTTCTCAGAAAGCTTCTTTCCAGTTTTGAACGGAAGATATTTCCTTTTTCACCATAGCCCTCTAAGGGCTTCCAAATATCCCTTTGCCAATTCCACAAGAACAGCCTTAGCGAAAGGCTTCTGGAAGGGAAAGATGTAACTCTGTGAGATGAATTAACAGAACACAGAGCAGTTTCTCAGAAAGCTTCTTTCCAGTTTTGAACGGAAGATATTTCCTATTTCACCATAGCCCACTATGGGCTTCCAAATATCCCTTTGCCAATTCCACAAGAACAGCCTTAGCGAAAGGCTTCTTGAAGGGAAAGATGTAACTCTGTGAGATGAATTAACAGAACACAGAGCAGTTCTCAGAAAGCTTCTTTCCAGTTTTGAGCGGAAGATATTTCCTTTTTCACCATAGCCCTCTATGGGCTTCCAAATATCCCTTTGCCAATTCCACAAGAACAGCCTTAGCGAAAGGCTTCTTGAAGGGAACGATGTAACTCTGTGAAATGAATTAACAGAACACAGAGGAGTTTCTCAGAAAGCATCTATCCAGTTTTGAACGGAAGATATTTCCTTTTTCACCATAGCCCTCTATGGGTTTCCAAATATCCCTTTGCCAATTCCACAAGAACAGCCTTAGCGAAAGGCTTCTTGAAGGGAAAGATGTAACTCTGTGAGGTGAACTAACAGAACACAGAGCAGTTTCTCAGAAAGCTTCTTTCCAGTTTTGAAAGGAAGATATTTCCTTTTTCACCATAGGCCTCTATGGGCTTCCAAATATCCCTTTGCCAATTCCACAAGAACAGCCTTAGCGAAAGGCTTCTTGAAGGGAAAGATGTTACTCTGTGAGATGAATTAACAGAACACAGAGCAGTTTCTCAGAAAGCTTCTTTCCAGTTTTGAACGGAAGATATTTCCTTTTTCCCAATAGCCCTCTATAGGCTTCCAAATATCCCTTTGCCAATTCCACAAGAACAGCCTTAGCGAAAGGCTTCTTGAAGGGAAAGATGTAACTCTGTGAGATGAATTAACAGAACACAGAGCAGTTTCTCAGAAAGCTTCTTTCCAGTTTTGAACGGAAGATATT
Organism: Chlorocebus sabaeus; assembly: GCF_047675955.1. Lineage (NCBI taxonomy): Eukaryota > Metazoa > Chordata > Mammalia > Primates > Cercopithecidae > Chlorocebus > Chlorocebus sabaeus. The sequence goes on along the minus strand of NW_027327870.1, from coordinate 722,513 downwards.
TCCTTTTTCACCATAGCCCTCTATGGGCTTCCAAATATCCCTTTGCCAATTCCACAAGAACAGCCTTAGCGAAAGGCTTCTTGAAGGAAAAGATGTAACACTGTGAGATGAATTAACAGAACACAGAGCAGTTTCTCAGAAAGTTTCTTTCCAGGTTTCAACGGAAGATATTTCCTTTTTCATCATTGCCCTCTATGGGCTTCCAAATATCCCTTTGCCAATTCCACAAGAACAGCCTTAGCGAAAGGCTTCTTGAAGGGAAAGATGTAACTCTGTGAGGTGAACTAACAGAACACAGAGCAGTTTCTCAGAAAGCTTCTTTCCAATTTTGAACGGAAGATATTTCCTTTTTCACCATAGCCCTCTATGGGCTTCCAAATATCCCTTTGCCAATTCCACAAGAACAGCCTTAGCGAAAGGCTTCTTGGAGGGAAAGATGTAACTCTGTGAGATGAATTAACAGAACACAGAGCAGTTTCTCAGAAAGCTTCTTTCCAGTTTTGAACGGAAGATATTTCCTTTTTCAACATAGCCCTCTATGGGCTTCCAAATATCCCTTTGCCAATTCCACAAGAACAGCCTTAGCGAAAGGCTTCTTGAAGGGAAAGATGTAACTCTGTGAGATGAATTAACAGAACACAGAGCAGTTTCTCAGAAAGCTTCTTTCCAGTTTTGAACGGAAGATATTTCCTTTTTCACCATAGCCATCTAAGGGCTTCCAAATATCCCTTTGCCAATTCCACAAGAACAGCCTTAGCGAAAGGCTTCTTGAAGGGAAAGATGTAACTCTGTGAGATGAATTAACGGAACACAGAGCAGTTTCTCAGAAAGCTTCTTTCCAGTTTTGAACTGAAGATATTTCGTTTTTCAACACAGCCCTCTATGGGCTTCCTAATATCCCTTTGCCAATTCCACAAGAACAGCCTTAGCGAAAGGCTTCTTGAAGGAAAGATGTAACTCTGTGAGATGAATTAACGGAACACAGAGCAGTTTCTCAGAAAGCTTCTTTCCAGTTTTCAACGGAAGATATTTCCTTTTTCACCATAGCCCTCTATGGGCTTCCAAATATCCCTTTGCCAATTCCTCAAGAACAGCCTTAGCGAAAGGCTTCTTGAAGGGAAAGATGTAACTCTGTGAGATGAATTAACAGAACACAGAGCAGTTTCTCAGAAAGCTTCTTTCCAGTTTTGAACGGAAGATATTTCCTTTTTCACCATAGCCCTCTATGGGCTTCCAAATATCCCTTTGCCAATTCCACAAGAACAGCCTTAGCGAAAGGCTTCTTGAATGGAAAGATGTAATTCTGTGAGATGAATTTACATAACACACAGTAGTTTCTGAGAAAGCTTCTTTCCAGTTTTGAACGGAAGATGTTTCCTTTTTCACCATAGCCCTCTATGGGCTTCCAAATATCCCTTTGCCAATTCCACAAGAACAGCCTTAGCGAAAGGCTTCTTGAAGGGAAAGATGTAACTCTGTGAGGTGAACTAACAGAACACAGAGCAGTTTCTCAGAAAGCTTCTTTCCAGTTTTGAACGGAAGATATTTCCTTTTTCACCATAGGCCTCTATGGGCTTCCAAATATCCCTTTGCCAATTCCACAAGAAGAGCCTTAGCGAAAGGCTTCTTGAAGGGAAAGATGTAAAACTGTGAGATGAATTAACAGAACACAGAGCAGTTTCTCAGAAAGCTTCTTTCCAGTTTTGAACGGAAGATATTTCCTTTTTCACCATAGCCCTCTAAGGGCTTCCAAATATCCCTTTGCCAATTCCACAAGAACAGCCTTAGCGAAAGGCTTCTTGAAGGGAAAGATGTAACTCTGTGAAATGAATTAACAGAACACAGAGCAGTTTCTCAGAAAGCTTCTTTCCAGTTTTGAACGGAAGATATTTCCTATTTCACCATAGCCCACTATGGGCTTCCAAATATCCCTTTGCCAATTCCACAAGAACAGCCTTAGCGAAAGGCTTCTTGAAGGGAAAGATGTAACTCTGTGAGATGAATTAACAGAACACAGAGCAGTTCTCAGAAAGCTTCTTTCCAGTTTTGAGCGGAAGATATTTCCTTTTTCACCATAGCCCTCTATGGGCTTCCAAATATCCCTTTGCCAATTCCACAAGAACAGCCTTAGCGAAAGGCTTCTTGAAGGGAACGATGTAACTCTGTGAAATGAATTAACAGAACACAGAGGAGTTTCTCAGAAAGCATCTATCCAGTTTTGAACGGAAGATATTTCCTTTTTCACCATAGCCCTCTAAGGGCTTCCAAATATCCCTTTGCCAATTCCACAAGAACAGCCTTAGCGAAAGGCTTCTTGAAGGGAAAGATGTAACTCTGTGAGATGAATTAACACAACACAGAGCAGTTTCTCAGAATGCTTCTTTCCAGTTTTGAACGGAAGATATTTCCTTTTTCACCATAGCCCTCTATGGGCTTCCAAATATCCCTTTGCCAATTCCACAAGATTAGCCTTAGCGAAAGGCTTCTTGAAGGGAAAGATGTAACTCTGTGAGATGAATTAACAGAACACAGAGCAGTTTCTCAGAAAGCTTCTTTCCAGTTTTGAACGGAAGATATTTCCTTTTTCACCATAGCCCTCTATGGGCTTCCAAATATCCCTTTGCCAATTCCACAAGAACAGCCTTAGCGAAAGGCTTCTTGAAGGGAAAGATGTAACTCTGTGAGATGAATTAACATAACACAGAGTAGTTTCTGAGAAAGCTTCTTTGAAGTTTTGAACGGAAGATATTTCCTTTTTCACCATAGCCCTCTAAGGGCTTCCAAATATCCCTTTGCCAATTCCACAACAACAGCCTTAGCGAAAGGCTTCTTGAAGGGAAAGATGTAACTCTGTGAGGTGAACTAACAGAACACAGAGCAGTTTCTCAGAAAGCTTCTTTCCTGTTTTGAACGGAAGATATTTCCTTTTTCCCCATAGGCCTCTATGGGCTTCCAAATATCCCTTTGCCAATTCCACAAGAACAGCCTTAGCGAAAGGCTTCTTGAAGGGAAAGATGTAACTCTGTGAGATGAATTAACAGAACACAGAGCAGTTTCTCAGAATGCTTCTTTCCAGTTTTGAACGGAAGATATTTCCTTTTTCACCATAGCCCTCTATGGGCTTCCAAATATCCCTTTGCCAATTCCACAAGAACAGCCTTAGCGAAAGGCTTCTTGAAGGGAAAGATGTAACTCTGTGAGATGTATTAACAGAACACAGAGCAGTTTCTCAGAAAGCTTCTTTCCAGTTTTGAACGGAAGATATTTCCTTTTTCAACATAGCCCTCTATGGGCTTCCAAATATCCCTTTGCCAATTCCACAAGAACAGCCTTAGCGAAAGGCTTCTTGAAGGGAAAGATGTAACTCTGTGAGATGAATTAACAGAACACAGAGTAGTTTCTCAGAAAGCTTCTTTCCAGTTTGAAACGGAAGATATTTCCTTTTTCACCATAGCCCTCTATGGGCTTCCAAATATCCCTTTGCCAATTCCACAAGAACAGCCTTAGCGAAAGGCTTCTTGAAGGGAAAGATGTAACTCTGTGAGATGAATTAACAGAACACAGAGCAGTTTCTCAGAAAGCTTCTTTCCAGTTTTGAACGGAAGATATTTCCTATTTCACCATAGCCCTCTATGGGCTTCCAAATATCCCTTGGCCAATTCCACAAGAACAGCCTTAGCGAAAGGCTTCTTGAAGGGAAAGATGTAACTCTGTGAGATGAATTAACAGAACACAGAGCAGTTTCTCAGAAAGCTTCTTTCCAGTTTTGAACGGAAGATATTTCCTTTTTCACCATAGCCCTCTATGGGCTTCCAAATATCCCTTTGCCAATTCCACAAGAACAGCCTTAGCGAAAGGCTTCTTGAAGGGAACGATGTAACTCTGTGAAATGAATTAACAGAACACAGAGGAGTTTCTCAGAAAGCATCTATCCAGTTTTGAACGGAAGATATTTCCTTTTTCACCATAGCCCTCTAAGGGCTTCCAAATATCCCTTTGCCAATTCCACAAGAACAGCCTTAGCGAAAGGCTTCTTGAAGGGAAAGATGTAACTCTGTGAGATGAATTAACAGAACACAGAGCAGTTTCTCAGAATGCTTCTTTCCAGTTTTGAACGGAAGATATTTCCTTTTTCAACATAGCCCTCTATGGGCTTCCAAATATCCCTTTGCCAATTCCAAAAGATTAGCCTTAGCGAAAGGCTTCTTGAAGGGAAAGATGTAACTCTATGAGATGAATTAACAGAACACAGAGCAGTTTCTCAGAACGCTTCTTTCCAGTTTTGAACGGAAGATATTTCCTTTTTCACCATAGCCCTCTATGGGCTTCCAAATATCCCTTTGCCAATTCCACAAGAACAGCCTTAGCGAAAGGCTTCTTGAAGGGAAAGATGTAACTCTGTGAGATGAATTAACAGAACACAGAGCAGTTTCTCAGAAAGCTTCTTTCCAGTTTTCAACGGAAGATATTTCCTTTTTCACCATAGCCCTCTATGGGCTTCCAAATATCCTTTGCCAATTCCACAAGAACAGCCTTAGCGAAAGGCTTCTTGAAGGGAAAGATGTAACTCTGTGAGATGAATTAACAGAACACAGAGCAGTTTCTCAGAAAGCTTCTTTCCAGTTTTCAATGGAAGATTTTTCCTTTTTCACCATAGCCCTCTATGGGCTTCCAAATATCCCTTTGCCAATTCCACAAGAAGAGCCTTAGCGAAAGGCTTCTTGATGGGAAAGATGTAACTCTGTGAGGTGAATTAACATAACACAGAGTAGTTTCTGAGAAAGCTTCTTTCCAGTTTTGAACGGAAGATATTTCCTTTTTCACCATAGCCCTCTATGGGCTTCCAAATATCCCTTTGCCAATTCCACAAGAACAACCTTAGCGAAAGGCATCTTGAAGGGAAAGATGTAACTCTGTGAGATGAATTAACAGAACACAGAGCAGTTTCTCTGAAAGCTTCTTTCCAGTTTTGAACGGAAGATATTTCCTTTTTCACCGTAGGCCTCTATGGGCTTCCAAATATCCCTTTGCCAATTCCACAAGAACAGCCTTAGCGAAAGGCTTCTTGAAGGGAAAGATGTAACTCTGTGAGATGAATTAACACAACACAGAGCAGTTTCTCAGAATGCTTCTTTCCAGTTTTGAACGGAAGATATTTCCTTTTTCACCTTAGCCCTCTATGGGCTTCCAAATATCCCTTTGCCAATTCCACAAGAACAGCCTTAGCGAAAGGCTTCTTGAAGGGAAAGATGTAACACTGTGAGATGAATTAACAGAACACAGAGCAGTTTCTCAGAAAGCTTCTTTCCAGTTTTGAACGGAAGATATTTCCTTTTTCACCATAGCCCTCTAAGGGCTTCCAAATATCCCTTTGCCAATTCCACAAGAACAGCCTTAGCGAAAGGCTTCTTGAAGGGAAAGATGTAACTCTGTGAGATGAATTAACAGAACACAGAGCAGTTTCTCAGAAAGCTTCTTTCCAGTTTTGAACGGAAGATACTTCCTATTTCACCATAGCCCTCTATGGGCTTCCAAATATCCCTTTGCCATTTCCACAAGAACAGCCTTAGCGAAAGGCTTCTTGAAGGGAAAGATGTAACTCTGTGAGATGAATTAACAGAACACAGAGCAGTTTCTCAGAAAGTTTCTTTCCAGTTTTGAACGGAAGATATTTCCTTTTTCACCATAGCCCTCTATGGGCTTCCAAATATCCCTTTGCCAATTCCACAAGAACAGCCTTAGCGAAAGGCTTCTTGAAGGGAACGATGTAACTCTGTGAAATGAATTAACAGAACACAGAGGAGTTTCTCAGAAAGCATCTATCCAGTTTTGAACTGAAGATATTTCCTTTTTCACCATAGCCCTCTAAGGGCTTCCAAATATCCCTTTGCCAATTCCACAAGAACAGCCTTAGCGAAAGGCTTCTTGAAGGGAAAGATGTAACTCTGTGAGATGAATTAACACAACACAGAGCAGTTTCTCAGAATGCTTCTTTCCAGTTTTGAACGGAAGATATTTCCTTTTTCACCATAGCCCTCTATGGGCTTCCGAATATCCCTTTGCCAGTTCCACAAGATTAGCCTTAGCGAAAGGCTTCTTGAAGGGAAAGATGTAACTCTGTGAGATGAATTAACAGAACACAGAGCAGTTTCTCAGAAAGCTTCTTTCCAGTTTTGAACGGAAGATATTTCCTTTTTCACCGTAGCCCTCTATGGGCTTCCAAATATCCCTTTGCCAATTCCACAAGAACAGCCTTAGCGAAAGGCTTCTTGAAGGGAAAGATGTCACTCTGTGAGATGAATTAACAGAACACAGAGCAGTTTCTCCGAAAGCTTCTTTCCAGTTTTGAACGGAAGATATTCCGTTTTTCAACACAGCCCTCTATGGGCTTCCTAATATCCCTTTGCCAATTCCACAAGAACAGCCTTAGCGAAAGGCTTCTTGAAGGGAAAGATGTAACTCTGTGAGATGAATTAACAGAACACAGAGCAGTTTCTCAGAAAGCTTCTTTCCAGTTTTCAACGGAAGATATTTTCTTTTTCACCATAGCCCTCTATGGGCTTCCGAATATCCCTTTGTCAATTCCTCAAGAACAGCCTTAGCGAAAGGCTTCTTGAGGGGAAAGATGTAACTCTGTGAGATGAATTAACAGAACACAGAGCAGTTTCTCAGAAAGCTTCTTTCCAGTTTTGAACGGAAGATATTTCCTTTTTGACCATAGCCCTCTATGGGCTTCCAAATATCCCTTTGCCAATTCCACAAGAACAGCCTTAGCGAAAGGCTTCTTGAAGGGAAAGATGTAACTCTGTGAGAAGAATTAGCATAACACAGAGTAGTTTCTGAGAAAGCTTCTTTCCAGTTTTGAACGGAAGATATTTCCTTTTTCACCATAGCCCTCTATGGGCTTCCAAATATCCCTTTGCCAATTCCACAAGAACAGCCTTAGCGAAAGGATTCTTGAAGGGAAAGATGTAACTCTGTGAGATGAATTAACAGAACACAGAGCAGTTTCTCAGAAAGCTTCTTTCCAGTTTTGAACGGAAGATATTTCCTTTTTCACCATAGCCCTCTATGGGCTTCCAAATATCCCTTTGCCAATTCCACAAGAACAGCCTTAGCGAAAGGCTTCTTGAAGGGAACGATGTAACTCTGTGAAATGAATTAACAGAACACAGAGGAGTTTCTCAGAAAGCATCTATCCAGTTTTGAACCGAAGATATTTCCTTTTTCACCATAGCCCTCTAAGGGCTTCCAAATATCCCTTTGCCAATTCCACAAGAACAGCCTTAGCGAAAGGCTTCTTGAAGGGAAAGATGTAACTCTGTGTGATGAATTAACACAACACAGAGCAGTTTCTCAGAATGCTCCTTTCCAGTTTTGAACGGAAGATATTTCCTTTTTCACCATAGCCCTCTATGGGCTTCCGAATATCCCTTTGCCAATTCCACAAGATTAGCCTTAGCGAAAGGCTTCTTGAAGGGAAAGATGTAACTCTGTGAGATGAATTAACAGAACACAGAGCAGTTTCTCAGAAAGCTTCTTTCCAGTTTTGAACGGAAGATATTTCCTTTTTCACCATAGCCCTCTATGGGCTTCCAAATATCCCTTTGCCAATTCCACAAGAACAGCCTTAGCGAAAGGCTTCTTGAAGGGAAAGATGTAACTCTGTGAGATGAATTAGCATAACACAGAGTAGTTTCTGAGAAAGCTTCTTTCCAGTTTTGAACGGAAGATATTTCCTTTTTCACCATAGCCCTCTAAGGGCTTCCAAATATCCCTTTGCCAATTCCACAAGAACAGCCTTAGCGAAAGGCTTCTTGAAGGGAAAGATGTAACTCTGTGAGGTTAACTAACAGAACACAGAGCAGTTTCTCAGAAAGCTTCTTTCCAGTTTTGAACGGAAGATATTTCCTTTTTCACCATAGGCCTCTATGGGCTTCCAAATATCCCTTTGCCAATTCCACAAGAACAGCCTTAGCGAAAGGCTTCTTGAAGGGAAAGATGTAACTCTGTGAGATGAATTAACAGAACACAGAGCAGTTTCTCAGAAAGCTTCTTTCCAGTATTGAACGGAAGATATTTCCTTTTTCACCATAGCCCTCTATGGGCTTCCAAATATCCCTTTGCCAATTCCAAAAGAACAGCCTTAGCGAAAGGCTTCTTGAAGGGAAAGATGTAACTCTGTGAGACGAATTAACAGAACACAGAGCAGTTTCTCAGAAAGCTTCTTTCCAGTTTTGAACGGAAGATATTTCCTTTTTCAACATAGCCCTCTATGGGCTTCCAAATATCCCTTTGCCAATTCCACAAGAACAGCCTTAGCGAAAGGCTTCTTGAAGGGAAAGATGTAACTCTGTGAGATGAATTAACAGAACACCGAGCAGTTTCTCAGAAAGCTTCTTTCTAGTTTTGAACGGAAGATATTTCCTTTTTCACCATAGCCCTCTATGGGCTTCCAAATATCCTTTTGCCAATTCCACAAGAACAGCCTTAGCGAAAGGCTTCTTGAAGGGAAAGATGTAACTCTGTGAGATGAATTAACAGAACACAGAGCAGTTTCTCAGAAAGCTTCTTTCCAGTTTTCAACGGAAGATATTTCCTTTTTCACCATAGCCCTCTATGGGCTTCCAAATATCCCTTTCCCAATTCCACAAGAACAGCCTTAGCGAAAGGCTTCTTCAAGGGAAAGATGTAACTCTCTGAGATGAATTAACAGAACACAGAGCAGTTTCTCAGAAAGCTTCTTTCCAGTTTTGAACGGAAGATATTTCCTTTTTCACCATAGCCCTCTATGGGCTTCCAAATATCCCTTTCCAATTCCACAAGAACAGTCTTAGCGAAAGGCTTCTTGAAGGGAAAGATGTAACTCTGTGAGATGAATTAACAGAACACAGAGCAGTTTCTCAGAAAGCTTCTTTTTAATTTTGAACGGAAGATATTTCCTTTTTCACCATAGCCCTCTATGGGCTTCCAAATATCCCTTTGCCAATTCCACAAGAACAGCCTTAGCGAAAGGCTTCTTGAAGGTAATGCTGTAACTCTGTGAGGTGAATTAACAGAACACAGAGCAGTTTCTCAGAAAGCTTCTTTCCAGTTTTGAACGGAAGTTATTTCCTTTTTCACCATAGCCCTCTAAGGGCTTCCAAATATCCCTTTGCCAATTCCACAAGAACAGCCTTAGCGAAAGGCTTCTTGAAGGGAAAGATGTAACTCTGTGAGATGAATTAACAGAACACAGAGCAGTTTCTCAGAAAGCTTCCTTCCAGTTTTCAACGGAAGATATTTCCTTTTTCACCATAGCCCTCTATGGGCTTCCAAATATCCCTTTGCCAATTCCTCAAGAACAGCCTTAGCGAAAGGCTTCTTGAAGGGAAAGATGTAACTCTGTGAGATGAATTAACAGAACACAGAGCAGTTTCTCAGAAAGCTTCTTTCCAGTTTTGAACGGAAGATATTTCCTTTTTCACCATAGCCCTCTATGGGCTTCCTAATATCCCTTTGCGAATTCCACAAGAACAGCCTTAGCGAAAGGCTTCTTGAAGGAAAGATGTAACTCTGTGAGATGAATTAACAGAACACAGAGCAGTTTCTCAGGAAGCTTCTTTCCAGTTTTCAACGGAAGATATTTCCTTTTTCACCATAGCCCTCTATGGGCTTCCAAATATCCCTTTGCCAATTCCTCAAGAACAGCCTTAGCGAAAGGCTTCTTGAAGGGAAAGATGTAACTCTGTGAGATGAATTAACAGAACACAGAGCAGTTTCTCAGAAAGCTTCTTTCCAGTTTTGAACGGAAGATATTTCCTTTTTTACCTTAGCCCTCTATGGGCTTCCAAATATCCCATTGCCAATTCCACAAGAACAGCCTTAGCGAAAGGCTTCTTGAAGGGAAAGATGTAACTCTGTGAGATGAATTAACAGAACACAGAGCAGTTTCTGAGAAAGCTTCTTTCCAGTTTTGAACGGAAGATATTTACTTTTTCACCATGGCCCTCTATGGGCTTCCAAATATCCCTTTGCCAATTCCACAAGAACAGCCTTAGCGAAAGGCTTCTTGAAGGGAACGATGTAACTCTGTGAGGTGAACTAACAGAACACAGAGCAGTTTCTCAGAAAGCTTCTTTCCAGTTTTGAACGGAAGATATTTCCTTTTTCACCATAGGCCTCTATGGGCTTCCAAATATCCCTTTGCCAATTCCACAAGAACAGCCTTAGCGAAAGGCTTCTTGAAGGGAAAGATGTTACTCTGTGAGATGAATTAACAGAACACAGAGCAGTTTCTCAGAAAGCTTCTTTCCAGTTTTGAACGGAAGTTATTTCCTTTTTCACCATAGCCCTCTATAGGCTTCCAAATATCCCTTTGCCAATTCCACAAGAACAGCCTTAGCGAAAGGCTTCTTGAAGGGAAAGATGTAACTCTGTGAGATGAATTAACAGAACACAGAGCAGTTTCTCAGAAAGCTTCTTTCCAGTTTTGAACGGAAGATATTTCCTTTTTCACCATAGCCCTCTATGGGCTTCCAAATATCCCTTTGCCAATTCCACAAGAACAGCCTTAGCGAAAGGCTTCTTGAAGGGAAAGATGTAACTCTGTGAGATGAATTAACAGAACACAGAGCAGTTTCTCAGAAAGCTTCTTTCCAGTTTTGAACGGAAGATATTTCCTTTTTCACCATAGCCCTCTATGGGCTTCCTAATATTCCTTTGCCAATTCCACAAGAACAGCCTTAGCGAAAGGCTTCTTGAAGGAAAGATGTAACTCTGTGAGATGAATTAACAGAACACAGAGCAGTTTCTCAGAAAGCTTCTTTCCAGTTTTCAACGGAAGATATTTCCTTTTTCAACATAGCCCTCTATGGGCTTCCAAATATCCCTTTGCCAATTCCTCAAGAACAGCCTTAGCGAAAGGCTTCTTGAAGGGAAAGATGTAACTCTGTGAGATGAATTAACAGAACACAGAGCAGTTTCTCAGAAAGCTTCTTTCCAGTTTTGAACGGAAGATATTTCCTTTTTTACCTTAGCCCTCTATGGGCTTCCAAATATCCCTTTGCCAATTCCACAAGAACAGCCTTAGCGAAAGGCTTCTTGAAGGGAAAGATGTAACTCTGTGAGATGAATTAACAGAACACAGAGCAGTTTCTGAGAAAGCTTCTTTCCAGTTTTGAACGGAAGATATTTCCTTTTTCACCATAGCCCTCTATGGGCTTCCAAATATCCCTTTGCCAATTCCACAAGAACAGCCTTAGCGAAAGGCTTCTTGAAGGGAACGATGTAACTCTGTGAGGTGAACTAACAGAACACAGAGCAGTTTCTCAGAAAGCTTCTTTCCAGTTTTGAACGGAAGATATTTCCTTTTTCACCATAGGCCTCTATGGGCTTCCAAATATCCCTTTGCCAATTCCACAAGAACAGCCTTAGCGAAAGGCTTGTTGAAGGGAAAGATGTTACTCTGTGAGATGAATTAACAGAACACAGAGCAGTTTCTCAGAAAGCTTCTTTCCAGTTTTGAACGGAAGATATTTCCTTTTTCACCATAGCCCTCTATAGGCTTCCAAATATCCCTTTGCCAATTCCACAAGAACAGCCTTAGCGAAAGGCTTCTTGAAGGGAAAGATGTAACTCTGTGAGATGAATTAACAGAACACAGAGCAGTTTCTCAGAAAGCTTCTTTCCAGTTTTGAACGGAAGATATTTCCTTTTTCACCATAGCCCTCTATGGGCTTCCAAATATCCCTTTGCCAATTCCACAAGAACAGCCTTAGCGTAAGGCTTCTTGAAGGGAAAGATGTTACTCTGTGAGATGAATTAACAGAACACAGAGCAGTTTCTCAGAAAGCTTCTTTTCAGTTTTGAACGGAAGATATTTCCTTTTTCCCAATAGCCCTCTATAGGCTTCCAAATATCCCTTTGCCAATTCCACAAGAACAGCCTTAGCGAAAGGCTTCTTGAAGGGAAAGATGTAACTCTGTGAGATGAATTAACAGAACACAGAGCAGTTTCTCAGAAAGCTTCTTTCCAGTTTTGAACGGAGGATATTTCCTTTTTCACCATAGCCCTCTATGGGCTTCCAAATATCCCTTTGCCAATTCCACAAGAACAGCCTTAGCGAAAGGCTTCTTGAAGGAAAAGATGTAACACTGTGAGATGAATTAACAGAACACAGAGCAGTTTCTCAGAAAGTTTCTTTCCAGGTTTCAACGGAAGATATTTCCTTTTTCATCATTGCCCTCTATGGGCTTCCAAATATCCCTTTGCCAATTCCACAAGAACAGCCTTAGCGAAAGGCTTCTTGAAGGGAAAGATGTAACTCTGTGAGGTGAACTAACAGAACACAGAGCAGTTTCTCAGAAAGCTTCTTTCCAGTTTTGAACGGAAGATATTTCCTTTTTCACCATAGCCCTCTATGGGCTTCCAAATATCCCTTTGCCAATTCCACAAGAACAGCCTTAGCGAAAGGCTTCTTGAAGGGAAAGATGTAACTCTGTGAGATGAATTAACAGAACACAGAGCAGTTTCTCAGAAAGCTTCTTTCCAGTTTTGAACGGAAGATATTTCCTTTTTCAACATAGCACTCTATGGGCTTCAAAATATCCCTTTGCCAATTCCACAAGAACAGCCTTAGCGAAAGGCTTCTTGAAGGGAAAGATGTAACTCTGTGAGATGAATTAAGGGAACACAGAGTAGTTTCTCAGAAAGCTTCTTTCCAGTTTTGAACGGAAGATATTTCCTTTTTCACCATATCCCTCTAAGGGCTTCCAAATATCCCTTTGCCAATTCCACAAGAACAGCCTTAGCGAAAGGCATCTTGAAGGGAACGATGTAACTCTGTGAGGTGAACTAACAGAACACAGAGCAGTTTCTCAGAAAGCTTCTTTCCAGTTTTGAACGGAAGATATTTCCTTTTTCACCATAGGCCTCTATGGGCTTCCAAATATCCCTTTGCCAATTCCACAAGAACAGCCTTAGCGAAAGGCTTGTTGAAGGGAAAGATGTTACTCTGTGAGATGAATTAACAGAACACAGAGCAGTTTCTCAGAAAGCTTCTTTCCAGTTTTGAACGGAAGATATTTCCTTTTTCACCATAGCCCTCTATAGGCTTCCAAATATCCCTTTGCCAATTCCACAAGAACAGCCTTAGCGAAAGGCTTCTTGAAGGGAAAGATGTAACTCTGTGAGATGAATTAACAGAACACAGAGCAGTTTCTCAGAAAGCTTCTTTCCAGTTTTGAACGGAAGATATTTCCTTTTTCACCATAGCCCTCTATGGGCTTCCAAATATCCCTTTGCCAATTCCACAAGAACAGCCTTAGCGTAAGGCTTCTTGAAGGGAAAGATGTTACTCTGTGAGATGAATTAACAGAACACAGAGCAGTTTCTCAGAAAGCTTCTTTTCAGTTTTGAACGGAAGATATTTCCTTTTTCCCAATAGCCCTCTATAGGCTTCCAAATATCCCTTTGCCAATTCCACAAGAACAGCCTTAGCGAAAGGCTTCTTGAAGGGAAAGATGTAACTCTGTGAGATGAATTAACAGAACACAGAGCAGTTTCTCAGAAAGCTTCTTTCCAGTTTTGAACGGAGGATATTTCCTTTTTCACCATAGCCCTCTATGGGCTTCCAAATATCCCTTTGCCAATTCCACAAGAACAGCCTTAGCGAAAGGCTTCTTGAAGGAAAAGATGTAACACTGTGAGATGAATTAACAGAACACAGAGCAGTTTCTCAGAAAGTTTCTTTCCAGGTTTCAACGGAAGATATTTCCTTTTTCATCATTGCCCTCTATGGGCTTCCAAATATCCCTTTGCCAATTCCACAAGAACAGCCTTAGCGAAAGGCTTCTTGAAGGGAAAGATGTAACTCTGTGAGGTGAACTAACAGAACACAGAGCAGTTTCTCAGAAAGCTTCTTTCCAGTTTTGAACGGAAGATATTTCCTTTTTCACCATAGGCCTCTATGGGCTTCCAAATATCCCTTTGCCAATTCCACAAGAACAGCCTTAGCGAAAGGCTTCTTGAAGGGAAAGATGTAACTCTGTGAGATGAATTAACAGAACACAGAGCAGTTTCTCAGAAAGCTTCTTTCCAGTTTTGAACGGAAGATATTTCGTTTTTCACTACAGCCCTCTATGGGCTTCCTAATATCCCTTTGCCAATTCCACAAGAACAGCCTTAGCGAAAGGCTTCTTGAAGGGAAAGATGTAACTCTGTGAGATGAATTAACAGAACACAGAGCAGTTTCTCAGAAAGCTTCTTTCCAGTTTTGAACGGAAGATATTTCCTTTTTCACCATAGGCCTCTATGGTCTTCCAAATATCCCTTTGCCAATTCCACAAGAACAGCCTTAGCGAAAGGCTTCTTGAAGGGAAAGATGTAACTCTGTGAGATGAATTAACAGAACAGAGCAGTTTCTCAGAAACCTTCTTTCCAGTTTTGAACGGAAGATATTTCCTTTTTCACCATAGCCCTCTATGGGCTTCCAAATATCCCTTTGCCAATTCCACAAGAACAGCCTTAGCGAAAGGCTTCTTGAAGGGAAAGATGTAACTCTGTGAGATGAATTAACAGAACACAGAGCAGTTTCTCAGAAAGCTTCTTTCCAGTTTTGAACGGAAGATATTTCCTTTTTCAACATAGCCCTCTATGGGCTTCCAAATATCCCTTTGCCAATTCCACAAGAACAGCCTTAGCGAAAGGCTTCTTGAAGGGAAAGATGTAACTCTGTGAGATGAATTAAGGGAACACAGAGTAGTTTCTCAGAAAGCTTCTTTCCAGTTTTGAACGGAAGATATTTCCTTTTTCACCATAGCCCTCTAAGGGCTTCCAAATATCACTTTGCCAATTCCACAAGAAGAGCCTTAGCGAAAGGCTTCTTGAAGGGAAAGATGTATCTCTGTGAGATGAATTAACAGAACACAGAGCAGTTTCTCAGAAAGCTTCTTTCCAGTTTTGAACGGAAGATATTTCCTTTCTCACCATAGCCCTCTATGGGCTTCCAAATATCCCTTTGCCAATTCCACAAGAACAGCCTTAGGGAAAGGCTTCTTGAAGGGAACGATGTAACTCTGTGAAATGAATTAACAGAACACAGAGGAGTTTCTCAGAAAGCATCTATCCAGTTTTGAACGGAAGATATTTCCTTTTTCACCATAGCCCTCTAAGGGCTTCCAAATATCCCTTTGCCAATTCCACAAGAACAGCCTTAGCGAAAGGCTTCTTGAAGGGAAAGATGTAACTCTGTGAGATGAATTAACAAAACACAGAGCAGTTTCTCAGAATGCTTCTTTCCAGTTTTGAACGGAAGATATTTCCTTTTTCACCATAGCCCTCTATGGGCTTCCAAATATCCCTTTGCCAATTCCAAAAGATTAGCCTTAGCGAAAGGCTTCTTGAAGGGAAAGATGTAACTCTGTGAGATGAATTAACAGAACACAGAGCAGTTTCTCAGAAAGCTCTTTCCAGTTTTGAACGGAAGATATTTCCTTTTTCACCATAGCCCTCTATGGGCTTCCAAATATCCCTTTGCCAATTCCACAAGAACAGCCTTAGCGTAAGGCTTCTTGAAGGGAAAGATGTTACTCTGTGAGATGAATTAACAGAACACAGAGCAATTTCTCAGAAAGCTTCTTTCCAGTTTTGAACGGAAGATATTTCCTTTTTCCCAATAGCCCTCTATAGGCTTCCAAATATCCCTTTGCCAATTCCACAAGAACAGCCTTAGCGAAAGGCTTCTTGAAGGGAAAGATGTAACTCTGTGAGATGAATTAACAGAACACAGAGCAGTTTCTCAGAAAGCTTCCTTCCAGTTTTCAACGGAAGATATTTCCTTTTTCACCATAGCCCTCTATGGGCTTCCAAATATCCCTTTGCCAATTCCTCAAGAACAGCCTTAGCGAAAGGCTTCTTGAAGGTAATGCTGTAACTCTGTGAGGTGAATTAACAGAACACAGAGCAGTTTCTCAGAAAGCTTCTTTCCAGTTTTGAACGGAAGTTATTTCCTTTTTCACCATAGCCCTCTAAGGGCTTCCAAATATCCCTTTGCCAATTCCACAAGAACAGCCTTAGCGAAAGGCTTCTTGAAGGGAAAGATGTAACTCTGTGAGATGAATTAACAGAACACAGAGCAGTTTCTCAGAAAGCTTCCTTCCAGTTTTCAACGGAAGATATTTCCTTTTTCACCATAGCCCTCTATGGGCTTCCAAATATCCCTTTGCCAATTCCTCAAGAACAGCCTTAGCGAAAGGCTTCTTGAAGGGAAAGATGTAACTCTGTGAGATGAATTAACAGAACACAGAGCAGTTTCTCAGAAAGCTTCTTTCCAGTTTTGAACGGAAGATATTTCCTTTTTCACCATAGCCCTCTATGGGCTTCCTAATATCCCTTTGCGAATTCCACAAGAACAGCCTTAGCGAAAGGCTTCTTGAAGGAAAGATGTAACTCTGTGAGATGAATTAACAGAACACAGAGCAGTTTCTCAGGAAGCTTCTTTCCAGTTTTCAACGGAAGATATTTCCTTTTTCACCATAGCCCTCTATGGGCTTCCAAATATCCCTTTGCCAATTCCTCAAGAACAGCCTTAGCGAAAGGCTTCTTGAAGGGAAAGATGTAACTCTGTGAGATGAATTAACAGAACACAGAGCAGTTTCTCAGAAAGCTTCTTTCCAGTTTTGAACGGAAGATATTTCCTTTTTTACCTTAGCCCTCTATGGGCTTCCAAATATCCCATTGCCAATTCCACAAGAACAGCCTTAGCGAAAGGCTTCTTGAAGGGAAAGATGTAACTCTGTGAGATGAATTAACAGAACACAGAGCAGTTTCTGAGAAAGCTTCTTTCCAGTTTTGAACGGAAGATATTTACTTTTTCACCATGGCCCTCTATGGGCTTCCAAATATCCCTTTGCCAATTCCACAAGAACAGCCTTAGCGAAAGGCTTCTTGAAGGGAACGATGTAACTCTGTGAGGTGAACTAACAGAACACAGAGCAGTTTCTCAGAAAGCTTCTTTCCAGTTTTGAACGGAAGATATTTCCTTTTTCACCATAGGCCTCTATGGGCTTCCAAATATCCCTTTGCCAATTCCACAAGAACAGCCTTAGCGAAAGGCTTCTTGAAGGGAAAGATGTTACTCTGTGAGATGAATTAACAGAACACAGAGCAGTTTCTCAGAAAGCTTCTTTCCAGTTTTGAACGGAAGTTATTTCCTTTTTCACCATAGCCCTCTATAGGCTTCCAAATATCCCTTTGCCAATTCCACAAGAACAGCCTTAGCGAAAGGCTTCTTGAAGGGAAAGATGTAACTCTGTGAGATGAATTAACAGAACACAGAGCAGTTTCTCAGAAAGCTTCTTTCCAGTTTTGAACGGAAGATATTTCCTTTTTCACCATAGCCCTCTATGGGCTTCCAAATATCCCTTTGCCAATTCCACAAGAACAGCCTTAGCGAAAGGCTTCTTGAAGGGAAAGATGTAACTCTGTGAGATGAATTAACAGAACACAGAGCAGTTTCTCAGAAAGCTTCTTTCCAGTTTTGAACGGAAGATATTTCCTTTTTCACCATAGCCCTCTATGGGCTTCCTAATATTCCTTTGCCAATTCCACAAGAACAGCCTTAGCGAAAGGCTTCTTGAAGGAAAGATGTAACTCTGTGAGATGAATTAACAGAACACAGAGCAGTTTCTCAGAAAGCTTCTTTCCAGTTTTCAACGGAAGATATTTCCTTTTTCAACATAGCCCTCTATGGGCTTCCAAATATCCCTTTGCCAATTCCTCAAGAACAGCCTTAGCGAAAGGCTTCTTGAAGGGAACGATGTAACTCTGTGAGGTGAACTAACAGAACACAGAGCAGTTTCTCAGAAAGCTTCTTTCCAGTTTTGAACGGAAGATATTTCCTTTTTCACCATAGGCCTCTATGGGCTTCCAAATATCCCTTTGCCAATTCCACAAGAACAGCCTTAGCGAAAGGCTTGTTGAAGGGAAAGATGTTACTCTGTGAGATGAATTAACAGAACACAGAGCAGTTTCTCAGAAAGCTTCTTTCCAGTTTTGAACGGAAGATATTTCCTTTTTCACCATAGCCCTCTATAGGCTTCCAAATATCCCTTTGCCAATTCCACAAGAACAGCCTTAGCGAAAGGCTTCTTGAAGGGAAAGATGTAACTCTGTGAGATGAATTAACAGAACACAGAGCAGTTTCTCAGAAAGCTTCTTTCCAGTTTTGAACGGAAGATATTTCCTTTTTCACCATAGCCCTCTATGGGCTTCCAAATATCCCTTTGCCAATTCCACAAGAACAGCCTTAGCGTAAGGCTTCTTGAAGGGAAAGATGTTACTCTGTGAGATGAATTAACAGAACACAGAGCAGTTTCTCAGAAAGCTTCTTTTCAGTTTTGAACGGAAGATATTTCCTTTTTCCCAATAGCCCTCTATAGGCTTCCAAATATCCCTTTGCCAATTCCACAAGAACAGCCTTAGCGAAAGGCTTCTTGAAGGGAAAGATGTAACTCTGTGAGATGAATTAACAGAACACAGAGCAGTTTCTCAGAAAGCTTCTTTCCAGTTTTGAACGGAGGATATTTCCTTTTTCACCATAGCCCTCTATGGGCTTCCAAATATCCCTTTGCCAATTCCACAAGAACAGCCTTAGCGAAAGGCTTCTTGAAGGAAAAGATGTAACACTGTGAGATGAATTAACAGAACACAGAGCAGTTTCTCAGAAAGTTTCTTTCCAGGTTTCAACGGAAGATATTTCCTTTTTCATCATTGCCCTCTATGGGCTTCCAAATATCCCTTTGCCAATTCCACAAGAACAGCCTTAGCGAAAGGCTTCTTGAAGGGAAAGATGTAACTCTGTGAGGTGAACTAACAGAACACAGAGCAGTTTCTCAGAAAGCTTCTTTCCAGTTTTGAACGGAAGATATTTCCTTTTTCACCATAGGCCTCTATGGGCTTCCAAATATCCCTTTGCCAATTCCACAAGAACAGCCTTAGCGAAAGGCTTCTTGAAGGGAAAGATGTAACTCTGTGAGATGAATTAACAGAACACAGAGCAGTTTCTCAGAAAGCTTCTTTCCAGTTTTGAACGGAAGATATTTCGTTTTTCACTACAGCCCTCTATGGGCTTCCTAATATCCCTTTGCCAATTCCACAAGAACAGCCTTAGCGAAAGGCTTCTTGAAGGGAAAGATGTAACTCTGTGAGATGAATTAACAGAACACAGAGCAGTTTCTCAGAAAGCTTCTTTCCAGTTTTGAACGGAAGATATTTCCTTTTTCACCATAGGCCTCTATGGTCTTCCAAATATCCCTTTGCCAATTCCACAAGAACAGCCTTAGCGAAAGGCTTCTTGAAGGGAAAGATGTAACTCTGTGAGATGAATTAACAGAACAGAGCAGTTTCTCAGAAACCTTCTTTCCAGTTTTGAACGGAAGATATTTCCTTTTTCACCATAGCCCTCTATGGGCTTCCAAATATCCCTTTGCCAATTCCACAAGAACAGCCTTAGCGAAAGGCTTCTTGAAGGGAAAGATGTAACTCTGTGAGATGAATTAACAGAACACAGAGCAGTTTCTCAGAAAGCTTCTTTCCAGTTTTGAACGGAAGATATTTCCTTTTTCAACATAGCCCTCTATGGGCTTCCAAATATCCCTTTGCCAATTCCACAAGAACAGCCTTAGCGAAAGGCTTCTTGAAGGGAAAGATGTAACTCTGTGAGATGAATTAAGGGAACACAGAGTAGTTTCTCAGAAAGCTTCTTTCCAGTTTTGAACGGAAGATATTTCCTTTTTCACCATATCCCTCTAAGGGCTTCCAAATATCCCTTTCCCAATTCCACAAGAACAGCCTTAGCGAAAGGCATCTTGAAGGGAACGATGTAACTCTGTGAGGTGAACTAACAGAACACAGAGCAGTTTCTCAGAAAGCTTCTTTCCAGTTTTGAACGGAAGATATTTCCTTTTTCACCATAGGCCTCTATGGGCTTCCAAATATCCCTTTGCCAATTCCACAAGAACAGCCTTAGCGAAAGGCTTGTTGAAGGGAAAGATGTTACTCTGTGAGATGAATTAACAGAACACAGAGCAGTTTCTCAGAAAGCTTCTTTCCAGTTTTGAACGGAAGATATTTCCTTTTTCACCATAGCCCTCTATAGGCTTCCAAATATCCCTTTGCCAATTCCACAAGAACAGCCTTAGCGAAAGGCTTCTTGAAGGGAAAGATGTAACTCTGTGAGATGAATTAACAGAACACAGAGCAGTTTCTCAGAAAGCTTCTTTCCAGTTTTGAACGGAAGATATTTCCTTTTTCACCATAGCCCTCTATGGGCTTCCAAATATCCCTTTGCCAATTCCACAAGAACAGCCTTAGCGTAAGGCTTCTTGAAGGGAAAGATGTTACTCTGTGAGATGAATTAACAGAACACAGAGCAGTTTCTCAGAAAGCTTCTTTTCAGTTTTGAACGGAAGATATTTCCTTTTTCCCAATAGCCCTCTATAGGCTTCCAAATATCCCTTTGCCAATTCCACAAGAACAGCCTTAGCGAAAGGCTTCTTGAAGGGAAAGATGTAACTCTGTGAGATGAATTAACAGAACACAGAGCAGTTTCTCAGAAAGCTTCTTTCCAGTTTTGAACGGAGGATATTTCCTTTTTCACCATAGCCCTCTATGGGCTTCCAAATATCCCTTTGCCAATTCCACAAGAACAGCCTTAGCGAAAGGCTTCTTGAAGGAAAAGATGTAACACTGTGAGATGAATTAACAGAACACAGAGCAGTTTCTCAGAAAGTTTCTTTCCAGGTTTCAACGGAAGATATTTCCTTTTTCATCATTGCCCTCTATGGGCTTCCAAATATCCCTTTGCCAATTCCACAAGAACAGCCTTAGCGAAAGGCTTCTTGAAGGGAAAGATGTAACTCTGTGAGGTGAACTAACAGAACACAGAGCAGTTTCTCAGAAAGCTTCTTTCCAGTTTTGAACGGAAGATATTTCCTTTTTCACCATAGGCCTCTATGGGCTTCCAAATATCCCTTTGCCAATTCCACAAGAACAGCCTTAGCGAAAGGCTTCTTGAAGGGAAAGATGTAACTCTGTGAGATGAATTAACAGAACACAGAGCAGTTTCTCAGAAAGCTTCTTTCCAGTTTTGAACGGAAGATATTTCGTTTTTCACTACAGCCCTCTATGGGCTTCCTAATATCCCTTTGCCAATTCCACAAGAACAGCCTTAGCGAAAGGCTTCTTGAAGGGAAAGATGTAACTCTGTGAGATGAATTAACAGAACACAGAGCAGTTTCTCAGAAAGCTTCTTTCCAGTTTTGAACGGAAGATATTTCCTTTTTCACCATAGGCCTCTATGGTCTTCCAAATATCCCTTTGCCAATTCCACAAGAACAGCCTTAGCGAAAGGCTTCTTGAAGGGAAAGATGTAACTCTGTGAGATGAATTAACAGAACAGAGCAGTTTCTCAGAAACCTTCTTTCCAGTTTTGAACGGAAGATATTTCCTTTTTCACCATAGCCCTCTATGGGCTTCCAAATATCCCTTTGCCAATTCCACAAGAACAGCCTTAGCGAAAGGCTTCTTGAAGGGAAAGATGTAACTCTGTGAGATGAATTAACAGAACACAGAGCAGTTTCTCAGAAAGCTTCTTTCCAGTTTTGAACGGAAGATATTTCCTTTTTCAACATAGCCCTCTATGGGCTTCCAAATATCCCTTTGCCAATTCCACAAGAACAGCCTTAGCGAAAGGCTTCTTGAAGGGAAAGATGTAACTCTGTGAGATGAATTAAGGGAACACAGAGTAGTTTCTTAGAAAGCTTCTTTCCAGTTTTGAACGGAAGATATTTCCTTTTTCACCATAGCCCTCTAAGGGCTTCCAAATATCACTTTGCCAATTCCACAAGAACAGCCTTAGCGAAAGGCTTCTTGAAGGGAAAGATGTAACTCTGTGAGATGAATTAACAGAACACAGAGCAGTTTCTCAGAAAGCTTCTTTCCAGTTTGGAACGGAATATATTTCCTATTTCACCATAGCCCTCTATGGGCTTCCAAATATCCCTTTGCCAATTCCACAAGAAGAGCCTTAGCGAAAGGCTTCTTGAAGGGAAAGATGTATCTCTGTGAGATGAATTAACAGAACACAGAGCAGTTTCTCAGAAAGCTTCTTTCCAGTTTTGAACGGAAGATATTTCCTTTTTCACCATAGCCCTCTATGGGCTTCCAAATATCCCTTTGCCAATTCCACAAGAACAGCCTTAGGGAAAGGCTTCTTGAAGGGAACGATGTAACTCTGTGAAATGAATTAACAGAACACAGAGGAGTTTCTCAGAAAGCATCTATCCAGTTTTGAACGGAAGATATTTCCTTTTTCACCATAGCCCTCTAAGGGCTTCCAAATATCCCTTTGCCAATTCCACAAGAACAGCCTTAGCGAAAGGCTTCTTGAAGGGAAAGATGTAACTCTGTGAGATGAATTAACAAAACACAGAGCAGTTTCTCAGAATGCTTCTTTCCAGTTTTGAACGGAAGATATTTCCTTTTTCACCATAGCCCTCTATGGGCTTCCAAATATCCCTTTGCCAATTCCAAAAGATTAGCCTTAGCGAAAGGCTTCTTGAAGGGAAAGATGTAACTCTGTGAGATGAATTAACAGAACACAGAGCAGTTTCTCAGAAAGCTCTTTCCAGTTTTGAACGGAAGATATTTCCTTTTTCACCATAGCCCTCTATGGGCTTCCAAATATCCCTTTGCCAATTCCACAAGAACAGCCTTAGCGTAAGGCTTCTTGAAGGGAAAGATGTTACTCTGTGAGATGAATTAACAGAACACAGAGCAATTTCTCAGAAAGCTTCTTTCCAGTTTTGAACGGAAGATATTTCCTTTTTCCCAATAGCCCTCTATAGGCTTCCAAATATCCCTTTGCCAATTCCACAAGAACAGCCTTAGCGAAAGGCTTCTTGAAGGGAAAGATGTAACTCTGTGAGATGAATTAACAGAACACAGAGCAGTTTCTCAGAAAGCTTCTTTCCAGTTTTGAACGGAAGATATTTCCTTTTTCACCATAGGCCTCTATGGGCTTCCAAATATCCCTTTGCCAATTCCACAAGAACAACCTTAGCGAAAGGCTTCTTGAAGGGAAAAATGTAACTCTGTGAGATGAATTAACAGAACACAGAGCAGTTTCTCAGAAAGCTTCTTTCCAGTTTTGAACGGAAGATATTTCGTTTTTCAACACAGCCCTCTATGGGCTTCCTAATATCCCTTTGCCAATTCCACAAGAACAGCCTTAGCGAAAGGCTTCTTGAAGGAAAGATGTAACTCTGTGAGATGAATTAACAGAACACAGAGCACTTTCTCAGGAAGCTTCTTTCCAGTTTCCAACGGAAGATATTTCCTTTTTCACCATAGCCCTCTATGGGCTTCCAAATATCCCTTTGCCAATTCCTCAAGAACAGCCTTAGCGAAAGGCTTCTTGAAGGGAAAGATGTAACTCTGTGAGATGAATTAACAGAACACAGAGCAGTTTCTCAGAAAGCTTCTTTCCAGTTTTGAACGGAAGATATTTACTTTTTCACCATGGCCCTCTATGGGCTTCCAAATATCCCTTTGCCAATTCCACAAGAACAGCCTTAGCGAAAGGCTTCTTGAAGGGAACGATGTAACTCTGTGAGGTGAACTAACAGAACACAGAGCAGTTTCTCAGAAAGCTTCTTTCCAGTTTTGAACGGAAGATATTTCCTTTTTCACCATAGGCCTCTATGGGCTTCCAAATATCCCTTTGCCAATTCCACAAGAACAGCCTTAGCGAAAGTCTTCTTGAAGGGAAAGATGTTACTCTGTGAGATGAATTAACAGAACACAGAGCAGTTTCTCAGAAAGCTTCTTTCCAGTTTTGAACGGAAGTTATTTCCTTTTTCACCATAGCCCTCTATAGGCTTCCAAATATCCCTTTGCCAATTCCACAAGAACAGCCTTAGCGAAAGGCTTCTTGAAGGGAAAGATGTAACTCTGTGAGATGAATTAACAGAACACAGAGCAGTTTCTCAGAAAGCTTCTTTCCAGTTTTGAACGGAAGATATTTCCTTTTTCACCATAGCCCTCTATGGGCTTCCAAATATCCCTTTGCCAATTCCACAAGAACAGCCTTAGCGAAAGGCTTCTTGAAGGGAACGATGTAACTCTGTGAAATGAATTAACAGAACACAGAGGAGTTTCTCAGAAAGCATCTATCCAGTTTTGAACGGAAGATATTTCCTTTTTCACCATAGCCCTCTAAGGGCTTCCAAATATCCCTTTGCCAATTCCACAAGAACAGCCTTAGCGAAAGGCTTCTTGAAGGGAAAGATGTAACTCTGTGAGATGAATTAACAGAACACAGAGCAGTTTCTCAGAAAGCTTCTTTCCAGTTTTGAACGGAAGATATTTCCTTTTTCACCATAGGCCTCTATGGGCTTCCAAATATCCCTTTGCCAATTCCACAAGAACAACCTTAGCGAAAGGCTTCTTGAAGGGAAAAATGTAACTCTGTGAGATGAATTAACAGAACACAGAGCAGTTTCTCAGAAAGCTTCTTTCCAGTTTTGAACTGAAGATATTTCGTTTTTCAACACAGCCCTCTATGGGCTTCCTAATATCCCTTTGCCAATTCCACAAGAACAGCCTTAGCGAAAGGCTTCTTGAAGGAAAGATGTAACTCTGTGAGATGAATTAACAGAACACAGAGCAGTTTCTCAGAAAGCTTCTTTCCAGTTTTCAACGGAAGATATTTCCTTTTTCACCATAGCCCTCTATGGGCTTCCAAATATCCCTTTGCCAATTCCTCAAGAACAGCCTTAGCGAAAGGCTTCTTGAAGGGAAAGATGTAACTCTGTGAGATGAATTAACAGAACACAGAGCAGTTTCTCAGAAAGCTTCTTTCCAGTTTTGAACGGAAGATATTTCCTTTTTTACCTTAGCCCTCTATGGGCTTCCAAATATCCCTTTGCCAATTCCACAAGAACAGCCTTAGCGAAAGGCTTCTTGAAGGGAAAGATGTAACTCTGTGAGATGAATTAACAGAACACAGAGCAGTTTCTGAGAAAGCTTCTTTCCAGTTTTGAACGGAAGATATTTACTTTTTCACCATAGCCCTCTATGGGCTTCCAAATATCCCTTTGCCAATTCCACAAGAACAGCCTTAGCGAAAGGCTTCTTCAAGGGAACGATGTAACTCTGTGAGGTGAACTAACAGAACACAGAGCAGTTTCTCAGAAAGCTTCTTTCCAGTTTTGAACGGAAGATATTTCCTTTTTCACCATAGGCCTGTATGGGCTTCCAAATATCCCTTTGCCAATTCCACAAGAACAGCCTTAGCGAAAGGCTTCTTGAAGGGAAAGATGTTACTCTGTGAGATGAATTAACAGAACACAGAGCAATTTCTCAGAAAGCTTCTTTCCAGTTTTGAACGGAAGATATTTCCTTTTTCCCAATAGCCCTCTATAGGCTTCCAAATATCCCTTTGCCAATTCCACAAGAACAGCCTTAGCGAAAGGCTTCTTGAAGGGAAAGATGTAACTCTGTGAGATGAATTAACAGAACACAGAGCAGTTTCTCAGAAAGCTTCTTTCCAGTTTTGAACGGAAGATATTTCCTTTTTCACCATAGGCCTCTATGGGCTTCCAAATATCCCTTTGCCAATTCCACAAGAACAACCTTAGCGAAAGGCTTCTTGAAGGGAAAAATGTAACTCTGTGAGATGAATTAACAGAACACAGAGCAGTTTCTCAGAAAGCTTCTTTCCAGTTTTGAACGGAAGATATTTCGTTTTTCAACACAGCCCTCTATGGGCTTCCTAATATCCCTTTGCCAATTCCACAAGAACAGCCTTAGCGAAAGGCTTCTTGAAGGAAAGATGTAACTCTGTGAGATGAATTAACAGAACACAGAGCACTTTCTCAGGAAGCTTCTTTCCAGTTTCCAACGGAAGATATTTCCTTTTTCACCATAGCCCTCTATGGGCTTCCAAATATCCCTTTGCCAATTCCTCAAGAACAGCCTTAGCGAAAGGCTTCTTGAAGGGAAAGATGTAACTCTGTGAGATGAATT
Organism: Chlorocebus sabaeus; assembly: GCF_047675955.1. Classification (NCBI taxonomy): domain Eukaryota; kingdom Metazoa; phylum Chordata; class Mammalia; order Primates; family Cercopithecidae; genus Chlorocebus; species Chlorocebus sabaeus. The sequence goes on along the minus strand of NW_027327870.1, from coordinate 696,446 downwards.
AACAGAACACAGAGCAGTTTCTCAGAAAGCTTCTTTCCAGTTTTGAACGGAAGATATTTACTTTTTCACCATGGCCCTCTATGGGCTTCCAAATATCCCTTTGCCAATTCCACAAGAACAGCCTTAGCGAAAGGCTTCTTGAAGGGAACGATGTAACTCTGTGAGGTGAACTAACAGAACACAGAGCAGTTTCTCAGAAAGCTTCTTTCCAGTTTTGAACGGAAGATATTTCCTTTTTCACCATAGGCCTCTATGGGCTTCCAAATATCCCTTTGCCAATTCCACAAGAACAGCCTTAGCGAAAGTCTTCTTGAAGGGAAAGATGTTACTCTGTGAGATGAATTAACAGAACACAGAGCAGTTTCTCAGAAAGCTTCTTTCCAGTTTTGAACGGAAGTTATTTCCTTTTTCACCATAGCCCTCTATAGGCTTCCAAATATCCCTTTGCCAATTCCACAAGAACAGCCTTAGCGAAAGGCTTCTTGAAGGGAAAGATGTAACTCTGTGAGATGAATTAACAGAACACAGAGCAGTTTCTCAGAAAGCTTCTTTCCAGTTTTGAACGGAAGATATTTCCTTTTTCACCATAGCCCTCTATGGGCTTCCAAATATCCCTTTGCCAATTCCACAAGAACAGCCTTAGCGAAAGGCTTCTTGAAGGGAACGATGTAACTCTGTGAAATGAATTAACAGAACACAGAGGAGTTTCTCAGAAAGCATCTATCCAGTTTTGAACGGAAGATATTTCCTTTTTCACCATAGCCCTCTAAGGGCTTCCAAATATCCCTTTGCCAATTCCACAAGAACAGCCTTAGCGAAAGGCTTCTTGAAGGGAAAGATGTAACTCTGTGAGATGAATTAACAGAACACAGAGCAGTTTCTCAGAAAGCTTCTTTCCAGTTTTGAACGGAAGATATTTCCTTTTTCACCATAGGCCTCTATGGGCTTCCAAATATCCCTTTGCCAATTCCACAAGAACAACCTTAGCGAAAGGCTTCTTGAAGGGAAAAATGTAACTCTGTGAGATGAATTAACAGAACACAGAGCAGTTTCTCAGAAAGCTTCTTTCCAGTTTTGAACTGAAGATATTTCGTTTTTCAACACAGCCCTCTATGGGCTTCCTAATATCCCTTTGCCAATTCCACAAGAACAGCCTTAGCGAAAGGCTTCTTGAAGGAAAGATGTAACTCTGTGAGATGAATTAACAGAACACAGAGCAGTTTCTCAGAAAGCTTCTTTCCAGTTTTCAACGGAAGATATTTCCTTTTTCACCATAGCCCTCTATGGGCTTCCAAATATCCCTTTGCCAATTCCTCAAGAACAGCCTTAGCGAAAGGCTTCTTGAAGGGAAAGATGTAACTCTGTGAGATGAATTAACAGAACACAGAGCAGTTTCTCAGAAAGCTTCTTTCCAGTTTTGAACGGAAGATATTTCCTTTTTTACCTTAGCCCTCTATGGGCTTCCAAATATCCCTTTGCCAATTCCACAAGAACAGCCTTAGCGAAAGGCTTCTTGAAGGGAAAGATGTAACTCTGTGAGATGAATTAACAGAACACAGAGCAGTTTCTGAGAAAGCTTCTTTCCAGTTTTGAACGGAAGATATTTACTTTTTCACCATAGCCCTCTATGGGCTTCCAAATATCCCTTTGCCAATTCCACAAGAACAGCCTTAGCGAAAGGCTTCTTCAAGGGAACGATGTAACTCTGTGAGGTGAACTAACAGAACACAGAGCAGTTTCTCAGAAAGCTTCTTTCCAGTTTTGAACGGAAGATATTTCCTTTTTCACCATAGGCCTGTATGGGCTTCCAAATATCCCTTTGCCAATTCCACAAGAACAGCCTTAGCGAAAGGCTTGTTGAAGGGAAAGATGTTACTCTGTGAGATGAATTAACAGAACACAGAGCAGTTTCTCAGAAAGCTTCTTTCCAGTTTTGAACGGAAGATATTTCCTTTTTCACCATAGCCCTCTATAGGCTTCCAAATATCCCTTTGCCAATTCCACAAGAACAGCCTTAGCGAAAGGCTTCTTGAAGGGAAAGATGTAACTCTGTGAGATGAATTAACAGAACACAGAGCAGTTTCTCAGAAAGCTTCTTTCCAGTTTTGAACGGAAGATATTTCCTTTTTCACCATAGCCCTCTATGGGCTTCCAAATATCCCTTTGCCAATTCCACAAGAACAGCCTTAGCGAAAGGCTTCTTGAAGGAAAAGATGTAACACTGTGAGATGAATTAACAGAACACAGAGCAGTTTCTCAGAAAGTTTCTTTCCAGGTTTCAACGGAAGATATTTCCTTTTTCATCATTGCCCTCTATGGGCTTCCAAATATCCCTTTGCCAATTCCACAAGAACAGCCTTAGCGAAAGGCTTCTTGAAGGGAAAGATGTAACTCTGTGAGGTGAACTAACAGAACACAGAGCAGTTTCTCAGAAAGCTTCTTTCCAGTTTTGAACGGAAGATATTTCCTTTTTCACCATAGGCCTCTATGGGCTTCCAAATATCCCTTTGCCAATTCCACAAGAACAGCCTTAGCGAAAGGCTTCTTGAAGGGAAAGATGTAACTCTGTGAGATGAATTAACAGAACACAGAGCAGTTTCTCAGAAAGCTTCTTTCCAGTTTTGAACGGAAGATATTTCGTTTTTCACTACAGCCCTCTATGGGCTTCCTAATATCCCTTTGCCAATTCCACAAGAACAGCCTTAGCGAAAGGCTTCTTGAAGGGAAAGATGTAACTCTGTGAGATGAATTAACAGAACACAGAGCAGTTTCTCAGAAAGCTTCTTTCCAGTTTTGAACGGAAGATATTTCCTTTTTCACCATAGGCCTCTATGGTCTTCCAAATATCCCTTTGCCAATTCCACAAGAACAGCCTTAGCGAAAGGCTTCTTGAAGGGAAAGATGTAACTCTGTGAGATGAATTAACAGAACAGAGCAGTTTCTCAGAAACCTTCTTTCCAGTTTTGAACGGAAGATATTTCCTTTTTCACCATAGCCCTCTATGGGCTTCCAAATATCCCTTTGCCAATTCCACAAGAACAGCCTTAGCGAAAGGCTTCTTGAAGGGAAAGATGTAACTCTGTGAGATGAATTAACAGAACACAGAGCAGTTTCTCAGAAAGCTTCTTTCCAGTTTTGAACGGAAGATATTTCCTTATTCAACATAGCCCTCTATGGGCTTCCAAATATCCCTTTGCCAATTCCACAAGAACAGCCTTAGCGAAAGGCTTCTTGAAGGGAAAGATGTAACTCTGTGAGATGAATTAAGGGAACACAGAGTAGTTTCTCAGAAAGCTTCTTTCCAGTTTTGAACGGAAGATATTTCCTTTTTCACCATAGCCCTCTAAGGGCTTCCAAATATCCCTTTGCCAATTCCACAAGAACAGCCTTAGCGAAAGGCTTCTTGAAGGGAAAGATGTAACTCTGTGAGATGAATTAACAGAACACAGAGCAGTTTCTCAGAAAGCTTCTTTCCAGTTTGGAACGGAATATATTTCCTATTTCACCATAGCCCTCTATGGGCTTCCAAATATCCCTTTGCCAATTCCACAAGAACAGCCTTAGCGAAAGGCTTCTTGAAGGGAAAGATGTATCTCTGTGAGATGAATTAACAGAACACAGAGCAGTTTCTCAGAAAGCTTCTTTCCAGTTTTGAACGGAAGATATTTCCTTTTTCACCATAGCCCTCTATGGGCTTCCAAATATCCCTTTGCCAATTCCACAAGAACAGCCTTAGCGAAAGGCTTCTTGAAGGGAACGATGTAACTCTGTGAAATGAATTAACAGAACACAGAGGAGTTTCTCAGAAAGCATCTATCCAGTTTTGAACGGAAGATATTTCCTTTTTCACCATAGCCCTCTAAGGGCTTCCAAATATCCCTTTGCCAATTCCACAAGAACAGCCTTAGCGAAAGGCTTCTTGAAGGGAAAGATGTAACTCTGTGAGATGAATTAACAAAACACAGAGCAGTTTCTCAGAATGCTTCTTTCCAGTTTTGAACGGAAGATATTTCCTTTTTCACCATAGCCCTCTATGGGCTTCCAAATATCCCTTTGCCAATTCCAAAAGATTAGCCTTAGCGAAAGGCTTCTTGAAGGGAAAGATGTAACTCTGTGAGATGAATTAACAGAACACAGAGCAGTTTCTCAGAAAGCTCTTTCCAGTTTTGAACGGAAGATATTTCCTTTTTCACCATAACCCTCTATGGGCTTCCAAATATCCCTTTGCCAATTCCACAAGAACAGCCTTAGCGTAAGGCTTCTTGAAGGGAAAGATGTTACTCTGTGAGATGAATTAACAGAACACAGAGCAATTTCTCAGAAAGCTTCTTTCCAGTTTTGAACGGAAGATATTTCCTTTTTCCCAATAGCCCTCTATAGGCTTCCAAATATCCCTTTAACAATTCCACAAGAACAGCCTTAGCGAAAGGCTTCTTGAAGGGAAAGATGTAACTCTGTGAGATGAATTAACAGAACACAGAGCAGTTTCTCAAGAAAGCTTCTTTCCAGTTTTGAACGGAAGATATTTCCTTTTTCACCATAGGCCTCTATGGGCTTCCAAATATCCCTTTGCCAATTCCACAAGAACAACCTTAGCGAAAGGCTTCTTGAGGGGAAAAATGTAACTCTGTGAGATGAATTAACAGAACACAGAGCAGTTTCTCAGAAAGCTTCTTTCCAGTTTTGAACGGAAGATATTTCGTTTTTCAACACAGCCCTCTATGGGCTTCCTAATATCCCTTTGCCAATTCCACAAGAACAGCCTTAGCGAAAGGCTTCTTGAAGGAAAGATGTAACTCTGTGAGATGAATTAACAGAACACAGAGCACTTTCTCAGAAAGCTTCTTTCCAGTTTTCAACGGAAGATATTTCCTTTTTCACCATAGCCCTCTATGGGCTTCCAAATATCCCTTTGCCAATTCCTCAAGAACAGCCTTAGCGAAAGGCTTCTTGAAGGGAAAGATGTAACTCTGTGAGATGAATTAACAGAACACAGAACAGTTTCTCAGAAAGCTTCTTTCCAGTTTTGAACGGAAGATATTTCCTTTTTTACATTAGCCCTCTATGGGCTTCCAAATATCCCTTTGCCAATTCCACAAGAACAGCCTTAGCGAAAGGCTTCTTGAAGGGAAAGATGTAACTCTGTGAGATGAATTAAGATAACACAGAGTAGTTTCTGAGAAAGCTTCTTTCCAGTTTTGAACGGAAGATATTTCCTTTTTCACCATAGCCCTCTATGGGCTTCCAAATATCCCTTTGCCAATTCCACAAGAACAGCCTTAGCGAAAGGCTTCTTGAAGGGAAAGATGTAACTCTGTGAGATGAATTAACAGAACACAGAGCAGTTTCTCAGAAAGCTTCTTTCCAGTTTTGAACGTAAGATATTTCCTTTTTCACCATAGCCCTCTATGGGCTTCCAAATATCCCTTTGCCAATTCCACAAGAACAGCCTTAGCGAAAGGCTTCTTGAAGGGAGCGATGTAACTCTGTGAAATGAATTAACAGAACACAGAGGAGTTTCTCAGAAAGCATCTATCCAGTTTTGAACGGAAGATATTTCCTTTTTCACCATAGCCCTCTAAGGGCTTCCAAATATCCCTTTGCCAATTCCACAAGAACAGCCTTAGCGAAAGGCTTCTTGAAGGGAAAGATGTAACTCTGTGAGATGAATTAACAGAACACAGAGCAGTTTCTCAGAATGCTTCTTTCCAGTTTTGAACGGAAGGTATTTCCTTTTTCACCATAGCCCTCTATGGGCTTCCAAATATCCCTTTGCCAATTCCACAAGATTAGCCTTAGCGAAAGGCTTCTTGAAGGGAAAGATGTAACTCTGTGAGATGAATTAACAGAACACAGAGCAGTTTCTCAGAAAGCTTCTTTCCAGTTTTGAACGGAAGATATTTCCTTTTTCACCATAGCCCTCTATGGGCTTCCAAATATCCCTTTGCCAATTCCACAAGAACAGCCTTAGTGAAAGGCTTCTTGAAGGGAAAGATGTAACTCTGTGAGATGAATTAACAGAACACAGAGCAGTTTCTCAGAAAGCTTCTTTCCAGTTTTGAACGGAAGATATTCCGTTTTTCAACACAGCCCTCTATGGGCTTCCTAATATCCCTTTGCCAATTCCACAAGAACAGCCTTAGAGAAAGGCTTCTTGAAGGGAAAGATGTAACTCTGTGAGATGAATTAACAGAACACAGAGCAGTTTCTCAGAAAGCTTCTTTCCAGTTTTCAACGGAAGATATTTCCTTTTTCACCATAGCCCTCTATGGGCTTCCAAATATCCCTTTGCCAATTCCTCAAGAACACCCTTAGCGAAAGGCTTCTTGAGGGGAAAGATGTAACTCTGTGAGATGAATTAACAGAACACAGAGCAGTTTCTCAGAAAGCTTCTTTCCAGTTTTGAACGGAAGATATTTCCTTTTTGACCATAGCCCTCTATGGGCTTCCAAATATCCCTTTGCCAATTCCACAAGAACAGCCTTAGCGAAAGGCTTCTTGAAGGGAATGCTGTAACTCTGTGAGGTGAATTAACAGAACACAGAGCAGTTTCTCAGAAAGCTTCTTTCCAGTTTTGAACGGAAGATATTTCCTTTTTCACCATAGCCCTCTATGGGCTTCCAAATATCCCTTTGCCAATTCCACAAGAACAGCCTTAGCGAAAGGCTTCTTGAAGGGAAAGATGTAACTCTGTGAGATGAATTAACAGAACACAGAGCAGTTTCTCAGAAAGCTTCTTTCCAGTTTTGAACGGAAGATATTTCCTTTTTCAACATAGCCCTCTATGGGCTTCCAAATATCCCTTTGCCAATTCCACAAGAACAGCCTTAGCGAAAGGCTTCTTGAAGGGAAAGATGTAACTCTGTGAGATGAATTAAGGGAACACAGAGTAGTTTCTCAGAAAGCTTCTTTCCAGTTTTGAACGGAAGATATTTCCTTTTTCACCATAGCCCTCTAAGGGCTTCCAAATATCACTTTGCCAATTCCACAAGAACAGCCTTAGCGAAAGGCTTCTTGAAGGGAAAGATGTAACTCTGTGAGATGAATTAACAGAACACAGAGCAGTTTCTCAGAAAGCTTCTTTCCAGTTTGGAACGGAATATATTTCCTATTTCACCATAGCCCTCTATGGGCTTCCAAATATCCCTTTGCCAATTCCACAAGAAGAGCCTTAGCGAAAGGCTTCTTGAAGGGAAAGATGTATCTCTGTGAGATGAATTAACAGAACACAGAGCACTTTCTCAGAAAGCTTCTTTCCAGTTTTGAACGGAAGATATTTCCTTTTTCACCATAGCCCTCTATGGGCTTCCAAATATCCCTTTGCCAATTCCACAAGAACAGCCTTAGGGAAAGGCTTCTTGAAGGGAACGATGTAACTCTGTGAAATGAATTAACAGAACACAGAGGAGTTTCTCAGAAAGCATCTATCCAGTTTTGAACGGAAGATATTTCCTTTTTCACCATAGCCCTCTAAGGGCTTCCAAATATCCCTTTGCCAATTCCACAAGAACAGCCTTAGCGAAAGGCTTCTTGAAGGGAAAGATGTAACTCTGTGAGATGAATTAACAAAACACAGAGCAGTTTCTCAGAATGCTTCTTTCCAGTTTTGAACGGAAGATATTTCCTTTTTCACCATAGCCCTCTATGGGCTTCCAAATATCCCTTTGCCAATTCCAAAAGATTAGCCTTAGCGAAAGGCTTCTTGAAGGGAAAGATGTAACTCTGTGAGATGAATTAACAGAACACAGAGCAGTTTCTCAGAAAGCTCTTTCCAGTTTTGAACGGAAGATATTTCCTTTTTCACCATAGCCCTCTATGGGCTTCCAAATATCCCTTTGCCAATTCCACAAGAACAGCCTTAGCGTAAGGCTTCTTGAAGGGAAAGATGTTACTCTGTGAGATGAATTAACAGAACACAGAGCAATTTCTCAGAAAGCTTCTTTCCAGTTTTGAACGGAAGATATTTCCTTTTTCCCAATAGCCCTCTATAGGCTTCCAAATATCCCTTTGCCAATTCCACAAGAACAGCCTTAGCGAAAGGCTTCTTGAAGGGAAAGATGTAACTCTGTGAGATGAATTAACAGAACACAGAGCAGTTTCTCAGAAAGCTTCTTTCCAGTTTTGAACGGAAGATATTTCCTTTTTCACCATAGGCCTCTATGGGCTTCCAAATATCCCTTTGCCAATTCCACAAGAACAACCTTAGCGAAAGGCTTCTTGAAGGGAAAAATGTAACTCTGTGAGATGAATTAACAGAACACAGAGCAGTTTCTCAGAAAGCTTCTTTCCAGTTTTGAACGGAAGATATTTCGTTTTTCAACACAGCCCTCTATGGGCTTCCTAATATCCCTTTGCCAATTCCACAAGAACAGCCTTAGCGAAAGGCTTCTTGAAGGAAAGATGTAACTCTGTGAGATGAATTAACAGAACACAGAGCACTTTCTCAGGAAGCTTCTTTCCAGTTTCCAACGGAAGATATTTCCTTTTTCACCATAGCCCTCTATGGGCTTCCAAATATCCCTTTGCCAATTCCTCAAGAACAGCCTTAGCGAAAGGCTTCTTGAAGGGAAAGATGTAACTCTGTGAGATGAATTAACAGAACACAGAGCAGTTTCTCAGAAAGCTTCTTTCCAGTTTTGAACGGAAGATATTTCCTTTTTTACCTTAGCCCTCTATGGGCTTCCAAATATCCCTTTGCCAATTCCACAAGAACAGCCTTAGCGAAAGGCTTCTTGAAGGGAAAGATGTAACTCTGTGAGATGAATTAACAGAACACAGAGCAGTTTCTGAGAAAGCTTCTTTCCAGTTTTGAACGGAAGATATTTACTTTTTCACCATGGCCCTCTATGGGCTTCCAAATATCCCTTTGCCAATTCCACAAGAACAGCCTTAGCGAAAGGCTTCTTGAAGGGAACGATGTAACTCTGTGAGGTGAACTAACAGAACACAGAGCAGTTTCTCAGAAAGCTTCTTTCCAGTTTTGAACGGAAGATATTTCCTTTTTCACCATAGGCCTCTATGGGCTTCCAAATATCCCTTTGCCAATTCCACAAGAACAGCCTTAGCGAAAGGCTTCTTGAAGGGAAAGATGTTACTCTGTGAGATGAATTAACAGAACACAGAGCAGTTTCTCAGAAAGCTTCTTTCCAGTTTTGAACGGAAGTTATTTCCTTTTTCACCATAGCCCTCTATAGGCTTCCAAATATCCCTTTGCCAATTCCACAAGAACAGCCTTAGCGAAAGGCTTCTTGAAGGGAAAGATGTAACTCTGTGAGATGAATTAACAGAACACAGAGCAGTTTCTCAGAAAGCTTCTTTCCGGTTTTGAACGGAAGATATTTCCTTTTTCACCATAGCCCTCTATGGGCTTCCAAATATCCCTTTGCCAATTCCACAAGAACAGCCTTAGCGAAAGGCTTCTTGAAGGGAACGATGTAACTCTGTGAAATGAATTAACAGAACACAGAGGAGTTTCTCAGAAAGCATCTATCCAGTTTTGAACGGAAGATATTTCCTTTTTCACCATAGCCCTCTAAGGGCTTCCAAATATCCCTTTGCCAATTCCACAAGAACAGCCTTAGCGAAAGGCTTCTTGAAGGGAAAGATGTAACTCTGTGAGATGAATTAACAGAACACAGAGCAGTTTCTCAGAAAGCTTCTTTCCAGTTTTGAACGGAAGATATTTCCTTTTTCACCATAGGCCTCTATGGGCTTCCAAATATCCCTTTGCCAATTCCACAAGAACAACCTTAGCGAAAGGCTTCTTGAAGGGAAAAATGTAACTCTGTGAGATGAATTAACAGAACACAGAGCAGTTTCTCAGAAAGCTTCTTTCCAGTTTTGAACTGAAGATATTTCGTTTTTCAACACAGCCCTCTATGGGCTTCCTAATATCCCTTTGCCAATTCCACAAGAACAGCCTTAGCGAAAGGCTTCTTGAAGGAAAGATGTAACTCTGTGAGATGAATTAACAGAACACAGAGCAGTTTCTCAGAAAGCTTCTTTCCAGTTTTCAACGGAAGATATTTCCTTTTTCACCATAGCCCTCTATGGGCTTCCAAATATCCCTTTGCCAATTCCTCAAGAACAGCCTTAGCGAAAGGCTTCTTGAAGGGAAAGATGTAACTCTGTGAGATGAATTAACAGAACACAGAGCAGTTTCTCAGAAAGCTTCTTTCCAGTTTTGAACGGAAGATATTTCCTTTTTTACCTTAGCCCTCTATGGGCTTCCAAATATCCCTTTGCCAATTCCACAAGAACAGCCTTAGCGAAAGGCTTCTTGAAGGGAAAGATGTAACTCTGTGAGATGAATTAACAGAACACAGAGCAGTTTCTGAGAAAGCTTCTTTCCAGTTTTGAACGGAAGATATTTACTTTTTCACCATAGCCCTCTATGGGCTTCCAAATATCCCTTTGCCAATTCCACAAGAACAGCCTTAGCGAAAGGCTTCTTCAAGGGAACGATGTAACTCTGTGAGGTGAACTAACAGAACACAGAGCAGTTTCTCAGAAAGCTTCTTTCCAGTTTTGAACGGAAGATATTTCCTTTTTCACCATAGGCCTGTATGGGCTTCCAAATATCCCTTTGCCAATTCCACAAGAACAGCCTTAGCGAAAGGCTTGTTGAAGGGAAAGATGTTACTCTGTGAGATGAATTAACAGAACACAGAGCAGTTTCTCAGAAAGCTTCTTTCCAGTTTTGAACGGAAGATATTTCCTTTTTCACCATAGCCCTCTATAGGCTTCCAAATATCCCTTTGCCAATTCCACAAGAACAGCCTTAGCGAAAGGCTTCTTGAAGGGAAAGATGTAACTCTGTGAGATGAATTAACAGAACACAGAGCAGTTTCTCAGAAAGCTTCTTTCCAGTTTTGAACGGAAGATATTTCCTTTTTCACCATAGCCCTCTATGGGCTTCCAAATATCCCTTTGCCAATTCCACAAGAACAGCCTTAGCGTAAGGCTTCTTGAAGGGAAAATGTTACTCTGTGAGATGAATTAACAGAACACAGAGCAGTTTCTCAGAAAGCTTCTTTTCAGTTTTGAACGGAAGATATTTCCTTTTTCCCAATAGCCCTCTATAGGCTTCCAAATATCCCTTTGCCAATTCCACAAGAACAGCCTTAGCGAAAGGCTTCTTGAAGGGAAAGATGTAACTCTGTGAGATGAATTAACAGAACACAGAGCAGTTTCTCAGAAAGCTTCTTTCCAGTTTTGAACGGAAGATATTTCCTTTTTCACCATAGCCCTCTATGGGCTTCCAAATATCCCTTTGCCAATTCCACAAGAACAGCCTTAGCGAAAGGCTTCTTGAAGGAAAAGATGTAACACTGTGAGATGAATTAACAGAACACAGAGCAGTTTCTCAGAAAGTTTCTTTCCAGGTTTCAACGGAAGATATTTCCTTTTTCATCATTGCCCTCTATGGGCTTCCAAATATCCCTTTGCCAATTCCACAAGAACAGCCTTAGCGAAAGGCTTCTTGAAGGGAAAGATGTAACTCTGTGAGGTGAACTAACAGAACACAGAGCAGTTTCTCAGAAAGCTTCTTTCCAGTTTTGAACGGAAGATATTTCCTTTTTCACCATAGGCCTCTATGGGCTTCCAAATATCCCTTTGCCAATTCCACAAGAACAGCCTTAGCGAAAGGCTTCTTGAAGGGAAAGATGTAACTCTGTGAGATGAATTAACAGAACACAGAGCAGTTTCTCAGAAAGCTTCTTTCCAGTTTTGAACGGAAGATATTTCGTTTTTCACTACAGCCCTCTATGGGCTTCCTAATATCCCTTTGCCAATTCCACAAGAACAGCCTTAGCGAAAGGCTTCTTGAAGGGAAAGATGTAACTCTGTGAGATGAATTAACAGAACACAGAGCAGTTTCTCAGAAAGCTTCTTTCCAGTTTTGAACGGAAGATATTTCCTTTTTCACCATAGGCCTCTATGGTCTTCCAAATATCCCTTTGCCAATTCCACAAGAACAGCCTTAGCGAAAGGCTTCTTGAAGGGAAAGATGTAACTCTGTGAGATGAATTAACAGAACAGAGCAGTTTCTCAGAAACCTTCTTTCCAGTTTTGAACGGAAGATATTTCCTTTTTCACCATAGCCCTCTATGGGCTTCCAAATATCCCTTTGCCAATTCCACAAGAACAGCCTTAGCGAAAGGCTTCTTGAAGGGAAAGATGTAACTCTGTGAGATGAATTAACAGAACACAGAGCAGTTTCTCAGAAAGTTTCTTTCCAGTTTTGAACGGAAGATATTTCCTTATTCAACATAGCCCTCTATGGGCTTCCAAATATCCCTTTGCCAATTCCACAAGAACAGCCTTAGCGAAAGGCTTCTTGAAGGGAAAGATGTAACTCTGTGAGATGAATTAAGGGAACACAGAGTAGTTTCTCAGAAAGCTTCTTTCCAGTTTTGAACGGAAGATATTTCCTTTTTCACCATAGCCCTCTAAGGGCTTCCAAATATCCCTTTGCCAATTCCACAAGAACAGCCTTAGCGAAAGGCTTCTTGAAGGGAAAGATGTAACTCTGTGAGATGAATTAACAGAACACAGAGCAGTTTCTCAGAAAGCTTCTTTCCAGTTTGGAACGGAATATATTTCCTATTTCACCATAGCCCTCTATGGGCTTCCAAATATCCCTTTGCCAATTCCACAAGAACAGCCTTAGCGAAAGGCTTCTTGAAGGGAAAGATGTATCTCTGTGAGATGAATTAACAGAACACAGTGCAGTTTCTCAGAAAGCTTCTTTCCAGTTTTGAACGGAAGATATTTCCTTTTTCACCATAGCCCTCTATGGGCTTCCAAATATCCCTTTGCCAATTCCACAAGAACAGCCTTAGCGAAAGGCTTCTTGAAGGGAACGATGTAACTCTGTGAAATGAATTAACAGAACACAGAGGAGTTTCTCAGAAAGCATCTATCCAGTTTTGAACGGAAGATATTTCCTTTTTCACCATAGCCCTCTAAGGGCTTCCAAATATCCCTTTGCCAATTCCACAAGAACAGCCTTAGCGAAAGGCTTCTTGAAGGGAAAGATGTAACTCTGTGAGATGAATTAACAAAACACAGAGCAGTTTCTCAGAATGCTTCTTTCCAGTTTTGAACGGAAGATATTTCCTTTTTCACCATAGCCCTCTATGGGCTTCCAAATATCCCTTTGCCAATTCCAAAAGATTAGCCTTAGCGAAAGGCTTCTTGAAGGGAAAGATGTAACTCTGTGAGATGAATTAACAGAACACAGAGCAGTTTCTCAGAAAGCTCTTTCCAGTTTTGAACGGAAGATATTTCCTTTTTCACCATAGCCCTCTATGGGCTTCCAAATATCCCTTTGCCAATTCCACAAGAACAGCCTTAGCGTAAGGCTTCTTGAAGGGAAAGATGTTACTCTGTGAGATGAATTAACAGAACACAGAGCAATTTCTCAGAAAGCTTCTTTCCAGTTTTGAACGGAAGATATTTCCTTTTTCCCAATAGCCCTCTATAGGCTTCCAAATATCCCTTTAACAATTCCACAAGAACAGCCTTAGCGAAAGGCTTCTTGAAGGGAAAGATGTAACTCTGTGAGATGAATTAACAGAACACAGAGCAGTTTCTCAGAAAGCTTCTTTCCAGTTTTGAACGGAAGATATTTCCTTTTTCACCATAGGCCTCTATGGGCTTCCAAATATCCCTTTGCCAATTCCACAAGAACAACCTTAGCGAAAGGCTTCTTGAGGGGAAAAATGTAACTCTGTGAGATGAATTAACAGAACACAGAGCAGTTTCTCAGAAAGCTTCTTTCCAGTTTTGAACGGAAGATATTTCGTTTTTCAACACAGCCCTCTATGGGCTTCCTAATATCCCTTTGCCAATTCCACAAGAACAGCCTTAGCGAAAGGCTTCTTGAAGGAAAGATGTAACTCTGTGAGATGAATTAACAGAACACAGAGCACTTTCTCAGAAAGCTTCTTTCCAGTTTTCAACGGAAGATATTTCCTTTTTCACCATAGCCCTCTATGGGCTTCCAAATATCCCTTTGCCAATTCCTCAAGAACAGCCTTAGCGAAAGGCTTCTTGAAGGGAAAGATGTAACTCTGTGAGATGAATTAACAGAACACAGAGCAGTTTCTCAGAAAGCTTCTTTCCAGTTTTGAACGGAAGATATTTCCTTTTTTACATTAGCCCTCTATGGGCTTCCAAATATCCCTTTGCCAATTCCACAAGAACAGCCTTAGCGAAAGGCTTCTTGAAGGGAAAGATGTAACTCTGTGAGATGAATTAACATAACACAGAGTAGTTTCTGAGAAAGCTTCTTTCCAGTTTTGAACGGAAGATATTTCCTTTTTCACCATAGCCCTCTATGGGCTTCCAAATATCCCTTTGCCAATTCCACAAGAACAACCTTAGCGAAAGGCTTCTTGAAGGGAACGATGTAACTCTGTGAGGTGAACTAACAGAACACAGAGCAGTTTCTCAGAAAGCTTCTTTCCAGTTTTGAACGGAAGATATTTCCTATTTCACCATAGCCCTCTATGGGCTTCCAAATATCCCTTTGCCAATTCCACAAGAACAGCCTTAGCGAAAGGCTTCTTGAAGGGAAAGATGTAACTCTGTGAGATGAATTAACAGAACACAGAGCAGTTTCTCAGAAAGCTTCTTTCCAGTTTTGAACGTAAGATATTTCCTTTTTCACCATAGCCCTCTATGGGCTTCCAAATATCCCTTTGCCAATTCCACAAGAACAGCCTTAGCGAAAGGCTTCTTGAAGGGAGCGATGTAACTCTGTGAAATGAATTAACAGAACACAGAGGAGTTTCTCAGAAAGCATCTATCCAGTTTTGAACGGAAGATATTTCCTTTTTCACCATAGCCCTCTAAGGGCTTCCAAATATCCCTTTGCCAATTCCACAAGAACAGCCTTAGCGAAAGGCTTCTTGAAGGGAAAGATGTAACTCTGTGAGATGAATTAACAGAACACAGAGCAGTTTCTCAGAATGCTTCTTTCCAGTTTTGAACGGAAGGTATTTCCTTTTTCACCATAGCCCTCTATGGGCTTCCAAATATCCCTTTGCCAATTCCACAAGATTAGCCTTAGCGAAAGGCTTCTTGAAGGGAAAGATGTAACTCTGTGAGATGAATTAACAGAACACAGAGCAGTTTCTCAGAAAGCTTCTTTCCAGTTTTGAACGGAAGATATTTCCTTTTTCACCATAGCCCTCTATGGGCTTCCAAATATCCCTTTGCCAATTCCACAAGAACAGCCTTAGTGAAAGGCTTCTTGAAGGGAAAGATGTAACTCTGTGAGATGAATTAACAGAACACAGAGCAGTTTCTCAGAAAGCTTCTTTCCAGTTTTGAACGGAAGATATTCCGTTTTTCAACACAGCCCTCTATGGGCTTCCTAATATCCCTTTGCCAATTCCACAAGAACAGCCTTAGAGAAAGGCTTCTTGAAGGGAAAGATGTAACTCTGTGAGATGAATTAACAGAACACAGAGCAGTTTCTCAGAAAGCTTCTTTCCAGTTTTCAACGGAAGATATTTCCTTTTTCACCATAGCCCTCTATGGGCTTCCAAATATCCCTTTGCCAATTCCTCAAGAACAGCCTTAGCGAAAGGCTTCTTGAGGGGAAAGATGTAACTCTGTGAGATGAATTAACAGAACACAGAGCAGTTTCTCAGAAAGCTTCTTTCCAGTTTTGAACGGAAGATATTTCCTTTTTGACCATAGCCCTCTATGGGCTTCCAAATATCCCTTTGCCAATTCCACAAGAACAGCCTTAGAGAAAGGCTTCTTGAAGGGAAAGATGTAACTCTGTGAGATGAATTAGCATAACACAGAGTAGTTTCTGAGAAAGCTTCTTTCCACTTTTGAACGGAAGATATTTCCTTTTTCACCATAGGCCTCTATGGGCTTCCAAATATCCCTTTGCCAATTCCACAAGAACAGCCTTAGCGAAAGGCTTCTTGAAGGGAAAGATGTAACTCTGTGAGATGAATTAACAGAACACAGAGCAGTTTCTCAGAAAGCTTCTTTCCAGTATTGAACGGAAGATATTTCCTTTTTCACCATAGCCCTCTATGGGCTTCCAAATATCCCTTTGCCAATTCCACAAGAATAGCCTTAGCGAAAGGCTTCTTGAAGGGAAAGATGTAACTCTGTGAGACGAATTAACAGAACACAGAGCAGTTTCTCAGAAAGCTTCTTTCCAGTTTTGAACGGAAGATATTTCCTTTTTCAACCTAGCCCTCTATGGGCTTCCAAATATCCCTTTGCCAATTCCTCAAGAACAGCCTTAGCGAAAGGCTTCTTGAAGGGAAAGATGTATCTCTGTGAGATGAATTAACAGAACACCGAGCAGTTTCTCAGAAAGCTTCTTTCTAGTTTTGAACGGATGATATTTCCTTTTTCACCATAGCCCTCTATGGGCTTCCAAATATCCCTTTGCCAATTCCACAAGAACAGCCTTAGCGAAAGGCTTCTTGAAGGGAAAGATGTAACTCTGTGAGATGAATTAACAGAACACAGAGCAGTTTCTCAGAAAGCTTCTTTCCAGTTTTCAACGGAAGATATTTCCTTTTTCACCTTAGCCCTCTATGGGCTTCCAAATATCCCTTTGCCAATTCCACAAGAACAGCCTTAGCGAAAGGCTTCTTCAAGGGAAAGATGTAACTCTCTGAGATGAATTAACAGAACACAAAGCAGTTTCTCAGAAAGCTTCTATCCAGTTTTGAACGGAAGGTATTTCCTTTTTCACCATAGCCCTCTATGGGCTTCCAAATATCCCTTTGCCAATTCCACAAGATTAGCCTTAGCGAAAGGCTTCTTGAAGGGAAAGATGTAACTCTGTGAGATGAATTAACAGAACACAGAGCAGTTTCTCAGAAAGCTTCTTTCCAGTTTTGAACGGAAGATATTTCCTTTTTCACCATAGCCCTCTATGGGCTTCCAAATATCCCTTTGCCAATTCCACAAGAACAGCCTTAGAGAAAGGCTTCTTGAAGGGAAAGATGTAACTCTGTGAGATGAATTAACAGAACACAGAGCAGTTTCTCAGAAAGCTTCTTTCCAGTTTTGAACGGAAGATATTCCGTTTTTCAACACAGCCCTCTATGGGCTTCCTAATATCCCTTTGCCAATTCCACAAGAACAGCCTTAGAGAAAGGCTTCTTGAAGGGAAAGATGTAACTCTGTGAGATGAATTAACAGAACACAGAGCAGTTTCTCAGAAAGCTTCTTTCCAGTTTTCAACGGAAGATATTTCCTTTTTCACCATAGCCCTCTATGGGCTTCCAAATATCCCTTTGCCAATTCCTCAAGAACAGCCTTAGCGAAAGGCTTCTTGAGGGGAAAGATGTAACTCTGTGAGATGAATTAACAGAACACAGAGCAGTTTCTCAGAAAGCTTCTTTCCAGTTTTGAACGGAAGATATTTCCTTTTTGACCATAGCCCTCTATGGGCTTCCAAATATCCCTTTGCCAATTCCACAAGAACAGCCTTAGAGAAAGGCTTCTTGAAGGGAAAGATGTAACTCTGTGAGATGAATTAGCATAACACAGAGTAGTTTCTGAGAAAGCTTCTTTCCACTTTTGAACGGAAGATATTTCCTTTTTCACCATAGGCCTCTATGGGCTTCCAAATATCCCTTTGCCAATTCCACAAGAACAGCCTTAGCGAAAGGCTTCTTGAAGGGAAAGATGTAACTCTGTGAGATGAATTAACAGAACACAGAGCAGTTTCTCAGAAAGCTTCTTTCCAGTATTGAACGGAAGATATTTCCTTTTTCACCATAGCCCTCTATGGGCTTCCAAATATCCCTTTGCCAATTCCACAAGAATAGCCTTAGCGAAAGGCTTCTTGAAGGGAAAGATGTAACTCTGTGAGACGAATTAACAGAACACAGAGCAGTTTCTCAGAAAGCTTCTTTCCAGTTTTGAACGGAAGATATTTCCTTTTTCAACCTAGCCCTCTATGGGCTTCCAAATATCCCTTTGCCAATTCCTCAAGAACAGCCTTAGCGAAAGGCTTCTTGAAGGGAAAGATGTATCTCTGTGAGATGAATTAACAGAACACCGAGCAGTTTCTCAGAAAGCTTCTTTCTAGTTTTGAACGGAAGATATTTCCTTTTTCACCATAGCCCTCTATGGGCTTCCAAATATCCCTTTGCCAATTCCACAAGAACAGCCTTAGCGAAAGGCTTCTTGAAGGGAAAGATGTAACTCTGTGAGATGAATTAACAGAACACAGAGCAGTTTCTCAGAAAGCTTCTTTCCAGTTTTCAACGGAAGATATTTCCTTTTTCACCTTAGCCCTCTATGGGCTTCCAAATATCCCTTTGCCAATTCCACAAGAACAGCCTTAGCGAAAGGCTTCTTCAAGGGAAAGATGTAACTCTCTGAGATGAATTAACAGAACACAAAGCAGTTTCTCAGAAAGCTTCTATCCAGTTTTGAACGGAAGATATTTCCTTTTTCACCATAGCCCTCTATGGGCTTCCAAATATCCCTTTCCAATTCCACAAGAACAGTCTTAGCGAAAGGCTTCTTAAAGGGAAAGATGTAACTCTGTGAGATGAATTAACAGAACACAGAGCAGTATCTCAGAAAGCTTCTTTTCAGTTTTGAACTTAAGATATTTCCTTTTTCACCATAGCCCTCTATGGGCTTCCAAATATCCCTTTGCCAATTCCACAAGAACAGCCTTAGCGAAAGGCTTCTTGAAGGGAATGCTGTAACTCTGTGAGGTGAATTAACAGAACACAGAGCAGTTTCTCAGAAAGCTTCTTTCCAGTTTTGAACGGAAGTTATTTCCTTTTTCACCATAGCCCTCTATGGGCTTCCAAATATCCCTTTGCCAATTCCACAAGAACAGCCTTAGAGAAAGGCTTCTTGAAGGGAAAGATGTAACTCTGTGAGATGAATTAACAGAACACAGAGCAGATACTCAGAAAGTTTCTTTCCAGTTTTGAACGGAAGATATTTCCTTTTTCACCATAGCCCTCTATGGGCTTCCAAATATCCCTTTGCCAATTCCACATGAACAGCCTTAGCGAAAGGCTTCTTGAAGGAAAAGATGTAACACTGTGAGATGAATTAACAGAACACAGAGCAGTTTCTCAGAAAGTTTCTTTCCAGGTTTCAACGGAAGATATTTCCTTTTTCATCATTGCCCTCTATGGGCTTCCAAATATCCCTTTGCCAATTCCACAAGAACAGCCTTAGCGAAAGGCTTCTTGAAGAAAAAGATGTAACTCTGTGAGATGAATTAACAGAACACAGAGCAGTTTCTCAGAATGCTTCTTTCCAGTTTTCAACGGAAGATATTTCCTTTTTCACCATAGCCCTCTATGGGCTTCCAAATATCCCTTTGCCAATTCCACAAGAACAGCCTTAGCGAAAGGCTTCTTGAAGGGAACGATGTAACTCTGTGAAATGAATTAACAGAACACTGAGGAGTTTCTCAGAAAGCATCTATCCAGTTTTGAACGGAAGATATTTCCTTTTTCACCATAGCCCTCTAAGGGCTTCCAAATATCCCTTTGCCAATTCCACAAGAACAGCCTTAGCGAAAGGCTTCTTGAAGGGAAAGATGTAACTCTGTGAGATGAATTAACAGAACACAGAGCAGTTTCTCAGAATGCTTCTTTCCAGTTTTGAACGGAAGATATTTCCTTTTTCACCATAGCCCTCTATGGGCTTCCAAATATCCCTTTGCCAATTCCACAAGATTAGCCTTAGCGAAAGGCTTCTTGAAGGGAAGGACGTAACTCTGTGAGATGAATTAACAGAACACAGAGCAGTTTCTCAGAAAGCTTCTTTCCAGTTTTGAACGGAAGATATTTCCTTTTTCAACATAGCCCTCTATGGGCTTCCAAATATCCCTTTGCCAATTCCTCAAGAACAGCCTTAGCGAAAGGCTTCTTGAAGGGAAAGATGTAACTCTGTGAGATGAATTAACAGAACACCGAGCAGTTTCTCAGAAAGCTTCTTTCTAGTTTTGAACGGAAGATATTTCCTTTTTCACCATAGCCCTCTATGGGTTTCCAAATATCCCTTTGCCAATTCCACAAGAA
Organism: Chlorocebus sabaeus; assembly: GCF_047675955.1. NCBI lineage: Eukaryota > Metazoa > Chordata > Mammalia > Primates > Cercopithecidae > Chlorocebus > Chlorocebus sabaeus. The sequence goes on along the minus strand of NW_027327870.1, from coordinate 676,389 downwards.
CAGCCTTAGCGAAAGGCTTCTTGAAGGGAAAGATGTAACTCTGTGAGATGAATTAACAGAACACAGAGCAGTTTCTCAGAAAGCTTCTTTCCAGTTTTGAACGGAAGATATTTCCTTTTTCACCTTAGCCCTCTATGGGCTTCCAAATATCCCTTTGCCAATTCCACAAGAACAGCCTTAGCGAAAGGCTTCTTCAAGGGAAAGATGTAACTCTCTGAGATGAATTAACAGAACACAAAGCAGTTTCTCAGAAAGCTTCTTTCCAGTTTTGAACGGAAGATATTTCCTTTTTCACCATAGCCCTCTATGGGCTTCCAAATATCCCTTTCCAATTCCACAAGAACAGTCTTAGCGAAAGGCTTCTTAAAGGGAAAGATGTAACTCTGTGAGATGAATTAACAGAACACAGAGCAGTATCTCAGAAAGCTTCTTTTCAGTTTTGAACTTAAGATATTTCCTTTTTCACCATAGCCCTCTATGGGCTTCCAAATATCCCTTTGCCAATTCCACAAGAACAGCCTTAGCGAAAGGCTTCTTGAAGGGAATGCTGTAACTCTGTGAGGTGAATTAACAGAACACAGAGCAGTATCTCAGAAAGCTTCTTTCCAGTTTTGAACGGAAGTTATTTCCTTTTTCACCATAGCCCTCTATGGGCTTCCAAATATCCCTTTGCCAATTCCACAAGAACAGCCTTAGCGAAAGGCTTCTTGAAGGGAAAGATGTAACTCTGTGAGATGAATTAACAGAACACAGAGCAGATACTCAGAAAGTTTCTTTCCAGTTTTGAACGGAAGATATTTCCTTTTTCACCATAGCCCTCTATGGGCTTCCAAATATCCCTTTGCCAATTCCACAAGAACAGCCTTAGCGAAAGGCTTCTTGAAGGGAAAGATGTAACTCTGTGAGATGAATTAACAAAACACAGAGCAGTTTCTCAGAATGCTTCTTTCCAGTTTTGAACGGAAGATATTTCCTTTTTCACCATAGCCCTCTATGGGCTTCCAAATATCCCTTTGCCAATTCCAAAAGATTAGCCTTAGCGAAAGGCTTCTTGAAGGGAAAGATGTAACTCTGTGAGATGAATTAACAGAACACAGAGCAGTTTCTCAGAAAGCTCTTTCCAGTTTTGAACGGAAGATATTTCCTTTTTCACCATAGCCCTCTATGGGCTTCCAAATATCCCTTTGCCAATTCCACAAGAACAGCCTTAGCGTAAGGCTTCTTGAAGGGAAAGATGTTACTCTGTGAGATGAATTAACAGAACACAGAGCAATTTCTCAGAAAGCTTCTTTCCAGTTTTGAACGGAAGATATTTCCTTTTTCCCAATAGCCCTCTATAGGCTTCCAAATATCCCTTTAACAATTCCACAAGAACAGCCTTAGCGAAAGGCTTCTTGAAGGGAAAGATGTAACTCTGTGAGATGAATTAACAGAACACAGAGCAGTTTCTCAGAAAGCTTCTTTCCAGTTTTGAACGGAAGATATTTCCTTTTTCACCATAGGCCTCTATGGGCTTCCAAATATCCCTTTGCCAATTCCACAAGAACAACCTTAGCGAAAGGCTTCTTGAGGGGAAAAATGTAACTCTGTGAGATGAATTAACAGAACACAGAGCAGTTTCTCAGAAAGCTTCTTTCCAGTTTTGAACGGAAGATATTTCGTTTTTCAACACAGCCCTCTATGGGCTTCCTAATATCCCTTTGCCAATTCCACAAGAACAGCCTTAGCGAAAGGCTTCTTGAAGGAAAGATGTAACTCTGTGAGATGAATTAACAGAACACAGAGCACTTTCTCAGAAAGCTTCTTTCCAGTTTTCAACGGAAGATATTTCCTTTTTCACCATAGCCCTCTATGGGCTTCCAAATATCCCTTTGCCAATTCCTCAAGAACAGCCTTAGCGAAAGGCTTCTTGAAGGGAAAGATGTAACTCTGTGAGATGAATTAACAGAACACAGAGCAGTTTCTCAGAAAGCTTCTTTCCAGTTTTGAACGGAAGATATTTCCTTTTTTACATTAGCCCTCTATGGGCTTCCAAATATCCCTTTGCCAATTCCACAAGAACAGCCTTAGCGAAAGGCTTCTTGAAGGGAAAGATGTAACTCTGTGAGATGAATTAACATAACACAGAGTAGTTTCTGAGAAAGCTTCTTTCCAGTTTTGAACGGAAGATATTTCCTTTTTCACCATAGCCCTCTATGGGCTTCCAAATATCCCTTTGCCAATTCCACAAGAACAACCTTAGCGAAAGGCTTCTTGAAGGGAACGATGTAACTCTGTGAGGTGAACTAACAGAACACAGAGCAGTTTCTCAGAAAGCTTCTTTCCAGTTTTGAACGGAAGATATTTCCTATTTCACCATAGCCCTCTATGGGCTTCCAAATATCCCTTTGCCAATTCCACAAGAACAGCCTTAGCGAAAGGCTTCTTGAAGGGAAAGATGTAACTCTGTGAGATGAATTAACAGAACACAGAGCAGTTTCTCAGAAAGCTTCTTTCCAGTTTTGAACGTAAGATATTTCCTTTTTCACCATAGCCCTCTATGGGCTTCCAAATATCCCTTTGCCAATTCCACAAGAACAGCCTTAGCGAAAGGCTTCTTGAAGGGAGCGATGTAACTCTGTGAAATGAATTAACAGAACACAGAGGAGTTTCTCAGAAAGCATCTATCCAGTTTTGAACGGAAGATATTTCCTTTTTCACCATAGCCCTCTAAGGGCTTCCAAATATCCCTTTGCCAATTCCACAAGAACAGCCTTAGCGAAAGGCTTCTTGAAGGGAAAGATGTAACTCTGTGAGATGAATTAACAGAACACAGAGCAGTTTCTCAGAATGCTTCTTTCCAGTTTTGAACGGAAGGTATTTCCTTTTTCACCATAGCCCTCTATGGGCTTCCAAATATCCCTTTGCCAATTCCACAAGATTAGCCTTAGCGAAAGGCTTCTTGAAGGGAAAGATGTAACTCTGTGAGATGAATTAACAGAACACAGAGCAGTTTCTCAGAAAGCTTCTTTCCAGTTTTGAACGGAAGATATTTCCTTTTTCACCATAGCCCTCTATGGGCTTCCAAATATCCCTTTGCCAATTCCACAAGAACAGCCTTAGTGAAAGGCTTCTTGAAGGGAAAGATGTAACTCTGTGAGATGAATTAACAGAACACAGAGCAGTTTCTCAGAAAGCTTCTTTCCAGTTTTGAACGGAAGATATTCCGTTTTTCAACACAGCCCTCTATGGGCTTCCTAATATCCCTTTGCCAATTCCACAAGAACAGCCTTAGAGAAAGGCTTCTTGAAGGGAAAGATGTAACTCTGTGAGATGAATTAACAGAACACAGAGCAGTTTCTCAGAAAGCTTCTTTCCAGTTTTCAACGGAAGATATTTCCTTTTTCACCATAGCCCTCTATGGGCTTCCAAATATCCCTTTGCCAATTCCTCAAGAACAGCCTTAGCGAAAGGCTTCTTGAGGGGAAAGATGTAACTCTGTGAGATGAATTAACAGAACACAGAGCAGTTTCTCAGAAAGCTTCTTTCCAGTTTTGAACGGAAGATATTTCCTTTTTGACCATAGCCCTCTATGGGCTTCCAAATATCCCTTTGCCAATTCCACAAGAACAGCCTTAGAGAAAGGCTTCTTGAAGGGAAAGATGTAACTCTGTGAGATGAATTAGCATAACACAGAGTAGTTTCTGAGAAAGCTTCTTTCCACTTTTGAACGGAAGATATTTCCTTTTTCACCATAGGCCTCTATGGGCTTCCAAATATCCCTTTGCCAATTCCACAAGAACAGCCTTAGCGAAAGGCTTCTTGAAGGGAAAGATGTAACTCTGTGAGATGAATTAACAGAACACAGAGCAGTTTCTCAGAAAGCTTCTTTCCAGTATTGAACGGAAGATATTTCCTTTTTCACCATAGCCCTCTATGGGCTTCCAAATATCCCTTTGCCAATTCCACAAGAATAGCCTTAGCGAAAGGCTTCTTGAAGGGAAAGATGTAACTCTGTGAGACGAATTAACAGAACACAGAGCAGTTTCTCAGAAAGCTTCTTTCCAGTTTTGAACGGAAGATATTTCCTTTTTCAACCTAGCCCTCTATGGGCTTCCAAATATCCCTTTGCCAATTCCTCAAGAACAGCCTTAGCGAAAGGCTTCTTGAAGGGAAAGATGTATCTCTGTGAGATGAATTAACAGAACACCGAGCAGTTTCTCAGAAAGCTTCTTTCTAGTTTTGAACGGATGATATTTCCTTTTTCACCATAGCCCTCTATGGGCTTCCAAATATCCCTTTGCCAATTCCACAAGAACAGCCTTAGCGAAAGGCTTCTTGAAGGGAAAGATGTAACTCTGTGAGATGAATTAACAGAACACAGAGCAGTTTCTCAGAAAGCTTCTTTCCAGTTTTCAACGGAAGATATTTCCTTTTTCACCTTAGCCCTCTATGGGCTTCCAAATATCCCTTTGCCAATTCCACAAGAACAGCCTTAGCGAAAGGCTTCTTCAAGGGAAAGATGTAACTCTCTGAGATGAATTAACAGAACACAAAGCAGTTTCTCAGAAAGCTTCTATCCAGTTTTGAACGGAAGGTATTTCCTTTTTCACCATAGCCCTCTATGGGCTTCCAAATATCCCTTTGCCAATTCCACAAGATTAGCCTTAGCGAAAGGCTTCTTGAAGGGAAAGATGTAACTCTGTGAGATGAATTAACAGAACACAGAGCAGTTTCTCAGAAAGCTTCTTTCCAGTTTTGAACGGAAGATATTTCCTTTTTCACCATAGCCCTCTATGGGCTTCCAAATATCCCTTTGCCAATTCCACAAGAACAGCCTTAGAGAAAGGCTTCTTGAAGGGAAAGATGTAACTCTGTGAGATGAATTAACAGAACACAGAGCAGTTTCTCAGAAAGCTTCTTTCCAGTTTTGAACGGAAGATATTCCGTTTTTCAACACAGCCCTCTATGGGCTTCCTAATATCCCTTTGCCAATTCCACAAGAACAGCCTTAGAGAAAGGCTTCTTGAAGGGAAAGATGTAACTCTGTGAGATGAATTAACAGAACACAGAGCAGTTTCTCAGAAAGCTTCTTTCCAGTTTTCAACGGAAGATATTTCCTTTTTCACCATAGCCCTCTATGGGCTTCCAAATATCCCTTTGCCAATTCCTCAAGAACAGCCTTAGCGAAAGGCTTCTTGAGGGGAAAGATGTAACTCTGTGAGATGAATTAACAGAACACAGAGCAGTTTCTCAGAAAGCTTCTTTCCAGTTTTGAACGGAAGATATTTCCTTTTTGACCATAGCCCTCTATGGGCTTCCAAATATCCCTTTGCCAATTCCACAAGAACAGCCTTAGAGAAAGGCTTCTTGAAGGGAAAGATGTAACTCTGTGAGATGAATTAGCATAACACAGAGTAGTTTCTGAGAAAGCTTCTTTCCACTTTTGAACGGAAGATATTTCCTTTTTCACCATAGGCCTCTATGGGCTTCCAAATATCCCTTTGCCAATTCCACAAGAACAGCCTTAGCGAAAGGCTTCTTGAAGGGAAAGATGTAACTCTGTGAGATGAATTAACAGAACACAGAGCAGTTTCTCAGAAAGCTTCTTTCCAGTATTGAACGGAAGATATTTCCTTTTTCACCATAGCCCTCTATGGGCTTCCAAATATCCCTTTGCCAATTCCACAAGAATAGCCTTAGCGAAAGGCTTCTTGAAGGGAAAGATGTAACTCTGTGAGACGAATTAACAGAACACAGAGCAGTTTCTCAGAAAGCTTCTTTCCAGTTTTGAACGGAAGATATTTCCTTTTTCAACCTAGCCCTCTATGGGCTTCCAAATATCCCTTTGCCAATTCCTCAAGAACAGCCTTAGCGAAAGGCTTCTTGAAGGGAAAGATGTATCTCTGTGAGATGAATTAACAGAACACCGAGCAGTTTCTCAGAAAGCTTCTTTCTAGTTTTGAACGGAAGATATTTCCTTTTTCACCATAGCCCTCTATGGGCTTCCAAATATCCCTTTGCCAATTCCACAAGAACAGCCTTAGCGAAAGGCTTCTTGAAGGGAAAGATGTAACTCTGTGAGATGAATTAACAGAACACAGAGCAGTTTCTCAGAAAGCTTCTTTCCAGTTTTCAACGGAAGATATTTCCTTTTTCACCTTAGCCCTCTATGGGCTTCCAAATATCCCTTTGCCAATTCCACAAGAACAGCCTTAGCGAAAGGCTTCTTCAAGGGAAAGATGTAACTCTCTGAGATGAATTAACAGAACACAAAGCAGTTTCTCAGAAAGCTTCTATCCAGTTTTGAACGGAAGATATTTCCTTTTTCACCATAGCCCTCTATGGGCTTCCAAATATCCCTTTCCAATTCCACAAGAACAGTCTTAGCGAAAGGCTTCTTAAAGGGAAAGATGTAACTCTGTGAGATGAATTAACAGAACACAGAGCAGTATCTCAGAAAGCTTCTTTTCAGTTTTGAACTTAAGATATTTCCTTTTTCACCATAGCCCTCTATGGGCTTCCAAATATCCCTTTGCCAATTCCACAAGAACAGCCTTAGCGAAAGGCTTCTTGAAGGGAATGCTGTAACTCTGTGAGGTGAATTAACAGAACACAGAGCAGTTTCTCAGAAAGCTTCTTTCCAGTTTTGAACGGAAGTTATTTCCTTTTTCACCATAGCCCTCTATGGGCTTCCAAATATCCCTTTGCCAATTCCACAAGAACAGCCTTAGAGAAAGGCTTCTTGAAGGGAAAGATGTAACTCTGTGAGATGAATTAACAGAACACAGAGCAGATACTCAGAAAGTTTCTTTCCAGTTTTGAACGGAAGATATTTCCTTTTTCACCATAGCCCTCTATGGGCTTCCAAATATCCCTTTGCCAATTCCACATGAACAGCCTTAGCGAAAGGCTTCTTGAAGGAAAAGATGTAACACTGTGAGATGAATTAACAGAACACAGAGCAGTTTCTCAGAAAGTTTCTTTCCAGGTTTCAACGGAAGATATTTCCTTTTTCATCATTGCCCTCTATGGGCTTCCAAATATCCCTTTGCCAATTCCACAAGAACAGCCTTAGCGAAAGGCTTCTTGAAGAAAAAGATGTAACTCTGTGAGATGAATTAACAGAACACAGAGCAGTTTCTCAGAATGCTTCTTTCCAGTTTTCAACGGAAGATATTTCCTTTTTCACCATAGCCCTCTATGGGCTTCCAAATATCCCTTTGCCAATTCCACAAGAACAGCCTTAGCGAAAGGCTTCTTGAAGGGAACGATGTAACTCTGTGAAATGAATTAACAGAACACTGAGGAGTTTCTCAGAAAGCATCTATCCAGTTTTGAACGGAAGATATTTCCTTTTTCACCATAGCCCTCTAAGGGCTTCCAAATATCCCTTTGCCAATTCCACAAGAACAGCCTTAGCGAAAGGCTTCTTGAAGGGAAAGATGTAACTCTGTGAGATGAATTAACAGAACACAGAGCAGTTTCTCAGAATGCTTCTTTCCAGTTTTGAACGGAAGATATTTCCTTTTTCACCATAGCCCTCTATGGGCTTCCAAATATCCCTTTGCCAATTCCACAAGATTAGCCTTAGCGAAAGGCTTCTTGAAGGGAAGGACGTAACTCTGTGAGATGAATTAACAGAACACAGAGCAGTTTCTCAGAAAGCTTCTTTCCAGTTTTGAACGGAAGATATTTCCTTTTTCAACATAGCCCTCTATGGGCTTCCAAATATCCCTTTGCCAATTCCTCAAGAACAGCCTTAGCGAAAGGCTTCTTGAAGGGAAAGATGTAACTCTGTGAGATGAATTAACAGAACACCGAGCAGTTTCTCAGAAAGCTTCTTTCTAGTTTTGAACGGAAGATATTTCCTTTTTCACCATAGCCCTCTATGGGTTTCCAAATATCCCTTTGCCAATTCCACAAGAACAGCCTTAGCGAAAGGCTTCTTGAAGGGAAAGATGTAACTCTGTGAGATGAATTAACAGAACACAGAGCAGTTTCTCAGAAAGCTTCTTTCCAGTTTTGAACGGAAGATATTTCCTTTTTCACCTTAGCCCTCTATGGGCTTCCAAATATCCCTTTGCCAATTCCACAAGAACAGCCTTAGCGAAAGGCTTCTTCAAGGGAAAGATGTAACTCTCTGAGATGAATTAACAGAACACAAAGCAGTTTCTCAGAAAGCTTCTTTCCAGTTTTGAACGGAAGATATTTCCTTTTTCACCATAGCCCTCTATGGGCTTCCAAATATCCCTTTCCAATTCCACAAGAACAGTCTTAGCGAAAGGCTTCTTAAAGGGAAAGATGTAACTCTGTGAGATGAATTAACAGAACACAGAGCAGTATCTCAGAAAGCTTCTTTTCAGTTTTGAACTTAAGATATTTCCTTTTTCACCATAGCCCTCTATGGGCTTCCAAATATCCCTTTGCCAATTCCACAAGAACAGCCTTAGCGAAAGGCTTCTTGAAGGGAATGCTGTAACTCTGTGAGGTGAATTAACAGAACACAGAGCAGTATCTCAGAAAGCTTCTTTCCAGTTTTGAACGGAAGTTATTTCCTTTTTCACCATAGCCCTCTATGGGCTTCCAAATATCCCTTTGCCAATTCCACAAGAACAGCCTTAGCGAAAGGCTTCTTGAAGGGAAAGATGTAACTCTGTGAGATGAATTAACAGAACACAGAGCAGATACTCAGAAAGTTTCTTTCCAGTTTTGAACGGAAGATATTTCCTTTTTCACCATAGCCCTCTATGGGCTTCCAAATATCCCTTTGCCAATTCCACATGAACAGCCTTAGCGAAAGGCTTCTTGAAGGAAAAGATGTAACACTGTGAGATGAATTAACAGAACACAGAGCAGTTTCTCAGAAAGTTTCTTTCCAGGTTTCAACGGAAGATATTTCCTTTTTCATCATTGCCCTCTATGGGCTTCCAAATATCCCTTTGCCAATTCCACAAGAACAGCCTTAGCGAAAGGCTTCTTGAAGAAAAAGATGTAACTCTGTGAGATGAATTAACAGAACACAGAGCAGTTTCTCAGAATGCTTCTTTCCAGTTTTCAACGGAAGATATTTCCTTTTTCACCATAGCCCTCTATGGGCTTCCAAATATCCCATTGCCAATTCCACAAGAACAGCCTTAGCGAAAGGCTTCTTGAAGGGAACGATGTAACTCTGTGAAATGAATTAACAGAACACTGAGGAGTTTCTCAGAAAGCATCTATCCAGTTTTGAACGGAAGATATTTCCTTTTTCACCATAGCCCTCTAAGGGCTTCCAAATATCCCTTTGCCAATTCCACAAGAACAGCCTTAGCGAAAGGCTTCTTGAAGGGAAAGATGTAACTCTGTGAGATGAATTAACAGAACACAGAGCAGTTTCTCAGAAAGCTTCTTTCCAGTTTTGAACGGAAGATATTCCGTTTTTCAACACAGCCCTCTATGGGCTTCCTAATATCCCTTTGCCAATTCCACAAGAACAGCCTTAGCGAAAGGCTTCTTGAAGGGAAAGATGTAACTCTGTGAGATGAATTAACAGAACACAGAGCAGTTTCTCAGAAAGCTTCTTTCCAGTTTTCAACGGAAGATATTTCCTTTTTCACCATAGCTCTCTATGGGCTTCCAAATATCCCTTTGCCAATTCCTCAAGAACAGCCTTAGCGAAAGGCTTCTTGAGGGGAAAGATGTAACTCTGTGAGATGAATTAACAGAACACAGAGCAGTTTCTCAGAAAGCTTCTTTCCAGTTTTGAACGGAAGATATTTCCTTTTTGACCATAGCCCTCTATGGGCTTCCAAATATCCCTTTGCCAATTCCACAAGAACAGCCTTAGCGAAAGGCTTCTTGAAGGGAAAGATGTAACTCTGTGAGATGAATTAGCATAACACAGAGTAGTTTCTGAGAAAGCTTCTTTCCAGTTTTGAACGGAAGATATTTCCTTTTTCACCATAGCCCTCTAAGGGCTTCCAAATATCCCTTTGCCAATTCCACAAGAACAGCCTTAGCGAAAGGCTTCTTGAAGGGAAAGATGTAACTCTGTGAGGTGAACTAACAGAACACAGAGCAGTTTCTCAGAAAGCTTCTTTCCAGTTTTGAACGGAAGATATTTCCTTTTTCACCATAGGCCTCTATGGGCTTCCAAATATCCCTTTGCCAATTCCACAAGAACAGCCTTAGCGAAAGGCTTCTTGAAGGGAAAGATGTAACTCTGTGAGATGAATTAACAGAACACAGAGCAGTTTCACAGAATGCTTCTTTCCAGTTTTGAACGGAAGATATTTCCTTTTTCACCATAGCCCTCTATGGGCTTCCAAATATCCCTTTGCCAATTCCACAAGAAAAGCCTTAGCGAAAGGCTTCTTGAAGGGAAAGATGTAACTCTGTGAGATGAATTAACAGAACACAGAGCAGTTTCTCAGATAGCTTCTTTCCAGTTTTGAACGGAATATATTTCCTTTTTCAACATAGCCCTCTATGGGCTTCCAAATATCCCTTTGCCAATTCCACAAGAACAGCCTTAGCGAAAGGCTTCTTGAAGGGAAAGATGTAACTCTGTGAGATGAATTAACAGAACACAGAGTAGTTTCTCAGAAAGCTTCTTTCCAGTTTTGAACGTAAGATATTTCCATTTTCACCATATCCCTCTAAGGGCTTCCAAATATCCCTTTGCCAATTCCACAAGAACAGCCTTAGCGAAAGGCTTCTTGAAGGGAAAGATGTAACTCTGTGAAATGAATTAACAGAACACAGAGGAGTTTCTCAGAAAGCATCTATCCAGTTTTGAACGGAAGATATTTCCTTTTTCACTATAGCCCTCTAAGGGCTTCCAAATATCCCTTTGCCAATTCCACAAGAACAGCCTTAGCGAAAGGCTTCTTGAAGGGAAAGATGTAACTCTGTGAGATGAATTAACAGAACACAGAGCAGTTTCTCAGAATGCTTCTTTCCAGTTTTGAACGGAAGATATTTCCTTTTTCACCATAGCCCTCTATGGGCTTCCAAATATCAATTTGCCAATTCCAAAAGATTAGCCTTAGCGAAAGGCTTCTTGAAGGGAAAGATGTAACTCTGTGAGATGAATTAACAGAACACAGAGCAGATACTCAGAAAGTTTCTTTCCAGTTTTGAACGGAAGATATTTCCTTTTTCACCATAGCCCTCTATGGGCTTCCAAATATCCCTTTGCCAATTCCACATGAACAGCCTTAGCGAAAGGCTTCTTGAAGGAAAAGATGTAACACTGTGAGATGAATTAACAGAACACAGAGCAGTTTCTCAGAAAGTTTCTTTCCAGGTTTCAACGGAAGATATTTCCTTTTTCATCATTGCCCTCTATGGGCTTCCAAATATCCCTTTGCCAATTCCACAAGAACAGCCTTAGCGAAAGGCTTCTTGAAGAAAAAGATGTAACTCTGTGAGATGAATTAACAGAACACAGAGCAGTTTCTCAGAATGCTTCTTTCCAGTTTTCAACGGAAGATATTTCCTTTTTCACCATAGCCCTCTATGGGCTTCCAAATATCCCTTTGCCAATTCCACAAGAACAGCCTTAGCGAAAGGCTTCTTGAAGGGAACGATGTAACTCTGTGAAATGAATTAACAGAACACTGAGGAGTTTCTCAGAAAGCATCTATCCAGTTTTGAACGGAAGATATTTCCTTTTTCACCATAGCCCTCTAAGGGCTTCCAAATATCCCTTTGCCAATTCCACAAGAACAGCCTTAGCGAAAGGCTTCTTGAAGGGAAAGATGTAAATCTGTGAGATGAATTAACAGAACACAGAGCAGTTTCTCAGAATGCTTCTTTCCAGTTTTGAACGGAAGATATTTCCTTTTTCACCATAGCCCTCTATGGGCTTCCAAATATCCCTTTGCCAATTCCACAAGATTAGCATTAGCGAAAGGCTTCTTGAAGGGAAAGATGTAACTCTGTGAGATGAATTAACAGAACACAGAGCAGTTTCTCAGAAAGCTTCTTTCCAGTTTTGAACGGAAGATATTTCCTTTTTCACCATATCCCTCTATGGGCTTCCAAATATCCCTTTGCCAATTCCACAAGAACAGCCTTAGCGAAAGGCTTCTTGAAGGGAAAGATGTAACTCTGTGAGATGAATTAACAGAACACAGAGCAGTTTCTCAGAAAGCTTCTTTCCAGTTTTTGAACAAGATATTCCGTTTTTTTGACAAAAAAGAAAGAACCTTTGAAGAATGTGATCTTGCAACCGGGAAGATATTCGTTTTTCGAAAGGCTTCTTGAAGGGAAAGATGTAACTCTGTGAGATGAATTAACAGAACACAGAGCAGTTTCTCAGAAAGCTTCTTTCCAGTTTTCAACGGAAGATATTTCCTTTTTCACCATAGCTCTCTATGGGCTTCCAAATATCCCTTTGCCAATTCCTCAAGAACAGCCTTAGCGAAAGGCTTCTTGAGGGGAAAGATGTAACTCTGTGAGATGAATTAACAGAACACAGAGCAGTTTCTCAGAAAGCTTCTTTCCAGTTTTGAACGGAAGATATTTCCTTTTTGACCATAGCCCTCTATGGGCTTCCAAATATCCCTTTGCCAATTCCACAAGAACAGCCTTAGCGAAAGGCTTCTTGAAGGGAAAGATGTAACTCTGTGAGATGAATTAGCATAACACAGAGTAGTTTCTGAGAAAGCTTCTTTCCAGTTTTGAACGGAAGATATTTCCTTTTTCACCATAGCCCTCTAAGGGCTTCCAAATATCCCTTTGCCAATTCCACAAGAACAGCCTTAGCGAAAGGCTTCTTGAAGGGAAAGATGTAACTCTGTGAGGTGAACTAACAGAACACAGAGCAGTTTCTCAGAAAGCTTCTTTCCAGTTTTGAACGGAAGATATTTCCTTTTTCACCATAGGCCTCTATGGGCTTCCAAATATCCCTTTGCCAATTCCACAAGAACAGCCTTAGCGAAAGGCTTCTTGAAGGGAAAGATGTAACTCTGTGAGATGAATTAACAGAACACAGAGCAGTTTCACAGAATGCTTCTTTCCAGTTTTGAACGGAAGATATTTCCTTTTTCACCATAGCCCTCTATGGGCTTCCAAATATCCCTTTGCCAATTCCACAAGAAAAGCCTTAGCGAAAGGCTTCTTGAAGGGAAAGATGTAACTCTGTGAGATGAATTAACAGAACACAGAGCAGTTTCTCAGATAGCTTCTTTCCAGTTTTGAACGGAATATATTTCCTTTTTCAACATAGCCCTCTATGGGCTTCCAAATATCCCTTTGCCAATTCCACAAGAACAGCCTTAGCGAAAGGCTTCTTGAAGGGAAAGATGTAACTCTGTGAGATGAATTAACAGAACACAGAGTAGTTTCTCAGAAAGCTTCTTTCCAGTTTTGAACGTAAGATATTTCCATTTTCACCATATCCCTCTAAGGGCTTCCAAATATCCCTTTGCCAATTCCACAAGAACAGCCTTAGCGAAAGGCTTCTTGAAGGGAAAGATGTAACTCTGTGAGATGAATTAACAGAACACAGAGCAGTTTCTCAGAATGCTTCTTTCCAGTTTTGAACGGAAGAAATTTCCTATTTCACCATAGCCCTCTATGGGCTTCCAAATATCCCTTTGCCAATTCCACAAGAACAGCCTTAGCGAAAGGCTTCTTGAAGGGAAAGATGTAACTCTGTGAGATGAATTAACAGAACACAGAGCAGTTTCTCAGAAAGCTTCTTTCAAGTTTTGAACGGAAGATATTTCCTTTTTCACCATAGCCCTCTATGGGCTTCCAAATATCCCTTTGCCAATTCCACAAGAGCAGCCTTAGCGAAAGGCTTCTTGAAGGGAACGATGTAACTCTGTGAAATGAATTAACAGAACACAGAGGAGTTTCTCAGAAAGCATCTATCCAGTTTTGAACGGAAGATATTTCCTTTTTCACTATAGCCCTCTAAGGGCTTCCAAATATCCCTTTGCCAATTCCACAAGAACAGCCTTAGCGAAAGGCTTCTTGAAGGGAAAGATGTAACTCTGTGAGATGAATTAACAGAACACAGAGCAGTTTCTCAGAATGCTTCTTTCCAGTTTTGAACGGAAGATATTTCCTTTTTCACCATAGCCCTCTATGGGCTTCCAAATATCAATTTGCCAATTCCAAAAGATTAGCCTTAGCGAAAGGCTTCTTGAAGGGAAAGATGTAACTCTGTGAGATGAATTAACAGAACACAGAGCAGTTTCTCAGAAAGCTTCTTTCCAGTTTTGAACGGAAGATATTTCCTTTTTCACCATAGCCCTCTATGGGCTTCCAAATATCCCTTTGCCAATTCCACAAGAACAGCCATAGCGAAAGGCTTCTTGAAGGGAAAGATGTAACTCTGTGAGATGAATTAACAGAACACAGAGCAGTTTCTCAGAAAGCTTCTTTCCAGTTTTCAACGGAAGATATTTCGTTTTTCACCATAGCCCTCTATGGGCTTCCAAATATCCTTTGCCAATTCCACAAGAACAGCCTTAGCGAAAGGCTTCTTGAAGGGAAAGATGTAACTCTGTGAGATGAATTCACAGAACACAGAGCAGTTTCTCAGAAAGCTTCTTTCCAGTATTCAATGGAAGATATTTCCTTTTTCACCATAGCCCTCTATGGGCTTCCAAATATCCCTTTGCCAATTCCACAAGAACAGCCTTAGCGAAAATCTTCTTGAAGGGAAAGATGTAACTCTGTGAGATGAATTAACAGAACACAGAGCAGTTTCTCAGAAAGCTTCTTTCCAGTTTTGAACGGAAGACATATCCTTTTTCACCATAGCCCTCTACGGGCTTCCAAATATCCCTTTTCCAATTCCACAAGAACAACCTTAGCGAAAGGCATCTTGAAGGGAAAGATGTAACTCTGTGAGATGAATTAACAGAACACAGAGCAGTTTCTCAGAAAGCTTCTTTCCAGTTTTGAACGGAAGATATTTCCTTTTTCACCATAGCCCTCTATTGGCTTCCAAATATCCCTTTGCCAATTCCACAAGAACAGCCTTAGGGAAAGGCTTCTTGAAGGGAAAGATGTAACTCTGTGAGATGAATTAACAGAACACAGAGCAGTTTCTCAGAAAGCTTCTTTCCAGTTTTCAACGGAAGATATTTCCTTTTTCACCATAGCCCTCTATGGGCTTCCAAATATCCCTTTGCCAATTCCTCAAGAACAGCCTTAGCGAAAGGCTTCTTGAAGGGAGAGATGTAACTCTGTGAGATGAATTAACAGAACACAGAGCAGTTTCTCAGAAAGCTTCTTTCCGGTTTTGAACGGAAGATATTTCCTTTTTCACTATAGCCCTCAATGGGCTTCCAAATATCCCTTTGCCAATTCCACAAGAAGAGCCTTAGGGAAAGGCTTCTTGAGGGGAAAGATGTAACTCTGTGAGGTGAATTAACATAACACAGAGTAGTTTCTGAGAAAGCTTCTTTCCAGTTTTGAACGGAAGATATTTCCTTTTTCACCATAGCCCTCTATGGGCTTCCAAATATCCCTTTGCCAATTCCACAAGAACAACCTTAGCGAAAGGCATCTTGAAGGGAAAGATGTAACTCTGTGAGATGAATTAACAGAACACAGAGCAGTTTCTCAGAAAGCTTCTTTCCAGTATTGAACGGAAGATATTTCCTTTTTCACCATAGCCCTCTATGGGCTTCCAAATATCCCTTTGCCAATTCCACAAGAACAGCCTTAGCGAAAGGCTTCTTGAAGGGAAAGATGTAACTCTGTGAGACGAATTAACAGAACACAGAGCAGTTTCTCAGAAAGCTTCTTTCCAGTTTTGAACGGAAGATATTTCCTTTTTGACCATAGCCCTCTATGGGCTTCCAAATATCCCTTTGCCAATTCCACAAGAACAGCCTTAGCGAAAGGCTTCTTGAAGGGAAAGATGTAACTCTGTGAGATGAATTAGCATAACACAGAGTAGTTTCTGAGAAAGCTTCTTTCCAGTTTTGAACGGAAGATATTTCCTTTTTCACCATAGCCCTCTAAGGGCTTCCAAATATCCCTTTGCCAATTCCACAAGAACAGCCTTAGCGAAAGGCTTCTTGAAGGGAAAGATGTAACTCTGTGAGGTGAACTAACAGAACACAGAGCAGTTTCTCAGAAAGCTTCTTTCCAGTTTTGAACGGAAGATATTTCCTTTTTCACCATAGGCCTCTATGGGCTTCCAAATATCCCTTTGCCAATTCCACAAGAACAGCCTTAGCGAAAGGCTTCTTGAAGGGAAAGATGTAACTCTGTGAGATGAATTAACAGAACACAGAGCAGTTTCACAGAATGCTTCTTTCCAGTTTTGAACGGAAGATATTTCCTTTTTCACCATAGCCCTCTATGGGCTTCCAAATATCCCTTTGCCAATTCCACAAGAAAAGCCTTAGCGAAAGGCTTCTTGAAGGGAAAGATGTAACTCTGTGAGATGAATTAACAGAACACAGAGCAGTTTCTCAGATAGCTTCTTTCCAGTTTTGAACGGAATATATTTCCTTTTTCAACATAGCCCTCTATGGGCTTCCAAATATCCCTTTGCCAATTCCACAAGAACAGCCTTAGCGAAAGGCTTCTTGAAGGGAAAGATGTAACTCTGTGAGATGAATTAACAGAACACAGAGTAGTTTCTCAGAAAGCTTCTTTCCAGTTTTGAACGTAAGATATTTCCATTTTCACCATATCCCTCTAAGGGCTTCCAAATATCCCTTTGCCAATTCCACAAGAACAGCCTTAGCGAAAGGCTTCTTGAAGGGAAAGATGTAACTCTGTGAGATGAATTAACAGAACACAGAGCAGTTTCTCAGAATGCTTCTTTCCAGTTTTGAACGGAAGAAATTTCCTATTTCACCATAGCCCTCTATGGGCTTCCAAATATCCCTTTGCCAATTCCACAAGAACAGCCTTAGCGAAAGGCTTCTTGAAGGGAAAGATGTAACTCTGTGAGATGAATTAACAGAACACAGAGCAGTTTCTCAGAAAGCTTCTTTCCGGTTTTGAACGGAAGATATTTCCTTTTTCACTATAGCCCTCAATGGGCTTCCAAATATCCCTTTGCCAATTCCACAAGAAGAGCCTTAGCGAAAGGCTTCTTGAGGGGAAAGATGTAACTCTGTGAGGTGAATTAACATAACACAGAGTAGTTTCTGAGAAAGCTTCTTTCCAGTTTTGAACGGAAGATATTTCCTTTTTCACCATAGCCCTCTATGGGCTTCCAAATATCCCTTTGCCAATTCCACAAGAACAACCTTAGCGAAAGGCATCTTGAAGGGAAAGATGTAATTCTGTGAGATGAATTAACAGAACACAGAGCAGTTTCTCAGAAAGCTTCTTTCCAGTATTGAACGGAAGATATTTCCTTTTTCACCATAGCCCTCTATGGGCTTCCAAATATCCCTTTGCCAATTCCACAAGAACAGCCTTAGCGAAAGGCTTCTTGAAGGGAAAGATGTAACTCTGTGAGACGAATTAACAGAACACAGAGCAGTTTCTCAGAAAGCTTCTTTCCAGTTTTGAACGGAAGATATTTCCTTTTTCAACATAGCCCTCTATGGGCTTCCAAATATCCCTTTGCCAATTCCTCAAGAACAGCCTTAGCGAAAGGCTTCTTGAAGGGAAAGATGTAACGCTGTGAGATGAATTAACAGAACACCGAGCAGTTTCTCAGAAAGCTTCTTTCTAGTTTTGAACGGAAGATATTTCCTTTTTCACCATAGCCCTCTATGGGCTTCCAAATATCCCTTTGCCAATTCCACAAGAACAGCCTTAGCGAAAGGCTTCTTGAAGGGAAAGATGTAACTCTGTGAGATGAATTAACAGAACACAGAGCAGTTTCTCAGAAAGCTTCTTTCCAGTTTTCAACGGAAGATATTTCCTTTTTCACCATAGCCCTCTATGGGCTTCCAAATATCCCTTTGCCAATTCCACAAGAACAGCCTTAGCGAAAGGCTTCTTCAAGGTAAAGATGTAACTCTCTGAGATGAATTAACAGAACACAGAGCAGTTTCTCAGAAAGCTTCTTTCCAGTTTTGAACGGAAGATATTTCCTTTTTCACCATAGCCCTCTACGGGCTTCCAAATATCCCTTTCCAATTCCACAAGAACAGTCTTAGCGAAAGGCTTCTTGAAGGGAAAGATGTAACTCTGTGAGATGAATTAACAGAACACAGAGCAGTTTCTCAGAAAGCTTCTTTCCAGTTTTGAACGGAAGATATTTCCTTTTTCACCATAGCCCTCTATGGGCTTCCAAATATCCCTTTGCCAATTCCACAAGAACAGCCTTAGCGAAAGGCTTCTTGAAGGGAAAGATGTAACTCTGTGAGATGAATTAACAGAACACAGAGCAGTTTCTCACAAAGCTTCTTTAAAGTTTTGAACGGAAGATATTTCCTTTTTCACCATAGCCCTCTATGGGCTTCAAAATATCCTTTGCCAATTTCAAAAGAACAGCCTTAGCGAAAGGCTTCTTGAAGGGAATGATGTAACTCTGTGAGATGAATTAACAGAACACAGAGCAGTTTCTCAGAAAGCTTCTTTCCAGTTTTGAACGGAAGATATTTCCTTTTTCACCGTAGCCCTCTATGGGCTTCCAAATATCCCTTTGCCAATTCCACAAGAACAGCCTTAGCGAAAGGCTTCTTGAAGGGAAAGATGTAACTCTGTGAGATGAATTAACAGAACACAGAGCAGTTTCTCAGAAAGCTTCTTTCCAGTTTTCAACGGAAGATATTTCATTTTTCACCTTAGCCCTCTATGGGCTTCCAAATATCCCTTTGCCAATTCCTCAAGAACAGCCTTAGCGAAAGGCTTCTTGAAGGGAGAGATGTAACTCTGTGAGATGAATTAACAGAACACAGAGCAGTTTCTCAGAAAGCTTCTTTCCTGTTTTGAACGGAAGATATTTCCTTTTTCACCATAGCCCTCAATGGGCTTCCAAATATCCCTTTGCCAATTCCACAAGAACAGCCTTAGCGAAAGGCTTCTTGAGGGGAAAGATGTAACTCTGTGAGGTGAATTAACAGAACACAGAGCAGTTTCTCAGAAAGCTTCTTTCCAGTTTTGAACGGAAGATATTTCCTTTTTCAACATAGCCCTCTATGGGCTTCCAAATATCCCTTTGCCAATTCCTCAAGAACAGCCTTAGCGAAAGGCTTCTTGAAGGGAAAGATGTAACTCTGTGAGATGAATTAACAGAACACCGAGCAGTTTCTCAGAAAGCTTCTTTCTAGTTTTGAACGGAAGATATTTCCTTTTTCACCATAGCCCTCTATGGGCTTCCAAATATCCCTTTGCCAATTCCACAAGAACAGCCTTAGCGAAAGGCTTCTTGAAGGGAAAGATGTAACTCTGTGAGATGAATTAACAGAACACAGAGCAGTTTCTCAGAAAGCTTCTTTCCAGTTTTCAACGGAAGATATTTCCTTTCTCACCTTAGCCCTCTATGGGCTTCCAAATATCCCTTTGCCAATTCCACAAGAACAGCCTTAGCGAAAGGCTTCTTCAAGGGAAAGATGTAACTCTCTGAGATGAATTAACAGAACACAAAGCAGTTTCTCAGAAAGCTTCTTTCCAGTTTTGAACGGAAGATATTTCCTTTTTCACCATAGCCCTCTATGGGCTTCCAAATATCCCTTTCCAATTCCACAAGAACAGTCTTAGCGAAAGGCTTCTTAAAGGGAAAGATGTAACTCTGTGAGATGAATTAACAGAACACAGAGCAGTATCTCAGAAAGCTTCTTTTCAGTTTTGAACTTAAGATATTTCCTTTTTCACCATAGCCCTCTATGGGCTTCCAAATATCCCTTTGCCAATTCCACAAGAACAGCCTTAGCGAAAGGCTTCTTGAAGGGAATGCTGTAACTCTGTGAGGTGAATTAACAGAACACAGAGCAGTTTCTCAGAAAGCTTCTTTCCAGTTTTGAACGGAAGTTATTTCCTTTTTCACCATAGCCCTCTATGGGCTTCCAAATATCCCTTTGCCAATTCCACAAGAACAGCCTTAGCGAAAGGCTTCTTGAAGGGAAAGATGTAACTCTGTGAGATGAATTAACAGAACACAGAGCAGATACTCAGAAAGTTTCTTTCCAGTTTTGAACGGAAGATATTTCCTTTTTCACCATAGCCCTCTATGGGCTTCCAAATATCCCTTTGCCAATTCCACAAGAACAGCCTTAGCGAAAGGCTTCTTGAAGGAAAAGATGTAACACTGTGAGATGAATTAACAGAACACAGAGCAGTTTCTCAGAAAGTTTCTTTCCAGGTTTCAACGGAAGATATTTCCTTTTTCATCATTGCCCTCTATGGGCTTCCAAATATCCCTTTGCCAATTCCACAAGAACAGCCTTAGCGAAAGGCTTCTTGAAGAAAAAGATGTAACTCTGTGAGATGAATTAACAGAACACAGAGCAGTTTCTCAGAATGCTTCTTTCCAGTTTTCAACGGAAGATATTTCCTTTTTCACCATAGCCCTCTATGGGCTTCCAAATATCCCTTTGCCAATTCCACAAGAACAGCCTTAGCGAAAGGCTTCTTGAAGGGAACGATGTAACTCTGTGAAATGAATTAACAGAACACTGAGGAGTTTCTCAGAAAGCATCTATCCAGTTTTGAACGGAAGATATTTCCTTTTTCACCATAGCCCTCTAAGGGCTTCCAAATATCCCTTTGCCAATTCCACAAGAACAGCCTTAGCGAAAGGCTTCTTGAAGGGAAAGATGTAACTCTGTGAGATGAATTAACAGAACACAGAGCAGTTTCTCAGAATGCTTCTTTCCAGTTTTGAACGGAAGATATTTCCTTTTTCACCATAGCCCTCTATGGGCTTCCAAATATCCCTTTGCCAATTCCACAAGATTAGCCTTAGCGAAAGGCTTCTTGAAGGGAAAGATGTAACTCTGTGAGATGAATTAACAGAACACAGAGCAGTTTCTCAGAAAGCTTCTTTCCAGTTTTGAACGGAAGATATTTCCTTTTTCACCATATCCCTCTATGGGCTTCCAAATATCCCTTTGCCAATTCCACAAGAACAGCCTTAGCGAAAGGCTTCTTGAAGGGAAAGATGTAACTCTGTGAGATGAATTAACAGAACACAGAGCAGTTTCTCAGAAAGCTTCTTTCCAGTTTTGAACGGAAGATATTTCCTTTTTCACCATAGCCCTCTATTGGCTTCCAAATATCCCTTTGCCAATTCCACAAGAACAGCCTTAGGGAAAGGCTTCTTGAAGGGAAAGATGTAACTCTGTGAGATGAATTAACAGAACACAGAGCAGTTTCTCAGAAAGCTTCTTTCCAGTTTTCAACGGAAGATATTTCCTTTTTCACCATAGCCCTCTATGGGCTTCCAAATATCCCTTTGCCAATTCCTCAAGAACAGCCTTAGCGAAAGGCTTCTTGAAGGGAGAGATGTAACTCTGTGAGATGAATTAACAGAACACAGAGCAGTTTCTCAGAAAGCTTCTTTCCGGTTTTGAACGGAAGATATTTCCTTTTTCACTATAGCCCTCAATGGGCTTCCAAATATCCCTTTGCCAATTCCACAAGAAGAGCCTTAGGGAAAGGCTTCTTGAGGGGAAAGATGTAACTCTGTGAGGTGAATTAACATAACACAGAGTAGTTTCTGAGAAAGCTTCTTTCCAGTTTTGAACGGAAGATATTTCCTTTTTCACCATAGCCCTCTATGGGCTTCCAAATATCCCTTTGCCAATTCCACAAGAACAACCTTAGCGAAAGGCATCTTGAAGGGAAAGATGTAACTCTGTGAGATGAATTAACAGAACACAGAGCAGTTTCTCAGAAAGCTTCTTTCCAGTATTGAACGGAAGATATTTCCTTTTTCACCATAGCCCTCTATGGGCTTCCAAATATCCCTTTGCCAATTCCACAAGAACAGCCTTAGCGAAAGGCTTCTTGAAGGGAAAGATGTAACTCTGTGAGACGAATTAACAGAACACAGAGCAGTTTCTCAGAAAGCTTCTTTCCAGTTTTGAACGGAAGATATTTCCTTTTTGACCATAGCCCTCTATGGGCTTCCAAATATCCCTTTGCCAATTCCACAAGAACAGCCTTAGCGAAAGGCTTCTTGAAGGGAAAGATGTAACTCTGTGAGATGAATTAGCATAACACAGAGTAGTTTCTGAGAAAGCTTCTTTCCAGTTTTGAACGGAAGATATTTCCTTTTTCACCATAGCCCTCTAAGGGCTTCCAAATATCCCTTTGCCAATTCCACAAGAACAGCCTTAGCGAAAGGCTTCTTGAAGGGAAAGATGTAACTCTGTGAGGTGAACTAACAGAACACAGAGCAGTTTCTCAGAAAGCTTCTTTCCAGTTTTGAACGGAAGATATTTCCTTTTTCACCATAGGCCTCTATGGGCTTCCAAATATCCCTTTGCCAATTCCACAAGAACAGCCTTAGCGAAAGGCTTCTTGAAGGGAAAGATGTAACTCTGTGAGATGAATTAACAGAACACAGAGCAGTTTCACAGAATGCTTCTTTCCAGTTTTGAACGGAAGATATTTCCTTTTTCACCATAGCCCTCTATGGGCTTCCAAATATCCCTTTGCCAATTCCACAAGAAAAGCCTTAGCGAAAGGCTTCTTGAAGGGAAAGATGTAACTCTGTGAGATGAATTAACAGAACACAGAGCAGTTTCTCAGATAGCTTCTTTCCAGTTTTGAACGGAATATATTTCCTTTTTCAACATAGCCCTCTATGGGCTTCCAAATATCCCTTTGCCAATTCCACAAGAACAGCCTTAGCGAAAGGCTTCTTGAAGGGAAAGATGTAACTCTGTGAGATGAATTAACAGAACACAGAGTAGTTTCTCAGAAAGCTTCTTTCCAGTTTTGAACGTAAGATATTTCCATTTTCACCATATCCCTCTAAGGGCTTCCAAATATCCCTTTGCCAATTCCACAAGAACAGCCTTAGCGAAAGGCTTCTTGAAGGGAAAGATGTAACTCTGTGAGATGAATTAACAGAACACAGAGCAGTTTCTCAGAATGCTTCTTTCCAGTTTTGAACGGAAGAAATTTCCTATTTCACCATAGCCCTCTATGGGCTTCCAAATATCCCTTTGCCAATTCCACAAGAACAGCCTTAGCGAAAGGCTTCTTGAAGGGAAAGATGTAACTCTGTGAGATGAATTAACAGAACACAGAGCAGTTTCTCAGAAAGCTTCTTTCCGGTTCTGAACGGAAGATATTTCCTTTTTCACTATAGCCCTCAATGGGCTTCCAAATATCCCTTTGCCAATTCCACAAGAAGAGCCTTAGCGAAAGGCTTCTTGAGGGGAAAGATGTAACTCTGTGAGGTGAATTAACATAACACAGAGTAGTTTCTGAGAAAGCTTCTTTCCAGTTTTGAACGGAAGATATTTCCTTTTTCACCATAGCCCTCTATGGGCTTCCAAATATCCCTTTGCCAATTCCACAAGAACAACCTTAGCGAAAGGCATCTTGAAGGGAAAGATGTAATTCTGTGAGATGAATTAACAGAACACAGAGCAGTTTCTCAGAAAGCTTCTTTCCAGTATTGAACGGAAGATATTTCCTTTTTCACCATAGCCCTCTATGGGCTTCCAAATATCCCTTTGCCAATTCCACAAGAACAGCCTTAGCGAAAGGCTTCTTGAAGGGAAAGATGTAACTCTGTGAGACGAATTAACAGAACACAGAGCAGTTTCTCAGAAAGCTTCTTTCCAGTTTTGAACGGAAGATATTTCCTTTTTCAACATAGCCCTCTATGGGCTTCCAAATATCCCTTTGCCAATTCCTCAAGAACAGCCTTAGCGAAAGGCTTCTTGAAGGGAAAGATGTAACGCTGTGAGATGAATTAACAGAACACCGAGCAGTTTCTCAGAAAGCTTCTTTCTAGTTTTGAACGGAAGATATTTCCTTTTTCACCATAGCCCTCTATGGGCTTCCAAATATCCCTTTGCCAATTCCACAAGAACAGCCTTAGCGAAAGGCTTCTTGAAGGGAAAGATGTAACTCTGTGAGATGAATTAACAGAACACAGAGCAGTTTCTCAGAAAGCTTCTTTCCAGTTTTCAACGGAAGATATTTCCTTTTTCACCATAGCCCTCTATGGGCTTCCAAATATCCCTTTGCCAATTCCACAAGAACAGCCTTAGCGAAAGGCTTCTTCAAGGTAAAGATGTAACTCTCTGAGATGAATTAACAGAACACAGAGCAGTTTCTCAGAAAGCTTCTTTCCAGTTTTGAACGGAAGATATTTCCTTTTTCACCATAGCCCTCTACGGGCTTCCAAATATCCCTTTCCAATTCCACAAGAACAGTCTTAGCGAAAGGCTTCTTGAAGGGAAAGATGTAACTCTGTGAGATGAATTAACAGAACACAGAGCAGTTTCTCAGAAAGCTTCTTTCCAGTTTTGAACGGAAGATATTTCCTTTTTCACCATAGCCCTCTATGGGCTTCCAAATATCCCTTTGCCAATTCCACAAGAACAGCCTTAGCGAAAGGCTTCTTGAAGGGAAAGATGTAACTCTGTGAGATGAATTAACAGAACACAGAGCAGTTTCTCACAAAGCTTCTTTAAAGTTTTGAACGGAAGATATTTCCTTTTTCACCATAGCCCTCTATGGGCTTCAAAATATCCTTTGCCAATTTCAAAAGAACAGCCTTAGCGAAAGGCTTCTTGAAGGGAATGATGTAACTCTGTGAGATGAATTAACAGAACACAGAGCAGTTTCTCAGAAAGCTTCTTTCCAGTTTTGAACGGAAGATATTTCCTTTTTCACCGTAGCCCTCTATGGGCTTCCAAATATCCCTTTGCCAATTCCACAAGAACAGCCTTAGCGAAAGGCTTCTTGAAGGGAAAGATGTAACTCTGTGAGATGAATTAACAGAACACAGAGCAGTTTCTCAGAAAGCTTCTTTCCAGTTTTCAACGGAAGATATTTCATTTTTCACCTTAGCCCTCTATGGGCTTCCAAATATCCCTTTGCCAATTCCTCAAGAACAGCCTTAGCGAAAGGCTTCTTGAAGGGAGAGATGTAACTCTGTGAGATGAATTAACAGAACACAGAGCAGTTTCTCAGAAAGCTTCTTTCCTGTTTTGAACGGAAGATATTTCCTTTTTCACCATAGCCCTCAATGGGCTTCCAAATATCCCTTTGCCAATTCCACAAGAACAGCCTTAGCGAAAGGCTTCTTGAGGGGAAAGATGTAACTCTGTGAGGTGAATTAACAGAACACAGAGCAGTTTCTCAGAAAGCTTCTTTCCAGTTTTGAACGGAAGATATTTCCTTTTTCAACATAGCCCTCTATGGGCTTCCAAATATCCCTTTGCCAATTCCTCAAGAACAGCCTTAGCGAAAGGCTTCTTGAAGGGAAAGATGTAACTCTGTGAGATGAATTAACAGAACACCGAGCAGTTTCTCAGAAAGCTTTTTTCTAGTTTTGAACGGAAGATATTTCCTTTTTCACCATAGCCCTCTATGGGCTTCCAAATATCCCTTTGCCAATTCCACAAGAACAGCCTTAGCGAAAGGCTTCTTGAAGGGAAAGATGTAACTCTGTGAGATGAATTAACAGAACACAGAGCAGTTTCTCAGAAAGCTTCTTTCCAGTTTTCAACGGAAGATATTTCCTTTCTCACCTTAGCCCTCTATGGGCTTCCAAATATCCCTTTGCCAATTCCACAAGAACAGCCTTAGCGAAAGGCTTCTTCAAGGGAAAGATGTAACTCTCTGAGATGAATTAACAGAACACAAAGCAGTTTCTCAGAAAGCTTCTTTCCAGTTTTGAACGGAAGATATTTCCTTTTTCACCATAGCCCTCTATGGGCTTCCAAATATCCCTTTCCAATTCCACAAGAACAGTCTTAGCGAAAGGCTTCTTAAAGGGAAAGATGTAACTCTGTGAGATGAATTAACAGAACACAGAGCAGTATCTCAGAAAGCTTCTTTTCAGTTTTGAACTTAAGATATTTCCTTTTTCACCATAGCCCTCTATGGGCTTCCAAATATCCCTTTGCCAATTCCACAAGAACAGCCTTAGCGAAAGGCTTCTTGAAGGGAATGCTGTAACTCTGTGAGGTGAATTAACAGAACACAGAGCAGTTTCTCAGAAAGCTTCTTTCCAGTTTTGAACGGAAGTTATTTCCTTTTTCACCATAGCCCTCTAAGGGCTTCCAAATATCCCTTTGCCAATTCCACAAGAACAGCCTTAGCGAAAGGCTTCTTGAAGGGAAAGATGTAACTCTGTGAGATGAATTAACAGAACACAGAGCAGATACTCAGAAAGTTTCTTTCCAGTTTTGAACGGAAGATATTTCCTTTTTCACCATAGCCCTCTATGGGCTTCCAAATATCCCTTTGCCAATTCCACAAGAACAGCCTTAGCGAAAGGCTTCTTGAAGGAAAAGATGTAACACTGTGAGATGAATTAACAGAACACAGAGCAGTTTCTCAGAAAGTTTCTTTCCAGGTTTCAACGGAAGATATTTCCTTTTTCATCATTGCCCTCTATGGGCTTCCAAATATCCCTTTGCCAATTCCACAAGAACAGCCTTAGCGAAAGGCTTCTTGAAGAAAAAGATGTAACTCTGTGAGATGAATTAACAGAACACAGAGCAGTTTCTCAGAATGCTTCTTTCCAGTTTTCAACGGAAGATATTTCCTTTTTCACCATAGCCCTCTATGGGCTTCCAAATATCCCTTTGCCAATTCCACAAGAACAGCCTTAGCGAAAGGCTTCTTGAAGGGAACGATGTAACTCTGTGAAATGAATTAACAGAACACTGAGGAGTTTCTCAGAAAGCATCTATCCAGTTTTGAACGGAAGATATTTCCTTTTTCACCATAGCCCTCTAAGGGCTTCCAAATATCAGTTTGCCAATTCCACAAGAACAGCCTTAGCGAAAGGCTTCTTGAAGGGAAAGATGTAACTCTGTGAGATGAATTAACAGAACACAGAGCAGTTTCTCAGAATGCTTCTTTCCAGTTTTGAACGGAAGATATTTCCTTTTTCACCATAGCCCTCTATGGGCTTCCAAATATCCCTTTGCCAATTCCACAAGATTAGCCTTAGCGAAAGGCTTCTTGAAGGGAAAGATGTAACTCTGTGAGATGAATTAACAGAACACAGAGCAGTTTCTCAGAAAGCTTCTTTCCAGTTTTGAACGGAAGATATTTCCTTTTTCACCATATCCCTCTATGGGCTTCCAAATATCCCTTTGCCAATTCCACAAGAACAGCCTTAGCGAAAGGCTTCTTGAAGGGAAAGATGTAACTCTGTGAGATGAATTAACAGAACACAGAGCAGTTTCTCAGAAAGCTTCTTTCCAGTTTTGAACGGAAGATATTCCGTTTTTCAACACAGCCCTCTATGGGCTTCCTAATATCCCTTTGCCAATTCCACAAGAACAGCCTTAGCGAAAGGCTTCTTGAAGGGAAAGATGTAACTCTGTGAGATGAATTAACAGAACACAGAGCAGTTTCTCAGAAAGCTTCTTTCTAGTTTTCAACGGAAGATATTTCCTTTTTCACCATAGCCCTCTATGGGCTTCCAAATATCCCTTTGCCAATTCCTCAAGAACAGCCTTAGCGAAAGGCTTCTTGAGGGGAAAGATGTAACTCTGTGAGATGAATTAACAGAACACAGAGCAGTTTCTCAGAAAGCTTCTTTCCAGTTTTGAACGGAAGATATTTCCTTTTTGACCATAGCCCTCTATGGGCTTCCAAATATCCCTTTGCCAATTCCACAAGAACAGCCTTAGCGAAAGGCTTCTTGAAGGGAAAGATGTAACTCTGTGAGATGAATTAGCATAACACAGAGTAGTTTCTGAGAAAGCTTCTTTCCAGTTTTGAACGGAAGATATTTCCTTTTTCACCATAGCCCTCTAAGGGCTTCCAAATATCCCTTTGCCAATTCCACAAGAACAGCCTTAGCGAAAGGCTTCTTGAAGGGAAAGATGTAACTCTGTGAGGTGAACTAACAGAACACAGAGCAGTTTCTCAGAAAGCTTCTTTCCAGTTTTGAACGGAAGATATTTCCTTTTTCACCATAGGCCTCTATGGGCTTCCAAATATCCCTTTGCCAATTCCACAAGAACAGCCTTAGCGAAAGGCTTCTTGAAGGGAAAGATGTAACTCTGTGAGATGAATTAACAGAACACAGAGCAGTTTCACAGAATGCTTCTTTCCAGTTTTGAACGGAAGATATTTCCTTTTTCACCATAGCCCTCTATGGGCTTCCAAATATCCCTTTGCCAATTCCACAAGAAAAGCCTTAGCGAAAGGCTTCTTGAAGGGAAAGATGTAACTCTGTGAGATGAATTAACAGAACACAGAGCAGTTTCTCAGAAAGCTTCTTTCCAGTTTTGAACGGAATATATTTCCTTTTTCAACATAGCCCTCTATGGGCTTCCAAATATCCCTTTGCCAATTCCACAAGAACAGCCTTAGCGAAAGGCTTCTTGAAGAGAAAGATGTAACTCTGTGAGATGAATTAACAGAACACAGAGTAGTTTCTCAGAAAGCTTCTTTCCAGTTTTGAACGTAAGATATTTCCATTTTCACCATAGCCCTCTAAGGGCTTCCAAATATCCCTTTGCCAATTCCACAAGAACAGCCTTAGCGAAAGGCTTCTTGAAGGGAAAGATGTAACTCTGTGAGATGAATTAACAGAACACAGAGCAGTTTCTCAGAAAGCTTCTTTCCAGTTTTGAACGGAAGAAATTTCCTATTTCACCATAGCCCTCTATGGGCTTCCAAATATCCCTTTGCCAATTCCACAAGAACAGCCTTAGCGAAAGGCTTCTTGAAGGGAAAGATGTAACTCTGTGAGATGAATTAACAGAACACAGAGCAGTTTCTCAGAAAGCTTCTTTCAAGTTTTGAACGGAAGATATTTCCTTTTTCACCATAGCCCTCTATGGGCTTCCAAATATCCCTTTGCCAATTCCACAAGAACAGCCTTAGCGAAAGGCTTCTTGAAGGGAACGATGTAACTCTGTGAAATGAATTAACAGAACACAGAGGAGTTTCTCAGAAAGCATCTATCCAGTTTTGAACGGAAGATATTTCCTTTTTCACTATAGCCCTCTAAGGGCTTCCAAATATCCCTTTGCCAATTCCACAAGAACAGCCTTAGCGAAAGACTTCTTGAAGGGAAAGATGTAACTCTGTGAGATGAATTAACAGAACACAGAGCAGTTTCTCAGAATGCTTCTTTCCAGTTTTGAACGGAAGATATTTCCTTTTTCACCATAGCCCTCTATGGGCTTCCAAATATCCCTTTGCCAATTCCAAAAGATTAGCCTTAGCGAAAGGCTTCTTGAAGGGAAAGATGTAACTCTGTGAGATGAATTAACAGAACACAGAGCAGTTTCTCAGAAAGCTTCTTTCCAGTTTTGAACGGAAGATATTTCCTTTTTCACCATAGCCCTCTATGGGCTTCCAAATATCCCTTTGCCAATTCCACAAAAACAGCCTTAGCGAAAGGCTTCTTGAAGGGAAAGATGTAACTCTGTGAGATGAATTAACAGAACACAGAGCAGTTTCTCATAAAGCTTCTTTCCAGTTTTCAACGGAAGATATTTCCTTTTTCACCATAGCCCTCTATGGGCTTCCAAATATCCTTTGCCAATTCCACAAGAACAGCCTTAGCGAAAGGCTTCTTGAAGGGAAAGATGTAACTCTGTGAGATGAATTAACAGAACACAGAGCAGTTTCTCAGAAAGCTTCTTTCCAGTATTCAATGGAAGATATTTCCTTTTTCACCATAGCCCTCTATGGGCTTCCAAATATCCCTTTGCCAATTCCACAAGAACAGCCTTAGCGAAAATCTTCTTGAAGGGAAAGATGTAACTCTGTGAGATGAATTAACAGAACACAGAGCAGTTTCTCAGAAAGCTTCTTTCCAGTTTTGAACGGAAGACATATCCTTTTTCACCATAGCCCTCTACGGGCTTCCAAATATCCCTTTTCCAATTCCACAAGAACAACCTTAGCGAAAGGCATCTTGAAGGGAAAGATGTAACTCTGTGAGATGAATTAACAGAACACAGAGCAGTTTCTCAGAAAGCTTCTTTCCAGTTTTGAACGGAAGATATTTCCTTTTTCACCATAGCCCTCTATTGGCTTCCAAATATCCCTTTGCAAATTCCACAAGAACAGCCTTAGGGAAAGGCTTCTTGAAGGGAAAGATGTAACTCTGTGAGATGAATTAACAGAACACAGAGCAGTTTCTCAGAAAGCTTCTTTCCAGTTTTCAACGAAAGATATTTCCTTTTTCACCATAGCCCTCTATGGGCTTCCAAATATCCCTTTGCCAATTCCTCAAGAACAGCCTTAGCGAAAGGCTTCTTGAAGGGAGAGATGTAACTCTGTGAGATGAATTAACAGAACACAGAGCAGTTTCTCAGAAAGCTTCTTTCCGGTTTTGAACGGAAGATATTTCCTTTTTCACTATAGCCCTCAATGGGCTTCCAAATATCCCTTTGCCAATTCCACAAGAACAGCCTTAGCGAAAGGCTTCTTGAAGGGAAAGATGTAACTCTGTGAGATGAATTAACAGAACACAGAGTAGTTTCTCAGAAAGCTTCTTTCCAGTTTTGAACGTAAGATATTTCCATTTTCACCATAGCCCTCTAAGGGCTTCCAAATATCCCTTTGCCAATTCCACAAGAACAGCCTTAGCGAAAGGCTTCTTGAAGGGAAAGATGAAACTCTGTGAGATAAATTAACAGAACACAGAGCAGTTTCTCAGAAAGCTTCTTTCCAGTTTT
Source organism: Chlorocebus sabaeus (assembly GCF_047675955.1). Classification (NCBI taxonomy): domain Eukaryota; kingdom Metazoa; phylum Chordata; class Mammalia; order Primates; family Cercopithecidae; genus Chlorocebus; species Chlorocebus sabaeus. The sequence continues at coordinate 645,688 of NW_027327870.1, read as the reverse complement.
GAACGGAAGAAATTTCCTATTTCACCATAGCCCTCTATGGTCTTCCAAATATCCCTTTGCCAATTCCACAAGAACAGCCTTAGCGAAAGGCTTCTTGAAGGGAAAGATGTAACTCTGTGAGATGAATTAACAGAACACAGAGCAGTTTCTCAGAAAGCTTCTTTCAAGTTTTGAACGGAAGATATTTCCTTTTTCACCATAGCCCTCTATGGGCTTCCAAATATCCCTTTGCCAATTCCACAAGAACAGCCTTAGCGAAAGGCTTCTTGAAGGGAAAGATGTAACTCTGTGAGATGAATTAACAGAACACAGAGCAGTTTCTCAGAAAGCTTCTTTCCAGTATTCAATGGAAGATATTTCCTTTTTCACCATAGCCCTCTATGGGCTTCCAAATATCCCTTTGCCAATTCCACAAGAACAGCCTTAGCGAAAATCTTCTTGAAGGGAAAGATGTAACTCTGTGAGATGAATTAACAGAACACAGAGCAGTTTCTCAGAAAGCTTCTTTCCAGTTTTGAACGGAAGACATATCCTTTTTCACCATAGCCCTCTACGGGCTTCCAAATATCCCTTTCCAATTCCACAAGAACAGTCTTAGCGAAAGGCTTCTTGAAGGGAAAGATGTAACTCTGTGAGATGAATTAACAGAACACAGAGCAGTTTCTCAGAAAGCTTCTTTCCAGTTTTGAACGGAAGATATTTCCTTTTTCACCATAGCCCTCTATGGGCTTCCAAATATCCCTTTGCCAATTCCACAAGAACAGCCTTAGCGAAAGGCTTCTTGAAGGGAAAGATGTAACTCTGTGAGATGAATTAACAGAACACAGAGCAGTTTCTCACAAAGCTTCTTTAAAGTTTTGAACGGAAGATATTTCCTTTTTCACCATAGCCCTCTATGGGCTTCAAAATATCCTTTGCCAATTTCAAAAGAACAGCCTTAGCGAAAGGCTTCTTGAAGGGAATGATGTAACTCTGTGAGATGAATTAACAGAACACAGAGCAGTTTCTCAGAAAGCTTCTTTCCAGTTTTGAACGGAAGATATTTCCTTTTTCACCGTAGCCCTCTATGGGCTTCCAAATATCCCTTTGCCAATTCCACAAGAACAGCCTTAGCGAAAGGCTTCTTGAAGGGAAAGATGTAACTCTGTGAGATGAATTAACAGAACACAGAGCAGTTTCTCAGAAAGCTTCTTTCCAGTTTTCAACGGAAGATATTTCATTTTTCACCTTAGCCCTCTATGGGCTTCCAAATATCCCTTTGCCAATTCCTCAAGAACAGCCTTAGCGAAAGGCTTCTTGAAGGGAGAGATGTAACTCTGTGAGATGAATTAACAGAACACAGAGCAGTTTCTCAGAAAGCTTCTTTCCTGTTTTGAACGGAAGATATTTCCTTTTTCACCATAGCCCTCAATGGGCTTCCAAATATCCCTTTGCCAATTCCACAAGAAGAGCCTTAGCGAAAGGCTTCTTGAGGGGAAAGATGTAACTCTGTGAGGTGAATTAACATAACACAGAGTAGTTTCTGAGAAAGCTTCTTTCCAGTTTTGAACGGAAGATACTTCCTTTTTCACCATAGCCCTCTATGGGCTTCCAAATATCCCTTTGCCAATTCCACAAGAACAGCCTTAGCGAAAGGCTTCTTGAAGGGAAAGATGTAACTCTGTGAGATGAATTAACAGAACACAGAGCAGTTTCTCAGAAAGCTTCTTTCCAGTTTTGAACGGAAGATATTTCCTTTTTTACCTTAGCCCTCTATGGGCTTCCAAATATCCCTTTGCCAATTCCACAAGAACAGCCTTAGCGAAAGGCTTCTGGAAGGGAAAGATGTAACTCTGTGAGATGAATTAACAGAACACAGAGCAGATACTCAGAAAGTTTCTTTCCAGTTTTGAACGGAAGATATTTCCTTTTTCACCATAGCCCTCTATGGGCTTCCAAATATCCCTTTGCCAATTCCACAAGAACAGCCTTAGCGAAAGGCTTCTTGAAGGAAAAGATGTAACACTGTGAGATGAATTAACAGAACACAGAGCAGTTTCTCAGAAAGTTTCTTTCCAGGTTTCAACGGAAGATATTTCCTTTTTCATCATTGCCCTCTATGGGCTTCCAAATATCCCTTTGCCAATTCCACAAGAACAGCCTTAGCGAAAGGCTTCTTGAAGAAAAAGATGTAACTCTGTGAGATGAATTAACAGAACACAGAGCAGTTTCTCAGAATGCTTCTTTCCAGTTTTCAACGGAAGATATTTCCTTTTTCACCATAGCCCTCTATGGGCTTCCAAATATCCCTTTGCCAATTCCACAAGAACAGCCTTAGCGAAAGGCTTCTTGAAGGGAACGATGTAACTCTGTGAAATGAATTAACAGAACACTGAGGAGTTTCTCAGAAAGCATCTATCCAGTTTTGAACGGAAGATATTTCCTTTTTCACCATAGCCCTCTAAGGGCTTCCAAATATCCCATTGCCAATTCCACAAGAACAGCCTTAGCGAAAGGCTTCTTGAAGGGAAAGATGTAACTCTGTGAGATGAATTAACAGAACACAGAGCAGTTTCTCAGAATGCTTCTTTCCAGTTTTGAACGGAAGATATTTCCTTTTTCACCATAGCCCTCTATGGGCTTCCAAATATCCCTTTGCCAATTCCACAAGATTAGCCTTAGCGAAAGGCTTCTTGAAGGGAAAGATGTAACTCTGTGAGATGAATTAACAGAACACAGAGCAGTTTCTCAGAAAGCTTCTTTCCAGTTTTGAACGGAAGATATTTCCTTTTTCACCATAGCCCTCTATGGGCTTCCAAATATCCCTTTGCCAATTCCACAAGAACAGCCTTAGCGAAAGGCTTCTTGAAGGGAAAGATGTAACTCTGTGAGATGAATTAACAGAACACAGAGCAGTTTCTCAGAAAGCTTCTTTCCAGTTTTGAACGGAAGATATTCCGTTTTTCAACACAGCCCTCTATGGGCTTCCTAATATCCCTTTGCCAATTCCACAAGAACAGCCTTAGCGAAAGGCTTCTTGAAGGGAAAGATGTAACTCTGTGAGATGAATTAACAGAACACAGAGCAGTTTCTCAGAAAGCTTCTTTCCAGTTTTCAACGGAAGATATTTCCTTTTTCACCATAGCCCTCTATGGGCTTCCAAATATCCCTTTGCCAATTCCTCAAGAACAGCCTTAGCGAAAGGCTTCTTGAGGGGAAAGATGTAACTCTGTGAGATGAATTAACAGAACACAGAGCAGTTTCTCAGAAAGCTTCTTTCCAGTTTTGAACGGAAGATATTTCCTTTTTGACCATAGCCCTCTATGGGCTTCCAAATATCCCTTTGCCAATTCCACAAGAACAGCCTTAGCGAAAGGCTTCTTGAAGGGAAAGATGTAACTCTGTGAGATGAATTAGCATAACACAGAGTAGTTTCTGAGAAAGCTTCTTTCCAGTTTTGAACGGAAGATATTTCCTTTTTCACCATAGCCCTCTAAGGGCTTCCAAATATCCCTTTGCCAATTCCACAAGAACAGCCTTAGCGAAAGGCTTCTTGAAGGGAAAGATGTAACTCTGTGAGGTGAACTAACAGAACACAGAGCAGTTTCTCAGAAAGCTTCTTTCCAGTTTTGAACGGAAGATATTTCCTTTTTCACCATAGGCCTCTATGGGCTTCCAAATATCCCTTTGCCAATTCCACAAGAACAGCCTTAGCGAAAGGCTTCTTGAAGGGAAAGATGTAACTCTGTGAGATGAATTAACAGAACACAGAGCAGTTTCTCAGAAAGATTCTTTCCAGTTTTGAACGGAAGATATTTCCTTTTTCACCATAGCCCTCTATGGGCTTCCAAATATCCCTTTGCCAATTCCACAAGAACAGCCTTAGCGAAACGCTTCTTGAAGGGAACGATGTAACTCTGTGAGATGAATTAACAGAACACAGAGGAGTTTCTCAGAAAGCATCTATCCAGTTTTGAACGGAAGATATTTCCTTTTTCACCATAGCCCTCTAAGGGCTTCCAAATATCCCTTTGCCAATTCCACAAGAACAGCCTTAGCAAAAGGCTTCTTGAAGGGAAAGATGTAACTCTGTGAGATGAATTAACAGAACACGGAGCAGTTTCTCAGAAAGCTTCTTTCCAGTTTTGAACGGAAGATATTTCGTTTTTCAACACAGCCCTCTATAGGCTTCCAAATATCCCTTTGCCAATTCCACAAGAACAGCCTTAGCGAAAGGCTTCTTGAAGGAAAGATGTAACTCTGTGAGATGAATTAACAGAACACAGAGCAGTTTCTCAGAAAGCTTCTTTCCAGTTTTCAACGGAAGATATTTCCTTTTTCACCATAGCCCTCTATGGGCTTCCAAATATCCCTTTGCCAATTCCACAAGAACAGCCTTAGCTAAAGGCTTCTTGAAGGGAAAGATGTAACTCTGTGAGATGAATTAACAGAACACAGAGCAGTTTCTCAGAAAGCTTCTTTCCAGTTTTGAACGGAAGATATTTCCTTTTTCACCATAGCCCTCTATGGGCTTCCTAATATCCCTTTGCCAATTCCACAAGAACAGCCTTAGCGAAAGGCTTCTTGAAGGAAAGATGTAACTCTGTGAGATGAATTAACAGAACACAGAGCAGTTTCTCAGAAAGCTTCTTTCCAGTTTTCAACGGAAGATATTTCCTTTTTCCCAATAGCCCTCTATAGGCTTCCAAATATCCCTTTGCCAATTCCTCAAGAACAGCCTTAGCGAAAGGCTTCTTGAAGGGAAAGATGTAACTCTGTGAGATGAATTAACAGAACACAGAGCAGTTTCTCAGAAAGCTTCTTTCCAGTTTTCAACGGAAGATATTTCCTTTTTCACCATAGCCCTCTATGGACTTCCAAATATCCCTTTGCCAATTCCACAAGAACAGCCTTAGCGAAAGGCTTCTTGAAGGGAAAGATGTAACTATGTGAGATGAATTAACAGAACACAGAGCACTTTCTCAGAAAGCTTCTTTCCAGTTTTGAACGGAAGATATTTCCTTTTTCACCATAGCCCTCTATGGGCTTCCTAATATCCCTTTGCCAATTCCACAAGAACAGCCTTAGCGAAAGGCTTCTTGAAGGAAAGATGTAACTCTGTGAGATGAATTAACAGAACACAGAGCAGTTTCTCAGAAAGCTTCTTTCCAGTTTTCAACGGAAGATATTTCCTTTTTCACCATAGCCCTCTATTGGCTTCCAAATATCCCTTTGCCAATTCCTCAAGAACAGCCTTAGCGAAAGGCTTCTTGAAGGGAAAGATGTAACTCTGTGAGAAGAATTAACAGAACACAGAGCAGTTTCTCAGAAAGCTTCTTTCCAGTTTTGAACGGAAGATATTTCCTTTTTTACCTTAGCCCTCTATGGGCTTCCAAATATCCCTTTGCCAATTCCACAAGAACAGCCTTAGCGAAAGGCTTCTTGAAGGGAAAGATGTAACTCTGTGAGATGAATTAACATAACACAGAGTAGTTTCTGAGAAAGCTTCTTTCCAGTTTTGAACGGAAGATATTTCCTTTTTCACCATAGCCCTCTATGGGCTTCCAAATATCCCTTTGCCAATTCCACAAGAACAACCTTAGCGAAAGGCTTCTTGAAGGGAACGATGTAACTCTGTGAGGTGAACTAACAGAACACAGAACAGTTTCTCAGAAAGCTTCTTTCCAGTTTTCAACGGAAGATATTTCCTTTTTCACCATAGCCCTCTATGGGCTTCCAAATATCCCTTTGCCAATTCCACAAGAACAGCCTTAGCGAAAGGCTTCTTGAAACGAACGATGTAACTCTGTGAGATGAATTAACAGAACACAGAGGAGTTTCTCAGAAAGCATCTATCCAGTTTTGAACGGAAGATATTTCCTTTTTCACCATAGCCCTCTAAGGGCTTCCAAATATCCCTTTGCCAATTCCACAAGAACAGCCTTAGCGAAAGGCTTCTTGAAGGGAAAGATGTTACTCTGTGAGATGAATTAACAGAACACAGAGCAGTTTCTCAGAAAGTTTCTTTCCAGTTTTGAACGGAAGATATTTCCTTTTTCACCATAGCCCTCCATGGGCTCCCAAATATCCCTTTGCCAATACCACAAGAACAGCCTTAGCGAAAGGCTTCTTGAAGGAAAAGATGTAACACTGTGAGATGAATTAACAGAACACAGAGCAGTATCTCAGAAAGTTTCTTTCCAGGTTTCAACAGAAGATATTTCCTTTTTCATCATTGCCCTCTATGGGCTTCGAAATATCCCTTTGCCAATTCCACAAGAACAGCCTTAGCGAAAGGCTTCTTCAAGGGAAAGATGTAACTCTCTGAGATGAATTAACAGAACACAGAGCATTTTCTCAGAAAGCTTCTTTCCAGTTTTGAACGGAAGATATTTCCTTTTTCACCATAGGCCTCTATGGGCTTCCAAATATCCCTTTCCAATTCCACAAGAACAGTCTTAGCGAAAGGCTTCTTGAAGGGAAAGATGTAACTCTGTGAGATGAATTAACAGAACACAGAGCAGTTTCTCAGAAAGCTTCTTTCCAGTTTTGAACGGAAGATATTTCCTTTTTCACCATAGCCCTCTATGGGCTTCCAAATATCCCTTTGCCAATTCCACAAGAACAGCCTTAGCGAAAGGCTTCTTGGAGGGAAAGATGTAACTCTGTGAGATGAATTAACAGAACACAGAGCAGTTTCTCAGAAAGCTTCTTTCCAGTTTTGAACAGAAGATATTTCCTTTTTCACCATAGCCCTCTAAGGGCTTCCAAATATCCCTTTGCCAATTAAACAAGAACAGCCTTAGCGAAAGGCTTCTTGAAGGGAAAGATGTAACTCTGTGAGATGAATTAACAGAACACAGAGCAGTTTCTCAGAAAGCTTCTTTCCAGTTTTGAACTGAAGATATTTCCTTTTTCACCATAGCCCTCTATGGGCTTCCAAATATCCCTTTGCCAATTCCACAAGAACAGCCTTAGCGAAAGGCTTCTTGAAGGGAAAGATGTAACTCTGTGAGATGAATTAACATAACACAGAGTAGTTTCTGAGAAAGCTTTTTTCCAGTTTTGAACGGAAGATATTTCCTTTTTCACCATAGCCCTCTATGGGCTTCCAAATATCCCTTTGCAATTCCACAAGAACAGCCTTAGCGAAAGGCTTCTTGAAGGGAATGATGTAACTCTGTGAGGTGAATTAACAGAACACAGAGCAGTTTCTCAGAAAGCTTCTTTCCAGTTTTGAACGGAAGATATTTCCTTTTTCACCATAGCCCTCTATGGGCTTCCAAATATCCCTTTGCGAATTCCACAAGAACAGCCTTAGCGAAAGGCTTCTTGAAGGGAAAGATGTAACTCTGTCAGATGAATTAACAGAACACAGAGCAGTTTCTCAGAAAGCTTCTTTCCAGTTTTCAACGGAAGATATTTCCTTTTTCACCATAGCCCTCTATGGTCTTCCAAATATCCCTTTGCCAATTCCTCAAGAACAGCCTTAGCGAAAGGCTTCTTGAAGGGAAAGATGTAACTCTGTGAGATGAATTAACAGAACACAGAGCAGTTTCTCAGAAAGCTTCTTTCCAGTTTTGAACGGAAGATATTTCCTTTTTCAACATAGCCCTCTATGGGCTTCCAAATATCCCTTTGCCAATTCCACAAGAACAGCCTTAGCGAAAGGCTTCTTGAAGGGAAAGATGTAACTCTGTGAGATGAATTAACATAACACAGAGTAGTTTCTGAGAAAGCTTCTTTCCAGTTTTGAACGGAAGATACTTCCTTTTTCACCATAGCCCTCTATGGGCTTCCAAATATCCCTTTGCCAATTCCACAAGAACAGCCTTAGCGATAGGCTTCCTGAAGGGAAAGATGTAACTCTGTGAGGTGAACTAACAGAACACAGAGCAGTTTCTCAGAAAGCTTCTTTCCAGTTTTGAACGGAAGATATTTCCTTTTTCACCATAGGCCTCTATGGGCTTCCAAATATCCCTTTGCCAATTCCACAAGAACAGCCTTAGCGAAAGGCTTCTTGAAGGGAAAGATGTTACTCTGTGAGATGAATTAACAGAACACAGAGCAGTTTCTCAGAAAGCTTCTCTCCAGTTTTGAACGGAAGATATTTCCTTTTTCACCATAGCCCTCTATAGGCTTCCAAATATCCCTTTGCCAATTCCACAAGAACACCCTTAGCGAAAGGCTTCTTGAAGGGAAAGATGTAACTCTGTGAGATGAATTAACAGAACACAGAGCAGTTTCTCAGAAAGTTTCTTTCCAGGTTTCAACGGAAGATATTTCCTTTTTCATCATTGCCCTCTATGGGCTTCCAAATATCCCTTTGCCAATTCCACAAGAACAGCCTTAGCGAAAGGCTTCTTGAAGGAAAAGATGTAACTCTGTGAGATGAATTAACAGAACACAGAGCAGTTTCTCAGAATGCTTCTTTCCAGTTTTCAACGGAAGATATTTCCTTTTTCACCATAGCCCTCTATGGGCTTCCAAATATCCCTTTGCCAATTCCACAAGAACAGCCTTAGCGAAAGGCTTCTTGAAGGGAACGATGTAACTCTGTGAAATGAATTAACAGAACACAGAGGAGTTTCTCAGAAAGCATCTATCCAGTTTTGAACGGAAGATATTTCCTTTTTCACCATAGCCCTCTATGGGCTTCCAAATATCCCTTTGCCAATTCCACAAGAACAGCCTTAGCGAAAGGCTTCTTGAAGGGAAAGATGTAACTCTGTGAGATGAATTAATAGAACACAGAGCAGTTTCTCAGAAAGCTTCTTTCCAGTTTTCAACGGAAGATATTTCCTTTTTCACCATAGCCCTCTATGGGCTTCCAAATATCCCTTTGCCAATTCCACAAGAACAGCCTTAGCGAAAGGCTTCTTCAAGGGAAAGATGTAACTCTCTGAGATGAATTAACAGAACACAGAGCAGTTTCTCAGAAAGCTTCTTTCCAGTTTTGAACGGAAGATATTTCCTTTTTCACCATAGCCCTCTATGGGCTTCCAAATATCCCTTTCCAATTCCACAAGAACAGTCTTAGCGAAAGGCTTCTTGAAGGGAAAGATGTAACTCTGTGAGATGAATTAACAGAACACAGAGCAGTTTCTCAGAAAGCTTCTTTCCAGTTTTGAACGGAAGATATTTCCTTTTTCACCATAGCCCTCTATGGGCTTCCAAATATCCCTTTGCCAATTCCACAAGAACAGCCTTAGCGAAAGGCTTCTTGAAGGGAAAGATGTAACTCTGTGAGATGAATTAACAGAACACAGAGCAGTTTCTCACAAAGCTTCTTTAAAGTTTTGAACGGAAGATATTTCCTTTTTCACCATAGCCCTCTATGGGCTTCAAAATATCCTTTGCCAATTTCAAAAGAACAGCCTTAGCGAAAGGCTTCTTGAAGGGAATGATGTAACTCTGTGAGATGAATTAACAGAACACAGAGCAGTTTCTCAGAAAGCTTCTTTCCAGTTTTGAACGGAAGATATTTCCTTTTTCACCGTAGCCCTCTATGGGCTTCCAAATATCCCTTTGCCAATTCCACAAGAACAGCCTTAGCGAAAGGCTTCTTGAAGGGAAAGATGTAACTCTGTGAGATGAATTAACAGAACACAGAGCAGTTTCTCAGAAAGCTTCTTTCCAGTTTTCAACGGAAGATATTTCATTTTTCACCTTAGCCCTCTATGGGCTTCCAAATATCCCTTTGCCAACTCCTCAAGAACAGCCTTAGCGAAAGGCTTCTTGAAGGGAGAGATGTAACTCTGTGAGATGAATTAACAGAACACAGAGCAGTTTCTCAGAAAGCTTCTTTCCTGTTTTGAACGGAAGATATTTCCTTTTTCACCATAGCCCTCAATGGGCTTCCAAATATCCCTTTGCCAATTCCACAAGAAGAGCCTTAGCGAAAGGCTTCTTGAGGGGAAAGATGTAACTCTGTGAGGTGAATTAACATAACACAGAGATGTTTCTGAGAAAGCTTCTTTCCAGTTTTGAACGGAAGATATTTCCTTTTTCACCATAGCCCTCTATGGCCTTCCAAATATCCCTTTGCCAATTCCACAAGAACAGCCTTAGCGAAAGGCTTCTTGAAGGGAAAGATGTACCTCTGTGAGATGAATTAACAGAACACAGAGCAGTTTCTCAGAAAGCTTCTTTCCAGTTTTGAACGGAAGATATTTCCTTTTTTACCTTAGCCCTCTATGGGCTTCCAAATATCCCTTTGCCAATTCCACAAGAACAGCTTTAGCGAAAGGCTTCTTGAAGGGAAAGATGTAACTCTGTGAGATGAATTAACATAACACAGAGTAGTTTCTGAGAAAGCTTCTTTCCAGTTTTGAACGGAAGATATTTCCTTTTTCACCATAGCCCTCTAAGGGCTTCCAAATATCCCTTTGCCAATTCCACAAGAACAACCTTAGCGAAAGGCTTCTTCAAGGGAACGATGTAACTCTGTGAGGTGAACTAACAGAACACAGAGCAGTTTCTCAGAAAGCTTCTTTCCAGTTTTGAACGGAAGATATTTCCTATTTCACCATAGCCCTCTATGGGCTTCCAAATATCCCTTTGCCAATTCCACAAGAACAGCCTTAGCGAAAGGCTTCTTGAAGGGAAAGATGTAACTCTGTGAGATGAATTAACAGAACACAGAGCAGTTTCTCAGAAAGCTTCTTTCCAGTTTTGAACGGAAGATATTCCGTTTTTCAACACAGCCCTCTATGGGCTTCCTAATATCCCTTTGCCAATTCCACAAGAACAGCCTTAGCGAAAGGCTTCTTGAAGGGAAAGATGTAACTCTGTGAGATGAATTAACAGAACACAGAGCAGTTTCTCAGAAAGCTTCTTTCCAGTTTTCAACGGAAGATATTTCCTTTTTCACCATAGCCCTCTATGGTCTTCCAAATATCCCTTTGCCAATTCCTCAAGAACAGCCTTAGCGAAAGGCTTCTTGAGGGGAAAGATGTAACTCTGTGAGATGAATTAACAGAACACAGAGCAGTTTCTCAGAAAGCTTCTTTCCAGTTTTGAACGGAAGATATTTCCTTTTTGACCATAGCCCTCTATGGGCTTCCAAATATCCCTTTGCCAATTCCACAAGAACAGCCTTAGCGAAAGGCTTCTTGAAGGGAAAGATGTAACTCTGTGAGATGAATTAGCATAACACAGAGTAGTTTCTGAAAAAGCTTCTTTCCAGTTTTGAACGGAAGATATTTCCTTTTTCACCATAGCCCTCTAAGGGCTTCCAAATATCCCTTTGCCAATTCCACAAGAACAGCCTTAGCGAAAGGCTTCTTGAAGGGAAAGATGTAGCTCTGTGAGGTGAACTAACAGAACACAGAGCAGTTTCTCAGAAAGCTTCTTTCCAGTTTTGAACGGAAGATATTTCCTTTTTCACCATAGGCCTCTATGGTCTTCCAAATATCCCTTTGCCAATTCCACAAGAACAGCCTTAGCGAAGGGCTTCTTGAAGGGAAAGATGTAACTCTGTGAGATGAATTAACAGAACACAGAGCAGTTTCTCAGAATGCTTCTTTCCAGTTTTGAACGGAAGATATTTCCTTTTTCACCATAGCCCTCTATGGGCTTCCAAATATCCCTTTGCCAATTCCACAAGAACAGCCTTAGCGAAAGGCTTCTTGAAGGGAAAGATGTAACTCTGTGAGATGAATTAACAGAACACAGAGCAGTTTCTCAGAAAGCTTCTTTCCTGTTTTGAACGGAAGATATTTCCTTTTTCAACATAGCCCTCTATGGGCTTCCAAATATCCCTTTGCCAATTCCACAAGAACAGCCTTAGCGAAAGGCTTCTTGAAGGGAAAGATGTACCTCTGTGAGATGAATTAACGGAACACAGAGTAGTTTCTCAGAAAGCTTCTTTCCAGTTTTGAACGGAAGATATTTCCTTTTTTACCATAGCCCTCTAAGGGCTTTCAAATATCCCTTTGCCAATTCCACAAGAACAGCCATAGCGAAAGGCTTCTTGAAGGGAAAGATGTAACTCTGTGAGATGAATTAACAGAACACAGAGCAGTTTCTCAGAAAGCTTCTTTCCAGTTTGGAACGGAAGATATTTCCTATTTCACCATAGCCCTCTATGGGCTTCCAAATATCCCTTTGCCAATTCCACAAGAACAGCCTTAGCGAAAGGCTTCTTGAAGGGAAAGATGTAACTCTGTGAGATGAATTAACAGAACACAGGGCAGTTTCTCAGAATGCTTCTTTCCAGTTTTCAACGGAAGATATTTCCTTTTTCACCATAGCCCTCTATGGGCTTCCAAATATCCCTTTGCCAATTCCACAAGAACAGCCTTAGCGAAAGGCTTCTTGAAGGGAACGATGTAACTCTGTGAAATGAATTAACAGAACACAGAGGAGTTTCTCAGAAAGCATCTATCCAGTTTTGAACGGAAGATATTTCCTTTTTCACCATAGCCCTCTATGGGCTTCCAAATATCCCTTTGCCAATTCCACAAGAACAGCCTTAGCGAAAGGCTTCTTGAAGGGAAAGATGTAACTCTGTGAGATGAATTAATAGAACACAGAGCAGTTTCTCAGAAAGCTTCTTTCCAGTTTTCAACGGAAGATATTTCCTTTTTCACCATAGCCCTCTATGGGCTTCCAAATATCCCTTTGCCAATTCCACAAGAACAGCCTTAGCGAAAGGCTTCTTGAAGGGAAAGATGTAACTCTGTGAGATGAATTAACATAACACAGAGTAGTTTCTGAGAAAGCTTCTTTCCAGTTTTGAACGGAAGATATTTCCTTTTTCACCATAGCCCTCTATGGGCTTCCAAATATCCCTTTCCAATTCCACAAGAACAGTCTTAGCGAAAGGCTTCTTGAAGGGAAAGATGTAACTCTGTGAGATGAATTAACAGAACACAGAGCAGTTTCTCAGAAAGCTTCTTTCCAGTTTTGAACGGAAGATATTTCCTTTTTCACCATAGCCCTCTATGGGCTTCCAAATATCCCTTTGTCAATTCCACAAGAACAGCCTTAGCGAAAGGCTTCTTGAAGGGAAAGATGTAACTCTGTGAGATGAATTAACAGAACACAGAGCAGTTTCTCACAAAGCTTCTTTAAAGTTTTGAACGGAAGATATTTCCTTTTTCACCATAGCCCTCTATGGGCTTCAAAATATCCTTTGCCAATTTCAAAAGAACAGCCTTAGCGAAAGGCTTCTTGAAGGGAATGGTGTAACTCTGTGAAATGAATTAACAGAACACAGAGCAGTTTCTCAGAAAGCTTCTTTCCAGTTTTGAACGGAAGATATTTCCTTTTTCACCGTAGCCCTCTATGGGCTTCCAAATATCCCTTTGCCAATTCCACAAGAACAGCCTTAGCGAAAGGCTTCTTGAAGGGAAAGATGTAACTCTGTGAGATGAATTAACAGAACACAGAGCAGTTTCTCAGAAAGCTTCTTTCCAGTTTTCAACGGAAGATATTTCCTATTTCACCATAGCCCTCTATGGGCTTCCAAATATCCCTTTGCCAATTCCACAAGAACAGCCTTAGCGAAAGGCTTCTTGAAGGGAAAGATGTAACTCTGTGAGATGAATTAACAGAACACAGAGCAGTTTCTCAGAAAGCTTCTTTCCAGTTTTGAACGGAAGATATTCCGTTTTTCAACACAGCCCTCTATGGGCTTCCTAATATCCCTTTGCCAATTCCACAAGAACAGCCTTAGCGAAAGGCTTCTTGAAGGGAAAGATGTAACTCTGTGAGATGAATTAACAGAACACAGAGCAGTTTCTCAGAAAGCTTCTTTCCAGTTTTCAACAGAAGATATTTCCTTTTTCACCATAGCCCTCTATGGGCTTCCAAATATCCCTTTGCCAATTCCTCAAGAACAGCCTTAGCGAAAGGCTTCTTGAGGGGAAAGATGTAACTCTGTGAGATGAATTAACAGAACACAGAGCAGTTTCTCAGAAAGCTTCTTTCCAGTTTTGAACGGAAGATATTTCCTTTTTGACCATAGCCCTCTATGGGCTTCCAAATATCCCTTTGCCAATTCCACAAGAACAGCCTTAGCGAAAGGCTTCTTGAAGGGAAAGATGTAACTCTGTGAGATGAATTAGCATAACACAGAGTAGTTTCTGAAAAAGCTTCTTTCCAGTTTTGAACGGAAGATATTTCCTTTTTCACCATAGCCCTCTAAGGGCTTCCAAATATCCCTTTGCCAATTCCACAAGAACAGCCTTAGCGAAAGGCTTCTTGAAGGGAAAGATGTAACTCTGTGAGGTGAACTAACAGAACACAGAGCAGTTTCTCAGAAAGCTTCTTTCCAGCTTTGAACGGAAGATATTTCCTTTTTCACCATAGGCCTCTATGGTCTTCCAAATATCCCTTTGCCAATTCCACAAGAACAGCCTTAGCGAAGGGCTTCTTGAAGGGAAAGATGTAACTCTGTGAGATGAATTAACAGAACACAGAGCAGTTTCTCAGAATGCTTCTTTCCAGTTTTGAACGGAAGATATTTCCTTTTTCACCATAGCCCTCTATGGGCTTCCAAATATCCCTTTGCCATTTCCACAAGAACAGCCTTAGCGAAAGGCTTCTTGAAGGGAAAGATGTAACTCTGTGAGACGAATTAACAGAACACAGAGCAGTTTCTCAGAAAGCTTCTTTCCAGTTTTGAACCGAAGATATTTCCTTTTTCAACATAGCCCTCTATGGGCTTCCAAATATCCCTTTGCCAATTCCACAAGAACAGCCTTAGCGAAAGGCTTCTTGAAGGGAAAGATGTAACTCTGTGAGATGAATTAACGGAACACAGAGTAGTTTCTCAGAAAGCTTCTTTCCAGTTTTGAACGGAAGATATTTCCTTTTTTACCATAGCCCTCTAAGGGCTTTCAAATATCCCTTTGCCAATTCCACAAGAACAGCCATAGCGAAAGGCTTCTTGAAGGGAAAGATGTAACTCTGTGAGATGAATTAACAGAACACAGAGCAGTTTCTCAGAAAGCTTCTTTCCAGTTTGGAACGGAAGATATTTCCTATTTCACCATAGCCCTCTATGGGCTTCCAAATATCCCTTTGCCAATTCCACAAGAACAGCCTTAGCGAGAGGCTTCATGAAGGGAAAGATGTAACTCTGTGAGATGAATTAACAGAACACAGAGCAGTTTCTCAGAAAGCTTCTTTCCAGTTTTCAACGGAAGATATTTCCTTTTTCACCATAGCCCTCTATGGGCTTCCAAATATCCCTTTGCCAATTCCACAAGAACAGCCTTAGCGAAAGGCTTCTTGAAGGGAACGATGTAACTCTGTGAGATGAATTAACAGAACACAGAGCAATTTCTCAGAAAGCTTCTTTCCAGTTTTGAACGGAAGATATTTCCTTTTTCCCAATAGCCCTCTATGGGCTTCCTAATATCCCTTTGCCAATTCCACAAGAACAGCCTTAGCGAAAGGCTTCTTGAAGGAAAGATGTAACTCTGTGAGATGAATTAACAGAACACAGAGCAGTTTCTCAGAAAGCTTCTTTCCAGTTTTCAACGGAAGATATTTCCTTTTTCACCATAGCCCTCTATGGGCTTCCAAATATCCCTTTGCCAATTCCTCAAGAACAGCCTTAGCGAAAGGCTTCTTGAAGGGAAAGATGTAACTCTGTGAGATGAATTAACAGAACACAGAGCAGTTTCTCAGAAAGCTTCTTTCCAGTTTTGAACGGAAGATATTTCCTTTTTTACCTTAGCCCTCTATGGGCTTCCAAATATCCCTTTGCCAATTCCACAAGAACAGCCTTAGCGAAAGGCTTCTTGAAGGGAACGATGTAACTCTGTGAGATGAATTAACAGAACACCGAGCAGTTTCTCAGAAAGCATCTTTCTAGTTTTGAACGGAAGATATTTCCTTTTTCACCATAGCCCTCTATGGGCTTCCAAATATCCCTTTGCCAATTCCACAAGAACAGCCTTAGCGAAAGGCTTCTTGAAGGGAAAGATGTAACTCTGTGAGATGAATTAACAGAACACAGAGCAGTTTCTCAGAAAGCTTCTTTCCAGTTTTCAACGGAAGATATTTCCTTTTTCACCTTAGCCCTCTATGGGCTTCCAAATATCCCTTTGCCAATTCCACAAGAACAGCCTTAGCGAAAGGCTTCTTCAAGGGAAAGATGTAACTCTCTGAGATGAATTAACAGAACACAGAGCAGTTTCTCAGAAAGCTTCTTTCCAGTTTTGAACGGAAGATATTTCCTTTTTCACCATAGCCCTCTATGGGCTTCCAAATATCCCTTTGCCAATTCCACAAGAACAGCCTTAGCGAAAGGCTTCTTGAAGGGAAAGATGTAACTCTGTGAGATGAATTAACAGAACACAGAGCAGTTTCTCAGAAAGCTTCTTTCCAGTTTTCAACGGAAGATATTTCCTTTTTCACCATAGCCCTCTATGGGCTTCCAAATATCCCTTTGCCAATTCCTCAAGAACAGCCTTAGCGAAAGGCTTCTTGAAGGGAATGATGTAACTCTGTGAGATGAATTAACAGAACACAGAGCAGTTTCTCAGAAAGCTTCTTTCCAGTTTTGAACGGAAGATAATTCCTTTTTCACCATAGCCCTCTATGGGCTTCCAAATATCCCTTTGCCAATTCCACAAGAACAGCCTTAGCGAAAGGCTTCTTGAAGGGAAAGATGTAACACTGTGAGATGAATTAACATAACACAGAGTAGTTTCTGAGAAAGCTTCTTTCCAGTTTTGAACGGAAGATATTTCCTTTTTCACCATAGCCCTCTATGGGCTTCCAAATATCCCTTTGCCAATTCCACAAGAACAGCCTTAGCGAAAGGCTTCTTGAAGGGAAAGATGTAACTCTGTGAGGTGAACTAACAGAACACAGAGCAGTTTCTCAGAAAGCTTCTTTCCAGTTTTGAACGGAAGATATTTCCTTTTTCACCATAGCCCTCTATGGGCTTCCAAATATCCCTTTACCAATTCCACAAGAACAGCCTTAGCGAAAGGCTTCTTGAAGGGAAAGATGTAACTCTGTGAGATGAATTAACAGAACACAGAGCAGTTTCTCAGAAAGTTTCTTTCCAGTTTTGAACGGAAGATATTTCCTTTTTCACCATAGCCCTCTATGGGCTTCCAAATATCCCTTTGCCAATACCACAAGAACAGCCTTAGCGAAAGGCTTCTTGAAGGAAAAGATGTAACACTGTGAGATGAATTAACAGAACACAGAGCAGTTTCTCAGAAAGTTTCTTTCCAGGTTTCAACGGAAGATATTTCCTTTTTCATCATTGCCCTCTATGGGCTTCCAAATATCCCTTTGCCAATTCCCCAAGAACAGCCTTAGCGAAAGGCTTCTTCAAGGGAAAGATGTAACTCTCTGAGATGAATTAACAGAACACAGAGCAGTTTCTCAGAAAGCTTCTTTCCAGTTTTGAACGGAAGATATTTCCTTTTTCACCATAGGCCTCTATGGGCTTCCAAATATCCCTTTCCAATTCCACAAGAACAGTCTTAGCGAAAGGCTTCTTGAAGGGAAAGATGTAACTCTGTGAGATGAATTAACAGAACACAGAGCAGTTTCTCAGAAAGCTTCTTTCCAGTTTTGAACGGAAGATATTTCCTTTTTCACCATAGCCCTCTATGGGCTTCCAAATATCCCTTTGCCAATTCCACAAGAACAGCCTTAGCGAAAGGCTTCTTGAAGAGAAAGATGTAACTCTGTGAGATGAATTAACATAACACAGAGTAGTTTCTGAGAAAGCTTCTTTCCAGTTTTGAACGGAAGATATTTCCTTTTTCACCATAGCCCTCTATGGGCTTCCAAATATCCCTTTGCCAATTCCACAAGAACAACCTTAGCGAAAGGCTTCTTCAAGGGAACGATGTAACTCTGTGAGGTGAACTAACAGAACACAGAGCAGTTTCTCAGAAAGCTTCTTTCCAGTTTTGAACGGAAGATATTTCCTATTTCACCATAGCCCTCTATGGGCTTCCAAATATCCCTTTGCCAATTCCACAAGAACAGCCTTAGCGAAAGGCTTCTTGAAGGGAAAGATGTAACTCTGTGAGATGAATTAACAGAACACAGAGCAGTTTCTCAGAAAGCTTCTTTCCAGTTTTGAACGGAAGATATTCCGTTTTTCAACACAGCCCTCTATGGGCTTCCTAATATCCCTTTGCCAATTCCACAAGAACAGCCTTAGCGAAAGGCTTCTTGAAGGGAAAGATGTAACTCTGTGAGATGAATTAACAGAACACAGAGCAGTTTCTCAGAAAGCTTCTTTCCAGTTTTCAACGGAAGATATTTCCTTTTTCACCATAGCCCTCTATGGGCTTCCAAATATCCCTTTGCCAATTCCACAAGAACAGCCTTAGCGAAAGGCTTCTTGAGGGGAAAGATGTAACTCTGTGAGATGAATTAACAGAACACAGAGCAGTTTCTCAGAAAGCTTCTTTCCAGTTTTGAACGGAAGATATTTCCTTTTTCACCATAGCCCTCTATGGGCTTCCAAATATCCCTTTGCCAATTCCACAAGAACAGCCTTAGCGAAAGGCTTCTTGAAGGGAAAGATGTAACTCTGTGAGATGAATTAACAGAACACAGAGCAGTTTCTCAGAAAGCTTCTTTCCAGTTTTGAACGGAAGATATTTCCTTTTTCACCATAGCCCTCTAAGGGCTTCCAAATATCCCTTTGCCAATTCCACAAGAACAGCCTTAGCGAAAGGCTTCTTGAAGGGAAAGATGTAACTCTGTGAGATGAATTAACAGAACACAGAGCAGTTTCTCAGAAAGCTTCTTTCCAGTTTTCAACGGAAGATATTTCCTTTTTCACCATAGCCCTCTATGGGCTTCCAAATATCCCTTTGCCAATTCCTCAAGAACAGCCTTAGCGAAAGGCTTCTTGAGGGGAAAGATGTAACTCTGTGAGATGAATTAACAGAACACAGAGCAGTTTCTCAGAAAGCTTCTTTCCAGTTTTGAACGGAAGATATTTCCTTTTTGACCATAGCCCTCTATGGGCTTCCAAATATCCCTTTGCCAATTCCACAAGAACAGCCTTAGCGAAAGGCTTCTTGAAGGGAAAGATGTAACTCTGTGAGATGAATTAGCATAACACAGAGTAGTTTCTGAGAAAGCTTCTTTCCAGTTTTGAACGGAAGATATTTCCTTTTTCACCATAGCCCTCTAAGGGCTTCCAAATATCCCTTTGCCAATTCCACAAGAACAGCCTTAGCGAAAGGCTTCTTGAAGGGAAAGATGTAACTCTGTGAGGTGAACTAACAGAACACAGAGCAGTTTCTCAGAAAGCTTCTTTCCAGTTTTGAACGGAAGATATTTCCTTTTTCACCATAGGCCTCTATGGGCTTCAAAATATCCCTTTGCCAATTCCACAAGAACAGCCTTAGCGAAAGGCTTCTTGAAGGGAAAGATGTAACTCTGTGAGATGAATTAACAGAACACAGAGCAGTTTCACAGAATGCTTCTTTCCAGTTTTGAACGGAAGATATTTCCTTTTTCACCATAGCCCTCTATGGGCTTCCAAATATCCCTTTGCCAATTCCACAAGAAAAGCCTTAGCGAAAGGCTTCTTGAAGGGAAAGATGTAACTCTGTGAGATGAATTAACAGAACACAGAGCAGTTTCTCAGAAAGCTTCTTTCCAGTTTTGAACGGAATATATTTCCTTTTTCAACATAGCCCTCTATGGGCTTCCAAATATCCCTTTGCCAATTCCAAAAGAACAGCCTTAGCGAAAGGCTTCTTGAAGGGTAAGATGTAACTCTGTGAGATGAATTAACAGAACACAGAGTAGTTTCTCAGAAAGCTTCTTTCCAGTTTTGAACGTAAGATATTTCCATTTTCACCATAGCCCTCTAAGGGCTTCCAAATATCCCTTTGCCAATTCCACAAGAACAGCCTTAGCGAAAGGCTTCTTCAAGGGAAAGATGTAACTCTCTGAGATGAATTAACAGAACACAGAGCAGTTTCTCAGAAAGCTTCTTTCCAGTTTTCAACGGAAGATATTTCCTTTTTCACCATAGCCCTCTATGGGCTTCCAAATATCCCTTTGCTAATTCCTGAAGAACAGCCTTAGCGAAAGGCTTCTTGAAGGGAAAGATGTAACTCTGTGAGATGAATTAACAGAACACAGAGCAGTTTCTCAGAAAGCTTCTTTCCAGTTTTGAACGGAAGATATTTCCTTTTTCACCATAGCCCTCTATGGGCTTCCAAATATCCCTTTGCCAATTCCACAAGAACAGCCTTAGCGAAAGGCTTCTTGAAGGGAAAGATGTAACTCTGTGAGATGAATTAACATAACACAGAGTAGTTTCTGAGAAAGCTTTTTTCCAGTTTTGAACGGAAGATATTTCCTTTTTCACCATAGCCCTCTATGGGCTTCCAAATATCCCTTTGCAATTCCACAAGAACAGCCTTAGCGAAAGGCTTCTTGAAGGGAATGATGTAACTCTGTGAGGTGAATTAACAGAACACAGAGCAGTTTCTCAGAAAGCTTCTTTCCAGTTTTGAACGGAAGATATTTCCTTTTTCACCATAGCCCTCTATGGGCTTCCAAATATCCCTTTGCCAATTCCTCAAGAACAGCCTTATCGAAAGGCTTCTTGAAGGGAAAGATGTAACTCTGTGAGATGAATTAACAGAACACAGAGCAGTTTCTGAGAAAGCTTCTTTCCAGTTTTGAATGGAAGATATTTCCTTTTTCAACATAGCCCTCTATGGGCTTCCAAATATCCCTTTGCCAATTCCACAAGAACAGCCTTAGCGAAAGGCTTCTTGAAGGGAAAGATGTAACTCTGTGAGATGAATTAACATAACACAGAGTAGTTTCTGAGATAGCTTCTTTCCAGTTTTGAACGGAAGATACTTCCTTTTTCACCATAGCCCTCAATGGGCTTCCAAATATCCCTTTGCCAATTCCACAAGAACAGCCTTAGCGAAAGGCTTCTAGAAGGGAAAGATGTAACTCTGTGAGGTGAACTAACAGAACACAGAGCAGTTTCTCAGAAAGCTTCTTTCCAGTTTTGAACGGAAGATATTTCCTTTTTCACCATAGCCCTCTATGGGCTTCCAAATATCCCTTTGCCAATTCCACAAGAACAGCCTTAGCGAAAGGCTTCTTGAAGGGAAAGATGTAACTCTGTGAGATGAATTAGCATAACACAGAGTAGTTTCTGAGAAAGCTTCTTTCCAGTTTTGAACGGAAGATATTTCCTTTTTCACCATAGCCCTCTAAGGGCTTCCAAATATCCCTTTGCCAATTCCACAAGAACAGCCTTAGCGAAAGGCTTCTTGAAGGGAAAGATGTAACTCTGTGAGGTGAACTAACAGAACACAGAGCAGTTTCTCAGAAAGCTTCTTTCCAGTTTTGAACGGAAGATATTTCCTTTTTCACCATAGGCCTCTATGGGCTTCCAAATATCCCTTTGCCAATTCCACAAGAACAGCCTTAGCGAAAGGCTTCTTGAAGGGAAAGATGTAACTCTGTGAGATGAATTAACAGAACACAGAGCAGTTTCACAGAATGCTTCTTTCCAGTTTTGAACGGAAGATATTTCCTTTTTCACCATAGCCCTCTATGGGCTTCCAAATATCCCTTTGCCAATTCCACAAGAAAAGCCTTAGCGAAAGGCTTCTTGAAGGGAAAGATGTAACTCTGTGAGATGAATTAACAGAACACAGAGCAGTTTCTCAGAAAGCTTCTTTCCAGTTTTGAACGGAATATATTTCCTTTTTCAACATAGCCCTCTATGGGCTTCCAAATATCCCTTTGCCAATTCCACATGAACAGCCTTAGCGAAAGGCTTCTTGAAGGGTAAGATGTAACTCTGTGAGATGAATTAACAGAACACAGAGTAGTTTCTCAGAAAGCTTCTTTCCAGTTTTGAACGTAAGATATTTCCATTTTCACCATAGCCCTCTAAGGGCTTCCAAATATCCCTTTGCCAATTCCACAAGAACAGCCTTAGCGAAAGGCTTCTTGAAGGGAGAGATGTAACTCTGTGAGATGAATTAACAGAACACAGAGCAGTTTCTCAGAAAGCTTCTTTCCTGTTTTGAACGGAAGATATTTCCTTTTTCACCATAGCCCTCAATGGGCTTCCAAATATCCCTTTGCCAATTCCACAAGAAGAGCCTTATCGAAAGGCTTCTTGAGGGGAAAGATGTAACTCTGTGAGGTGAATTAACATAACACAGAGTAGTTTCTGAGAAAGCTTCTTTCCAGTTTTGAACGGAAGATATTTCCTTTTTCACCATAGCCCCCTATGGGCTTCCAAATATCCCTTTGCCAATTCCACAAGAACAACCTTAGCGAAAGGCATCTTGAAGGGAAAGATGTAACTCTGTGAGATGAATTAACAGAACACAGAGTAGTTTCTCAGAAAGCTTCTTTCCAGTATTGAACGGAAGATATTTCCTTTTTCACCATAGCCCTCTATGGGCTTCCAAATATCCCTTTGCCAATTATACAAGAACAGCCTTAGCGAAAGGCTTCTTGAAGGGAAAGATGTAACTCTGTCAGACGAATTAACAGAACACAGAGCAGTTTCTCAGAAAGCTTCTTTCCAGTTTTGAACGGAAGATATTTCCTTTTTCAACATAGCCCTCTATGGGCTTCCAAATATCCCTTTGCCAATTCCTCAAGAACAGCCTTAGCGAAAGGCTTCTTGAAGGGAAAGATGTAACTCTGTGAGATGAATTAACAGAACACCGAGCAGTTTCTCAGAAAGCTTCTTTCTAGTTTTGAACGGAAGATATTTCCTTTTTCACCATAGCCCTCTATGGGCTTCCAAATATCCCTTTGCCAATTCCACAAGAACAGCCTTAGCGAAAGGCTTCTTGAAGGGAAAGATGTAACTCTGTGAGATGAATTAACAGAACACAGAGCAGTTTCTCAGAAAGCTTCTCTCCAGTTTTCAACGGAAGATATTTCCTTTTTCACCATAGCCCTCTATGGGCTTCCAAATATCCCTTTGCCAATTCCACAAGAACAGCCTTAGCGAAAGGCTTCTTGAAGGGAAAGATGTAACTCTGTGAGATGAATTAACAGAACACAGAGCAGTTTCTCAGAAAGCTTCTTTAAAGTTTTGAACGGAAGATATTTCCTTTTTCACCATAGCCCTCTATGGGCTTCAAAATATCCTTTGCCAATTTCAAAAGAACAGCCTTAGCGAAAGGCTTCTTGAAGGGAATGATGTAACTCTGTGAGATGAATTAACAGAACACAGAGCAGTTTCTCAGAAAGCTTCTTTCCAGTTTTGAACGGAAGATATTTCCTTTTTCACCGTAGCCCTCTATGGGCTTCCAAATATCCCTTTGCCAATTCCACAAGAACAGCCTTAGCGAAAGGCTTCTTGAAGGGAAAGATGTAACTCTGTGAGATGAATTAACAGAACACAGAGCAGTTTCTCAGAAAGCTTCTTTCCAGTTTTAAACGGAAGATATTTCATTTTTCACCTTAGCCCTCTATGGGCTTCCAAATATCCCTTTGCCAATTCCACAAGAACAGCCTTAGCGAAAGGCTTCTTGAAGGGAAAGATGTAACTCTGTTAGATGAATTAACAGAACACAGAGCAGTTTCTCAGAAAGCTTCTTTCCAGTTTTGAACGGAAGATATTTCCTTTTTCACCATAGCCCTCTAAGGGCTTCCAAATATCCCTTTGCCAATTAAACAAGAACAGCCTTAGCGAAAGGCTTCTTGAAGGGAAAGATGTAACTCTGTGAGATGAATTAACAGAACACAGAGCAGTTTCTAAGAAAGCTTCTTTCCAGTTTTCAACGGAAGATATTTCCTTTTTCACCATAGCCCTCTATGGGCTTCCAAATATCCCTTTGCTAATTCCTCAAGAACAGCCTTAGCGAAAGGCTTCCTGAAGGGAAAGATGTAACTCTGTGAGATGAATTAACAGAACACAGAGCAGTTTCTCAGAAAGCTTCTTTCCAGTTTTGAACGGAAGATATTTCCTTTTTCACCATAGCCCTCTATGGGCTTCCAAATATCCCTTTGCCAATTCCACAAGAACAGCCTTAGCGAAAGGCTTCTTGAAGGGAATGCTGTAACTCTGTGAGATGAATTAACAGAACACAGAGCAGTTTCTCAGAAAGCTTCTTTCCAGTTTTGAACGGAAGATATTTCCTTTTTCACCATAGCCCTCTATGGGCTTCCAAATATCCCTTTGCCAATTCCACAAGAACAGCCTTAGCGAAAGGCTTCTTGAAGGGAAAGATGTAACTCTGTGAGATGAATTAACAGAACACAGAGCAGTTTCTCAGAAAGCTTCTTTCCAGTTTTCAACGGAAGATATTTCCTTTTTCACCATAGCCCTCTATGGGCTTCCAAATATCCCTTTGCCAATTCCTCAAGAACAGCCTTAGCGAAAGGCTTCTTGAAGGGAAAGATGTAACTCTGTGAGATGAATTAACAGAACACAGAGCACTTTCTCAGAAAGGTTCTTTCCAGTTTTGAACGGAAGATATTTCCTTTTTCACCATAGCCCTCTATGGGCTTCCAAATATCCCTTTGCCAATTCCACAACAACAGCCTTAGCGAAAGGCTTCTTGAAGGGAAAGATGTAACTCTGTGAGATGAATTAACATAACACAGAGTAGTTTCTGAGAAAGCTTCTTTCAAGTTTTGAACGGAAGATATTTCCTTTTTCACCATAGCCCTCTATGGGCTTCCAAATATCCCTTTGCCAATTCCACAACAACAGCCTTAGCGAAAGGCTTCTTGAAGGGAAAGATGTAACTCTGTGAGGTGAACTAACAGAACACAGAGCAGTTTCTCAGAAAGCTTCTTTCCAGTTTTGAACGGAAGATATTTCCTTTTTCACCATAGGCCTCTATGGGCTTCCAAATATCCCTTTGCCAATTCCACAAGAACAGCCTTAGCGAAAGGCTTCTTGAAGGGAAAGATGTAACTCTGTGAGATGAATTAACATAACACAGAGTAGTTTCTGAGAAAGCTTCTTTCCAGTTTTGAACGGAAGATACTTCCTTTTTCACCATAGCCCTCTATGGGCTTCCAAATATCCCTTTGCCAATTCCACAAGAACAGCCTTAGCGAAAGGCTTCTTGAAGGGAAAGATGTAACTCTGTGAGGTGAACTAACAGAACACAGAGCAGTTTCTCAGAAAGCTTCTTTCCAGTTTTGAACGGAAGATATTTCCTTTTTCACCATAGGCCTCTATGGGCTTCCAAATATCCCTTTGCCAATTCCACAAGAACAGCCTTAGCGAAAGGCTTCTTGAAGGGAAAGATGTTACTCTGTGAGATGAATTAACAGAACACAGAGCAGTTTCTCAGAAAGCTTCTCTCCAGTTTTGAACGGAAGATATTTCCTTTTTCACCATAGCCCTCTATAGGCTTCCAAATATCCCTTTGCCAATACCACAAGAACACCCTTAGCGAAAGGCTTCTTGAAGGGAAAGATGTAACTCTGTGAGATGAATTAACAGAACACAGAGCAGTTTCTCAGAAAGTTTCTTTCCAGTTTTGAACGGAAGATATTTCCTTTTTCACCATAGCCTTCTATGGGCTTCCAAATATCCCTTTGCCAATTCCACAAGAACAGCCTTAGCGAAAGGCTTCTTGAAGGAAAAGATGTAACACTGTGAGATGAATTAACATAACACAGAGCAGTTTCTCAGAAAGTTTCTTTCCAGGTTTCAACGGAAGATATTTCCTTTTTCATCATTGCCCTCTATGGGCTTCCAAATATCCCTTTGCCAATTCCACAAGAACAGCCTTAGCGAAAGGCTTCTTGAAGGAAAAGATGTAACTCTGTGAGATGAATTAACAGAACACAGAGCAGTTTCTCAGAATGCTTCTTTCCAGTTTTGAACGGAAGATATTTCCTTTTTCACCATAGCCCTCTATGGGCTTCCAAATATCCCTTTGCCAATTCCACAAGAACAGCCTTAACGAAAGGCTTCTTGAAGGAAACGATGTAACTCTGTGAAATGAATTAACAGAACACAGAGGAGTTTCTCAGAAAGCTTCTTTCCAGGTTTGAACGGAAGATATTTCCTTTTTCACCATAGCCCTCTAAGGGCTTCCAAATATCCCTTTGCCAATTCCACAAGAACAGCCTTAGCGAAAGGCTTCCTGAAGGGAAAGATGTAACTCTGTAAGATGAATTAACAGAACACAGAGCAGTTTCTCAGAAAGCTTCTTTCCAGTTTTGAACGGAAGATATATCGTTTTTCAACAT
The DNA here is from genome assembly GCF_047675955.1 of Chlorocebus sabaeus. Taxonomy (NCBI): domain Eukaryota; kingdom Metazoa; phylum Chordata; class Mammalia; order Primates; family Cercopithecidae; genus Chlorocebus; species Chlorocebus sabaeus. The sequence continues at coordinate 619,531 of NW_027327870.1, read as the reverse complement.
AGCCCTCTATGGGCTTCCAAATATCCCTTTGCCAATTCCACAACAACAGCCTTAGCGAAAGGCTTCTTGAAGGGAAAGATGTAACTCTGTGAGATGAATTAACAGACCACAGAGCAATTTCTCAGAAAGCTTCTTTCCAGTTTTCAACGGAAGATATTTCCTTTTTCACCATAGCCCTCTATGGGCTTCCAAATATCCCTTTGCAAATTCCTCAAGAACAGCCTTAGCGAAAGGCTTCTTGAAAGGAAAGATGTAACTCTGTGAGATGAATTAACAGAACACAGAGCAGTTTCTCAGAAAGCTACTTTCCAGTTTTGAACGGAAGATATTTCCTTTTTCACCATAGCCCTCTATGGGCTTCCAAATATCCCTTTGCCAATTCCACAAGAACAGCCTTAGCGAAAGGCTTCTTGAAGGGAAAGATGTAACTCTGTGAGATGAATTAACAGAACACAGAGCAGTTTCTCAGAACGCTTCCTTCCAGTTTTGAACGGAAGATATATCCTTTTTCACCATAGCCCTCTATGGGCTTCCAAATATCCCTTTGCCAATTCCACAAGAACAACCTTAGCGAAAATCTTCTTGAAGGGAAAGATGTAACTCTGTGAGATGAATTAACAGAACACAGAGCAGTTTCTCAGAAAGCTTCTTTCCAGTTTTGAACGGAAGATATTTCCTTTTTCACCGTAGCCCTCTATGGGCTTCCAAATATCCCTTTGCCAATTCCTCAAGAAAAGACTTAGCGAAAGGCTTCTTGAAGAGAAAGATGTAACTCTGTGAGATGAATTAACAGAACACAGAGCAGTTTATCAGAAAGCTTCTTTCCAGTTTTGAACGGAAGATATTTCCTTTTTCACCATAGCCCTCTATGGGCTTAAAAATGTCCCTTTGCCCATTCCACAAGAACAGCCTTAGCGAAAGGTTTCTTGAAGGGAAACATGTAACTCTGTGAGATGAATTAACAGAACACAGAGCAGTTTCTCAGAATGCTTCTTTCCAGTTTTGAACGGAAGATATTTCCTTTTTCACCATAGCCCTCTATGGGCTTCCAAATATCCCTTTGCCAATTCCACAAGAACAGCCTTAGCGAAAGGCTTCTTGAAGGGAACGATGTAACTCTGTGAAATGAATTAACAGAACACAGAGGAGTTTCTCAGAAAGCATCTTTCCAGGGTTGAACGGAAGATATTTCCTTTTTCACCATAGCCCTCTAAGGGCTTCCAAATATCCCTTTGCCAATTCCACAAGAACAGCCTTAGCGAAAGGCTTCTTGAAGGGAAAGATGTAACTCTGTGAGATGAATTAACAGAACACAGAGGAGTTTCTCAGAATGCTTCTTTCCAGTTTTGAACGGAAGATATTTCCTTTTTCACCATAGCCCTCTATGGGCTTCCAAATATCCCTTTGCCAATTCCACAAGAAGAGCCTTAGCGAAAGGCTTCTTGAAGGGAAAGATGTAACTCTGTGAGATGAATTAACAGAACACAGAGCAGTTTCTCAGAAAGCTTCTTTCCAGTTTTGAACGGAAGATATTTCCTTTTTCACCATAGCCCTCTATGGGCTTCCAAATATCCCTTTGCCATTTCCACAAGAACAGCCTTAGCGAAAGGCTTCCTGAAGGGAAAGATGTAACTCTGTGAGATGAATTAACAGAACACTGAGCAGTTTCTCAGAAAGCTTCTTTCCAGTTTTGAACGGAAGATATTTCGTTTTTCAACATAGCCCTCTATGGGCTTCCCAATATCCCTTTGCCAATTACAGAAGAACAGCCTTAGCGAAAGGCTTCTTGAAGGGAAAGATGTAACTCTGTGAGGTGAATTAACAGAACACAGAGCACTTTCTCAGAAATCTTCTTTCCAGTTTTGAACGGAAGATATTTCCTTTTTCACCATAGCCCTCTATGGGCTTCCAAATATCCCTTTGCCAATTCCACAAGAACAGCCTTAGCGAAAGGTTTCTTGAAGGGAAAGATGTAACTCTGTGAGATGAATTAACAGAACACAGAGCACTTTCTCAGAAAGCTTCTTTCCAGTTTTGAACGGAAGATATTTCCTTTTTCACCATAGCCCTCTAAGGCCTTCCAAATATCCCTTTGCAATTCCACAAGAACAGCCTTAGCGAAAGGCTTCTTGAAGGGAAAGATGTAACTCTGTGAGATGAATTAACAGAACACAGAGCAGTTTCTCAGAACGCTTCCTTCCAGTTTTGAACGGAAGATATATCCTTTTTCACCCTAGCCCTCTATGGGCTTCCAAATATCCCTTTGCCAATTACACAAGAACAACCTTAGCGAAAATCTTCTTGAAGGGAAAGATGTAACTCTGTGAGATGAATTAACAGAACACAGAACAGTTTCTCAGAAAGCTTCTTTCCAGTTTTGAACGGAAGATATTTCCTTTTTCACCGTAGCCCTCTATGGGCTTCCAAATATCCCTTTGCCAATTCCTCAAGAACAGACTTAGCGAAAGTCTTCTTGAAGGGAAAGATGTAACTCTGTGAGATGAATTAACAGAACACAGAGCAGTTTCTCAGAAAGCTTCTTTCCAGTTTTGAACGGAAGATATTTCCTTTTTCACCATAGCCCTCTATGGGCTTAAAAATATCCCTTTGCCCATTCCACAAGAACAGCCTTAGCGAAAGGCTTCTTGAAGGGAAAGATGTAACTCTGTGAGATGAATTAACAGAACACAGAGCAGTTTCTCAGAATGCTTCTTTCCAGTTTTGAACGGAAGATATTTCCTTTTTCACCATAGCCCTCTATGGGCTTCCAAATATCCCTTTGCCAATTCCACAAGAACAGCCTTAGCGAAAGGCTTCTTGAAGGGAACGATGTAACTCTGTGAAATGAATTAACAGAACACAGAGGAGTTTCTCAGAAAGCATCTTTCCAGGGTTGAACGGAAGATATTTCCTTTTTCCCCATAGCCCTCTAAGGGCTTCCAAATATCCCTTTGCCAATTCCACAAGAACTGCCTTAGCGAAAGGCTTCTTGAAGGGAAAGATGTAACTCTGTGAGATGAATTAACAGAACACAGAGGAGTTTCTCAGAATGCTTCTTTCCAGTTTTGAACGGAAGATATTTCCTTTTTCACCATAGCCCTCTATGGGCTTCCAAATATCCCTTTGCCAATTCCACAAGAAGAGCCTTAGCGAAAGGCTTCTTGAAGGGAAAGATGTAACTCTGTGAGATGAATTAACAGAACACAGAGCAGTTTCTCAGAAAGCTTCTTTCCAGTTTTGAACGGAAGATATTTCCTTTTTCACCATAGCCCTCTATGGGCTTCCAAATATCCCTTTGCCAATTCCACAAGAACAGCCTTAGCGAAAGGCTTCCTGAAGGGAAAGATGTAACTCTGTGAGATGAATTAACAGAACACAGAGCAGTTTCTCAGAAAGCTTCTTTCCAGTTTTGAACGGAAGATATTTCGTTTTTCAACATAGCCCTCTATGGGCTTCCCAATATCCCTTTGCCAATTACACAAGAACAGCCTTAGCGAAAGGCTTCTTGAAGGGAAAGATGTAACTCTGTGAGGTGAATTAACAGAACACAGAGCACTTTCTCAGAAATCTTCTTTCCAGTTTTCAACGGAAGATATTTCCTTTTTCACCATAGCCCTCTATGGGCTTCCAAATATCCCTTTGCCAATTCCACAAGAACAGCCTTAGCGAAAGGCTTCTTGAAGGGAAAGATGTAACTCTGTGAGATGAATTAACAGAACACAGAGCACTTTCTCAGAAAGCTTCTTTCCAGTTTTGAACGGAAGATATTTCCTTTTTCACCATAGCCCTCTAAGGGCTTCCAAATATCCCTTTGCAATTCCACAAGAACAGCCTTAGCGAAAGGCTTCTTGAAGGGAAAGATGTAACTCTGTGAGATGAATTCACAGAACACAGAGCAGTTTCTCAGAAAGCTTCTTTCCAGTTTTGAACGGAAGATATTTCTTTTTTCACCATAGCCCTCTATGGGCTTCCAAATATCCCTTTGCCAATTCCACAAGAACAGCCTTAGCGAAAGGCTTCTTGAAGGGAAAGATGTAACTCTGTGAGATGAATTAACATAACACAGAGTAGTTTCTGAGAAAGCTTCTTTCCAGTTTTGAACGGAAGATATTTCCTTTTTCACCATAGCCCTCTATGGGCTTCCAAATATCCCTTTGCCAATTCCACAAGAACAGCCTTAGCGAAAGGCTTCTTGAAGGAAAAGATGTAACACTGTGAGATGAATTAACAGAACACAGAGCAGTTTCTCAGAAAGTTTCTTTCCAGGTTTCAACGGAAGGTATTTCCTTTTTCATCATTGCCCTCTATGGGCTTCCAAATATCCCTTTGCCAATTCCACAAGAATAGCCTTAGCGAAAGGCTTCTTGAAGGGAAAGATGTAACTCTGTGAGATGAATTAACAGAACACAGAGCAATTTCTCAGAATGCTTCTTTCCAGTTTTGAACGGAAGATATTTCCTTTTTCACCATAACCCTCTATGGGCTTCCAAATATCCCTTTGCCAATTCCACAAGAACAGACTTAGCGAAAGGCTTCTTGAAGGGAACGATGTAACTCTGTGAAATGAATTAACAGAACACAGAGGAGTTTCTCAGAAAGCATCTTTCCAGGTTTGAACGGAAGATATTTCCTTTTTCACCATAGCCCTCTAAGGGATTCCAAATATCCCTTTGCCAACTCCACAAGAACAGCCTTAGCGAAAGGCTTCTTGAAGGGAAAGATGTAACTCTGTGAGATGAATTAACAGAACACAGAGCAGTTTCTCAGAATGCTTCTTTCCAGTTTTGAACGGAAGATATTTCCTTTTTCACCATAGCCCTCTATAGGCTTCCAAATATCCCTTTGCCAATTCCACAAGAACAGCCTTAGCGAAAGGCTTCTTCAAGGGAAAGATGTAACTCTCTGAGATGAATTAACAGAACACAGAGCAGTTTCTCAGAAAGCTTCTTTCCAGTTTTGAACGGAAGGTATTTCCTTTTTCACCATAGCCCTCTATGGGCTTCCAAATATCCCTTTCCAATTCCACAAGAACAGCCTTAGCGAAAGGCTTCTTGAAGGGAGAGATGTAACTCTGTGAGATGAATTAACAGAACACAGAGCAGTTTCTCAGAAAGCTTCTTTCCAGTTTTGAACGGAAGATATTTCCTTTTTCACCGTAGCCCTCTATGGGCTTCCAAATATCCCTTTGCCAATTCCTCAAGAAAAGACTTAGCGAAAGGCTTCTTGAAGGGAAAGATGTAACTCTGTGAGATGAATTAACAGAACACAGAGCAGTTTATCAGAAAGCTTCTTTCCAGTTTTGAACGGAAGATATTTCCTTTTTCACCATAGCCCTCTATGGGCTTAAAAATGTCCCTTTGCCCATTCCACAAGAACAGCCTTAGCGAAAGGTTTCTTGAAGGGAAACATGTAACTCTGTGAGATGAATTAACAGAACACAGAGCAGTTTCTCAGAATGCTTCTTTCCAGTTTTGAACGGAAGATATTTCCTTTTTCACCATAGCCCTCTATGGGCTTCCAAATATCCCTTTGCCAATTCCACAAGAACAGCCTTAGCGAAAGGCTTCTTGAAGGGAACGATGTAACTCTGTGAAATGAATTAACAGAACACAGAGGAGTTTCTCAGAAAGCATCTTTCCAGGGTTGAACGGAAGATATTTCCTTTTTCACCATAGCCCTCTAAGGGCTTCCAAATATCCCTTTGCCAATTCCACAAGAACAGCCTTAGCGAAAGGCTTCTTGAAGGGAAAGATGTAACTCTGTGAGATGAATTAACAGAACACAGAGGAGTTTCTCAGAATGCTTCTTTCCAGTTTTGAACGGAAGATATTTCCTTTTTCACCATAGCCCTCTATGGGCTTCCAAATATCCCTTTGCCAATTCCACAAGAAGAGCCTTAGCGAAAGGCTTCTTGAAGGGAAAGATGTAACTCTGTGAGATGAATTAACAGAACACAGAGCAGTTTCTCAGAAAGCTTCTTTCCAGTTTTGAACGGAAGATATTTCCTTTTTCACCATAGCCCTCTATGGGCTTCCAAATATCCCTTTGCCAATTCCACAAGAACAGCCTTAGCGAAAGGCTTCCTGAAGGGAAAGATGTAACTCTGTGAGATGAATTAACAGAACACAGAGCAGTTTCTCAGAAAGCTTCTTTCCAGTTTTGAACGGAAGATATTTCGTTTTTCAACATAGCCCTCTATGGGCTTCCCAATATCCCTTTGCCAATTACAGAAGAACAGCCTTAGCGAAAGGCTTCTTGAAGGGAAAGATGTAACTCTGTGAGGTGAATTAACAGAACACAGAGCACTTTCTCAGAAATCTTCTTTCCAGTTTTGAACGGAAGATATTTCCTTTTTCACCATAGCCCTCTATGGGCTTCCAAATATCCCTTTGCCAATTCCACAAGAACAGCCTTAGCGAAAGGTTTCTTGAAGGGAAAGATGTAACTCTGTGAGATGAATTAACAGAACACAGAGCACTTTCTCAGAAAGCTTCTTTCCAGTTTTGAACGGAAGATATTTCCTTTTTCACCATAGCCCTCTAAGGGCTTCCAAATATCCCTTTGCAATTCCACAAGAACAGCCTTAGCGAAAGGCTTCTTGAAGGGAAAGATGTAACTCTGTGAGATGAATTAACAGAACACAGAGCAGTTTCTCAGAACGCTTCCTTCCAGTTTTGAACGGAAGATATATCCTTTTTCACCCTAGCCCTCTATGGGCTTCCAAATATCCCTTTGCCAATTCCACAAGAACAACCTTAGCGAAAATCTTCTTGAAGGGAAAGATGTAACTCTGTGAGATGAATTAACAGAACACAGAACAGTTTCTCAGAAAGCTTCTTTCCAGTTTTGAACGGAAGATATTTCCTTTTTCACCGTAGCCCTCTATGGGCTTCCAAATATCCCTTTGCCAATTCCTCAAGAACAGACTTAGCGAAAGGCTTCTTGAAGGGAAAGATGTAACTCTGTGAGATGAATTAACAGAACACAGAGCAGTTTCTCAGAAAGCTTCTTTCCAGTTTTGAACGGAAGATATTTCCTTTTTCACCATAGCCCTCTATGGGCTTAAAAATATCCCTTTGCCCATTCCACAAGAACAGCCTTAGCGAAAGGCTTCTTGAAGGGAAAGATGTAACTCTGTGAGATGAATTAACAGAACACAGAGCAGTTTCTCAGAATGCTTCTTTCCAGTTTTGAACGGAAGATATTTCCTTTTTCACCATAGCCCTCTATGGGCTTCCAAATATCCCTTTGCCAATTCCACAAGAACAGCCTTAGCGAAAGGCTTCTTGAAGGGAACGATGTAACTCTGTGAAATGAATTAACAGAACACAGAGGAGTTTCTCAGAAAGCATCTTTCCAGGGTTGAACGGAAGATATTTCCTTTTTCCCCATAGCCCTCTAAGGGCTTCCAAATATCCCTTTGCCAATTCCACAAGAACTGCCTTAGCGAAAGGCTTCTTGAAGGGAAAGATGTAACTCTGTGAGATGAATTAACAGAACACAGAGGAGTTTCTCAGAATGCTTCTTTCCAGTTTTGAACGGAAGATATTTCCTTTTTCACCATAGCCCTCTATGGGCTTCCAAATATCCCTTTGCCAATTCCACAAGAAGAGCCTTAGCGAAAGGCTTCTTGAAGGGAAAGATGTAACTCTGTGAGATGAATTAACAGAACACAGAGCAGTTTCTCAGAAAGCTTCTTTCCAGTTTTGAACGGAAGATATTTCCTTTTTCACCATAGCCCTCTATGGGCTTCCAAATATCCCTTTGCCAATTCCACAAGAACAGCCTTAGCGAAAGGCTTCCTGAAGGGAAAGATGTAACTCTGTGAGATGAATTAACAGAACACAGAGCAGTTTCTCAGAAAGCTTCTTTCCAGTTTTGAACGGAAGATATTTCGTTTTTCAACATAGCCCTCTATGGGCTTCCCAATATCCCTTTGCCAATTACACAAGAACAGCCTTAGCGAAAGGCTTCTTGAAGGGAAAGATGTAACTCTGTGAGGTGAATTAACAGAACACAGAGCACTTTCTCAGAAATCTTCTTTCCAGTTTTCAACGGAAGATATTTCCTTTTTCACCATAGCCCTCTATGGGCTTCCAAATATCCCTTTGCCAATTCCACAAGAACAGCCTTAGCGAAAGGCTTCTTGAAGGGAAAGATGTAACTCTGTGAGATGAATTAACAGAACACAGAGCACTTTCTCAGAAAGCTTCTTTCCAGTTTTGAACGGAAGATATTTCCTTTTTCACCATAGCCCTCTAAGGGCTTCCAAATATCCCTTTGCAATTCCACAAGAACAGCCTTAGCGAAAGGCTTCTTGAAGGGAAAGATGTAACTCTGTGAGATGAATTCACAGAACACAGAGCAGTTTCTCAGAAAGCTTCTTTCCAGTTTTGAACGGAAGATATTTCCTTTTTCACCATAGCCCTCTATGGGCTTCCAAATATCCCTTTGCCAATTCCACAAGAACAGCCTTAGCGAAAGGCTTCTTGAAGGGAAAGATGTAACTCTGTGAGATGAATTAACATAACACAGAGTAGTTTCTGAGAAAGCTTCTTTCCAGTTTTGAACGGAAGATATTTCCTTTTTCAACATAGCCCTCTATGGGCTTCCAAATATCCCTTTGCCAATTCCACAAGAACAGCCTTAGCGAAAGGCTTCTTGAAGGAAAAGATGTAACACTGTGAGATGAATTAACAGAACACAGAGCAGTTTCTCAGAAAGTTTCTTTCCAGGTTTCAACGGAAGGTATTTCCTTTTTCATCATTGCCCTCTATGGGCTTCCAAATATCCCTTTGCCAATTCCACAAGAATAGCCTTAGCGAAAGGCTTCTTGAAGGGAAAGATGTAACTCTGTGAGATGAATTAACAGAACACAGAGCAATTTCTCAGAATGCTTCTTTCCAGTTTTGAACGGAAGATATTTCCTTTTTCACCATAACCCTCTATGGGCTTCCAAATATCCCTTTGCCAATTCCACAAGAACAGACTTAGCGAAAGGCTTCTTGAAGGGAACGATGTAACTCTGTGAAATGAATTAACAGAACACAGAGGAGTTTCTCAGAAAGCATCTTTCCAGGTTTGAACGGAAGATATTTCCTTTTTCACCATAGCCCTCTAAGGGATTCCAAATATCCCTTTGCCAACTCCACAAGAACAGCCTTAGCGAAAGGCTTCTTGAAGGGAAAGATGTAACTCTGTGAGATGAATTAACAGAACACAGAGCAGTTTCTCAGAATGCTTCTTTCCAGTTTTGAACGGAAGATATTTCCTTTTTCACCATAGCCCTCTATGGGCTTCCAAATATCCCTTTGCCAATTCCACAAGAACAGCCTTAGCGAAAGGCTTCTTCAAGGGAAAGATGTAACTCTCTGAGATGAATTAACAGAACACAGAGCAGTTTCTCAGAAAGCTTCTTTCCAGTTTTGAACGGAAGGTATTTCCTTTTTCACCATAGCCCTCTATGGGCTTCCAAATATCCCTTTCCAATTCCACAAGAACAGCCTTAGCGAAAGGCTTCTTGAAGGGAGAGATGTAACTCTGTGAGATGAATTAACAGAACACAGAGCAGTTTCTCAGAAAGCTTCTTTCCTGTTTTGAACGGAAGATATTTCCTTTTTCACCATAGCCCTCAATGGGCTTCCAAATATCCCTTTGCCAATTCCACAAGAAGAGCCTTAGCGAAAGGCTTCTTGAGGGGAAAGATGTAACTCTGTGAGGTGAATTAACATAACACAGAGTAGTTTCTGAGAAAGCTTCTTTCCAGTTTTGAACGGAAGATATTTCCTTTTTCACCATAGCCCTCTATGGGCTTCCAAATATCCCTTTGCCAATTCCTCAAGAACAACCTTAGCGAAAGGCATCTTGAAGGGAAAGATGTAACTCTGTGAGGTGAATTAACAGAACACAGAGCAGTTTCTCAGAAAGCTTCTTTCCAGTATTGAACGGAAGATATTTCCTTTTTCACCATAGCCCTCTATGGGCTTCCAAATATCCCTTTGCCAATTCCACAAGAACAGCCTTAGCGAAAGGCTTCTTGAAGGGAAAGATGTAACTCTGTCAGACGAATTAACAGAACACAGAGCAGTTTCTCAGAAAGCTTCTTTCCAGTTTTGAACGGAAGATATTTCCTTTTTCAACATAGCCCTCTATGGGCTTCCAAATATCCCTTTGCCAATTCCTCAAGAACAGCCTTAGCGAAAGGCTTCTTGAAGGGAAAGATGTAACTCTGTGAGATGAATTAACAGAACACCGAGCAGTTTCTCAGAAAGCTTCTTTCTAGTTTTGAACGGAAGATATTTCCTTTTTCACCATAGCCCTCTATGGGCTTCCAAATATCCCTTTGCCAATTCCACAAGAACAGCCTTAGCGAAAGGCTTCTTCAAGGGAAAGATGTAACTCTCTGAGATGAATTAACAGAACACAGAGGAGTTTCTCAGAAAGCTTCTTTCCAGTTTTGAACGGAAGATATTTCCTTTTTCACCATAGCCCTCTATGGGCTTCCAAATATCCCTTTCCAATTCCACAAGAACAGTCTTAGCGAAAGGCTTCTTGAAGGGAAAGATGTAACTCTGTGAGATGAATTAACAGAACACAGAGCAGTTTCTCAGAATGCTTCTTTCCAGTTTTGAACGGAAGATATTTCCTTTTTCACCATAGCCCTCTATGGGCTTCCAAATATCCCTTTGCCAATTCCACAAGAACAGGCTTAGCGAAAGGCTTCTTGAAGGGAAAGATGTAACTCTGTGAGATGAATTAACAGAACACAGAGCAGTTTCTCAGAAAGCTTCTTTAAAGTTTTGAACGGAAGATATTTCCTTTTTCACCATAGCCCTCTATGGGCTTCAAAATATCCTTTGCCAATTTCAAAAGAACAGCCTTAGCGAAAGGCTTCTTGAAGGGAATGATGTAACTCTGTGAGATGAATTAACAGAACACAGAGCACTTTCTCAGAAAGCTTCTTTCCAGTTTTGAACGGAAGATATTTCCTTTTTCACCATAGCCCTCTATGGGCTTCCAAATATCCCTTTGCCAATTCCACAAGAACAGCCTTAGCGAAAGGCTTCTTGAAGGGAAAGATGTAACTCTGTGAGATGAATTAACAGAACACAGAGCACTTTCTCAGAAAGCTTCTTTCCAGTTTTGAACGGAAGATATTTCCTTTTTCACCATAGCCCTCTATGGGCTTCCAAATATCCCTTTGCCAATTCCACAAGAACAGCCTTAGCGAAAGGCTTCTTGAAGGGAAAGATGTAACTCTGTGAGATGAATTAACATAACACAGAGTAGTTTCTGAGAAAGCTTCTTTCAAGTTTTGAACGGAAGATATTTCCTTTTTCACCATAGCCCTCTATGGGCTTCCAAATATCCCTTTGCCAATTCCACAAGAACAGCCTTAGCGAAAGGCTTCTTGAAGGGAATGATGTAACTCTGTGAGGTGAACTAACAGAACACAGAGCAGTTTCTCAGAAAGCTTCTTTCCAGTTTTGAACGGAAGATATTTCCTTTTTCACCATAGGCCTCTATGGGCTTCCAAATATCCCTTTGCCAATTCCACAAGAACAGCCTTAGCGAAAGGCTTCTTGAAGGGAAAGATGTAACTCTGTGAGATGAATTAACATAACACAGAGTAGTTTCTGAGAAAGCTTCTTTCCAGTTTTGAACGGAAGATACTTCCTTTTTCACCATAGCCCTCTATGGGCTTCCAAATATCCCTTTGCCAATTCCACAAGAACAGCCTTAGCGAAAGGCTTCTTGAAGGGAAAGATGTAACTCTGTGAGGTGAACTAACAGAACACAGAGCAGTTTCTCAGAAAGCTTCTTTCCAGTTTTGAACGGAAGATATTTCCTTTTTCACCATAGGCCTCTATGGGCTAACAAATATCCCTTTGCCAATTCCACAAGAACAGCCTTAGCGAAAGGCTTCTTGAAGGGAAAGATGTTACTCTGTGAGATGAATTAACAGAACACAGAGCAGTTTCTCAGAAAGCTTCTCTCCAGTTTTGAACGGAAGATATTTCCTTTTTCACCATAGCCCTCTATAGGCTTCCAAATATCCCTTTGCCAATACCACAAGAACACCCTTAGCGAAAGGCTTCTTGAAGGGAAAGATGTAACTCTGTGAGATGAATTAACAGAACACAGAGCAGTTTCTCAGAAAGTTTCTTTCCAGTTTTGAACGGAAGATATTTCCTTTTTCACCATAGCCCTCTATGGGCTTCCAAATATCCCTTTGCCAATTCCACAAGAACAGCCTTAGCGAAAGGCTTCTTGAAGGAAAAGATGTAACACTGTGAGATGAATTAACAGAACACAGAGCAGTTTCTCAGAAAGTTTCTTTCCAGGTTTCAACGGAAGATATTTCCTTTTTCATCATTGCCCTCTATGGGCTTCCAAATATCCCTTTGCCAATTCCACAAGAACAGCCTTAGCGAAAGGCTTCTTGAAGGAAAAGATGTAACTCTGTGAGATGAATTAACAGAACACAGAGCAGTTTCTCAGAATGCTTCTTTCCAGTTTTGAACGGAGGATATTTCCTTTTTCACCATAGCCCTATATGGGCTTCCAAATATCCCTTTGCCAATTCCACAAGAACAGCCTTAGCGAAAGGCTTCTTGAAGGGAACGATGTAAGTCTGTGAAATGAATTAACAGAACACAGAGGAGTTTCTCAGAAAGCATCTTTCCAGGTTTGAACGGAAGATATTTCCTTTTTCACCATAGCCCTCTAAGGGCTTCCAAATATCCCTTTGCCAATTCCACAAGAACAGCCTTAGCGAAAGGCTTCTTGAAGGGAAAGATGTAACTCTGTGAGATGAATTAACATAACACAGAGTAGTTTCTGAGAAAGCTTCTTTCCAGTTTTGAACGGAAGATATTTCCTTTTTCACCATAGCCCTCTACGGGCTTCCAAATATCCCTTTGCCAATTCCACAAGAACTGCCTTAGCGAAAGCCTTCTTGAAGGGAAAGATGTAACTCTGTGAGATGAATTAACAGAACACAGAGCAGTTTCTCAGAATGCTTCTTTCCAGTTTTGAACGGAAGATATTTCCTTTCTCACCATAGCCCTCTATGGGCTTCCAAATATCCCTTTGCCAATTCCACAAGAAGAGCCGTAGCGAAAGGCTTCTTGAAGGGAAAGATGTAACTCTGTGAGATGAATTAACAGAACACAGAGCAGTTTCTCAGAAAGCTTCTTTCCAGTTTTGAACGGAAGATATTTCCTTTTTCACCATAGCCCTCTATGGGCTTCCAAATATCCCTTTGCCAATTCCACAAGAACAGCGTTAGCGAAAGGCTTCCTGAAGGGAAAGATGTAACTCTGTGAGATGAATTAACAGAACACAGAGCAGTTTCTCAGAAAGCTTCTTTCCAGTTTTGAACGGAAGATATTTCGTTTTTCAACATAGCCCTCTATGGGCTTCCAAATATCCCTTTGCCAATTCCACAAGAACAGCCTTAGCGAAAGGCTTCTTGAAGGGAAAGATGTAACTCTGTGAGATGAATTAACAGACCACAGAGCAGTTTCTCAGAAAGCTTCTTTCCAGTTTTCAACGGAAGATATTTCCTTTTTCACCATAGCCCTCTATGGGCTTCCAAATATCCCTTTGCATATTCCTCAAGAACAGCCTTAGCGAAAGGCTTCTTGAAAGGAAAGATGTAACTCTGTGAGATGAATTAACAGAACACAGAGCAGTTTCTCAGAAAGCTTCTTTCCAGTTTTGAACGGAAGATATTTCCTTTTTCACCATAGCCCTCTATGGGCTTCCAAATATCCCTTTGCCAATTTCACAAGAACAGCCTTAGCGAAAGGCTTCTTGAAGGGAAAGATGTAACTCTGTGAGATGAATTAACAGAACACAGAGTAGTTTCTCAGAACGCTTCCTTCCAGTTTTGAACGGAAGATATATCCTTTTTCACCATAGCCCTCTATGGGCTTCCAAATATCCCTTTGCCAATTCCACAAGAACAACCTTAGCGAAAATCTTCTTGAAGGGAAAGATGTAACTCTGTGAGATGAATTAACAGAACACAGAGCAGTTTCTCAGAAAGCTTCTTTCCAGTTTTGAACGGAAGATATTTCCTTTTTCACCGTAGCCCTCTATGGGCTTCCAAATATCCCTTTGCCAATTCCTCAAGAACAGACTTAGCGAAAGGCTTCTTGACGGGAAAGATGTAACTCTGTGAGATGAATTAACAGAACACAGAGCAGTTTCTCAGAAAGCTTCTTTCCAGTTTTGAACGGAAGATATTTCGTTTTTCACCATAGCCCTCTATGGGCTTAAAAATATCCCTTTGCCCATTCCACAAGAACAGCCTTAGCGAAAGGCTTCTTGAAGGGAAAGATGTAACTCTGTGAGATGAATTAACAGAACACAGAGCAGTTTCTCAGAATGCTTCTTTCCAGTTTTGAACGGAAGATATTTCCTTTTTCACCATAGCCCTCTATGGGCTTCCAAATATCCCTTTGCCAATTCCACAAGAACAGCCTTAGCGAAAGGCTTCTTGAAGGGAAAGATGTAACTCTGTGAGATGAATTAACATAACACAGAGTAGTTTCTGAGAAAGCTTCTTTCCAGTTTTGAACGGAAGATATTTCCTTTTTCACCAGAGCCCTCGATGGGCTTCCAAATATCCCTTTGCCAATTCCACAAGAACAGCCTTAGCGAAAGGCTTCTTGAAGGAATAGATGTAACACTGTGAGATGAATTAACAGAACACAGAGCACTTTCTCAGAAAGTTTCTTTCCAGGTTTCAACGGAAGGTATTTCCTTTTTCATCATTGCCCTCTATGGGCTTCCAAATATCCCTTTGCCAATTCCACAAGAATAGCCTTAGCGAAAGGCTTCTTGAAGGGAAAGATGTAACTCTGTGAGATGAATTAACAGAACACAGAGCAATTTCTCAGAATGCTTCTTTCCAGTTTTGAACGGAAGATATTTCCTTTTTCACCATAGCCCTCTATGGGCTTCCAAATATCCCTTTGCCAATTCCACAAGAACAGACTTAGCGAAAGGCTTCTTGAAGGGAACGATGTAACTCTGTGAAATGAATTAACAGAACACAGAGGAGTTTCTCAGAAAGCATCTTTCCAGGTTTGAACGGAAGATATTTCCTTTTTCACCATAGCCCTCTAAGGGATTCCAAATATCCCTTTGCCAATTCCACAAGAACAGCCTTAGCGAAAGGCTTCTTGAAGGGAAAGATGTAACTCTGTGAGATGAATTAACAGAACAGAGAGCAGTTTCTCAGAATGCTTCTTTCCAGTTTTGAACGGAAGATATTTCCTTTTTCACCATAGCCCTCTATGGGCTTCCAAATATCCCTTTGCCAATTCCACAAGAACAGCCTTAGCGAAAGGCTTCTTCAAGGGAAAGATGTAACTCTCTGAGATGAATAAACAGAACACAGAGCAGTTTCTCAGAAAGCTTCTTTCCAGTTTTGAACGGAAGGTATTTCCTTTTTCACCATAGCCCTCTATGGGCTTCCAAATATCCCTTTCCAATTCCACAAGAACAGTCTTAGCGAAAGGCTTCTTGAAGGGAAAGATGTAACTCTGTGAGATGAATTAACAGAACACAGAGCAGTTTCTCAGAAAGCTTCTTTCCAGTTTTGAACGGAAGATATTTCCTTTTTCACCATAGCCCTCTATGGGCTTCCAAATATCCCTTTGCCAATTCCACAAGAACAGCCTTAGCGAAAGGCTTCTTGAAGGGAAAGATGTAACTCTGTGAGATGAATTAACAGAACACAGAGCAGTTTCTCAGAAAGCTTCTTTAAAGTTTTGAACGGAAGATATTTCCTTTTTCACCATAGCCCTCTACGGGCTTCAAAATATCCTTTGCCAATTTCAAAAGAACAGCCTTAGCGAAAGGCTTCTTGAAGGGAATGATGTAACTCTGTGAGATGAATTAACAGAACACAGAGCAGTTTCTCAGAAAGCTTCTTTCCAGTTTTGAACGGAAGATATTTCCTTTTTCACCGTAGCCCTCTATGGGCTTCCAAATATCCCTTTGCCAATTCCACAAGAACAGCCTTAGCGAAAGGCTTCTTGAAGGGAAAGATGTAACTCTGTGAGATGAATTAACAGAACACAGAGCAGTTTCTCAGAAAGCTTCTTTCCAGTTTTGAACGGAAGATATTTCCTTTTTCACCATAGCCCTCTATGGGCTTCCAAATATCCCTTTGCCAATTCCACAAGAACAGACTTAGCGAAAGGCTTCTTGAAGGGAACGATGTAACTCTGTCAAATGAATTAACAGAACACAGAGGAGTTTCTCAGAAAGCATCTTTCCAGGTTTGAACGGAAGATATTTCCTTTTTCACCATAGCCCTCTAAGGGATTCCAAATATCCCTTTGCCAATTCCACAAGAACAGCCTTAGCGAAAGGCTTCTTGAAGGGAAAGATGTAACTCTGTGAGATGAATTAACATAACACAGAGTAGTTTCTGAGAAAGCTTCTTTCAAGTTTTGAACGGAAGATATTTCCTTTTTCACCATAGCCCTCTATGGGCTTCCAAATATCCCTTTGCCAATTCCACAACAACAGCCTTAGCGAAAGGCTTCTTGAAGGGAAAGATGTAACTCTGTGAGGTGAACTAACAGAACACAGAGCAGTTTCTCAGAAAGCTTCTTTCCAGTTTTGAACGGAAGATATTTCCTTTTTCACCATAGGCCTCTATGGGCTTCCAAATATCCCTTTGCCAATTCCACAAGAACAGCCTTAGCGAAAGGCTTCTTGAAGGGAAAGATGTAACTCTGTGAGATGAATTAACATAACACAGAGTAGTTTCTGAGAAAGCTTCTTTCCAGTTTTGAACGGAAGATACTTCCTTTTTCACCATAGCCCTCTATGGGCTTCCAAATATCCCTTTGCCAATTCCACAAGAACAGCCTTAGCGAAAGGCTTCTTGAAGGGAAAGATGTAACTCTGTGAGGTGAACTAACAGAACACAGAGCAGTTTATCAGAAAGCTTCTTTCCAGTTTTCAACGGAAGATATTTCCTTTTTCACCATAGGCCTCTATGGGCTTCCAAATATCCCTTTGCCAATTCCACAAGAACAGCCTTAGCGAAAGGCTTCTTGAAGGGAAAGATGTTACTCTGTGAGATGAATTAACAGAACACAGAGCAGTTTCTGAGAAAGCTTCTTTCCAGTTTTGAACGGAAGATATTTCCTTTTTCACCATAGCCCTCTACGGGCTTCCAAATATCCCTTTGCCAATTCCACAAGAACAGCCTTAGCGAAAGGCTTCTTGAAGGGAAAGATGTAACTCTGTGAGATGAATTAACAGAACACAGAGCAGTTTCTCAGAATGCTTCTTTCCAGTTTTGAACGGAAGATATTTCCTTTCTCACCATAGCCCCCTATGGGCTTCCAAATATCCCTTTGCCAATTCCACAAGAAGAGCCTTAGCGAAAGGCTTCTTGAAGGGAAAGATGTAACTCTGTGAGATGAATTAACAGAACACAGAGCAGTTTCTCAGAACGCTTCCTTCCAGTTTTGAACGGAAGATATATCCTTTTTCACCATAGCCCTCTATGGGCTTCCAAATATCCCTTTGCCAATTCCACAAGAACAACCTTAGCGAAAATCTTCTTGAAGGGAAAGATGTAACTCTGTGAGGTGAATTAACAGAACACAGAGCACTTTCTCAGAAAGCTTCTTTCCAGTTTTGAACGGAAGATATTTCCTTTTTCACCATAGCCCTCTATGGGCTTCCAAATATCCCTTTGCAATTCCACATGAACAGCCTTAGCGAAAGGCTTCTTGAAGGGAAAGATGTAACTCTGTGAGATGAATTAACAGAACACAGAGCAGTTTCTCAGAAAGCTTCTTTCCAGTTTTGAACGGAAGATATTTCCTTTTTCACCATAGCCCTCTATGGGCTTCCAAATATCCCTTTGCCAATTCCACAAGAACAGCCTTAGCGAAAGGCTTCTTGAAGGGAAAGATGTAACTCTGTGAGATGAATTAACATAACACAGAGTAGTTTCTGAGAAAGCTTCTTTCCAGTTTTGAACGGAAGATATTTCCTTTTTCACCATAGCCCTCTATGGGCTTCCAAATATCCCTTTGCCAATTCCACAAGAACAGCCTTTGCGAAAGGCTTCTTGAAGGAAAAGATGTAACACTGTGAGATGAATTAACAGAACACAGAGCAGTTTCTCCGAAAGTTTCTTTCCAGGTTTCAACGGAAGGTATTTCCTTTTTCATCATTGCCCTCTATGGGCTTCCAAATATCCCTTTGCCAATTCCACAAGAATAGCCTTAGCGAAAGGCTTCTTGAAGGGAAAGATGTAACTCTGTGAGATGAATTAACAGAACACAGAGCAATTTCTCAGAATGCTTCTTTCCAATTTTGAACGGAAGATATTTCCTTTTTCACCATAACCCTCTATGGGCTTCCAAATATCCCTTTGCCAATTCCACAAGAACAGACTTAGCGAAAGGCTTCTTGAAGGGAACGATGTAACTCTGTGAAATGAATTAACAGAACACAGAGGAGTTTCTCAGAAAGCATCTTTCCAGGTTTGAACGGAAGATATTTCCTTTTTCACCATAGCCCTCTAAGGGATTCCAAATATCCCTTTGCCAATTCCACAAGAACAGCCTTAGCGAAAGGCTTCTTGAAGGGAAAGATGTAACTCTGTGAGATGAATTAACAGAACACAGAGCAGTTTCTCAGAATGCTTCTTTCCAGTTTTGAACGGAAGATATTTCCTTTTTCACCATAGCCCTCTATGGGCTTCCAAATATCCCTTTGCCAATTCCACAAGAACAGCCTTAGCGAAAGGCTTCTTGAAGGGAAAGATGTAACACTGTGAGATGAATTAACAGAACACAGAGCAGTTTCTCAGAAAGCTTCTTTAAAGTTTTGAACGGAAGATATTTCCTTTTTCACCATAGCCCTCTATGGGCTTCAAATTATCCTTTGCCAATTTCAAAAGAACAGCCTTAGCGAAAGGCTTCTTGAAGGGAATGATGTAACTCTGTGAGATGAATTAACAGAACACAGAGCAGTTTCTCAGAAAGCTTCTTTCCAGTTTTGAACGGAAGATATTTCATTTTTCACCTTAGCCCTCTATGGGCTTCCAAATATCCCTTTGCCAATTCCTCAAGAACAGCCTTAGCGAAAGGCTTCTTGAAGGGAGAGATGTAACTCTGTGAGATGAATTAACAGAACACAGAGCAGTTTCTCAGAAAGCTTCTTTCCTGTTTTGAAGGGAAGATATTTCCTTTTTCACCATAGCCCTCAATGGGCTTCCAAATATCCCTTTGCCAATTCCACAAGAAGAGCCTTAGCGAAAGGCTTCTTGAGGGGAAAGATGTAACTCTGTGAGGTGAATTAACATAACACAGAGTAGTTTCTGAGAAAGCTTCTTTCCAGTTTTGAACGGAAGATATTTCCTTTTTCACCATAGCCCTCTATGGGCTTCCAAATATCCCTTTGCCAATTCCACAAGAACAACCTTAGCGAAAGGCATCTTGAAGGGAAAGATGTAACTCTGTGAGATGAATTAACAGAACACAGAGCAGTTTCTCAGAAAGCTTCTTTCCAGTATTGAACGGAAGATATTTCCTTTTTCACCATAGCCCTCTATGGGCTTCCAAATATCCCTTTGCCAATTCCACAAGAACAGCCTTAGCGAAAGGCTTCTTGAAGGGAAAGATGTAACTCTGTCAGACGAATTAACAGAACACAGAGCAGTTTTTCAGAAAGCTTCTTTCCAGTTTTGAAGGGAAGATATTTCCTTTTTCAACATAGCCCTCTATGGGCTTCCAAATATCCCTTTGCCAACTCCTCAAGAACAGCCTTAGCGAAAGGCTTCTTGAAGGGAAAGATGTAACTCTGTGAGATGAATTAACAGAACACCGAGCAGTTTCTCAGAAAGCTTCTTTCCAGTTTGGAACGGAAGATATTTCCTTTTTCACCATAGCCCTCTATGGGCTTCCAAATATCCCTTTGCCAATTAAACAAGAACAGCCTTAGCGAAAGGCTTCTTGAAGGGAAAGATGTAACTCTGTGAGATGAATTAACAGAACACAGAGCAGTTTCTCAGAAAGCTTCTTTCCAGTTTTCAACGGAAGATATTTCCTTTTTCACCATAGCCCTCTATGGGCTTCCAAATATCCCTTTGCCAATTCCACAAGAACAGCCTTAGCGAAAGGCTTCTTCAAGGGAAAGATGTAACTCTCTGAGATGAATTAACAGAACACAGAGCAGTTTCTCAGAAAGCTTCTTTCCAGTTTTGAACGGAAGATATTTCCTTTTTCACCATAGCCCTCTATGGGCTTCCAAATATCCCTTTCCAATTCCACAAGAACAGTCTTAGCGAAAGGCTTCTTGAAGGGAAAGATGTAACTCTGTGAGATGAATTAACAGAACACAGAGCAGTTTCTCAGAAAGCTTCTTTCCAGTTTTGAACGGAAGATATTTCCTTTTTCACCATAGCCCTCTATGGGCTTCCAAATATCCCTTTGCCAATTCCACAAGAACAGCCTTAGCGAAAGGCTTCTTGAAGGGAAAGATGTAACTCTGTGAGATGAATTAACAGAACACAGAGCAGTTTCTCAGAAAGCTTCTTTCCAGTTTTGAACGGAAGATATTTCCTTTTTCACCATAGCCCTCTATGGGCTTCAAAATATCCTTTGCCAATTTCAAAAGAACAGCCTTAGCGAAAGGCTTCTTGAAGGGAATGATGTAACTCTGTGAGATGAATTAACAGAACACAGAGCAGTTTCTCAGAAAGCTTCTTTCCAGTTTTTAACGGAAGATATTTCCTTTTTCACCGTAGCCCTCTATGGGCTTCCAAATATCCCTTTGCCAATTCCACAAGAACAGCCTTAGCGAAAGGCTTCTTGAAGGGAAAGATGTAACTCTGTGAGATGCATTAACAGAACACAGAGCAGTTTCTCAGAAAGCTTCTTTCCAGTTTTAAACGGAAGATATTTCATTTTTCACCTTAGCCCTCTATGGGCTTCCAAATATCCCTTTGCCAATTCCACAAGAACAGCCTTAGCGAAAGGCTTCTTGAAGGGAAAGATGTAACTCTGTGAGATGAATTTACAGAACACAGAGCAGTTTCTCAGAAAGCTTCTTTCCAGTTTTGAACGGAAGATATTTCCTTTTTCACCATAGCCCTCTAAGGGCTTCCAAATATCCCTTTGCCAATTAAACAAGAACAGCCTTAGCGAAAGGCTTCTTGAAGGGAAAGATGTAACTCTGTGAGATGAATTAAGAGAACACAGAGCAGTTTCTCAGAAAGCTTCTTTCCAGTTTTCAACGGAAGATATTTCCTTTTTCACCATAGCCCTCTATGGGCTTCCAAATATCCCTTTGCTAATTCCTCAAGAACAGCCTTAGCGAAAGGCTTCTTTAAGGGAAAGATGTAACTCTGTGAGATGAATTAACAGAACACAGAGCAGTTTCTCAGAAAGCTTCTTTCCAGTTTTGAATGGAAGATATTTCCTTTTTCACCATAGCCCTCTATGGGCTTCCAAATATCCCTTTGCCAATTCCACAAGAACAGCCTTAGCGAAAGGCTTCTTGAAGGGAAAGATGTAACTCTGTGAGATGAATTAACATAACACAGAGTAGTTTCTGAGAAAGCTTCTTTCAAGTTTTGAACGGAAGATATTTCCTTTTTCACCATAGCCCTCTATGGGCTTCCAAATATCCCTTTGCCAATTCCACAAGAACAGCCTTAGCGAAAGGCTTCTTGAAGGGAATGATGTAACTCTGTGAGGTGAACTAACAGAACACAGAGCAGTTTCTCAGAAAGCTTCTTTCCAGTTTTGAACGGAAGATATTTCCTTTTTCACCATAGGCCTCTATGGGCTTCCAAATATCCCTTTGCCAATTCCACAAGAACAGCCTTAGCGAAAGGCTTCTTGAAGGGAAAGATGTAACTCTGTGAGATGAATTAACATAACACAGAGTAGTTTCTGAGAAAGCTTCTTTCCAGTTTTGAACGGAAGATACTTCCTTTTTCACCATAGCCCTCTATGGGCTTCCAAATATCCCTTTGCCAATTCCACAAGAACAGCCTTAGCGAAAGGCTTCTTGAAGGGAAAGATGTAACTCTGTGAGGTGAACTAACAGAACACAGAGCAGTTTCTCAGAAAGCTTCTTTCCAGTTTTGAACGGAAGATATTTCCTTTTTCACCATAGGCCTCTATGGGCTTCCAAATATCCCTTTGCCAATTCCACAAGAACAGCCTTAGCGAAAGGCTTCTTGAAGGGAAAGATGTTACTCTGTGAGATGAATTAACAGAACACAGAGCAGTTTCTCAGAAAGCTTCTCTCCAGTTTTGAACGGAAGATATTTCCTTTTTCACCATAGCCCTCTATAGGCTTCCAAATATCCCTTTGCCAATACCACAAGAACACCCTTAGCGAAAGGCTTCTTGAAGGGAAAGATGTAACTCTGTGAGATGAATTAACAGAACACAGAGCAGTTTCTCAGAAAGTTTCTTTCCAGTTTTGAACGGAAGATATTTCCTTTTTCACCATAGCCCTCTATGGGCTTCCAAATATCCCTTTGCCAATTCCACAAGAACAGCCTTAGCGAAAGGCTTCTTGAAGGAAAAGATGTAACACTGTGAGATGAATTAACAGAACACAGAGCAGTTTCTCAGAAAGTTTCTTTCCAGGTTTCAACGGAAGATATTTCCTTTTTCATCATTGCCCTCTATGGGCTTCCAAATATCCCTTTGCCAATTCCACAAGAACAGCCTTAGCGAAAGGCTTCTTGAAGGAAAAGATGTAACTCTGTGAGATGAATTAACAGAACACAGAGCAGTTTCTCAGAATGCTTCTTTCCAGTTTTGAACGGAAGATATTTCCTTTTTCACCATAGCCCTATATGGGCTTCCAAATATCCCTTTGCCAATTCCACAAGAACAGCCTTAGCGAAAGACTTCTTGAAGGGAGCGATGTAACTCTGTGAAATGAATTAACAGAACACAGAGGAGTTTCTCAGAAAGCATCTTTCCAGGTTTGAACGGAAGATATTTCCTTTTTCACCATAGCCCTCTAAGGGCTTCCAAATATCCCTTTGCCAATTCCACAAGAACAGCCTTAGCGAAAGGCTTCTTGAAGGGAAAGATGTAACTCCGTGAGATGAATTAACATAACACAGAGTAGTTTCTGAGAAAGCTTCTTTCCAGTTTTGAACGGAAGATATTTCCTTTTTCACCATAGCCCTCAACGGGCTTCCAAATATCCCTTTGCCTATTCCACAAGAACAGCCTTAGCGAAAGGCTTCTTGAAGGGAAAGATGTAACACTGTGAGATGAATTAACAGAACACAGAGCAGTTTCTCAGAATGCTTCTTTCCAGTTTTGAACGGAAGATATTTCCTTTCTCACCATAGCCCTCTATGGGCTTCCAAATATCCCTTTGCCAATTCCACAAGAAGAGCCTTAGCGAAAGGCTTCTTGAAGGGAAAGATGTAACTCTGTGAGATGAATTAACAGAACACAGAGCAGTTTCTCAGAAAGCTTCTTTCCAGTTTTGAACGGAAGATATTTCCTTTTTCACCATAGCCCTCTATGGGCTTCCAAATATCCCTTTGCCAATTCCACAAGAACAGCGTTAGCGAAAGGCTTCCTGAAGGGAAAGATGTAACTCTGTGAGATGAATTAACAGAACACAGAGCAGTTTCTCAGAAAGCTTCTTTCCAGTTTTGAACGGAAGATATTTCGTTTTTCAACATAGCCCTCTATGGGCTTCCAAATATCCCTTTGCCAATTCCACAAGAACAGCCTTAGCGAAAGGCTTCTTGAAGGGAAAGATGTAACTCTGTGAGATGAATTAACAGACCACAGAGCAGTTTCTCAGAAAGCTTCTTTCCAGTTTTCAACGGAAGATATTTCCTTTTTCACCATAGCCCTCTATGGGCTTCCAAATATCCCTTTGCCAATTCCACAAGAACAGCCTTAGCGAAAGGCTTCTTGAAGGGAAAGATGTAACTCTGTCAGACGAATTAACAGAACACAGAGCAGTTTTTCAGAAAGCTTCTTTCCAGTTTTGAAGGGAAGATATTTCCTTTTTCAACATAGCCCTCTATGGGCTTCCAAATATCCCTTTGCCAACTCCTCAAGAACAGCCTTAGCGAAAGGCTTCTTGAAGGGAAAGATGTAACTCTGTGAGATGAATTAACAGAACACCGAGCAGTTTCTCAGAAAGCTTCTTTCCAGTTTGGAACGGAAGATATTTCCTTTTTCACCATAGCCCTCTATGGGCTTCCAAATATCCCTTTGCCAATTAAACAAGAACAGCCTTAGCGAAAGGCTTCTTGAAGGGAAAGATGTAACTCTGTGAGATGAATTAACAGAACACAGAGCAGTTTCTCAGAAAGCTTCTTTCCAGTTTTCAACGGAAGATATTTCCTTTTTCACCATAGCCCTCTATGGGCTTCCAAATATCCCTTTGCCAATTCCACAAGAACAGCCTTAGCGAAAGGCTTCTTCAAGGGAAAGATGTAACTCTCTGAGATGAATTAACAGAACACAGAGCAGTTTCTCAGAAAGCTTCTTTCCAGTTTTGAACGGAAGATATTTCCTTTTTCACCATAGCCCTCTATGGGCTTCCAAATATCCCTTTCCAATTCCACAAGAACAGTCTTAGCGAAAGGCTTCTTGAAGGGAAAGATGTAACTCTGTGAGATGAATTAACAGAACACAGAGCAGTTTCTCAGAAAGCTTCTTTCCAGTTTTGAACGGAAGATATTTCCTTTTTCACCATAGCCCTCTATGGGCTTCCAAATATCCCTTTGCCAATTCCACAAGAACAGCCTTAGCGAAAGGCTTCTTGAAGGGAAAGATGTAACTCTGTGAGATGAATTAACAGAACACAGAGCAGTTTCTCAGAAAGCTTCTTTCCAGTTTTGAACGGAAGATATTTCCTTTTTCACCATAGCCCTCTATGGGCTTCAAAATATCCTTTGCCAATTTCAAAAGAACAGCCTTAGCGAAAGGCTTCTTGAAGGGAATGATGTAACTCTGTGAGATGAATTAACAGAACACAGAGCAGTTTCTCAGAAAGCTTCTTTCCAGTTTTGAACGGAAGATATTTCCTTTTTCACCGTAGCCCTCTATGGGCTTCCAAATATCCCTTTGCCAATTCCACAAGAACAGCCTTAGCGAAAGGCTTCTTGAAGGGAAAGATGTAACTCTGTGAGATGCATTAACAGAACACAGAGCAGTTTCTCAGAAAGCTTCTTTCCAGTTTTAAACGGAAGATATTTCATTTTTCACCTTAGCCCTCTATGGGCTTCCAAATATCCCTTTGCCAATTCCACAAGAACAGCCTTAGCGAAAGGCTTCTTGAAGGGAAAGATGTAACTCTGTGAGATGAATTTACAGAACACAGAGCAGTTTCTCAGAAAGCTTCTTTCCAGTTTTGAACGGAAGATATTTCCTTTTTCACCATAGCCCTCTAAGGGCTTCCAAATATCCCTTTGCCAATTAAACAAGAACAGCCTTAGCGAAAGGCTTCTTGAAGGGAAAGATGTAACTCTGTGAGATGAATTAAGAGAACACAGAGCAGTTTCTCAGAAAGCTTCTTTCCAGTTTTCAACGGAAGATATTTCCTTTTTCACCATAGCCCTCTATGGGCTTCCAAATATCCCTTTGCTAATTCCTCAAGAACAGCCTTAGCGAAAGGCTTCTTTAAGGGAAAGATGTAACTCTGTGAGATGAATTAACAGAACACAGAGCAGTTTCTCAGAAAGCTTCTTTCCAGTTTTGAACGGAAGATATTTCCTTTTTCACCATAGCCCTCTATGGGCTTCCAAATATCCCTTTGCCAATTCCACAAGAACAGCCTTAGCGAAAGGCTTCTTGAAGGGAAAGATGTAACTCTGTGAGATGAATTAACATAACACAGAGTAGTTTCTGAGAAAGCTTCTTTCAAGTTTTGAACGGAAGATATTTCCTTTTTCACCATAGCCCTCTATGGGCTTCCAAATATCCCTTTGCCAATTCCACAAGAACAGCCTTAGCGAAAGGCTTCTTGAAGGGAATGATGTAACTCTGTGAGGTGAACTAACAGAACACAGAGCAGTTTCTCAGAAAGCTTCTTTCCAGTTTTGAACGGAAGATATTTCCTTTTTCACCATAGGCCTCTATGGGCTTCCAAATATCCCTTTGCCAATTCCACAAGAACAGCCTTAGCGAAAGGCTTCTTGAAGGGAAAGATGTAACTCTGTGAGATGAATTAACATAACACAGAGTAGTTTCTGAGAAAGCTTCTTTCCAGTTTTGAACGGAAGATACTTCCTTTTTCACCATAGCCCTCTATGGGCTTCCAAATATCCCTTTGCCAATTCCACAAGAACAGCCTTAGCGAAAGGCTTCTTGAAGGGAAAGATGTAACTCTGTGAGGTGAACTAACAGAACACAGAGCAGTTTCTCAGAAAGCTTCTTTCCAGTTTTGAACGGAAGATATTTCCTTTTTCACCATAGGCCTCTATGGGCTTCCAAATATCCCTTTGCCAATTCCACAAGAACAGCCTTAGCGAAAGGCTTCTTGAAGGGAAAGATGTTACTCTGTGAGATGAATTAACAGAACACAGAGCAGTTTCTCAGAAAGCTTCTCTCCAGTTTTGAACGGAAGATATTTCCTTTTTCACCATAGCCCTCTATAGGCTTCCAAATATCCCTTTGCCAATACCACAAGAACACCCTTAGCGAAAGGCTTCTTGAAGGGAAAGATGTAACTCTGTGAGATGAATTAACAGAACACAGAGCAGTTTCTCAGAAAGTTTCTTTCCAGTTTTGAACGGAAGATATTTCCTTTTTCACCATAGCCCTCTATGGGCTTCCAAATATCCCTTTGCCAATTCCACAAGAACAGCCTTAGCGAAAGGCTTCTTGAAGGAAAAGATGTAACACTGTGAGATGAATTAACAGAACACAGAGCAGTTTCTCAGAAAGTTTCTTTCCAGGTTTCAACGGAAGATATTTCCTTTTTCATCATTGCCCTCTATGGGCTTCCAAATATCCCTTTGCCAATTCCACAAGAACAGCCTTAGCGAAAGGCTTCTTGAAGGAAAAGATGTAACTCTGTGAGATGAATTAACAGAACACAGAGCAGTTTCTCAGAATGCTTCTTTCCAGTTTTGAACGGAAGATATTTCCTTTTTCACCATAGCCCTATATGGGCTTCCAAATATCC
Organism: Chlorocebus sabaeus; assembly: GCF_047675955.1. NCBI lineage: Eukaryota > Metazoa > Chordata > Mammalia > Primates > Cercopithecidae > Chlorocebus > Chlorocebus sabaeus. The sequence continues at coordinate 592,345 of NW_027327870.1, read as the reverse complement.
CTTTGCCAATTCCACAAGAACAGCCTTAGCGAAAGGCTTCTTGAAGGGAGCGATGTAACTCTGTGAAATGAATTAACAGAACACAGAGGAGTTTCTCAGAAAGCATCTTTCCAGGTTTGAACGGAAGATATTTCCTTTTTCACCATAGCCCTCTAAGGTCTTCCAAATATCCCTTTGCCAATTCCACAAGAACAGCCTTAGCGAAAGGCTTCTTGAAGGGAAAGATGTAACTCCGTGAGATGAATTAACATAACACAGAGTAGTTTCTGAGAAAGCTTCTTTCCAGTTTTGAACGGAAGATATTTCCTTTTTCACCATAGCCCTCAACGGGCTTCCAAATATCCCTTTGCCTATTCCACAAGAACAGCCTTAGCGAAAGGCTTCTTGAAGGGAAAGATGTAACACTGTGAGATGAATTAACAGAACACAGAGCAGTTTCTCAGAATGCTTCTTTCCAGTTTTGAACGGAAGATATTTCCTTTCTCACCATAGCCCTCTATGGGCTTCCAAATATCCCTTTGCCAATTCCACAAGAAGAGCCTTAGCGAAAGGCTTCTTGAAGGGAAAGATGTAACTCTGTGAGATGAATTAACAGAACACAGAGCAGTTTCTCAGAAAGCTTCTTTCCAGTTTTGAACGGAAGATATTTCCTTTTTCACCATAGCCCTCTATGGGCTTCCAAATATCCCTTTGCCAATTCCACAAGAACAGCGTTAGCGAAAGGCTTCCTGAAGGGAAAGATGTAACTCTGTGAGATGAATTAACAGAACACAGAGCAGTTTCTCAGAAAGCTTCTTTCCAGTTTTGAACGGAAGATATTTCGTTTTTCAACATAGCCCTCTATGGGCTTCCAAATATCCCTTTGCCAATTCCACAAGAACAGCCTTAGCGAAAGGCTTCTTGAAGGGAAAGATGTAACTCTGTGAGATGAATTAACAGACCACAGAGCAGTTTCTCAGAAAGCTTCTTTCCAGTTTTGAACGGAAGATATTTCCTTTTTCACCATAGCCCTCTATGGGCTTCCAAATATCCCTTTGCCAATTCCACAAGAACAGCCTTAGCGAAAGGCTTCTTGAAGGGAAAGATGTAACTCTGTCAGACGAATTAACAGAACACAGAGCAGTTTTTCAGAAAGCTTCTTTCCAGTTTTGAAGGGAAGATATTTCCTTTTTCAACATAGCCCTCTATGGGCTTCCAAATATCCCTTTGCCAACTCCTCAAGAACAGCCTTAGCGAAAGGCTTCTTGAAGGGAAAGATGTAACTCTGTGAGATGAATTAACAGAACACCGAGCAGTTTCTCAGAAAGCTTCTTTCCAGTTTGGAACGGAAGATATTTCCTTTTTCACCATAGCCCTCTATGGGCTTCCAAATATCCCTTTGCCAATTAAACAAGAACAGCCTTAGCGAAAGGCTTCTTGAAGGGAAAGATGTAACTCTGTGAGATGAATTAACAGAACACAGAGCAGTTTCTCAGAAAGCTTCTTTCCAGTTTTCAACGGAAGATATTTCCTTTTTCACCATAGCCCTCTATGGGCTTCCAAATATCCCTTTGCCAATTCCACAAGAACAGCCTTAGCGAAAGGCTTCTTCAAGGGAAAGATGTAACTCTCTGAGATGAATTAACAGAACACAGAGCAGTTTCTCAGAAAGCTTCTTTCCAGTTTTGAACGGAAGATATTTCCTTTTTCACCATAGCCCTCTATGGGCTTCCAAATATCCCTTTCCAATTCCACAAGAACAGTCTTAGCGAAAGGCTTCTTGAAGGGAAAGATGTAACTCTGTGAGATGAATTAACAGAACACAGAGCAGTTTCTCAGAAAGCTTCTTTCCAGTTTTGAACGGAAGATATTTCCTTTTTCACCATAGCCCTCTATGGGCTTCCAAATATCCCTTTGCCAATTCCACAAGAACAGCCTTAGCGAAAGGCTTCTTGAAGGGAAAGATGTAACTCTGTGAGATGAATTAACAGAACACAGAGCAGTTTCTCAGAAAGCTTCTTTCCAGTTTTGAACGGAAGATATTTCCTTTTTCACCATAGCCCTCTATGGGCTTCAAAATATCCTTTGCCAATTTCAAAAGAACAGCCTTAGCGAAAGGCTTCTTGAAGGGAATGATGTAACTCTGTGAGATGAATTAACAGAACACAGAGCAGTTTCTCAGAAAGCTTCTTTCCAGTTTTGAACGGAAGATATTTCCTTTTTCACCGTAGCCCTCTATGGGCTTCCAAATATCCCTTTGCCAATTCCACAAGAACAGCCTTAGCGAAAGGCTTCTTGAAGGGAAAGATGTAACTCTGTGAGATGCATTAACAGAACACAGAGCAGTTTCTCAGAAAGCTTCTTTCCAGTTTTAAACGGAAGATATTTCATTTTTCACCTTAGCCCTCTATGGGCTTCCAAATATCCCTTTGCCAATTCCACAAGAACAGCCTTAGCGAAAGGCTTCTTGAAGGGAAAGATGTAACTCTGTGAGATGAATTAACAGAACAGAGAGCAGTTTCTCAGAATGCTTCTTTCCAGTTTTGAACGGAAGATATTTCCTTTTTCACCATAGCCCTCTATGGGCTTCCAAATATCCCTTTGCCAATTCCACAAGAACAGCCTTAGCGAAAGGCTTCTTCAAGGGAAAGATGTAACTCTCTGAGATGAATTAACAGAACACAGAGCAGTTTCTCAGAAAGCTTCTTTCCAGTTTTGAACGGAAGGTATTTCCTTTTTCACCATAGCCCTCTATGGGCTTCCAAATATCCCTTTCCAATTCCACAAGAACACTCTTAGCGAAAGGCTTCTTGAAGGGAAAGATGTAACTCTGTGAGATGAATTAACAGAACACAGAGCAGTTTCTCAGAAAGCTTCTTTCCAGTTTTGAACGGAAGATATTTCCTTTTTCACCATAGCCCTCTATGGGCTTCCAAATATCCCTTTGCCAATTCCACAAGAACAGCCTTAGCGAAAGGCTTCTTGAAGGGAAAGATGTAACTCTGTGAGATGAATTAACAGAACACAGAGCAGTTTCTCAGAAAGCTTCTTTAAAGTTTTGAACGGAAGATATTTCCTTTTTCACCATAGCCCTCTACTGGCTTCAAAATATCCTTTGCCAATTTCAAAAGAACAGCCTTAGCGAAAGGCTTCTTGAAGGGAATGATGTAACTCTGTGAGATGAATTAACAGAACACAGAGCAGTTTCTCAGAAAGCTTCTTTCCAGTTTTGAACGGAAGATATTTCCTTTTTCACCGTAGCCCTCTATGGGCTTCCAAATATCCCTTTGCCAATTCCACAAGAACAGCCTTAGCGAAAGGCTTCTTGAAGGGAAAGATGTAACTCTGTGAGATGAATTAACAGAACACAGAGCAGTTTCTCAGAAAGATTCTTTCCAGTTTTGAACGGAAGATATTTCCTTTTTCACCATAGCCCTCTATGGGCTTCCAAATATCCCTTTGCCAATTCCACAAGAACAGCCTTAGCGAAAGGCTTCTTGAAGGGAATGCTGTAACTCTGTGAGATGAATTAACAGAACACAGAGCAGTTTCTCAGAAAGCTTCTTTCCAGTTTTGAACGGAAGATATTTCCTTTTTCACCATAGCCCTCTATGGGCTTCCAAATATCCCTTTGCCAATTCCACAAGAACAGCCTTAGCGAAAGGCTTCTTGAAGGGAAAGATGTAACTCTGTGAGATGAATTAACAGAACACAGAGCAGTTTCTCAGAAAGCTTCTTTCCAGTTTTCAACGGAAGATATTTCCTTTTTCACCATAGCCCTCTATGGGCTTCCAAATATCCCTTTGCCAATTCCTCAAGAACAGCCTTAGCGAAAGGCTTCTTGAAGGGAAAGATGTAACTCTGTGAGATGAATTAACAGAACACAGAGCAGTTTCTCAGAAAGCTTCTTTCCAGTTTTGAACGGAAGATATTTCCTTTTTCACCGTAGCCCTCTATGGGCTTCCAAATATCCCTTTGCCAATTCCTCAAGAACAGACTTAGCGAAAGGCTTCTTGACGGGAAAGATGTAACTCTGTGAGATGAATTAACAGAACACAGAGCAGTTTCTCAGAAAGCTTCTTTCCAGTTTTGAACGGAAGATATTTCCTTTTTCACCATAGCCCTCTATGGGCTTAAAAATATCCCTTTGCCCATTCCACAAGAACAGCCTTAGCGAAAGGCTTCTTGAAGGGAAAGATGTAACTCTGTGAGATGAATTAACAGAACACAGAGCAGTTTCTCAGAAAGCTTCTTTCCAGTTTTAAACGGAAGATATTTCATTTTTCACCTTAGCCCTCTATGGGCTTCCAAATATCCCTTTGCCAATTCCTCAAGAACAGCCTTAGCGAAAGGCTTCTTGAAGGGAGAGATGTAACTCTGTGAGATGAATTAACAGAACACAGAGCAGTTTCTCAGAAAGCTTCTTTCCAGTTTTCAACGGAAGATATTTCCTTTTTCACCATAGCCCTCTATGGCCTTCCAAATATCCCTTTGCCAATTCCACAAGAACAGCCTTAGCGAAAGGCTTCTTCAAGGGAAAGATGTAACTCTCTGAGATGAATTAACAGAACACAGAGCAGTTTCTCAGAAAGCTTCTTTCCAGTTTTGAACGGAAGATATTTCCTTTTTCACCATAGCCCTCTATGGGCTTCCAAATATCCCTTTCCAATTCCACAAGAACAGTCTTAGCGAAAGGCTTCTTGAAGGGAAAGATGTAACTCTGTGAGATGAATTAACAGAACACAGAGCAGTTTCTCAGAAAGCTTCTTTCCAGTTTTGAACGGAAGATATTTCCTTTTTCACCATAGCCCTCTATGGGCTTCCAAATATCCCTTTGCCAATTCCACAAGAACAGCCTTAGCGAAAGGCTTCTTGAAGGGAAAGATGTAACTCTGTGAGATGAATTAACAGAACACAGAGCAGTTTCTCAGAAAGCTTCTTTAAAGTTTTGAACGGAAGATATTTCCTTTTTCACCATAGCCCTCTAAGGGCTTCAAAATATCCTTTGCCAATTTCAAAAGAACAGCCTTAGCGAAAGGCTTCTTGAAGGGAATGATGTAACTCTGTGAGATGAATTAACAGAACACAGAGTAGTTTCTGAGAAAGCTTCTTTCCAGTTTTGAACGGAAGATACTTCCTTTTTCACCATAGCCCTCTATGGGCTTCCAAATATCCCTTTGCCAATTCCACAAGAACAGCCTTAGCGAAAGGCTTCTTGAAGGGAAAGATGTAACTCTGTGAGGTGAACTAACAGAACACAGAGCAGTTTCTCAGAAAGCTTCTTTCCAGTTTTGAACGGAAGATATTTCCTTTTTCACCATAGGCCTCTATGGGCTAACAAATATCCCTTTGCCAATTCCACAAGAACAGCCTTAGCGAAAGGCTTCTTGAAGGGAAAGATGTTACTCTGTGAGATGAATTAACAGAACACAGAGCAGTTTCTCAGAAAGCTTCTCTCCAGTTTTGAACGGAAGATATTTCCTTTTTCACCATAGCCCTCTATAGGCTTCCAAATATCCCTTTGCCAATACCACAAGAACACCCTTAGCGAAAGGCTTCTTTAAGGGAAAGATGTAACTCTGTGAGATGAATTAACAGAACACAGAGCAGTTTCTCAGAAAGTTTCTTTCCAGTTTTGAACGGAAGATATTTCCTTTTTCACCATAGCCCTCTATGGGCTTCCAAATATCCCTTTGCCAATTCCACAAGAACAGCCTTAGCGAAAGGCTTCTTGAAGGAAAAGATGTAACACTGTGAGATGAATTAACAGAACACAGAGCAGTTTCTCAGAAAGTTTCTTTCCAGGTTTCAACGGAAGATATTTCCTTTTTCATCATTGCCCTCTATGGGCTTCCAAATATCCCTTTGCCAATTCTACAAGAACAGCCTTAGCGAAAGGCTTCTTGAAGGAAAAGATGTAACTCTGTGAGATGAATTAACAGAACACAGAGCAGTTTCTCAGAATGCTTCTTTCCAGTTTTGAACGGAAGATATTTCCTTTTTCACCATAGCCCTATATGGGCTTCCAAATATCCCTTTGCCAATTCCACAAGAACAGCCTTAGCGAAAGGCTTCTTGAAGGGAACGATGTAACCCTGTGAAATGAATTAACAGAACACAGAGGAGTTTCTCAGAAAGCATCTTTCCAGGTTTGAACGGAAGATATTTCCTTTTTCACCATAGCCCTCTAAGGGCTTCCAAATATCCCTTTGCCAATTCCACAAGAACAGCCTTAGCGAAAGGCTTCTTGAAGGGAAAGATGTAACTCTGTGAGATGAATTAACAGAACAGAGAGCAGTTTCTCAGAATGCTTCTTTCCAGTTTTGAACGGAAGATATTTCCTTTTTCACCATAGCCCTCTATGGGCTTCCAAATATCCCTTTGCCAATTCCACAAGAACAGCCTTAGCGAAAGGCTTCTTCAAGGGAAAGATGTAACTCTCTGAGATGAATTAACAGAACGCAGAGCAGTTTCTCAGAAAGCTTCTTTCCAGTTTTGAACGGAAGGTATTTCCTTTTTCACCATAGCCCTCTATGGGCTTCCAAATATCCCTTTCCAATTCCACAAGAACAGTCTTAGCGAAAGGCTTCTTGAAGGGAAAGATGTAACTCTGTGAGATGAATTAACAGAACACAGAGCAGTTTCTCAGAAAGCTTCTTTCCAGTTTTGAACGGAAGATAATTCCTTTTTCACCATAGCCCTCTATGGGCTTCCAAATATCCCTTTGCCAATTCCACAAGAACAGCCTTAGCGAAAGGCTTCTTGAAGGGAAAGATGTAACTCTGTGAGATGAATTAACAGAACACAGAGCAGTTTCTCAGAAAGCTTCTTTAAAGTTTTGAACGGAAGATATTTCCTTTTTCACCATAGCCCTCTACGGGCTTCAAAATATCCTTTGCCAATTTCAAAAGAACAGCCTTAGCGAAAGGCTTCTTGAAGGGAATGATGTAACTCTGTGAGATGAATTAACAGAACACAGAGCAGTTTCTCAGAAAGCTTCTTTCCAGTTTTGAACGGAAGATATTTCCTTTTTCACCGTAGCCCTCTATGGGCTTCCAAATATCCCTTTGCCAATTCCACAAGAACAGCCTTAGCGAAAGGCTTCTTGAAGGGAAAGATGTAACTCTGTGAGATGAATTAACAGAACACAGAGCAGTTTCTCAGAAAGCTTCTTTCCAGTTTTGAACGGAAGATATTTCCTTTTTCACCATAGCCCTCTATGGGCTTCCAAATATCCCTTTGCCAATTCCACAAGAACAGCCTTAGCGAAAGGCTTCTTGAAGGGAATGCTGTAACTCTGTGAGATGAATTAACAAAACACAGAGCAGTTTCTCAGAAAGCTTCTTTCCAGTTTTGAACGGAAGATATTTCCTTTTTCACCATAGCCCTCTATGGGCTTCCAAATATCCCTTTGCCAATTCCACAAGAACAGCCTTAGCGAAAGGCTTCTTGAAGGGAAAGATGTAACTCTGTGAGATGAATTAACAGAACACAGAGCAGTTTCTCAGAAAGCTTCTTTCCAGTTTTCAACGGAAGATATTTCCTTTTTCACCATAGCCCTCTATGGGCTTCCAAATATCCCTTTGCCAATTCCTCAAGAACAGCCTTAGCGAAAGGCTTCTTGAAGGGAAAGATGTAACTCTGTGAGATGAATTAACAGAACACAGAGCACTTTCTCAGAAAGGTTCTTTCTAGTTTTGAACGGAAGATATTTCCTTTTTCACCATAGCCCTCTATGGGCTTCCAAATATCCCTTTGCCAATTCCACAAGAACAGCCTTAGCGAAAGGCTTCTTGAAGGGAAAGATGTAACTCTGTGAGATGAATTAACATAACACAGAGTAGTTTCTGAGAAAGCTTCTTTCAAGTTTTGAACGGAAGATAATTCCTTTTTCACCATAGCCCTCTATGGGCTTCCAAATATCCCTTTGCCAATTCCACAACAACAGCCTTAGCGAAAGGCTTCTTGAAGGGAAAGATGTAACTCTGTGAGGTGAACTAACAGAACACAGAGCAGTTTCTCAGAAAGCTTCTTTCCAGTTTTGAACGGAAGATATTTCCTTTTTCACCATAAGCCTCTATGGGCTTCCAAATATCCCTTTGCCAATTCCACCAGAACAGCCTTAGCGAAAGGCTTCTTGAAGGGAAAGATGTAACTCTGTGAGATGAATTAACAGAACACAGAGCAGTTTCTCAGAAAGCTTCTTTCCAGTTTTGAACGGAAGATATTTCCTTTTTCACCATAGCCCTCTATGGGCTTCCAAATATCCCTTTGCCAATTCCACAAGAACAGCCTTAGCGAAAGGCTTCTTGAAGGGAAAGATGTAACTCTGTGAGATGAATTAACAGAACACAGAGCAGTTTCTCAGAAAGCTTCTTTAAAGTTTTGAACGGAAGATATTTCCTTTTTCACCATAGCCCTCTACGGGCTTCAAAATATCCTTTGCCAATTTCAAAAGAACAGCCTTAGCGAAAGGCTTCTTGAAGGGAATGATGTAACTCTGTGAGATGAATTAACAGAACACAGAGCAGTTTCTCAGAAAGCTTCTTTCCAGTTTTGAACGGAAGATATTTCCTTTTTCACCGTAGCCCTCTATGGGCTTCCAAATATCCCTTTGCCAATTCCACAAGAACAGCCTTAGCGAAAGGCTTCTTGAAGGAAAAGATGTAACACTGTGAGATGAATTAACAGAACACAGAGCAGTTTCTCAGAAAGTTTCTTTCCAGGTTTCAACGGAAGATATTTCCTTTTTCATCATTGCCCTCTATGGGCTTCCAAATATCCCTTTGCCAATTCTACAAGAACAGCCTTAGCGAAAGGCTTCTTGAAGGAAAAGATGTAACTCTGTGAGATGAATTAACAGAACACAGAGCAGTTTCTCAGAATGCTTCTTTCCAGTTTTGAACGGAAGATATTTCCTTTTTCACCATAGCCCTATATGGGCTTCCAAATATCCCTTTGCCAATTCCACAAGAACAGCCTTAGCGAAAGGCTTCTTGAAGGGAACGATGTAACCCTGTGAAATGAATTAACAGAACACAGAGGAGTTTCTCAGAAAGCATCTTTCCAGGTTTGAACGGAAGATATTTCCTTTTTCACCATAGCCCTCTAAGGGCTTCCAAATATCCCTTTGCCAATTCCACAAGAACAGCCTTAGCGAAAGGCTTCTTGAAGGGAAAGATGTAACTCTGTGAGATGAATTAACAGAACAGAGAGCAGTTTCTCAGAATGCTTCTTTCCAGTTTTGAACGGAAGATATTTCCTTTTTCACCATAGCCCTCTATGGGCTTCCAAATATCCCTTTGCCAATTCCACAAGAACAGCCTTAGCGAAAGGCTTCTTCAAGGGAAAGATGTAACTCTCTGAGATGAATTAACAGAACGCAGAGCAGTTTCTCAGAAAGCTTCTTTCCAGTTTTGAACGGAAGGTATTTCCTTTTTCACCATAGCCCTCTATGGGCTTCCAAATATCCCTTTCCAATTCCACAAGAACAGTCTTAGCGAAAGGCTTCTTGAAGGGAAAGATGTAACTCTGTGAGATGAATTAACAGAACACAGAGCAGTTTCTCAGAAAGCTTCTTTCCAGTTTTGAACGGAAGATAATTCCTTTTTCACCATAGCCCTCTATGGGCTTCCAAATATCCCTTTGCCAATTCCACAAGAACAGCCTTAGCGAAAGGCTTCTTGAAGGGAAAGATGTAACTCTGTGAGATGAATTAACAGAACACAGAGCAGTTTCTCAGAAAGCTTCTTTAAAGTTTTGAACGGAAGATATTTCCTTTTTCACCATAGCCCTCTACGGGCTTCAAAATATCCTTTGCCAATTTCAAAAGAACAGCCTTAGCGAAAGGCTTCTTGAAGGGAATGATGTAACTCTGTGAGATGAATTAACAGAACACAGAGCAGTTTCTCAGAAAGCTTCTTTCCAGTTTTGAACGGAAGATATTTCCTTTTTCACCGTAGCCCTCTATGGGCTTCCAAATATCCCTTTGCCAATTCCACAAGAACAGCCTTAGCGAAAGGCTTCTTGAAGGGAAAGATGTAACTCTGTGAGATGAATTAACAGAACACAGAGCAGTTTCTCAGAAAGCTTCTTTCCAGTTTTGAACGGAAGATATTTCCTTTTTCACCATAGCCCTCTATGGGCTTCCAAATATCCCTTTGCCAATTCCACAAGAACAGCCTTAGCGAAAGGCTTCTTGAAGGGAATGCTGTAACTCTGTGAGATGAATTAACAAAACACAGAGCAGTTTCTCAGAAAGCTTCTTTCCAGTTTTGAACGGAAGATATTTCCTTTTTCACCATAGCCCTCTATGGGCTTCCAAATATCCCTTTGCCAATTCCACAAGAACAGCCTTAGCGAAAGGCTTCTTGAAGGGAAAGATGTAACTCTGTGAGATGAATTAACAGAACACAGAGCAGTTTCTCAGAAAGCTTCTTTCCAGTTTTCAACGGAAGATATTTCCTTTTTCACCATAGCCCTCTATGGGCTTCCAAATATCCCTTTGCCAATTCCTCAAGAACAGCCTTAGCGAAAGGCTTCTTGAAGGGAAAGATGTAACTCTGTGAGATGAATTAACAGAACACAGAGCACTTTCTCAGAAAGGTTCTTTCTAGTTTTGAACGGAAGATATTTCCTTTTTCACCATAGCCCTCTATGGGCTTCCAAATATCCCTTTGCCAATTCCACAAGAACAGCCTTAGCGAAAGGCTTCTTGAAGGGAAAGATGTAACTCTGTGAGATGAATTAACATAACACAGAGTAGTTTCTGAGAAAGCTTCTTTCAAGTTTTGAACGGAAGATAATTCCTTTTTCACCATAGCCCTCTATGGGCTTCCAAATATCCCTTTGCCAATTCCACAACAACAGCCTTAGCGAAAGGCTTCTTGAAGGGAAAGATGTAACTCTGTGAGGTGAACTAACAGAACACAGAGCAGTTTCTCAGAAAGCTTCTTTCCAGTTTTGAACGGAAGATATTTCCTTTTTCACCATAAGCCTCTATGGGCTTCCAAATATCCCTTTGCCAATTCCACCAGAACAGCCTTAGCGAAAGGCTTCTTGAAGGGAAAGATGTAACTCTGTGAGATGAATTAACAGAACACAGAGCAGTTTCTCAGAAAGCTTCTTTCCAGTTTTGAACGGAAGATATTTCCTTTTTCACCATAGCCCTCTATGGGCTTCCAAATATCCCTTTGCCAATTCCACAAGAACAGCCTTAGCGAAAGGCTTCTTGAAGGGAAAGATGTAACTCTGTGAGATGAATTAACAGAACACAGAGCAGTTTCTCAGAAAGCTTCTTTAAAGTTTTGAACGGAAGATATTTCCTTTTTCACCATAGCCCTCTACGGGCTTCAAAATATCCTTTGCCAATTTCAAAAGAACAGCCTTAGCGAAAGGCTTCTTGAAGGGAATGATGTAACTCTGTGAGATGAATTAACAGAACACAGAGCAGTTTCTCAGAAAGCTTCTTTCCAGTTTTGAACGGAAGATATTTCCTTTTTCACCGTAGCCCTCTATGGGCTTCCAAATATCCCTTTGCCAATTCCACAAGAACAGCCTTAGCGAAAGGCTTCTTGAAGGGAAAGATGTAACTCTGTGAGATGAATTAACAGAACACAGAGCAGTTTCTCAGAAAGCTTCTTTCCAGTTTTGAACGGAAGATATTTCCTTTTTCACCATAGCCCTCTATGGGCTTCCAAATATCCCTTTGCCAATTCCACAAGAACAGCCTTAGCGAAAGGCTTCTTGAAGGGAATGCTGTAACTCTGTGAGATGAATTAACAGAACACAGAGCAGTTTCTCAGAAAGCTTCTTTCCAGTTTTCAACGGAAGATATTTCCTTTTTCACCATAGCCCTCTATGGGCTTCCAAATATCCCTTTGCCAATTCCACAAGAACAGCCTTAGCGAAAGGCTTCTTGAAGGGAAAGATGTAACTCTGTGAGATGAATTAACAGAACACAGAGCAGTTTCTCAGAAAGCTTCTTTCCAGTTTTCAACGGAAGATATTTCCTTTTTCACCATAGCCCTCTATGGGCTTCCAAATATCCCATTGCCAATTCCTCAAGAACAGCCTTAGCGAAAGGCTTCTTGAAGGGAAAGATGTAACTCTGTGAGATGAATTAACAGAACACAGAGCACTTTCTCAGAATGGTTCTTTCCAGTTTTGAACGGAAGATATTTCCTTTTTCACCATAGCCCTCTATGGGCTTCCAAATATCCCTTTGCCAATTCCACAAGAACAGCCTTAGCGAAAGGCTTCTTGAAGGGAAAGATGTAACTCTGTGAGATGAATTAACATAACACAGAGTAGTTTCTGAGAAAGCTTCTTTCAAGTTTTGAACGGAAGATAATTCCTTTTTCACCATAGCCCTCTATGGGCTTCCAAATATCCCTTTGCCAATTCCACAACAACAGCCTTAGCGAAAGGCTTCTTGAAGGGAAAGATGTAACTCTGTGAGGTGAACTAACAGAACACAGAGCAGTTTCTCAGAAAGCTTCTTTCCAGTTTTGAACGGAAGATATTTCCTTTTTCACCATAAGCCTCTATGGGCTTCCAAATATCACTTTGCCAATTCCACCAGAACAGCCTTAGCGAAAGGCTTCTTGAAGGGAAAGATGTAACTCTGTGAGATGAATTAACATAACACAGAGTAGTTTCTGAGAAAGCTTCTTTCCAGTTTTGAACGGAAGATACTTCCTTTTTCACCATAGCCCTCTATGGGCTTCCAAATATCCCTTTGCCAATTCCACAAGAACAGCCTTAGCGAAAGGCTTCTTGAAGGGAAAGATGTAACTCTGTGAGGTGAACTAACAGAACACAGAGCAGTTTCTCAGAAAGCTTCTTTCCAGTTTTCAACGGAAGATATTTCCTTTTTCACCATAGGCCTCTATGGGCTTCCAAATATCCCTTTGCCAATTCCACAAGAACAGCCTTAGCGAAAGGCTTCTTGAAGGGAAAGATGTTACTCTGTGAGATGAATTAACAGAACACAGAGCAGTTTCTGAGAAAGCTTCTTTCCAGTTTTGAACGGAAGATATTTCCTTTTTCACCATAGCCCTCTACGGGCTTCCAAATATCCCTTTGCCAATTCCACAAGAACAGCCTTAGCGAAAGGCTTCTGGAAGGGAAAGATGTAACTCAGTGAGATGAATTAACAGAACACAGAGCAGTTTCTCAGAATGCTTCTTTCCAGTTTTGAACGGAAGATATTTCCTTTCTCACCATAGCCCTCTATGGGCTTCCAAATATCCCTTTGCCAATTCCACAAGAAGAGCCTTAGCGAAAGGCTTCTTGAAGGGAAAGATGTAACTCTGTGAGATGAATTAACAGAACACAGAGCAGTTTCTCAGAACGCTTCCTTCCAGTTTTGAACGGAAGATATTTCCTTTTTCACCATAGCCCTCTATGGGCTTCCAAATATCCCTTTGCCAATTCCACAAGAACAACCTTAGCGAAAATCTTCTTGAAGGGAAAGATGTAACTCTGTGAGGTGAATTAACAGAACACAGAGCACTTTCTCAGAAAGCTTCTTTCCAGTTTTGAACGGAAGATATTTCCTTTTTCACCATAGCCCTCTATGGGCTTCCAAATATCCCTTTGCAATTCCACAAGAACAGCCTTAGCGAAAGGCTTCTTGAAGGGAAAGATGTAACTCTGTGAGATGAATTAACAGAACACAGAGCAGTTTCTCAGAAAGCTTCTTTCCAGTTTTGAACGGAAGATATTTCCTTTTTCACCATAGCCCTCTATGGGCTTCCAAATATCCCTTTGCCAATTCCACAAGAACAGCCTTAGCGAAAGGCTTCTTGAAGGGAAAGATGTAACTCTGTGAGATGAATTAACATAACACAGAGTAGTTTCTGAGAAAGCTTCTTTCCAGTTTTGAACGGAAGATATTTCCTTTTTCACCATAGCCCTCTATGGGCTTCCAAATATCCCTTTGCCAATTCCACAAGAACAGCCTTAGCGAAAGGCTTCTTGAAGGAAAAGATGTAACACTGTGAGATGAATTAACAGAACACAGAGCAGTTTCTCAGAAAGTTTCTTTCCAGGTTTCAACGGAAGGTATTTCCTTTTTCATCATTGCCCTCTATGGGCTTCCAAATATCCCTTTGCCAATTCCACAAGAATAGCCTTAGCGAAAGGCTTCTTGAAGGGAAAGATGTAACTCTGTGAGATGAATTAACAGAACACAGAGCAATTTCTCAGAATGCTTCTTTCCAGTTTTGAACGGAAGATATTTCCTTTTTCACCATAACCCTCTATGGGCTTCCAAATATCCCTTTGCCAATTCCACAAGAACAGACTTAGCGAAAGGCTTCTTGAAGGGAACGATGTAACTCTGTGAAATGAATTAACAGAACACAGAGGAGTTTCTCAGAAAGCATCTTTCCAGGTTTGAACGGAAGATATTTCCTTTTTCACCATAGCCCTCTAAGGGATTCCAAATATCCCTTTGCCAATTCCACAAGAACAGCCTTAGCGAAAGGCTTCTTCAAGGGAAAGATGTAACTCTCTGAGATGAATTAACAGAACACAGAGCAGTTTCTCAGAAAGCTTCTTTCCAGTTTTGAACGGAAGGTATTTCCTTTTTCACCATAGCCCTCTATGGGCTTCCAAATATCCCTTTCCAATTCCACAAGAACAGTCTTAGCGAAAGGCTTCTTGAAGGAAAAGATGTAACTCTGTGAGATGAATTAACAGAACACAGAGCAGTTTCTCAGAAAGCTTCTTTCCAGTTTTGAACGGAAGATATTCCTTTTTCACCATAGCCCTCTATGGGCTTCCAAATATCCCTTTGCCAATTCCACAAGAACAGCCTTAGCGAAAGGCTTCTTGAAGGGAAAGATGTAACTCTGTGAGATGAATTAACAGAACACAGAGCAGTTTCTCAGAAAGCTTCTTTAAAGTTTTGAACGGAAGATATTTCCTTTTTCACCATAGCCCTCTATGGGCTTCAAAATATCCTTTGCCAATTTCAAAAGAACAGCCTTAGCGAAAGGCTTCTTGAAGGGAATGATGTAACTCTGTGAGATGAATTAACAGAACACAGAGCAGTTTCTCAGAAAGCTTCTTTCCAGTTTTGAACGGAAGATATTTCCTTTTTCACCGTAGCCCTCTATGGGCTTCCAAATATCCCTTTGCCAATTCCACAAGAACAGCCTTAGCGAAAGGCTTCTTGAAGGGAAAGATGTAACTCTGTGAGATGAATTAACAGAACACAGAGCAGTTTCTCAGAAAGCTTCTTTCCAGTTTTAAACGGAAGATATTTCATTTTTCACCTTAGCCCTCTATGGGCTTCCAAATATCCCTTTGCCAATTCCTCAAGAACAGCCTTAGCGAAAGGCTTCTTGAAGGGAGAGATGTAACTCTGTGAGATGAATTAACAGAACACAGAGCAGTTTCTCAGAAAGCTTCTTTCCTGTTTTGAACGGAAGATATTTCCTTTTTCACCATAGCCCTCAATGGGCTTCCAAATATCCCTTTGCCAATTCCACAAGAAGAGCCTTAGCGAAAGGCTTCTTGAAGGGAAAGATGTAACTCTGTGAGGTGAATTAACATAACACAGAGTAGTTTCTGAGAAAGCTTCTTTCCAGTTTTGAACGGAAGATATTTCCTTTTTCACCATAGCCCTCTATGGGCTTCCAAATATCCCTTTGCCAATTCCACAAGAACAACCTTAGCGAAAGGCATCTTGAAGGGAAAGATGTAACTCTGTGAGATGAATTAACAGAACACAGAGCAGTTTCTCAGAAAGCTTCTTTCCAGTATTGAACGGAAGATATTTCCTTTTTCACCATAGCCCTCTATGGGCTTCCAAATATCCCTTTGCCAATTCCACAAGAACAGCCTTAGCGAAAGGCTTCTTGAAGGGAAAGATGTAACTCTGTCAGACGAATTAACAGAACACAGAGCAGTTTCTCAGAAAGCTTCTTTCCAGTTTTGAAGGGAAGATATTTCCTTTTTCAACATAGCCCTCTATGGGCTTCCAAATATCCCTTTGCCAATTCCTCAAGAACAGCCTTAGCGAAAGGCTTCTTGAAGGGAAAGATGTAACTCTGTGAGATGAATTAACAGAACACCGAGCAGTTTCTCAGAAAGCTTCTTTCTAGTTTTGAACGGAAGATATTTCCTTTTTCACCATAGCCCTCTATGGGCTTCCAAATATCCCTTTGCCAATTCCACAAGAACAGCCTTAGCGAAAGGCTTCTTGAAGGGAAAGATGTAACTCTGTGAGATGAATTAACAGAACACAGAGCAGTTTCTCAGAAAGCTTCTTTCCAGTTTTCAACGGAAGATATTTCCTTTTTCACCATAGCCCTCTATGGGATTCCAAATATCCCTTTGCCAATTCCACAAGAACAGCCTTAGCGAAAGGCTTCTTCAAGGGAAAGATGTAACTCTCTGAGATGAATTAACAGAACACAGAGCAGTTTCTCAGAAAGCTTCTTTCCAGTTTTGAACGGAAGATATTTCCTTTTTCACCATAGCCCTCTATGGGCTTCCAAATATCCCTTTCCAATTCCACAAGAACAGTCTTAGCGAAAGGCTTCTTGAAGGGAAAGATGTAACTCTGTGAGATGAATTAACAGAACACAGAGCAGTTTCTCAGAAAGCTTCTTTCCAGTTTTGAACGGAAGATATTTCCTTTTTCACCATAGCCCTCTATGGGCTTCCAAATATCCCTTTGCCAATTCCACAAGAACAGCCTTAGCGAAAGGCTTCTTGAAGGGAAAGATGTAACTCTGTGAGATGAATTAACAGAACACAGAGCAGTTTCTCAGAAAGCTTCTTTAAAGTTTTGAACGGAAGATATTTCCTTTTTCACCATAGCCCTCTATGGGCTTCAAAATATCCTTTGCCAATTTCAAAAGAACAGCCTTAGCGAAAGGCTTCTTGAAGGGAATGATGTAACTCTGTGAGATGAATTAACAGAACACAGAGCAGTTTCTCAGAAAGCTTCTTTCCAGTTTTGAACGGAAGATATTTCCTTTTTCACCGTAGCCCTCTATGGGCTTCCAAATATCCCTTTGCCAATTCCACAAGAACAGCCTTAGCGAAAGGCTTCTTGAAGGGAAAGATGTAACTCTGTGAGATGCATTAACAGAACACAGAGCAGTTTCTCAGAAAGCTTCTTTCCAGTTTTAAACGGAAGATATTTCATTTTTCACCTTAGCCCTCTATGGGCTTCCAAATATCCCTTTGCCAATTCCACAAGAACAGCCTTAGCGAAAGGCTTCTTGAAGGGAAAGATGTAACTCTGTGAGATGAATTAACAGAACACAGAGCAGTTTCTCAGAAAGCTTCTTTCCAGTTTTGAACGGAAGATATTTCCTTTTTCACCATAGCCCTCTAAGGGCTTCCAAATATCCCTTTGCCAATTAAACAAGAACAGCCTTAGCGAAAGGCTTCTTGAAGGGAAAGATGTAACTCTGTGAGATGAATTAAGAGAACACAGAGCAGTTTCTCAGAAAGCTTCTTTCCAGTTTTCAACGGAAGATATTTCCTTTTTCACCATAGCCCTCTATGGGCTTCCAAATATCCCTTTGCTAATTCCTCAAGAACAGCCTTAGCGAAAGGCTTCTTTAAGGGAAAGATGTAACTCTGTGAGATGAATTAACAGAACACAGAGCAGTTTCTCAGAAAGCTTCTTTCCAGTTTTGAACGGAAGATATTTCCTTTTTCACCATAGCCCTCTATGGGCTTCCAAATATCCCTTTGCCAATTCCACAAGAACAGCCTTAGCGAAAGGCTTCTTGAAGGGAAAGATGTAACTCTGTGAGATGAATTAACATAACACAGAGTAGTTTCTGAGAAAGCTTCTTTCAAGTTTTGAACGGAAGATATTTCCTTTTTCACCATAGCCCTCTATGGGCTTCCAAATATCCCTTTGCCAATTCCACAAGAACAGCCTTAGCGAAAGGCTTCTTGAAGGGAATGATGTAACTCTGTGAGGTGAACTAACAGAACACAGAGCACTTTCTCAGAAAGCTTCTTTCCAGTTTTGAACGGAAGATATTTCCTTTTTCACCATAGGCCTCTATGGGCTTCCAAATATCCCTTTGCCAATTCCACAAGAACAGCCTTAGCGAAAGGCTTCTTGAAGGGAAAGATGTAACTCTGTGAGATGAATTAACATAACACAGAGTAGTTTCTGAGAAAGCTTCTTTCCAGTTTTGAACGGAAGATACTTCCTTTTTCACCATAGCCCTCTATGGGCTTCCAAATATCCCTTTGCCAATTCCACAAGAACAGCCTTAGCGAAAGGCTTCTTGAAGGGAAAGATGTAACTCTGTGAGGTGAACTAACAGAACACAGAGCAGTTTCTCAGAAAGCTTCTTTGCAGTTTTGAACGGAAGATATTTCGTTTTTCAACATAGCCCTCTATGGGCTTCCAAATATCCCTTTGCCAATTCCACAAGAACAGCCTTAGCGAAAGGCTTCTTGAAGGGAAAGATGTTACTCTGTGAGATGAATTAACAGAACACAGAGCAGTTTCTCAGAAAGCTTCTTTCCAGTTTTGAACGGAAGATATTTCCTTTTTCACCATAGCCCTCTATAGGCTACCAAATATCCCTTTGCCAATACCACAAGAACACCCTTAGCGAAAGGCTTCTTGAAGGGAAAGATGTAACTCTGTGAGATGAATTAACAGAACACAGAGCAGTTTCTCAGAAAGTTTCTTTCCAGTTTTGAACGGAAGATATTTCCTTTTTCACCATAGCTCTCTATGGGCTTCCAAATATCCCTTTGCCAATTCCACAAGAACAGCCTTAGCGAAAGGCTTCTTGAAGGAAAAGATGTAACACTGTGAGATGAATTAACAGAACACAGAGCAGTTTCTCAGAAAGTTTCTTTCCAGGTTTCAACGGAAGATATTTCCTTTTTCATCATTGCCCTCTATGGGCTTCCAAATATCCCTTTGCCATTTCCACAAGAACAGCCTTAGCGAAAGGCTTCTTGAAGGAAAAGATGTAACTCTGTGAGATGAATTAACAGAACACAGAGCAGTTTCTCAGAATGCTTCTTTCCAGTTTTGAACGGAAGATATTTCCTTTTTCACCATAGCCCTATATGGGCTTCCAAATATCCCTTTGCCAATTCCACAAGAACAGCCTTAGCGAAAGGCTTCTTGAAGGGAACGATGTAACTCCGTGAAATGAATTAACAGAACACAGAGGAGTTTCTCAGAAAGCATCTTTCCAGGTTTGAACGGAAGATATTTCCTTTTTCACCATAGCCCTCTAAGGGCTTCCAAATATCCCTTTGCCAATTCCACAAGAACAGCCTTAGCGAAAGGCTTCTTGAAGGGAAAGATGTAACTCTGTGAGATGAATTAACATAACACAGAGTAGTTTCTGAGAAAGCTTCTTTCCAGTTTTGAACGGAAGATATTTCCTTTTTCACCATAGCCCTCTACGGGCTTCCAAATATCCCTTTGCCAATTCCACAAGAACAGCCTTAGCGAAAGGCTTCTTGAAGGGAAAGATGTAACTCTGTGAGATGAATTAACAGAACACAGAGCAGTTTCTCAGAATGCTTCTTTCCAGTTTTGAACGGAAGATATTTCCTTTCTCACCATAGCACTCTATGGGCTTCCAAATATCCCTTTGCCAATTCCACAAGAAGAGCCTTAGCGAAAGGCTTCTTGAAGGGAAAGATGTAACTCTGTGAGATGAATTAACAGAACACAGAGCAGTTTCTCAGAAAGCTTCTTTCCAGTTTTGAACGGAAGATATTTCCTTTTTCACCATAGCCCTCTATGGGCTTCCAAATATCCCTTTGCCAATTCCACAAGAACAGCGTTAGCGAAAGGCTTCCTGAAGGGAAAGATGTAACTCTGTGAGATGAATTAACAGAACACAGAGCAGTTTCTCAGAAAGCTTCTTTCCAGTTTTGAACGGAAGATATTTCGTTTTTCAACATAGCCCTCTATGGGCTTCCAAATATCCCTTTGACAATTCCACAAGAACAGCCTTAGCGAAAGGCTTCTTGAAGGGAAAGATGTAACTCTGTGAGATGAATTAACAGACCACAGAGCAGTTTCTCAGAAAGCTTCTTTCCAGTTTTCAACGGAAGATATTTCCTTTTTCACCATAGCCCTCTATGGGCTTCCAAATATCCCTTTGCCAATTCCACAAGAACAGCCTTAGCGGAAGGCTTCTTGAAGGGAAAGATGTAACTCTGTGAGATGAATTAACAGAACACAGAGCAGTTTCTCAGAACGCTTCCTTCCAGTTTTGAACGGAAGATATATCCTTTTTCACCATAGCCCTCTATGGGCTTCCAAATATCCCTTTGCCAATTCCACAAGAACAACCTTAGCGAAAATCTTCTTGAAGGGAAAGATGTAACTCTGTGAGATGAATTAACAGAACACAGAGCAGTTTCTCAGAAAGCTTCTTTCCAGTTTTGAACGGAAGATATTTCCTTTTTCACCGTAGCCCTCTATGGGCTTCCAAATATCCCTTTGCCAATTCCTCAAGAACAGACTTAGCGAAAGGCTTCTTGACGGGAAAGATGTAACTCTGTGAGATGAATTAACAGAACACAGAGCAGTTTCTCAGAAAGCTTCTTTCCAGTTTTGAACGGAAGATATTTCCTTTTTCACCATAGCCCTCTATGGGCTTAAAAATATCCCTTTGCCCATTCCACAAGAACAGCCTTAGCGAAAGGCTTCTTGAAGGGAAAGATGTAACTCCGTGAGATGAATTAACAGAACACAGAGCAGTTTCTCAGAATGCTTCTTTCCAGTTTTGAACGGAAGATATTTCCTTTTTCACCATAGCCCTCTATGGGCTTCCAAATATCCCTTTGCCAATTCCACAAGAACAGCCTTAGCGAAAGGCTTCTTGAAGGGAACGATGTAACTCTGTGAAATGAATTAACAGAACACAGAGGAGTTTCTCAGAAAGCATCTTTCCAGGGTTGAACGGAAGATATTTCCTTTTTCACCATAGCCCTCTAAGGGCTTCCAAATATCCCTTTGCCAATTCCACAAGAACAGCCTTTGTAACTCTGTGAGATGAATTAACAGAACACAGAGGAGTTTCTCAGAATGCTTCTTTCCAGTTTTGAACGGAAGATATTTCCTTTTTCACCATAGCCCTCTATGGGCTTCCAAATATCCCTTTGCCAATTCCACAAGAAGAGCCTTAGCGAAAGGCTTCTTGAAGGGAAAGATGTAACTCTGTGAGATGAATTAACAGAACACAGAGCAGTTTCTCAGAAAGCTTCTTTCCAGTTTTGAACGGAAGATATTTCCTTTTTCACCATAGCCCTCTATGGGCTTCCAAATATCCCTTTGCCAATTCCACAAGAACAGCCTTAGCGAAAGGCTTCCTGAAGGGAAAGATGTAACTCTGTGAGATGAATTAACAGAACACAGAGCAGTTTCTCAGAAAGCTTCTTTCCAGTTTTGAACGGAAGATATTTCGTTTTTCAGCATAGCCCTCTATGGGCTTCCAAATATCCCTTTGCCAATTACACAAGAACAGCCTTAGCGAAAGGCTTCTTGAAGGGAAAGATGTAACTCTGTGAGGTGAATTAACAGAACACAGAGCACTTTCTCAGAAAGCTTCTTTCCAGTTTTGAACGGAAGATATTTCCTTTTTCACCATAGCCCTCTATGGGCTTCCAAATATCCCTTTGCCAATTCCACAAGAACAGCCTTAGCGAAAGGCTTCTTGAAGGGAACGATGTAACTCTGTGAAATGAATTAACAGAACACAGAGGAGTTTCTCAGAAAGCATCTTTCTAGGTTTGAACGGAAGATATTTCCTTTTTCACCATAGCCCTCTAAGGGCTTCCAAATATCCCTTTGGCAATTCCACAAGAACAGCCTTAGCGAAAGGCTTCTTGAAGGGAAAGATGTAACTCTGTGAGATGAATTAACATAACACAGAGTAGTTTCTGAGAAAGCTTCTTTCCAGTTTTGAACGGAAGATATTTCCTTTTTCACCATAGCCCTCTACGGGCTTCCAAATATCCCTTTGCCAATTCCACAAGAACAGCCTTAGCGAAAGGCTTCTTGAAGGGAAAGATGTAACTCTGTGAGATGAATTAACAGAACACAGAGCAGTTTCTCAGAATGCTTCTTTCCAGTTTTGAACGGAAGATATTTCCTTTCTCACCATAGCCCTCTATGGGCTTCCAAATATCCCTTTGCCAATTCCACAAGAAGAGCCTTAGCGAAAGGCTTCTTGAAGGGAAAGATGTAACTCTGTGAGATGAATTAACAGAACACAGAGCAGTTTCTCAGAAAGCTTCTTTCCAGTTTTGAACGGAAGATATTTCCTTTTTCACCATAGCCCTCTATGGGCTTCCAAGTATCCCTTTGCCAATTCCACAAGAACAGCGTTAGCGAAAGGCTTCCTGAAGGGAAAGATGTAACTCTGTGAGATGAATTAACAGAACACAGAGCAGTTTCTCAGAAAGCTTCTTTCCAGTTTTGAACGGAAGATATTTCGTTTTTCAACATAGCCCTCTATGGGCTTCCAAATATCCCTTTGCCAATTCCACAAGAACAGCCTTAGCGAAAGGCTTCTTGAAGGGAAAGATGTAACTCTGTGAGATGAATTAACAGAACACAGAGCAGTTTCTCAGAAAGCTTCTTTCCAGTTTTCAACGGAAGATATTTCCTTTTTCACCATAGCCCTCTATGGGCTTCCAAATATCCCTTTGCCAATTCCACAAGAACAGCCTTAGCGGAAGGCTTCTTGAAGGGAAAGATGTAACTCTGTGAGATGAATTAACAGAACACAGAGCAGTTTCTCAGAACGCTTCCTTCCAGTTTTGAACGGAAGATATATCCTTTTTCACCATAGCCCTCTATGGGCTTCCAAATATCCCTTTGCCAATTCCACAAGAACAACCTTAGCGAAAATCTTCTTGAAGGGAAAGATGTAACTCTGTGAGATGAATTAACAGAACACAGAGCAGTTTCTCAGAAAGCTTCTTTCCAGTTTTGAACGGAAGATATTTCCTTTTTCACCGTAGCCCTCTATGGGCTTCCAAATATCCCTTTGCCAATTCCTCAAGAACAGACTTAGCGAAAGGCTTCTTGACGGGAAAGATGTAACTCTGTGAGATGAATTAACAGAACACAGAGCAGTTTCTCAGAAAGCTTCTTTCCAGTTTTGAACGGAAGATATTTCCTTTTTCACCATAGCCCTCTATGGGCTTAAAAATATCCCTTTGCCCATTCCACAAGAACAGCCTTAGCGAAAGGCTTCTTGAAGGGAAAGATGTAACTCCGTGAGATGAATTAACAGAACACAGAGCAGTTTCTCAGAATGCTTCTTTCCAGTTTTGAACGGAAGATATTTCCTTTTTCACCATAGCCCTCTATGGGCTTCCAAATATCCCTTTGCCAATTCCACAAGAACAGCCTTAGCGAAAGGCTTCTTGAAGGGAACGATGTAACTCTGTGAAATGAATTAACAGAACACAGAGGAGTTTCTCAGAAAGCATCTTTCCAGGGTTGAACGGAAGATATTTCCTTTTTCACCATAGCCCTCTAAGGGCTTCCAAATATCCCTTTGCCAATTCCACAAGAACAGCCTTTGTAACTCTGTGAGATGAATTAACAGAACACAGAGGAGTTTCTCAGAATGCTTCTTTCCAGTTTTGAACGGAAGATATTTCCTTTTTCACCATAGCCCTCTATGGGCTTCCAAGTATCCCTTTGCCAATTCCACAAGAACAGCGTTAGCGAAAGGCTTCCTGAAGGGAAAGATGTAACTCTGTGAGATGAATTAACAGAACACAGAGCAGTTTCTCAGAAAGCTTCTTTCCAGTTTTGAACGGAAGATATTTCGTTTTTCAACATAGCCCTCTATGGGCTTCCAAATATCCCTTTGCCAATTCCACAAGAACAGCCTTAGCGAAAGGCTTCTTGAAGGGAAAGATGTAACTCTGTGAGATGAATTAACAGAACACAGAGCAGTTTCTCAGAAAGCTTCTTTCCAGTTTTCAACGGAAGATATTTCCTTTTTCACCATAGCCCTCTATGGGCTTCCAAATATCCCTTTGCAAATTCCTCAAGAACAGCCTTAGCGAAAGGCTTCTTGAAAGGAAAGATGTAACTCTGTGAGATGAATTAACAGAACACAGAGCAGTTTTTCAGAAAGCTTCTTTCCAGTTTTGAACGGAAGATATTTCCTTTTTCACCGTAGCCCTCTATGGGCTTCCAAATATCCCTTTGCCAATTCCTCAAGAACAGACTTAGCGAAAGGCATTTTGAAGGGAAAGATGAAACACTGTGAGATGAATTAACAGAACACAGAGCAGTTTCTCAGAAAGCTTCTTTCCAGTTTTCAACGGAAGATATTTCCTTTTTCACCATAGCCCTCTATGGGCTTAAAAATATCCCTTGGCCCATTCCACAAGAACAGCCTTAGCGAAAGGCTTCTTGAAGGGAAAGATGTAACTCTGTGAGATGAATTAACAGAACACAGAGCAGTTTCTCAGAATGCTTCTTTCCAGTTTTGAACGGAAGATATTTCCTTTTTCACCATAGCCCTCTATGGGCTTCCAAATATCCCTTTGCCAATTCCACAAGAACAGCCTTAGCGAAAGGCTTCTTGAAGGGAACGATGTAACTCTGTGAAATGAATTAACAGAACACAGAGGAGTTTCTCAGAAAGCATCTTTCCAGGGTTGAAAGGAAGTTATTTCCTTTTTCACCGTAGCCCTCTAAGGGCTTCCAAATATCCCTTTGCCAATTCCACAAGAACAGCCTTAGCGGAAGGCTTCTTGAAGGGAAAGATGTAACTCTGTGAGATGAATTAACAGAACACAGAGCAGTTTCTCAGAACGCTTCCTTCCAGTTTTGAACGGAAGATATATCCTTTTTCACCATAGCCCTCTATGGGCTTCCAAATATCCCTTTGCCAATTCCACAAGAACAACCTTAGCGAAAATCTTCTTGAAGGGAAAGATGTAACTCTGTGAGATGAATTAACAGAACACAGAGCAGTTTCTCAGAAAGCTTCTTTCCAGTTTTGAACGGAAGATATTTCCTTTTTCACCGTAGCCCTCTATGGGCTTCCAAATATCCCTTTGCCAATTCCTCAAGAACAGACTTAGCGAAAGGCTTCTTGACGGGAAAGATGTAACTCTGTGAGATGAATTAACAGAACACAGAGCAGTTTCTCAGAAAGCTTCTTTCCAGTTTTGAACGGAAGATATTTCCTTTTTCACCATAGCCCTCTATGGGCTTAAAAATATCCCTTTGCCCATTCCACAAGAACAGCCTTAGCGAAAGGCTTCTTGAAGGGAAAGATGTAACTCCGTGAGATGAATTAACAGAACACAGAGCAGTTTCTCAGAATGCTTCTTTCCAGTTTTGAACGGAAGATATTTCCTTTTTCACCATAGCCCTCTATGGGCTTCCAAATATCCCTTTGCCAATTCCACAAGAACAGCCTTAGCGAAAGGCTTCTTGAAGGGAACGATGTAACTCTGTGAAATGAATTAACAGAACACAGAGGAGTTTCTCAGAAAGCATCTTTCCAGGGTTGAACGGAAGATATTTCCTTTTTCACCATAGCCCTCTAAGGGCTTCCAAATATCCCTTTGCCAATTCCACAAGAACAGCCTTTGTAACTCTGTGAGATGAATTAACAGAACACAGAGGAGTTTCTCAGAATGCTTCTTTCCAGTTTTGAACGGAAGATATTTCCTTTTTCACCATAGCCCTCTATGGGCTTCCAAATATCCCTTTGCCAATTCCACAAGAAGAGCCTTAGCGAAAGGCTTCTTGAAGGGAAAGATGTAACTCTGTGAGATGAATTAACAGAACACAGAGCAGTTTCTCAGAAAGCTTCTTTCCAGTTTTGAACGGAAGATATTTCCTTTTTCACCATAGCCCTCTATGGGCTTCCAAATATCCCTTTGCCAATTCCACAAGAACAGCCTTAGCGAAAGGCTTCCTGAAGGGAAAGATGTAACTCTGTGAGATGAATTAACAGAACACAGAGCAGTTTCTCAGAAAGCTTCTTTCCAGTTTTGAACGGAAGATATTTCGTTTTTCAGCATAGCCCTCTATGGGCTTCCAAATATCCCTTTGCCAATTACACAAGAACAGCCTTAGCGAAAGGCTTCTTGAAGGGAAAGATGTAACTCTGTGAGGTGAATTAACAGAACACAGAGCACTTTCTCAGAAAGCTTCTTTCCAGTTTTGAACGGAAGATATTTCCTTTTTCACCATAGCCCTCTATGGTCTTCCAAATATCCCTTTGCCAATTCCACAAGAACAGCCTTAGCGAAAGGCTTCTTGAAGGGAACGATGTAACTCTGTGAAATGAATTAACAGAACACAGAGGAGTTTCTCAGAAAGCATCTTTCTAGGTTTGAACGGAAGATATTTCCTTTTTCACCATAGCCCTCTAAGGGCTTCCAAATATCCCTTTGGCAATTCCACAAGAACAGCCTTAGCGAAAGGCTTCTTGAAGGGAAAGATGTAACTCTGTGAGATGAATTAACATAACACAGAGTAGTTTCTGAGAAAGCTTCTTTCCAGTTTTGAACGGAAGATATTTCCTTTTTCACCATAGCCCTCTACGGGCTTCCAAATATCCCTTTGCCAATTCCACAAGAACAGCCTTAGCGAAAGGCTTCTTGAAGGGAAAGATGTAACTCTGTGAGATGAATTAACAGAACACAGAGCAGTTTCTCAGAATGCTTCTTTCCAGTTTTGAACGGAAGATATTTCCTTTCTCACCATAGCCCTCTATGGGCTTCCAAATATCCCTTTGCCAATTCCACAAGAAGAGCCTTAGCGAAAGGCTTCTTGAAGGGAAAGATGTAACTCTGTGAGATGAATTAACAGAACACAGAGCAGTTTCTCAGAAAGCTTCTTTCCAGTTTTGAACGGAAGATATTTCCTTTTTCACCATAGCCCTCTATGGGCTTCCAAGTATCCCTTTGCCAATTCCACAAGAACAGCGTTAGCGAAAGGCTTCCTGAAGGGAAAGATGTAACTCTGTGAGATGAATTAACAGAACACAGAGCAGTTTCTCAGAAAGCTTCTTTCCAGTTTTGAACGGAAGATATTTCGTTTTTCAACATAGCCCTCTATGGGCTTCCAAATATCCCTTTGCCAATTCCACAAGAACAGCCTTAGCGAAAGGCTTCTTGAAGGGAAAGATGTAACTCTGTGAGATGAATTAACAGACCACAGAGCAGTTTCTCAGAAAGCTTCTTTCCAGTTTTCAACGGAAGATATTTCCTTTTTCACCATAGCCCTCTATGGGCTTCCAAATATCCCTTTGCAAATTCCTCAAGAACAGCCTTAGCGAAAGGCTTCTTGAAAGGAAAGATGTAACTCTGTGAGATGAATTAACAGAACACAGAGCAGTTTCTCAGAAAGCTTCTTTCCAGTTTTGAACGGAAGATATTTCCTTTTTCACCGTAGCCCTCTATGGGCTTCCAAATATCCCTTTGCCAATTCCTCAAGAACAGACTTAGCGAAAGGCATTTTGAAGGGAAAGATGAAACACTGTGAGATGAATTAACAGAACACAGAGCAGTTTCTCAGAAAGCTTCTTTCCAGTTTTCAACGGAAGATATTTCCTTTTTCACCATAGCCCTCTATGGGCTTAAAAATATCCCTTGGCCCATTCCACAAGAACAGCCTTAGCGAAAGGCTTCTTGAAGGGAAAGATGTAACTCTGTGAGATGAATTAACAGAACACAGAGCAGTTTCTCAGAATGCTTCTTTCCAGTTTTGAACGGAAGATATTTCCTTTTTCACCATAGCCCTCTATGGGCTTCCAAATATCCCTTTGCCAATTCCACAAGAACAGCCTTAGCGAAAGGCTTCTTGAAGGGAACGATGTAACTCTGTGAAATGAATTAACAGAACACATAGGAGTTTCTCAGAAAGCATCTTTCCAGGGTTGAAAGGAAGTTATTTCCTTTTTCACCGTAGCCCTCTAAGGGCTTCCAAATATCCCTTTGCCAATTCCACAAGAACAGCCTTAGCGAAAGGCTTCTTGAAGGGAAAGATGTAACTCTGTGAGATGAATTAACAGAACACAGAGGAGTTTCTCAGAATGCTTCTTTCCAGTTTTGAACGGAAGATATTTCCTTTTTCACTATAGCCCTCTATGGGCTTCCAAATATCCCTTTGCCAATTCCACAAGAACAGCCTTAGCGAAAGGCTTCTTGAAGGGAAAGATGTAACTCTGTGAGATGAATTAACAGAACACAGAGCAGTTTCTCAGAAAGCTTCTTTCCAGTTTTGAACGGAAGATATTTCCTTTTTCACCATAGCCCTCTATGGGCTTCCAAGTATCCCTTTGCCAATTCCACAAGAACAGCCTTAGCGAAAGGCTTCCTGAAGGGAAAGATGTAACTCTGTGGGATGAATTAACAGAACACAGAGCAGTTTCTCAGAAAGCTTCTTTCCAGTTTTGAACGGAAGATATTTCGTTTTTCAACATAGCCCTCTATGGGCTTCCCAATATCCCTTTGCCTATTACACAAGAACAGCCTTAGCGAAAGGCTTCTTGAAGGGAAAGATGTAACTCTGTGAGATGAATTAACAGAACACAGAGCACTTTCTCAGAAAGCTTCTTTCCAGTTTTGAACGGAAGATATTTCCTTTTTCACCATAGCCCTCTATGGGCTTCCAAATATCCCTTTGCAATTCCACAAGAACAGCCTTAGCGAAAGGCTTCTTGAAGGGAAAGATGTAACTCTGTGAGATGAATTAACAGAACACAGAGCAGTTTCTCAGAAAGCTTCTTTCCAGTTTTGAACGGAAGATATTTCCTTTTTCACCATAGCCCTCTATGGGCTTCCAAATATCCCTTTGCCAATTCCACAAGAACAGCCTTAGCGAAAGGCTTCTTGAAGGGAAAGATGTAACTCTGTGAGATGAATTAACATAACACAGAGTAGTTTCTGAGAAAGCTTCTTTCCAGTTTTGAACGGAAGATATTTCCTTTTTCACCATAGCCCTCTATGGGCTTCCAAATATCCCTTTGCCAATTCCACAAGAACAGCCTTAGCGAAAGGCTTCTTGAAGGAAAAGATGTAACACTGTGAGATGAATTAACAGAACACAGAGCAGTTTCTCAGAAAGTTTCTTTCCAGGTTTCAACGGAAGGTATTTCCTTTTTCATCATTGCCCTCTATGGGCTTCCAAATATCCCTTTGCCAATTCCACAAGAATAGCCTTAGCGAAAGGCTTCTTGAAGGAAAAGATGTAACTCTGTGAGATGAATTAACAGAACAGAGCAATTTCTCAGAATGCTTCTTTCCAGTTTTGAACGGAAGATATTTCCTTTTTCACCATAGCCCTCTATGGGCTTCCAAATATCCCTTTGCCAATTCCACAAGAACAGACATAGCGAAAGGCTTCTTGAAGGGAACGATGTAACTCTGTGAAATGAATTAACAGAACACAGAGGAGTTTCTCAGAAAGCATCTTTCCAGGTTTGAACGGAAGATATTTCCTTTTTCACCATAGCCCTCTAAGGGATTCCAAATATCCCTTTGCCAATTCCACAAAAACAGCCTTAGCGAAAGGCTTCTTGAAGGGAAAGATGTAACTCTGTGAGATGAATTAACAGAACACAGAGCAGTTTCTCAGAATGCTTCTTTCCAGTTTTGAACGGAAGATATTTCCTTTTTCACCATAGCCCTCTATGGGCTTCCAAATATCCCTTTGCCAATTCCACAAGAACAGCCTTAGCGAAAGGCTTCTTGAAGGGAAAGATGTTACTCTGTGAGATGAATTAACAGAACACAGAGCAGTTTCTCAGAAAGCTTCTCTCCAGTTTTGAACGGAAGATATTTCCTTTTTCACCATAGCCCTCTATAGGCTTCCAAATATCCCTTTGCCAATACCACAAGAACACCCTTAGCGAAAGGCTTCTTGAAGGGAAAGATGTAACTCTGTGAGATGAATTAACAGAACACAGAGCAGTTTCTCAGAAAGTTTCTTTCCAGTTTTGAACGGAAGATATTTCCTTTTTCACCATAGCCCTCTATGGGCTTCCAAATATCCCTTTGCCAATTCCACAAGAACAGCCTTAGCGAAAGGCTTCTTGAAGGAAAAGATGTAACACTGTGAGATGAATTAACAGAACACAGAGCAGTTTCTCAGAAAGTTTCTTTCCAGGTTTCAACGGAAGATATTTCCTTTTTCATCATTGCCCTCTATGGGCTTCCAAATATCCCTTTGCCAATTCCACAAGAACAGCCTTAGCGAAAGGCTTCTTGAAGGAAAAGATGTAACTCTGTGAGATGAATTAACAGAACACAGAGCAGTTTCTCAGAATGCTTCTTTCCAGTTTTGAACGGAAGATATTTCCTTTTTCACCATAGCCCTATATGGGCTTCCAAATATCTCTTTGCCAATTCCACAAGAACTGCCTTAGCGAAAGGCTTCTTGAAGGGAACGATGTAACTCCGTGAAATGAATTAACAGAACACAGAGGAGTTTCTCAGAAAGCATCTTTCCAGGTTTGAACGGAAGATATTTCCTTTTTCACCATAGCCCTCTAAGGGCTTCCAAATATCCCTTTGCCAATTCCACAAGAACAGCCTTAGCGAAAGGCTTCTTGAAGGGAAAGATGTAACTCTGTGAGATGAATTAACATAACACAGAGTAGTTTCTGAGAAAGCTTCTTTCCAGTTTTGAACGGAAGGTATTTCCTTTTTCACCATAGCCCTCTACGGGCTTCCAAATATCCCTTTGCCAATTCCACAAGAACAGCCTTAGCGAAAGGCTTCTTGAAGGGAAAGATGTAACTCTGTGAGATGAATTAACAGAACACAGAGCAGTTTCTCAGAATGCTTCTTTCCAGTTTTGAACGGAAGATATTTCCTTTCTCACCATAGCCCTCTATGGGCTTCCAAATATCCCTTTGCCAATTCCACAAGAAGAGCCTTAGCGAAAGGCTTCTTGAAGGGAAAGATGTAACTCTGTGAGATGAATTAACAGAACACAGAGCAGTTTCTCAGAAAGCTTCTTTCCAGTTTTGAACGGAAGATATTTCCTTTTTCACCATAGCCCTCTATGGGCTTCCAAATATCCCTTTGCCAATTCCACAAGAACAGCGTTAGCGAAAGGCTTCCTGAAGGGAAAGATGTAACTCTGTGAGATGAATTAACAGAACACAGAGCAGTTTCTCAGAAAGCTTCTTTCCAGTTTTGAACGGAAGATATTTCGTTTTTCAACATAGCCCTCTATGGGCTTCCAAATATCCCTTTGCCAATTCCACAAGAACAGCCTTAGCGAAAGGCTTCTTGAAGGGAAAGATGTAACTCTGTGAGATGAATTAACAGAACACAGAGCAGTTTCTCAGAAAGCTTCTTTCCAGTTTTGAACGGAAGATATTTCCTTTTTCACCATAGCCTTCTAAGGGCTTCCAAATATCCCTTTGCCAATTAAACAAGAACAGCCTTAGCGAAAGGCTTCTTGAAGGGAAAGATGTAACTCTGTGAGATGAATTAACAGAACACAGAGCAGTTTCTCAGAAAGCTTCTTTACAGTTTTCAACGGAAGATATTTCCTTTTTCACCATAGCCCTCTGTGGGCTTCCAAATATCCCTTTGCTAACTCCTCAAGAACAGCCTTAGCGAAAGGCTTCTTTAAGGGAAAGATGTAACTCTGTGAGATGAATTAATAGAACACGGAGCAGTTTCTCAGAAAGCTTCTTTCCAGTTTTGAACGGAAGATATTTCCTTTTTCAACATAGCCCTCTATGGGCTTCCAAATATCCCTTTGCCAATTCCACAAGAACAGCCTTAGCGAAAGGCTTCTTGAAGGGAATGCTGTAACTCTGTGAGATGAATTAACAGAACACAGAGCAGTTTCTCAGAAAGCTTCTTTCCAGTTTTGAACGGAAGATATTTCCTTTTTCACCATAGCCCTCTATGGGCTTCCAAATATCCCTTAGCCAATTCCACAAGAACAGCCTTAGCGAAAGGCTTCTTGAAGGGAAAGATGTAACTCTGTGAGGTGAATTAACAGAACACAGAGCAGTTTCTCAGAAAGCTTCTTTCCAGTTTTCAACGGAAGATATTTCCTTTTTCACCATAGCCCTCTATGGGCTTCCAAATATCCCTTTGCCAATTCCTCAAGAACAGCCTTAGCGAAAGGCTTCTTGAAGGGAAAGATGTAACTCTGTGAGATGAAGTAACAGAACACAGAGCACTTTCTCAGAAAGCTTCTTTCCAGTTTTGAACGGGAGATATTTCCTTTTTCACCATAGCCCTCTATGGGCTTCCAAATATCCCTTTGCCAATTCCACAAGAACAGCCTTAGCGAAAGGCTTCTTGAAGGGAAAGATGTAACTCTGTGAGATGAATTAACATAACACAGAGTAGTTTCTGAGAAAGCTTCTTTCAAGTTTTGAACGGAAGATATTTCCTTTTTCACCATAGCCCTCTATGGGCTTCCAAATATCCCTTTGCCAATTCCACAAGAACAGCCTTAGCGAAAGGCTTCTTGAAGGGAAAGATGTAACTCTGTGAGGTGAACTAACAGAACACAGAGCAGTTTCTCAGAAAGCTTCTTTCCAGTTTTGAACGGAAGATATTTCCTTTTTCACCATAGGCCTCTATGGGCTTCCAAATATCCCTTTGCCAATTCCACAAGAACAGCCTTAGCGAAAGGCTTCTTGAAGGGAAAGATGTAACTCTGTGAGATGAATTAACATAACACAGAGTAGTTTCTGAGAAAGCTTCCTTCCAGTTTTGAACGGAAGATACTTCCTTTTTCACCATAGCCCTCTATGGGCTTCCAAATATCCCTTTGCCAATTCCACAAGAACAGCCTTAGCGAAAGGCTTCTTGAAGGGAAAGATGTAACTCTGTGAGGTGAACTAACAGAACACAGAGCAGTTTCTCAGAAAGCTTCTTTCCAGTTTTGAACGGAAGATATTTCCTTTTTCACCATAGGCCTCTATGGGCTTCCAAATATCCCTTTGCCAATTCCACAAGAACAGCCTTAGCGAAAGGCTTCTTGAAGGGAAAAATGTTACTCTGTGAGATGAATTAACAGAACACAGAGCAGTTTCTCAGAAAGCTTCTCTCCAGTTTTGAACGGAAGATATTTCCTTTTTCACCATAGCCCTCTATAGGCTTCCAAATATCCCTTTGCCAATACCACAAGAACACCCTTAGCGAAAGGCTACTTGAAGGGAAAGATGTAACTCTGTGAGATGAATTAACAGAACACAGAGCAGTTTCTCAGAAAGTTTCTTTCCAGTTTTGAACGGAAGATATTTCCTTTTTCACCATAGCCCTCTATGGGCTTCCAAATATCCCTTTGCCAATCCCACAAGAACAGCCTTAGCGAAAGGCTTCTTGAAGGAAAAGATGTAACACTGTGAGATGAATTAACAGAACACAGAGCAGTTACTCAGAAAGTTTCTTTCCAGGTTTCAACGGAAGATATTTCCTTTTTCATCATTGCCCTCTAGGGGTTCCAAATATCCCTTTGCCAATTCCACAAGAACAGCCTTAGCGAAAGGCTTCTTGAAGGAAAAGATGTAACTCTGTGAGATGAATTAACAGAACACAGAGCAGTTTCTCAGAATGCTTCTTTCCAGTTTTGAACGGAAGATATTTCCTTTTTCACCATAGCCCTATATGGGCTTCCAAATATCCCTTTGCCAATTCCACAAGAACAGCCTTAGCGAAAGGCTTCTTGAAGGGAACGATGTAACTCTGTGAAATGAATTAACAGAACACAGAGGAGTTTCTCAGAAAGCATCTTTCCAGGTTTGAACGGAAGATATTTCCTTTTTCACCATAGCCCTCTAAGGGCTTCCAAATATCCCTTTGCCAATTCCACAAGAACAGCCTTAGCGAAAGGCTTCTTGAAGGGAAAGATGTAACTCTGTGAGATGAATTAACATAACACAGAGTAGTTTCTGAGAAAGCTTCTTTCCAGTTTTGAACGGAAGATATTCCCTTTTTCACCATAGCCCTCTACGGGCTTCCAAATATCCCTTTGCCAATTCCACAAGAACAGCCTTAGCGAAAGGCTTCTTGAAGGGAAAGATGTAACTCTGTGAGATGAATTAACAGAACACAGAGCAGTTTCTCAGAATGCTTCTTTCCAGTTTTGAACGGAAGATATTTCCTTTCTCACCATAGCCCTCTATGGGCTTCCAAATATCCCTTTGCCAATTCCACAAGAAGAGCCTTAGCGAAAGGCTTCTTGAAGGGAAAGATGTAACTCTGTGAGATGAATTAACAGAACACAGAGCAGTTTCTCAGAAAGCTTCTTTCCAGTTTTGAACGGAAGATATTTCCTTTTTCACCATAGCCCTCTATGGGCTTCCAAATATACCTTTGCCAATTCCACAAGAACAGCGTTAGCGAAAGGCTTCCTGAAGGGAAAGATGTAACTCTGTGAGATGAATTAACAGAACACAGAGCAGTTTCTCAGAAAGCTTCTTTCCAGTTTTGAACGGAAGATATTTCGTTTTTCAACATAGCCCTCTATGGGCTTCCAAATATCCCTTTGCCAATTCCACAAGAAGAGCCTTAGCGAAAGGCTTCTTGAAGGGAAAGATGTAACTCTGTGAGATGAATTAACAGACCACAGAGCAGTTTCTCAGAAAGCTTCTTTCCAGTTTTCAACGGAAGATATTTCCTTTTTCTCCATAGCCCTCTATGGGCTTCCAAATATCCCTTTGCAAATTCCTCAAGAACAGCCTTAGCGAAAGGCTTCTTGAAAGGAAAGATGTAACTCTGTGAGATGAATTAACAGAACACAGAGCAGTTTCTCAGAAAGCTTCTTTCCAGTTTTGAACGGAAGATATTTCCTTTTTCACCATAGCCCTCTATGGGCTTCCAAATATCCCTTTGCCAATTCCACAAGAACAGCCTTAGCGAAAGGCTTCTTGAAGGGAAAGATGTAACTCTGTGAGATGAATTAACAGAACACAGAGCAGTTTCTCAGAACGCTTCCTTCCAGTTTTGAACGGAAGATATATCCTTTTTCACCATAGCCCTCTATGGGCTTCCAAATATCCCTTTGCCAATTCCACAAGAACAACCTTAGCGAAAATCTTCTTGAAGGGAAAGATGTAACTCTGTGAGATGAATTAAGAGAACACAGAGCAGTTTCTCAGAAAGCTTCTTTCCAGTTTTGAACGGAAGATGTTTCCTTTTTCACCGTAGCCCTCTATGGGCTTCCAAATATCCCTTTGCCAATTCCTCAAGAACAGACTTAGCGAAAGGCTTCTTGACGGGAAAGATGTAACTCTGTGAGATGAATTAACAGAACACAGAGCAGTTTCTCAGAAAGCTTCTTTCCAGTTTTGAACGGAAGATATTTCCTTTTTCACCATAGCCCTCTATGGGCTTAAAAATATCCCTTTGCCCATTCCACAAGAACAGCCTTAGCGAAAGGCTTCTTGAAGGGAAAGATGTAACTCTGTGAGATGAATTAACAGAACACAGAGCAGTTTCTCAGAATGCTTCTTTCCAGTTTTGAACGGAAGATATTTCCTTTTTCACCATAGCCCTCTATGGGCTTCCAAATATCCCTTTGCCAATTCCACAAGAACAGCCTTAGCGAAAGGCTTCTTGAAGGGAACGATGTAACTCTGTGAAATGAATTAACAGAACACAGAGGAGTTTCTCAGAAAGCATCTTTCCAGGGTTGAACGGAAGATATTTCCTTTTTCACCATAGCCCTCTAAGGGCTTCCAAATATCCCTTTGCCAATTCCACAAGAACAGCCTTAGCGAAAGGCTTCTTGAAGGGAAAGATGTAACTCTGTGAGATGAATTAACAGAACACAGAGGAGTTTCTCAGAATGCTTCTTTCCAGTTTTGAACGGAAGATATTTCCTTTTTCACCATAGCCCTCTATGGGCTTCCAAATATCCCTTTGCCAATTCCACAAGAAGAGCCTTAGCGAAAGGCTTCTTGAAGGGAAAGATGTAACTCTGTGAGATGAATTAACAGAACACAGAGCAGTTTCTCAGAAAGCTTCTTTCCAGTTTTGAACGGAAGATATTTCCTTTTTCACCATAGCCCTCTATGGGCTTCCAAATATCCCTTTGCCAATTCCACAAGAACAGCCTTAGCGAAAGGCTTCCTGAAGGGAAAGATGTAACTCTGTGAGATGAATTAACAGAACACAGAGCAGTTTCTCAGAAAGCTTCTTTACAGTTTTGAACGGAAGATATTTCGTATTTCAACATAGCCCTCTATGGGCTTCCAAATATCCCTTTGCCAATTACACAAGAACAGCCTTAGCGAAAGGCTTCTTGAAGGGAAAGATGTAACTCTGTGAGGTGAATTAACAGAACACAGAGCACTTTCTCAGAAAGCTTCTTTCCAGTTTTGAACGGAAGATATTTCCTTTTTCACCATAGCCCTCTATGGGCTTCCAAATATCCCTTTGCCAATTCCACAAGAACAGCCTTAGCGAAAGGCTTCTTGAAGGGAACGATGTAACTCTGTGAAATGAATTAACAGAACACAGAGGAGTTTCTCAGAAAGCATCTTTCTAGGTTTGAACGGAAGATATTTCCTTTTTCACCATAGCCCTCTAAGGGCTTCCAAATATCCCTTTGCCAATTCCACAAGAACAGCCTTAGCGAAAGGCTTCTTGAAGGGAAAGATGTAACTCTGTGAGATGAATTAACATAACACAGAGTAGTTTCTGAGAAAGCTTCTTTCCAGTTTTGAACGGAAGATATTTCCTTTTTCACCATAGCCCTCTACGGGCTTCCAAATATCCCTTTGCCAATTCCACAAGAACAGCCTTAGCGAAAGGCTTCTTGAAGGGAAAGATGTAACTCTGTGAGATGAATTAACAGAACACAGAGCAGTTTCTCAGAATGCTTCTTTCCAGTTTTGAACGGAAGATATTTCCTTTCTCACCATAGCCCTCTATGGGCTTCCAAATATCCCTTTGCCAATTCCACAAGAAGAGCCTTAGCGAAAGGCTTCTTGAAGGGAAAGATGTAACTCTGTGAGATGAATTAACAGAACACAGAGCAGTTTCTCAGAAAGCTTCTTTCCAGTTTTGAACGGAAGATATTTCCTTTTTCACCATAGCCCTCTATGGGCTTCCAAATATCCCTTTGCCAATTCTACAAGAACAGCGTTAGCGAAAGGCTTCCTGAAGGGAAAGATGTAACTCTGTGAGATGAATTAACAGAACACAGAGCAGTTTCTCAGAAAGCTTCTTTCCAGTTTTGAACGGAAGATATTTCGTTTTTCAACATAGCCCTCTATGGGCTTCCAAATATCCCTTTGCCAATTCCACAAGAAGAGCCTTAGCGAAAGGCTTCTTGAAGGGAAAGATGTAACTCTGTGAGATGAATTAACAGACCACAGAGCAGTTTCTCAGAAAGCTTCTTTCCAGTTTTCAACGGAAGATATTTCCTTTTTCTCCATAGCCCTCTATGGGCTTCCAAATATCCCTTTGCAAATTCCTCAAGAACAGCCTTAGCGAAAGGCTTCTTGAAAGGAAAGATGTAACTCTGTGAGATGAATTAACAGAACACAGAGCAGTTTCTCAGAAAGCTTCTTTCCAGTTTTGAACGGAAGATATTTCCTTTTTCACCATAGCCCTCTATGGGCTTCCAAATATCCCTTTGCCAATTCCACAAGAACAGCCGTAGCGAAAGGCTTCTTGAAGGGAAAGATGTAACTCTGTGAGATGAATTAACAGAACACAGAGCAGTTTCTCAGAACGCTTCCTTCCAGTTTTGAACGGAAGATATATCCTTTTTCACCATAGCCCTCTATGGGCTTCCAAATATCCCTTTGCCAATTCCACAAGAACAACCTTAGCGAAAATCTTCTTGAAGGGAAAGATGTAACTCTGTGAGATGAATTAAGAGAACACAGAGCAGTTTCTCAGAAAGCTTCTTTCCAGTTTTGAACGGAAGATATTTCCTTTT
Organism: Chlorocebus sabaeus; assembly: GCF_047675955.1. Classification (NCBI taxonomy): domain Eukaryota; kingdom Metazoa; phylum Chordata; class Mammalia; order Primates; family Cercopithecidae; genus Chlorocebus; species Chlorocebus sabaeus. Next base: position 554,466 of record NW_027327870.1, on the reverse strand, counting down.
TCACCGTAGCCCTCTATGGGCTTCCAAATATCCCTTTGCCAATTCCTCAAGAACAGACTTAGCGAAAGGCTTCTTGACGGGAAAGATGTAACTCTGTGAGATGAATTAACAGAACACAGAGCAGTTTCTCAGAAAGCTTCTTTCCAGTTTTGAACGGAAGATATTTCCTTTTTCACCATAGCCCTCTATGGGCTTAAAAATATCCCTTTGCCCATTCCACAAGAACAGCCTTAGCGAAAGGCTTCTTGAAGGGAAAGATGTAACTCTGTGAGATGAATTAACAGAACACAGAGCAGTTTCTCAGAATGCTTCTTTCCAGTTTTGAACGGAAGATATTTCCTTTTTCACCATAGCCCTCTATGGGCTTCCAAATATCCCTTTGCCAATTCCACAAGAACAGCCTTAGCGAAAGGCTTCTTGAAGGGAACGATGTAACTCTGTGAAATGAATTAACAGAACACAGAGGAGTTTCTCAGAAAGCATCTTTCCAGGGTTGAACGGAAGATATTTCCTTTTTCACCATAGCCCTCTAAGGGCTTCCAAATATCCCTTTGCCAATTCCACAAGAACAGCCTTAGCGAAAGGCTTCTTGAAGGGAAAGATGTAACTCTGTGAGATGAATTAACAGAACACAGAGGAGTTTCTCAGAATGCTTCTTTCCAGTTTTGAACGGAAGATATTTCCTTTTTCACCATAGCCCTCTATGGGCTTCCAAATATCCCTTTGCCAATTCCACAAGAAGAGCCTTAGCGAAAGGCTTCTTGAAGGGAAAGATGTAACTCTGTGAGATGAATTAACAGAACACAGAGCAGTTTCTCAGAAAGCTTCTTTCCAGTTTTGAACGGAAGATATTTCCTTTTTCACCATAGCCCTCTATGGGCTTCCAAATATCCCTTTGCCAATTCCACAAGAACAGCCTTAGCGAAAGGCTTCCTGAAGGGAAAGATGTAACTCTGTGAGATGAATTAACAGAACACAGAGCAGTTTCTCAGAAAGCTTCTTTACAGTTTTGAACGGAAGATATTTCGTATTTCAACATAGCCCTCTATGGGCTTCCAAATATCCCTTTGCCAATTACACAAGAACAGCCTTAGCGAAAGGCTTCTTGAAGGGAAAGATGTAACTCTGTGAGGTGAATTAACAGAACACAGAGCACTTTCTCAGAAAGCTTCTTTCCAGTTTTGAACGGAAGATATTTCCTTTTTCACCATAGCCCTCTATGGGCTTCCAAATATCCCTTTGCCAATTCCACAAGAACAGCCTTAGCGAAAGGCTTCTTGAAGGGAACGATGTAACTCTGTGAAATGAATTAACAGAACACAGAGGAGTTTCTCAGAAAGCATCTTTCTAGGTTTGAACGGAAGATATTTCCTTTTTCACCATAGCCCTCTAAGGGCTTCCAAATATCCCTTTGCCAATTCCACAAGAACAGCCTTAGCGAAAGGCTTCTTGAAGGGAAAGATGTAACTCTGTGAGATGAATTAACATAACACAGAGTAGTTTCTGAGAAAGCTTCTTTCCAGTTTTGAACGGAAGATATTTCCTTTTTCACCATAGCCCTCTACGGGCTTCCAAATATCCCTCTGCAAATTCCACAAGAACAGCCTTAGCGAAAGGCTTCTTGAAGGGAAAGATGTAACTCTGTGAGATGAATTAACAGAACACAGAGCAGTTTCTCAGAATGCTTCTTTCCAGTTTTGAACGGAAGATATTTCCTTTCTCACCATAGCCCTCTATGGGCTTCCAAATATCCCTTTGCCAATTCCACAAGAAGAGCCTTAGCGAAAGGCTTCTTGAAGGGAAAGATGTAACTCTGTGAGATGAATTAACAGAACACAGAGCAGTTTCTCAGAAAGCTTCTTTCCAGTTTTGAACGGAAGATATTTCCTTTTTCACCATACCCTCTATGGGCTTCCAAATATCCCTTTGCCAATTCCACAAGAACAGCGTTAGCGAAAGGCTTCCTGAAGGGAAAGATGTAACTCTGTGAGATGAATTAACAGAACACAGAGCAGTTTCTCAGAAAGCTTCTTTCCAGTTTTGAACGGAAGATATTTCGTTTTTCAACATAGCCCTCTATGGGCTTCCAAATATCCCTTTGCCAATTCCACAAGAACAGCCTTAGCGAAAGGCTTCTTGAAGGGAAAGATGTAACTCTGTGAGATGAATTAACAGACCACAGAGCAGTTTCTCAGAAAGCTTCTTTCCAGTTTTCAACGGAAGATATTTCCTTTTTCACCATAGCCCTCTATGGGCTTCCAAATATCCCTTTGCAAATTCCTCAAGAACAGCCTTAGCGAAAGGCTTCTTGAAAGGAAAGATGTAACTCTGTGAGATGAATTAACAGAACACAGAGCAGTTTCTCAGAAAACTTCTTTCCAGTTTTGAAAGGAAGATATTTCCTTTTTCACCGTAGCCCTCTATGGGCTTCCAAATATCCCTTAGCCAATTCCTCAAGAACAGACTTAGCGAAAGGCTTCTTGAAGGGAAAGATGTAACACTGTGAGATGAATTAACAGAACACAGAGCAGTTTCTCAGAAAGCTTCTTTCCAGTTTTGAACGGAAGATATTTCCTTTTTCACCTTAGCCCTCTATGGGCTTAAAAATATACCTTTGCCCATTCCACAAGAACATCCTTAGCGAAAGGCTTCTTGAAGGGAAAGATGTAACTCTGTGAGATGAATTAACAGAACACAGAGCAGTTTCTCAGAATGCTTCTTTCCAGTTTTGAACGGAAGATATTTCCTTTTTCACCATAGCCCTCTATGGGCTTCCAAATATCCCTTTGCCAATTCCACAAGAACAGCCTTAGCGAAAGGCTTCTTGAAGGGAACGATGTAACTCTGTGAAATGAATTAACAGAACACAGAGGAGTTTCTCAGAAAGCATCTTTCCAGGGTTGAACGGAAGATATTTCCTTTTTCACCATAGCCCTCTAAGGGCTTCCAAATATCCCTTTGCCAATTCCACAAGAACAGCCTTAGCGAAAGCCTTCTTGAAGGGAAAGATGTAACTCTGTGAGATGAATTAACAGAACACAGAGGAGTTTCTCAGAATGCTTCTTTCCAGTTTTGAACGGAAGATATTTCCTTTTTCACTATAGCCCTCTATGGGCTTCCAAATATCCCTTTGCCAATTCCACAAGAAGAGCCTTAGCGAAAGGCTTCTTGAAGGGAAAGATGTAACTCTGTGAGATGAATTAACAGAACACAGAGCAGTTTCTCAGAAAGCTTCTTTCCAGTTTTGAACGGAAGATATTTCCTTTTTCACCATAGCCCTCTATGGGCTTCCAAGTATCCCTTTGCCAATTCCACAAGAACAGCCTTAGCGAAAGGCTTCCTGAAGGGAAAGATGTAACTCTGTGAGATGAATTAACAGAACACAGAGCAGTTTCTCAGAAAGCTTCTTTCCAGTTTTGAACGGAAGATATTTCGTTTTTCAACATAGCCCTCTATGGGCTTCCCAATATCCCTTTGCCAATTACACAAGAACAGCCTTAGCGAAAGGCTTCTTGAAGGGAAAGATGTAACTCTGTGAGGTGAATTAACAGAACACAGAGCACTTTCTCAGAAAGCTTCTTTCCAGTTTTGAACGGAAGATATTTCCTTTTTCACCATAGCCCTCTATGGGCTTCCAAATATCCCTTTGCCAATTCCACAAGAACAGCCTTAGCGAAAGGCTTCTTGAAGGGAAAGATGTAACTCTGTGAGATGAATTAACAGAACACAGAGCACTTTCTCAGAAAGCTTCTTTCCAGTTTTGAACGGAAGATATTTCCTTTTTCACCATAGCCCTCTATGGGCTTCCAAATATCCCTTTGCAATTCCACAAGAACAGCCTTAGCGAAAGGCTTCTTGAAGGGAAAGATGTAACTCTGTGAGATGAATTAACAGAACACAGAGCAATTTCTCAGAATGCTTCTTTCCAGTTTTGAACGGAAAATATTTCCTTTTTCACCATAGCCCTCTATGGGCTTCCAAATATCCCTTTGCCAATTCCACAAGAACAGACTTAGCGAAAGGCTTCTTGAAGGGAACGATGGAACTCTGTGAAATGAATTAACAGAACACAGAGGAGTTTCTCAGAAAGCATCTTTCCAGGTTTGAACGGAAGATATTTCCTTTTTCACCATAGCCCTCTAAGGGATTCCAAATATCCCTTTGCCAATTCCACAAAAACAGCCTTAGCGAAAGGCTTCTTGAGGGGAAAGATGTAACTCTGTGAGATGAATTAACAGAACACAGAGCTGTTTCTCAGAATGCTTCTTTCCAGTTTTGAACGGAAGATATTTCCTTTTTCACCATAGCCCTCTATGGGCTTCCAAATATCCCTTTGCCAATTCCACAAGAACAGCCTTAGCGAAAGGCTTCTTGAAGGAAAAGATGTAACACTGTGAGATGAATTAACAGAACACAGAGCAGTTTCTCAGAAAGTTTCTTTCCAGGTTTCAACGGAAGATATTTCCTTTTTCATCATTGCCCTCTATGGGCTTCCAAATATCCCTTTGCCAATTCCACAAGAACAGCCTTAGCGAAAGGCTTCTTGAAGGAAAAGATGTAACTCTGTGAGATGAATTAACAGAACACAGAGCAGTTTCTCAGAATGCTTCTTTCCAGTTTTGAACGGAAGATATTTCCTTTTTCACCATAGCCCTATATGGGCTTCCAAATATCCCTTTGCCAATTCCCCAAGAACAGCCTTAGCGAAAGGCTTCTTGAAGGGAACGATGTAACTCTGTGAAATGAATTAACAGAACACAGAGGAGTTTCTCCGAAAGCATCTTTCCAGGTTTGAACGGAAGATATTTCCTTTTTCACCATAGCCCTCTAAGGGCTTCCAAATATCCCTTTGCCAATTCCACAAGAACAGCCTTAGCGAAAGGCTTCTTGAAGGGAAAGATGTAACTCTGTGAGATGAATTAACATAACACAGAGGAGTTTCTGAGAAAGCTTCTTTCCAGTTTTGAACGGAAGATATTTCCTTTTTCACCATAGCCCTCTACGGGTTTCCAAATATCCCTTTGCCAATTCCACAAGAACAGCCTTAGCGAAAGGCTTCTTGAAGGGAAAGATGTAACTCTGTGAGATGAATTAACAGAACACAGAGCAGTTTCTCAGAAAGCTTCTTTCCAGTTTTGAACGGAAGATATTTCCTTTTTCACCATAGCCCTCTATGGGCTTCCAAGTATCCCTTTGCCAATTCCACAAGAACAGCCTTAGCGAAAGGCTTCCTGAAGGGAAAGATGTAACTCTGTGAGATGAATTAACAGAACACAGAGCAGTTTCTCAGAAAGCTTCTTTCCAGTTTTGAACGGAAGATATTTCGTTTTTCAACATAGCCCTCTATGGGCTTCCCAATATCCCTTTGCCAATTACACAAGAACAGCCTTAGCGAAAGGCTTCTTGAAGGGAAAGATGTAACTCTGTGAGGTGAATTAACAGAACACAGAGCACTTTCTCAGAAAGCTTCTTTCCAGTTTTGAACGGAAGATATTTCCTTTTTCACCATAGCCCTCTATGGGCTTCCAAATATCCTTTGCCAATTCCACAAGAACAGCCTTAGCGAAAGGCTTCTTGAAGGGAAAGATGTAACTCTGTGAGATGAATTAACAGAACACAGAGCACTTTCTCAGAAAGCTTCTTTCCAGTTTTGAACGGAAGATATTTCCTTTTTCACCATAGCCCTCTATGGGCTTCCAAATATCCCTTTGCAATTCCACAAGAACAGCCTTAGCGAAAGGCTTCTTGAAGGGAAAGATGTAACTCTGTGAGATGAATTAACAGAACACAGAGCAGTTTCTCAGAAAGCTTCTTTCCAGTTTTGAACGGAAGATATTTCCTTTTTCACCATAGCCCTCTATGGGCTTCCAAATATCCCTTTGCCAATTCCACAAGAACAGCCTTAGCGAAAGGCTTCTTGAAGGGAAAGATGTAACTCTGTGAGATGAATTAACATAACACCGAGTAGTTTCTGAGAAACCTTCTTTCCAGTTTTGAACGGAAGATATTTCCTTTTTCACCATAGCCCTCTATGGGCTTAAAAATATCCCTTTGCCCATTCCACAAGAACAGCCTTAGCGAAAGGCTTCTTGAAGGGAAAGATGTAACTCTGTGAGATGAATTAACAGAACACAGAGCAGTTTCTCAGAAAGCTTCTTTACAGTTTTGAACGGAAGATATTTCGTATTTCAACATAGCCCTCTATGGGCTTCCAAATATCCCTTTGCCAATTACACAAGAACAGCCTTAGCGAAAGGCTTCTTGAAGGGAAAGATGTAACTCTGTGAGGTGAATTAACAGAACACAGAGCACTTTCTCAGAAAGCTTCTTTCCAGTTTTGAACGGAAGATATTTCCTTTTTCACCATAGCCCTCTATGGGCTTCCAAATATCCCTTTGCCAATTCCACAAGAACAGCCTTAGCGAAAGGCTTCTTGAAGGGAACGATGTAACTCTGTGAAATGAATTAACAGAACACAGAGGAGTTTCTCAGAAAGCATCTTTCTAGGTTTGAACGGAAGATATTTCCTTTTTCACCATAGCCCTCTAAGGGCTTCCAAATATCCCTTTGCCAATTCCACAAGAACAGCCTTAGCGAAAGGCTTCTTGAAGGGAAACATGTAACTCTGTGAGATGAATTAACATAACACAGGGTAGTTTCTGAGAAAGCTTCTTTCCAGTTTTGAACGGAAGATATTTCCTTTTTCACTATAGCCCTCTATGGGCTTCCAAATATCCCTTTGCCAATTCCACAAGAAGAGCCTTAGCGAAAGGCTTCTTGAAGGGAAAGATGTAACTCTGTGAGATGAATTAACAGAACACAGAGCAGTTTCTCAGAAAGCTTCTTTCCAGTTTTGAACGGAAGATATTTCCTTTTTCACCATAGCCCTCTATGGGCTTCGAAGTATCCCTTTGCCAATTCCACAAGAACAGCCTTAGCGAAAGGCTTCCTGAAGGGAAAGATGTAAATCTGTGAGATGAATTAACAGAACACAGAGCAGTTTCTCAGAAAGCTTCTTTCCAGTTTTGAACGGAAGATATTTCGTTTTTCAACATAGCCCTCTATGGGCTTCCCAATATCCCTTTGCCAATTACACAAGAACAGCCTTAGCGAAAGGCTTCTTGAAGGGAAAGATGTAACTCTGTGAGGTGAATTAACAGAACACAGAGCACTTTCTCAGAAAGCTTCTTTCCAGTTTTGAACGGAAGTTATTTCCTTTTTCACCATAGCCCTCTATGGGCTTCCAAATATCCCTTTGCCAATTCCACAAGATCAGCCTTAGCGAAAGGCTTCTTGAAGGGAAAGATGTAACTCTGTGAGATGAATTAACAGAACACAGAGCACTTTCTCAGAAAGCTTCTTTCCAGTTTTGAACGGAAGATATTTCCTTTTTCACCATAGCCCTCTATGGGCTTCCAAATATCCCTTTGCAATTCCACAAGAACAGCCTTAGCGAAAGGCTTCTTGAAGGGAAAGATGTAACTCTGTGAGATGAATTAACAGAACACAGAGCAGTTTCTCAGAAAGCTTCTTTCCAGTTTTGAACGGAAGATATTTCCTTTTTCACCATAGCCCTCTATGGGCTTCCAAATATCCCTTTGCCAATTCCACAAGAACAGCCTTAGCGAAAGGCTTCTTGAAGGGAAAGATGTAACTCTGTGAGATGAATTAACATAACACCGAGTAGTTTCTGAGAAAGCTTCTTTCCAGTTTTGAACGGAAGATATTTCCTTTTTCACCATAGCCCTCTATGGGCTTCCAAATATCCCTTTGCCAATTCCACAAGAACAGCCTTAGCGAAAGGCTTCCTGAAGGAAAAGATGTAACACTGTGAGATGAATTAACAGAACACAGAGCAGTTTCTCAGAAAGTTTCTTTCCAGGTTTCAACGGAAGGTATTTCCTTTTTCATCATTGCCCTCTATGGGCTTCCAAATATCCCTTTGCCAATTCCACAAGAATAGCCTTAGCGAAAGGCTTCTTGAAGGGAAAGATGTAACTCTGTGAGATGAATTAACAGAACACAGAGCAGTTTCTCAGAAAGCTTCTTTCCAGTTTTGAACGGAAGATATTTCCTTTTTCACCATAGCCCTCTATGGGCTTCCAAGTATCCCTTTGCCAATTCCACAAGAACAGCCTTAGCGAAAGGCTTCCTGAAGGGAAAGATGTAACTCTGTGAGATGAATTAACAGAACACAGAGCAGTTTCTCAGAAAGCTTCTTTCCAGTTTTGAACGGAAGATATTTCGTTTTTCAACATAGCCCTCTATGGGCTTCCCAATATCCCTTTGCCAATTACACAAGAACAGCCTTAGCGAAAGGCTTCTTGAAGGGAAAGATGTAACTCTGTGAGGTGAATTAACAGAACACAGAGCACTTTCTCAGAAAGCTTCTTTCCAGTTTTGAACGGAAGATATTTCCTTTTTCACCATAGCCCTCTATGGGCTTCCAAATATCCCTTTGCCAATTCCACAAGAACAGCCTTAGCGAAAGGCTTCTTGAAGGGAAAGATGTAACTCTGTGAGATGAATTAACAGAACACAGAGCACTTTCTCAGAAAGCTTCTTTCCAGTTTTGAACGGAAGATATTTCCTTTTTCACCATAGCCCTCTATGGGCTTCCAAATATCCCTTTGCAATTCCACAAGAACAGCCTTAGCGAAAGGCTTCTTGAAGGGAAAGATGTAACTCTGTGAGATGAATTAACAGAACACAGAGCAGTTTCTCAGAAAGCTTCTTTCCAGTTTTGAACGGAAGATATTTCCTTTTTCACCATAGCCCTCTATGGGCTTCCAAATATCCCTTTGCCAATTCCACAAGAACAGCCTTAGCGAAAGGCTTCTTGAAGGGAAAGATGTAACTCTGTGAGATGAATTAACATAACACCGAGTAGTTTCTGAGAAAGCTTCTTTCCAGTTTTGTACGGAAGATATTTCCTTTTTCACCATAGCCCTCTATGGGCTTCCAAATATCCCTTTGCCAATTCCACAAGAACAGCCTTAGCGAAAGGCTTCTTGAAGGAAAAGATGTAACACTGTGAGATGAATTAACAGAACACAGAGCAGTTTCTCAGAAAGTTTCTTTCCAGGTTTCAACGGAAGGTATTTCCTTTTTCATCATTGCCCTCTATGGGCTTCCAAATATCCCTTTGCCAATTCCACAAGAATAGCCTTAGCGAAAGGCTTCTTGAAGGGAAAGATGTAACTCTGTGAGATGAATTAACAGAACACAGAGCAATTTCTCAGAATGCTTCTTTCCAGTTTTGAACGGAAGATATTTCCTTTTTCACCATAGCCCTCTATGGGCTTCCAAATATCCCTTTGCCAATTCCACAAGAACAGACTTAGCGAAAGGCTTCTTGAAGGGAACGATGTAACTCTGTGAAATGAATTAACAGAACACAGAGGAGTTTCTCAGAAAGCATCTTTCCAGGTTTGAACGGAAGATATTTCCTTTTTCACCATAGCCCTCTAAGGGATTCCAAATATCCCTTTTCCAATTCCACAAAAACAGCCTTAGCGAAAGGCTTCTTGAAGGGAAAGATGTAACTCTGTGAGATGAATTAACAGAACACAGAGATGTTTCTCAGAATGCTTCTTTCCAGTTTTGAACGGAAGATATTTCCTTTTTCACCATAGCCCTCTATGGGCTTCCAAATATCCCTTTGCCAATTCCACAAGAACAGCCTTAGCGAAAGGCTTCTTGAAGGGAAAGATGTTACTCTGTGAGATGAATTAACAGAACACAGAGCAGTTTCTCAGAAAGCTTCTCTCCAGTTTTGAACGGAAGATATTTCCTTTTTCACCATAGCCCTCTATAGGCTTCCAAATATCCCTTTGCCAATACCACAAGAACACCCTTAGCGAAAGGCTTCTTGAAGGGAAAGATGTAACTCTGTGAGATGAATTAACAGAACACAGAGCAGTTTCTCAGAAAGTTTCTTTCCAGTTTTGAACGGAAGATATTTCCTTTTTCACCATAGCCCTCTATGGGCTTCCAAATATCCCTTTGCCAATTCCACAAGAACAGCCTTAGCGAAAGGCTTATTGAAGGAAAAGATGTAACACTGTGAGATGAATTAACAGAACACAGAGCAGTTTCTCAGAAAGTTTCTTTCCAGGTTTCAACGGAAGATATTTCCTTTTTCATCATTGCCCTCTATGGGCTTTCAAATATCCCTTTGCCAATTCCACAAGAACAGCCTTAGCGAAAGGCTTCTTGAAGGAAAAGATGTAACTCTGTGAGGTGAAATAACAGAACACAGAGCAGTTTCTCAGAATGCTTCTTTCCAGTTTGGAACGGAAGATATTTCCTTTTTCACCATAGCCCTATATGGGCTTCCAAATATCCCTTTGCCAATTCCCCAAGAACAGCCTTAGCGAAAGGCTTCTTGAAGGGAACGATGTAACTCTGTGAAATGAATAAACAGAACACAGAGGAGTTTCTCAGAAAGCATCTTTCCAGGTTTGAACGGAAGATATTTCCTTTTTCACCATAGCCCTCTAAGGGCTTCCAAATATCCCTTTGCCAATTCCACAAGAACAGCCTTAGCGAAAGGCTTCTTGAAGGGAAAGATGTAACTCTGTGAGATGAATTAACATAACACAGAGTAGTTTCTGAGAAAGCTTCTTTCCAGTTTTGAACGGAAGATATTTCCTTTTTCACCATAGCCCTCTACGGGCTTCCAAATATCCCTTTGCCAATTCCACAAGAACAGCCTTAGCGAAAGGCTTCTTGAAGGGAAAGATGTAACTCTGTGAGATGAATTAACAGAACACAGAGCAGTTTCTCAGAATGCTTCTTTCCAGTTTTGAACGGAAGATATTTCCTTTCTCACCATAGCCCTCTATGGGCTTCCAAATATCCCTTTGCCAATTCCACAAGAAGAGCCTTAGCGAAAGGCTTCTTGAAGGGAAAGATGTAACTCTGTGAGATGAATTAACAGAACACAGAGCAGTTTCTCAGAAAGCTTCTTTCCAGTTTTGAACGGAAGATATTTCCTTTTTCACCATAGCCCTCTATGGGCTTCCAAATATCCCTTTGCCAATTCCACAAGAACAGCCTTAGCGAAAGGCTTCCTGAAGGGAAAGATGTAACTCTGTGAGATGAATTAACAGAACACAGAGCAGTTTCTCAGAAAGCTTCTTTCCAGTTTTGAACTTAAGATATTTCGTTTTTCAACATACCCTCTATGGGCTTCCAAATATCCCTTTGCCAATTACACAAGAACAGCCTTAGCGAAAGGCTTCTTGAAGGGAAAGATGTAACTCTGTGAGGTGAATTAACAGAACACAGAGCACTTTCTCAGAAAGCTTCTTTCCAGTTTTGAACGGAAGATATTTCCTTTTTCACCATAGCCCTCTATGGGCTTCCAAATATCCCTTTGCCAATTCCACAAGAACAGCCTTAGCGAAAGGCTTCTTGAAGGGAACGATGTAACTCTGTGAAATGAATTAACAGAACACAGAGGAGTTTCTCAGAAAGCATCATTCCAGGTTTGAACGGAAGATATTTCCTTTTTCACCATAGCCCTCTAAGGGCTTCCAAATATCCCTTTGCCAATTCCACAAGAACAGCCTTAGCGAAAGCCTTCTTGAAGGGAAAGATGTAACTCTGTGAGATGAATTAACATAACACAGAGTAGTTTCTGAGAAAGCTTCTTTCCAGTTTTGAACGGAAGATATTTCCTTTTTCACCATAGCCCTCTACGGGATTCCAAATATCCCTTTGCCAATTCCACAAGAACAGCCTTAGCGAAAGGCTTCTTGAAGGAAAAGATGTAACACTGTGAGATGAATTAACAGAACACAGAGCAGTTTCTCAGAAAGTTTCTTTCCAGGTTTCAACGGAAGATATTTCCTTTTTCATCATTGCCCTCTATGGGCTTCCAAATATCCCTTTGCCAATTCCACAAGAACAGCCTTAGCGAAAGGCTTCTTGAAGGAAAAGATGTAACTCTGTGAGATGAATTAACAGAACACAGAGCAGTTTCTCAGAATGCTTCTTTCCAGTTTTGAACGGAAGATATTTCCTTTTTCACCATAGCCCTATATGGGCTTCCAAATATCCCTTTGCCAATTCCCCAAGAACAGCCTTAGCGAAAGGCTTCTTGAAGGGAACGATGTAACTCTGTGAAATGAATTAACAGAACACAGAGGAGTTTCTCCGAAAGCATCTTTCCAGGTTTGAACGGAAGATATTTCCTTTTTCACCATAGCCCTCTAAGGGCTTCCAAATATCCCTTTGCCAATTCCACAAGAACAGCCTTAGCGAAAGGCTTCTTGAAGGGAAAGATGTAACTCTGTGAGATCAATTAACATAACACAGAGGAGTTTCTGAGAAAGCTTCTTTCCAGTTTTGAACGGAAGATATTTCCTTTTTCACCATAGCCCTCTACGGGTTTCCAAATATCCCTTTGCCAATTCCACAAGAACAGCCTTAGCGAAAGGCTTCTTGAAGGGAAAGATGTAACTCTGTGAGATGAATTAACAGAACACAGAGCAGTTTCTCAGAAAGCTTCTTTCCAGTTTTGAACGGAAGATATTTCCTTTTTCACCATAGCCCTCTATGGGCTTCCAAGTATCCCTTTGCCAATTCCACAAGAACAGCCTTAGCGAAAGGCTTCCTGAAGGGAAAGATGTAACTCTGTGAGATGAATTAACAGAACACAGAGCAGTTTCTCAGAAAGCTTCTTTCCAGTTTTGAACGGAAGATATTTCGTTTTTCAACATAGCCCTCTATGGGCTTCCCAATATCCCTTTGCCAATTACACAAGAACAGCCTTAGCGAAAGGCTTCTTGAAGGGAAAGATGTAACTCTGTGAGGTGAATTAACAGAACACAGAGCACTTTCTCAGAAAGCTTCTTTCCAGTTTTGAACGGAAGATATTTCCTTTTTCACCATAGCCCTCTATGGGCTTCCAAATATCCTTTGCCAATTCCACAAGAACAGCCTTAGCGAAAGGCTTCTTGAAGGGAAAGATGTAACTCTGTGAGATGAATTAACAGAACACAGAGCACTTTCTCAGAAAGCTTCTTTCCAGTTTTGAACGGAAGATATTTCCTTTTTCACCATAGCCCTCTATGGGCTTCCAAATATCCCTTTGCAATTCCACAAGAACAGCCTTAGCGAAAGGCTTCTTGAAGGGAAAGATGTAACTCTGTGAGATGAATTAACAGAACACAGAGCAGTTTCTCAGAAAGCTTCTTTCCAGTTTTGAACGGAAGATATTTCCTTTTTCACCATAGCCCTCTATGGGCTTCCAAATATCCCTTTGCCAATTCCACAAGAACAGCCTTAGCGAAAGGCTTCTTGAAGGGAAAGATGTAACTCTGTGAGATGAATTAACATAACACCGAGTAGTTTCTGAGAAACCTTCTTTCCAGTTTTGAACGGAAGATATTTCCTTTTTCACCATAGCCCTCTATGGGCTTAAAAATATCCCTTTGCCCATTCCACAAGAACAGCCTTAGCGAAAGGCTTCTTGAAGGGAAAGATGTAACTCTGTGAGATGAATTAACAGAACACAGAGCAGTTTCTCAGAAAGCTTCTTTACAGTTTTGAACGGAAGATATTTCGTATTTCAACATAGCCCTCTATGGGCTTCCAAATATCCCTTTGCCAATTACACAAGAACAGCCTTAGCGAAAGGCTTCTTGAAGGGAAAGATGTAACTCTGTGAGGTGAATTAACAGAACACAGAGCACTTTCTCAGAAAGCTTCTTTCCAGTTTTGAACGGAAGATATTTCCTTTTTCACCATAGCCCTCTATGGGCTTCCAAATATCCCTTTGCCAATTCCACAAGAACAGCCTTAGCGAAAGGCTTCTTGAAGGGAACGATGTAACTCTGTGAAATGAATTAACAGAACACAGAGGAGTTTCTCAGAAAGCATCTTTCTAGGTTTGAACGGAAGATATTTCCTTTTTCACCATAGCCCTCTAAGGGCTTCCAAATATCCCTTTGCCAATTCCACAAGAACAGCCTTAGCGAAAGGCTTCTTGAAGGGAAACATGTAACTCTGTGAGATGAATTAACATAACACAGAGTAGTTTCTGAGAAAGCTTCTTTCCAGTTTTGAACGGAAGATATTTCCTTTTTCACTATAGCCCTCTATGGGCTTCCAAATATCCCTTTGCCAATTCCACAAGAAGAGCCTTAGCGAAAGGCTTCTTGAAGGGAAAGATGTAACTCTGTGAGATGAATTAACAGAACACAGAGCAGTTTCTCAGAAAGCTTCTTTCCAGTTTTGAACGGAAGATATTTCCTTTTTCACCATAGCCCTCTATGGGCTTCGAAGTATCCCTTTGCCAATTCCACAAGAACAGCCTTAGCGAAAGGCTTCCTGAAGGGAAAGATGTAACTCTGTGAGATGAATTAACAGAACACAGAGCAGTTTCTCAGAAAGCTTCTTTCCAGTTTTGAACGGAAGATATTTCGTTTTTCAACATAGCCCTCTATGGGCTTCCCAATATCCCTTTGCCAATTACACAAGAACAGCCTTAGCGAAAGGCTTCTTGAAGGGAAAGATGTAACTCTGTGAGGTGAATTAACAGAACACAGAGCACTTTCTCAGAAAGCTTCTTTCCAGTTTTGAACGGAAGTTATTTCCTTTTTCACCATAGCCCTCTATGGGCTTCAAAATATCCCTTTGCCAATTCCACAAGATCAGCCTTAGCGAAAGGCTTCTTGAAGGGAAAGATGTAACTCTGTGAGATGAATTAACAGAACACAGAGCACTTTCTCAGAAAGCTTCTTTCCAGTTTTGAACGGAAGATATTTCCTTTTTCACCATAGCCCTCTATGGGCTTCCAAATATCCCTTTGCAATTCCACAAGAACAGCCTTAGCGAAAGGCTTCTTGAAGGGAAAGATGTAACTCTGTGAGATGAATTAACAGAACACAGAGCAGTTTCTCAGAAAGCTTCTTTCCAGTTTTGAACGGAAGATATTTCCTTTTTCACCATAGCCCTCTATGGGCTTCCAAATATCCCTTTGCCAATTCCACAAGAACAGCCTTAGCGAAAGGCTTCTTGAAGGGAAAGATGTAACTCTGTGAGATGAATTAACATAACACCGAGTAGTTTCTGAGAAAGCTTCTTTCCAGTTTTGAACGGAAGATATTTCCTTTTTCACCATAGCCCTCTATGGGCTTCCAAATATCCCTTTGCCAATTCCACAAGAACAGCCTTAGCGAAAGGCTTCCTGAAGGAAAAGATGTAACACTGTGAGATGAATTAACAGAACACAGAGCAGTTTCTCAGAAAGTTTCTTTCCAGGTTTCAACGGAAGGTATTTCCTTTTTCATCATTGCCCTCTATGGGCTTCCAAATATCCCTTTGCCAATTCCACAAGAATAGCCTTAGCGAAAGGCTTCTTGAAGGGAAAGATGTAACTCTGTGAGATGAATTAACAGAACACAGAGCAGTTTCTCAGAAAGCTTCTTTCCAGTTTTGAACGGAAGATATTTCCTTTTTCACCATAGCCCTCTATGGGCTTCCAAGTATCCCTTTGCCAATTCCACAAGAACAGCCTTAGCGAAAGGCTTCCTGAAGGGAAAGATGTAACTCTGTGAGATGAATTAACAGAACACAGAGCAGTTTCTCAGAAAGCTTCTTTCCAGTTTTGAACGGAAGATATTTCGTTTTTCAACATAGCCCTCTATGGGCTTCCCAATATCCCTTTGCCAATTACACAAGAACAGCCTTAGCGAAAGGCTTCTTGAAGGGAAAGATGTAACTCTGTGAGGTGAATTAACAGAACACAGAGCACTTTCTCAGAAAGCTTCTTTCCAGTTTTGAACGGAAGATATTTCCTTTTTCACCATAGCCCTCTATGGGCTTCCAAATATCCCTTTGCCAATTCCACAAGAACAGCCTTAGCGAAAGGCTTCTTGAAGGGAAAGATGTAACTCTGTGAGATGAATTAACAGAACACAGAGCACTTTCTCAGAAAGCTTCTTTCCAGTTTTGAACGGAAGATATTTCCTTTTTCACCATAGCCCTCTATGGGCTTCCAAATATCCCTTTGCAATTCCACAAGAACAGCCTTAGCGAAAGGCTTCTTGAAGGGAAAGATGTAACTCTGTGAGATGAATTAACAGAACACAGAGCAGTTTCTCAGAAAGCTTCTTTCCAGTTTTGAACGGAAGATATTTCCTTTTTCACCATAGCCCTCTATGGGCTTCCAAATATCCCTTTGCCAATTCCACAAGAACAGCCTTAGCGAAAGGCTTCTTGAAGGGAAAGATGTAACTCTGTGAGATGAATTAACATAACACCGAGTAGTTTCTGAGAAAGCTTCTTTCCAGTTTTGTACGGAAGATATTTCCTTTTTCACCATAGCCCTCTATGGGCTTCCAAATATCCCTTTGCCAATTCCACAAGAACAGCCTTAGCGAAAGGCTTCTTGAAGGAAAAGATGTAACACTGTGAGATGAATTAACAGAACACAGAGCAGTTTCTCAGAAAGTTTCTTTCCAGGTTTCAACGGAAGGTATTTCCTTTTTCATCATTGCCCTCTATGGGCTGCCAAATATCCCTTTGCCAATTCCACAAGAATAGCCTTAGCGAAAGGCTTCTTGAAGGGAAAGATGTAACTCTGTGAGATGAATTAACAGAACACAGAGCAATTTCTCAGAATGCTTCTTTCCAGTTTTGAACGGAAGATATTTCCTTTTTCACCATAGCCCTCTATGGGCTTCCAAATATCCCTTTGCCAATTCCACAAGAACAGACTTAGCGAAAGGCTTCTTGAAGGGAACGATGTAACTCTGTGAAATGAATTAACAGAACACAGAGGAGTTTCTCAGAAAGCATCTTTCCAGGTTTGAACGGAAGATATTTCCTTTTTCACCATAGCCCTCTAAGGGATTCCAAATATCCCTTTTCCAATTCCACAAAAACAGCCTTAGCGAAAGGCTTCTTGAAGGGAAAGATGTAACTCTGTGAGATGAATTAACAGAACACAGAGATGTTTCTCAGAATGCTTCTTTCCAGTTTTGAACGGAAGATATTTCCTTTTTCACCATAGCCCTCTATGGGCTTCCAAATATCCCTTTGCCAATTCCACAAGAACAGCCTTAGCGAAAGGCTTCTTGAAGGGAAAGATGTTACTCTGTGAGATGAATTAACAGAACACAGAGCAGTTTCTCAGAAAGCTTCTCTCCAGTTTTGAACGGAAGATATTTCCTTTTTCACCATAGCCCTCTATAGGCTTCCAAATATCCCTTTGCCAATACCACAAGAACACCCTTAGCGAAAGGCTTCTTGAAGGGAAAGATGTAACTCTGTGAGATGAATTAACAGAACACAGAGCAGTTTCTCAGAAAGTTTCTTTCCAGTTTTGAACGGAAGATATTTCCTTTTTCACCATAGCCCTCTATGGGCTTCCAAATATCCCTTTGCCAATTCCACAAGAACAGCCTTAGCGAAAGGCTTATTGAAGGAAAAGATGTAACACTGTGAGATGAATTAACAGAACACAGAGCAGTTTCTCAGAAAGTTTCTTTCCAGGTTTCAACGGAAGATATTTCCTTTTTCATCATTGCCCTCTATGGGCTTTCAAATATCCCTTTGCCAATTCCACAAGAACAGCCTTAGCGAAAGGCTTCTTGAAGGAAAAGATGTAACTCTGTGAGGTGAAATAACAGAACACAGAGCAGTTTCTCAGAATGCTTCTTTCCAGTTTGGAACGGAAGATATTTCCTTTTTCACCATAGCCCTATATGGGCTTCCAAATATCCCTTTGCCAATTCCCCAAGAACAGCCTTAGCGAAAGGCTTCTTGAAGGGAACGATGTAACTCTGTGAAATGAATAAACAGAACACAGAGGAGTTTCTCAGAAAGCATCTTTCCAGGTTTGAACGGAAGATATTTCCTTTTTCACCATAGCCCTCTAAGGGCTTCCAAATATCCCTTTGCCAATTCCACAAGAACAGCCTTAGCGAAAGGCTTCTTGAAGGGAAAGATGTAACTCTGTGAGATGAATTAACATAACACAGAGTAGTTTCTGAGAAAGCTTCTTTCCAGTTTTGAACGGAAGATATTTCCTTTTTCACCATAGCCCTCTACGGGCTTCCAAATATCCCTTTGCCAATTCCACAAGAACAGCCTTAGCGAAAGGCTTCTTGAAGGGAAAGATGTAACTCTGTGAGATGAATTAACAGAACACAGAGCAGTTTCTCAGAATGCTTCTTTCCAGTTTTGAACGGAAGATATTTCCTTTCTCACCATAGCCCTCTATGGGCTTCCAAATATCCCTTTGCCAATTCCACAAGAAGAGCCTTAGCGAAAGGCTTCTTGAAGGGAAAGATGTAACTCTGTGAGATGAATTAACAGAACACAGAGCAGTTTCTCAGAAAGCTTCTTTCCAGTTTTGAACGGAAGATATTTCCTTTTTCACCATAGCCCTCTATGGGCTTCCAAATATCCCTTTGCCAATTCCACAAGAACAGCCTTAGCGAAAGGCTTCCTGAAGGGAAAGATGTAACTCTGTGAGATGAATTAACAGAACACAGAGCAGTTTCTCAGAAAGCTTCTTTCCAGTTTTGAACTTAAGATATTTCGTTTTTCAACATACCCTCTATGGGCTTCCAAATATCCCTTTGCCAATTACACAAGAACAGCCTTAGCGAAAGGCTTCTTGAAGGGAAAGATGTAACTCTGTGAGGTGAATTAACAGAACACAGAGCACTTTCTCAGAAAGCTTCTTTCCAGTTTTGAACGGAAGATATTTCCTTTTTCACCATAGCCCTCTATGGGCTTCCAAATATCCCTTTGCCAATTCCACAAGAACAGCCTTAGCGAAAGGCTTCTTGAAGGGAACGATGTAACTCTGTGAAATGAATTAACAGAACACAGAGGAGTTTCTCAGAAAGCATCTTTCAAGGTTTGAACGGAAGATATTTCCTTTTTCACCATAGCCCTCTAAGGGCTTCCAAATATCCCTTTGCCAATTCCACAAGAACAGCCTTAGCGAAAGCCTTCTTGAAGGGAAAGATGTAACTCTGTGAGATGAATTAACATAACACAGAGTAGTTTCTGAGAAAGCTTCTTTCCAGTTTTGAACGGAAGATATTTCCTTTTTCACCATAGCCCTCTACGGGATTCCAAATATCCCTTTGCCAATTCCACAAGAACAGCCTTAGCGAAAGGCTTCTTGAAGGAAAAGATGTAACTCTGTGAGATGAATTAACAGAACACAGAGCAGTTTCTCAGAATGCTTCTTTCCAGTTTTGAACGGAAGATATTTCCTTTTTCACCATAGCCCTATATGGGCTTCCAAATATCCCTTTGCCAATTCCCCAAGAACAGCCTTAGCGAAAGGCTTCTTGAAGGGAACGATGTAACTCTGTGAAATGAATTAACAGAACACAGAGGAGTTTCTCAGAAAGCATCTTTCCAGGTTTGAACGGAAGATATTTCCTTTTTCACCATAGCCCTCTAAGGGCTTCCAAATATCCCTTTGCCAATTCCACAAGAACAGTCTTAGCGAAAGGCTTCTTGAAGGGAAAGATGTAACTCTGTGAGATGAATTAACATAACACAGAGTAGTTTCTGAGAAAGCTTCTTTCCAGTTTTGAACGGAAGATATTTCCTTTTTCACCATAGCCCTCTACGGGCTTCCAAATATCCCTTTGCCAATTCCACAAGAACAGCCTTAGCGAAAGGCTTCTTGAAGGGAAAGATGTAACTCTGTGAGATGAATTAACAGAACACAGAGCAGTTTCTCAGAATGCTTCTTTCCAGTTTTGAACGGAAGATATTTCCTTTCTCACCATAGCCCTCTATGGGCTTCCAAATATCCCTTTGCCAATTCCACAAGAAGAGCCTTAGCGAAAGGCTTCTTGAAGGGAAAGATGTAACTCTGTGAGATGAATTAACAGAACACAGAGCAGTTTCTCAGAAAGCTTCTTTCCAGTTTTGAACGGAAGATATTTCCTTTTTCACCATAGCCCTCTATGGGCTTCCAAATACCCCTTTGCCAATTCCACAAGAACAGCCTTAGCGAAAGGCTTCCTGAAGGGAAAGATGTAACTCTGTGAGATGAATTAACAGAACACAGAGCAGTTTCTCAGAAAGCTTCTTTCCAGTTTTGAACTTAAGATATTTCGTTTTTCAACATAGCCCTCTATGGGCTTCCAAATATCCCTTTGCCAATTACACAAGAACAGCCTTAGCGAAAGGCTTCTTGAAGGGAAAGATGTAACTCTGTGAGGTGAATTTACAGAACACAGAGCACTTTCTCAGAAAGCTTCTTTCCAGTTTTGAACGGAAGATATTTCCTTTTTCACCATAGCCCTCTATGGGCTTCCAAATATCCCTTTGCCAATTCCACAAGAACAGCCTTAGCGAAAGGCTTCTTGAAGGGAACGATGTAACTCTGTGAAATGAATTAACAGAACACAGAGGAGTTTCTCAGAAAGCATCTTTCCAGGTTTGAACGGAAGATATTTCCTTTTTCACCATAGCCCTCTAAGGGCTTCCAAATATCCCTTTGCCAATTCCACAAGAACAGCCTTAGTGAAAGGCTTCTTGAAGGGAAAGATGTAACTCTGTGAGATGAATTAACATAACACAGAGTAGTTTCTGAGAAAGCTTCTTTCCAGTTTTGAACGGAAGATATTTCCTTTTTCACCATAGCCCTCTACGGGCTTCCAAATATCCCTTTGCCAATTCCACAAGAACAGCCTTAGCGAAAGGCTTCTTGAAGGGAAAGATGTAACTCTGTGAGATGAATTAACAGAACACAGAGCAGTTTCTCAGAATGCTTCTTTCCAGTTTTGAACGGAAGATATTTCCTTTTTCACCATAGCCCTCTATGGGCTTCCAAATATCCCTTTGCAATTCCACAAGAACAGCCTTAGCGAAAGGCTTCTTGAAAGGGAAAGATGTAACTCTGTGAGATGAATTAACAGAACACAGAGCAGTTTCTCAGAAAGCTTCTTTCCAGTTTTGAACGGAAGATATTTCCTTTTTCACCATAGCCCTCTATGGGCTTCCAAATATCCCTTTGCCAATTCCACAAGAACAGCCTTAGCGAAAGGCTTCTTGAAGGAAAAGATGTAACACTGTGAGATGAATTAACAGAACACAGAGCAGTTTCTCAGAAAGTTTCTTTCCAGGTTTCAACGGAAGGTATTTCCTTTTTCATCATTGCCCTCTATGGGCTTCCAAATATCCCTTTGCCAATTCCACAAGAACAGCCTTAGCGAAAGGCTTCTTGAAGGGAAAGATGTAACTCTGTGAGATGAATTAACAGAACACAGAGCAGTTTCTCAGAATGCTTCTTTCCAGTTTTGAACGGAAGATATTTCCTTTTTCACCATAGCCCTCTATGGGCTTCCAAATATCCCTTTGCCTATTCCAAAAGATTAGCCTTAGCGAAAGGCTTCTTGAAGGGAAAGATGTAACTCTGTGAGATGAATTAACAGAACACAGAGCAGTTTCTCAGAAAGCTCTTTCCAGTTTTGAACGGAAGATATTTCCTTTTTCACCATAGCCCTCTATGGGCTTCCAAATATCCCTTTGCCAATTCCACAAGAACAGCCTTAGCAAAAGGCTTCTTGAAGGGAAAGATGTAACTCTGTGAGATGAATTAACAGAACACAGAGCAGTTTCTCAGAAAGCTTCTTTCCAGTTTTGAACGGAAGATATTTCGTTTTTCAACACAGCCCTCTATGGGCTTCCTAATATCCCTTTGCCAATTCCACAAGAACAGCCTTAGCTTAAGGCTTCTTGAAGGAAAGATGTAACTCTGTGAGATGAATTAACAGAACACAGAGCAGTTTCTCAGAAAGCTTCTTTCCAGTTTTCAACGGAAGATATTTCCTTTTTCACCATAGCCCTCTATGGGCTTCCAAATATCCCTTTGCCAATTCCTCAAGAACAGCTTTAGCGAAAGGCTTCTTGAAGGGAAAGATGTAACTCTGTGAGATGAATTAACAGAACACAGAGCAGTTTCTCAGAAAGCTTCTTTCCAGTTTTGAACGGAAGATATTTCCTTTTTCACCATAGCCCTCTATGGGCTTCCAAATATCCCTTTGCCTATTCCACAAGAACCGCCTTAGCGTAAGGCTTCTTGAAGGGAAAGATGTTACTCTTTGAGATGAATTAACAGAACACAGAGCAATTTCTCAGAAAGCTTCTTTCCAGTTTTGAACGGAAGATATTTCCTTTTTCCCAATAGCCCTCTAGAGGCTTCCAAATATCCCTTTGCCAATTCCACAAGAACAGCCTTAGCGAAAGGCTTCTTGAAGGGAAAGATGTAACTCTGTGAGATGAATTAACAGAACACAGAGCAGTTTCTCAGAAAGCTTCTTTCCAGTTTTGAACGGAAGATATTTCCTTTTTCACCATAGGCCTCTATGGGCTTCCAAATATCCCTTTGCCAATTCCACAAGAACAGCCTTAGCGAAAGGCTTCTTGAAGGGAAAGATGTAACTCTGTGAGATGAATTAACAGAACACAGAGCAGTTTCTCAGAAAGCTTCTTTCCAGTTTTGAACGGAAGATATTTCGTTTTTCAACACAGCCCTCTATGGGCTTCCTAATATCCCTTTGCCAATTCCACAAGAACAGCCTTAGCGAAAGGCTTCTTGAAGAAAAGATGTAACTCTGTGAGATGAATTAACAGAACACAGAGCAGTTTCTCAGAAAGCTTCTTTCCAGTTTTGAACGGAAGATATTTCCTTTTTCACCATAGCCCTCTATGGGCTTCCAAATATCCCTTTGCCAATTCCTCAAGAACAGCCTTAGCGAAAGGCTTCTTGAAGGGAAAGATGTAACTCTGTGAGATGAATTAACAGAACACAGAGCAGTTTCTCAGAAAGCTTCTTTCCAGTTTTGAACGGAAGATATTTCCTTTTTTACCTTAGCCCTCTATGGGCTTCCAAATATCCCTTTGCCAATTCCACAAGAACAGCCTTAGCGAAAGGCTTCTTGAAGGGAAAGATGTAACTCTGTGAGATGAATTAACATAACACAGAGTAGTTTCTGAGAAAGCTTCTTTCCAGTTTTGAACGGAAGATATTTCCTTTTTCACCATAGTCCTCTATGGGCTTCCAAATATCCCTTTGCCAATTCCACAAGAACAACCTTAGCGAAAGGCTTCTTGAAGGGAACGATGTAACTCTGTGAGGTGAACTAACAGAACACAGAGCAGTTTCTCAGAAAGCTTCTTTCCAGTTTTGAACGGAAGATATTTCCTATTTCACCATAGCCCTCTATGGGCTTCCAAATATCCCTTTGCCAATTCCACAAGAACAGCCTTAGCGAAAGGCTTCTTGAAGGGAAAGATGTAACTCTGTGAGATGAATTAACAGAACACAGAGCAGTTTCTCAGAAAGCTTCTTTCCAGTTTTGAACGGAAGATATTTCCTTTTTCACCATAGCCCTCTATGGGCTTCCAAATACCCCTTTGCCAATTCCACAAGAACAGCCTTAGCGAAAGGCTTCTTGAAGGGAACGATGTAACTCTGTGAAATGAATTAACAGAACACAGAGGAGTTTCTCAGAAAGCATCTATCCAGTTTTGAACGGAAGATATTTCCTTTTTCACCATAGCCCTCTAAGGGCTTCCAAATATCCCTTTGCCAATTCCACAAGAACAGCCTTAGCGAAAGGCTTCTTGAAGGGAAAGATGTAACTCTGTGAGATGAATTAACAGAACACAGAGCAGTTTCTCAGAAAGCTTCTTTCCAGTTTTGAACGGAAGATATTTCCTTTTTGACCATAGCCCTCTATGGGCTTCCAAATATCCCTTTGCCAATTCCACAAGAACAGCCTTAGCGAAAGGCTTCTTGAAGGGAAAGATGTAACTCTGTGAGATGAATTAGCATAACACAGAGTAGTTTCTGAGAAAGCTTCTTTCCAGTTTTGAACGGAAGATATTTCCTTTTTCACCATAGCCCTCTAAGGGCTTCCAAATATCCCTTTGCCAATTCCACAAGAACAGCCTTAGCGAAAGGCTTCTTGAAGGGAAAGATGTAACTCTGTGAGGTGAACTAACAGAACACAGAGCAGTTTCTCAGAAAGCTTCTTTCCAGTTTTGAACGGAAGATATTTCCTTTTTCACCATAGCCCTCTATGGGCTTCCAAATATCCCTTTGCCAATTCCACAAGAACAGCCTTAGCGAAAGGCTTCTTGAAGGGAAAGATGTAACTCTGTGAGATGAATTAACATAACACAGAGCAGTTTCTCAGAAAGCTTCTTTCCAGTATTGAACGGAAGATATTTCCTTTTTCACCATAGCCCTCTATGGGCTTCCAAATATCCCTTTGCCAATTCCACAAGAACAGCCTTAGCGAAAGGCTTCTTCAAGGGAAAGATGTAACTCTGTGAGACAAATTAACAGAACACAGAGCAGTTTCTCAGAAAGCTTCTTTCCAGTTTTGAACGGAAGATATTTCCTTTTTCAACATAGCCCTCTATGGGCTTCCAAATATCCCTTTGCCAATTCCTCAAGAACAGCCTTAGCGAAAGGCTTCTTGAAGGGAAAGATGTAACTCTGTGAGATGAATTAACAGAACACCGAGCAGTTTCTCAGAAAGCTTCTTTCCAGTTTTGAACGGAAGATATTTCCTTTTTCACCATAGCCCTCTATGGGCTTCCAAATATCCCTTTGCCAATTCCACAAGAAGAGCCTTAGCGAAAGGCTTCTTGAAGGGAAAGATGTAACTCTGTGAGATGAATTAACAGAACACAGAGCAGTTTCTCAGAAATCTTCTTTCCAGTTTTCAACGGAAGATATTTCCTTTTTCACCATAGCCCTCTATGGGCTTCCAAATATCCCTTTGCCAATTCCTCAAGAACAGCCTTAGCGAAAGGCTTCTTGAAGGGAAAGATGTAACTATGTGAGATGAAATAACAGAACACAGAGCAGTTTCTCAGAAAGCTTCTTTCCAGTTTTGAACGGAAGATATTTCCTTTTTCACCATAGCCCTCTATGGGCTTCCAAATATCCCTTTGCCAATTCCACAAGAACAGCCTTAGCGAAAGGCTTCTTGAAGGGAAAGATGTAACTCTGTGAGATGAATTAACATAACACAGAGTAGTTTCTGAGAAAGCTTCTTTCTAGTTTTGAACGGAAGATATTTCCTTTTTCACCATAGCCCTCTATGGGCTTCCAAATATCCCTTTGCCAATTCCACAAGAACAGCCTTAGCGAAAGGCTTCTTGAAGGGAAAGATGTAACTCTGTGAGATGAATTAACATAACACAGAGTAGTTTCTGAGAAAGCTTCTTTCCAGTTTTGAACGGAAGATATTTCCTTTTTCACCATAGCCCTCTATGGGCTTCCAAATATCCCTTTGCCAATTCCACAAGAACAACCTTAGCGAAAGGCTTCTTGAAGGGAAAGATGTAACTCTGTGAGGTGAACTAACAGAACACAGAGCAGTTTCTCAGAAAGCTTCTTTCCAGTTTTGAACGGAAGATATTTCCTATTTCACCATAGCCCTCTATGGGCTTCCAAATATCCCTTTGCCAATTCCACAAGAACAGCCTTAGCGAAAGGCTTCTTGAAGGGAAAGATGTAACTCTGTGAGATGAATTAACAGAACACAGAGCAGTTTCTCAGAAAGCTTCTTTACAGTTTTGAACGGAAGATATTTCCTTTTTCACCATAGCCCTCTATGGGCTTCCAAATACCCCTTTGCCAATTCCACAAGAACAGCCTTAGCGAAAGGCTTCTTGAAGGGAACGATGTAACTCTGTGAGATGAATTAACAGAACACAGAGGAGTTTCTCAGAAAGCATCTATCCAGTTTTGAACGGAAGATATTTCCTTTTTCACCATAGCCCTCTAAGGGCTTCCAAATATCCCTTTGCCAATTCCACAAGAACAGCCTTAGCGAAAGGCTTCTTGAAGGGAAAGATGTAACTCTGTGAGATGAATTAACAGAACACAGAGCAGTTTCTCAGAAAGCTTCTTTCCAGTTTTGAACGGAAGATATTTCCTTTTTGACCATAGCCCTCTATGGGCTTCCAAATATCCCTTTGCCAATTCCACAAGAACAGCCTTAGCGAAAGGCTTCTTGAAGGGAAAGATGTAACTCTGTGAGATGAATTAGCATAACACAGAGTAGTTTCTGAGAAAACTTCTTTCCAGTTTTGAACGGAAGATATTTCCTTTTTCACCATAGCCCTCTAAGGGCTTCCAAATATCCCTTTGCCAATTCCACAAGAACAGCCTTAGCGAAAGGCTTCTTGAAGGGAAAGATGTAACTCTGTGAGGTGAACTAACAGAACACAGAGCAGTTTCTCAGAAAGCTTCTTTCCAGTTTTGAACGGAAGATATTTCCTTTTTCACCATAGGCCTCTATGGGCTTCCAAATATCCCTTTGCCAATTCCACAAGAACAGCCTTAGCGAAAGGCTTCTTGAAGGGAAAGATGTAACTCTGTGAGATGAATTAACATAACACAGAGCAGTTTCTCAGAAAGCTTCTTTCCAGTATTGAACGGAAGATATTTCCTTTTTCACCATAGCCCTCTATGGGCTTCCAAATATCCCTTTGCCAATTCCACAAGAACAGCCTTAGCGAAAGGCTTCTTGAAGGGAAAGATGTAACTCTGTGAGACAAATTAACAGAACACAGAGCAGTTTCTCAGAAAGCTTCTTTCCAGTTTTGAACGGAAGATATTTCCTTTTTCAACATAGCCCTCTATGGGCTTCCAAATATCCCTTTGCCAATTCCTCAAGAACAGCCTTAGCGAAAGGCTTCTTGAAGGGAAAGATGTAACTCTGTGAGATGAATTAACAGAACACCGAGCAGTTTCTCAGAAAGCTTCTTTCTAGTTTTGAACGGAAGATATTTCCTTTTTCACCATAGCCCTCTATGGGCTTCCAAATATCCCTTTGCCAATTCCACAAGAACAGCCTTAGCGAAAGGCTTCTTGAAGGGAAAGATGTAACTCTGTGAGATGAATTAACAGAACACAGAGCAGTTTCTCAGAAATCTTCTTTCCAGTTTTCAACGGAAGATATTTCCTTTTTCACCATAGCCCTCTATGGGCTTCCAAATATCCCTTTGCCAATTCCTCAAGAACAGCCTTAGCGAAAGGCTTCTTGAAGGGAAAGATGTAACTCTGTGAGATGAACTAACAGAACACAGAGCAGTTTCTCAGAAAGCTTCTTTCCAGTTTTGAACGGAAGATATTTCCTTTTTCACCATAGCCCTCTATGGGCTTCCAAATATCCCTTTGCCAATTCCACAAGAACAGCCTTAGCGAAAGGCTTCTTGAAGGGAAAGATGTAACTCTGTGAGATGAATTAACATAACACAGAGTAGTTTCTGAGAAAGCTTCTTTCTAGTTTTGAACGGAAGATATTTCCTTTTTCACCATAGCCCTCTATGGGCTTCCAAATATCCCTTTGCCAATTCCACAAGAACAGCCTTAGCGAAAGGCTTCTTGAAGGGAAAGATGTAACTCTGTGAGATGAATTAACAGAACACAGAGCAGTTTCTCAGAAAGATTCTTTCCAGTTTTGAACGGAAGATATTTCCTTTTTCACCATAGCCCTCTATGGGCTTCCAAATATCCCTTTGCCAATTCCACAAGAAGAGCCTTAGCGAAAGGCTTCTTGAAGGGAAAGATGTAACTCTGTGAGATGAATTAACATAACACAGAGTAGTTTCTGAGAAAGCTTCTTTCCAGTTTTGAACGGAAGATATTTCCTTTTTCACCATAGCCCTCTATGGGCTTCCAAATATGCCTTTGCAATTCCACAAGAACAGCCTTAGCGAAAGGCTTCTTGAAGGGAATGATGTAACTCTGTGAGGTGAATTAACAGAACACAGAGCAGTTTCTCAGAAAGCTTCTTTCCAGTTTTGAACGGAAGATATTTCCTTTTTCACCATAGCCCTCTATGGGCTTCCAAATATCCCTTTGCCAATTCCACAAGAACAGCCTTAGCGAAAGGCTTCTTGAAGGGAAAGATGTAACTCTGTGAGATGAATTAACAGAACACAGAGCAGTTTCTCAGAAAGCTTCTTTCCAGTTTTCAACGGAAGATATTTCCTTTTTCACCATAGCCCTCTATGGGCTTCCAAATATCCCTTTGCCAATTCCTCAAGAACAGCCTTAGCGAAAGGCTTCTTGAAGGGAAAGATGTAACTCTGTGAGATGAATTAAGAGAACACAGAGCAGTTTCTCAGAAAGCTTCTTTCCAGTTTTGAACGGAAGATATTTCCTTTTTGACCATAGCCCTCTATGGGCTTCCAAATATCCCTTTGCCAATTCCACAAGAACAGCCTTAGCGAAAGGCTTCTTGAAGGGAAAGATGTAACTCTGTGAGGTGAACTAACAGAACACAGAGCAGTTTCTCCGAAAGCTTCTTTCCAGTTTTGAACGGAAGATATTTCCTTTTTCACCATAGGCCTCTATGGGCTTCCAAATATCCCTTTGCCAATTCCACAAGAACAGCCTTAGCGAAAGGCTTCTTGAAGGGAAAGATGTTACTCTGTGAGATGAATTAACAGAACACAGAGCAGTTTCTCAGAAAGCTTCTCTCCAGTTTTGAACGGAAGATATTTCCTTTTTCACCATAGCCCTCTATAGGCTTCCAAATATCCCTTTGCCAATTCCACAAGAACACCCTTAGCGAAAGGCTTCTTGAAGGGAAAGATGTAACTCTGTGAGATGAATTAACGGAACACAGAGCAGTTTCTCAGAAAGTTTCTTTCCAGTTTTGAACGGAAGATATTTCCTTTTTCACCATAGCCCTCTATGGGCTTCCAAATATCCCTTTGCCAATTCCACAAGAACAGCCTTAGCGAAAGGCTTCTTGAAGGAAAAGATGTAACACTGTGAGATGAATTAACAGAACACAGAGCAGTTTCTCAGAAAGTTTCTTTCCAGGTTTCAACGGAAGATATTTCCTTTTTCATCATTGCCCTCTATGGGCTTCCAAATATCCCTTTGCCAATTCCACAAGAACAGCCTTAGCGAAAGGCTTCTTCAAGGGAAAGATGTAACTCTCTGAGATGAATTAACAGAACACAGAGCAGTTTCTCAGAAAGCTTCTTTCCAGTTTTGAACGGAAGATATTTCCTTTTTCACCATAGGCCTCTATGGGCTTCCAAATATCCCTTTCCAATTCCACAAGAACAGTCTTAGCGAAAGGCTTCTTGAAGGGAAAGATGTAACTCTGTGAGATGAATTAACAGAACACAGAGCAGTTTCTCAGAAAGCTTCTTTCCAGTTTTGAACGGAAGATATTTCCTTTTTCACCATAGCCCTCTATGGGCTTCCAAATATCCCTTTGCCCATTCCACAAGAACAGCCTTAGCGAAAGACTTCTTGAAGGGAAAGATGTAACTCTGTGAGATGAATTAACAGAACACAGAGCAGTTTCTCAGAAAGCTTCTTTCCAGTTTTGAACGGAAGATATTTCCTTTTTCATCATTGCCCTCTATGGGCTTCCAAATATCCCTTTGCCAATTCCACAAGAATAGCCTTAGCGAAAGGCTTCTTGAAGGGAAAGATGTAACTCTGTGAGATGAATTAACAGAACACAGAGCAATTTCTCAGAATGCTTCTTTCCAGTTTTGAACGGAAGATATTTCCTTTTTCACCATAGCCCTCTATGGGCTTCCAAATATCCCTTTGCCAATTCCACAAGAACAGACTTAGCGAAAGGCTTCTTGAAGGGAACGATGTAACTCTGTGAAATGAATTAACAGAACACAGAGGAGTTTCTCAGAAAGCATCTTTCCAGGTTTGAACGGAAGATATTTCCTTTTTCACCATAGCCCTCTAAGGGATTCCAAATATCCCTTTGCCAATTCCACAAAAACAGCCTTAGCGAAAGGCTTCTTGAAGGGAAAGATGTAACTCTGTGAGATGAATTAACAGAACACAGAGCAGTTTCTCAGAATGCTTCTTTCCAGTTTTGAACGGAAGACATTTCCTTTTTCACCATAGCCCTCTATGGGCTTCCAAATATCCCTTTGCCAATTCCACAAGAACAGCCTTAGCGAAAGGCTTCTTGAAGGGAAAGATGTTACTCTGTGAGATGAATTAACAGAACACAGAGCAGTTTCTCAGAAAGCTTCTCTCCAGTTTTGAACGGAAGATATTTCCTTTTTCACCATAGCCCTCTATAGGCTTCCAAATATCCCTTTGCCAATACCACAAGAACACCCTTAGCGAAAGGCTTCTTGAAGGGAAAGATGTAACTCTGTGAGATGAATTAACAGAACACAGAGCAGTTTCTCAGAAAGTTTCTTTCCAGTTTTGAACGGAAGATATTTCCTTTTTCACCATAGCCCTCTATGGGCTTCCAAATATCCCTTTGCCAATTCCACAAGAACAGCCTTAGCGAAAGGCTTCTTGAAGGAAAAGATGTAACACTGTGAGATGAATTAACAGAACACAGAGCGGTTTCTCAGAAAGTTTCTTTCCAGGTTTCAACGGAAGATATTTCCTTTTTCATCATTGCCCTCTATGGGCTTCCAAATATCCCTTTGCCAATTCCACAAGAACAGCCTTAGCGAAAGGCTTCTTGAAGGAAAAGATGTAACTCTGTGAGATGAATTAACAGAACACAGAGCAGTTTCTCAGAATGCTTCTTTCCAGTTTTGAATTGAAGATATTTCCTTTTTCACCATAGCCCTATATGGGCTTCCAAATATCCCTTTGCCAATTCCACAAGAACAGCCTTAGCGAAAGGCTTCTTGAAGGGAACGATGTAACTCTGTGAAATGAATTAACAGAACACAGAGGAGTTTCTCAGAAAGCATCTTTCCAGGTTTGAACGGAAGATATTTCCTTTTTCACCATAGCCCTCTAAGGGCTTCCAAATATCCCTTTGCCAATTCCACAAGAACAGCCTTAGCGAAAGGCTTCTTGAAGGGAAAGATGTAACTCTGTGAGATGAATTAACAGAACACAGAGCACTTTCTCAGAAAGCTTCTTTCCAGTTTTGAACGGAAGATATTTCCTTTTTCACCATAGCCCTCTATGGGCTTCCAAATATCCCTTTGCCAATTCCACAAGAACAGCCTTAGCGAAAGGCTTCTTCAAGGGAAAGATGTAACTCTCTGAGATGAATTAACAGAACACAGAGCAGTTTCTCAGAAAGCTTCTTTCCAGTTTTGAACGGAAGATATTTCCTTTTTCACCATAGGCCTCTATGGGCTTCCAAATATCCCTTTCCAATTCCACAAGAACAGTCTTAGCGAAAGGCTTCTTGAAGGGAAAGATGTAACTCTGTGAGATGAATTAACAGAACACAGAGCAGTTTCTCAGAAAGCTTCTTTCCAGTTTTGAACGGAAGATATTTCCTTTTTCACCATAGCCCTCTATGGGCTTCCAAATATCCCTTTGCCCATTCCACAAGAACAGCCTTAGCGAAAGGCTTCTTGAAGGGAAAGATGTAACTCTGTGAGATGAATTAACAGAACACAGAGCAGTTTCTCAGAAAGCTTCTTTCCAGTTTTGAACGGAAGATATTTCCTTTTTCACCATAGCCCTCTAAGGGCTTCCAAATATCCCTTTGCCAATTAAACAAGAACAGCCTTAGCGAAAGGCTTCTTGAAGGGAAAGATGTAACTCTGTGAGATGAATTAACAGAACACAGAGCAGTTTCTCAGAAAGTTTCTTTCCAGGTTTCAACGGAAGGTATTTCCTTTTTCATCATTGCCCTCTATGGTCTTCCAAATATCCCTTTGCCAATTCCACAAGAATAGCCTTAGCGAAAGGCTTCTTGAAGGGAAAGATGTAACTCTGTGAGATGAATTAACAGAACACAGAGCAATTTCTCAGAATGCTTCTTTCCAGTTTTGAACGGAAGATATTTCCTTTTTCACCATAGCCCTCTATGGGCTTCCAAATATCCCTTTGCCAATTCCACAAGAACAGACTTAGCGAAAGGCTTCTTGAAGGGAACGATGTAACTCTGTGAAATGAATTAACAGAACACAGAGGAGTTTCTCAGAAAGCATCTTTCCAGGTTTGAACGGAAGATATTTCCTTTTTCACCATAGCCCTCTAAGGGATTCCAAATATCCCTTTGCCAATTCCACAAAAACAGCCTTAGCGAAAGGCTTCTTGAAGGGAAAGATGTAACTCTGTGAGATGAATTAACAGAACACAGAGCAGTTTCTCAGAATGCTTCTTTCCAGTTTTGAACGGAAGATATTTCCTTTTTCACCATAGCCCTCTATGGGCTTCCAAATATCCCTTTGCCAATTCCACAAGAACAGCCTTAGCGAAAGGCTTCTTGAAGGGAAAGATGTTACTCTGTGAGATGAATTAACAGAACACAGAGCAGTTTCTCAGAAAGCTTCTCTCCAGTTTTGAACGGAAGATATTTCCTTTTTCACCATAGCCCTCTATAGGCTTCCAAATATCCCTTTGCCAATACCACAAGAACACCCTTAGCGAAAGGCTTCTTGAAGGGAAAGATGTAACTCTGTGAGATGAATTAACAGAACACAGAGCAGTTTCTCAGAAAGTTTCTTTCCAGTTTTGAACGGAAGATATTTCCTTTTTCACCATAGCCCTCTATGGGCTTCCAAATATCCCTTTGCCAATTCCACAAGAACAGACTTAGCGAAAGGCTTCTTGAAGGAAAAGATGTAACACTGTGAGATGAATTAACAGAACACAGAGCAGTTTCTCAGAAAGTTTCTTTCCAGGTTTCAACGGAAGATATTTCCTTTTTCATCATTGCCCTCTATGGGCTTCCAAATATCCCTTTGCCAATTCCACAAGAACAGCCTTAGCGAAAGGCTTCTTGAAGGAAAAGATGTAACTCTGTGAGATGAATTAACAGAACACAGAGCAGTTTCTCAGAATGCTTCTTTCCAGTTTGGAACGGAAGATATTTCCTTTTTCACCATAGCCCTATATGGGCTTCCAAATATCCCTTTGCCAATTCCACAAGAACAGCCTTAGCGAAAGGCTTCTTGAAGGGAACGATGTAACTCTGTGAAATGAATTAACAGAACACAGAGGAGTTTCTCAGAAAGCATCTTTCCAGGTTTGAACGGAAGATATTTCCTTTTTCACCATAGCCCTCTAAGGGCTTCCAAATATCCCTTTGCCAATTACACAAGAACAGCCTTAGCGAAAGGCTTCTTGAAGGGAAAGATGTAACTCTGTGAGATGAATTAACAGAACACAGAGCACTTTCTCAGAAAGCTTCTTTCCAGTTTTGAACGGAAGATATTTCCTTTTTCACCATAGCCCTCTATGGGCTTCCAAATATCCCTTTGCCAATTCCACAAGAACAGCCTTAGCGAAAGGCTTCTTGAAGGGAAAGATGTAACTCTGTGAGATGAATTAACATAACACAGAGTAGTTTCTGAGAAAGCTTCTTTCAAGTTTTGAACGGAAGATATTTCCTTTTTCACCATAGCCCTCTATGGGCTTCCAAATATCCCTTTGCCAATTCCACAAGAACAGCCTTAGCGAAAGGCTTCTTGAAGGGAAAGATGTAACTCTGTGAGGTGAACTAACAGAACACAGAGCAGTTTCTCAGAAAGCTTCTTTCCAGTTTTGAACGGAAGATATTTCCTTTTTCACCATAGGCCTCTATGGGCTTCCAAATATCCCTTTGCCAATTCCACAAGAACAGCCTTAGCGAAAGGCTTCTTGAAGGCAAAGATGTAACTCTGTGAGATGAATTAACAGAACACAGAGCAGTTTCTCAGAAAGCTTCTCTCCAGTTTTGAACGGAAGATATTTCCTTTTTCACCATAGCCCTCTATAGGCTTCCAAATATCCCTTTGCCAATACCACAAGAACACCCTTAGCGAAAGGCTTCTTGAAGGGAAAGATGTAACTCTGTGAGATGAATTAACAGAACACAGAGCAGTTTCTCAGAAAGTTTCTTTCCAGGTTTCAACGGAAGATATTTCCTTTTTCATCATTGCCCTCTATGGGCTTCCAAATATCCCTTTGCCAATTCCACAAGAACAGCCTTAGCGAAAGGCTTCTTGAAGGAAAAGATGTAACTCTGTGAGATGAATTAACAGAACACAGAGCAGTTTCTCAGAATGCTTCTTTCCAGTTTTGAACGGAAGATATTTCCTTTTTCACCATAGCCCTATATGGGCTTCCAAATATCCCTTTGCCAATTCCACAAGAACAGCCTTAGCGAAAGGCTTCTTGAAGGGAACGATGTAACTCTGTGAAATGAATTAACAGAACACAGAGGAGTTTCTCAGAAAGCATCTTTCCAGGTTTGAACGGAAGATATTTCCTTTTTCACCATAGCCCTCTAAGGGCTTCCAAATATCCCTTTGCCAATTCCACAAGAACAGCCTTAGCGAAAGGCTTCTTGAAGGGAAAGATGTAACTCTGTGAGATGAATTAACATAACACAGAGTAGTTTCTGAGAAAGCTTCTTTCCAGTTTTGAACGGAAGATATTTCCTTTTTCACCATAGCCCTCTACGGGCTTCCAAATATCCCTTTGCCAATTCCACAAGAACAGCCTTAGCGAAAGGCTTCTTGAAGGGAAAGATGTAACTCTGTGAGATGAATTAACAGAACACAGAGCAGTCTCTCAGAATGCTTCTTTCCAGTTTTGAACGGAAGATATTTCCTTTCTCACCATAGCCCTCTATGGGCTTCCAAATATCCCTTTGCCAATTCCACAAGAAGAGCCTTAGCGAAAGGCTTCTTGAAGGGAAAGATGTAACTCTGTGAGATGAATTAACAGAACACAGAGCAGTTTCTCAGAAAGCTTCTTTCCAGTTTTGAACGGAAGATATTTCCTTTTTCACCATAGCCCTCTATGGGCTTCCAAATATCCCTTTGCCAATTCCACAAGAACAGCGTTAGCGAAAGGCTTCCTGAAGGGAAAGATGTAACTCTGTGAGATGAATTAACAGAACACAGAGCAGTTTCTCAGAAAGCTTCTTTCCAGTTTTGAACGGAAGATATTTCGTTTTTCAACATAGCCCTCTATGGGCTTCCAAATATCCCTTTGCCAATTCCACAAGAACAGCCTTAGCGAAAGGCTTCTTGAAGGGAAAGATGTAACTCTGTGAGATGAATTAACAGACCACAGAGCAGTTTCTCAGAAAGCTTCTTTCCAGTTTTCAACGGAAGATATTTCCTTTTTCACCATAGCCCTCTATGGGCTTCCAAATATCCCTTTGCAAATTCCTCAAGAACAGCCTTAGCGAAAGGCTTCTTGAAAGGAAAGATGTAACTCTGTGAGATGAATTAACAGAACACAGAGCAGTTTCTCAGAAAGCTTCTTTCCAGTTTTGAACGGAAGATATTTCCTTTTTCACCATAGCCCTCTATGGGCTTCCAAATATCCCTTTGCCAATTCCACAAGAACAGCCTTAGCGAAAGGCTTCTTGAAGGGAAAGATGTAACTCTGTGAGATGAATTAACAGAACACAGAGCAGTTTCTCAGAACGCTTCCTTCCAGTTTTGAACGGAAGATATATCCTTTTTCACCATAGCCCTCTATGGGCTTCCAAATATCCCTTTGCCAATTCCACAAGAACAACCTTAGCGAAAATCTTCTTGAAGGGAAAGATGTAACTCTGTGAGATGAATTAACAGAACACAGAGCAGTTTCTCAGAAAGCTTCTTTCCAGTTTTGAACGGAAGATATTTCCTTTTTCACCGTAGCCCTCTATGGGCTTCCAAATATCCCTTTGCCAATTCCTCAAGAACAGACTTAGCGAAAGGCTTCTTGACGGGAAAGATGTAACTCTGTGAGATGAATTAACAGAACACAGAGCAGTTTCTCAGAAAGCTTCTTTCCAGTTTTGAACGGAAGATATTTCCTTTTTCACCATAGCCCTCTATGGTCTTAAAAATATCCCTTTGCCCATTCCACAAGAACAGCCTTAGCGAAAGGCTTCTTGAAGGGAAAGATGTAACTCTGTGAGATGAATTAACAGAACACAGAGCAGTTTCTCAGAATGCTTCTTTCCAGTTTTGAACGGAAGATATTTCCTTTTTCACCATAGCCCTCTATGGGCTTCCAAATATCCCTTTGCCAATTCCACAAGAACAGCCTTAGCGAAAGGCTTCTTGAAGGGAACGATGTAACTCTGTGAAATCAATTAACAGAACACAGAGGAGTTTCTCAGAAAGCATCTTTCCAGGGTTGAACGGAAGATATTTCCTTTTTCACCATAGCCCTCTAAGGGCTTCCAAATATCCCTTTGCCAATTCCTCAAGAACAGCCTTAGCGAAAGGCTTCTTGAAGGGAAAGATGTAACTCTGTGAGATGAATTAACAGAACACAGAGGAGTTTCTCAGAATGCTTCTTTCCAGTTTTGAACGGAAGATATTTCCTTTTTCACCATAGCCCTCTATGGGCTTCCAAATATCCCTTTGCCAATTCCACAAGAAGAGCCTTAGCGAAAGGCTTCTTGAAGGGAAAGATGTAACTCTGTGAGATGAATTAACAGAACACAGAGCAGTTTCTCAGAAAGCTTCTTTCCAGTTTTGAACGGAAGATATTTCCTTTTTCACCATAGCCCTCTATGGGCTTCCAAATATCCCTTTGCCAATTCCACAAGAACAGCCCTAGCGAAAGGCTTCCTGAAGGGAATGATGTAACTCTGTGAGGTGAATTAACAGAACACAGAGCAGTTTCTCAGAAAGCTTCTTTCCAGTTTTGAACGGAAGATATTTCGTTTTTCAACATAGCCCTCTATGGGCTTCCAAATATCCCTTTGCCAATTCCACAAGAACAGCCTTAGCGAAAGGCTTCTTGAAGGGAAAGATGTAACTCTGTGAGATGAATTAACAGACCACAGAGCAGTTTCTCAGAAAGCTTCTTTCCAGTTTTCAACGGAAGATATTTCCTTTTTCACCATAGCCCTCTATGGGCTTCCAAATATCCCTTTGCAAATTCCTCAAGAACAGCCTTAGCGAAAGGCTTCTTGAAAGGAAAGATGTAACTCTGTGAGATGAATTAACAGAACACAGAGCAGTTTCTCAGAAAGCTTCTTTCCAGTTTTGAACGGAAGATATTTCCTTTTTCACCATAGCCCTCTATGGGCTTCCAAATATCCCTTTGCCAATTCCACAAGAACAGCCTTAGCGAAAGGCTTCTTGAAGGGAAAGATGTAACTCTGTGAGATGAATTAACAGAACACAGAGCAGTTTCTCAGAAAGCTTCTTTCCAGTTTTGAACGGAAGATATTTCCTTTTTCACCATAGCCCTCTATGGGCTTCCAAATATCCCTTTGCCAATTCCACAAGAACAGCCTTAGCGAAAGGCTTCTTGAAGGGAAAGATGTAACTCTGTGAGGTGAACTAACAGAACACAGAGCAGTTTCTCAGAAAGCTTCTTTCCAGTTTTGAACGGAAGATATTTCCTTTTTCACCATAGGCCTCTATGGGCTTCCAAATATCCCTTTGCCAATTCCACAAGAACAGCCTTAGCGAAAGGCTTCTTGAAGGGAAAGATGTTACTCTGTGAGATGAATTAACAGAACACAGAGCAGTTTCTCAGAAAGCTTCTCTCCAGTTTTGAACGGAAGATATTTCCTTTTTCACCATAGCCCTCTATAGGCTTCCAAATATCCCTTTGCCAATTCCACAAGAACACCCTTAGCGAAAGGCTTCTTGAAGGGAAAGATGTAACTCTGTGAGATGAATTAACAGAACACAGAGCAGTTTCTCAGAAAGTTTCTTTCCAGTTTTGAACGGAAGATATTTCCTTTTTCATCATTGCCCTCTATGGGCTTCCAAATATCCCTTTGCCAATTCCACAAGAACAGCCTTAGCGAAAGGCTTCTTGAAGGAAAAGATGTAACTCTGTGAGATGAATTAACAGAACACAGAGCAGTTTCTCAGAATGCTTCTTTCCAGTTTTGAACTCAAGATATTTCCTTTTTCACCATAGCCCTCTATGGGCTTCCAAATATCCCTTTGCCAATTCCACAAGAACAGCCTTAGCGAAAGGCTTCTTGAAGGGAACGATGTAACTCTGTGAAATGAATTAACAGAACACAGAGGAGTTTCTCAGAAAGCATCTATCCAGTTTTGAACGGAAGATATTTCCTTTTTCACCATAGCCCTCTAAGGGCTTCCAAATATCCCTTTGCCAATTCCACAAGAACAGCCTTAGCGAAAGGCTTCTTGAAGGGAAAGATGTAACTCTGTGAGATGAATTAACAGAACACAGAGCAGTTTCTCAGAATGCTTCTTTCCAGTTTTCAACGGAAGATATTTCCTTTTTCACCATAGCCCTCTATGGGCTTCCAAATATCCCTTTGCCAATTCCACAAGATTAGCCTTAGCGAAAGGCTTCTTGAAGGGAAAGATGTAACTCTGTGAGATGAATTAACAGAACACAGAGCAGTTTCTCAGAAAGCTTCTTTCCAGTTTTGAACGGAAGATATTTCCTTTTTCACCATAGCCCTCTATGGGCTTCCAAATATCCCTTTGCCAATTCCACAAGAACAGCCTTAGCGAAAGGCTTCTTGAAGGGAAAGATGTAACTCTGTGAGATGAATTAACAGAACACAGAGCAGTTTCTCAGAAAGCTTCTTTCCAGTTTTGAACAGAATATATTCCGTTTTTCAACAAAGCCCTCTATGGGCTTCCTAATATCCCTTTGCCAATTCCACAAGAACAGCCTTAGCGAAAGGCTTCTTGAAGGGAAAGATGTAACTCTGTGAGGTGAACTAACAGAACACAGAGCAGTTTCTCAGAAAGCTTCTTTCCAGTTTTGAACGGAAGATATTTCCTTTTTCACCATAGGCCTCTAGGGGCTTCCAAATATCCCTTTGCCAATTCCACAAGAACAGCCTTAGCGAAAGGCTTCTTGAAGGGAAAGATGTAACTCTGTGAGATGAATTAACAGAACACAGAGCAGTTTCTCAGAAAGCTTCTTTCCAGTTTTGAACGGAAGATATTTCCTTTTTCACCATAGCCCTCTATGGGCTTCCAAATATCCCTTTGCCAATTCCACAAGAACAGCCTTAGCGAAAGGCTTCTTGAAGGGAAAGATGTAACTCTGTGAGATGAATTAACAGAACACAGAGCAGTTTCTCAGAAAGCTTCTTTCCAGTTTTGAACGGAAGATATTTCCTTTTTCACCACAGCCCTCTAAGGGCTTCCAAATATCCCTTTGCCAATTAAACAAGAACAGCCTTAGCGAAAGGCTTCTTGAAGGGAAAGATGTAACTCTGTGAGATGAATTAACAGAACACAGAGCAGTTTCTCAGAAAGTTTCTTTCCAGGTTTCAACGGAAGGTATTTCCTTTTTCATCATTGCCCTCTATGGGCTGCCAAATATCCCTTTGCCAATTCCACAAGAATAGCCTTAGCGAAAGGCTTCTTGAAGGGAAAGATGTAACTCTGTGAGATGAATTAACAGAACACAGAGCAATTTCTCAGAATGCTTCTTTCCAGTTTTGAACGGAAGATATTTCCTTTTTCACCATAGCCCTCTATGGGCTTCCAAATATCCCTTTGCCAATTCCACAAGAACAGACTTAGCGAAAGGCTTCTTGAAGGGAACGATGTAACTCTGTGAAATGAATTAACAGAACACAGAGGAGTTTCTCAGAAAGCATCTTTCCAGGTTTGAACGGAAGATATTTCCTTTTTCACCATAGCCCTCTAAGGGATTCCAAATATCCCTTTGCCAATTCCACAAAAACAGCCTTAGCGAAAGGCTTCTTGAAGGGAAAGATGTAACTCTGTGAGATGAATTAACAGAACACAGAGCAGTTTCTCAGAATGCTTCTTTCCAGTTTTGAACGGAAGATATTTCCTTTTTCACCATAGCCCTCTATGGGCTTCCAAATATCCCTTTGCCAATTCCACAAGAACAGCCTTAGCGAAAGGCTTCTTGAAGGGAAAGATGTTACTCTGTGAGATGAATTAACAGAACACAGAGCAGTTTCTCAGAAAGCTTCTCTCCAGTTTTGAACGGAAGATATTTCCTTTTTCACCATAGCCCTCTATAGGCTTCCAAATATCCCTTTGCCAATTCCACAAGAACACCCTTAGCGAAAGGCTTCTTGAAGGGAAAGATGTAACTCTGTGAGATGAATTAACAGAACACAGAGCAGTTTCTCAGAAAGTTTCTTTCCAGTTTTGAACGGAAGATATTTCCTTTTTCACCATAGCCCTCTATGGGCTTCCAAATATCCCTTTGCCAATTCCACAAGAACAGCCTTAGCGAAAGGCTTCTTGAAGGAAAAGATGTAACACTGTGAGATGAATTAACAGAACACAGAGCAGTTTCTCAGAAAGTTTCTTTCCAGGTTTCAACGGAAGATATTTCCTTTTTCATCATTGCCCTCTATGGGCTTCCAAATATCCCTTTGCCAATTCCACAAGAACAGCCTTAGCGAAAGGCTTCTTGAAGGAAAAGATGTAACTCTGTGAGATGAATTAACAGAACACAGAGCAGTTTCTCAGAATGCTTCTTTCCAGTTTGGAACGGAAGATATTTCCTTTTTCACCATAGCCCTATATGGGCTTCCAAATATCCCTTTGCCAATTCCACAAGAACAGCCTTAGCGAAAGGCTTCTTGAAGGGAACGATGTAACTCTGTGAAATGAATTAACAGAACACAGAGGAGTTTCTCAGAAAGCATCTTTCCAGGTTTGAACGGAAGATATTTCCTTTTTCACCATAGCCCTCTAAGGGCTTCCAAATATCCCTTTGCCAATTCCACAAGAACAGCCTTATCGAAAGGTTTCTTGAAGGGAAAGATGTAACTCTGTGAGATGAATTAACAGAACACAGAGCACTTTCTCAGAAAGCTTCTTTCCAGTTTTGAACGGAAGATATTTCCTTTTTCACCATAGCCCTCTATGGGCTTCCAAATATCCCTTTGCCAATTCCACAAGAACAGCCTTAGCGAAAGGCTTCTTGAAGGGAAAGATGTAACTCTGTGAGATGAATTAACATAACACAGAGTAGTTTCTGAGAAAGCTTCTTTCAAGTTTTGAACGGAAGATATTTCCTTTTTCACCATAGCCCTCTATGGGCTTCCAAATATCCCTTTGCCAATTCCACAAGAACAGCCTTAGCGAAAGGCTTCTTGAAGGGAAAGATGTAACTCTGTGAGGTGAACTAACAGAACACAGAGCAGTTTCTCAGAAAGCTTCTTTCCAGTTTTGAACGGAAGATATTTCCTTTTTCACCATAGGCCTCTATGGGCTTCCAAATATCCCTTTGCCAATTCCACAAGAACAGCCTTAGCGAAAAGCTTCTTGAAGGCAAAGATGTAACTCTGTGAGATGAATTAACAGAACACAGAGCAGTTTCTCAGAAAGCTTCTCTCCAGTTTTGAACGGAAGATATTTCCTTTTTCACCATAGCCCTCTATAGGCTTCCAAATATCCCTTTGCCAATACCACAAGAACACCCTTAGCGAAAGGCTTCTTGAAGGGAAAGATGTAACTCTGTGAGATGAATTAACAGAACACAGAGCAGTTTCTCAGAAAGTTTCTTTCCAGGTTTCAACGGAAGATATTTCCTTTTTCATCATTGCCCTCTATGGGCTTCCAAATATACCTTTGCCAATTCCACAAGAACAGCCTTAGCGAAAGGCTTCTTGAAGGAAAAGATGTAACTCTGTGAGATGAATTAACAGAACACAGAGCAGTTTCTCAGAAAGCTTCTTTCCAGTTTTCAACGGAAGATATTTCCTTTTTCACCATAGCCCTCTATGGGCTTCCAAATATCCCTTTGCCAATTCCTCAAGAACAGCCTTAGCGAAAGGCTTCTTGAAGGGAAAGATGTAACTCTGTGAGATGAATTAACAGAACACAGAGCAGTTTCTCAGAAAGCTTCTTTCCAGTTTTGAACGGAAGATATTTCCTTTTTGACCATAGCCCTCTATGGGCTTCCAAATATCCCTTTGCCAATTCCACAAGAACAGCCTTAGCGAAAGGCTTCTTGAAGGGAAAGATGTAACTCTGTGAGGTGAACTAACAGAACACAGAGCAGTTTCTCAGAAAGCTTCTTTCCAGTTTTGAACGGAAGATATTTCCTTTTTCACCATAGGCCTCTATGGGCTTCCAAATATCCCTTTGCCAATTCCACAAGAACAGCCTTAGCGAAAGGCTTCTTGAAGGGAAAGATGTTACTCTGTGAGATGAATTAACAGAACACAGAGCAGTTTCTCAGAAAGCTTCTCTCCAGTTTTGAACGGAAGATATTTCCTTTTTCACCATAGCCCTCTATAGGCTTCCAAATATCCCTTTGCCAATTCCACAAGAACACCCTTAGCGAAAGGCTTCTTGAAGGGAAAGATGTAACTCTGTGAGATGAATTAACAGAACACAGAGCAGTTTCTCAGAAAGTTTCTTTCCAGTTTTGAACGGAAGATATTTCCTTTTTCACCATAGCCCTCTATGGGCTTCCAAATATCCCTTTGCCAATTCCACAAGAACAGCCTTAGCGAAAGGCTTCTTGAAGGAAAAGATGTAACACTGTGAGATGAATTAACAGAACACAGAGCAGTTTCTCAGAAAGTTTCTTTCCAGGTTTCAACGGAAGATATTTCCTTTTTCATCATTGCCCTCTATGGGCTTCCAAATATCCCTTTGCCAATTCCACAAGAACAGCCTTAGCGAAAGGCTTCTTCAAGGGAAAGATGTAACTCTCTGAGATGAATTAACAGAACACAGAGCAGTTTCTCAGAAAGCTTCTTTCCAGTTTTGAACGG
Organism: Chlorocebus sabaeus; assembly: GCF_047675955.1. Lineage (NCBI taxonomy): Eukaryota > Metazoa > Chordata > Mammalia > Primates > Cercopithecidae > Chlorocebus > Chlorocebus sabaeus. The sequence continues at coordinate 511,843 of NW_027327870.1, read as the reverse complement.
AAGATATTTCCTTTTTCACCATAGGCCTCTATGGGCTTCCAAATATCCCTTTCCAATTCCACAAGAACAGTCTTAGCGAAAGGCTTCTTGAAGGGAAAGATGTAACTCTGTGAGATGAATTAACAGAACACAGAGCAGTTTCTCAGAAAGCTTCTTTCCAGTTTTGAACGGAAGATATTTCCTTTTTCACCATAGCCCTCTATGGGCTTCCAAATATCCCTTTGCCCATTCCACAAGAACAGCCTTAGCGAAAGACTTCTTGAAGGGAAAGATGTAACTCTGTGAGATGAATTAACAGAACACAGAGCAGTTTCTCAGAAAGCTTCTTTCCAGTTTTGAACGGAAGATATTTCCTTTTTCATCATTGCCCTCTATGGGCTTCCAAATATCCCTTTGCCAATTCCACAAGAATAGCCTTAGCGAAAGGCTTCTTGAAGGGAAAGATGTAACTCTGTGAGATGAATTAACAGAACACAGAGCAATTTCTCAGAATGCTTCTTTCCAGTTTTGAACGGAAGATATTTCCTTTTTCACCATAGCCCTCTATGGGCTTCCAAATATCCCTTTGCCAATTCCACAAGAACAGACTTAGCGAAAGGCTTCTTGAAGGGAACGATGTAACTCTGTGAAATGAATTAACAGAACACAGAGGAGTTTCTCAGAAAGCATCTTTCCAGGTTTGAACGGAAGATATTTCCTTTTTCACCATAGCCCTCTAAGGGATTCCAAATATCCCTTTGCCAATTCCACAAAAACAGCCTTAGCGAAAGGCTTCTTGAAGGGAAAGATGTAACTCTGTGAGATGAATTAACAGAACACAGAGCAGTTTCTCAGAATGCTTCTTTCCAGTTTTGAACGGAAGATATTTCCTTTTTCACCATAGCCCTCTATGGGCTTCCAAATATCCCTTTGCCAATTCCACAAGAACAGCCTTAGCGAAAGGCTTCTTGAAGGGAAAGATGTTACTCTGTGAGATGAATTAACAGAACACAGAGCAGTTTCTCAGAAAGCTTCTCTCCAGTTTTGAACGGAAGATATTTCCTTTTTCACCATAGCCCTCTACGGGCTTCCAAATATCCCTTTGCCAATTCCACAAGAACAGCCTTAGCGAAAGGCTTCTTGAAGGGAAAGATGTAACTCTGTGAGATGAATTAACAGAACACAGAGCAGTCTCTCAGAATGCTTCTTTCCAGTTTTGAACGGAAGATATTTCCTTTCTCACCATAGCCCTCTATGGGCTTCCAAATATCCCTTTGCCAATTCCACAAGAAGAGCCTTAGCGAAAGGCTTCTTGAAGGGAAAGATGTAACTCTGTGAGATGAATTAACAGAACACAGAGCAGTTTCTCAGAAAGCTTCTTTCCAGTTTTGAACGGAAGATATTTCCTTTTTCACCATAGCCCTCTATGGGCTTCCAAATATCCCTTTGCCAATTCCACAAGAACAGCGTTAGCGAAAGGCTTCCTGAAGGGAAAGATGTAACTCTGTGAGATGAATTAACAGAACACAGAGCAGTTTCTCAGAAAGCTTCTTTCCAGTTTTGAACGGAAGATATTTCGTTTTTCAACATAGCCCTCTATGGGCTTCCAAATATCCCTTTGCCAATTCCACAAGAACAGCCTTAGCGAAAGGCTTCTTGAAGGGAAAGATGTAACTCTGTGAGATGAATTAACAGACCACAGAGCAGTTTCTCAGAAAGCTTCTTTCCAGTTTTCAACGGAAGATATTTCCTTTTTCACCATAGCCCTCTATGGGCTTCCAAATATCCCTTTGCAAATTCCTCAAGAACAGCCTTAGCGAAAGGCTTCTTGAAAGGAAAGATGTAACTCTGTGAGATGAATTAACAGAACACAGAGCAGTTTCTCAGAAAGCTTCTTTCCAGTTTTGAACGGAAGATATTTCCTTTTTCACCATAGCCCTCTATGGGCTTCCAAATATCCCTTTGCCAATTCCACAAGAACAGCCTTAGCGAAAGGCTTCTTGAAGGGAAAGATGTAACTCTGTGAGATGAATTAACAGAACACAGAGCAGTTTCTCAGAACGCTTCCTTCCAGTTTTGAACGGAAGATATATCCTTTTTCACCATAGCCCTCTATGGGCTTCCAAATATCCCTTTGCCAATTCCACAAGAACAACCTTAGCGAAAATCTTCTTGAAGGGAAAGATGTAACTCTGTGAGATGAATTAACAGAACACAGAGCAGTTTCTCAGAAAGCTTCTTTCCAGTTTTGAACGGAAGATATTTCCTTTTTCACCGTAGCCTTCTATGGGCTTCCAAATATCCCTTTGCCAATTCCTCAAGAACAGACTTAGCGAAAGGCTTCTTGACGGGAAAGATGTAACTCTGTGAGATGAATTAACAGAACACAGAGCAGTTTCTCAGAAAGCTTCTTTCCAGTTTTGAACGGAAGATATTTCCTTTTTCACCATAGCCCTCTATGGTCTTAAAAATATCCCTTTGCCCATTCCACAAGAACAGCCTTAGCGAAAGGCTTCTTGAAGGGAAAGATGTAACTCTGTGAGATGAATTAACAGAACACAGAGCAGTTTCTCAGAATGCTTCTTTCCAGTTTTGAACGGAAGATATTTCCTTTTTCACCATAGCCCTCTATGGGCTTCCAAATATCCCTTTGCCAATTCCACAAGAACAGCCTTAGCGAAAGGCTTCTTGAAGGGAACGATGTAACTCTGTGAAATCAATTAACAGAACACAGAGGAGTTTCTCAGAAAGCATCTTTCCAGGGTTGAACGGAAGATATTTCCTTTTTCACCATAGCCCTCTAAGGGCTTCCAAATATCCCTTTGCCAATTCCACAAGAACAGCCTTAGCGAAAGGCTTCTTGAAGGGAAAGATGTAACTCTGTGAGATGAATTAACAGAACACAGAGGAGTTTCTCAGAATGCTTCTTTCCAGTTTTGAACGGAAGATATTTCCTTTTTCACCATAGCCCTCTATGGGCTTCCAAATATCCCTTTGCCAATTCCACAAGAAGAGCCTTAGCGAAAGGCTTCTTGAAGGGAAAGATGTAACTCTGTGAGATGAATTAACAGAACACAGAGCAGTTTCTCAGAAAGCTTCTTTCCAGTTTTGAACGGAAGATATTTCCTTTTTCACCATAGCCCTCTATGGGCTTCCAAATATCCCTTTGCCAATTCCACAAGAACAGCCCTAGCGAAAGGCTTCCTGAAGGGAATGATGTAACTCTGTGAGGTGAATTAACAGAACACAGAGCAGTTTCTCAGAAAGCTTCTTTCCAGTTTTGAACGGAAGATATTTCGTTTTTCAACATAGCCCTCTATGGGCTTCCAAATATCCCTTTGCCAATTCCACAAGAACAGCCTTAGCGAAAGGCTTCTTGAAGGGAAAGATGTAACTCTGTGAGATGAATTAACAGACCACAGAGCAGTTTCTCAGAAAGCTTCTTTCCAGTTTCCAACGGAAGATATTTCCTTTTTCACCATAGCCCTCTATGGGCTTCCAAATATCCCTTTGCAAATTCCTCAAGAACAGCCTTAGCGAAAGGCTTCTTGAAAGGAAAGATGTAACTCTGTGAGATGAATTAACAGAACACAGAGCAGTTTCTCAGAAAGCTTCTTTCCAGTTTTGAACGGAAGATATTTCCTTTTTCACCATAGCCCTCTATGGGCTTCCAAATATCCCTTTGCCAATTCCACAAGAACAGCCTTAGCGAAAGGCTTCTTGAAGGGAAAGATGTAACTCTGTGAGATGAATTAACAGAACACAGAGCAGTTTCTCAGAAAGCTTCTTTCCAGTTTTGAACGGAAGATATTTCCTTTTTCACCATAGCCCTCTATGGGCTTCCAAATATCCCTTTGCCAATTCCACAAGAACAGCCTTAGCGAAAGGCTTCTTGAAGGGAAAGATGTAACTCTGTGAGGTGAACTAACAGAACACAGAGCAGTTTCTCAGAAAGCTTCTTTCCAGTTTTGAACGGAAGATATTTCCTTTTTCACCATAGGCCTCTATGGGCTTCCAAATATCCCTTTGCCAATTCCACAAGAACAGCCTTAGCGAAAGGCTTCTTGAAGGGAAAGATGTTACTCTGTGAGATGAATTAACAGAACACAGAGCAGTTTCTCAGAAAGCTTCTCTCCAGTTTTGAACGGAAGATATTTCCTTTTTCACCATAGCCCTCTATAGGCTTCCAAATATCCCTTTGCCAATTCCACAAGAACACCCTTAGCGAAAGGCTTCTTGAAGGGAAAGATGTAACTCTGTGAGATGAATTAACAGAACACAGAGCAGTTTCTCAGAAAGTTTCTTTCCAGTTTTGAACGGAAGATATTTCCTTTTTCATCATTGCCCTCTATGGGCTTCCAAATATCCCTTTGCCAATTCCACAAGAACAGCCTTAGCGAAAGGCTTCTTGAAGGAAAAGATGTAACTCTGTGAGATGAATTAACAGAACACAGAGCAGTTTCTCAGAATCCTTCTTTCCAGTTTTGAACGGAAGATATTTCCTTTTTCACCATAGCCCTCTATGGGCTTCCAAATATCCCTTTGCCAATTCCACAAGAACAGCCTTAGCGAAAGGCTTCTTGAAGGGAACGATGTAACTCTGTGAAATGAATTAACAGAACACAGAGGAGTTTCTCAGAAAGCATCTATCCAGTTTTGAACGGAAGATATTTCCTTTTTCACCATAGCCCTCTAAGGGCTTCCAAATATCCCTTTGCCAATTCCACAAGAACAGCCTTAGCGAAAGGCTTCTTGAAGGGAAAGATGTAACTCTGTGAGATGAATTAACAGAACACAGAGCAGTTTCTCAGAATGCTTCTTTCCAGTTTTCAACGGAAGATATTTCCTTTTTCACCATAGCCCTTTATGGGCTTCCAAATATCCCTTTGCCAATTCCACAAGATTAGCCTTAGCGAAAGGCTTCTTGAAGGGAAAGATGTAAGTCTGTGAGATGAATTAACAGAACACAGAGCAGTTTCTCAGAAAGCTTCTTTCCAGTTTTGAACGGAAGATATTTCCTTTTTCACCATAGCCCTCTATGGGCTTCCAAATATCCCTTTGCCAATTCCACAAGAACAGCCTTAGCGAAAGGCTTCTTGAAGGGAAAGATGTAACTCTGTGAGATGAATTAACAGAACACAGAGCAGTTTCTCAGAAAGCTTCTTTCCAGTTTTGAACAGAATATATTCCGTTTTTCAACAAAGCCCTCTATGGGCTTCCTAATATCCCTTTGCCAATTCCACAAGAAAAGCCTTAGCGGAAGGCTTCTTGAAGGGAAAGATGTAACTCTGTGAGGTGAACTAACAGAACACAGAGCAGTTTCTCAGAAAGCTTCTTTCCAGTTTTGAACGGAAGATATTTCCTTTTTCACCATAGGCCTCTAGGGGCTTCCAAATATCCCTTTGCCAATCCCACAAGAACAGCCTTAGCGAAAGGCTTCTTGAAGGGAAAGATGTAACTCTGTGAGATGAATTAACAGAACACAGAGCAGTTTCTCAGAAAGCTTCTTTCCAGTTTTGAACGGAAGATATTTCCTTTTTCACCATAGCCCTCTATGGGCTTCCAAATATCCCTTTGCCAATTCCACAAGAACAGCCTTAGCGAAAGGCTTCTTGAAGGGAAAGATGTAACTCTGTGAGATGAATTAACAGAACACAGAGCAGTTTCTCAGAAAGCTTCTTTCCAGTTTTGAACGGAAGATATTTCCTTTTTCACCATAGCCCTCTAAGGGCTTCCAAATATCCCTTTGCCAATTAAACAAGAACAGCCTTAGCGAAAGGCTTCTTGAAGGGAAAGATGTAACTCTGTGAGATGAATTAACAGAACACAGAGCAGTTTCTCAGAAAGTTTCTTTCCAGGTTTCAACGGAAGGTATTTCCTTTTTCATCATTGCCCTCTATGGGCTGCCAAATATCCCTTTGCCAATTCCACAAGAATAGCCTTAGCGAAAGGCTTCTTGAAGGGAAAGATGTAACTCTGTGAGATGAATTAACAGAACACAGAGCAATTTCTCAGAATGCTTCTTTCCAGTTTTGAACGGAAGATATTTACTTTTTCACCATAGCCCTCTATGGGCTTCCAAATATCCCTTTGCCAATTCCACAAGAACAGACTTAGCGAAAGGCTTCTTGAAGGGAACGATGTAACTCTGTGAAATGAATTAACAGAACACAGAGGAGTTTCTCAGAAAGCATCTTTCCAGGTTTGAACGGAAGATATTTCCTTTTTCACCATAGCCCTCTAAGGGATTCCAAATATCCCTTTGCCAATTCCACAAAAACAGCCTTAGCGAAAGGCTTCTTGAAGGGAAAGATGTAACTCTGTGAGATGAATTAACAGAACACAGAGCAGTTTCTCAGAATGCTTCTTTCCAGTTTTGAACGGAAGATATTTCCTTTTTCACCATAGCCCTCTATGGGCTTCCAAATATCCCTTTGCCAATTCCACAAGAACAGCCTTAGCGAAAGGCTTCTTGAAGGGAAAGATGTTACTCTGTGAGATGAATTAACAGAACACAGAGCAGTTTCTCAGAAAGCTTCTCTCCAGTTTTGAACGGAAGATATTTCCTTTTTCACCATAGCCCTCTATAGGCTTCCAAATATCCCTTTGCCAATACCACAAGAACACCCTTAGCGAAAGGCTTCTTGAAGGGAAAGATGTAACTCTGTGAGATGAATTAACAGAACACAGAGCAGTTTCTCAGAAAGTTTCTTTCCAGTTTTGAACGGAAGATATTTCCTTTTTCACCATAGCCCTCTATGGGCTTCCAAATATCCCTTTGCCAATTCCACAAGAAAAGCCTTAGCGAAAGGCTTCTTGAAGGAAAAGATGTAACACTGTGAGATGAATTAACAGAACACAGAGCAGTTTCTCAGAAAGTTTCTTTCCAGGTTTCAACGGAAGATATTTCCTTTTTCATCATTGCCCTCTATGGGCTTCCAAATATCCCTTTGCCAATTCCACAAGAACAGCCTTAGCGAAAGGCTTCTTGAAGGAAAAGATGTAACTCTGTGAGATGAATTAACAGAACACAGAGCAGTTTCTCAGAATGCTTCTTTCCAGTTTGGAACGGAAGATATTTCCTTTTTCACCATAGCCCTATATGGGCTTCCAAATATCCCTTTGCCAATTCCACAAGAACAGCCTAAGCGAAAGGCTTCTTGAAGGGAACGATGTAACTCTGTGAAATGAATTAACAGAACACAGAGGAGTTTCTCAGAAAGCATCTTTCCAGGTTTGAACGGAAGATATTTCCTTTTTCACCATAGCCCTCTAAGGGCTTCCAAATATCCCTTTGCCAATTCCACAAGAACAGCCTTATCGAAAGGCTTCTTGAAGGGAAAGATGTAACTCTGTGAGATGAATTAACAGAACACAGAGCACTTTCTCAGAAAGCTTCTTTCCAGTTTTGAACGGAAGATATTTCCTTTTTCACCATAGCCCTCTATGGGCTTCCAAATATCCCTTTGCCAATTCCACAAGAACAGCCTTAGCGAAAGGCTTCTTGAAGGGAAAGATGTAACTCTGTGAGATGAATTAACATAACACAGAGTAGTTTCTGAGAAAGCTTCTTTCAAGTTTTGAACGGAAGATATTTCCTTTTTCACCATAGCCCTCTATGGGCTTCCAAATATCCCTTTGCCAATTCCACAAGAACAGCCTTAGCGAAAGGCTTCTTGAAGGGAAAGATGTAACTCTGTGAGGTGAACTAACAGAACACAGAGCAGTTTCTCAGAAAGCTTCTTTCCAGTTTTGAACGGAAGATATTTCCTTTTTCACCATAGGCCTCTATGGGCTTCCAAATATCCCTTTGCCAATTCCACAAGAACAGCCTTAGCGAAAGGCTTCTTGAAGGCAAAGATGTAACTCTGTGAGATGAATTAACAGAACACAGAGCAGTTTCTCAGAAAGCTTCTCTCCAGTTTTGAACGGAAGATATTTCCTTTTTCACCATAGCCCTCTATAGGCTTCCAAATATCCCTTTGCCAATACCACAAGAACACCCTTAGCGAAAGGCTTCTTGAAGGGAAAGATGTAACTCTGTGAGATGAATTAACAGAACACAGAGCAGTTTCTCAGAAAGTTTCTTTCCAGGTTTCAACGGAAGATATTTCCTTTTTCATCATTGCCCTCTATGGGCTTCCAAATATCCCTTTGCCAATTCCACAAGAACAGCCTTAGCGAAAGGCTTCTTGAAGGAAAAGATGTAACTCTGTGAGATGAATTAACAGAACACAGAGCAGTTTCTCAGAATGCTTCTTTCCAGTTTTGAACGGAAGATATTTCCTTTTTCACCATAGCCCTATATGGGCTTCCAAATATCCCTTTGCCAATTCCACAAGAACAGCCTTAGCGAAAGGCTTCTTGAAGGGAACGATGTAACTCTGTGAAATGAATTAACAGAACACAGAGGAGTTTCTCAGAAAGCATCTTTCCAGGTTTGAACGGAAGATATTTCCTTTTTCACCATAGCCCTCTAAGGGCTTCCAAATATCCCTTTGCCAATTCCACAAGAACAGCCTTAGCGAAAGGCTTCTTGAAGGGAAAGATGTAACTCTGTGAGATGAATTAACATAACACAGAGTAGTTTCTGAGAAAGCTTCTTTCCAGTTTTGAACGGAAGATATTTCCTTTTTCACCATAGCCCTCTACGGGCTTCCAAATATCCCTTTGCCAATTCCACAAGAACAGCCTTAGCGAAAGGCTTCTTGAAGGGAAAGATGTAACTCTGTGAGATGAATTAACAGAACACAGAGCAGTCTCTCAGAATGCTTCTTTCCAGTTTTGAACGGAAGATATTTCCTTTCTCACCATAGCCCTCTATGGGCTTCCAAATATCCCTTTGCCAATTCCACAAGAAGAGCCTTAGCGAAAGGCTTCTTGAAGGGAAAGATGTAACTCTGTGAGATGAATTAACAGAACACAGAGCAGTTTCTCAGAAAGCTTCTTTCCAGTTTTGAACGGAAGATATTTCCTTTTTCACCATAGCCCTCTATGGGCTTCCAAATATCCCTTTGCCAATTCCACAAGAACAGCGTTAGCGAAAGGCTTCCTGAAGGGAAAGATGTAACTCTGTGAGATGAATTAACAGAACACAGAGCAGTTTCTCAGAAAGCTTCTTTCCAGTTTTGAACGGAAGATATTTCGTTTTTCAACATAGCCCTCTATGGGCTTCCAAATATCCCTTTGCCAATTCCACAAGAACAGCCTTAGCGAAAGGCTTCTTGAAGGGAAAGATGTAACTCTGTGAGATGAATTAACAGACCACAGAGCAGTTTCTCAGAAAGCTTCTTTCCAGTTTTCAACGGAAGATATTTCCTTTTTCACCATAGCCCTCTATGGGCTTCCAAATATCCCTTTGCAAATTCCTCAAGAACAGCCTTAGCGAAAGGCTTCTTGAAAGGAAAGATGTAACTCTGTGAGATGAATTAACAGAACACAGAGCAGTTTCTCAGAAAGCTTCTTTCCAGTTTTGAACGGAAGATATTTCCTTTTTCACCATAGCCCTCTATGGGCTTCCAAATATCCCTTTGCCAATTCCACAAGAACAGCCTTAGCGAAAGGCTTCTTGAAGGGAAAGATGTAACTCTGTGAGATGAATTAACAGAACACAGAGCAGTTTCTCAGTACGCTTCCTTCCAGTTTTGAACGGAAGATATATCCTTTTTCACCATAGCCCTCTATGGGCTTCCAAATATCCCTTTGCCAATTCCACAAGAACAACCTTAGCGAAAATCTTCTTGAAGGGAAAGATGTAACTCTGTGAGATGAATTAACAGAACACAGAGCAGTTTCTCAGAAAGCTTCTTTCCAGTTTTGAACGGAAGATATTTCCTTTTTCACCGTAGCCCTCTATGGGCTTCCAAATATCCCTTTGCCAATTCCTCAAGAACAGACTTAGCGAAAGGCTTCTTGACGGGAAAGATGTAACTCTGTGAGATGAATTAACAGAACACAGAGCAGTTTCTCAGAAAGCTTCTTTCCAGTTTTGAACGGAAGATATTTCCTTTTTCACCATAGCCCTCTATGGTCTTAAAAATATCCCTTTGCCCATTCCACAAGAACAGCCTTAGCGAAAGGCTTCTTGAAGGGAAAGATGTAACTCTGTGAGATGAATTAACAGAACACAGAGCAGTTTCTCAGAATGCTTCTTTCCAGTTTTGAACGGAAGATATTTCCTTTTTCACCATAGCCCTCTATGGGCTTCCAAATATCCCTTTGCCAATTCCACAAGAACAGCCTTAGCGAAAGGCTTCTTGAAGGGAACGATGTAACTCTGTGAAATCAATTAACAGATCACAGAGGAGTTTCTCAGAAAGCATCCTTCCAGGGTTGAACGGAAGATATTTCCTTTTTCACCATAGCCCTCTAAGGGCTTCCAAATATCCCTTTGCCAATTCCACAAGAACAGCCTTAGCGAAAGGCTTCTTGAAGGGAAAGATGTAACTCTGTGAGATGAATTAACAGAACACAGAGGAGTTTCTCAGAATGCTTCTTTCCAGCTTTGAACGGAAGATATTTCCTTTTTCACCATAGCCCTCTATGGGCTTCCAAATATCCCTTTGCCAATTCCACAAGAAGAGCCTTAGCGAAAGGCTTCTTGAAGGGAAAGATGTAACTCTGTGAGATGAATTAACAGAACACAGAGCAGTTTCTCAGAAAGCTTCTTTCCAGTTTTGAACGGAAGATATTTCCTTTTTCACCATAGCCCTCTATGGGCTTCCAAATATCCCTTTGCCAATTCCACAAGAACAGCCTTAGCGAAAGGCTTCCTGAAGGGAATGATGTAACTCTGTGAGGTGAATTAACAGAACACAGAGCAGTTTCTCAGAAAGCTTCTTTCCAGTTTTGAACGGAAGATATTTCGTTTTTCAACATAGCCCTCTATGGGCTTCCAAATATCCCTTTGCCAATTCCACAAGAACAGCCTTAGCGAAAGGCTTCTTGAAGGGAAAGATGTAACTCTGTGAGATGAATTAACAGACCACAGAGCAGTTTCTCAGAAAGCTTCTTTCCAGTTTTCAACGGAAGATATTTCCTTTTTCACCATAGCCCTCTATGGGCTTCCAAATATCCCTTTGCAAATTCCTCAAGAACAGCCTTAGCGAAAGGCTTCTTGAAAGGAAAGATGTAACTCTGTGAGATGAATTAACAGAACACAGAGCAGTTTCTCAGAAAGCTTCTTTCCAGTTTTGAACGGAAGATATTTCCTTTTTCACCATAGCCCTCTATGGGCTTCCAAATATCCCTTTGCCAATTCCACAAGAACAGCCTTAGCGAAAGGCTTCTTGAAGGGAAAGATGTAACTCTGTGAGATGAATTAACAGAACACAGAGCAGTTTCTCAGAAAGCTTCTTTCCAGTTTTGAACGGAAGATATTTCCTTTTTCATCATTGCCCTCTATGGGCTTCCAAATATCCCTTTGCCAATTCCACAAGAATAGCCTTAGCGAAAGGCTTCTTGAAGGGAAAGATGTAACTCTGTGAGATGAATTAACAGAACACAGAGCAATTTCTCAGAATGCTTCTTTCCAGTTTTGAACGGAAGATATTTCCTTTTTCACCATAGCCCTCTATGGGCTTCCAAATATCCCTTTGCCAATTCCACAAGAACAGACTTAGCGAAAGGCTTCTTGAAGGGAACGATGTAACTCTGTGAAATGAATTAACAGAACACAGAGGAGTTTCTCAGAAAGCATCTTTCCAGGTTTGAACGGAAGATATTTCCTTTTTCACCATAGCCCTCTAAGGGATTCCAAATATCCCTTTGCCAATTCCACAAAAACAGCCTTAGCGAAAGGCTTCTTGAAGGGAAAGATGTAACTCTGTGAGATGAATTAACAGAACACAGAGCAGTTTCTCAGAATGCTTCTTTCCAGTTTTGAACGGAAGACATTTCCTTTTTCACCATAGCCCTCTATGGGCTTCCAAATATCCCTTTGCCAATTCCACAAGAACAGCCTTAGCGAAAGGCTTCTTGAAGGGAAAGATGTTACTCTGTGAGATGAATTAACAGAACACAGAGCAGTTTCTCAGAAAGCTTCTCTCCAGTTTTGAACGGAAGATATTTCCTTTTTCACCATAGCCCTCTATAGGCTTCCAAATATCCCTTTGCCAATACCACAAGAACACCCTTAGCGAAAGGCTTCTTGAAGGGAAAGATGTAACTCTGTGAGATGAATTAACAGAACACAGAGCAGTTTCTCAGAAAGTTTCTTTCCAGTTTTGAACGGAAGATATTTCCTTTTTCACCATAGCCCTCTATGGGCTTCCAAATATCCCTTTGCCAATTCCACAAGAACAGCCTTAGCGAAAGGCTTCTTGAAGGAAAAGATGTAACACTGTGAGATGAATTAACAGAACACAGAGCGGTTTCTCAGAAAGTTTCTTTCCAGGTTTCAACGGAAGATATTTCCTTTTTCATCATTGCCCTCTATGGGCTTCCAAATATCCCTTTGCCAATTCCACAAGAACAGCCTTAGCGAAAGGCTTCTTGAAGGAAAAGATGTAACTCTGTGAGATGAATTAACAGAACACAGAGCAGTTTCTCAGAATGCTTCTTTCCAGTTTTGAACGGAAGATATTTCCTTTTTCACCATAGCCCTATATGGGCTTCCAAATATCCCTTTGCCAATTCCACAAGAACAGCCTTAGCGAAAGGCTTCTTGAAGGGAACGATGTAACTCTGTGAAATGAATTAACAGAACACAGAGGAGTTTCTCAGAAAGCATCTTTCCAGGTTTGAACGGAAGATATTTCCTTTTTCACCATAGCCCTCTAAGGGCTTCCAAATATCCCTTTGCCAATTCCACAAGAACAGCCTTAGCGAAAGGCTTCTTGAAGGGAAAGATGTAACTCTGTGAGATGAATTAACAGAACACAGAGCACTTTCTCAGAAAGCTTCTTTCCAGTTTTGAACGGAAGATATTTCCTTTTTCACCATAGCCCTCTATGGGCTTCCAAATATCCCTTTGCCAATTCCACAAGAACAGCCTTAGCGAAAGGCTTCTTCAAGGGAAAGATGTAACTCTCTGAGATGAATTAACAGAACACAGAGCAGTTTCTCAGAAAGCTTCTTTCCAGTTTTGAACGGAAGATATTTCCTTTTTCACCATAGGCCTCTATGGGCTTCCAAATATCCCTTTCCAATTCCACAAGAACAGTCTTAGCGAAAGGCTTCTTGAAGGGAAAGATGTAACTCTGTGAGATGAATTAACAGAACACAGAGCAGTTTCTCAGAAAGCTTCTTTCCAGTTTTGAACGGAAGATATTTCCTTTTTCACCATAGCCCTCTATGGGCTTCCAAATATCCCTTTGCCCATTCCACAAGAACAGCCTTAGCGAAAGGCTTCTTGAAGGGAAAGATGTAACTCTGTGAGATGAATTAACAGAACACAGAGCAGTTTCTCAGAAAGCTTCTTTCCAGTTTTGAACGGAAGATATTTCCTTTTTCACCATAGCCCTCTAAGGGCTTCCAAATATCCCTTTGCCAATTAAACAAGAACAGCCTTAGCGAAAGGCTTCTTGAAGGGAAAGATGTAACTCTGTGAGATGAATTAACAGAACACAGAGCAGTTTCTCAGAAAGTTTCTTTCCAGGTTTCAACGGAAGGTATTTCCTTTTTCATCATTGCCCTCTATGGTCTTCCAAATATCCCTTTGCCAATTCCACAAGAATAGCCTTAGCGAAAGGCTTCTTGAAGGGAAAGATGTAACTCTGTGAGATGAATTAACAGAACACAGAGCAATTTCTCAGAATGCTTCTTTCCAGTTTTGAACGGAAGATATTTCCTTTTTCACCATAGCCCTCTATGGGCTTCCAAATATCCCTTTGCCAATTCCACAAGAACAGACTTAGCGAAAGGCTTCTTGAAGGGAACGATGTAACTCTGTGAAATGAATTAACAGAACACAGAGGAGTTTCTCAGAAAGCATCTTTCCAGGTTTGAACGGAAGATATTTCCTTTTTCACCATAGCCCTCTAAGGGATTCCAAATATCCCTTTGCCAATTCCACAAAAACAGCCTTAGCGAAAGGCTTCTTGAAGGGAAAGATGTAACTCTGTGAGATGAATTAACAGAACACAGAGCAGTTTCTCAGAATGCTTCTTTCCAGTTTTGAACGGAAGATATTTCCTTTTTCACCATAGCCCTCTATGGGCTTCCAAATATCCCTTTGCCAATTCCACAAGAACAGCCTTAGCGAAAGGCTTCTTGAAGGGAAAGATGTTACTCTGTGAGATGAATTAACAGAACACAGAGCAGTTTCTCAGAAAGCTTCTCTCCAGTTTTGAACGGAAGATATTTCCTTTTTCACCATAGCCCTCTATAGGCTTCCAAATATCCCTTTGCCAATACCACAAGAACACCCTTAGCGAAAGGCTTCTTGAAGGGAAAGATGTAACTCTGTGAGATGAATTAACAGAACACAGAGCAGTTTCTCAGAAAGTTTCTTTCCAGTTTTGAACGGAAGATATTTCCTTTTTCACCATAGCCCTCTATGGGCTTCCAAATATCCCTTTGCCAATTCCACAAGAACAGACTTAGCGAAAGGCTTCTTGAAGGAAAAGATGTAACACTGTGAGATGAATTAACAGAACACAGAGCAGTTTCTCAGAAAGTTTCTTTCCAGGTTTCAACGGAAGATATTTCCTTTTTCATCATTGCCCTCTATGGGCTTCCAAATATCCCTTTGCCAATTCCACAAGAACAGCCTTAGCGAAAGGCTTCTTGAAGGAAAAGATGTAACTCTGTGAGATGAATTAACAGAACACAGAGCAGTTTCTCAGAATGCTTCTTTCCAGTTTGGAACGGAAGATATTTCCTTTTTCACCATAGCCCTATATGGGCTTCCAAATATCCCTTTGCCAATTCCACAAGAACAGCCTTAGCGAAAGGCTTCTTGAAGGGAACGATGTAACTCTGTGAAATGAATTAACAGAACACAGAGGAGTTTCTCAGAAAGCATCTTTCCAGGTTTGAACGGAAGATATTTCCTTTTTCACCATAGCCCTCTAAGGGCTTCCAAATATCCCTTTGCCAATTACACAAGAACAGCCTTAGCGAAAGGCTTCTTGAAGGGAAAGATGTAACTCTGTGAGATGAATTAACAGAACACAGAGCACTTTCTCAGAAAGCTTCTTTCCAGTTTTGAACGGAAGATATTTCCTTTTTCACCATAGCCCTCTATGGGCTTCCAAATATCCCTTTGCCAATTCCACAAGAACAGCCTTAGCGAAAGGCTTCTTGAAGGGAAAGATGTAACTCTGTGAGATGAATTAACATAACACAGAGTAGTTTCTGAGAAAGCTTCTTTCAAGTTTTGAACGGAAGATATTTCCTTTTTCACCATAGCCCTCTATGGGCTTCCAAATATCCCTTTGCCAATTCCACAAGAACAGCCTTAGCGAAAGGCTTCTTGAAGGGAAAGATGTAACTCTGTGAGGTGAACTAACAGAACACAGAGCAGTTTCTCAGAAAGCTTCTTTCCAGTTTTGAACGGAAGATATTTCCTTTTTCACCATAGGCCTCTATGGGCTTCCAAATATCCCTTTGCCAATTCCACAAGAACAGCCTTAGCGAAAGGCTTCTTGAAGGCAAAGATGTAACTCTGTGAGATGAATTAACAGAACACAGAGCAGTTTCTCAGAAAGCTTCTCTCCAGTTTTGAACGTAAGATATTTCCTTTTTCACCATAGCCCTCTATAGGCTTCCAAATATCCCTTTGCCAATACCACAAGAACACCCTTAGCGAAAGGCTTCTTGAAGGGAAAGATGTAACTCTGTGAGATGAATTAACAGAACACAGAGCAGTTTCTCAGAAAGTTTCTTTCCAGGTTTCAACGGAAGATATTTCCTTTTTCATCATTGCCCTCTATGGGCTTCCAAATATCCCTTTGCCAATTCCACAAGAACAGCCTTAGCGAAAGGCTTCTTGAAGGAAAAGATGTAACTCTGTGAGATGAATTAACAGAACACAGAGCAGTTTCTCAGAATGCTTCTTTCCAGTTTTGAACGGAAGATATTTCCTTTTTCACCATAGCCCTATATGGGCTTCCAAATATCCCTTTGCCAATTCCACAAGAACAGCCTTAGCGAAAGGCTTCTTGAAGGGAACGATGTAACTCTGTGAAATGAATTAACAGAACACAGAGGAGTTTCTCAGAAAGCATCTTTCCAGGTTTGAACGGAAGATATTTCCTTTTTCACCATAGCCCTCTAAGGGCTTCCAAATATCCCTTTGCCAATTCCACAAGAACAGCCTTAGCGAAAGGCTTCTTGAAGGGAAAGATGTAACTCTGTGAGATGAATTAACATAACACAGAGTAGTTTCTGAGAAAGCTTCTTTCCAGTTTTGAACGGAAGATATTTCCTTTTTCACCATAGCCCTCTACGGGCTTCCAAATATCCCTTTGCCAATTCCACAAGAACAGCCTTAGCGAAAGGCTTCTTGAAGGGAAAGATGTAACTCTGTGAGATGAATTAACAGAACACAGAGCAGTCTCTCAGAATGCTTCTTTCCAGTTTTGAACGGAAGATATTTCCTTTCTCACCATAGCCCTCTATGGGCTTCCAAATATCCCTTTGCCAATTCCACAAGAAGAGCCTTAGCGAAAGGCTTCTTGAAGGGAAAGATGTAACTCTGTGAGATGAATTAACAGAACACAGAGCAGTTTCTCAGAAAGCTTCTTTCCAGTTTTGAACGGAAGATATTTCCTTTTTCACCATAGCCCTCTATGGGCTTCCAAATATCCCTTTGCCAATTCCACAAGAACAGCGTTAGCGAAAGGCTTCCTGAAGGGAAAGATGTAACTCTGTGAGATGAATTAACAGAACACAGAGCAGTTTCTCAGAAAGCTTCTTTCCAGTTTTGAACGGAAGATATTTCGTTTTTCAACATAGCCCTCTATGGGCTTCCAAATATCCCTTTGCCAATTCCACAAGAACAGCCTTAGCGAAAGGCTTCTTGAAGGGAAAGATGTAACTCTGTGAGATGAATTAACAGACCACAGAGCAGTTTCTCAGAAAGCTTCTTTCCAGTTTTCAACGGAAGATATTTCCTTTTTCACCATAGCCCTCTATGGGCTTCCAAATATCCCTTTGCAAATTCCTCAAGAACAGCCTTAGCGAAAGGCTTCTTGAAAGGAAAGATGTAACTCTGTGAGATGAATTAACAGAACACAGAGCAGTTTCTCAGAAAGCTTCTTTCCAGTTTTGAACGGAAGATATTTCCTTTTTCACCATAGCCCTCTATGGGCTTCCAAATATCCCTTTGCCAATTCCACAAGAACAGCCTTAGCGAAAGGCTTCTTGAAGGGAAAGATGTAACTCTGTGAGATGAATTAACAGAACACAGAGCAGTTTCTCAGAACGCTTCCTTCCAGTTTTGAACGGAAGATATATCCTTTTTCACCATAGCCCTCTATGGGCTTCCAAATATCCCTTTGCCAATTCCACAAGAACAACCTTAGCGAAAATCTTCTTGAAGGGAAAGATGTAACTCTGTGAGATGAATTAACAGAACACAGAGCAGTTTCTCAGAAAGCTTCTTTCCAGTTTTGAACGGAAGATATTTCCTTTTTCACCGTAGCCCTCTATGGGCTTCCAAATATCCCTTTGCCAATTCCTCAAGAACAGACTTAGCGAAAGGCTTCTTGACGGGAAAGATGTAACTCTGTGAGATGAATTAACAGAACACAGAGCAGTTTCTCAGAAAGCTTCTTTCCAGTTTTGAACGGAAGATATTTCCTTTTTCACCATAGCCCTCTATGGTCTTAAAAATATCCCTTTGCCCATTCCACAAGAACAGCCTTAGCGAAAGGCTTCTTGAAGGGAAAGATGTAACTCTGTGAGATGAATTAACAGAACACAGAGCAGTTTCTCAGAATGCTTCTTTCCAGTTTTGAACGGAAGATATTTCCTTTTTCACCATAGCCCTCTATGGGCTTCCAAATATCCCTTTGCCAATTCCACAAGAACAGCCTTAGCGAAAGGCTTCTTGAAGGGAACGATGTAACTCTGTGAAATCAATTAACAGAACACAGAGGAGTTTCTCAGAAAGCATCTTTCCAGGGTTGAACGGAAGATATTTCCTTTTTCACCATAGCCCTCTAAGGGCTTCCAAATATCCCTTTGCCAATTCCTCAAGAACAGCCTTAGCGAAAGGCTTCTTGAAGGGAAAGATGTAACTCTGTGAGATGAATTAACAGAACACAGAGGAGTTTCTCAGAATGCTTCTTTCCAGTTTTGAACGGAAGATATTTCCTTTTTCACCATAGCCCTCTATGGGCTT
The DNA here is from genome assembly GCF_047675955.1 of Chlorocebus sabaeus. NCBI lineage: Eukaryota > Metazoa > Chordata > Mammalia > Primates > Cercopithecidae > Chlorocebus > Chlorocebus sabaeus. The sequence continues at coordinate 493,575 of NW_027327870.1, read as the reverse complement.
CCAAATATCCCTTTGCCAATTCCACAAGAAGAGCCTTAGCGAAAGGCTTCTTGAAGGGAAAGATGTAACTCTGTGAGATGAATTAACAGAACACAGAGCAGTTTCTCAGAAAGCTTCTTTCCAGTTTTGAACGGAAGATATTTCCTTTTTCACCATAGCCCTCTATGGGCTTCCAAATATCCCTTTGCCAATTCCACAAGAACAGCCCTAGCGAAAGGCTTCCTGAAGGGAATGATGTAACTCTGTGAGGTGAATTAACAGAACACAGAGCAGTTTCTCAGAAAGCTTCTTTCCAGTTTTGAACGGAAGATATTTCGTTTTTCAACATAGCCCTCTATGGGCTTCCAAATATCCCTTTGCCAATTCCACAAGAACAGCCTTAGCGAAAGGCTTCTTGAAGGGAAAGATGTAACTCTGTGAGATGAATTAACAGACCACAGAGCAGTTTCTCAGAAAGCTTCTTTCCAGTTTTGAACGGAAGATATTTCCTTTTTCACCATAGCCCTCTATGGGCTTCCAAATATCCCTTTGCAAATTCCTCAAGAACAGCCTTAGCGAAAGGCTTCTTGAAAGGAAAGATGTAACTCTGTGAGATGAATTAACAGAACACAGAGCAGTTTCTCAGAAAGCTTCTTTCCAGTTTTGAACGGAAGATATTTCCTTTTTCACCATAGCCCTCTATGGGCTTCCAAATATCCCTTTGCCAATTCCACAAGAACAGCCTTAGCGAAAGGCTTCTTGAAGGGAAAGATGTAACTCTGTGAGATGAATTAACAGAACACAGAGCAGTTTCTCAGAAAGCTTCTTTCCAGTTTTGAACGGAAGATATTTCCTTTTTCACCATAGCCCTCTATGGGCTTCCAAATATCCCTTTGCCAATTCCACAAGAACAGCCTTAGCGAAAGGCTTCTTGAAGGGAAAGATGTAACTCTGTGAGGTGAACTAACAGAACACAGAGCAGTTTCTCAGAAAGCTTCTTTCCAGTTTTGAACGGAAGATATTTCCTTTTTCACCATAGGCCTCTATGGGCTTCCAAATATCCCTTTGCCAATTCCACAAGAACAGCCTTAGCGAAAGGCTTCTTGAAGGGAAAGATGTTACTCTGTGAGATGAATTAACAGAACACAGAGCAGTTTCTCAGAAAGCTTCTCTCCAGTTTTGAACGGAAGATATTTCCTTTTTCACCATAGCCCTCTATAGGCTTCCAAATATCCCTTTGCCAATTCCACAAGAACACCCTTAGCGAAAGGCTTCTTGAAGGGAAAGATGTAACTCTGTGAGATGAATTAACAGAACACAGAGCAGTTTCTCAGAAAGTTTCTTTCCAGTTTTGAACGGAAGATATTTCCTTTTTCATCATTGCCCTCTATGGGCTTCCAAATATCCCTTTGCCAATTCCACAAGAACAGCCTTAGCGAAAGGCTTCTTGAAGGAAAAGATGTAACTCTGTGAGATGAATTAACAGAACACAGAGCAGTTTCTCAGAATGCTTCTTTCCAGTTTTGAACTCAAGATATTTCCTTTTTCACCATAGCCCTCTATGGGCTTCCAAATATCCCTTTGCCAATTCCACAAGAACAGCCTTAGCGAAAGGCTTCTTGAAGGGAACGATGTAACTCTGTGAAATGAATTAACAGAACACAGAGGAGTTTCTCAGAAAGCATCTATCCAGTTTTGAACGGAAGATATTTCCTTTTTCACCATAGCCCTCTAAGGGCTTCCAAATATCCCTTTGCCAATTCCACAAGAACAGCCTTAGCGAAAGGCTTCTTGAAGGGAAAGATGTAACTCTGTGAGATGAATTAACAGAACACAGAGCAGTTTCTCAGAATGCTTCTTTCCAGTTTTCAACGGAAGATATTTCCTTTTTCACCATAGCCCTCTATGGGCTTCCAAATATCCCTTTGCCAATTCCACAAGATTAGCCTTAGCGAAAGGCTTCTTGAAGGGAAAGATGTAACTCTGTGAGATGAATTAACAGAACACAGAGCAGTTTCTCAGAAAGCTTCTTTCCAGTTTTGAACGGAAGATATTTCCTTTTTCACCATAGCCCTCTATGGGCTTCCAAATATCCCTTTGCCAATTCCACAAGAACAGCCTTAGCGAAAGGCTTCTTGAAGGGAAAGATGTAACTCTGTGAGATGAATTAACAGAACACAGAGCAGTTTCTCAGAAAGCTTCTTTCCAGTTTTGAACAGAATATATTCCGTTTTTCAACAAAGCCCTCTATGGGCTTCCTAATATCCCTTTGCCAATTCCACAAGAACAGCCTTAGCGAAAGGCTTCTTGAAGGGAAAGATGTAACTCTGTGAGGTGAACTAACAGAACACAGAGCAGTTTCTCAGAAAGCTTCTTTCCAGTTTTGAACGGAAGATATTTCCTTTTTCACCATAGGCCTCTAGGGGCTTCCAAATATCCCTTTGCCAATTCCACAAGAACAGCCTTAGCGAAAGGCTTCTTGAAGGGAAAGATGTAACTCTGTGAGATGAATTAACAGAACACAGAGCAGTTTCTCAGAAAGCTTCTTTCCAGTTTTGAACGGAAGATATTTCCTTTTTCACCATAGCCCTCTATGGGCTTCCAAATATCCCTTTGCTAATTCCACAAGAACAGCCTTAGCGAAAGGCTTCTTGAAGGGAAAGATGTAACTCTGTGAGATGAATTAACAGAACACAGAGCAGTTTCTCAGAAAGCTTCTTTCCAGTTTTGAACGGAAGATATTTCCTTTTTCACCACAGCCCTCTAAGGGCTTCCAAATATCCCTTTGCCAATTAAACAAGAACAGCCTTAGCGAAAGGCTTCTTGAAGGGAAAGATGTAACTCTGTGAGATGAATTAACAGAACACAGAGCAGTTTCTCAGAAAGTTTCTTTCCAGGTTTCAACGGAAGGTATTTCCTTTTTCATCATTGCCCTCTATGGGCTGCCAAATATCCCTTTGCCAATTCCACAAGAATAGCCTTAGCGAAAGGCTTCTTGAAGGGAAAGATGTAACTCTGTGAGATGAATTAACAGAACACAGAGCAATTTCTCAGAATGCTTCTTTCCAGTTTTGAACGGAAGATATTTCCTTTTTCACCATAGCCCTCTATGGGCTTCCAAATATCCCTTTGCCAATTCCACAAGAACAGACTTAGCGAAAGGCTTCTTGAAGGGAACGATGTAACTCTGTGAAATGAATTAACAGAACACAGAGGAGTTTCTCAGAAAGCATCTTTCCAGGTTTGAACGGAAGATATTTCCTTTTTCACCATAGCCCTCTAAGGGATTCCAAATATCCCTTTGCCAATTCCACAAAAACAGCCTTAGCGAAAGGCTTCTTGAAGGGAAAGATGTAACTCTGTGAGATGAATTAACAGAACACAGAGCAGTTTCTCAGAATGCTTCTTTCCAGTTTTGAACGGAAGATATTTCCTTTTTCACCATAGCCCTCTATGGGCTTCCAAATATCCCTTTGCCAATTCCACAAGAACAGCCTTAGCGAAAGGCTTCTTGAAGGGAAAGATGTTACTCTGTGAGATGAATTAACAGAACACAGAGCAGTTTCTCAGAAAGCTTCTCTCCAGTTTTGAACGGAAGATATTTCCTTTTTCACCATAGCCCTCTATAGGCTTCCAAATATCCCTTTGCCAATACCACAAGAACACCCTTAGCGAAAGGCTTCTTGAAGGGAAAGATGTAACTCTGTGAGATGAATTAACAGAACACAGAGCAGTTTCTCAGAAAGTTTCTTTCCAGTTTTGAACGGAAGATATTTCCTTTTTCACCATAGCCCTCTATGGGCTTCCAAATATCCCTTTGCCAATTCCACAAGAACAGCCTTAGCGAAAGGCTTCTTGAAGGAAAAGATGTAACACTGTGAGATGAATTAACAGAACACAGAGCAGTTTCTCAGAAAGTTTCTTTCCAGGTTTCAACGGAAGATATTTCCTTTTTCATCATTGCCCTCTATGGGCTTCCAAATATCCCTTTGCCAATTCCACAAGAACAGCCTTAGCGAAAGGCTTCTTGAAGGAAAAGATGTAACTCTGTGAGATGAATTAACAGAACACAGAGCAGTTTCTCAGAATGCTTCTTTCCAGTTTGGAACGGAAGATATTTCCTTTTTCACCATAGCCCTATATGGGCTTCCAAATATCCCTTTGCCAATTCCACAAGAACAGCCTTAGCGAAAGGCTTCTTGAAGGGAACGATGTAACTCTGTGAAATGAATTAACAGAACACAGAGGAGTTTCTCAGAAAGCATCTTTCCAGGTTTGAACGGAAGATATTTCCTTTTTCACCATAGCCCTCTAAGGGCTTCCAAATATCCCTTTGCCAATTCCACAAGAACAGCCTTATCGAAAGGTTTCTTGAAGGGAAAGATGTAACTCTGTGAGATGAATTAACAGAACACAGAGCACTTTCTCAGAAAGCTTCTTTCCAGTTTTGAACGGAAGATATTTCCTTTTTCACCATAGCCCTCTATGGGCTTCCAAATATCCCTTTGCCAATTCCACAAGAACAGCCTTAGCGAAAGGCTTCTTGAAGGGAAAGATGTAACTCTGTGAGATGAATTAACATAACACAGAGTAGTTTCTGAGAAAGCTTCTTTCAAGTTTTGAACGGAAGATATTTCCTTTTTCACCATAGCCCTCTATGGGCTTCCAAATATCCCTTTGCCAATTCCTCAAGAACAGCCTTAGCGAAAGGCTTCTTGAAGGGAAAGATGTAACTCTGTGAGGTGAACTAACAGAACACAGAGCAGTTTCTCAGAAAGCTTCTTTCCAGTTTTGAACGGAAGATATTTCCTTTTTCACCATAGGCCTCTATGGGCTTCCAAATATCCCTTTGCCAATTCCACAAGAACAGCCTTAGCGAAAAGCTTCTTGAAGGCAAAGATGTAACTCTGTGAGATGAATTAACAGAACACAGAGCAGTTTCTCAGAAAGCTTCTCTCCAGTTTTGAACGGAAGATATTTCCTTTTTCACCATAGCCCTCTATAGGCTTCCAAATATCCCTTTGCCAATACCACAAGAACACCCTTAGCGAAAGGCTTCTTGAAGGGAAAGATGTAACTCTGTGAGATGAATTAACAGAACACAGAGCAGTTTCTCAGAAAGTTTCTTTCCAGGTTTCAACGGAAGATATTTCCTTTTTCATCATTGCCCTCTATGGGCTTCCAAATATCCCTTTGCCAATTCCACAAGAACAGCCTTAGCGAAAGGCTTCTTGAAGGAAAAGATGTAACTCTGTGAGATGAATTAACAGAACACAGAGCAGTTTCTCAGAAAGCTTCTTTCCAGTTTTCAACGGAAGATATTTCCTTTTTCACCATAGCCCTCTATGGGCTTCCAAATATCCCTTTGCCAATTCCTCAAGAACAGCCTTAGCGAAAGGCTTCTTGAAGGGAAAGATGTAACTCTGTGAGATGAATTAACAGAACACAGAGCAGTTTCTCAGAAAGCTTCTTTCCAGTTTTGAACGGAAGATATTTCCTTTTTGACCATAGCCCTCTATGGGCTTCCAAATATCCCTTTGCCAATTCCACAAGAACAGCCTTAGCGAAAGGCTTCTTGAAGGGAAAGATGTAACTCTGTGAGGTGAACTAACAGAACACAGAGCAGTTTCTCAGAAAGCTTCTTTCCAGTTTTGAACGGAAGATATTTCCTTTTTCACCATAGGCCTCTATGGGCTTCCAAATATCCCTTTGCCAATTCCACAAGAACAGCCTTAGCGAAAGGCTTCTTGAAGGGAAAGATGTTACTCTGTGAGATGAATTAACAGAACACAGAGCAGTTTCTCAGAAAGCTTCTCTCCAGTTTTGAACGGAAGATATTTCCTTTTTCACCATAGCCCTCTATAGGCTTCCAAATATCCCTTTGCCAATTCCACAAGAACACCCTTAGCGAAAGGCTTCTTGAAGGGAAAGATGTAACTCTGTGAGATGAATTAACAGAACACAGAGCAGTTTCTCAGAAAGTTTCTTTCCAGTTTTGAACGGAAGATATTTCCTTTTTCACCATAGCCCTCTATGGGCTTCCAAATATCCCTTTGCCAATTCCACAAGAACAGCCTTAGCGAAAGGCTTCTTGAAGGAAAAGATGTAACACTGTGAGATGAATTAACAGAACACAGAGCAGTTTCTCAGAAAGTTTCTTTCCAGGTTTCAACGGAAGATATTTCCTTTTTCATCATTGCCCTCTATGGGCTTCCAAATATCCCTTTGCCAATTCCACAAGAACAGCCTTAGCGAAAGGCTTCTTCAAGGGAAAGATGTAACTCTCTGAGATGAATTAACAGAACACAGAGCAGTTTCTCAGAAAGCTTCTTTCCAGTTTTGAACGGAAGATATTTCCTTTTTCACCATAGGCCTCTATGGGCTTCCAAATATCCCTTTCCAATTCCACAAGAACAGTCTTAGCGAAAGGCTTCTTGAAGGGAAAGATGTAACTCTGTGAGATGAATTAACAGAACACAGAGCAGTTTCTCAGAAAGCTTCTTTCCAGTTTTGAACGGAAGATATTTCCTTTTTCACCATAGCCCTCTATGGGCTTCCAAATATCCCTTTGCCCATTCCACAAGAACAGCCTTAGCGAAAGACTTCTTGAAGGGAAAGATGTAACTCTGTGAGATGAATTAACAGAACACAGAGCAGTTTCTCAGAAAGCTTCTTTCCAGTTTTGAACGGAAGATATTTCCTTTTTCATCATTGCCCTCTATGGGCTTCCAAATATCCCTTTGCCAATTCCACAAGAATAGCCTTAGCGAAAGGCTTCTTGAAGGGAAAGATGTAACTCTGTGAGATGAATTAACAGAACACAGAGCAATTTCTCAGAATGCTTCTTTCCAGTTTTGAACGGAAGATATTTCCTTTTTCACCATAGCCCTCTATGGGCTTCCAAATATCCCTTTGCCAATTCCACAAGAACAGACTTAGCGAAAGGCTTCTTGAAGGGAACGATGTAACTCTGTGAAATGAATTAACAGAACACAGAGGAGTTTCTCAGAAAGCATCTTTCCAGGTTTGAACGGAAGATATTTCCTTTTTCACCATAGCCCTCTAAGGGATTCCAAATATCCCTTTGCCAATTCCACAAAAACAGCCTTAGCGAAAGGCTTCTTGAAGGGAAAGATGTAACTCTGTGAGATGAATTAACAGAACACAGAGCAGTTTCTCAGAATGCTTCTTTCCAGTTTTGAACGGAAGATATTTCCTTTTTCACCATAGCCCTCTATGGGCTTCCAAATATCCCTTTGCCAATTCCACAAGAACAGCCTTAGCGAAAGGCTTCTTGAAGGGAAAGATGTTACTCTGTGAGATGAATTAACAGAACACAGAGCAGTTTCTCAGAAAGCTTCTCTCCAGTTTTGAACGGAAGATATTTCCTTTTTCACCATAGCCCTCTACGGGCTTCCAAATATCCCTTTGCCAATTCCACAAGAACAGCCTTAGCGAAAGGCTTCTTGAAGGGAAAGATGTAACTCTGTGAGATGAATTAACAGAACACAGAGCAGTCTCTCAGAATGCTTCTTTCCAGTTTTGAACGGAAGATATTTCCTTTCTCACCATAGCCCTCTATGGGCTTCCAAATATCCCTTTGCCAATTCCACAAGAAGAGCCTTAGCGAAAGGCTTCTTGAAGGGAAAGATGTAACTCTGTGAGATGAATTAACAGAACACAGAGCAGTTTCTCAGAAAGCTTCTTTCCAGTTTTGAACGGAAGATATTTCCTTTTTCACCATAGCCCTCTATGGGCTTCCAAATATCCCTTTGCCAATTCCACAAGAACAGCGTTAGCGAAAGGCTTCCTGAAGGGAAAGATGTAACTCTGTGAGATGAATTAACAGAACACAGAGCAGTTTCTCAGAAAGCTTCTTTCCAGTTTTGAACGGAAGATATTTCGTTTTTCAACATAGCCCTCTATGGGCTTCCAAATATCCCTTTGCCAATTCCACAAGAACAGCCTTAGCGAAAGGCTTCTTGAAGGGAAAGATGTAACTCTGTGAGATGAATTAACAGACCACAGAGCAGTTTCTCAGAAAGCTTCTTTCCAGTTTTCAACGGAAGATATTTCCTTTTTCACCATAGCCCTCTATGGGCTTCCAAATATCCCTTTGCAAATTCCTCAAGAACAGCCTTAGCGAAAGGCTTCTTGAAAGGAAAGATGTAACTCTGTGAGATGAATTAACAGAACACAGAGCAGTTTCTCAGAAAGCTTCTTTCCAGTTTTGAACGGAAGATATTTCCTTTTTCACCATAGCCCTCTATGGGCTTCCAAATATCCCTTTGCCAATTCCACAAGAACAGCCTTAGCGAAAGGCTTCTTGAAGGGAAAGATGTAACTCTGTGAGATGAATTAACAGAACACAGAGCAGTTTCTCAGAACGCTTCCTTCCAGTTTTGAACGGAAGATATATCCTTTTTCACCATAGCCCTCTATGGGCTTCCAAATATCCCTTTGCCAATTCCACAAGAACAACCTTAGCGAAAATCTTCTTGAAGGGAAAGATGTAACTCTGTGAGATGAATTAACAGAACACAGAGCAGTTTCTCAGAAAGCTTCTTTCCAGTTTTGAACGGAAGATATTTCCTTTTTCACCGTAGCCTTCTATGGGCTTCCAAATATCCCTTTGCCAATTCCTCAAGAACAGACTTAGCGAAAGGCTTCTTGACGGGAAAGATGTAACTCTGTGAGATGAATTAACAGAACACAGAGCAGTTTCTCAGAAAGCTTCTTTCCAGTTTTGAACGGAAGATATTTCCTTTTTCACCATAGCCCTCTATGGTCTTAAAAATATCCCTTTGCCCATTCCACAAGAACAGCCTTAGCGAAAGGCTTCTTGAAGGGAAAGATGTAACTCTGTGAGATGAATTAACAGAACACAGAGCAGTTTCTCAGAATGCTTCTTTCCAGTTTTGAACGGAAGATATTTCCTTTTTCACCATAGCCCTCTATGGGCTTCCAAATATCCCTTTGCCAATTCCACAAGAACAGCCTTAGCGAAAGGCTTCTTGAAGGGAACGATGTAACTCTGTGAAATCAATTAACAGAACACAGAGGAGTTTCTCAGAAAGCATCTTTCCAGGGTTGAACGGAAGATATTTCCTTTTTCACCATAGCCCTCTAAGGGCTTCCAAATATCCCTTTGCCAATTCTACAAGAACAGCCTTAGCGAAAGGCTTCTTGAAGGGAAAGATGTAACTCTGTGAGATGAATTAACAGAACACAGAGGAGTTTCTCAGAATGCTTCTTTCCAGTTTTGAACGGAAGATATTTCCTTTTTCACCATAGCCCTCTATGGGCTTCCAAATATCCCTTTGCCAATTCCACAAGAAGAGCCTTAGCGAAAGGCTTCTTGAAGGGAAAGATGTAACTCTGTGAGATGAATTAACAGAACACAGAGCAGTTTCTCAGAAAGCTTCTTTCCAGTTTTGAACGGAAGATATTTCCTTTTTCACCATAGCCCTCTATGGGCTTCCAAATATCCCTTTGCCAATTCCACAAGAACAGCCCTAGCGAAAGGCTTCCTGAAGGGAATGATGTAACTCTGTGAGGTGAATTAACAGAACACAGAGCAGTTTCTCAGAAAGCTTCTTTCCAGTTTTGAACGGAAGATATTTCGTTTTTCAACATAGCCCTCTATGGGCTTCCAAATATCCCTTTGCCAATTCCACAAGAACAGCCTTAGCGAAAGGCTTCTTGAAGGGAAAGATGTAACTCTGTGAGATGAATTAACAGACCACAGAGCAGTTTCTCAGAAAGCTTCTTTCCAGTTTCCAACGGAAGATATTTCCTTTTTCACCATAGCCCTCTATGGGCTTCCAAATATCCCTTTGCAAATTCCTCAAGAACAGCCTTAGCGAAAGGCTTCTTGAAAGGAAAGATGTAACTCTGTGAGATGAATTAACAGAACACAGAGCAGTTTCTCAGAAAGCTTCTTTCCAGTTTTGAACGGAAGATATTTCCTTTTTCACCATAGCCCTCTATGGGCTTCCAAATATCCCTTTGCCAATTCCACAAGAACAGCCTTAGCGAAAGGCTTCTTGAAGGGAAAGATGTAACTCTGTGAGATGAATTAACAGAACACAGAGCAGTTTCTCAGAAAGCTTCTTTCCAGTTTTGAACGGAAGATATTTCCTTTTTCACCATAGCCCTCTATGGGCTTCCAAATATCCCTTTGCCAATTCCACAAGAACAGCCTTAGCGAAAGGCTTCTTGAAGGGAAAGATGTAACTCTGTGAGGTGAACTAACAGAACACAGAGCAGTTTCTCAGAAAGCTTCTTTCCAGTTTTGAACGGAAGATATTTCCTTTTTCACCATAGGCCTCTATGGGCTTCCAAATATCCCTTTGCCAATTCCACAAGAACAGCCTTAGCGAAAGGCTTCTTGAAGGGAAAGATGTTACTCTGTGAGATGAATTAACAGAACACAGAGCAGTTTCTCAGAAAGCTTCTCTCCAGTTTTGAACGGAAGATATTTCCTTTTTCACCATAGCCCTCTATAGGCTTCCAAATATCCCTTTGCCAATTCCACAAGAACACCCTTAGCGAAAGGCTTCTTGAAGGGAAAGATGTAACTCTGTGAGATGAATTAACAGAACACAGAGCAGTTTCTCAGAAAGTTTCTTTCCAGTTTTGAACGGAAGATATTTCCTTTTTCATCATTGCCCTCTATGGGCTTCCAAATATCCCTTTGCCAATTCCACAAGAACAGCCTTAGCGAAAGGCTTCTTGAAGGAAAAGATGTAACTCTGTGAGATGAATTAACAGAACACAGAGCAGTTTCTCAGAATCCTTCTTTCCAGTTTTGAACGGAAGATATTTCCTTTTTCACCATAGCCCTCTATGGGCTTCCAAATATCCCTTTGCCAATTCCACAAGAACAGCCTTAGCGAAAGGCTTCTTGAAGGGAACGATGTAACTCTGTGAAATGAATTAACAGAACACAGAGGAGTTTCTCAGAAAGCATCTATCCAGTTTTGAACGGAAGATATTTCCTTTTTCACCATAGCCCTCTAAGGGCTTCCAAATATCCCTTTGCCAATTCCACAAGAACAGCCTTAGCGAAAGGCTTCTTGAAGGGAAAGATGTAACTCTGTGAGATGAATTAACAGAACACAGAGCAGTTTCTCAGAATGCTTCTTTCCAGTTTTCAACGGAAGATATTTCCTTTTTCACCATAGCCCTTTATGGGCTTCCAAATATCCCTTTGCCAATTCCACAAGATTAGCCTTAGCGAAAGGCTTCTTGAAGGGAAAGATGTAACTCTGTGAGATGAATTAACAGAACACAGAGCAGTTTCTCAGAAAGCTTCTTTCCAGTTTTGAACGGAAGATATTTCCTTTTTCACCATAGCCCTCTATGGGCTTCCAAATATCCCTTTGCCAATTCCACAAGAACAGCCTTAGCGAAAGGCTTCTTGAAGGGAAAGATGTAACTCTGTGAGATGAATTAACAGAACACAGAGCAGTTTCTCAGAAAGCTTCTTTCCAGTTTTGAACAGAATATATTCCGTTTTTCAACAAAGCCCTCTATGGGCTTCCTAATATCCCTTTGCCAATTCCACAAGAAAAGCCTTAGCGGAAGGCTTCTTGAAGGGAAAGATGTAACTCTGTGAGGTGAACTAACAGAACACAGAGCAGTTTCTCAGAAAGCTTCTTTCCAGTTTTGAACGGAAGATATTTCCTTTTTCACCATAGGCCTCTAGGGGCTTCCAAATATCCCTTTGCCAATCCCACAAGAACAGCCTTAGCGAAAGGCTTCTTGAAGGGAAAGATGTAACTCTGTGAGATGAATTAACAGAACACAGAGCAGTTTCTCAGAAAGCTTCTTTCCAGTTTTGAACGGAAGATATTTCCTTTTTCACCATAGCCCTCTATGGGCTTCCAAATATCCCTTTGCCAATTCCACAAGAACAGCCTTAGCGAAAGGCTTCTTGAAGGGAAAGATGTAACTCTGTGAGATGAATTAACAGAACACAGAGCAGTTTCTCAGAAAGCTTCTTTCCAGTTTTGAACGGAAGATATTTCCTTTTTCACCATAGCCCTCTAAGGGCTTCCAAATATCCCTTTGCCAATTAAACAAGAACAGCCTTAGCGAAAGGCTTCTTGAAGGGAAAGATGTAACTCTGTGAGATGAATTAACAGAACACAGAGCAGTTTCTCAGAAAGTTTCTTTCCAGGTTTCAACGGAAGGTATTTCCTTTTTCATCATTGCCCTCTATGGGCTGCCAAATATCCCTTTGCCAATTCCACAAGAATAGCCTTAGCGAAAGGCTTCTTGAAGGGAAAGATGTAACTCTGTGAGATGAATTAACAGAACACAGAGCAATTTCTCAGAATGCTTCTTTCCAGTTTTGAACGGAAGATATTTCCTTTTTCACCATAGCCCTCTATGGGCTTCCAAATATCCCTTTGCCAATTCCACAAGAACAGACTTAGCGAAAGGCTTCTTGAAGGGAACGATGTAACTCTGTGAAATGAATTAACAGAACACAGAGGAGTTTCTCAGAAAGCATCTTTCCAGGTTTGAACGGAAGATATTTCCTTTTTCACCATAGCCCTCTAAGGGATTCCAAATATCCCTTTGCCAATTCCACAAAAACAGCCTTAGCGAAAGGCTTCTTGAAGGGAAAGATGTAACTCTGTGAGATGAATTAACAGAACACAGAGCAGTTTCTCAGAATGCTTCTTTCCAGTTTTGAACGGAAGATATTTCCTTTTTCACCATAGCCCTCTATGGGCTTCCAAATATCCCTTTGCCAATTCCACAAGAACAGCCTTAGCGAAAGGCTTCTTGAAGGGAAAGATGTTACTCTGTGAGATGAATTAACAGAACACAGAGCAGTTTCTCAGAAAGCTTCTCTCCAGTTTTGAACGGAAGATATTTCCTTTTTCACCATAGCCCTCTATAGGCTTCCAAATATCCCTTTGCCAATACCACAAGAACACCCTTAGCGAAAGGCTTCTTGAAGGGAAAGATGTAACTCTGTGAGATGAATTAACAGAACACAGAGCAGTTTCTCAGAAAGTTTCTTTCCAGTTTTGAACGGAAGATATTTCCTTTTTCACCATAGCCCTCTATGGGCTTCCAAATATCCCTTTGCCAATTCCACAAGAAAAGCCTTAGCGAAAGGCTTCTTGAAGGAAAAGATGTAACACTGTGAGATGAATTAACAGAACACAGAGCAGTTTCTCAGAAAGTTTCTTTCCAGGTTTCAACGGAAGATATTTCCTTTTTCATCATTGCCCTCTATGGGCTTCCAAATATCCCTTTGCCAATTCCACAAGAACAGCCTTAGCGAAAGGCTTCTTGAAGGAAAAGATGTAACTCTGTGAGATGAATTAACAGAACACAGAGCAGTTTCTCAGAATGCTTCTTTCCAGTTTGGAACGGAAGATATTTCCTTTTTCACCATAGCCCTATATGGGCTTCCAAATATCCCTTTGCCAATTCCACAAGAACAGCCTAAGCGAAAGGCTTCTTGAAGGGAACGATGTAACTCTGTGAAATGAATTAACAGAACACAGAGGAGTTTCTTAGAAAGCATCTTTCCAGGTTTGAACGGAAGATATTTCCTTTTTCACCATAGCCCTCTAAGGGCTTCCAAATATCCCTTTGCCAATTCCACAAGAACAGCCTTATCGAAAGGCTTCTTGAAGGGAAAGATGTAACTCTGTGAGATGAATTAACAGAACACAGAGCACTTTCTCAGAAAGCTTCTTTCCAGTTTTGAACGGAAGATATTTCCTTTTTCACCATAGCCCTCTATGGGCTTCCAAATATCCCTTTGCCAATTCCACAAGAACAGCCTTAGCGAAAGGCTTCTTGAAGGGAAAGATGTAACTCTGTGAGATGAATTAACATAACACAGAGTAGTTTCTGAGAAAGCTTCTTTCAAGTTTTGAACGGAAGATATTTCCTTTTTCACCATAGCCCTCTATGGGCTTCCAAATATCCCTTTGCCAATTCCACAAGAACAGCCTTAGCGAAAGGCTTCTTGAAGGGAAAGATGTAACTCTGTGAGGTGAACTAACAGAACACAGAGCAGTTTCTCAGAAAGCTTCTTTCCAGTTTTGAACGGAAGATATTTCCTTTTTCACCATAGGCCTCTATGGGCTTCCAAATATCCCTTTGCCAATTCCACAAGAACAGCCTTAGCGAAAGGCTTCTTGAAGGCAAAGATGTAACTCTGTGAGATGAATTAACAGAACACAGAGCAGTTTCTCAGAAAGCTTCTCTCCAGTTTTGAACGGAAGATATTTCCTTTTTCACCATAGCCCTCTATAGGCTTCCAAATATCCCTTTGCCAATACCACAAGAACACCCTTAGCGAAAGGCTTCTTGAAGGGAAAGATGTAACTCTGTGAGATGAATTAACAGAACACAGAGCAGTTTCTCAGAAAGTTTCTTTCCAGGTTTCAACGGAAGATATTTCCTTTTTCATCATTGCCCTCTATGGGCTTCCAAATATCCCTTTGCCAATTCCACAAGAACAGCCTTAGCGAAAGGCTTCTTGAAGGAAAAGATGTAACTCTGTGAGATGAATTAACAGAACACAGAGCAGTTTCTCAGAATGCTTCTTTCCAGTTTTGAACGGAAGATATTTCCTTTTTCACCATAGCCCTATATGGGCTTCCAAATATCCCTTTGCCAATTCCACAAGAACAGCCTTAGCGAAAGGCTTCTTGAAGGGAACGATGTAACTCTGTGAAATGAATTAACAGAACACAGAGGAGTTTCTCAGAAAGCATCTTTCCAGGTTTGAACGGAAGATATTTCCTTTTTCACCATAGCCCTCTAAGGGCTTCCAAATATCCCTTTGCCAATTCCACAAGAACAGCCTTAGCGAAAGGCTTCTTGAAGGGAAAGATGTAACTCTGTGAGATGAATTAACATAACACAGAGTAGTTTCTGAGAAAGCTTCTTTCCAGTTTTGAACGGAAGATATTTCCTTTTTCACCATAGCCCTCTACGGGCTTCCAAATATCCCTTTGCCAATTCCACAAGAACAGCCTTAGCGAAAGGCTTCTTGAAGGGAAAGATGTAACTCTGTGAGATGAATTAACAGAACACAGAGCAGTCTCTCAGAATGCTTCTTTCCAGTTTTGAACGGAAGATATTTCCTTTCTCACCATAGCCCTCTATGGGCTTCCAAATATCCCTTTGCCAATTCCACAAGAAGAGCCTTAGCGAAAGGCTTCTTGAAGGGAAAGATGTAACTCTGTGAGATGAATTAACAGAACACAGAGCAGTTTCTCAGAAAGCTTCTTTCCAGTTTTGAACGGAAGATATTTCCTTTTTCACCATAGCCCTCTATGGGCTTCCAAATATCCCTTTGCCAATTCCACAAGAACAGCGTTAGCGAAAGGCTTCCTGAAGGGAAAGATGTAACTCTGTGAGATGAATTAACAGAACACAGAGCAGTTTCTCAGAAAGCTTCTTTCCAGTTTTGAACGGAAGATATTTCGTTTTTCAACATAGCCCTCTATGGGCTTCCAAATATCCCTTTGCCAATTCCACAAGAACAGCCTTAGCGAAAGGCTTCTTGAAGGGAAAGATGTAACTCTGTGAGATGAATTAACAGACCACAGAGCAGTTTCTCAGAAAGCTTCTTTCCAGTTTTCAACGGAAGATATTTCCTTTTTCACCATAGCCCTCTATGGGCTTCCAAATATCCCTTTGCAAATTCCTCAAGAACAGCCTTAGCGAAAGGCTTCTTGAAAGGAAAGATGTAACTCTGTGAGATGAATTAACAGAACACAGAGCAGTTTCTCAGAAAGCTTCTTTCCAGTTTTGAACGGAAGATATTTCCTTTTTCACCATAGCCCTCTATGGGCTTCCAAATATCCCTTTGCCAATTCCACAAGAACAGCCTTAGCGAAAGGCTTCTTGAAGGGAAAGATGTAACTCTGTGAGATGAATTAACAGAACACAGAGCAGTTTCTCAGTACGCTTCCTTCCAGTTTTGAACGGAAGATATATCCTTTTTCACCATAGCCCTCTATGGGCTTCCAAATATCCCTTTGCCAATTCCACAAGAACAACCTTAGCGAAAATCTTCTTGAAGGGAAAGATGTAACTCTGTGAGATGAATTAACAGAACACAGAGCAGTTTCTCAGAAAGCTTCTTTCCAGTTTTGAACGGAAGATATTTCCTTTTTCACCGTAGCCCTCTATGGGCTTCCAAATATCCCTTTGCCAATTCCTCAAGAACAGACTTAGCGAAAGGCTTCTTGACGGGAAAGATGTAACTCTGTGAGATGAATTAACAGAACACAGAGCAGTTTCTCAGAAAGCTTCTTTCCAGTTTTGAACGGAAGATATTTCCTTTTTCACCATAGCCCTCTATGGTCTTAAAAATATCCCTTTGCCCATTCCACAAGAACAGCCTTAGCGAAAGGCTTCTTGAAGGGAAAGATGTAACTCTGTGAGATGAATTAACAGAACACAGAGCAGTTTCTCAGAATGCTTCTTTCCAGTTTTGAACGGAAGATATTTCCTTTTTCACCATAGCCCTCTATGGGCTTCCAAATATCCCTTTGCCAATTCCACAAGAACAGCCTTAGCGAAAGGCTTCTTGAAGGGAACGATGTAACTCTGTGAAATCAATTAACAGATCACAGAGGAGTTTCTCAGAAAGCATCCTTCCAGGGTTGAACGGAAGATATTTCCTTTTTCACCATAGCCCTCTAAGGGCTTCCAAATATCCCTTTGCCAATTCCACAAGAACAGCCTTAGCGAAAGGCTTCTTGAAGGGAAAGATGTAACTCTGTGAGATGAATTAACAGAACACAGAGGAGTTTCTCAGAATGCTTCTTTCCAGCTTTGAACGGAAGATATTTCCTTTTTCACCATAGCCCTCTATGGGCTTCCAAATATCCCTTTGCCAATTCCACAAGAAGAGCCTTAGCGAAAGGCTTCTTGAAGGGAAAGATGTAACTCTGTGAGATGAATTAACAGAACACAGAGCAGTTTCTCAGAAAGCTTCTTTCCAGTTTTGAACGGAAGATATTTCCTTTTTCACCATAGCCCTCTATGGGCTTCCAAATATCCCTTTGCCAATTCCACAAGAACAGCCTTAGCGAAAGGCTTCCTGAAGGGAATGATGTAACTCTGTGAGGTGAATTAACAGAACACAGAGCAGTTTCTCAGAAAGCTTCTTTCCAGTTTTGAACGGAAGATATTTCGTTTTTCAACATAGCCCTCTATGGGCTTCCAAATATCCCTTTGCCAATTCCACAAGAACAGCCTTAGCGAAAGGCTTCTTGAAGGGAAAGATGTAACTCTGTGAGATGAATTAACAGACCACAGAGCAGTTTCTCAGAAAGCTTCTTTCCAGTTTTCAACGGAAGATATTTCCTTTTTCACCATAGCCCTCTATGGGCTTCCAAATATCCCTTTGCAAATTCCTCAAGAACAGCCTTAGCGAAAGGCTTCTTGAAAGGAAAGATGTAACTCTGTGAGATGAATTAACAGAACACAGAGCAGTTTCTCAGAAAGCTTCTTTCCAGTTTTGAACGGAAGATATTTCCTTTTTCACCATAGCCCTCTATGGGCTTCCAAATATCCCTTTGCCAATTCCACAAGAACAGCCTTAGCGAAAGGCTTCTTGAAGGGAAAGATGTAACTCTGTGAGATGAATTAACAGAACACAGAGCAGTTTCTCAGAAAGCTTCTTTCCAGTTTTGAACGGAAGATATTTCCTTTTTCACCATAGCCCTCTATGGGCTTCCAAATATCCCTTTGCCAATTCCACAAGAACAGCCTTAGCGAAAGGCTTCTTGAAGGGAAAGATGTAACTCTGTGAGGTGAACTAACAGAACTCAGAGCAGTTTCTCAGAAAGCTTCTTTCCAGTTTTGAACGGAAGATATTTCCTTTTTCACCATAGGCCTCTATGGGCTTCCAAATATCCCTTTGCCAATTCCACAAGAACAGCCTTAGCGAAAGGCTTCTTGAAGGGAAAGATGTTACTCTGTGAGATGAATTAACAGAACACAGAGCAGTTTCTCAGAAAGCTTCTCTCCAGTTTTGAACGGAAGATATTTCCTTTTTCACCATAGCCCTCTATAGGCTTCCAAATATCCCTTTGCCAATTCCACAAGAACACCCTTAGCGAAAGGCTTCTTGAAGGGAAAGATGTAACTCTGTGAGATGAATTAACAGAACACAGAGCAGTTTCTCAGAATGCTTCTTTCCAGTTTTGAACGGAAGATATTTCCTTTTTCACCATAGCCCTATATGGGCTTCCAAATATCCCTTTGCCAATTCCACAAGAACAGCCTTAGCGAAAGGCTTCTTGAAGGGAACGATGTAACTCTGTGAAATGAATTAACAGAACACAGAGGAGTTTCTCAGAAAGCATCTTTCCAGGTTTGAACGGAAGATATTTCCTTTTTCACCATAGCCCTCTAAGGGCTTCCAAATATCCCTTTGCCAATTCCACAAGAACAGCCTTAGCGAAAGGCTTCTTGAAGGGAAAGATGTAACTCTGTGAGATGAATTAACATAACACAGAGTAGTTTCTGAGAAAGCTTCTTTCAAGTTTTGAACGGAAGATATTTCCTTTTTCACCATAGCCCTCTATGGGCTTCCAAATATCCCTTTGCCAATTCCACAAGAACAGCCTTAGCGAAAGGCTTCTTGAAGGGAAAGATGTAACTCTGTGAGGTGAACTAACAGAACACAGAGCAGTTTCTCAGAAAGCTTCTTTCCAGTTTTGAACGGAAGATATTTCCTTTTTCACCATAGGCCTCTATGGGCTTCCAAATATCCCTTTGCCAATTCCACAAGAACAGCCTTAGCGAAAGGCTTCTTGAAGGGAAAGATGTTACTCTGTGAGATGAATTAACAGAACCCAGAGCAGTTTCTCAGAAAGCTTCTCTCCAGTTTTGAACTTAAGATATTTCCTTTTTCACCATAGCCCTCTATAGGCTTCCAAATATCCCTTTGCCAATACCACAAGAACACCCTTAGCGAAAGGCTTCTTGAAGGGAAAGATGTAACTCTGTGAGATGAATTAACAGAACACAGAGCAGTTTCTCAGAAAGTTTCTTTCCAGGTTTCAACGGAAGATATTTCCTTTTTCATCATTGCCCTCTATGGGCTTCCAAATATCCCTTTGCCAATTCCACAAGAACAGCCTTAGCGAAAGGCTTCTTGAAGGAAAAGATGTAACTCTGTGAGATGAATTAACAGAACACAGAGCAGTTTCTCAGAATGCTTCTTTCCAGTTTTGAACGGAAGATATTTCCTTTTTCACCATAGCCCTATATGGGCTTCCAAATATCCCTTTGCCAATTCCACAAGAACAGCCTTAGCGAA
This sequence comes from Chlorocebus sabaeus, assembly GCF_047675955.1. Lineage (NCBI taxonomy): Eukaryota > Metazoa > Chordata > Mammalia > Primates > Cercopithecidae > Chlorocebus > Chlorocebus sabaeus. The sequence goes on along the minus strand of NW_027327870.1, from coordinate 474,269 downwards.
AGGCTTCTTGAAGGGAAAGATGTAACTCTGTGAGATGAATTAACAGAACACAGAGCAGTTTCTCAGAACGCTTCCTTCCAGTTTTGAACGGAAGATATATCCTTTTTCACCATAGCCCTCTATGGGCTTCCAAATATCCCTTTGCCAATTCCACAAGAACAACCTTAGCGAAAATCTTCTTGAAGGGAAAGATGTAACTCTGTGAGATGAATTAACAGAACACAGAGCAGTTTCTCAGAAAGCTTCTTTCCAGTTTTGAACGGAAGATATTTCCTTTTTCACCGTAGCCCTCTATGGGCTTCCAAATATCCCTTTGCCAATTCCTCAAGAACAGACATAGCGAAAGGCTTCTTGACGGGAAAGATGTAACTCTGTGAGATGAATTAACAGAACACAGAGCAGTTTCTCAGAAAGCTTCTTTCCAGTTTTGAACGGAAGATATTTCCTTTTTCACCATAGCCCTCTATGGTCTTAAAAATATCCCTTTGCCCATTCCACAAGAACAGCCTTAGCGAAAGGCTTCTTGAAGGGAAAGATGTAACTCTGTGAGATGAATTAACAGAACACAGAGCAGTTTCTCAGAATGCTTCTTTCCAGTTTTGAACGGAAGATATTTCCTTTTTCACCATAGCCCTCTATGGGCTTCCAAATATCCCTTTGCCAATTCCACAAGAAGAGCCTTAGCGAAAGGCTTCTTGAAGGGAAAGATGTAACTCTGTGAGATGAATTAACAGAACACAGAGCAGTTTCTCAGAAAGCTTCTTTCCAGTTTTGAACGGAAGATAATTCCTTTTTCACCATAGCCCTCTATGGGCTTCCAAATATCCCTTTGCCAATTCCACAAGAACAGCCTTAGCGAAAGGCTTCCTGAAGGGAAAGATGTAACTCTGTGAGATGAATTAACAGAACACAGAGCAGTTTCTCAGAAAGCTTCTTTCCAGTTTTGAACGGAAGATATTTCCTTTTTCACCATAGCCCTCTATGGGCTTCCAAATATCCCTTTGCCAATTCCACAAGAACAGCGTTAGCGAAAGGCTTCCTGAAGGGAAAGATGTAACTCTGTGAGATGAATTAACAGAACACAGAGCAGTTTCTCAGAAAGCTTCTTTCCAGTTTTGAACGGAAGATATTTCGTTTTTCAACATAGCCCTCTATGGGCTTCCAAATATCCCTTTGCCAATTCCACAAGAACAGCCTTAGCGAAAGGCTTCTTGAAGGGAAAGATGTAACTCTGTGAGATGAATTAACAGACCACAGAGCAGTTTCTCAGAAAGCTTCTTTCCAGTTTTCAACGGAAGATATTTCCTTTTTCACCATAGCCCTCTTAGGGCTTCCAAATATCCCTTTGCCAATTAAACAAGAACAGCCTTAGCGAAAGGCTTCTTGAAGGGAAAGATGTAACTCTGTGAGATGAATTAACAGAACACAGAGCAGTTTCTCAGAAAGCTTCTTTCCAGTTTTCAACGGAAGATATTTCCTTTTTCACCATAGCCCTCTGTGGGCTTCCAAATATCCCTTTGCTAACTCCTCAAGAACAGCCTTAGCGAAAGGCTTCTTTAAGGGAAAGATGTAACTCTGTGAGATGAATTAACAGAACACGGAGCAGTTTCTCAGAACGCTTCTTTCCAGTTTTGAACGGAAGATATTTCCTTTTTCACCATAGCCCTCTATGGGCTTCCAAATATCCCTTTGCCAATTCCACAAGTACAGCCTTAGCGAAAGGCTTCTTGAAGGGAATGCTGTAACTCTGTGAGATGAATTAACAGAACACAGAGCAGTTTCTCAGAAAGCTTCTTTCCAGTTTTGAACGGAAGATATTTCCTTTTTCACCATAGCCCTCTATGGGCTTCCAAATATCCCTTTGCCAATTCCACAAGAACAGCCTTAGCGAAAGGCTTCTTGAAGGGAAAGATGTAACTCTGTGAGATGAATTAACAGAACACAGAGCAGTTTCTCAGAAGCTTCTTTCCAGTTTTCAACGGAAGATATTTCCTTTTTCACCATAGCCCTCTATGGGCTTCCAAATATCCCTTTGCCAATTCCTCAAGAACAGCCTTAGCGAAAGGCTTCTTGAAGGGAAAGATGTAACTCTGTGAGATGAATTAACAGAACACAGAGCAGTTTCTCAGAAAGCTTCTTTCCAGTTTTGAACGGAAGATATTTCCTTTTTCACCATAGCCCTCTATGGGCTTCCAAGTATCCCTTTGCCAATTCCACAAAAACAGCCTTAGCGAAAGGCTTCCTGAAGGGAAAGATGTAACTCTGTGAGATGAATTAACAGAACACAGAGCAGTTTCTCAGAAAGCTTCTTTCCAGTTTTGAACGGAAGATATTTCGTTTTTCAACATAGCTCTCTATGGGCTTCCCAATATCCCTTTGCCAATTACACAAGAACAGCCTTAGCGAAAGGCTTCTTGAAGGGAAAGATGTAACTCTGTGAGATGAATTAACAGAACACAGAGCACTTTCTCAGAAAGCTTCTTTCCAGTTTTGAACGGAAGATATTTCCTTTTTCACCATAGCCCTCTATGGGCTTCCAAATATCCCTTTGCAATTCCACAAGAACAGCCTTAGCGAAAGGCTTCTTGAAGGGAAAGATGTAACTCTGTGAGATGAATTAACAGAACACAGAGCAGTTTCTCAGAAAGCTTCTTTCCAGTTTTGAACGGAAGCTATTTCGTTTTTCACCATAGCCCTCTATGGGCTTCCAAATATCCCTTTGCCAATTCCACAAGAACAGCCTTAGCGAAAGGCTTCTTGAAGGGAAAGATGTAACTCTGTGAGATGAATTAACATAACACAGAGTAGTTTCTGAGAAAGCTTCTTTCCAGTTTTGAACGGAAGATATTTCCTTTTTCACCATAGCCCTCTATGGGCTTCCAAATATCCCTTTGCCAATTCCACAAGAACAGCCTTAGCGAAAGGCTTCTTGAAGGAAAAGATGTAACACTGTGAGATGAATTAACAGAACACAGAGCAGTTTCTCAGAAAGTTTCTTTCCAGGTTTCAACGGAAGGTATTTCCTTTTTCATCATTGCCCTCTATGGGCTTCCAAATATCCCTTTGCCAATTCCACAAGAATAGCCTTAGCGAAAGGCTTCTTGAAGGGAAAGATGTAACTCTGTGAGATGAATTAACATAACACAGAGTAGTTTCTGAGAAAGCTTCTTTCCAGTTTTGAACGGAAGGTATTTCCTTTTTCACCATAGCCCTCTACGGGCTTCCAAATATCCCTTTGCCAATTCCACAAGAACAGCCTTAGCGAAAGGCTTCTTGAAGGGAAAGATGTAACTCTGTGAGATGAATTAACAGAACACAGAGCAGTTTCTCAGAATGCTTCTTTCCAGTTTTGAACGGAAGATATTTCCTTTCTCACCATAGCCCTCTATGGGCTTCCAAATATCCCTTTGCCAATTCCACAAGAAGAGCCTTAGCGAAAGGCTTCTTGAAGGGAAAGATGTAACTCTGTGAGATGAATTAACAGAACACAGAGCAGTTTCTCAGAAAGCTTCTTTCCAGTTTTGAACGGAAGATATTTCCTTTTTCACCATAGCCCTCTATGGGCTTCCAAATATCCCTTTGCCAATTCCACAAGAACAGCGTTAGCGAAAGGCTTCCTGAAGGGAAAGATGTAACTCTGTGAGATGAATTAACAGAACACAGAGCAGTTTCTCAGAAAGCTTCTTTCCAGTTTTGAACGGAAGATATTTCGTTTTTCAACATAGCCCTCTATGGGCTTCCAAATATCCCTTTGCCAATTCCACAAGAACAGCCTTAGCGAAAGGCTTCTTGAAGGGAAAGATGTAACTCTGTGAGATGAATTAACAGAACACAGAGCAGTTTCTCAGAAAGCTTCTTTCCAGTTTTGAACGGAAGATATTTCCTTTTTCACCATAGCCCTCTAAGGGCTTCCAAATATCCCTTTGCCAATTAAACAAGAACAGCCTTAGCGAAAGGCTTCTTGAAGGGAAAGATGTAACTCTGTGAGATGAATTAACAGAACACAGAGCAGTTTCTCAGAAAGCTTCTTTCCAGTTTTCAACGGAAGATATTTCCTTTTTCAAAATAGCCCTCTGTGGGCTTCCAAATATCCCTTTGCTAACTCCTCAAGAACAGCCTTAGCGAAAGGCTTCTTTAAGGGAAAGATGTAACTCTGTGAGATGAATTAATAGAACACGGAGCAGTTTCTCAGAAAGCTTCTTTCCAGTTTTGAACGGAAGATGTTTCCTTTTTCACCATAGCCCTCTATGGGCTTCCAAATATCCCTTTGCCAATTCCACAAGAACAGCCTTAGCGAAAGGCTTCTTGAAGGGAATGCTGTAACTCTGTGAGATGAATTAACAGAACACAGAGCAGTTTCTCAGAAAGCTTCTTTCCAGTTTTGAACGGAAGATATTTCCTTTTTCACCATAGCCCTCTATGGGCTTCCAAATATCCCTTTGCCAATTCCACAAGAACAGCCTTAGCGAAAGGCTTCTTGAAGGGAAAGATGTAACTCTGTGAGATGAATTAACAGAACACAGAGCAGTTTCTCAGAAAGCTTCTTTCCAGTTTTCAACGGAAGATATTTCCTTTTTCACCATAGCTCTCTATGGGCTTCCAAATATCCCTTTGCCAATTACTCAAGAACAGCCTTAGCGAAAGTCTTCTTGAAGGGAAAGATGTAACTCTGTGAGATGAAGTAACAGAACACAGAGCACTTTCTCAGAAAGCTTCTTTCCAGTTTTGAACGGAAGATATTTCCTTTTTCACCATAGCCCTCTATGGGCTTCCAAATATCCCTTTGCCAATTCCACAAGAACAGCCTTAGCGAAAGGCTTCTTGAAGGGAAAGATGTAACTCTGTGAGATGAATTAACATAACACAGAGTAGTTTCTGAGAAAGCTTCTTTCAAGTTTTGAACGGAAGATATTTCCTTTTTCACCATAGCCCTCTATGGGCTTCCAAATATCCCTTTGCCAATTCCACAAGAACAGCCTTAGCGAAAGGCTTCTTGAAGGGAAAGATGTAACTCTGTGAGGTGAACTAACAGAACACAGAGCAGTTTCTCAGAAAGCTTCTTTCCAGTTTTGAACGGAAGATATTTCCTTTTTCACCATAGGCCTCTATGGGCTTCCAAATATCCCTTTGCCAATTCCACAAGAACAGCCTTAGCGAAAGGCTTCTTGAAGGGAAAGATGTAACTCTGTGAGATGAATTAACATAACACAGAGTAGTTTCTGAGAAAGCTTCCTTCCAGTTTTGAACGGAAGATACTTCCTTTTTCACCATAGCCCTCTATGGGCTTCCAAATATCCCTTTGCCAATTCCACAAGAACAGCCTTAGCGAAAGGCTTCTTGAAGGGAAAGATGTAACTCTGTGAGGTGAACTAACAGAACACAGAGCAGTTTCTCAGAAAGCTTCTTTCCAGTTTTGAACGGAAGATATTTCCTTTTTCACCATAGGCCTCTATGGGCTTCCAAATATCCCTTTGCCAATTCCACAAGAACAGCCTTAGCGAAAGGCTTCCTGAAGGGAAAGATGTAACTCTGTGAGATGAATTAACAGAACACAGAGCAGTTTCTCAGAAAGCTTCTTTCCAGTTTTCAACGGAAGATATTTCCTTTTTCACCATAGCCCTCTGTGGGCTTCCAAATATCCCTTTGCTAACTCCTCAAGAACAGCCTTAGCGAAAGGCTTCTTTAAGGGAAAGATGTAACTCTGTGAGATGAATTAACAGAACACGGAGCAGTTTCTCAGAAAGCTTCTTTCCAGTTTTGAACGGAAGATATTTCCTTTTTCACCATAGCCCTCTATGGGCTTCCAAATATCCCTTTGCCAATTCCACAAGTACAGCCTTAGCGAAAGGCTTCTTGAAGGGAATGCTGTAACTCTGTGAGATGAATTAACAGAACACAGAGCAGTTTCTCAGAAAGCTTCTTTCCAGTTTTGAACGGAAGATATTTCCTTTTTCACCATAGCCCTCTATGGGCTTCCAAATATCCCTTTGCCAATTCCACAAGAACAGCCTTAGCGAAAGGCTTCTTGAAGGGAAAGATGTAACTCTGTGAGATGAATTAACAGAACACAGAGCAGTTTCTCAGAAGCTTCTTTCCAGTTTTCAACGGAAGATATTTCCTTTTTCACCATAGCCCTCTATGGGCTTCCAAATATCCCTTTGCCAATTCCTCAAGAACAGCCTTAGCGAAAGGCTTCTTGAAGGGAAAGATGTAACTCTGTGAGATGAATTAACAGAACACAGAGCAGTTTCTCAGAAAGCTTCTTTCCAGTTTTGAACGGAAGATATTTCCTTTTTCACCATAGCCCTCTATGGGCTTCCAAGTATCCCTTTGCCAATTCCACAAAAACAGCCTTAGCGAAAGGCTTCCTGAAGGGAAAGATGTAACTCTGTGAGATGAATTAACAGAACACAGAGCAGTTTCTCAGAAAGCTTCTTTCCAGTTTTGAACGGAAGATATTTCGTTTTTCAACATAGCTCTCTATGGGCTTCCCAATATCCCTTTGCCAATTACACAAGAACAGCCTTAGCGAAAGGCTTCTTGAAGGGAAAGATGTAACTCTGTGAGATGAATTAACAGAACACAGAGCACTTTCTCAGAAAGCTTCTTTCCAGTTTTGAACGGAAGATATTTCCTTTTTCACCATAGCCCTCTATGGGCTTCCAAATATCCCTTTGCAATTCCACAAGAACAGCCTTAGCGAAAGGCTTCTTGAAGGGAAAGATGTAACTCTGTGAGATGAATTAACAGAACACAGAGCAGTTTCTCAGAAAGCTTCTTTCCAGTTTTGAACGGAAGCTATTTCGTTTTTCACCATAGCCCTCTATGGGCTTCCAAATATCCCTTTGCCAATTCCACAAGAACAGCCTTAGCGAAAGGCTTCTTGAAGGGAAAGATGTAACTCTGTGAGATGAATTAACATAACACAGAGTAGTTTCTGAGAAAGCTTCTTTCCAGTTTTGAACGGAAGATATTTCCTTTTTCACCATAGCCCTCTATGGGCTTCCAAATATCCCTTTGCCAATTCCACAAGAACAGCCTTAGCGAAAGGCTTCTTGAAGGAAAAGATGTAACACTGTGAGATGAATTAACAGAACACAGAGCAGTTTCTCAGAAAGTTTCTTTCCAGGTTTCAACGGAAGGTATTTCCTTTTTCATCATTGCCCTCTATGGGCTTCCAAATATCCCTTTGCCAATTCCACAAGAATAGCCTTAGCGAAAGGCTTCTTGAAGGGAAAGATGTAACTCTGTGAGATGAATTAACATAACACAGAGTAGTTTCTGAGAAAGCTTCTTTCCAGTTTTGAACGGAAGGTATTTCCTTTTTCACCATAGCCCTCTACGGGCTTCCAAATATCCCTTTGCCAATTCCACAAGAACAGCCTTAGCGAAAGGCTTCTTGAAGGGAAAGATGTAACTCTGTGAGATGAATTAACAGAACACAGAGCAGTTTCTCAGAATGCTTCTTTCCAGTTTTGAACGGAAGATATTTCCTTTTTCACCATAGCCCTATATGGGCTTCCAAATATCCCTTTGCCAATTCCACAAGAACAGCCTTAGCGAAAGGCTTCTTGAAGGGAAAGATGTAACTCTGTGAGATGAATTAACAGAACACAGAGCAGTTTCTCAGAACGCTTCCTTCCAGTTTTGAACGGAAGATATATCCTTTTTCACCATAGCCCTCTATGGGCTTCCAAATATCCCTTTGCCAATTCCACAAGAACAACCTTAGCGAAAATCTTCTTGAAGGGAAAGATGTAACTCTGTGAGATGAATTAACAGAACACAGAGCAGTTTCTCAGAAAGCTTCTTTCCAGTTTTGAACGGAAGATATTTCCTTTTTCACCGTAGCCCTCTATGGGCTTCCAAATATCCCTTTGCCAATTCCTCAAGAACAGACATAGCGAAAGGCTTCTTGACGGGAAAGATGTAACTCTGTGAGATGAATTAACAGAACACAGAGCAGTTTCTCAGAAAGCTTCTTTCCAGTTTTGAACGGAAGATATTTCCTTTTTCACCATAGCCCTCTATGGTCTTAAAAATATCCCTTTGCCCATTCCACAAGAACAGCCTTAGCGAAAGGCTTCTTGAAGGGAAAGATGTAACTCTGTGAGATGAATTAACAGAACACAGAGCAGTTTCTCAGAATGCTTCTTTCCAGTTTTGAACGGAAGATATTTCCTTTTTCACCATAGCCCTCTATGGGCTTCCAAATATCCCTTTGCCAATTCCACAAGAAGAGCCTTAGCGAAAGGCTTCTTGAAGGGAAAGATGTAACTCTGTGAGATGAATTAACAGAACACAGAGCAGTTTCTCAGAAAGCTTCTTTCCAGTTTTGAACGGAAGATAATTCCTTTTTCACCATAGCCCTCTATGGGCTTCCAAATATCCCTTTGCCAATTCCACAAGAACAGCCTTAGCGAAAGGCTTCCTGAAGGGAAAGATGTAACTCTGTGAGATGAATTAACAGAACACAGAGCAGTTTCTCAGAAAGCTTCTTTCCAGTTTTGAACGGAAGATATTTCCTTTTTCACCATAGCCCTCTATGGGCTTCCAAATATCCCTTTGCCAATTCCACAAGAACAGCGTTAGCGAAAGGCTTCCTGAAGGGAAAGATGTAACTCTGTGAGATGAATTAACAGAACACAGAGCAGTTTCTCAGAAAGCTTCTTTCCAGTTTTGAACGGAAGATATTTCGTTTTTCAACATAGCCCTCTATGGGCTTCCAAATATCCCTTTGCCAATTCCACAAGAACAGCCTTAGCGAAAGGCTTCTTGAAGGGAAAGATGTAACTCTGTGAGATGAATTAACAGACCACAGAGCAGTTTCTCAGAAAGCTTCTTTCCAGTTTTCAACGGAAGATATTTCCTTTTTCACCATAGCCCTCTTAGGGCTTCCAAATATCCCTTTGCCAATTAAACAAGAACAGCCTTAGCGAAAGGCTTCTTGAAGGGAAAGATGTAACTCTGTGAGATGAATTAACAGAACACAGAGCAGTTTCTCAGAAAGCTTCTTTCCAGTTTTCAACGGAAGATATTTCCTTTTTCACCATAGCCCTCTGTGGGCTTCCAAATATCCCTTTGCTAACTCCTCAAGAACAGCCTTAGCGAAAGGCTTCTTTAAGGGAAAGATGTAACTCTGTGAGATGAATTAACAGAACACGGAGCAGTTTCTCAGAAAGCTTCTTTCCAGTTTTGAACGGAAGATATTTCCTTTTTCACCATAGCCCTCTATGGGCTTCCAAATATCCCTTTGCCAATTCCACAAGTACAGCCTTAGCGAAAGGCTTCTTGAAGGGAATGCTGTAACTCTGTGAGATGAATTAACAGAACACAGAGCAGTTTCTCAGAAAGCTTCTTTCCAGTTTTGAACGGAAGATATTTCCTTTTTCACCATAGCCCTCTATGGGCTTCCAAATATCCCTTTGCCAATTCCACAAGAACAGCCTTAGCGAAAGGCTTCTTGAAGGGAAAGATGTAACTCTGTGAGATGAATTAACAGAACACAGAGCAGTTTCTCAGAAGCTTCTTTCCAGTTTTCAACGGAAGATATTTCCTTTTTCACCATAGCCCTCTATGGGCTTCCAAATATCCCTTTGCCAATTCCTCAAGAACAGCCTTAGCGAAAGGCTTCTTGAAGGGAAAGATGTAACTCTGTGAGATGAATTAACAGAACACAGAGCAGTTTCTCAGAAAGCTTCTTTCCAGTTTTGAACGGAAGATATTTCCTTTTTCACCATAGCCCTCTATGGGCTTCCAAGTATCCCTTTGCCAATTCCACAAAAACAGCCTTAGCGAAAGGCTTCCTGAAGGGAAAGATGTAACTCTGTGAGATGAATTAACAGAACACAGAGCAGTTTCTCAGAAAGCTTCTTTCCAGTTTTGAACGGAAGATATTTCGTTTTTCAACATAGCTCTCTATGGGCTTCCCAATATCCCTTTGCCAATTACACAAGAACAGCCTTAGCGAAAGGCTTCTTGAAGGGAAAGATGTAACTCTGTGAGATGAATTAACAGAACACAGAGCACTTTCTCAGAAAGCTTCTTTCCAGTTTTGAACGGAAGATATTTCCTTTTTCACCATAGCCCTCTATGGGCTTCCAAATATCCCTTTGCAATTCCACAAGAACAGCCTTAGCGAAAGGCTTCTTGAAGGGAAAGATGTAACTCTGTGAGATGAATTAACAGAACACAGAGCAGTTTCTCAGAAAGCTTCTTTCCAGTTTTGAACGGAAGCTATTTCGTTTTTCACCATAGCCCTCTATGGGCTTCCAAATATCCCTTTGCCAATTCCACAAGAACAGCCTTAGCGAAAGGCTTCTTGAAGGGAAAGATGTAACTCTGTGAGATGAATTAACATAACACAGAGTAGTTTCTGAGAAAGCTTCTTTCCAGTTTTGAACGGAAGATATTTCCTTTTTCACCATAGCCCTCTATGGGCTTCCAAATATCCCTTTGCCAATTCCACAAGAACAGCCTTAGCGAAAGGCTTCTTGAAGGAAAAGATGTAACACTGTGAGATGAATTAACAGAACACAGAGCAGTTTCTCAGAAAGTTTCTTTCCAGGTTTCAACGGAAGGTATTTCCTTTTTCATCATTGCCCTCTATGGGCTTCCAAATATCCCTTTGCCAATTCCACAAGAATAGCCTTAGCGAAAGGCTTCTTGAAGGGAAAGATGTAACTCTGTGAGATGAATTAACATAACACAGAGTAGTTTCTGAGAAAGCTTCTTTCCAGTTTTGAACGGAAGGTATTTCCTTTTTCACCATAGCCCTCTACGGGCTTCCAAATATCCCTTTGCCAATTCCACAAGAACAGCCTTAGCGAAAGGCTTCTTGAAGGGAAAGATGTAACTCTGTGAGATGAATTAACAGAACACAGAGCAGTTTCTCAGAATGCTTCTTTCCAGTTTTGAACGGAAGATATTTCCTTTCTCACCATAGCCCTCTATGGGCTTCCAAATATCCCTTTGCCAATTCCACAAGAAGAGCCTTAGCGAAAGGCTTCTTGAAGGGAAAGATGTAACTCTGTGAGATGAATTAACAGAACACAGAGCAGTTTCTCAGAAAGCTTCTTTCCAGTTTTGAACGGAAGATATTTCCTTTTTCACCATAGCCCTCTATGGGCTTCCAAATATCCCTTTGCCAATTCCACAAGAACAGCGTTAGCGAAAGGCTTCCTGAAGGGAAAGATGTAACTCTGTGAGATGAATTAACAGAACACAGAGCAGTTTCTCAGAAAGCTTCTTTCCAGTTTTGAACGGAAGATATTTCGTTTTTCAACATAGCCCTCTATGGGCTTCCAAATATCCCTTTGCCAATTCCACAAGAACAGCCTTAGCGAAAGGCTTCTTGAAGGGAAAGATGTAACTCTGTGAGATGAATTAACAGAACACAGAGCAGTTTCTCAGAAAGCTTCTTTCCAGTTTTGAACGGAAGATATTTCCTTTTTCACCATAGCCCTCTAAGGGCTTCCAAATATCCCTTTGCCAATTAAACAAGAACAGCCTTAGCGAAAGGCTTCTTGAAGGGAAAGATGTAACTCTGTGAGATGAATTAACAGAACACAGAGCAGTTTCTCAGAAAGCTTCTTTCCAGTTTTCAACGGAAGATATTTCCTTTTTCAAAATAGCCCTCTGTGGGCTTCCAAATATCCCTTTGCTAACTCCTCAAGAACAGCCTTAGCGAAAGGCTTCTTTAAGGGAAAGATGTAACTCTGTGAGATGAATTAATAGAACACGGAGCAGTTTCTCAGAAAGCTTCTTTCCAGTTTTGAACGGAAGATGTTTCCTTTTTCACCATAGCCCTCTATGGGCTTCCAAATATCCCTTTGCCAATTCCACAAGAACAGCCTTAGCGAAAGGCTTCTTGAAGGGAATGCTGTAACTCTGTGAGATGAATTAACAGAACACAGAGCAGTTTCTCAGAAAGCTTCTTTCCAGTTTTGAACGGAAGATATTTCCTTTTTCACCATAGCCCTCTATGGGCTTCCAAATATCCCTTTGCCAATTCCACAAGAACAGCCTTAGCGAAAGGCTTCTTGAAGGGAAAGATGTAACTCTGTGAGATGAATTAACAGAACACAGAGCAGTTTCTCAGAAAGCTTCTTTCCAGTTTTCAACGGAAGATATTTCCTTTTTCACCATAGCTCTCTATGGGCTTCCAAATATCCCTTTGCCAATTACTCAAGAACAGCCTTAGCGAAAGTCTTCTTGAAGGGAAAGATGTAACTCTGTGAGATGAAGTAACAGAACACAGAGCACTTTCTCAGAAAGCTTCTTTCCAGTTTTGAACGGAAGATATTTCCTTTTTCACCATAGCCCTCTATGGGCTTCCAAATATCCCTTTGCCAATTCCACAAGAACAGCCTTAGCGAAAGGCTTCTTGAAGGGAAAGATGTAACTCTGTGAGATGAATTAACATAACACAGAGTAGTTTCTGAGAAAGCTTCTTTCAAGTTTTGAACGGAAGATATTTCCTTTTTCACCATAGCCCTCTATGGGCTTCCAAATATCCCTTTGCCAATTCCACAAGAACAGCCTTAGCGAAAGGCTTCTTGAAGGGAAAGATGTAACTCTGTGAGGTGAACTAACAGAACACAGAGCAGTTTCTCAGAAAGCTTCTTTCCAGTTTTGAACGGAAGATATTTCCTTTTTCACCATAGGCCTCTATGGGCTTCCAAATATCCCTTTGCCAATTCCACAAGAACAGCCTTAGCGAAAGGCTTCTTGAAGGGAAAGATGTAACTCTGTGAGATGAATTAACATAACACAGAGTAGTTTCTGAGAAAGCTTCCTTCCAGTTTTGAACGGAAGATACTTCCTTTTTCACCATAGCCCTCTATGGGCTTCCAAATATCCCTTTGCCAATTCCACAAGAACAGCCTTAGCGAAAGGCTTCTTGAAGGGAAAGATGTAACTCTGTGAGGTGAACTAACAGAACACAGAGCAGTTTCTCAGAAAGCTTCTTTCCAGTTTTGAACGGAAGATATTTCCTTTTTCACCATAGGCCTCTATGGGCTTCCAAATATCCCTTTGCCAATTCCACAAGAACAGCCTTAGCGAAAGGCTTCCTGAAGGGAAAGATGTAACTCTGTGAGATGAATTAACAGAACACAGAGCAGTTTCTCAGAAAGCTTCTTTCCAGTTTTCAACGGAAGATATTTCCTTTTTCACCATAGCCCTCTGTGGGCTTCCAAATATCCCTTTGCTAACTCCTCAAGAACAGCCTTAGCGAAAGGCTTCTTTAAGGGAAAGATGTAACTCTGTGAGATGAATTAACAGAACACGGAGCAGTTTCTCAGAAAGCTTCTTTCCAGTTTTGAACGGAAGATATTTCCTTTTTCACCATAGCCCTCTATGGGCTTCCAAATATCCCTTTGCCAATTCCACAAGTACAGCCTTAGCGAAAGGCTTCTTGAAGGGAATGCTGTAACTCTGTGAGATGAATTAACAGAACACAGAGCAGTTTCTCAGAAAGCTTCTTTCCAGTTTTGAACGGAAGATATTTCCTTTTTCACCATAGCCCTCTATGGGCTTCCAAATATCCCTTTGCCAATTCCACAAGAACAGCCTTAGCGAAAGGCTTCTTGAAGGGAAAGATGTAACTCTGTGAGATGAATTAACAGAACACAGAGCAGTTTCTCAGAAGCTTCTTTCCAGTTTTCAACGGAAGATATTTCCTTTTTCACCATAGCCCTCTATGGGCTTCCAAATATCCCTTTGCCAATTCCTCAAGAACAGCCTTAGCGAAAGGCTTCTTGAAGGGAAAGATGTAACTCTGTGAGATGAATTAACAGAACACAGAGCAGTTTCTCAGAAAGCTTCTTTCCAGTTTTGAACGGAAGATATTTCCTTTTTCACCATAGCCCTCTATGGGCTTCCAAGTATCCCTTTGCCAATTCCACAAAAACAGCCTTAGCGAAAGGCTTCCTGAAGGGAAAGATGTAACTCTGTGAGATGAATTAACAGAACACAGAGCAGTTTCTCAGAAAGCTTCTTTCCAGTTTTGAACGGAAGATATTTCGTTTTTCAACATAGCTCTCTATGGGCTTCCCAATATCCCTTTGCCAATTACACAAGAACAGCCTTAGCGAAAGGCTTCTTGAAGGGAAAGATGTAACTCTGTGAGATGAATTAACAGAACACAGAGCACTTTCTCAGAAAGCTTCTTTCCAGTTTTGAACGGAAGATATTTCCTTTTTCACCATAGCCCTCTATGGGCTTCCAAATATCCCTTTGCAATTCCACAAGAACAGCCTTAGCGAAAGGCTTCTTGAAGGGAAAGATGTAACTCTGTGAGATGAATTAACAGAACACAGAGCAGTTTCTCAGAAAGCTTCTTTCCAGTTTTGAACGGAAGCTATTTCGTTTTTCACCATAGCCCTCTATGGGCTTCCAAATATCCCTTTGCCAATTCCACAAGAACAGCCTTAGCGAAAGGCTTCTTGAAGGGAAAGATGTAACTCTGTGAGATGAATTAACATAACACAGAGTAGTTTCTGAGAAAGCTTCTTTCCAGTTTTGAACGGAAGATATTTCCTTTTTCACCATAGCCCTCTATGGGCTTCCAAATATCCCTTTGCCAATTCCACAAGAACAGCCTTAGCGAAAGGCTTCTTGAAGGAAAAGATGTAACACTGTGAGATGAATTAACAGAACACAGAGCAGTTTCTCAGAAAGTTTCTTTCCAGGTTTCAACGGAAGGTATTTCCTTTTTCATCATTGCCCTCTATGGGCTTCCAAATATCCCTTTGCCAATTCCACAAGAATAGCCTTAGCGAAAGGCTTCTTGAAGGGAAAGATGTAACTCTGTGAGATGAATTAACATAACACAGAGTAGTTTCTGAGAAAGCTTCTTTCCAGTTTTGAACGGAAGGTATTTCCTTTTTCACCATAGCCCTCTACGGGCTTCCAAATATCCCTTTGCCAATTCCACAAGAACAGCCTTAGCGAAAGGCTTCTTGAAGGGAAAGATGTAACTCTGTGAGATGAATTAACAGAACACAGAGCAGTTTCTCAGAATGCTTCTTTCCAGTTTTGAACGGAAGATATTTCCTTTCTCACCATAGCCCTCTATGGGCTTCCAAATATCCCTTTGCCAATTCCACAAGAAGAGCCTTAGCGAAAGGCTTCTTGAAGGGAAAGATGTAACTCTGTGAGATGAATTAACAGAACACAGAGCAGTTTCTCAGAAAGCTTCTTTCCAGTTTTGAACGGAAGATATTTCCTTTTTCACCATAGCCCTCTATGGGCTTCCAAATATCCCTTTGCCAATTCCACAAGAACAGCGTTAGCGAAAGGCTTCCTGAAGGGAAAGATGTAACTCTGTGAGATGAATTAACAGAACACAGAGCAGTTTCTCAGAAAGCTTCTTTCCAGTTTTGAACGGAAGATATTTCGTTTTTCAACATAGCCCTCTATGGGCTTCCAAATATCCCTTTGCCAATTCCACAAGAACAGCCTTAGCGAAAGGCTTCTTGAAGGGAAAGATGTAACTCTGTGAGATGAATTAACAGAACACAGAGCAGTTTCTCAGAAAGCTTCTTTCCAGTTTTGAACGGAAGATATTTCCTTTTTCACCATAGCCCTCTAAGGGCTTCCAAATATCCCTTTGCCAATTAAACAAGAACAGCCTTAGCGAAAGGCTTCTTGAAGGGAAAGATGTAACTCTGTGAGATGAATTAACAGAACACAGAGCAGTTTCTCAGAAAGCTTCTTTCCAGTTTTCAACGGAAGATATTTCCTTTTTCAAAATAGCCCTCTGTGGGCTTCCAAATATCCCTTTGCTAACTCCTCAAGAACAGCCTTAGCGAAAGGCTTCTTTAAGGGAAAGATGTAACTCTGTGAGATGAATTAATAGAACACGGAGCAGTTTCTCAGAAAGCTTCTTTCCAGTTTTGAACGGAAGATGTTTCCTTTTTCACCATAGCCCTCTATGGGCTTCCAAATATCCCTTTGCCAATTCCACAAGAACAGCCTTAGCGAAAGGCTTCTTGAAGGGAATGCTGTAACTCTGTGAGATGAATTAACAGAACACAGAGCAGTTTCTCAGAAAGCTTCTTTCCAGTTTTGAACGGAAGATATTTCCTTTTTCACCATAGCCCTCTATGGGCTTCCAAATATCCCTTTGCCAATTCCACAAGAACAGCCTTAGCGAAAGGCTTCTTGAAGGGAAAGATGTAACTCTGTGAGATGAATTAACAGAACACAGAGCAGTTTCTCAGAAAGCTTCTTTCCAGTTTTCAACGGAAGATATTTCCTTTTTCACCATAGCCCTCTATGGGCTTCCAAATATCCCTTTGCCAATTACTCAAGAACAGCCTTAGCGAAAGTCTTCTTGAAGGGAAAGATGTAACTCTGTGAGATGAAGTAACAGAACACAGAGCACTTTCTCAGAAAGCTTCTTTCCAGTTTTGAACGGAAGATATTTCCTTTTTCACCATAGCCCTCTATGGGCTTCCAAATATCCCTTTGCCAATTCCACAAGAACAGCCTTAGCGAAAGGATTCTTGAAGGGAAAGATGTAACTCTGTGAGATGAATTAACATAACACAGAGTAGTTTCTGAGAAAGCTTCTTTCAAGTTTTGAACGGAAGATATTTCCTTTTTCACCATAGCCCTCTATGGGCTTCCAAATATCCCTTTGCCAATTCCACAAGAACAGCCTTAGCGAAAGGCTTCTTGAAGGGAAAGATGTAACTCTGTGAGGTGAACTAACAGAACACAGAGCAGTTTCTCAGAAAGCTTCTTTCCAGTTTTGAACGGAAGATATTTCCTTTTTCACCATAGGCCTCTATGGGCTTCCAAATATCCCTTTGCCAATTCCACAAGAACAGCCTTAGCGAAAGGCTTCTTGAAGGGAAAGATGTAACTCTGTGAGATGAATTAACATAACACAGAGTAGTTTCTGAGAAAGCTTCCTTCCAGTTTTGAACGGAAGATACTTCCTTTTTCACCATAGCCCTCTATGGGCTTCCAAATATCCCTTTGCCAATTCCACAAGAACAGCCTTAGCGAAAGGCTTCTTGAAGGGAAAGATGTAACTCTGTGAGGTGAACTAACAGAACACAGAGCAGTTTCTCAGAAAGCTTCTTTCCAGTTTTGAACGGAAGATATTTCCTTTTTCACCATAGGCCTCTATGGGCTTCCAAATATCCCTTTGCCAATTCCACAAGAACAGCCTTAGCGAAAGGCTTCCTGAAGGGAAAGATGTTACTCTGTGAGATGAATTAACAGAACACAGAGCAGTTTCTCAGAAAGCTTCTCTCCAGTTTTGAACGGAAGATATTTCCTTTTTCACCATAGCCCTCTATAGGCTTCCAAATATCCCTTTGCCAATACCACAAGAACACCCTTAGCGAAAGGCTTCTTGAAGGGAAAGATGTAACTCTGTGAGATGAATTAACAGAACACAGAGCAGTTTCTCAGAAAGTTTCTTTCCAGTTTTGAACGGAAGATATTTCCTTTTTCACCATAGCCCTCTATGGGCTTCCAAATATCCCTTTGCCAATTCCACAAGAACAGCCTTAGCGAAAGGCTTCTTGAAGGAAAAGATGTAACACTGTGAGATGAATTAACAGAACACAGAGCAGTTACTCAGAAAGTTTCTTTCCAGGTTTCAACGGAAGATATTTCCTTTTTCATCATTGCCCTCTATGGGCTTCCAAATATCCCTTTGCCAATTCCACAAGAACAGCCTTAGCGAAAGGCTTCTTGAAGGAAAAGATGTAACTCTGTGAGATGAATTAACAGAACACAGAGCAGTTTCTCAGAATGCTTCTTTCCAGTTTTGAACGGAAGATATTTCCTTTTTCACCATAGCCCTATATGGGCTTCCAAATATCCCTTTGCCAATTCCACAAGAACAGCCTTAGCGAAAGGCTTCTTGAAGGGAACGATGTAACTCTGTGAAATGAATTAACAGAACACAGAGGAGTTTCTCAGAAAGCATCTTTCCAGGTTTGAACGGAAGATATTTCCTTTTTCACCATAGCCCTCTAAGGGCTTCCAAATATCCCTTTGCCAATTCCACAAGAACAGCCTTAGCGAAAGGCTTCTTGAAGGGAAAGATGTAACTCTGTGAGATGAATTAACAGAACACAGAGCAGTTTCTCAGAAAGCTTCTTTCCAGTTTTGAACGGAAGATATTTCCTTTTTCACCATAGCCCTCTATGGGCTTCCAAATATCCCTTTGCCAATTCCACAAGAAGAGCCTTAGCGAAAGGCTTCTTGAAGGGAAAGATGTAACTCTGTGAGATGAATTAACAGAACACAGAGCAGTTTCTCAGAACGCTTCCTTCCAGTTTTGAACGGAAGATATATCCTTTTTCACCATAGCCCTCTATGGGCTTCCAAATATCCCTTTGCCAATTCCACAAGAACAACCTTAGCGAAAATCTTCTTGAAGGGAAAGATGTAACTCTGTGAGATGAATTAACAGAACACAGAGCAGTTTCTCAGAAAGCTTCTTTCCAGTTTTGAACGGAAGATATTTCCTTTTTCACCGTAGCCCTCTATGGGCTTCCAAATATCCCTTTGCCAATTCCTCAAGAACAGACTTAGCGAAAGGCTTCTTGACGGGAAAGATGTAACTCTGTGAGATGAATTAACAGAACACAGAGCAGTTTCTCAGAAAGCTTCTTTCCAGTTTTGAACGGAAGATATTTCCTTTTTCACCATAGCCCTCTATGGGCTTAAAAATATCCCTTTGCCCATTCCACAAGAACAGCCTTAGCGAAAGGCTTCTTGAAGGGAAAGATGTAACTCTGTGAGATGAATTAACAGAACACAGAGCAGTTTCTCAGAATGCTTCTTTCCAGTTTTGAACGGAAGATATTTCCTTTTTCACCATAGCCCTCTATGGGCTTCCAAATATCCCTTTGCCAATTCCACAAGAACAGCCTTAGCGAAAGGCTTCTTGAAGGGAACGATGTAACTCTGTGAAATGAATTAACAGAACACAGAGGAGTTTCTCAGAAAGCATCTTTCCAGGGTTGAACGGAAGATATTTCCTTTTTCACCATAGCCCTCTAAGGGCTTCCAAATATCCCTTTGCCAATTCCACAAGAACAGCCTAAGCGAAAGGCTTCTTGAAGGGAAAGATGTAACTCTGTGAGATGAATTAACAGAACACAGAGGAGTTTCTCAGAATGCTTCTTTCCAGTTTTGAACGGAAGATATTTCCTTTTTCACCATAGCCCTCTATGGGCTTCCAAATATCCCTTTGCCAATTCCACAAGAAGAGCCTTAGCGAAAGGCTTCTTGAAGGGAAAGATGTAACTCTGTGAGATGAATTAACAGAACACAGAGCAGTTTCTCAGAAAGCTTCTTTCCAGTTTTGAACGGAAGATATTTCCTTTTTCACCATAGCCCTCTATGGGCTTCCAAATATCCCTTTGCCAATTCCACAAGAACAGCCTTAGCGAAAGGCTTCCTGAAGGGAAAGATGTAACTCTGTGAGATGAATTAACAGAACACAGAGCAGTTTCTCAGAAAGCTTCTTTACAGTTTTGAACGGAAGATATTTCGTATTTCAACATAGCCCTCTATGGGCTTCCAAATATCCCTTTGCCAATTACACAAGAACAGCCTTAGCGAAAGGCTTCTTGAAGGGAAAGATGTAACTCTGTGAGGTGAATTAACAGAACACAGAGCACTTTCTCAGAAAACTTCTTTCCAGTTTTGAACGGAAGATATTTCCTTTTTCACCGTAGCCCTCTATGGGCTTCCAAATATCCCTTAGCCAATTCCTCAAGAAGAGACATAGCGAAAGGCTTCTTGAAGGGAAAGATGTAACACTGTGAGATGAATTAACAGAACACAGAGCAGTTTCTCAGAAAGCTTCTTTCCAGTTTTGAACGGAAGATATTTCCTTTTTCACCATAGCCCTCTATGGGCTTAAAAATATCCCTTTGCCCATTCCACAAGAACAGCCTTAGCGAAAGGCTTCTTGAAGGGAAAGATGTAACTCTGTGAGATGAATTAACAGAACACAGAGCAGTTTCTCAGAATGCTTCTTTCAAGTTTTGAACGGAAGATATTTCCTTTTTCACCATAGCCCTCTATGGGCTTCCAAATATCCCTTTGCCAATTCCACAAGAACAGCCTTAGCGAAAGGCTTCTTGAAGGGAACGATGTAACTCTGTGAAATGAATTAACAGAACACAGAGGAGTTTCTCAGAAAGCATCTTTCCAGGGTTGAACGGAAGATATTTCCTTTTTCACCATAGCCCTCTAAGGGCTTCCAAATATCCCTTTGCCAATTCCACAAGAACAGCCTTAGCGAAAGGCTTCTTGAAGGGAAAGATGTAACTCTGTGAGATGAATTAACAGAACACAGAGGAGTTTCTCAGAATGCTTCTTTCCAGTTTTGAACGGAAGATATTTCCTTTTTCACTATAGCCCTCTATGGGCTTCCAAATATCCCTTTGCCAATTCCACAAGAAGAGCCTTAGCGAAAGGCTTCTTGAAGGGAAAGATGTAACTCTGTGAGGTGAATTAACAGAACACAGAGCACTTTCTCAGAAAGCTTCTTTCCAGTTTTGAACGGAAGATATTTCCTTTTTCACCATAGCCCTCTATGGGCTTCCAAATATCCCTTTGCCAATTCCACAAGAACAGCCTTAGCGAAAGGCTTCTTGAAGGGAAAGATGTAACTCTGTGAGATGAATTAACAGAACACAGAGCACTTTCTCAGAAAGCTTCTTTCCACTTTTGAACGGAAGATATTTCCTTTTTCACCATAGCCCTCTATGGGCTTCCAAATATCCCTTTGCAATTCCACAAGAACAGCCTTAGCGAAAGGCTTCTTGAAGGGAAAGATGTAACTCTGTGAGATGAATTAACAGAACACAGAGCAGTTTCTCAGAAAGCTTCTTTCCAGTTTTGAACGGAAGATATTTCCTTTTTCACCATAGCCCTCTATGGGCTTCCAAATATCCCTTTGCCAATTCCACAAGAACAGCCTTAGCGAAAGGCTTCTTGAAGGGAAAGATGTAACTCTGTGAGATGAATTAACATAACACCGAGTAGTTTCTGAGAAAGCTTCTTTCCAGTTTTGAACGGAAGATATTTCCTTTTTCACCATAGCCCTCTATGGGCTTCCAAATATCCCTTTGCCAATTCCACAAGAACAGCCTTAGCGAAAGGCTTCTTGAAGGAAAAGATGTAACACTGTGAGATGAATTAACAGAACACAGAGCAGTTTCTCAGAAAGTTTCTTTCCAGGTTTCAACGGAAGGTATTTCCTTTTTCATCATTGCCCTCTATGGGCTTCCAAATATCCCTTTGCCAATTCCACAAGAATAGCCTTAGCGAAAGGCTTCTTGAAGGGAAAGATGTAACTCTGTGAGATGAATTAACAGAACACAGAGCAATTTCTCAGAATGCTTCTTTCCAGTTTTGAACGGAAGATATTTCCTTTTTCACCATAGCCCTCTATGGGCTTCCAAATATCCCTTTGCCAATTCCACAAGAACAGACTTAGCGAAAGGCTTCTTGAAGGGAACGATGTAACTCTGTGAAATGAATTAACAGAACACAGAGGAGTTTCTCAGAAAGCATCTTTCCAGGTTTGAACGGAAGATATTTCCTTTTTCACCATAGCCCTCTATAGGCTTCCAAATATCCCTTTGCCAATACCACAAGAACACCCTTAGCGAAAGGCTTCTTGAAGGGAAAGATGTATCTCTGTGAGATGAATTAACAGAACACAGAGCAGTTTCTCAGAAAGTTTCTTTCCAGTTTTGAACGGAAGATATTTCCTTTTTCACCATAGCCCTCTATGGGCTTCCAAATATCCCTTTGCCAATTCCACAAGAACAGCCTTAGCGAAAGGCTTCTTGAAGGAAAAGATGTAACACTGTGAGATGAATTAACAGAACACAGAGCAGTTTCTCAGAAAGTTTCTTTCCAGGTTTCAACGGAAGATATTTCCTTTTTCATCATTGCCCTCTATGGGCTTCCAAATATCCCTTTGCCAATTCCACAAGAACAGCCTTAGCGAAAGGCTTCTTGAAGGAAAAGATGTAACTCTGTGAGATGAATTAACAGAACACAGAGCAGTTTCTCAGAATGCTTCTTTCCAGTTTTGAACGGAAGATATTTCCTTTTTCACCATAGCCCTATATGGGCTTCCAAATATCCCTTTGCCAATTCCCCAAGAACAGCCTTAGCGAAAGGCTTCTTGAAGGGAACGATGTAACTCTGTGAAATGAATTAACAGAACACAGAGGAGTTTCTCAGAAAGCATCTTTCCAGGTTTGAACGGAAGATATTTCCTTTTTCACCATAGCCCTCTAAGGGCTTCCAAATATCCCTTTGCCAATTCCACAAGAACAGACTTAGCGAAAGGCTTCTTGAAGGGAACGATGTAACTCTGTGAAATGAATTAACAGAACACAGAGGAGTTTCTCAGAAAGCATCTTTCCAGGTTTGAACGGAAGATATTTCCTTTTTCACCATAGCCCTCTAAGGGATTCCAAATATCCCTTTGCCAATTCCACAAAAACAGCCTTAGCGAAAGGCTTCTTGAAGGGAAAGATGTAACTCTGTGAGATGAATTAACAGAACACAGAGCAGTTTCTCAGAAAGCTTCTTTCCAGTTTTGAACGGAAGATATTTCCTTTTTCACCATAGCCCTCTATGGGCTTCCAAATATCCCTTTGCCAATTCCACAAGAACAGCCTTAGCGAAAGGCTTCTTGAAGGGAAAGATGTAACTCTGTGAGATGAATTAACATAACACCGAGTAGTTTCTGAGAAAGCTTCTTTCCAGTTTTGAACGGAAGATATTTCCTTTTTCACCATAGCCCTCTATGGGCTTCCAAATATCCCTTTGCCAATTCCACAAGAACAGCCTTAGCGAAAGGCTTCTTGAAGGAAAAGATGTAACACTGTGAGATGAATTAACAGAACACAGAGCAGTTTCTCAGAAAGTTTCTTTCCAGGTTTCAACGGAAGGTATTTCCTTTTTCATCATTGCCCTCTATGGGCTTCCAAATATCCCTTTGCCAATTCCACAAGAATAGCCTTAGCGAAAGGCTTCTTGAAGGGAAAGATGTAACTCTGTGAGATGAATTAACAGAACACAGAGCAATTTCTCAGAATGCTTCTTTCCAGTTTTGAACGGAAGATATTTCCTTTTTCACCATAGCCCTCTATGGGCTTCCAAATATCCCTTTGCCAATTCCACAAGAACAGACTTAGCGAAAGGCTTCTTGAAGGGAACGATGTAACTCTGTGAAATGAATTAACAGAACACAGAGGAGTTTCTCAGAAAGCATCTTTCCAGGTTTGAACGGAAGATATTTCCTTTTTCACCATAGCCCTCTAAGGGATTCCAAATATCCCTTTGCCAATTCCACAAAAACAGCCTTAGCGAAAGGCTTCTTGAAGGGAAAGATGTAACTCTGTGAGATGAATTAACAGAACACAGAGCTGTTTCTCAGAATGCTTCTTTCCAGTTTTGAACGGAAGATATTTCCTTTTTCACCATAGCCCTCTATGGGCTTCCAAATATCCCTTTGCCAATTCCACAAGAACAGCCTTAGCGAAAGGCTTCTTGAAGGGAAAGATGTTACTCTGTGAGATGAATTAACAGAACACAGAGCAGTTTCTCAGAAAGCTTCTCTCCAGTTTTGAACGGAAGATATTTCCTTTTTCACCATAGCCCTCTATAGGATTCCAAATATCCCTTTGCCAATACCACAAGAACACCCTTAGCGAAAGGCTTCTTGAAGGGAAAGATGTATCTCTGTGAGATGAATTAACAGAACACAGAGCAGTTTCTCAGAAAGTTTCTTTCCAGTTTTGAACGGAAGATATTTCCTTTTTCACCATAGCCCTCTATGGGCTTCCAAATATCCCTTTGCCAATTCCACAAGAACAGCCTTAGCGAAAGGCTTCTTGAAGGAAAAGATGTAACACTGTGAGATGAATTAACAGAACACAGAGCAGTTTCTCAGAAAGTTACTTTCCAGGTTTCAACGGAAGATATTTCCTTTTTCATCATTGCCCTCTATGGGCTTCCAAATATCCCTTTGCCAATTCCACAAGAACAGCCTTAGCGAAAGGCTTCTTGAAGGAAAAGATGTAACTCTGTGAGATGAATTAACAGAACACAGAGCAGTTTCTCAGAATGCTTCTTTCCAGTTTTGAACGGAAGATATTTCCTTTTTCACCATAGCCCTATATGGGCTTCCAAATATCCCTTTGCCAATTCCCCAAGAACAGCCTTAGCGAAAGGCTTCTTGAAGGGAACGATGTAACTCTGTGAAATGAATTAACAGAACACAGAGGAGTTTCTCAGAAAGCATCTTTCCAGGTTTGAACGGAAGATATTTCCTTTTTCACCATAGCCCTCTAAGGGCTTCCAAATATCCCTTTGCCAATTCCACAAGAACAGACTTAGCGAAAGGCTTCTTGAAGGGAACGATGTAACTCTGTGAAATGAATTAACAGAACACAGAGGAGTTTCTCAGAAAGCATCTTTCCAGGTTTGAACGGAAGATATTTCCTTTTTCACCATAGCCCTCTAAGGGATTCCAAATATCCCTTTGCCAATTCCACAAAAACAGCCTTAGCGAAAGGCTTCTTGAAGGGAAAGATGTAACTCTGTGAGATGAATTAACAGAACACAGAGCAGTTTCTCAGAATGCTTCTTTCCAGTTTTGAACGGAAGATATTTCCTTTTTCACCATAGCCCTCTATGGGCTTCCAAATATCCCTTTGCCAATTCCACAAGAACAGCCTTAGCGAAAGGCTTCTTGAAGGGAAAGATGTTACTCTGTGAGATGAATTAACAGAACACAGAGCAGTTTCTCAGAAAGCTTCTCTCCAGTTTTGAACGGAAGATATTTCCTTTTTCACCATAGCCCTCTATAGGCTTCCAAATATCCCTTTGCCAATACCACAAGAACACCCTTAGCGAAAGGCTTCTTGAAGGGAAAGATGTAACTCTGTGAGATGAATTAACAGAACACAGAGCAGTTTCTCAGAAAGTTTCTTTCCAGTTTTGAACGGAAGATATTTCCTTTTTCACCATAGCCCTCTATGGGCTTCCAAATATCCCTTTGCCAATTCCACAAGAACAGCCTTAGCGAAAGGCTTCTTGAAGGAAAAGATGTAACACTGTGAGATGAATTAACAGAACACAGAGCAGTTTCTCAGAAAGTTTCTTTCCAGGTTTCAACGGAAGATATTTCCTTTTTCATCATTGCCATCTATGGGCTTCCAAATATCCCTTTGCCAATTCCACAAGAACAGCCTTAGCGAAAGGCTTCTTGAAGGAAAAGATGTAACTCTGTGAGATGAATTAACAGAACACAGAGCAGTTTCTCAGAATGCTTCTTTCCAGTTTTGAACGGAAGATATTTCCTTTTTCACCATAGCCCTATATGGGCTTCCAAATATCTCTTTGCCAATTCCACAAGAACAGCCTTAGCGAAAGGCTTCTTGAAGGGAACGATGTAACTCCGTGAAATGAATTAACAGAACACAGAGGAGTTTCTCAGAAAGCATCTTTCCAGGTTTGAACGGAAGATATTTCCTTTTTCACCATAGCCCTCTAAGGGCTTCCAAATATCCCTTTGCCAATTCCACAAGAACAGCCTTAGCGAAAGGCTTCTTGAAGGGAAAGATGTAACTCTGTGAGATGAATTAACATAACACAGAGTAGTTTCTGAGAAAGCTTCTTTCCAGTTTTGAACGGAAGGTATTTCCTTTTTCACCATAGCCCTCTACGGGCTTCCAAATATCCCTTTGCCAATTCCACAAGAACAGCCTTAGCGAAAGGCTTCTTGAAGGGAAAGATGTAACTCTGTGAGATGAATTAACAGAACACAGAGCAGTTTCTCAGAATGCTTCTTTCCAGTTTTGAACGGAAGATATTTCCTTTCTCACCATAGCCCTCTATGGGCTTCCAAATATCCCTTTGCCAATTCCACAAGAAGATCCTTAGCGAAAGGCTTCTTGAAGGGAAAGATGTAACTCTGTGAGATGAATTAACAGAACACAGAGCAGTTTCTCAGAAAGCTTCTTTCCAGTTTTGAACGGAAGATATTTCCTTTTTCACCATAGCCCTCTATGGGCTTCCAAATATCCCTTTGCCAATTCCACAAGAACAGCCTTAGCGAAAGGCTTCTTGAAGGGAAAGATGTAACTCTGTGAGATGAATTAACAGAACACAGAGCAGTTTCTCAGAAAGCTTCTTTCCAGTTTTGAACGGAAGATATTTCCTTTTTCACCATAGCCCTCTAAGGGCTTCCAAATATCCCTTTGCCAATTAAACAAGAACAGCCTTAGCGAAAGGCTTCTTGAAGGGAAAGATGTAACTCTGTGAGATGAATTAACAGAACACAGAGCAGTTTCTCAGAAAGCTTCTTTCCAGTTTTCAACGGAAGATATTTCCTTTTTCACCATAGCCCTCTGTGGGCTTCCAAATATCCCTTTGCTAACTCCTCAAGAACAGCCTTAGCGAAAGGCTTCTTTAAGGGAAAGATGTAACTCTGTGAGATGAATTAATAGAACACGGAGCAGTTTCTCAGAAAGCTTCTTTCCAGTTTTGAACGGAAGATATTTCCTTTTTCACCATAGCCCTCTATGGGCTTCCAAATATCCCTTTGCCAATTCCACAAGAACAGCCTTAGCGAAAGGCTTCTTGAAGGGAATGCTGTAACTCTGTGAGATGAATTAACAGAACACAGAGCAGTTTCTCAGAAAGCTTCTTTCCAGTTTTGAACGGAAGATATTTCCTTTTTCACCATAGCCCTCTATGGGCTTCCAAATATCCCTTTGCCAATTCCACAAGAACAGCCTTAGCGAAAGGCTTCTTGAAGGGAAAGATGTAACTCTGTGAGATGAATTAACAGAACACAGAGCAGTTTCTCAGAAAGCTTCCTTCCAGTTTTCAACGGAAGATATTTCCTTTTTCACCATAGCCCTCTATGGGCTTCCAAATATCCCTTTGCCAATTCCTCAAGAACAGCCTTAGCGAAAGGCTTCTTGAAGGGAAAGATGTAACTCTGTGAGATGAAGTAACAGAACACAGAGCACTTTCTCAGAAAGCTTCTTTCCAGTTTTGAACGGAAGATATTTCCTTTTTCACCATAGCCCTCTATGGGCTTCCAAATATCCCTTTGCCAATTCCACAAGAACAGCCTTAGCGAAAGGCTTCTTGAAGGGAAAGATGTAACTCTGTGAGATGAATTAACATAACACAGAGTAGTTTCTGAGAAAGCTTCTTTCAAGTTTTGAACGGAAGATATTTCCTTTTTCACCATAGCCCTCTATGGGGTTCCAAATATCCCTTTGCCAATTCCACAAGAACAGCCTTAGCGAAAGGCTTCTTGAAGGGAAAGATGTAACTCTGTGAGGTGAACTAACAGAACACAGAGCAGTTTCTCAGAAAGCTTCTTTCCAGTTTTGAACGGAAGATATTTCCTTTTTCACCATAGGCCTCTATGGGCTTCCAAATATCCCTTTGCCAATTCCACAAGAACAGCCTTAGCGAAAGGCTTCTTGAAGGGAAAGATGTAACTCTGTGAGATGAATTAACATAACACAGAGTAGTTTCTGAGAAAGCTTCCTTCCAGTTTTGAACGGAAGATACTTCCTTTTTCACCATAGCCCTCTATGGGCTTCCAAATATCCCTTTGCCAATTCCACAAGAACAGCCTTAGCGAAAGGCTTCTTGAAGGGAAAGATGTAACTCTGTGAGGTGAACTAACAGAACACAGAGCAGTTTCTCAGAAAGCTTCTTTCCAGTTTTGAACGGAAGATATTTCCTTTTTCACCATAGGCCTCTATGGGCTTCCAAATATCCCTTTGCCAATTCCACAAGAACAGCCTTAGCGAAAGGCTTCTTGAAGGGAAAGATGTTACTCTGTGAGATGAATTAACAGAACACATAGCAGTTTCTCAGAAAGCTTCTCTCCAGTTTTGAACTGAAGATATTTCCTTTTTCACCATAGCCCTCTATAGGCTTCCAAATATCCCTTTGCCAATACCACAAGAACACCCTTAGCGAAAGGCTTCTTGAAGGGAAAGATGTAACTCTGTGAGATGAATTAACAGAACACAGAGCAGTTTCTCAGAAAGTTTCTTTCCAGTTTTGAACGGAAGATATTTCCTTTTTCACCATAGCCCTCTATGGGCTTCCAAATATCCCTTTGCCAATTCCACAAGAACAGCCTTAGCGAAAGGCTTCTTGAAGGAAAAGATGTAACACTGTGAGATGAATTAAGAGAACACAGAGCAGTTACTCAGAAAGTTTCTTTCCAGGTTTCAACGGAAGATATTTCCTTTTTCATCATTGCCCTCTATGGGCTTCCAAATATCCCTTTGCCAATTCCACAAGAACAGCCTTAGCGAAAGGCTTCTTGAAGGAAAAGATGTAACTCTGTGAGATGAATTAACAGAACACAGAGCAGTTTCTCAGAATGCTTCTTTCCAGTTTTGAACGGAAGATATTTCCTTTTTCACCATAGCCCTATATGGGCTTCCAAATATCCCTTAGCCAATTCCACAAGAACAGCCTTAGCGAAAGGCTTCTTGAAGGGAACGATGTAACTCTGTGAAATGAATTAACAGAACACAGAGGAGTTTCTCAGAAAGCATCTTTCCAGGTTTGAACGGAAGATATTTCCTTTTTCACCATAGCCCTCTAAGGGCTTCCAAATATCCCTTTGCCAATTCCACAAGAACAGCCTTAGGGAAAGGCTTCTTGAAGGGAAAGATGTAACTCTGTGAGATGAATTAACATAACAAAGAGTAGTTTCTGAGAAAGCTTCTTTCCAGTTTTGAACGGAAGATATTTCCTTTTTCACCATAGCCCTCTACGGGCTTCCAAATATCCCTTTGCCAATTCCACAAGAACAGCCTTAGCGAAAGGCTTCTTGAAGGGAAAGATGTAACTCTGTGAGATGAATTAACAGAACACAGAGCAGTTTCTCAGAATGCTTCTTTCCAGTTTTGAACGGAAGATATTTCCTTTCTCACCATAGCCCTCTATGGGCTTCCAAATATCCCTTTGCCAATTCCACAAGAACAGCCTTAGCGAAAGGCTTCTTGAAGGGAAAGATGTAACTCTGTGAGATGAATTAACAGAACACAGAGCAGTTTCTCAGAAAGCTTCTTTCCAGTTTTGAACGGAAGATATTTCCTTTTTCACCATAGCCCTCTATGGGCTTCCAAATATCCCTTTGCCAATTCCACAAGAACAGCGTTAGCGAAAGGCTTCCTGAAGGGAAAGATGTAACTCTGTGAGATGAATTAACAGAACACAGAGCAGTTTCTCAGAAAGCTTCTTTCCAGTTTTGAACGGAAGATATTTCGTTTTTCAACATAGCCCTCTATGGGCTTCCAAATATCCCTTTGCCAATTCCACAAGAAGAGCCTTAGCGAAAGGCTTCTTGAAGGGAAAGATGTAACTCTGTGAGATGAATTAACAGACCACAGAGCAGTTTCTCAGAAAGCTTCTTTCCAGTTTTCAACGGAAGATATTTCCTTTTTCACCATAGCCCTCTATGGGCTTCCAAATATCCCTTTGCAAATTCCTCAAGAACAGCCTTAGCGAAAGGCTTCTTGAAAGGAAAGATGTAAGTCTGTGAGATGAATTAACAGAACACAGAGCAGTTTCTCAGAAAGCTTCTTTCCAGTTTTGAACGGAAGATATTTCCTTTTTCACCATAGCCATCTATGGGCTTCCAAATATCCCTTTGCCAATTCCACAAGAACAGCCTTAGCAAAAGGCTTCTTGAAGGGAAAGATGTAACTCTGTGAGATGAATTAACAGAACACAGAGCAGTTTCTCAGAACGCTTCCTTCCAGTTTTGAACGGAAGATATATCCTTTTTCACCATAGCCCTCTATGGGCTTCCAAATATCCCTTTGCCAATTCCCCAAGAACAACCTTAGCGAAAATCTTCTTGAAGGGAATGATGTAACTCTGTGAGATGAATTAACAGAACACAGAGCAGTTTCTCAGAAAGCTTCTTTCCAGTTTTGAACGGAAGATATTTCCTTTTTCACCGTAGCCCTCTATGGGCTTAAAAATATCCCTTTGCCCATTCCACAAGAACAGCCTTAGCGAAAGGCTTCTTGAAGGGAAAGATGTAACTCTGTGAGATGAATTAACAGAACACAGAGCAGTTTCTCAGAATGCTTCTTTCCAGTTTTGAACGGAAGATATTTCCTTTTTCACCATAGCCCTCTATGGGCTTCCAAATATCCCTTTGCCAATTCCACAAGAACAGCCTTAGCGAAAGGCTTCTTGAAGGGAACGATGTAACTCTGTGAAATGAATTAACAGAACACAGAGGAGTTTCTCAGAAAGCATCTTTCCAGGGTTGAACGGAAGATATTTCCTTTTTCACCATAGCCCTCTAAGGGCTTCCAAATATCCCTTTGCCAATTCCACAAGAACAGCCTTAGCGAAAGTCTTCTTGAAGGGAAAGATGTAACTCTGTGAGATGAATTAACAGAACACAGAGGAGTTTCTCAGAATGCTTCTTTCCAGTTTTGAACGGAAGATATTTCCTTTTTCACCATAGCCCTCTATGGGCTTCCAAATATCCCTTTGCCAATTCCACAAGAAGAGCCTTAGCGAAAGGCTTCTTGAAGGGAAAGATGTAACTCTGTGAGATGAATTAACAGAACACAGAGCAGTTTCTCAGAAAGCTTCTTTCCAGTTTTGAACGGAAGATATTTCCTTTTTCACCATAGCCCTCTATGGGCTTCCAAATATCCCTTTGCCAATTCCACAAGAACAGCCTTAGCGAAAGGCTTCCTGAAGGGAAAGATGTAACTCTGTGAGATGAATTAACAGAACACAGAGCAGTTTCTCAGAAAGCTTCTTTACAGTTTTGAACGGAAGATATTTCGTATTTCAACATAGCCCTCTATGGGCTTCCAAATATCCCTTTGCCAATTACACAAGAACAGCCTTAGCGAAAGGCTTCTTGAAGGGAAAGATGTAACTCTGTGAGGTGAATTAACAGAACACAGAGCACTTTCTCAGAAAGGTTCTTTCCAGTTTCGAACGGAAGATATTTCCTTTTTCACCATAGCCCTCTATGGGCTTCCAAATATCCCTTTGCCAATTCCACAAGAACAGCCTTAGCGAAAGGCTTCTTGAAGGGAACGATGTAACTCTGTGAAATGAATTAACAGAACACAGAGGAGTTTCTCAGAAAGCATCTTTCTAGGTTTGAACGGAAGATATTTCCTTTTTCACCATAGCCCTCTAAGGGCTTCCAAATATCCCTTTGCCAATTCCACAAGAACAGCCTTAGCGAAAGGCTTCTTGAAGGGAAAGATGTAACTCTGTGAGATGAATTAACATAACACAGAGTAGTTTCTGAGAAAGCTTCTTTCCAGTTTTGAACGGAAGATATTTCCTTTTTCACCATAGCCCTCTACGGGCTTCCAAATATCCCTTTGCAAATTCCACAAGAACAGCCTTAGCGAAAGGCTTCTTGAAGGGAAAGATGTAACTCTGTGAGGTGAATTAACAGAACACAGAGCACTTTCTCAGGAAGGTTCTTTCCAGTTTTGAACGGAAGATATTTCCTTTTTCACCATAGCCCTCTATGGGCTTCCAAATATCCCTTTGCCAATTCCACAAGAACAGCCTTAGCGAAAGGCTTCTTGAAGGGAACGATGTAACTCTGTGAAATGAATTAACAGAACACAGAGGAGTTTCTCAGAAAGCATCTTTCTAGGTTTGAACGGAAGATATTTCCTTTTTCACCATAGCCCTCTAAGGGATTCCAAATATCCCTTTGCCAATTCCACAAGAACAGCCTTAGCGAAAGGCTTCTTGAAGGGAAAGATGTAACTCTGTGAGATGAATTAACATAACACAGAGTAGTTTCTGAGAAAGCTTCTTTCCAGTTTTGAACGGAAGATATTTCCTTTTTCACCATAGCCCTCTACGGGCTTCCAAATATCCCTTTGCAAATTCCACAAGAACAGCCTTAGCGAAAGGCTTCTTGAAGGGAAAGATGTAACTCTGTGAGATGAATTAACAGAACACAGAGCAGTTTCTCAGAATGCTTCTTTCCAGTTTTGAACGGAAGATATTTCCTTTCTCACCATAGCCCTCTATGGGCTTCCAAATATCCCTTTGCCAATTCCACAAGAAGAGCCTTAGCGAAAGGCTTCTTGAAGGGAAAGATGTAACTCTGTGAGATGAATTAACAGAACACAGAGCAGTTTCTCAGAAAGCTTCTTTCCAGTTTTGAACGGAAGATATTTCCTTTTTCACCATAGCCCTCTATGGGCTTCCAAATATCCCTTTGCCAATTCCACAAGAACAGCGTTAGCGAAAGGCTTCCTGAAGGGAAAGATGTAACTCTGTGAGATGAATTAACAGAACACAGAGCAGTTTCTCAGAAAGCTTCTTTCCAGTTTTGAACGGAAGATATTTCGTTTTTCAACATAGCCCTCTATGGGCTTCCAAATATCCCTTTGCGAATTCCACAAGAACAGCCTTAGCTAAAGGCTTCTTGAAGGGAAAGATGTAACTCTGTGAGATGAATTAACAGACCACAGAGCAGTTTCTCAGAAAGCTTCTTTCCAGTTTTCAACGGAAGATATTTCCTTTTTCACCATAGCCCTCTATGGGCTTCCAAATATCCCTTTGCCAATTCCACAAGAACAGCCTTAGCGAAAGGCTTCTTGAAGGGAACGATGTAACTCTGTGAAATGAATTAACAGAACACAGAGGAGTTTCTCAGAAAGCATCTTTCTAGGTTTGAACGGAAGATATTTCCTTTTTCACCATAGCCCTCTAAGGGCTTCCAAATATCCCTTTGCCAATTCCACAAGAACAGCCTTAGCGAAAGGCTTCTTGAAGGGAAAGATGTAACTCTGTGAGATGAATTAACATAACACAGAGTAGTTTCTGAGAAAGCTTCTTTCCAGTTTTGAACGGAAGATATTTCCTTTTTCACCATAGCCCTCTATGGGCTTCCAAATATCCCTTTGCAAATTCCACAAGAACAGCCTTAGCGAAAGGCTTCTTGAAGGGAAAGATGTAACTCTGTGAGATGAATTAACAGAACACAGAGCAGTTTCTCAGAATGCTTCTTTCCAGTTTTGAACGGAAGATATTTCCTTTCTCACCATAGCCCTCTATGGGCTTCCAAATATCCCTTTGCCAATTCCACAAGAAGAGCCTTAGCGAAAGGCTTCTTGAAGGGAAAGATGTAACTCTGTGAGATGAATTAACAGAACACAGAGCAGTTTCTCAGAAAGCTTCTTTCCAGTTTTGAACGGAAGATATTTCCTTTTTCACCATAGCCCTCTATGGGCTTCCAAATATCCCTTTGCCAATTCCACAAGAACAGCGTTAGCGAAAGGCTTCCTGAAGGGAAAGATGTAACTCTGTGAGATGAATTAACAGAACACAGAGCAGTTTCTCAGAAAGCTTCTTTCCAGTTTTGAACGGAAGATATTTCGTTTTTCAACATAGCCCTCTATGGGCTTCCAAATATCCCTTTGCCAATTCCACAAGAACAGCCTTAGCGAAAGGCTTCTTGAAGGGAAAGATGTAACTCTGTGAGATGAATTAACAGACCACAGAGCAGTTTCTCAGAAAGCTTCTTTCCAGTTTTCAACGGAAGATATTTCCTTTTTCACCATAGCCCTCTATGGGCTTCCAAATATCCCTTTGCAAATTCCTCAAGAACAGCCTTAGCGAAAGGCTTCTTGAAAGGAAAGATGTAACTCTGTGAGATGAATTAACAGAACACAGAGCAGTTTCTCAGAAAACTTCTTTCCAGTTTTGAACGGAAGATATTTCCTTTTTCACCGTAGCCCTCTATGGGCTTCCAAATATCCCTTAGCCAATTCCTCAAGAACAGACTTAGCGAAAGGCTTCTTGAAGGGAAAGATGTAACACTGTGAGATGAATTAACAGAACACAGAGCAGTTTCTCAGAAAGCTTCTTTCCAGTTTTGAACGGAAGATATTTCCTTTTTCACCATAGCCCTCTATGGGCTTAAAAATATCCCTTTGCCCATTCCACAAGAACAGCTTTAGCGAAAGGCTTCTTGAAGGGAAAGATGTAACTCTGTGCGATGAATTAACAGAACACAGAGCAGTTTCTCAGAATGCTTCTTTCCAGTTTTGAACGGAAGATATTTCCTTTTTCACCATAGCCCTCTATGGGCTTCCAAATATCCCTTTGCCAATTCCACAAGAACAGCCTTAGCGAAAGGCTTCTTGAAGGGAACGATGTAACTCTGTGAAATGAATTAACAGAACACAGAGGAGTTTCTCAGAAAGCATCTTTCCAGGGTTGAACGGAAGATATTTCCTTTTTCACCATAGCCCTCTAAGGGCTTCCAAATATCCCTTTGCCAATTCCACAAGAACAGCCTTAGCGAAAGGCTTCTTGAAGGGAAAGATGTAACTCTGTGAGATGAATTAACAGAACACAGAGGAGTTTCTCAGAATGCTTCTTTCCAGTTTTGAACGGAAGATATTTCCTTTTTCACTATAGCCCTCTATGGGCTTCCAAATATCCCTTTGCCAATTCCACAAGAAGAGCCTTAGCGAAAGGCTTCTTGAAGGGAAAGATGTAACTCTGTGAGATGAATTAACAGAACACAGAGCAGTTTCTCAGAAAGCTTCTTTCCAGTTTTGAACGGAAGATATTTCCTTTTTCACCATAGCCCTCTATGGGCTTCCAAGTATCCCTTTGCCAATTCCACAAGAACAGCCTTAGCGAAAGGCTTCCTGAAGGGAAAGATGTAACTCTGTGAGATGAATTAACAGAACACAGAGCAGTTTCTCAGAAAGCTTCTTTCCAGTTTTGAACGGAAGATATTTCGTTTTTCAACATAGCCCTCTATGGGCTTCCCAATATCCCTTTGCCAATTACACAAGAACAGCCTTAGCGAAAGGCTTCTTGAAGGGAAAGATGTAACTCTGTGAGGTGAATTAACAGAACACAGAGCACTTTCTCAGAAAGCTTCTTTCCAGTTTTGAACGGAAGATATTTCCTTTTTCACCATAGCCCTCTATGGGCTTCCAAATATCCCTTTGCCAATTCCACAAGAACAGCCTTAGCGTAAGGCTTCTTGAAGGGAAAGATGTAACTCTGTGAGATGAATTAACAGAACACAGAGCACTTTCTCAGAAAGCTTCTTTCCAGTTTTGAACGGAAGATATTTCCTTTTTCACCATAGCCCTCTATGGGCTTCCAAATATCCCTTTGCAATTCCACAAGAACAGCCTTAGCGAAAGGCTTCTTGAAGGGAAAGATGTAACTCTGTGAGATGAATTAACAGAACACAGAGCAGTTTCTCAGAAAGCTTCTTTCCAGTTTTGAACGGAAGATATTTCCTTTTTCACCATAGCCCTCTATGGGCTTCCAAATATCCCTTTGCCAATTCCACAAGAACAGCCTTAGCGAAAGGCTTCTTGAAGGGAAAGATGTAACTCTGTGAGATGAATTAACATAACATCGAGTAGTTTCTGAGAAAGCTTCTTTCCAGTTTTGAACCGAAGATATTTCCTTTTTCACCATAGCCCTCTATGGGCTTCCAAATATCCCTTTGCCAATTCCACAAGAACAGCCTTAGCGAAAGGCTTCTTGAAGGAAAAGATGTAACACTGTGAGATGAATTAACAGAACACAGAGCAGTTTCTCAGAAAGTTTCTTTCCAGGTTTCAACGGAAGGTATTTCCTTTTTCATCATTGCCCTCTATGGGCTTCCAAATATCCCTTTGCCAATTCCACAAGAATAGCCTTAGCGAAAGGCTTCTTGAAGGGAAAGATGTAACTCTGTGAGATGAATTAACAGAACACAGAGCAATTTCTCAGAATGCTTCTTTCCAGTTTTGAACGGAAGATATTTCCTTTTTCACCATAGCCCTCTATGGGCTTCCAAATATCCCTTTGCCAATTCCACAAGAACAGACTTAGCGAAAGGCTTCTTGAAGGGAACGATGTAACTCTGTGAAATGAATTAACAGAACACAGAGGAGTTTCTCAGAAAGCATCTTTCCAGGTTTGAACGGAAGATATTTCCTTTTTCACCATAGCCCTCTAAGGGATTCCAAATATCCCTTTGCCAATTCCACAAAAACAGCCTTAGCGAAAGGCTTCTTGAAGGGAAAGATGTAACTCTGTGAGATGAATTAACAGAACACAGAGCTGTTTCTCAGAATGCTTCTTTCCAGTTTTGAACGGAAGATATTTCCTTTTTCAACATAGCCCTCTATGGGCTTCCAAATATCCCTTTGCCAATTCCACAAGAACAGCCTTAGCGAAAGGCTTCTTGAAGGGAAAGATGTTACTCTGTGAGATGAATTAACAGAACACAGAGCAGTTTCTCAGAAAGCTTCTCTCCAGTTTTGAACGGAAGATATTTCCTTTTTCACCATAGCCCTCTATAGGCTTCCAAATATCCCTTTGCCAATAGCACAAGAACACCCTTAGCGAAAGGCTTCTTGAAGGGAAAGATGTAACTCTGTGAGATGAATTAACAGAACACAGAGCAGTTTCTCAGAAAGCTTCTTTCCAGTTTTGAACTTAAGATATTTCGTTTTTCAACATAGCCCTCTATGGGCTTCCAAATATCCCTTTGCCAATTACACAAGAACAGCCTTAGCGAAAGGCTTCTTGAAGGGAAAGATGTAACTCTGTGAGGTGAATTAACAGAACACAGAGCACTTTCTCAGAAAGCTTCTTTCCAGTTTTGAACGGAAGATATTTCCTTTTTCACCATAGCCCTCTTTGGGCTTCCAAATATCCCTTTGCCAATTCCACAAGAACAGCCTTAGCGAAAGGCTTCTTGAAGGGAACGATGTAACTCTGTGAAATGAATTAACAGAACACAGAGGAGTTTCTCAGAAAGCATCTTTCCAGGTTTGAACGGAAGATATTTCCTTTTTCACCATAGCCCTCTAAGGGCTTCCAAATATCCCTTTGCCAATTCCACAAGAACAGCCTTAGCGAAAGGCTTCTTGAAGGGAAAGATGTAACTCTGTGAGATGAATTAACATAACACAGAGTAGTTTCTGAGAAAGCTTCTTTCCAGTTTTGAACGGAAGATATTTCCTTTTTCACCATAGCCCTCTACGGGCTTCCAAATATCCCTTTGCCAATTCCACAAGAACAGCCTTAGCGAAAGGCTTCTTGAAGGGAAAGATGTAACTCTGTGAGATGAATTAACAGAACACAGAGCAGTTTCTCAGAATGCTTCTTTCCAGTTTTGAACGGAAGATATTTCCTTTCTCACCATAGCCCTCTATGGGCTTCCAAATATCCCTTTGCCAATTCCACAAGAAGAGCCTTAGCGAAAGGCTTTTTGAAGGGAAAGATGTAACTCTGTGAGATGAATTAACAGAACAGAGAGCAGTTTCTCAGAAAGCTTCTTTCCAGTTTTGAACGGAAGATATTTCCTTTTTCACCATAGCCCTCTATGGGCTTCCATATATCCCTTTGCCAATTCCACAAGAACAGCGTTAGCGAAAGGCTTCCTGAAGGGAAAGATATAACTCTGTGAGATGAATTAACAGAACACAGAGCAGTTTCTCAGAAAGCTTCTTTCCAGTTTTGAACGGAAGATATTTCGTTTTTCAACATAGCCCTCTATGGGCTTCCAAATATCCCTTTGCCAATTCCACAAGAACAGCCTTAGCGAAAGGCTTCTTGAAGGGAAAGATGTAACTCTGTGAGATGAATTAACAGAACACAGAGCAGTTTCTCAGAAAGCATCTTTCCAGTTTTCAACGGGAGATATTTCCTTTTTCACCATAGCCCTCTATGGGCTTCCAAATATCCCTTTGCAAATTCCTCAAGAACAGCATTAGCGAAAGGCTTCTTGAAATGAAAGATGTAACTCTGTGAGATGAATTAACAGAACACAGAGCAGTTTCTCAGAAAGCTTCTTTCCAGTTTTGAACGGAAGATATTTCCTTTTTCACCATAGCCCTCTATGGGCTTAAAAATATCCCTTTGCCCATTCCACAAGAACAGCCTTAGCGAAAGGCTTCTTGAAGGGAAAGATGTAACTCTGTGAGATGAATTAACAGAACACAGAGCAGTTTCTCAGAATGCTTCTTTCCAGTTTTGAACGGAAGATATTTCCTTTTTCACCATAGCCCTCTATGGGCTTCCAAATATCCCTTTGCCAATTCCACAAGAACAGCCTTAGCGAAAGGCTTCTTGAAGGGAACGATGTAACTCTGTGAAATGAATTAACAGAACACAGAGGAGTTTCTCAGAAAGCATCTTTCCAGGGTTGAACGGAAGATATTTCCTTTTTCACCATAGCCCTCTAAGGGCTTCCAAATATCCCTTTGCCAATTCCACAAGAACAGCCTTAGCGAAAGGCTTCTTGAAGGGAAAGATGTAACTCTGTGAGATGAATTAACAGAACACAGAGGAGTTTCTCAGAATGCTTCTTTCCAGTTTTGAACGGAAGTTATTTCCTTTTTCACCATAGTCCTCTATGGGCTTCCAAATATCCCTTTGCCAATTCCACAAGAAGAGCCTTAGCGAAAGGCTTCTTGAAGGGAAAGATGTAACTCTGTGAGATGAATTAACAGAACACAGAGCAGTTTCTCAGAAAGCTTCTTTCCAGTTTTGAACGGAAGATATTTCCTTTTTCACCATAGCATTCTATGGGCTTCCAAATATCCCTTTGCCAATTCCACAAGAACAGCCTTAGCGAAAGGCTTCCTGAAGGGAAAGATGTAACTCTGTGAGATGAATTAACAGAACACAGAGCAGTTTCTCAGAAAGCTTCTTTCCAGTTTTGAACGGAAGATATTTCGTTTTTCAACATAGCTCTCTATGGGCTTCCCAATATCCCTTTGCCAATTACACAAGAACAGCCTTAGCGAAAGGCTTCTTGAAGGGAAAGATGTAACTCTGTGAGGTGAATTAACAGAACACAGAGCACTTTCTCAGAAAGCTTCTTTCTAGTTTTGAACGGAAGATATTTCCTTTTTCACCATAGCCCTCTATGGGCTTCCAAATATCCCTTTGCCAATTCCTCAAGAACAGCCTTAGCGAAAGGCTTCTTGAAGGGAAAGATGTAACTCTGTGAGATGAATTAGCATAACACAGAGTAGTTTCTGAGAAAGCTTCTTTCCAGTTTTGAACGGAAGATATTTCCTTTTTCACCATAGCCCTCTATGGGCTTCCAAATATCCCTTTGCCAATTCCACAAGAACAGCCTTAGCGAAAGGCTTCTTGAAGGGAAAGATGTAACTCTGTGAGGTGAACTAACAGAACACAGAGCAGTTTCTCAGAAAGCTTCTTTCCAGTTTTGAACGGAAGATATTTCCTTTTTCACCATAGGCCTCTATGGTCTTCCAAATATCCCTTTGCCAATTCCACAAGAACAGCCTTAGCGAAAGGCTTCTTGAAGGGAAAGATGTAACTCTGTGAGATGAATTAACAGAACACAGAGCAGTTTCTCAGAATGCTTCTTTCCAGTTTTGAACAGAAGATATTTCCTTTTGCACCATAGCCCTCTATGGGCTTCCAAATATCCCTTTGCCAATTCCACAAGAACAGCCTTAGCGAAAGGCTTCTTGAAGGGAAAGATGTAACTCTGTGAGATGAATTAACAGAACACAGAGCAGTTTCTCAGAAAGCTTCTTTCCAGTTTTGAACGGAAGATATTTCCTTTTTCAACATAGCCCTCTATGGGCTTCCAAATATCCCTTTGCCAATTCCACAAGAACAGCCTTAGCGAAAGGCTTCTTGAAGGGAAAGATGTAACTCTGTGAGATGAATTAACGGAACACAGAGTAGTTTCTCAGAAAGCTTCTTTCCAGTTTTGAACGGAAGATATTTCCTTTTTCACCATAGCCCTCTAAGGGCTTCCAAATATCCCTTTGCCAATTCCACAAGAACAGCCTTAGCGAAAGGCTTCTTGAAGGGAAAGATGTAACTCTGTGAGATGAATTAACAGAACACAGAGCAGTTTCTCCGAAAGTTTCTTTCCAGGTTTCAACGGAAGGTATTTCCTTTTTCATCATTGCCCTCTATGGGCTTCCAAATATCCCTTTGCCAATTCCACAAGAATAGCCTTAGCGAAAGGCTTCTTGAAGGGAAAGATGTAACTCTGTGAGATGAATTAACAGAACACAGAGCAATTTCTCAGAATGCTTCTTTCCAGTTTTGAACGGAAGATATTTCCTTTTTCACCATAGCCCTCTATGGGCTTCCAAATATCCCTTTGCCAATTCCACAAGAACAGACTTAGCGAAAGGCTTCTTGAAGGGAACGATGAAACTCTGTGAAATGAATTAACAGAACACAGAGGAGTTTCTCAGAAAGCATCTTTCCAGGTTTGAACGGAAGATATTTCCTTTTTCACCATAGCCCTCTAAGGGATTCCAAATATCCCTTTGCCAATTCCACAAAAACAGCCTTAGCGAAAGGCTTCTTGAAGGGAAAGATGTAACTCTGTGAGATGAATTAACAGAACACAGAGCAGTTTCTCAGAATGCTTCTTTCCAGTTTTGAACGGAAGATATTTCCTTTTTCACCATAGCCCTCTATGGGCTTCCAAATATCCCTTTGCCAATTCCACAAGAACAGCCTTAGCGAAAGGCTTCTTGAAGGGAAAGATGTAACTCTGTGAGATGAATTAACAGAACACAGAGCAGTTTCTCAGAATGCTTCTTTCCAGTTTTGAACGGAAGATATTTCCTTTTTCACCATAGCCCTCTATGGGCTTCCAAATATCCCTTTGCCAATTCCAAAAGATTAGCCTTAGCGAAAGGCTTCTTGAAGGGAAAGATGTAACTCTGTGAGATGAATTAACGGAACACAGAGCAGTTTCTCAGAAAGCTCTTTCCAGTTTTGAACGGAAGATATTTCCTTTTTCACCATAGCCCTCTATGGGCTTCCAAATATCCCTTTGCCAATTCCACAAGAACAGCCTTAGCAAAAGGCTCCTTGAAGGGAAAGATGTAACTCTGTGAGATGAATTAACAGAACACAGAGCAGTTTCTCAGAAAGCTTCTTTCCAGTTTTGAACGGAAGATATTTCGTTTTTCAACACAGCCCTCTATGGGCTTCCTAATATCCCTTTGCCAATTCCACAAGAACAGCCTTAGCTTAAGGCTTCTTGAAGGAAAGATGTAACTCTGTGAGATGAATTAACAGAACACAGAGCAGTTTCTCAGAAAGCTTCTTTCCAGTTTTCAACGGAAGATATTTCCTTTTTCACCATAGCCCTCTATGGGCTTCCAAATATCCCTTTGCCAATTCCTCAAGAACAGCCTTAGCGAAAGGCTTCTTGAAGGGAAAGATGTAACTCTGTGAGATGAATTAACAGAACACAGAGCAGTTTCTCAGAAAGCTTCTTTCCAGTTTTCAACGGAAGATATTTCCTTTTTCACCATAGCCCTCTATGGGCTTCCAAATATCCCTTTGCCTATTCCACAAGAACCGCCTTAGCGTAAGGCTTCTTGAAGGGAAAGATGTTACTCTGTGAGATGAATTAACAGAACACAGAGCAATTTCTCAGAAAGCTTCTTTCCAGTTTTGAACGGAAGATATTTCCTTTTTCCCAATAGCCCTCTAGAGGCTTCCAAATATCCCTTTGCCAATTCCACAAGAACAGCCTTAGCGAAAGGCTTCTTGAAGGGAAAGATGTAACTCTGTGAGATGAATTAACAGAACACAGAGCAGTTTCTCAGAAAGCTTCTTTCCAGTTTTGAACGGAAGATATTTCCTTTTTCACCATAGGCCTCTATGGGCTTCCAAATATCCCTTTGCCCATTCCACAAGAACAGCCTTAGCGAAAGGCTTCTTGAAGGGAAAGATGTAACTCTGTGAGATGAATTAACAGAACACAGAGCAGTTTCTCAGAAAGCTTCTTTCCAGTTTTGAACGGAAGATATTTCGTTTTTCAACACAGCCCTCTATGGGCTTCCTAATATCCCTTTGCCAATTCCACAAGAACAGCCTTAGCGAAAGGCTTCTTGAAGGAAAGATGTAACTCTGTGAGATGAATTAACAGAACACAGAGCAGTTTCTCAGAAAGCTTCTTTCCAGTTTTGAACGGAAGATATTTCCTTTTTCACCATAGCCCTCTATGGGCTTCCAAATATCCCTTTGCCAATTCCTCAAGAACAGCCTTAGCGAAAGGCTTCTTGAAGGGAAAGATGTAACTCTGTGAGATGAATTAACAGAACACAGAGCAGTTTCTCAGAAAGCTGCTTTCCAGTTTTGAACGGAAGATATTTCCTTTTTTACCTTAGCCCTCTATGGGCTTCCAAATATCCCTTTGCCAATTCCACAAGAACAGCCTTAGCGAAAGGCTTCTTGAAGGGAAAGATGTAACTCTGTGAGATGAATTAACATAACACAGAGTAGTTTCTGAGAAAGCTTCTTTCCAGTTTTGAACGGAAGATATTTCCTTTTTCACCATAGCCCTCTATGGGCTTCCAAATATCCCTTTGCCAATTCCACAAGAACAACCTTAGCGAAAGGCTTCTTGAAGGGAACGATGTAACTCTGTGAGGTGAATTAACAGAACACAGAGCAGTTTCTCAGAAAGCTTCTTTCCAGTTTTGAACGGAAGATATTTCCTATTTCACCATAGCCCTCTATGGGCTTCCAAATATCCCTTTGCCAATTCCACAAGAACAGCCTTAGCGAAAGGCTTCTTGAAGGGAAAGATGTAACTCTGTGAGATGAATTAACAGAACACAGAGCAGTTTCTCAGAAAGCTTCTTTCCAGTTTTGAACGGAAGATATTTCCTTTTTCACCATAGCCCTCTATGGGCTTCCAAATACCCCTTTGCCAATTCCACAAGAACAGCCTTAGCGAAAGGCTTCTTGAAGGGAACGATGTAACTCTGTGAAATGAATTAACAGAACACAGAGGAGTTTCTCAGAAAGCATCTATCCAGTTTTGAACGGAAGATATTTCCTTTTTCACCATAGCCCTCTAAGGGCTTCCAAATATCCCTTTGCCAATTCCACAAGAACAGCCTTAGCGAAAGGCTTCTTGAAGGGAAAGATGTAACTCTGTGAGATGAATTAACAGAACACAGAGCAGTTTCTCAGAAAGCTTCTTTCCAGTTTTGAACGGAAGATATTTCCTTTTTGACCATAGCCCTCTACGGGCTTCCAAATATCCCTTTGCCAATTCCACAAGAACAGCCTTAGCGAAAGGCTTCTTGAAGGGAAAGATGTAACTCTGTGAGATGAATTAGCATAACACAGAGTAGTTTCTGAGAAAGCTTCTTTCCAGTTTTGAACGGAAGATATTTCCTTTTTCACCATAGCCCTCTAAGGGCTTCCAAATATCCCTTTGCCAATTCCACAAGAACAGCCTTAGCGAAATGCTTCTTGAAGGGAAAGATGTAACTCTGTGAGGTGAACTAACAGAACAGAGAGCAGTTTCTCAGAAAGCTTCTTTCCAGTTTTGAACGGAAGATATTTCCTTTTTCACCATAGGCCTCTATGGGCTTCCAAATATCCCTTTGCCAATTCCACAAGAACAGCCTTAGCGAAAGGCTTCTTGAAGGGAAAGATGTAACTCTGTGAGATGAATTAACATAACACAGAGCAGTTTCTCAGAAAGCTTCTTTCC
Source organism: Chlorocebus sabaeus (assembly GCF_047675955.1). Lineage (NCBI taxonomy): Eukaryota > Metazoa > Chordata > Mammalia > Primates > Cercopithecidae > Chlorocebus > Chlorocebus sabaeus. Next base: position 430,687 of record NW_027327870.1, on the reverse strand, counting down.
AGTATTGAACGGAAGATATTTCCTTTTTCACCATAGCCCTCTATGGGCTTCCAAATATCCCTTTGCCAATTCCACAAGAACAGCCTTAGCGAAAGGCTTCTTGAAGGGAAAGATGTAACTCTGTGAGACAAATTAACAGAACACAGAGCAGTTTCTCAGAAAGCTTCTTTCCAGTTTTGAACGGAAGATATTTCCTTTTTCAACATAGCCCTCTATGGGCTTCCAAATATCCCTTTGCCAATTCCTCAAGAACAGCCTTAGCGAAAGGCTTCTTGAAGGGAAAGATGTAACTCTGTGAGATGAATTAACAGAACACCGAGCAGTTTCTCAGAAAGCTTCTTTCTAGTTTTGAACGGAAGATATTTCCTTTTTCACCATAGCCCTCTATGGGCTTCCAAATATCCCTTTGCCAATTCCACAAGAACAGCCTTAGCGAAAGGTTTCTTGAAGGGAAAGATGTAACTCTGTGAGATGAATTAACAGAACACAGAGCAGTTTCTCAGAAATCTTCTTTCCAGTTTTCAACGGAAGATATTCCCTTTTTCACCATAGCCCTCTATGGGCTTCCAAATATCCCTTTGCCAATTCCTCAAGAACAGCCTTAGCGAAAGGCTTCTTGAAGGGAAAGATGTAACTCTGTGAGATGAAATAACAGAACACAGAGCAGTTTCTCAGAAAGCTTCTTTCCAGTTTTGAACGGAAGATATTTCCTTTTTCACCATAGCCCTATATGGGCTTCCAAATATCAATTTGCCAATTCCCCAAGAACAGCCTTAGCGAAAGGCTTCTTGAAGGGAACGATGTAACTCTGTGAAATGAATTAACAGAACACAGAGGAGTTTCTCAGAAAGCATCTTTCCAGGTTTGAACGGAAGATATTTCCTTTTTCACCATAGCCCTCTAAGGGCTTCCAAATATCCCTTTGCCAATTCCACAAGAACAGCCTTAGCGAAAGGCTTCTTGAAGGGAAAGATGTAACTCTGTGAGATGAATTAACATAACACAGAGTAGTTTCTGAGAAAGCTTCTTTCCAGTTTTGAACGGAAGATATTTCCTTTTTCACCATAGCCCTCTACGGGCTTCCAAATATCCCTTTGCCAATTCCACAAGAACAGCCTTAGCGAAAGGCTTCTTGAAGGGAAAGATGTAACTCTGTGAGATGAATTAACAGAACACAGAGCAGTTTCTCAGAATGCTTCTTTCCAGTTTTGAACGGAAGATATTTCCTTTCTCACCATACCCCTCTATGGGCTTCCAAATATCCCTTTGCCAATTCCACAAGAAGAGCCTTAGCGAAAGGCTTCTTGAAGGGAAAGATGTAACTCTGTGAGATGAATTAACAGAACACAGAGCAGTTTCTCAGAAAGCTTCTTTCCAGTTTGGAACGGAAGATATTTCCTTTTTCACCATAGCCCTCTATGGGCTTCCAAATATCCCTTTGCCAATTCCACAAGAACAGCCTTAGCGAAAGGCTTCCTGAAGGGAAAGATGTAACTCTGTGAGATGAATTAACAGAACACAGAGCAGTTTCTCAGAAAGCTTCTTTCCAGTTTTGAACTTAAGATATTTCGTTTTTCAACATAGCCCTCTATGGGCTTCCAAATATCCCTTTGCCAATTACACAAGAACAGCCTTAGCGAAAGGCTTCTTGAAGGGAAAGATGTAACTCTGTGAGGTGAATTAACAGAACACAGAGCACTTTCTCAGAAAGCTTCTTTCCAGTTTTGAACGGAAGATATTTCCTTTTTCACCATAGCCCTCTATGGGCTTCCAAATATCCCTTTGCCAATTCCACAAGAACAGCGTTAGCGAAAGGCTTCCTGAAGGGAAAGATATAACTCTGTGAGATGAATTAACAGAACACAGAGCACTTTCTCAGAAAGCTTCTTTCCAGTTTTGAACGGAAGATATTTCCTTTTTCACCATAGCCCTCTATGGGCTTCCAAATATCCCTTTGCCAATTCCACAAGAACAGCCTTAGCGAAAGGCTTCTTGAAGGGAAAGATGTAACTCTGTGAGATGAATTAGCATAACACAGAGTAGTTTCTGAGAAAGCTTCTTTCCAGTTTTGAACGGAAGATATTTCCTTTTTCACCATAGCCCTCTAAGGGCTTCCAAATATCCCTTTGCCAATTCCACAAGAACAGCCTTAGCGAAAGGCTTCTTGAAGGGAAAGATGTAACTCTGTGAGGTGAACTAACAGAACACAGAGCAGTTTCTCAGAAAGCTTCTTTCCAGTTTTGAACGGAAGATATTTCCTTTTTCACCATAGGCCTCTATGGTCTTCCAAATATCCCTTTGCCAATTCCACAAGAACAGCCTTAGCGAAAGGCTTCTTGAAGGGAAAGATGTAACTCTGTGAGATGAATTAACAGAACACAGAGCAGTTTCTCAGAAAGCTTCTTTCCAGTTTTGAACAGAAGATATTTCCTTTTGCACCATAGCCCTCTATGGGCTTCCAAATATCCCATTGCCAATTCCACAAGAACAGCCTTAGCGAAAGTCTTCTTGAAGGGAAAGATGTAACTCTGTGAGATGAATTAACAGAACACAGAGCAGTTTCTCAGAAAGCTTCTTTCCAGTTTTGAACGGAAGATATTTCCTTTTTCAACATAGCCCTCTATGGGCTTCCAAATATCCCTTTGCCAATTCCACAAGAACAGCCTTAGCGAAAGGCTTCTTGAAGGGAAAGATGTAACTCTGTGAGATGAATTAACGGAACACAGAGTAGTTTCTCAGAAAGCTTCTTTCCAGTTTTGAACGGAAGATATTTCCTTTTTCACCATAGCCCTCTAAGGGCTTCCAAATATCCCTTTGCCAATTCCACAAGAACAGCCTTAGCGAAAGGCTTCTTCAAGGGAAAGATGTAACTCTGTGAGATGAATTAACAGAACACAGAGCAGTTTCTCAGAAAGCTTCTTTCCAGTTTGGAACGGAAGATATTTCCTATTTCACCATAGCCCTCTATGGGCTTCCAAATATCCCTTTGCCAATTCCACAAGAACTGCCTTAGCGAAAGGCTTCTTGAAGGGAATGATGTAACTCTGTGAGATGAATTAACAGAACACAGAGCAGTTTCTCAGAAAGCTTCTTTCCAGTTTTGAACGGAAGATATTTCCTTTTTCACCATAGCCCTCTATGGGCTTCCAAATATCCCTTTGCCAATTCCACAAGAACAGCCTTAGCGAAAGGCTTCTTGAAGGGAACGATGTAACTCTGTGAAATGAATTAACAGAACACAGAGGAGTTTCTCAGAAAGCATCTATCCAGTTTTGAACGGAAGATATTTCCTTTTTCACCATAGCCCTCTAAGGGCTTCCAAATATCCCTTTGCCAATTCCACAAGAACAGCCTTAGCGAAAGGCTTCTTGAAAGGGAAAGATGTAACTCTGTGAGATGAATTAACAGAACACAGAGCAGTTTCTCAGAAAGCTTCTTTCCAGTTTTGAACGGAAGATATTTCCTTTTTCACCATAGCCCTCTATGGGCTTCCAAATATCCCTTTGCCAATTCCACAAGAACAGCCTTAGCGAAAGGCTTCTTGAAGGAAAAGATGTAACACTGTGAGATGAATTAACAGAACACAGAGCAGTTTCTCAGAAAGTTTCTTTCCAGGTTTCAACGGAAGGTATTTCCTTTTTCATCATTGCCCTCTATGGGCTTCCAAATATCCCTTTGCCAATTCCACAAGAATAGCCTTAGCGAAAGGCTTCTTGAAGGGAAAGATGTAACTCTGTGAGATGAATTAACAGAACACAGAGCAATTTCTCAGAATGCTTCTTTCCAGTTTTGAACGGAAGATATTTCCTTTTTCACCATAGCCCTCTATGGGCTTCCAAATATCCCTTTGCCAATTCCACAAGAACAGACTTAGCGAAAGGCTTCTTGAAGGGAACGATGAAACTCTGTGAAATGAATTAACAGAACACAGAGGAGTTTCTCAGAAAGCATCTTTCCAGGTTTGAACGGAAGATATTTCCTTTTTCACCATAGCCCTCTAAGGGATTCCAAATATCCCTTTGCCAATTCCACAAAAACAGCCTTAGCGAAAGGCTTCTTGAAGGGAAAGATGTAACTCTGTGAGATGAATTAACAGAACACAGAGCAGTTTCTCAGAATGCTTCTTTCCAGTTTTGAACGGAAGATATTTCCTTTTTCAACATAGCCCTCTATGGGCTTCCAAATATCCCTTTGCCAATTCCACAAGAACAGCCTTAGCGAAAGGCTTCTTGAAGGGAAAGATGTAACTCTGTGAGATGAATTAACAGAACACAGAGCAGTTTCTCAGAATGCTTCTTTCCAGTTTTGAACGGAAGATATTTCCTTTTTCACCATAGCCCTCTATGGGCTTCCAAATATCCCTTTGCCAATTCCAAAAGATTAGCCTTAGCGAAAGGCTTCTTGAAGGGAAAGATGTAAATCTGTGAGATGAATTAACAGAACACAGAGCAGTTTCTCAGAAAGCTCTTTCCAGTTTTGAACGGAAGATATTTCCTTTTTCACCATAGCCCTCTATGGGCTTCCAAATATCCCTTTGCCAATTCCACAAGAACAGCCTTAGCGAAAGGCTTCTTGAAGGGAAAGATGTTACTCTGTGAGATGAATTAACAGAACACAGAGCAATTTCTCAGAAAGCTTCTTTCCAGTTTTGAACGGAAGATATTTCCTTTTTCCCAATAGCCCTCTATAGGCTTCCAAATATCCCTTTGCCAATTCCACAAGAACAGCCTTAGCGAAAGGCTTCTTGAAGGGAAAGATGTAACTCTGTGAGATGAATTAACAGAACACAGAGCACTTTCTCAGAAAGCTTCTTTCCAGTTTTGAACGGAAGATATTTCCTTTTTCACCATAGCCCTCTATGGGCTTCCTAATATCCCTTTGCAATTCCACAAGAACAGCCTTAGCGAAAGGCTTCTTGAAAGGGAAAGATGTAACTCTGTGAGATGAATTAACAGAACACAGAGCAGTTTCTCAGAAAGCTTCTTTCCAGTTTTGAACGGAAGATATTTCCTTTTTCACCATAGCCCTCTATGGGCTTCCAAATATCCCTTTGCCAATTCCACAAGAACAGCCTTAGCGAAAGGCTTCTTGAAGGAAAAGATGTAACACTGTGAGATGAATTAACAGAACACAGAGCAGTTTCTCAGAAAGTTTCTTTCCAGGTTTCAACGGAAGGTATTTCCTTTTTCATCATTGCCCTCTATGGGCTTCCAAATATCCCTTTGCCAATTCCACAAGAATAGCCTTAGCGAAAGGCTTCTTGAAGGGAAAGATGTAACTCTGTGAGATGAATTAACAGAACACAGAGCAGTTTCTCAGAAAGCTTCTTTCCAGTTTTGAACGGAAGATATTTCCTTTTTCACCATAGCATTCTATGGGCTTCCAAATATCCCTTTGCCAATTCCACAAGAACAGCCTTAGCGAAAGGCTTCCTGAAGGGAAAGATGTAACTCTGTGAGATGAATTAACAGAACACAGAGCAGTTTCTCAGAAAGCTTCTTTCCAGTTTTGAACGGAAGATATTTCGTTTTTCAACATAGCTCTCTATGGGCTTCCCAATATCCCTTTGCCAATTACACAAGAACAGCCTTAGCGAAAGGCTTCTTGAAGGGAAAGATGTAACTCTGTGAGGTGAATTAACAGAACACAGAGCACTTTCTCAGAAAGCTTCTTTCCAGTTTTGAACGGAAGATATTTCCTTTTTCACCATAGCCCTCTATGGGCTTCCAAATATCCCTTTGCCAATTCCACAAGAACAGCCTTAGCGAAAGGCTTCTTGAAGGGAAAGATGTAACTCTGTGAGATGAATTAGCATAACACAGAGTAGTTTCTGAGAAAGCTTCTTTCCAGTTTTGAACGGAAGATATTTCCTTTTTCACCATAGCCCTCTAAGGGCTTCCAAATATCCCTTTGCCAATTCCACAAGAACAGCCTTAGCGAAAGGCTTCTTGAAGGGAAAGATGTAACTCTGTGAGGTGAACTAACAGAACACAGAGCAGTTTCTCAGAAAGCTTCTTTCCAGTTTTGAACGGAAGATATTTCCTTTTTCACCATAGGCCTCTATGGTCTTCCAAATATCCCTTTGCCAATTCCACAAGAACAGCCTTAGCGAAAGGCTTCTTGAAGGGAAAGATGTAACTCTGTGAGATGAATTAACAGAACACAGAGCAGTTTCTCAGAATGCTTCTTTCCAGTTTTGAACAGAAGATATTTCCTTTTGCACCATAGCCCTCTATGGGCTTCCAAATATCCCTTTGCCAATTCCACAAGAACAGCCTTAGCGAAAGGCTTCTTGAAGGGAAAGATGTAACTCTGTGAGATGAATTAACAGAACACAGAGCAGTTTCTCAGAAAGCTTCTTTCCAGTTTTGAACGGAAGATATTTCCTTTTTCAACATAGCCCTCTATGGGCTTCCAAATATCCCTTTGCCAATTCCACAAGAACAGCCTTAGCGAAAGGCTTCTTGAAGGGAAAGATGTAACTCTGTGAGATGAATTAACGGAACACAGAGTAGTTTCTCAGAAAGCTTCTTTCCAGTTTTGAACGGAAGATATTTCCTTTTTCACCATAGCCCTCTAAGGGCTTCCAAATATCCCTTTGCCAATTCCACAAGAACAGCCTTAGCGAAAGGCTTCTTCAAGGGAAAGATGTAACTCTGTGAGATGAATTAACAGAACACAGAGCAGTTTCTCAGAAAGCTTCTTTCCAGTTTGGAACGGAAGATATTTCCTATTTCACCATAGCCCTCTATGGGCTTCCAAATATCCCTTTGCCAATTCCACAAGAACTGCCTTAGCGAAAGGCTTCTTGAAGGGAAAGATGTAACTCTGTGAGATGAATTAACAGAACACAGAGCAGTTTCTCAGAAAGCTTCTTTCCAGTTTTGAACGGAAGATATTTCCTTTTTCACCATAGCCCTCTATGGGCTTCCAAATATCCCTTTGCCAATTCCACAAGAACAGCCTTAGCGAAAGGCTTCTTGAAGGGAACGATGTAACTCTGTGAAATGAATTAACAGAACACAGAGGAGTTTCTCAGAAAGCATCTATCCAGTTTTGAACGGAAGATATTTCCTTTTTCACCATAGCCCTCTAAGGGCTTCCAAATATCCCTTTGCCAATTCCACAAGAACAGCCTTAGCGAAAGGCTTCTTGAAGGGAAAGATGTAACTCTGTGAGATGAATTAACAGAACACAGAGCAGTTTCTCAGAATGCTTCTTTCCAGTTTTGAACGGAAGATATTTCCTTTTTCACCATAGCCCTCTATGGGCTTCCAAATATCCCTTTGCCAATTCCACAAGAACAGCCTTAGCGAAAGGCTTCTTGAAGGGAAAGATGTTACTCTGTGAGATGAATTAACAGAACACAGAGCAATTTCTCAGAAAGCTTCTTTCCAGTTTTGAACGGAAGATATTTCCTTTTTCCCAATAGCCCTCTATAGGCTTCCAAATATCCCTTTGCCAATTCCACAAGAACAGCCTTAGCGAAAGGCTTCTTGAAGGGAAAGATGTAACTCTGTGAGATGAATTAACAGAACACAGAGCACTTTCTCAGAAAGCTTCTTTCCAGTTTTGAACGGAAGATATTTCCTTTTTCACCATAGCCCTCTATGGGCTTCCAAATATCCCTTTGCAATTCCACAAGAACAGCCTTAGCGAAAGGCTTCTTGAAAGGGAAAGATGTAACTCTGTGAGATGAATTAACAGAACACAGAGCAGTTTCTCAGAAAGCTTCTTTCCAGTTTTGAACGGAAGATATTTCCTTTTTCACCATAGCCCTCTATGGGCTTCCAAATATCCCTTTGCCAATTCCACAAGAACAGCCTTAGCGAAAGGCTTCTTGAAGGAAAAGATGTAACACTGTGAGATGAATTAACAGAACACAGAGCAGTTTCTCAGAAAGTTTCTTTCCAGGTTTCAACGGAAGGTATTTCCTTTTTCATCATTGCCCTCTATGGGCTTCCAAATATCCCTTTGCCAATTCCACAAGAATAGCCTTAGCGAAAGGCTTCTTGAAGGGAAAGATGTAACTCTGTGAGATGAATTAACAGAACACAGAGCAATTTCTCAGAATGCTTCTTTCCAGTTTTGAACGGAAGATATTTCCTTTTTCACCATAGCCCTCTATGGGCTTCCAAATATCCCTTTGCCAATTCCACAAGAACAGACTTAGCGAAAGGCTTCTTGAAGGGAACGATGAAACTCTGTGAAATGAATTAACAGAACACAGAGGAGTTTCTCAGAAAGCATCTTTCCAGGTTTGAACGGAAGATATTTCCTTTTTCACCATAGCCCTCTAAGGGATTCCAAATATCCCTTTGCCAATTCCACAAAAACAGCCTTAGCGAAAGGCTTCTTGAAGGGAAAGATGTAACTCTGTGAGATGAATTAACAGAACACAGAGCAGTTTCTCAGAATGCTTCTTTCCAGTTTTGAACGGAAGATATTTCCTTTTTCACCATAGCCCTCTATGGGCTTCCAAATATCCCTTTGCCAATTCCACAAGAACAGCCTTAGCGAAAGGCTTCTTGAAGGGAAAGATGTAACTCTGTGAGATGAATTAACAGAACACAGAGCAGTTTCTCAGAATGCTTCTTTCCAGTTTTGAACGGAAGATATTTCCTTTTTCACCATAGCCCTCTAAGGGCTTCCAAATATCCCTTTGCCAATTCCAAAAGATTAGCCTTAGCGAAAGGCTTCTTGAAGGGAAAGATGTAAATCTGTGAGATGAATTAACAGAACACAGAGCAGTTTCTCAGAAAGCTCTTTCCAGTTTTGAACGGAAGATATTTCCTTTTTCACCATAGCCCTCTATGGGCTTCCAAATATCCCTTTGCCAATTCCACAAGAACAGCCTTAGCGAAAGGCTTCTTGAAGGGAAAGATGTTACTCTGTGAGATGAATTAACAGAACACAGAGCAATTTCTCAGAAAGCTTCTTTCCAGTTTTGAACGGAAGATATTTCCTTTTTCCCAATAGCCCTCTATAGGCTTCCAAATATCCCTTTGCCAATTCCACAAGAACAGCCTTAGCGAAAGGCTTCTTGAAGGGAAAGATGTAACTCTGTGAGATGAATTAACAGAACACAGAGCACTTTCTCAGAAAGCTTCTTTCCAGTTTTGAACGGAAGATATTTCCTTTTTCACCATAGCCCTCTATGGGCTTCCAAATATCCCTTTGCAATTCCACAAGAACAGCCTTAGCGAAAGGCTTCTTGAAAGGGAAAGATGTAACTCTGTGAGATGAATTAACAGAACACAGAGCAGTTTCTCAGAAAGCTTCTTTCCAGTTTTGAACGGAAGATATTTCCTTTTTCACCATAGCCCTCTATGGGCTTCCAAATATCCCTTTGCCAATTCCACAAGAACAGCCTTAGCGAAAGGCTTCTTGAAGGAAAAGATGTAACACTGTGAGATGAATTAACAGAACACAGAGCAGTTTCTCAGAAAGTTTCTTTCCAGGTTTCAACGGAAGGTATTTCCTTTTTCATCATTGCCCTCTATGGGCTTCCAAATATCCCTTTGCCAATTCCACAAGAATAGCCTTAGCGAAAGGCTTCTTGAAGGGAAAGATGTAACTCTGTGAGATGAATTAACAGAACACAGAGCAATTTCTCAGAATGCTTCTTTCCAGTTTTGAACGGAAGATATTTCCTTTTTCACCATAGCCCTCTATGGGCTTCCAAATATCCCTTTGCCAATTCCACAAGAACAGACTTAGCGAAAGGCTTCTTGAAGGGAACGATGAAACTCTGTGAAATGAATTAACAGAACACAGAGGAGTTTCTCAGAAAGCATCTTTCCAGGTTTGAACGGAAGATATTTCCTTTTTCACCATAGCCCTCTAAGGGATTCCAAATATCCCTTTGCCAATTCCACAAAAACAGCCTTAGCGAAAGGCTTCTTGAAGGGAAAGATGTAACTCTGTGAGATGAATTAACAGAACACAGAGCAGTTTCTCAGAATGCTTCTTTCCAGTTTTGAACGGAAGATATTTCCTTTTTCACCATAGCCCTCTATGGGCTTCCAAATATCCCTTTGCCAATTCCACAAGAACAGCCTTAGCGAAAGGCTTCTTGAAGGGAAAGATGTAACTCTGTGAGATGAATTAACAGAACACAGAGCAGTTTCTCAGAATGCTTCTTTCCAGTTTTGAACGGAAGATATTTCCTTTTTCACCATAGCCCTCTATGGGCTTCCAAATATCCCTTTGCCAATTCCAAAAGATTAGCCTTAGCGAAAGGCTTCTTGAAGGGAAAGATGTAACTCTGTGAGATGAATTAACAGAACACAGAGCAGTTTCTCAGAAAGCTCTTTCCAGTTTTGAACGGAAGATATTTCCTTTTTCACCATAGCCCTCTATGGGCTTCCAAATATCCCTTTGCCAATTCCACAAGAACAGCCTTAGCAAAAGGCTCCCTGAAGGGAAAGATGTAACTCTGTGAGATGAATTAACAGAACACAGAGCAGTTTCTCAGAAAGCTTCTTTCCAGTTTTGAACGGAAGATATTTCGTTTTTCAACACAGCCCTCTATGGGCTTCCTAATATCCCTTTGCCAATTCCACAAGAACAGCCTTAGCTTAAGGCTTCTTGAAGGAAAGATGTAACTCTGTGAGATGAATTAACAGAACACAGAGCAGTTTCTCAGAAAGCTTCTTTCCAGTTTTCAACGGAAGATATTTCCTTTTTCACCATAGCCCTCTATGGGCTTCCAAATATCCCTTTGCCAATTCCTCAAGAACAGCCTTAGCGAAAGGCTTCTTGAAGGGAAAGATGTAACTCTGTGAGATGAATTAACAGAACACAGAGTAGTTTCTCAGAAAGCTTCTTTCCAGTTTTCAACGGAAGATATTTCCTTTTTCACCATAGCCCTCTATGGGCTTCCAAATATCCCTTTGCCTATTCCACAAGAACCGCCTTAGCGTAAGGCTTCTTGAAGGGAAAGATGTTACTCTGTGAGATGAATTAACAGAACACAGAGCAATTTCTCAGAAAGCTTCTTTCCAGTTTTGAACGGAAGATATTTCCTTTTTTCCAATAGCCCTCTAGAGGCATCCAAATATCCCTTTGCCAATTCCACAAGAACAGCCTTAGCGAAAGGCTTCTTGAAGGGAAAGATGTAACTCTGTGAGATGAATTAACAGAACACAGAGCAGTTTCTCAGAAAGCTTCTTTCCAGTTTTGAACGGAAGATATTTCCTTTTTCACCATAGGCCTCTATGGGCTTCCAAATATCCCTTTGCCCATTCCACAAGAACAGCCTTAGCGAAAGGCTTCTTGAAGGGAAAGATGTAACTCTGTGAGATGAATTAACAGAACACAGAGCAGTTTCTCAGAAAGCTTCTTTCCAGTTTTGAACGGAAGATATTTCGTTTTTCAACACAGCCCTCTATGGGCTTCCTAATATCCCTTTGCCAATTCCACAAGAACAGCCTTAGCGAAAGGCTTCTTGAAGGAAAGATGTAACTCTGTGAGATGAATTAACAGAACACAGAGCAGTTTCTCAGAAAGCTTCTTTCCAGTTTTGAACGGAAGATATTTCCTTTTTCACCATAGCCCTCTATGGGCTTCCAAATATCCCTTTGCCAATTCCTCAAGAACAGCCTTAGCGAAAGGCTTCTTGAAGGGAAAGATGTAACTCTGTGAGATGAATTAACAGAACACAGAGCAGTTTCTCAGAAAGCTGCTTTCCAGTTTTGAACGGAAGATATTTCCTTTTTTACCTTAGCCCTCTATGGGCTTCCAAATATCCCTTTGCCAATTCCACAAGAACAGCCTTAGCGAAAGGCTTCTTGAAGGGAAAGATGTAACTCTGTGAGATGAATTAACATAACACAGAGTAGTTTCTGAGAAAGCTTCTTTCCAGTTTTGAACGGAAGATATTTCCTTTTTCACCATAGCCCTCTATGGGCTTCCAAATATCCCTTTGCCAATTCCACAAGAACAACCTTAGCGAAAGGCTTCTTGAAGGGAACGATGTAACTCTGTGAGGTGAACTAACAGAACACAGAGCAGTTTCTCAGAAAGCTTCTTTCCAGTTTTGAACGGAAGATATTTCCTATTTCACCATAGCCCTCTATGGGCTTCCAAATATCCCTTTGCCAATTCCACAAGAACAGCCTTAGCGAAAGGCTTCTTGAAGGGAAAGATGTAACTCTGTGAGATGAATTAACAGAACACAGAGCAGTTTCTCAGAAAGCTTCTTTCCAGTTTTGAACGGAAGATATTTCCTTTTTCACCATAGCCCTCTATGGGCTTCCAAATACCCCTTTGCCAATTCCACAAGAACAGCCTTAGCGAAAGGCTTCTTGAAGGGAACGATGTAACTCTGTGAAATGAATTAACAGAACACAGAGGAGTTTCTCAGAAAGCATCTATCCAGTTTTGAACGGAAGATATTTCCTTTTTCACCATAGCCCTCTAAGGGCTTCCAAATATCCCTTTGCCAATTCCACAAGAACAGCCTTAGCGAAAGGCTTCTTGAAGGGAAAGATGTAACTCTGTGAGATGAATTAACAGAACACAGAGCAGTTTCTCAGAAAGCTTCTTTCCAGTTTTGAACGGAAGATATTTCCTTTTTGACCATAGCCCTCTATGGGCTTCCAAATATCCCTTTGCCAATTCCACAAGAACAGCCTTAGCGAAAGGCTTCTTGAAGGGAAAGATGTAACTCTGTGAGATGAATTAGCATAACACAGAGTAGTTTCTGAGAAAGCTTCTTTCCAGTTTTGAACGGAAGATATTTCCTTTTTCACCATAGCCCTCTAAGGGCTTCCAAATATCCCTTTGCCAATTCCACAAGAACAGCCTTAGCGAAAGGCTTCTTGAAGGGAAAGATGTAACTCTGTGAGGTGAACTAACAGAACACAGAGCAGTTTCTCAGAAAGCTTCTTTCCAGTTTTGAACGGAAGATATTTCCTTTTTCACCATAGGCCTCTATGGGCTTCCAAATATCCCTTTGCCAATTCCACAAGAACAGCCTTAGCGAAAGGCTTCTTGAAGGGAAAGATGTAACTCTGTGAGATGAATTAACATAACACAGAGCAGTTTCTCAGAAAGCTTCTTTCCAGTATTGAACGGAAGATATTTCCTTTTTCACCATAGCCCTCTATGGGCTTCCAAATATCCCTTTGCCAATTCCACAAGAACAGCCTTAGCGAAAGGCTTCTTGAAGGGAAAGATGTAACTCTGTGAGACAAATTAACAGAACACAGAGCAGTTTCTCAGAAAGCTTCTTTCCAGTTTTGAACGGAAGATATTTCCTTTTTCAACATAGCCCTCTATGGGCTTCCAAATATCCCTTTGCCAATTCCTCAAGAACAGCCTTAGCGAAAGGCTTCTTGAAGGGAAAGATGTAACTCTGTGAGATGAATTAACAGAACACCGAGCAGTTTCTCAGAAAGCTTCTTTCTAGTTTTGAACGGAAGATATTTCCTTTTTCACCATAGCCCTCTATGGGCTTCCAAATATCCCTTTGCCAATTCCACAAGAACAGCCTTAGCGAAAGGCTTCTTGAAGGGAAAGATGTAACTCTGTGAGATGAATTAACAGAACACAGAGCAGTTTCTCAGAAATCTTCTTTCCAGTTTTCAACGGAAGATATTTCCTTTTTCACCATAGCCCTCTATGGGCTTCCAAATATCCCTTTGCCAATTCCTCAAGAACAGCCTTAGCGAAAGGCTTCTTGAAGGGAAAGATGTAACTCTGTGAGATGAAATAACAGAACACAGAGCAGTTTCTCAGAAAGCTTCTTTCCAGTTTTGAACGGAAGATATTTCCTTTTTCACCATAGCCCTCTATCGGCTTCCAAATATCCCTTTGCCAATTCCACAAGAACAGCCTTAGCGAAAGGCTTCTTGAAGGGAAAGATGTAACTCTGTGAGATGAATTAACATAACACAGAGTAGTTTCTGAGAAAGCTTCTTTCTAGTTTTGAACGGAAGATATTTCCTTTTTCACCATAGCCCTCTATGGGCTTCCAAATATCCCTTTGCCAATTCCACAAGAACAGCGTTAGCGAAAGGCTTCTTGAAGGGAAAGATGTAACTCTGTGAGATGAATTAACATAACACAGAGTAGTTTCTGAGAAAGCTTCTTTCCAGTTTTGAACGGAAGATATTTCCTTTTTCACCATAGCCCTCTATGGGCTTCCAAATATCCCTTTGCCAATTCCACAAGAACAACCTTAGCGAAAGGCTTCTTGAAGGGAACGATGTAACTCTGTGAGGTGAACTAACAGAACACAGAGCAGTTTCTCAGAAAGCTTCTTTCCAGTTTTGAACGGAAGATATTTCCTATTTCACCATAGCCCTCTATGGGCTTCCAAATATCCCTTTGCCAATTCCACAAGAACAGCCTTAGCGAAAGGCTTCTTGAAGGGAAAGATGTAACTCTGTGAGATGAATTAACAGAACACAGAGCAGTTTCTCAGAAAGCTTCTTTCCAGTTTTGAACGGAAGATATTTCCTTTTTCACCATAGCCCTCTATGGGCTTCCAAATACCCCTTTGCCAATTAGACAAGAACAGCCTTAGCGAAAGGCTTCTTGAAGGGAACGATGTAACTCTGTGAAATGAATTAACAGAACACAGAGGAGTTTCTCAGAAAGCATCTATCCAGTTTTGAACGGAAGATATTTCCTTTTTCACCATAGCCCTCTCTGGGCTTCCAAATATCCCTTTGCCAATTCCACAAGAACAGCCTTAGCGAAAGGCTTCCTGAAGGGAAAGATGTAACTCTGTGAGATGAATTAACAGAACACAGAGCAGTTTCTCAGAAAGCTTCTTTCCAGTTTTGAACTTAAGATATTTCGTTTTTCAACATAGCCCTCTATGGGCTTCCAAATATCCCTTTGCCAATTACACAAGAACAGCCTTAGCGAAAGGCTTCTTGAAGGGAAAGATGTAACTCTGTGAGGTGAATTAACAGAACACAGAGCACTTTCTCAGAAAGCTTCTTTCCAGTTTTGAACGGAAGATATTTCCTTTTTCACCATAGCCCTCTTTGGGCTTCCAAATATCCCTTTGCCAATTCCACAAGAACAGCCTTAGCGAAAGGCTTCTTGAAGGGAACGATGTAACTCTGTGAAATGAATTAACAGAACACAGAGGAGTTTCTCAGAAAGCATCTTTCCAGGTTTGAACGGAAGATATTTCCTTTTTCACCATAGCCCTCTAAGGGCTTCCAAATATCCCTTTGCCAATTCCACAAGAACAGCCTTAGCGAAAGGCTTCTTGAAGGGAAAGATGTAACTCTGTGAGATGAATTAACATAACACAGAGTAGTTTCTGAGAAAGCTTCTTTCCAGTTTTGAACGGAAGATATTTCCTTTTTCACCATAGCCCTCTACGGGCTTCCAAATATCCCTTTGCCAATTCCACAAGAACAGCCTTAGCGAAAGGCTTCTTGAAGGGAAAGATGTAACTCTGTGAGATGAATTAACAGAACACAGAGCAGTTTCTCAGAATGCTTCTTTCCAGTTTTGAACGGAAGATATTTCCTTTCTCACCATAGCCCTCTATGGGCTTCCAAATATCCCTTTGCCAATTCCACAAGAAGAGCCTTAGCGAAAGGCTTTTTGAAGGGAAAGATGTAACTCTGTGAGATGAATTAACAGAACAGAGAGCAGTTTCTCAGAAAGCTTCTTTCCAGTTTTGAACGGAAGATATTTCCTTTTTCACCATAGCCCTCTATGGGCTTCCAAATATCCCTTTGCCAATTCCACAAGAACAGCGTTAGCGAAAGGCTTCCTGAAGGGAAAGATATAACTCTGTGAGATGAATTAACAGAACACAGAGCAGTTTCTCAGAAAGCTTCTTTCCAGTTTTGAACGGAAGATATTTCGTTTTTCAACATAGCCCTCTATGGGCTTCCAAATATCCCTTTGCCAATTCCACAAGAACAGCCTTAGCGAAAGGCTTCTTGAAGGGAAAGATGTAACTCTGTGAGATGAATTAACAGAACACAGAGCAGTTTCTCAGAAAGCTTCTTTCCAGTTTTCAACGGAAGATATTTCCTTTTTCACCATAGCCCTCTATGGGCTTCCAAATATCCCTTTGCAAATTCCTCAAGAACAGCCTTAGCGAAAGGCTTCTTGAAAGGAAAGATGTAACTCTGTGAGATGAATTAACAGAACACAGAGCAGTTTCTCAGAAAGCTTCTTTCCAGTTTTGAACGGAAGATATTTCCTTTTTCACCATAGCCCTCTATGGGCTTAAAAATATCCCTTTGCCCATTCCACAAGAACAGCCTTAGCGAAAGGCTTCTTGAAGGGAAAGATGTAACTCTGTGAGATGAATTAACAGAACACAGAGCAGTTTCTCAGAATGCTTCTTTCCAGTTTTGAACGGAAGATATTTCCTTTTTCACCATAGCCCTCTATGGGCTTCCAAATATCCCTTTGCCAATTCCACAAGAACAGCCTTAGCGAAAGGCTTCTTGAAGGGAACGATGTAACTCTGTGAAATGAATTAACAGAACACAGAGGAGTTTCTCAGAAAGCATCTTTCCAGGGTTGAACGGAAGATATTTCCTTTTTCACCATAGCCCTCTAAGGGCTTCCAAATATCCCTTTGCCAATTCCACAAGAACAGCCTTAGCGAAAGGCTTCTTGAAGGGAAAGATGTAACTCTGTGAGATGAATTAACAGAACACAGAGGAGTTTCTCAGAATGCTTCTTTCCAGTTTTGAACGGAAGTTATTTCCTTTTTCACCATAGCCCTCTATGGGCTTCCAAATATCCCTTTGCCAATTCCACAAGAAGAGCCTTAGCGAAAGGCTTCTTGAAGGGAAAGATGTAACTCTGTGAGATGAATTAACAGAACACAGAGCAGTTTCTCAGAAAGCTTCTTTCCAGTTTTGAACGGAAGATATTTCCTTTTTCACCATAGCATTCTATGGGCTTCCAAATATCCCTTTGCCAATTCCACAAGAACAGCCTTAGCGAAAGGCTTCCTGAAGGGAAAGATGTAACTCTGTGAGATGAATTAACAGAACACAGAGCAGTTTCTCAGAAAGCTTCTTTCCAGTTTTGAACGGAAGATATTTCGTTTTTCAACATAGCTCTCTATGGGCTTCCCAATATCCCTTTGCCAATTACACAAGAACAGCCTTAGCGAAAGGCTTCTTGAAGGGAAAGATGTAACTCTGTGAGGTGAATTAACAGAACACAGAGCACTTTCTCAGAAAGCTTCTTTCCAGTTTTGAACGGAAGATATTTCCTTTTTCACCATAGCCCTCTATGGGCTTCCAAATATCCCTTTGCCAATTCCACAAGAACAGCCTTAGCGAAAGGCTTCTTGAAGGGAAAGATGTAACTCTGTGAGATGAATTAGCATAACACAGAGTAGTTTCTGAGAAAGCTTCTTTCCAGTTTTGAACGGAAGATATTTCCTTTTTCACCATAGCCCTCTAAGGGCTTCCAAATATCCCTTTGCCAATTCCACAAGAACAGCCTTAGCGAAAGGCTTCTTGAAGGGAAAGATGTAACTCTGTGAGGTGAACTAACAGAACACAGAGCAGTTTCTCAGAAAGCTTCTTTCCAGTTTTGAACGGAAGATATTTCCTTTTTCACCATAGGCCTCTATGGTCTTCCAAATATCCCTTTGCCAATTCCACAAGAACAGCCTTAGCGAAAGGCTTCTTGAAGGGAAAGATGTAACTCTGTGAGATGAATTAAGAGAACACAGAGCAGTTTCTCAGAATGCTTCTTTCCAGTTTTGAACAGAAGATATTTCCTTTTGCACCATAGCCCTCTATGGGCTTCCAAATATCCCTTTGCCAATTCCACAAGAACAGCCTTAGCGAAAGGCTTCTTGAAGGGAAAGATGTAACTCTGTGAGATGAATTAACAGAACACAGAGCAGTTTCTCAGAAAGCTTCTTTCCAGTTTTGAACGGAAGATATTTCCTTTTTCAACATAGCCCTCTATGGGCTTCCAAATATCCCTTTGCCAATTCCACAAGAACAGCCTTAGCGAAAGGCTTCTTGAAGGGAAAGATGTAACTCTGTGAGATGAATTAACGGAACACAGAGTAGTTTCTCAGAAAGCTTCTTTCCAGTTTTGAACGGAAGATATTTCCTTTTTCACCATAGCCCTCTAAGGGCTTCCAAATATCCCTTTGCCAATTCCACAAGAACAGCCTTAGCGAAAGGCTTCTTGAAGGGAAAGATGTAACTCTGTGAGATGAATTAACAGAACACAGAGCAGTTTCTCAGAAAGCTTCTTTCCAGTTTGGAACGGAAGATATTTCCTATTTCACCATAGCCCTCTATGGGCTTCCAAATATCCCTTTGCCAATTCCACAAGAACAGCCTTAGCGAAAGGCTTCTTGAAGGGAAAGATGTAACTCTGTGAGATGAATTAACAGAACACAGAGCAGTTTCTCAGAAAGATTCTTTCCAGTTTTGAACGGAAGATATTTCCTTTTTCACCATAGCCCTCTATGGGCTTCCAAATATCCCTTTGCCAATTCCACAAGAACAGCCTTAGCGAAAGGCTTCTTGAAGGGAACGATGTAACTCTGTGAAATGAATTAACAGAACACAGAGGAGTTTCTCAGAAAGCATCTATCCAGTTTTGAACGGAAGATATTTCCTTTTTCACCATAGCCCTCTAAGGGCTTCCAAATATCCCTTTGCCAATTCCACAAGAACAGCCTTAGCGAAAGGCTTCTTGAAGGGAAAGATGTAACTCTGTGAGATGAATTAACAGAACACAGAGCAGTTTCTCAGAATGCTTCTTTCCAGTTTTGAACGGAAGATATTTCCTTTTTCACCATAGCCCTCTATGGGCTTCCAAATATCCCTTTGCCAATTCCACAAGAACAGCCTTAGCGAAAGGCTTCTTGAAGGGAAAGATGTTACTCTGTGAGATGAATTAACAGAACACAGAGCAATTTCTCAGAAAGCTTCTTTCCAGTTTTGAACGGAAGATATTTCCTTTTTCCCAATAGCCCTCTATGGGCTTCCAAATATCCCTTTGCCAATTCCACAAGAACAGCCTTAGCAAAAGGCTCCTTGAAGGGAAAGATGTAACTCTGTGAGATGAATTAACAGAACACAGAGCAGTTTCTCAGAAAGCTTCTTTCCAGTTTTGAACGGAAGATATTTCGTTTTTCAACACAGCCCTCTATGGGCTTCCTAATATCCCTTTGCCAATTCCACAAGAACAGCCTTAGCTTAAGGCTTCTTGAAGGAAAGATGTAACTCTGTGAGATGAATTAACAGAACACAGAGCAGTTTCTCAGAAAGCTTCTTTCCAGTTTTCAACGGAAGATATTTCCTTTTTCACCATAGCCCTCTATGGGCTTCCAAATATCCCTTTGCCAATTCCTCAAGAACAGCCTTAGCGAAAGGCTTCTTGAAGGGAAAGATGTAACTCTGTGAGATGAATTAACAGAACACAGAGCAGTTTCTCAGAAAGCTTCTTTCCAGTTTTCAACGGAAGATATTTCGTTTTTCACCATAGCCCTCTATGGGCTTCCAAATATCCCTTTGCCTATTCCACAAGAACCGCCTTAGCGTAAGGCTTCTTGAAGGGAAAGATGTTACTCTGTGAGATGAATTAACAGAACACAGAGCAATTTCTCAGAAAGCTTCTTTCCAGTTTTGAACGGAAGATATTTCCTTTTTCCCAATAGCCCTCTAGAGGCTTCCAAATATCCCTTTGCCAATTCCACAAGAACAGCCTTAGCGAAAGGCTTCTTGAAGGGAAAGATGTAACTCTGTTAGATGAATTAACAGAACACAGAGCAGTTTCTCAGAAAGCTTCTTTCCAGTTTTGAACGGAAGATATTTCCTTTTTCACCATAGGCCTCTATGGGATTCCAAATATCCCTTTGCCAATTCCACAAGAACAGCCTTAGCCAAAGGCTTCTTGAAGGGAAAGATGTAACTCTGTGAGATGAATTAACAGAACACAGAGCAGTTTCTCAGAAAGCTTCTTTCCAGTTTTGAACGGAAGATATTTCGTTTTTCAACACAGCCCTCTATGGGCTTCCTAATATCACTTTGCCAATTCCACAAGAACAGCCTTAGCGAAAGGCTTCTTGAAGGAAAGATGTAACTCTGTGAGATGAATTAACAGAACACAGAGCAGTTTCTCAGAAAGCTTCTTTCCAGTTTTGAACGGAAGATATTTCCTTTTTCACCATAGCCCTCTATGGGCTTCCAAATATCCCTTTGCCAATTCCTCAAGAACAGCCTTAGCGAAAGGCTTCTTGAAGGGAAAGATGTAACTCTGTGAGATGAATTAACAGAACACAGAGCAGTTTCTCAGAAAGCTGCTTTCCAGTTTTGAACGGAAGATATTTCCTTTTTTACCTTAGCCCTCTATGGGCTTCCAAATATCCCTTTGCCAATTCCACAAGAACAGCCTTAGCGAAAGGCTTCTTGAAGGGAAAGATGTAACTCTGTGAGATGAATTAACATAACACAGAGTAGTTTCTGAGAAAGCTTCTTTCCAGTTTTGAACGGAAGATATTTCCTTTTTCACCATAGCCCTCTATGGGCTTCCAAATATCCCTTTGCCAATTCCACAAGAACAACCTTAGCGAAAGGCTTCTTGAAGGGAACGATGTAACTCTGTGAGGTGAACTAACAGAACACAGAGCAGTTTCTCAGAAAGCTTCTTTCCAGTTTTGAACGGAAGATATTTCCTATTTCACCATAGCCCTCTATGGGCTTCCAAATATCCCTTTGCCAATTCCACAAGAACAGCCTTAGCGAAAGGCTTCTTGAAGGGAAAGATGTAACTCTGTGAGATGAATTAACAGAACACAGAGCAGTTTCTCAGAAAGCTTCTTTCCAGTTTTGAACGGAAGATATTTCCTTTTTCACCATAGCCCTCTATGGGCTTCCAAATACCCCTTTGCCAATTCCACAAGAACAGCCTTAGCGAAAGGCTTCTTGAAGGGAACGATGTAACTCTGTGAAATGAATTAACAGAACACAGAGGAGTTTCTCAGAAAGCATCTATCCAGTTTTGAACGGAAGATATTTCCTTTTTCACCATAGCCCTCTAAGGGCTTCCAAATATCCCTTTGCCAATTCCACAAGAACAGCCTTAGCGAAAGGCTTCTTGAAGGGAAAGATGTAACTCTGTGAGATGAATTAACAGAACACAGAGCAGTTTCTCAGAAAGCTTCTTTCCAGTTTTGAACGGAAGATATTTCCTTTTTGACCGTAGCCTTCTATGGGCTTCCAAATATCCCTTTGCCAATTCCACAAGAACAGCCTTATCGAAAGGCTTCTTGAAGGGAAAGATGTAACTCTGTGAGATGAATTAGCATAACACAGAGTAGTTTCTGAGAAAGCTTCTTTCCAGTTTTGAACGGAAGATATTTCCTTTTTCACCATAGCCCTCTAAGGGCTTCCAAATATCCCTTTGCCAATTCCACAAGAACAGCCTTAGCGAAAGGCTTCTTGAAGGGAAAGATGTAACTCTGTGAGGTGAACTAACAGAACACAGAGCAGTTTCTCAGAAAGCTTCTTTCCAGTTTTGAACGGAAGATATTTCCTTTTTCACCATAGGCCTCTATGGGCTTCCAAATATCCCTTTGCCAATTCCACAAGAACAGCCTTAGCGAAAGGCTTCTTGAAGGGAAAGATGTAACTCTGTGAGATGAATTAACATAACACAGAGCAGTTTCTCAGAAAGCTTCCTTCCAGTATTGAACGGAAGATATTTCCTTTTTCACCATAGCCCTCTATGGGCTTCCAAATATCCCTTTGCCAATTCCACAAGAACAGCCTTAGCGAAAGGCTTCTTGAAGGGAAAGATGTAACTCTGTGAGACAAATTAACAGAACACAGAGCAGTTTCTCAGAAAGCTTCTTTCCAGTTTTGAACGGAAGATATTTCCTTTTTCAACATAGCCCTCTATGGGCTTCCAAATATCCCTTTGCCAATTCCTCAAGAACAGCCTTAGCGAAAGGCTTCTTGAAGGGAAAGATGTAACTCTGTGAGATGAATTAACAGAACACCGAGCAGTTTCTCAGAAAGCTTCTTTCTAGTTTTGAACGGAAGATATTTCCTTTTTCACCATAGCCCTCTATGGGCTTCCAAATATCCCTTTGCCAATTCCACAAGAACAGCCTTAGCGAAAGGCTTCTTGAAGGGAAAGATGTAACTCTGTGAGATGAATTAACAGAACACAGAGCAGTTTCTCAGAAATCTTCTTTCCAGTTTTCAATGGAAGATATTTCCTTTTTCACCATAGCCCTCTATGGGCTTCCAAATATCCCTTTGCCAATTCCTCAAGAACAGCCTTAGCGAAAGGCTTCTTGAAGGGAAAGATGTAACTCTGTGAGATGAAATAACAGAACACAGAGCAGTTTCTCAGAAAGCTTCTTTCCAGTTTTGAACGGAAGATATTTCCTTTTTCACCATAGCCCTCTATGGGCTTCCAAATATCCCTTTGCCAATTCCACAAGAACAGCCTTAGCGAAAGGCTTCTTGAAGGGAAAGATGTAACTCTGTGAGATGAATTAACATAACACAGAGTAGTTTCTGAGAAAGATTCTTTCTAGTTTTGAACGGAAGATATTTCCTTTTTCACCATAGCCCTCTATGGGCTTCCAAATATCCCTTTGCCAATTCCACAAGAACAGCCTTAGCGAAAGGCTTCTTGAAGGGAAAGATGTAACTCTGTGAGATGAATTAACATAACACAGAGTAGTTTCTGAGAAAGCTTCTTTCCAGTTTTGAACGGAAGATATTTCCTTTTTCACCATAGCCCTCTATGGGCTTCCAAATATCCCTTTGCCAATTCCACAAGAACAACCTTAGCGAAAGGCTTCTTGAAGGGAACGATGTAACTCTGTGAGGTGAACTAACAGAACACAGAGCAGTTTCTCAGAAAGCTTCTTTCCAGTTTTGAACGGAAGATATTTCCTATTTCACCATAGCCCTCTATGGGCTTCCAAATATCCCTTTGCCAATTCCACAAGAACAGCCTTAGCGAAAGGCTTCTTGAAGGGAAAGATGTAACTCTGTGAGATGAATTAACAGAACACAGAGCAGTTTCTCAGAAAGCTTCTTTCCAGTTTTGAACGGAAGATATTTCCTTTTTCACCATAGCCCTCTATGGGCTTCCAAATACTCCTTTGCCAATTCCACAAGAACAGCCTTAGCGAAAGGCTTCTTGAAGGGAACGATGTAACTCTGTGAAATGAATTAACAGAACACAGAGGAGTTTCTCAGAAAGCATCTATCCAGTTTTGAACGGAAGATATTTCCTTTTTCACCATAGCCCTCTAAGGGCTTCCAAATATCCCTTTGCCAATTCCACAAGAACAGCCTTAGCGAAAGGCTTCTTGAAGGGAAAGATGTAACTCTGTGAGATGAATTAACAGAACACAGAGCAGTTTCTCAGAAAGCTTCTTTCCAGTTTTGAACGGAAGATATTTCCTTTTTGACCATAGCCCTCTATGGGCTTCCAAATATCCCTTTGCCAATTCCACAAGAACAGCCTTAGCGAAAGGCTTCTTGAAGGGAAAGATGTAACTCTGTGAGACGAATTAGCATAACACAGAGTAGTTTCTGAGAAAGCTTCTTTCCAGTTTTGAACGGAAGATATTTCCTTTTTCACCATAGCCCTCTAAGGGCTTCCAAATATCCCTTTGCCAATTCCACAAGAACAGCCTTAGCGAAAGGCTTCTTGAAGGGAAAGATGTAACTCTGTGAGGTGAACTAACAGAACACAGAGCAGTTTCTCAGAAAGCTTCTTTCCAGTTTTGAACGGAAGATATTTCCTTTTTCACCATAGCCCTCTACGGGCTTCCAAATATCCCTTTGCCAATTCCACAAGAAGAGCCTTAGCGAAAGGCTTCTTGAAGGGAAAGATGTAACTCTGTGAGATGAATTAACAGAACACAGAGCAGTTTCTCAGAAAGCTTCTTTCCAGTTTTGAACGGAAGATATTTCCTTTTTCACCATAGCCCTCTACGGGCTTCCAAATATCCCTTTGCCAATTCCACAAGAACAGCCTTAGCGAAAGGCTTCCTGAAGGGAAAGATGTAACTCTGTGAGATGAATTAACAGAACACAGAGCAGTTTCTCAGAAAGCTTCTTTCCAGTTTTGAACTTAAGATATTTCGTTTTTCAACATAGCCCTCTATTGGCTTCCAAATATCCCTTTGCCAATTACACAAGAACAGCCTTAGCGAAAGGCTTCTTGAAGGGAAAGATGTAACTCTGTGAGGTGAATTAACAGAACACAGAGCACTTTCTCAGAAAGCTTCTTTCCAGTTTTGAACGGAAGATATTTCCTTTTTCACCATAGCCCTCTATGGGCTTCCAAATATCCCTTTGCCAATTCCACAAGAACAGCCTTAGCGAAAGGCTTCTTGAAGGGAACGATGTAACTCTGTGAAATGAATTAACAGAACACAGAGGAGTTTCTCAGAAAGCATCTTTCCAGGTTTGAACGGAAGATATTTCCTTTTTCACCATAGCCCTCTAAGGGCTTCCAAATATCCCTTTGCCAATTCCACAAGAACAGCCTTAGCGAAAGCCTTCTTGAAGGGAAAGATGTAACTCTGTGAGATGAATTAACATAACACAGAGTAGTTTCTGAGAAAGCTTCTTTCCAGTTTTGAACGGAAGATATTTCCTTTTTCACCATAGCCCTCTACGGGCTTCCAAATATCCCTTTGCCAATTCCACAAGAACAGCCTTAGCGAAAGGCTTCTTGAAGGGAAAGATGTAACTCTGTGAGATGAATTAACAGAACACAGAGCAGTTTCTCAGAATGCTTCTTTCCAGTTTTGAACGGAAGATATTTCCTTTCTCACCATAGCCCTCTATGGGCTTCCAAATATCCCTTTGCCAATTCCACAAGAAGAGCCTTAGCGAAAGGCTTTTTGAAGGGAAAGATGTAACTCTGTGAGATGAATTAACAGAACAGAGAGCAGTTTCTCAGAAAGCTTCTTTCCAGTTTTGAACGGAAGATATTTCCTTTTTCACCATAGCCCTCTATGGGCTTCCAAATATCCCTTTGCCAATTCCACAAGAACAGCGTTAGCGAAAGGCTTCCTGAAGGGAAAGATATAACTCTGTGAGATGAATTAACAGAACACAGAGCAGTTTCTCAGAAAGCTTCTTTCCAGTTTTGAACGGAAGATATTTCGTTTTTCAACATAGCCCTCTATGGGTTTCCAAATATCCCTTTGCCAATTCCAAAAGAACAGCCTTAGCGAAAGGCTTCTTGAAGGGAAAGATGTAACTCTGTGAGATGAATTAACAGAACACAGAGCAGTTTCTCAGAAAGCTTCTTTCCAGTTTTCAACGGAAGATATTTCCTTTTTCACCATAGCCCTCTATGGGCTTCCAAATATCCCTTTGCAAATTCCTCAAGAACAGCCTTAGCGAAAGGCTTCTTGAAAGGAAAGATGTAACTCTGTGAGAAGAATTAACAGAACACAGAGCAGTTTCTCAGAAAGCTTCTTTCCATTTTTTAACGGAAGATATTTCCTTTTTCACCATAGCCCTCTATGGGCTTAAAAATATCCCTTTGCCCATTCCACAAGAACAGCCTTAGCGAAAGGCTTCTTGAAGGGAAAGATGTAACTCTGTGAGATGAATTAACAGAACACAGAGCAGTTTCTCAGAATGCTTCTTTCCAGTTTTGAACGGAAGATATTTCCTTTTTCACCATAGCCCTCTATGGGCTTCCAAATATCCCTTTGCCAATTCCACAAGAACAGCCTTAGCGAAAGGCTTCTTGAAGGGAACGATGTAACTCTGTGAAATGAATTAACAGAACACAGAGGAGTTTCTCAGAAAGCATCTTTCCAGGGTTGAACGGAAGATATTTCCTTTTTCACCATAGCCCTCTAAGGGCTTCCAAATATCCCTTTGCCAATTCCACAAGAACAGCCTTAGCGAAAGGCTTCTTGAAGGGAAAGATGTAACTCTGTGAGATGAATTAACAGAACACAGAGGAGTTTCTCAGAATGCTTCTTTCCAGTTTTGAACGGAAGTTATTTCCTTTTTCACCATAGCCCTCTATGGGCTTCCAAATATCCCTTTGCCAATTCCACAAGAAGAGGCTTAGCGAAAGGCTTCTTGAAGGGAAAGATGTAACTCTGTGAGATGAATTAACAGAACACAGAGCAGTTTCTCAGAAAGCTTCTTTCCAGTTTTGAACGGAAGATATTTCCTTTTTCACCATAGCATTCTATGGGCTTCCAAATATCCCTTTGCCAATTCCACAAGAACAGCCTTAGCGAAAGGCTTCCTGAAGGGAAAGATGTAACTCTGTGAGATGAATTAACAGAACACAGAGCAGTTTCTCAGAAAGCTTCTTTCCAGTTTTGAACGGAAGATATTTCGTTTTTCAACATAGCTCTCTATGGGCTTCCCAATATCCCTTTGCCAATTACACAAGAACAGCCTTAGCGAAAGGCTTCTTGTAGGGAAAGATGTAACTCTGTGAGGTGAATTAACAGAACACAGAGCACTTTCTCAGAAATCTTCTTTCCAGTTTTGAACGGAAGATATTTCCTTTTTCACCATAGCCCTCTATGGGCTTCCAAATATCCCTTTGCCAATTCCACAAGAACAGCCTTAGCGAAAGGCTTCTTGAAGGGAAAGATGTAACTCTGTGAGATGAATTAGCATAACACAGAGTAGTTTCTGAGAAAGCTTCTTTCCAGTTTTGAACGGAAGATATTTCCTTTTTCACCATAGCCCTCTAAGGGCTTCCAAATATCCCTTTGCCAATTCCACAAGAACAGCCTTAGCGAAAGGCTTCTTGAAGGGAAAGATGTAACTCTGTGAGGTGAACTAACAGAACACAGAGCAGTTTCTCAGAAAGCTTCTTTCCAGTTTTGAACGGAAGATATTTCCTTTTTCACCATAGGCCTCTATGGTCTTCCAAATATCCCTTTGCCAATTCCACAAGAACAGCCTTAGCGAAAGGCTTCTTGAAGGGAAAGATGTAACTCTGTGAGATGAATTAAGAGAACACAGAGCAGTTTCTCAGAATGCTTCTTTCCAGTTTTGAACAGAAGATATTTCCTTTTGCACCATAGCCCTCTATGGGCTTCCAAATATCCCTTTGCCAATTCCACAAGAACAGCCTTAGCGAAAGGCTTCTTGAAGGGAAAGATGTAACTCTGTGAGATGAATTAACAGAACACAGAGCAGTTTCTCAGAAAGCTTCTTTCCAGTTTTGAACGGAAGATATTTCCTTTTTCAACATAGCCCTCTATGGGCTTCCAAATATCCCTTTGCCAATTCCACAAGAACAGCCTTAGCGAAAGGCTTCTTGAAGGGAAAGATGTAACTCTGTGAGATGAATTAACGGAACACAGAGTAGTTTCTCAGAAAGCTTCTTTCCAGTTTTGAACGGAAGATATTTCCTTTTTCACCATAGCCCTCTAAGGGCTTCCAAATATCCCTTTGCCAATTCCACAAGAACAGCCTTAGCGAAAGGCTTCTTGAAGGGAAAGATGTAACTCTGTGAGATGAATTAACAGAACACAGAGCAGTTTCTCAGAAAGCTTCTTTCCAGTTTGGAACGGAAGATATTTCCTATTTCACCATAGCCCTCTATGGGCTTCCAAATATCCCTTTGCCAATTCCACAAGAACAGCCTTAGCGAAAGGCTTCTTGAAGGGAAAGATGTAACTCTGTGAGATGAATTAACAGAACACAGAGCAGTTTCTCAGAAAGATTCTTTCCAGTTTTGAACGGAAGATATTTCCTTTTTCACCATAGCCCTCTATGGGCTTCCAAATATCCCTTTGCCAATTCCACAAGAACAGCCTTAGCGAAAGGCTTCTTGAAGGGAACGATGTAACTCTGTGAAATGAATTAACAGAACACAGAGGAGTTTCTCAGAAAGCATCTATCCAGTTTTGAACGGAAGATATTTCCTTTTTCACCATAGCCCTCTAAGGGCTTCCAAATATCCCTTTGCCAATTCCACAAGAACAGCCTTAGCGAAAGGCTTCTTGAAGGGAAAGATGTAACTCTGTGAGATGAATTAACAGAACACAGAGCAGTTTCTCAGAATGCTTCTTTCCAGTTTTGAACGGAAGATATTTCCTTTTTCACCATAGCCCTCTATGGGCTTCCAAATATCCCTTTGCCAATTCCACAAGAACAGCCTTAGCGAAAGGCTTCTTGAAGGGAAAGATGTTACTCTGTGAGATGAATTAACAGAACACAGAGCAATTTCTCAGAAAGCTTCTTTCCAGTTTTGAACGGAAGATATTTCCTTTTTCCCAATAGCCCTCTATGGGCTTCCAAATATCCCTTTGCCAATTCCACAAGAACAGC
Source organism: Chlorocebus sabaeus (assembly GCF_047675955.1). Taxonomy (NCBI): domain Eukaryota; kingdom Metazoa; phylum Chordata; class Mammalia; order Primates; family Cercopithecidae; genus Chlorocebus; species Chlorocebus sabaeus. The sequence continues at coordinate 402,401 of NW_027327870.1, read as the reverse complement.
CTTAGCAAAAGGCTCCTTGAAGGGAAAGATGTAACTCTGTGAGATGAATTAACAGAACACAGAGCAGTTTCTCAGAAAGCTTCTTTCCAGTTTTGAACGGAAGATATTTCGTTTTTCAACACAGCCCTCTATGGGCTTCCTAATATCCCTTTGCCAATTCCACAAGAACAGCCTTAGCTTAAGGCTTCTTGAAGGAAAGATGTAACTCTGTGAGATGAATTAACAGAACACAGAGCAGTTTCTCAGAAAGCTTCTTTCCAGTTTTCAACGGAAGATATTTCCTTTTTCACCATAGCCCTCTATGGGCTTCCAAATATCCCTTTGCCAATTCCTCAAGAACAGCCTTAGCGAAAGGCTTCTTGAAGGGAAAGATGTAACTCTGTGAGATGAATTAACAGAACACAGAGCAGTTTCTCAGAAAGCTTCTTTCCAGTTTTCAACGGAAGATATTTCGTTTTTCACCATAGCCCTCTATGGGCTTCCAAATATCCCTTTGCCTATTCCACAAGAACCGCCTTAGCGTAAGGCTTCTTGAAGGGAAAGATGTTACTCTGTGAGATGAATTAACAGAACACAGAGCAGTTTCTCAGAAAGCTTCTTTCCAGTTTTGAACGGAAGATATTTCGTTTTTCAACACAGCCCTCTATGGGCTTCCTAATATCCCTTTGCCAATTCCACAAGAACAGCCTTAGCGAAAGGCTTCTTGAAGGAAAGATGTAACTCTGTGAGATGAATTAACAGAACACAGAGCAGTTTCTCAGAAAGCTTCTTTCCAGTTTTGAACGGAAGATATTTCCTTTTTCACCATAGCCCTCTATGGGCTTCCAAATATCCCTTTGCCAATTCCTCAAGAACAGCCTTAGCGAAAGGCTTCTTGAAGGGAAAGATGTAACTCTGTGAGATGAATTAACAGAACACAGAGCAGTTTCTCAGAAAGCTGCTTTCCAGTTTTGAACGGAAGATATTTCCTTTTTTACCTTAGCCCTCTATGGGCTTCCAAATATCCCTTTGCCAATTCCACAAGAACAGCCTTAGCGAAAGGCTTCTTGAAGGGAAAGATGTAACTCTGTGAGATGAATTAACATAACACAGAGTAGTTTCTGAGAAAGCTTCTTTCCAGTTTTGAACGGAAGATATTTCCTTTTTCACCATAGCCCTCTATGGGCTTCCAAATATCCCTTTGCCAATTCCACAAGAACAACCTTAGCGAAAGGCTTCTTGAAGGGAACGATGTAACTCTGTGAGGTGAACTAACAGAACACAGAGCAGTTTCTCAGAAAGCTTCTTTCCAGTTTTGAACGGAAGATATTTCCTTTTGCACCATAGCCCTCTATGGGCTTCCAAATATCCCTTTGCCAATTCCACAAGAACAGCCTTAGCGAAAGGCTTCTTGAAGGGAAAGATGTAACTCTGTGAGATGAATTAACAGAACACAGAGCAGTTTCTCAGAAAGCTTCTTTCCAGTTTTGAACGGAAGATATTTCCTTTTTCACCATAGCCCTCTATGGGCTTCCAAATACCCCTTTGCCAATTCCACAAGAACAGCCTTAGCGAAAGGCTTCTTGAAGGGAACGATGTAACTCTGTGAAATGAATTAACAGAACACAGAGGAGTTTCTCAGAAAGCATCTATCCAGTTTTGAACGGAAGATATTTCCTTTTTCACCATAGCCCTCTAAGGGCTTCCAAATATCCCTTTGCCAATTCCACAAGAACAGCCTTAGCGAAAGGCTTCTTGAAGGGAAAGATGTAACTCTGTGAGATGAATTAACAGAACACAGAGCAGTTTCTCAGAAAGCTTCTTTCCAGTTTTGAACGGAAGATATTTCCTTTTTGACCGTAGCCCTCTGTGGGCTTCCAAATATCCCTTTGCCAATTCCACAAGAACAGCCTTAGCGAAAGGCTTCTTGAAGGGAAAGATGTAACTCTGTGAGATGAATTAGCATAACACAGAGTAGTTTCTGAGAAAGCTTCTTTCCAGTTTTGAACGGAAGATATTTCCTTTTTCACCATAGCCCTCTAAGGGCTTCCAAATATCCCTTTGCCAATTCCACAAGAACAGCCTTAGCGAAAGGCTTCTTGAAGGGAAAGATGTAACTCTGTGAGGTGAACTAACAGAACACAGAGCAGTTTCTCAGAAAGCTTCTTTCCAGTTTTGAACGGAAGATATTTCCTTTTTCACCATAGGCCTCTATGGGCTTCCAAATATCCCTTTGCCAATTCCACAAGAACAGCCTTAGCGAAAGGCTTCTTGAAGGGAAAGATGTAACTCTGTGAGATGAATTAACATAACACAGAGCAGTTTCTCAGAAAGCTTCTTTCCAGTATTGAACGGAAGATATTTCCTTTTTCACCATAGCCCTCTATGGGCTTCCAAATATCCCTTTGCCAATTCCACAAGAACAGCCTTAGCGAAAGGCTTCTTGAAGGGAAAGATGTAACTCTGTGAGACAAATTAACAGAACACAGAGCAGTTTCTCAGAAAGCTTCTTTCCAGTTTTGAACGGAAGATATTTCCTTTTTCTACATAGCCCTCTATGGGCTTCCAAATATCCCTTTGCCAATTCCTCAAGAACAGCCTTAGCGAAAGGCTTCTTGAAGGGAAAGATGTAACTCTGTGAGATGAATTAACAGAACACCGAGCAGTTTCTCAGAAAGCTTCTTTCTAGTTTTGAACGGAAGATATTTCCTTTTTCACCATAGCCCTCTATGGGCTTCCAAATATCCCTTTGCCAATTCCACAAGAACAGCCTTAGCGAAAGGCTTCTTGAAGGGAAAGATGTAACTCTGTGAGATGAATTAACAGAACACAGAGCAGTTTCTCAGAAATCTTCTTTCCAGTTTTCAATGGAAGATATTTCCTTTTTCACCATAGCCCTCTATGGGCTTCCAAATATCCCTTTGCCAATTCCTCAAGAACAGCCTTAGCGAAAGGCTTCTTGAAGGGAAAGATGTAACTCTGTGAGATGAAATAACAGAACACAGAGCAGTTTCTCAGAAAGCTTCTTTCCAGTTTTGAACGGAAGATATTTCCTTTTTCACCATAGCCCTCTATGGGCTTCCAAATATCCCTTTGCCAATTCCACAAGAACAGCCTTAGCGAAAGGCTTCTTGAAGGGAAAGATGTAACTCTGTGAGATGAATTAACATAACACAGAGTAGTTTCTGAGAAAGATTCTTTCTAGTTTTGAACGGAAGATATTTCCTTTTTCACCATAGCCCTCTATGGGCTTCCAAATATCCCTTTGCCAATTCCACAAGAACAGCCTTAGCGAAAGGCTTCTTGAAGGGAAAGATGTAACTCTGTGAGATGAATTAACATAACACAGAGTAGTTTCTGAGAAAGCTTCTTTCCAGTTTTGAACGGAAGATATTTCCTTTTTCACCATAGCCCTCTATGGGCTTCCAAATATCCCTTTGCCAATTCCACAAGAACAACCTTAGCGAAAGGCTTCTTGAAGGGAACGATGTAACTCTGTGAGGTGAACTAACAGAACACAGAGCAGTTTCTCAGAAAGCTTCTTTCCAGTTTTGAACGGAAGATATTTCCTATTTCACCATAGCCCTCTATGGGCTTCCAAATATCCCTTTGCCAATTCCACAAGAACAGCCTTAGCTAAAGGCTTCTTGAAGGGAAAGATGTAACTCTGTGAGATGAATTAACAGAACACAGAGCAGTTTCTCAGAAAGCTTCTTTCCAGTTTTGAACGGAAGATATTTCCTTTTTCACCATAGCCCTCTATGGGCTTCCAAATACTCCTTTGCCAATTCCACAAGAACAGCCTTAGCGAAAGGCTTCTTGAAGGGAACGATGTAACTCTGTGAAATGAATTAACAGAACACAGAGGAGTTTCTCAGAAAGCATCTATCCAGTTTTGAACGGAAGATATTTCCTTTTTCACCATAGCCCTCTAAGGGCTTCCAAATATCCCTTTGCCAATTCCACAAGAACAGCCTTAGCGAAAGGCTTCTTGAAGGGAAAGATGTAACTCTGTGAGATGAATTAACAGAACACAGAGCAGTTTCTCAGAAAGCTTCTTTCCAGTTTTGAACGGAAGATATTTCCTTTTTGACCATAGCCCTCTATGGGCTTCCAAATATCCCTTTGCCAATTCCACAAGAACAGCCTTAGCGAAAGGCTTCTTGAAGGGAAAGATGTAACTCTGTGAGACGAATTAGCATAACACAGAGTAGTTTCTGAGAAAGCTTCTTTCCAGTTTTGAACGGAAGATATTTCCTTTTTCACCATAGCCCTCTAAGGGCTTCCAAATATCCCTTTGCCAATTCCACAAGAACAGCCTTAGCGAAAGGCTTCTTGAAGGGAAAGATGTAACTCTGTGAGGTGAACTAACAGAACACAGAGCAGTTTCTCAGAAAGCTTCTTTCCAGTTTTGAACGGAAGATATTTCCTTTTTCACCATAGCCCTCTACGGGCTTCCAAATATCCCTTTGCCAATTCCACAAGAAGAGCCTTAGCGAAAGGCTTCTTGAAGGGAAAGATGTAACTCTGTGAGATGAATTAACAGAACACAGAGCAGTTTCTCAGAAAGCTTCTTTCCAGTTTTGAACGGAAGATATTTCCTTTTTCACCATAGCCCTCTACGGGCTTCCAAATATCCCTTTGCCAATTCCACAAGAACAGCCTTAGCGAAAGGCTTCCTGAAGGGAAAGATGTAACTCTGTGAGATGAATTAACAGAACACAGAGCAGTTTCTCAGAAAGCTTCTTTCCAGTTTTGAACTTAAGATATTTCGTTTTTCAACATAGCCCTCTATGGGCTTCCAAATATCCCTTTGCCAATTACACAAGAACAGCCTTAGCGAAAGGCTTCTTGAAGGGAAAGATGTAACTCTGTGAGGTGAATTAACAGAGCACAGAGCACTTTCTCAGAAAGCTTCTTTCCAGTTTTGAACGGAAGATATTTCCTTTTTCACCATAGCCCTCTATGGGCTTCCAAATATCCCTTTGCCAATTCCACAAGAACAGCCTTAGCGAAAGGCTTCTTGAAGGGAACGATGTAACTCTGTGAAATGAATTAACAGAACACAGAGGAGTTTCTCAGAAAGCATCTTTCCAGGTTTGAACGGAAGATATTTCCTTTTTCACCATAGCCCTCTAAGGGCTTCCAAATATCCCTTTGCCAATTCCACAAGAACAGCCTTAGCGAAAGCCTTCTTGAAGGGAAAGATGTAACTCTGTGAGATGAATTAACATAACACAGAGTAGTTTCTGAGAAAGCTTCTTTCCAGTTTTGAACGGAAGATATTTCCTTTTTCACCATAGCCCTCTATGGGCTTCCAAATATCCCTTTGCCAATTCCACAAGAACAGCCTTAGCGAAAGGCTTCTTGAAGGGAAAGATGTAACTCTGTGAGATGAATTAACAGAACACAGAGCAGTTTCTCAGAATGCTTCTTTCCAGTTTTGAACGGAAGATATTTCCTTTCTCACCATAGCCCTCTATGGGCTTCCAAATATCCCTTTGCCAATTCCACAAGAAGAGCCTTAGCGAAAGGCTTCTTGAAGGGAAAGATGTAACTCTGTGAGATGAATTAACAGAACACAGAGCAGTTTCTCAGAAAGCTTCTTTCCAGTTTGGAACGGAAGATATTTCCTTTTTCACCATAGCCCTCTATGGGCTTCCAAATATCCCTTTGCCAATTCCACAAGAACAGCCTTAGCGAAAGGCTTCCTGAAGGGAAAGATGTAACTCTGTGAGATGAATTAACAGAACACAGAGCAGTTTCTCAGAAAGCTTCTTTCCAGTTTTGAACTTAAGATATTTCGTTTTTCAACATAGCCCTCTATGGGCTTCCAAATATCCCTTTGCCAATTACACAAGAACAGCCTTAGCGAAAGGCTTCTTGAAGGGAAAGATGTAACTCTGTGAGGTGAATTAACAGAACACAGAGCACTTTCTCAGAAAGCTGCTTTCCAGTTTTGAACGGAAGATATTTCCTTTTTCACCATAGAACTCTTTGGGCTTCCAAATATCCCTTTGCCAATTCCACAAGAACAGCCTTAGCGAAAGGCTTCTTGAAGGGAACGATGTAACTCTGTGAAATGAATTAACAGAACACAGAGGAGTTTCTCAGAAAGCATCTTTCCAGGTTTGAACGGAAGATATTTCCTTTTTCACCATAGCCCTCTAAGGGCTTCCAAATATCCCTTTGCCAATTCCACAAGAACAGCCTTAGCGAAAGGCTTCTTGAAGGGAAAGATGTAACTCTGTGAGATGAATTAACATAACACAGAGTAGTTTCTGAGAAAGCTTCTTTCCAGTTTTGAACGGAAGATATTTCCTTTTTCACCATAGCCCTCTACGGGCTTCCAAATATCCCTTTGCCAATTCCACAAGAACAGCCTTAGCGAAAGGCTTCTTGAAGGGAAAGATGTAACTCTGTGAGATGAATTAACAGAACACAGAGCAGTTTCTCAGAATGCTTCTTTCCAGTTTTGAACGGAAGATATTTCCTTTCTCACCATAGCCCTCTATGGGCTTCCAAATATCCCTTTGCCAATTCCACAAGAAGAGCCTTAGCGAAAGGCTTTTTGAAGGGAAAGATGTAACTCTGTGAGATGAATTAACAGAACAGAGAGCAGTTTCTCAGAAAGCTTCTTTCCAGTTTTGAACGGAAGATATTTCCTTTTTCACCATAGCCCTCTATGGGCTTCCAAATATCCCTTTGCCAATTCCACAAGAACAGCGTTAGCGAAAGGCTTCCTGAAGGGAAAGATATAACTCTGTGAGATGAATTAACAGAACACAGAGCAGTTTCTCAGAAAGCTTCTTTCCAGTTTTGAACGGAAGATATTTCGTTTTTCAACATAGCCCTCTATGGGTTTCCAAATATCCCTTTGCCAATTCCAAAAGAACAGCCTTAGCGAAAGGCTTCTTGAAGGGAAAGATGTAACTCTGTGAGATGAATTAACAGAACACAGAGCAGTTTCTCAGAAAGCTTCTTTCCAGTTTTCAACGGAAGATATTTCCTTTTTCACCATAGCCCTCTATGGGCTTCCAAATATCCCTTTGCAAATTCCTCAAGAACAGCCTTAGCGAAAGGCTTCTTGAAAGGAAAGATGTAACTCTGTGAGAAGAATTAACAGAACACAGAGCAGTTTCTCAGAAAGCTTCTTTCCATTTTTGAACGGAAGATATTTCCTTTTTCACCATAGCCCTCTATGGGCTTAAAAATATCCCTTTGCCCATTCCACAAGAACAGCCTTAGCGAAAGGCTTCTTGAAGGGAAAGATGTAACTCTGTGAGATGAATTAACAGAACACAGAGCAGTTTCTCAGAATGCTTCTTTCCAGTTTTGAACGGAAGATATTTCCTTTTTCACCATAGCCCTCTATGGGCTTCCAAATATCCCTTTGCCAATTCCACAAGAACAGCCTTAGCGAAAGGCTTCTTGAAGGGAACGATGTAACTCTGTGAAATGAATTAACAGAACACAGAGGAGTTTCTCAGAAAGCATCTTTCCAGGGTTGAACGGAAGATATTTCCTTTTTCACCATAGCCCTCTAAGGGCTTCCAAATATCCCTTTGCCAATTCCACAAGAACAGCCTTAGCGAAAGGCTTCTTGAAGGGAAAGATGTAACTCTGTGAGATGAATTAACAGAACACAGAGGAGTTTCTCAGAATGCTTCTTTCCAGTTTTGAACGGAAGTTATTTCCTTTTTCACCATAGCCCTCTATGGGCTTCCAAATATCCCTTTGCCAATTCCACAAGAAGAGCCTTAGCGAAAGGCTTCTTGAAGGGAAAGATGTAACTCTGTGAGATGAATTAACAGAACACAGAGCAGTTTCTCAGAAAGCTTCTTTCCAGTTTTGAACGGAAGATATTTCCTTTTTCACCATAGCATTCTATGGGCTTCCAAATATCCCTTTGCCAATTCCACAAGAACAGCCTTAGCGAAAGGCTTCCTGAAGGGAAAGATGTAACTCTGTGAGATGAATTAACAGAACACAGAGCAGTTTCTCAGAAAGCTTCTTTCCAGTTTTGAACGGAAGATATTTCGTTTTTCAACATAGCTCTCTATTGGCTTCCCAATATCCCTTTGCCAATTACTCAAGAACAGCCTTAGCGAAAGGCTTCTTGTAGGGAGCGATGTAACTCTGTGAGGTGAATTAACAGAACACAGAGCACTTTCTCAGAAAGCTTCTTTCCAGTTTTGAACGGAAGATATTTCCTTTTTCACCATAGCCCTCTATGGGCTTCCAAATATCCCTTTGCCAATTCCACAAGAACAGCCTTAGCGAAAGGCTTCTTGAAGGGAAAGATGTAACTCTGTGAGATGAATTAGCATAACACAGAGTAGTTTCTGAGAAAGCTTCTTTCCAGTTTTGAACGGAAGTTATTTCCTTTTTCACCATAGCCCTCTAAGGGCTTCCAAATATCCCTTTGCCAATTCCACAAGAACAGCCTTAGCGAAAGGCTTCTTGAAGGGAAAGATGTAACTCTGTGAGGTGAACTAACAGAACACAGAGCAGTTTCTCAGAAAGCTTCTTTCCAGTTTTGAACGGAAGATATTTCCTTTTTCACCATAGGCCTCTATGGTCTTCCAAATATCCCTTTGCCAATTCCACAAGAACAGCCTTAGCGAAAGGCTTCTTGAAGGGAAAGATGTAACTCTGTGAGATGAATTAACAGAACACAGAGCAGTTTCTCAGAATGCTTCTTTCCAGTTTTGAACAGAAGATATTTCCTTTTGCACCATAGCCCTCTATGGGCTTCCAAATATCCCTTTGCCAATTCCACAAGAACAGCCTTAGCGAAAGGCTTCTTGAAGGGAAAGATGTAACTCTGTGAGATGAATTAACAGAACACAGAGCAGTTTCTCAGAAAGCTTCTTTCCAGTTTTGAACGGAAGATATTTCCTTTTTCAACATAGCCCTCTATGGGCTTCCAAATATCCCTTTGCCAATTCCACAAGAACAGCCTTAGCGAAAGGCTTCTTGAAGGGAAAGATGTAACTCTGTGAGATGAATTAACGGAACACAGAGTAGTTTCTCAGAAAGCTTCTTTCCAGTTTTGAACGGAAGATATTTCCTTTTTCACCATAGCCCTCTAAGGGCTTCCAAATATCCCTTTGCCAATTCCACAAGAACAGCCTTAGCGAAAGGCTTCTTGAAGGGAAAGATGTAACTCTGTGAGATGAATTAACAGAACACAGAGCAGTTTCTCAGAAAGCTTCTTTCCAGTTTGGAACGGAAGATATTTCCTATTTCACCATAGCCCTCTATGGGCTTCCAAATATCCCTTTGCCAATTCCACAAGAACTGCCTTAGCGAAAGGCTTCTTGAAGGGAAAGATGTAACTCTGTGAGATGAATTAACAGAACACAGAGCAGTTTCTCAGAAAGCTTCTTTCCAGTTTTGAACGGAAGATATTTCCTTTTTCACCATAGCCCTCTATGGGCTTCCAAATATCCCTTTGCCAATTCCACAAGAACAGCCTTAGCGAAAGGCTTCTTGAAGGGAACGATGTAACTCTGTGAAATGAATTAACAGAACACAGAGGAGTTTCTCAGAAAGCATCTTTCCAGGTTTGAACGGAAGATATTTCCTTTTTCACCATAGCCCTCTAAGGGATTCCAAATATCCCTTTGCCAATTCCACAAAAACAGCCTTAGCGAAAGGCTTCTTGAAGGGAAAGATGTAACTCTGTGAGATGAATTAACAGAACACAGAGCAGTTTCTCAGAATGCTTCTTTCCAGTTTTGAACGGAAGATATTTCCTTTTTCACCATAGCCCTCTATGGGCTTCCAAATATCCCTTTGCCAATTCCACAAGAACAGCCTTAGCGAAAGGCTTCTTGAAGGGAAAGATGTAACTCTGTGAGATGAATTAACAGAACACAGAGCAGTTTCTCAGAATGCTTCTTTCCAGTTTTGAACGGAAGATATTTCCTTTTTCACCATAGCCCTCTATGGGCTTCCAAATATCCCTTTGCCAATTCCAAAAGATTAGCCTTAGCGAAAGGCTTCTTGAAGGGAAAGATGTAACTCTGTGAGATGAATTAACAGAACACAGAGCAGTTTCTCAGAAAGCTCTTTCCAGTTTTGAACGGAAGATATTTCCTTTTTCACCATAGCCCTCTATGGGCTTCCAAATATCCCTTTGCCAATTCCACAAGAACAGCCTTAGCGAAAGGCTTCTTGAAGGGAAAGATGTTAGTCTGTGAGATGAATTAACAGAACACAGAGCAATTTCTCAGAAAGCTTCTTTCCAGTTTTGAACGGAAGATATTTCCTTTTTCCCAATAGCCCTCTATAGGCTTCCAAATATCCCTTTGCCAATTCCACAAGAACAGCCTTAGCGAAAGGCTTCTTGAAGGGAAAGATGTAACTCTGTGAGATGAATTAACAGAACACAGAGCACTTTCTCAGAAAGCTTCTTTCCAGTTTTGAACGGAAGATATTTCCTTTTTCACCATAGCCCTCTATGGGCTTCCAAATATCCCTTTGCAATTCCACAAGAACAGCCTTAGCGAAAGGCTTCTTGAAAGGGAAAGATGTAACTCTGTGAGATGAATTAACAGAACACAGAGCAGTTTCTCAGAAAGCTTCTTTCCAGTTTTGAACGGAAGATATTTCCTTTTTCACCATAGCCCTCTATGGGCTTCCAAATATCCCTTTGCCAATTCCACAAGAACAGCCTTAGCGAAAGGCTTCTTGAAGGAAAAGATGTAACACTGTGAGATGAATTAACAGAACACAGAGCAGTTTCTCAGAAAGTTTCTTTCCAGGTTTCAACGGAAGGTATTTCCTTTTTCATCATTGCCCTCTATGGGCTTCCAAATATCCCTTTGCCAATTCCACAAGAATAGCCTTAGCGAAAGGCTTCTTGAAGGGAAAGATGTAACTCTGTGAGATGAATTAACAGAACACAGAGCAATTTCTCAGAATGCTTCTTTCCAGTTTTGAACGGAAGATATTTCCTTTTTCACCATAGCCCTCTATGGGCTTCCAAATATCCCTTTGCCAATTCCACAAGAACAGACTTAGCGAAAGGCTTCTTGAAGGGAACGATGAAACTCTGTGAAATGAATTAACAGAACACAGAGGAGTTTCTCAGAAAGCATCTTTCCAGGTTTGAACGGAAGATATTTCCTTTTTCACCATAGCCCTCTAAGGGATTCCAAATATCCCTTTGCCAATTCCACAAAAACAGCCTTAGCGAAAGGCTTCTTGAAGGGAAAGATGTAACTCTGTGAGATGAATTAACAGAACACAGAGCAGTTTCTCAGAATGCTTCTTTCCAGTTTTGAACGGAAGATATTTCCTTTTTCACCATAGCCCTCTATGGGCTTCCAAATATCCCTTTGCCAATTCCACAAGAACAGCCTTAGCGAAAGGCTTCTTGAAGGGAAAGATGTAACTCTGTGAGATGAATTAACAGAACACAGAGCAGTTTCTCAGAATGCTTCTTTCCAGTTTTGAACGGAAGATATTTCCTTTTTCACCATAGCCCTCTATGGGCTTCCAAATATCCCTTTGCCAATTCCAAAAGATTAGCCTTAGCGAAAGGCTTCTTGAAGGGAAAGATGTAACTCTGTGAGATGAATTAACAGAACACAGAGCAGTTTCTCAGAAAGCTCTTTCCAGTTTTGAACGGAAGATATTTCCTTTTTCACCATAGCCCTCTATGGGCTTCCAAATATCCCTTTGCCAATTCCACAAGAACAGCCTTAGCAAAAGGCTCCTTGAAGGGAAAGATGTAACTCTGTGAGATGAATTAACAGAACACAGAGCAGTTTCTCAGAAAGCTTCTTTCCAGTTTTGAACGGAAGATATTTCCTTTTTCACCATAGCCCTCTATGGGCTTCCAAATATCCCTTTGCCAATTCCTCAAGAACAGCCTTAGCGAAAGGCTTCTTGAAGGGAAAGATGTAACTCTGTGAGATGAATTAACATAACACAGAGCAGTTTCTCAGAAAGCTTCTTTCCAGTATTGAACGGAAGATATTTCCTTTTTCACCATAGCCCTCTAAGGGCTTCCAAATATCCCTTTGCCAATTCCACAAGAACAGCCTTAGCGAAAGGCTTCTTGAAGGGAAAGATGTAACTCTGTGAGACAAATTAACAGAACACAGAGCAGTTTCTCAGAAAGCTTCTTTCCAGTTTTGAACGGAAGATATTTCCTTTTTCAACATAGCCCTCTATGGGCTTCCAAATATCCCTTTGCCAATTCCTCAAGAACAGCCTTAGCGAAAGGCTTCTTGAAGGGAAAGATGTAACTCTGTGAGATGAATTAACAGAACACCGAGCAGTTTCTCAGAAAGCTTCTTTCTAGTTTTGAACGGAAGATATTTCCTTTTTCACCATAGCCCTCTATGGGCTTCCAAATATCCCTTTGCCAATTCCACAAGAACAGCCTTAGCGAAAGGCTTCTTGAAGGGAAAGATGTAACTCTGTGAGATGAATTAACAGAACACAGAGCAGTTTCTCAGAAATCTTCTTTCCAGTTTTCAACGGAAGATATTTCCTTTTTCACCATAGCCCTCTATGGGCTTCCAAATATCCCTTTGCCAATTCCTCAAGAACAGCCTTAGCGAAAGGCTTCTTGAAGGGAAAGATGTAACTCTGTGAGATGAACTAACAGAACACAGAGCAGTTTCTCAGAAAGCTTCTTTCCAGTTTTGAACGGAAGATATTTCCTTTTTCACCATAGCCCTCTATGGGCTTCCAAATATCCCTTTGCCAATTCCACAAGAACAGCCTTAGCGAAAGGCTTCTTGAAGGGAAAGATGTAACTCTGTGAGATGAATTAACATAACACAGAGTAGTTTCTGAGAAAGCTTCTTTCTAGTTTTGAACGGAAGATATTTCCTTTTTCACCATAGCCCTCTATGGGCTTCCAAATATCCCTTTGCCAATTCCACAAGAACAGCCTTAGCGAAAGGCTTCTTGAAGGGAAAGATGTTACTCTGTGAGATGAATTAACAGAACACAGAGCAATTTCTCAGAAAGCTTCTTTCCAGTTTTGAACGGAAGATATTTCCTTTTTCCCAATAGCCCTCTATAGGCTTCCAAATATCCCTTTGCCAATTCCACAAGAACAGCCTTAGCGAAAGGCTTCTTGAAGGGAAAGATGTAACTCTGTGAGATGAATTAACAGAACACAGAGCACTTTCTCAGAAAGCTTCTTTCCAGTTTTGAACGGAAGATATTTCCTTTTTCACCATAGCCCTCTATGGGCTTCCAAATATCCCTTTGCAATTCCACAAGAACAGCCTTAGCGAAAGGCTTCTTGAAAGGGAAAGATGTAACTCTGTGAGATGAATTAACAGAACACAGAGCAGTTTCTCAGAAAGCTTCTTTCCAGTTTTGAACGGAAGATATTTCCTTTTTCACCATAGCCCTCTATGGGCTTCCAAATATCCCTTTGCCAATTCCACAAGAACAGCCTTAGCGAAAGGCTTCTTGAAGGAAAAGATGTAACACTGTGAGATGAATTAACAGAACACAGAGCAGTTTCTCAGAAAGTTTCTTTCCAGGTTTCAACGGAAGGTATTTCCTTTTTCATCATTGCCCTCTATGGGCTTCCAAATATCCCTTTGCCAATTCCACAAGAATAGCCTTAGCGAAAGGCTTCTTGAAGGGAAAGATGTAACTCTGTGAGATGAATTAACAGAACACAGAGCAATTTCTCAGAATGCTTCTTTCCAGTTTTGAACGGAAGATATTTCCTTTTTCACCATAGCCCTCTATGGGCTTCCAAATATCCCTTTGCCAATTCCACAAGAACAGACTTAGCGAAAGGCTTCTTGAAGGGAACGATGAAACTCTGTGAAATGAATTAACAGAACACAGAGGAGTTTCTCAGAAAGCATCTTTCCAGGTTTGAACGGAAGATATTTCCTTTTTCACCATAGCCCTCTAAGGGATTCCAAATATCCCTTTGCCAATTCCACAAAAACAGCCTTAGCGAAAGGCTTCTTGAAGGGAAAGATGTAACTCTGTGAGATGAATTAACAGAACACAGAGCAGTTTCTCAGAATGCTTCTTTCCAGTTTTGAACGGAAGATATTTCCTTTTTCACCATAGCCCTCTATGGGCTTCCAAATATCCCTTTGCCAATTCCACAAGAACAGCCTTAGCGAAAGGCTTCTTGAAGGGAAAGATGTAACTCTGTGAGATGAATTAACAGAACACAGAGCAGTTTCTCAGAATGCTTCTTTCCAGTTTTGAACGGAAGATATTTCCTTTTTCACCATAGCCCTCTATGGGCTTCCAAATATCCCTTTGCCAATTCCAAAAGATTAGCCTTAGCGAAAGGCTTCTTGAAGGGAAAGATGTAACTCTGTGAGATGAATTAACAGAACACAGAGCAGTTTCTCAGAAAGCTCTTTCCAGTTTTGAACGGAAGATATTTCCTTTTTCACCATAGCCCTCTATGGGCTTCCAAATATCCCTTTGCCAATTCCACAAGAACAGCCTTAGCGAAAGGCTTCTTGAAGGGAAAGATGTTAGTCTGTGAGATGAATTAGCAGAACACAGAGCAATTTCTCAGAAAGCTTCTTTCCAGTTTTGAACGGAAGATATTTCCTTTTTCCCAATAGCCCTCTATAGGCTTCCAAATATCCCTTTGCCAATTCCACAAGAACAGCCTTAGCGAAAGGCTTCTTGAAGGGAAAGATGTAACTCTGTGAGATGAATTAACAGAACACAGAGCACTTTCTCAGAAAGCTTCTTTCCAGTTTTGAACGGAAGATATTTCCTTTTTCACCATAGCCCTCTATGGGCTTCCAAATATCCCTTTGCAATTCCACAAGAACAGCCTTAGCGAAAGGCTTCTTGAAAGGGAAAGATGTAACTCTGTGAGATGAATTAACAGAACACAGAGCAGTTTCTCAGAAAGCTTCTTTCCAGTTTTGAACGGAAGATATTTCCTTTTTCACCATAGCCCTCTATGGGCTTCCAAATATCCCTTTGCCAATTCCACAAGAACAGCCTTAGCGAAAGGCTTCTTGAAGGAAAAGATGTAACACTGTGAGATGAATTAACAGAACACAGAGCAGTTTCTCAGAAAGTTTCTTTCCAGGTTTCAACGGAAGGTATTTCCTTTTTCATCATTGCCCTCTATGGGCTTCCAAATATCCCTTTGCCAATTCCACAAGAATAGCCTTAGCGAAAGGCTTCTTGAAGGGAAAGATGTAACTCTGTGAGATGAATTAACAGAACACAGAGCAATTTCTCAGAATGCTTCTTTCCAGTTTTGAACGGAAGATATTTCCTTTTTCACCATAGCCCTCTATGGGCTTCCAAATATCCCTTTGCCAATTCCACAAGAACAGACTTAGCGAAAGGCTTCTTGAAGGGAACGATGAAACTCTGTGAAATGAATTAACAGAACACAGAGGAGTTTCTCAGAAAGCATCTTTCCAGGTTTGAACGGAAGATATTTCCTTTTTCACCATAGCCCTCTAAGGGATTCCAAATATCCCTTTGCCAATTCCACAAAAACAGCCTTAGCGAAAGGCTTCTTGAAGGGAAAGATGTAACTCTGTGAGATGAATTAACAGAACACAGAGCAGTTTCTCAGAATGCTTCTTTCCAGTTTTGAACGGAAGATATTTCCTTTTTCACCATAGCCCTCTATGGGCTTCCAAATATCCCTTTGCCAATTCCACAAGAACAGCCTTAGCGAAAGGCTTCTTGAAGGGAAAGATGTAACTCTGTGAGATGAATTAACAGAACACAGAGCAGTTTCTCATAATGCTTCTTTCCAGTTTTGAACGGAAGATATTTCCTTTTTCACCATAGCCCTCTATGGGCTTCCAAATATCCCTTTGCCAATTCCAAAAGATTAGCCTTAGCGAAAGGCTTCTTGAAGGGAAAGATGTAACTCTGTGAGATGAATTAACAGAACACAGAGCAGTTTCTCAGAAAGCTCTTTCCAGTTTTGAACGGAAGATATTTCCTTTTTCACCATAGCCCTCTATGGGCTTCCAAATATCCCTTTGCCAATTCCACAAGAACAGCCTTAGCAAAAGGCTCCTTGAAGGGAAAGATGTAACTCTGTGAGATGAATTAACAGAACACAGAGCAGTTTCTCAGAAAGCTTCTTTCCAGTTTTGAACGGAAGATATTTCGTTTTTCAACACAGCCCTCTATGGGCTTCCTAATATCCCTTTGCCAATTCCACAAGAACAGCCTTAGCTTAAGGCTTCTTGAAGGAAAGATGTAACTCTGTGAGATGAATTAACAGAACACAGAGCAGTTTCTCAGAAAGCTTCTTTCCAGTTTTCAACGGAAGATATTTCCTTTTTCACCATAGCCCTCTATGGGCTTCCAAATATCCCTTTGCCAATTCCTCAAGAACAGCCTTAGCGAAAGGCTTCTTGAAGGGAAAGATGTAACTCTGTGAGATGAATTAACAGAACACAGAGCAGTTTCTCAGAAAGCTTCTTTCCAGTTTTCAACGGAAGATATTTCCTTTTTCACCATAGCCCTCTATGGGCTTCCAAATATCCCTTTGCCTATTCCACAAGAACCGCCTTAGCGTAAGGCTTCTTGAAGGGAAAGATGTTACTCTGTGAGATGAATTAACAGAACACAGAGCAATTTCTCAGAAAGCTTCTTTCCAGTTTTGAACGGAAGATATTTCCTTTTTCCCAATAGCCCTCTAGAGGCTTCCAAATATCCCTTTGCCAATTCCACAAGAACAGCCTTAGCGAAAGGCTTCTTGAAGGGAAAGATGTAACTCTGTGAGATGAATTAACAGAACACAGAGCAGTTTCTCAGAAAGCTTCTTTCCAGTTTTGAACGGAAGATATTTCCTTTTTCACCATAGGCCTCTATGGGCTTCCAAATATCCCTTTGCCCATTCCACAAGAACAGCCTTAGCGAAAGGCTTCTTGAAGGGAAAGATGTAACTCTGTGAGATGAATTAACAGAACACAGAGCAGTTTCTCAGAAAGCTTCTTTCCAGTTTTGAACGGAAGATACTTCGTTTTTCAACACAGCCCTCTATGGGCTTCCTAATATCCCTTTGCCAATTCCACAAGAACAGCCTTAGCGAAAGGCTTCTTGAAGGAAAGATGTAACTCTGTGAGATGAATTAACAGAACACAGAGCAGTTTCTCAGAAAGCTTCTTTCCAGTTTTGAACGGAAGATATTTCCTTTTTCACCATAGCCCTCTATGGGCTTCCAAATATCCCTTTGCCAATTCCTCAAGAACAGCCTTAGCGAAAGGCTTCTTGAAGGGAAAGATGTAACTCTGTGAGATGAATTAACAGAACACAGAGCAGTTTCTCAGAAAGCTGCTTTCCAGTTTTGAACGGAAGATATTTCCTTTTTTACCTTAGCCCTCTATGGGCTTCCAAATATCCCTTTGCCAATTCCACAAGAACAGCCTTAGCGAAAGGCTTCTTGAAGGGAAAGATGTAACTCTGTGAGATGAATTAACATAACACAGAGTAGTTTCTGAGAAAGCTTCTTTCCAGTTTTGAACGGAAGATATTTCCTTTTTCACCATAGCCCTCTATGGGCTTCCAAATATCCCTTTGCCAATTCCACAAGAACAACCTTAGCGAAAGGCTTCTTGAAGGGAACGATGTAACTCTGTGAGGTGAACTAACAGAACACAGAGCAGTTTCTCAGAAAGCTTCTTTCCAGTTTTGAACGGAAGATATTTCCTATTTCACCATAGCCCTCTATGGGCTTCCAAATATCCCTTTGCCAATTCCACAAGAACAGCCTTAGCGAAAGGCTTCTTGAAGGGAAAGATGTAACTCTGTGAGATGAATTAACAGAACACAGAGCAGTTTCTCAGAAAGCTTCTTTCCAGTTTTGAACGGAAGATATTTCCTTTTTCACCATAGCCCTCTATGGGCTTCCAAATACCCCTTTGCCAATTCCACAAGAACAGCCTTAGCGAAAGGCTTCTTGAAGGGAACGATGTAACTCTGTGAAATGAATTAACAGAACACAGAGGAGTTTCTCAGAAAGCATCTATCCAGTTTTGAACGGAAGATATTTCCTTTTTCACCATAGCCCTCTAAGGGCTTCCAAATATCCCTTTGCCAATTCCACAAGAACAGCCTTAGCGAAAGGCTTCTTGAAGGGAAAGATGTAACTCTGTGAGATGAATTAACAGAACACAGAGCAGTTTCTCAGAAAGCTTCTTTCCAGTTTTGAACGGAAGATATTTCCTTTTTGACCATAGCCCTCTATGGGCTTCCAAATATCCCTTTGCCAATTCCACAAGAACAGCCTTAGCGAAAGGCTTCTTGAAGGGAAAGATGTAACTCTGTGAGATGAATTAGCATAACACAGAGTAGTTTCTGAGAAAGCTTCTTTCCAGTTTTGAACGGAAGATATTTCCTTTTTCACCATAGCCCTCTAAGGGCTTCCAAATATCCCTTTGCCAATTCCACAAGAACAGCCTTAGCGAAAGGCTTCTTGAAGGGAAAGATGTAACTCTGTGAGGTGAACTAACAGAACACAGAGCAGTTTCTCAGAAAGCTTCTTTCCAGTTTTGAACGGAAGATATTTCCTTTTTCACCATAGGCCTCTATGGGCTTCCAAATATCCCTTTGCCAATTCCACAAGAACAGCCTTAGCGAAAGGCTTCTTGAAGGGAAAGATGTAACTCTGTGAGATGAATTAACATAACACAGAGCAGTTTCTCAGAAAGCTTCTTTCCAGTATTGAACGGAAGATATTTCCTTTTTCACCATAGCCCTCTATGGGCTTCCAAATATCCCTTTGCCAATTCCACAAGAACAGCCTTAGCGAAAGGCTTCTTGAAGGGAAAGATGTAACTCTGTGAGACAAATTAACAGAACACAGAGCAGTTTCTCAGAAAGCTTCTTTCCAGTTTTGTACGGAAGATATTTCCTTTTTCAACATAGCCCTCTATGGGCTTCCAAATATCCCTTTGCCAATTCCTCAAGAACAGCCTTAGCGAAAGGCTTCTTGAAGGGAAAGATGTAACTCTGTGAGATGAATTAACAGAACACCGAGCAGTTTCTCAGAAAGCTTCTTTCTAGTTTTGAACGGAAGATATTTCCTTTTTCACCATAGCCCTCTATGGGCTTCCAAATATCCCTTTGCCAATTCCACAAGAACAGCCTTAGCGAAAGGCTTCTTTAAGGGAAAGATGTAACTCTGTGAGATGAATTAACAGAACACAGAGCAGTTTCTCAGAAATCTTCTTTCCAGTTTTCAACGGAAGATATTTCCTTTTTCACCATAGCCCTCTATGGGCTTCCAAATATCCCTTTGCCAATTCCTCAAGAACAGCCTTAGCGAAAGGCTTCTTGAAGGGAAAGATGTAACTCTGTGAGATGAAATAACAGAACACAGAGCAGTTTCTCAGAAAGCTTCTTTCCAGTTTTGAACGGAAGATATTTCCTTTTTCACCATAGCCCTCTATGGGCTTCCAAATATCCCTTTGCCAATTCCACAAGAACAGCCTTAGCGAAAGGCTTCTTGAAGGGAAAGATGTAACTCTGTGAGATGAATTAACATAACACAGAGTAGTTTCTGAGAAAGCTTCTTTCTAGTTTTGAACGGAAGATATTTCCTTTTTCACCATAGCCCTCTATGGGCTTCCAAATATCCCTTTGCCAATTCCACAAGAACAGCCTTAGCGAAAGGCTTCTTGAAGGGAAAGATGTAACTCTGTGAGATGAATTAACATAACACAGAGTAGTTTCTGAGAAAGCTTCTTTCCAGTTTTGAACGGAAGATATTTCCTTTTTCACCATAGCCCTCTATGGGCTTCCAAATATCCCTTTGCCAATTCCACAAGAACAACCTTAGCGAAAGGCTTCTTGAAGGGAACGATGTAACTCTGTGAGGTGAACTAACAGAACACAGAGCAGTTTCTCAGAAAGCTTCTTTCCAGTTTTGAACGGAAGATATTTCCTATTTCACCATAGCCCTCTATGGGCTTCCAAATATCCCTTTGCCAATTCCACAAGAACAGCCTTAGCGAAAGGCTTCTTGAAGGGAAAGATGTAACTCTGTGAGATGAATTAACAGAACACAGAGCAGTTTCTCAGAAAGCTTCTTTCCAGTTTTGAACGGAAGATATTTCCTTTTTCACCATAGCCCTCTATGGCCTTCCAAATACCCCTTTGCCAATTAGACAAGAACAGCCTTAGCGAAAGGCTTCTTGAAGGGAACGATGTAACTCTGTGAAATGAATTAACAGAACACAGAGGAGTTTCTCAGAAAGCATCTATCCAGTTTTGAACGGAAGATATTTCCTTTTTCACCATAGCCCTCTATGGGCTTCCAAATATCCCTTTGCCAATTCCACAAGAACAGCCTTAGCGAAAGGCTTCCTGAAGGGAAAGATGTAACTCTGTGAGATGAATTAACAGAACACAGAGCAGTTTCTCAGAAAGCTTCTTTCCAGTTTTGAACTTAAGATATTTCGTTTTTCAACATAGCCCTCTATGGGCTTCCAAATATCCCTTTGCCAATTACACAAGAACAGCCTTAGCGAAAGGCTTCTTGAAGGGAAAGATGTAACTCTGTGAGGTGAATTAACAGAACACAGAGCACTTTCTCAGAAAGCTTCTTTCCAGTTTTGAACGGAAGATATTTCCTTTTTCACCATAGCCCTCTTTGGGCTTCCAAATATCCCTTTGCCAATTCCACAAGAACAGCCTTAGCGAAAGGCTTCTTGAAGGGAACGATGTAACTCTGTGAAATGAATTAACAGAACACAGAGGAGTTTCTCAGAAAGCATCTTTCCAGGTTTGAACGGAAGATATTTCCTTTTCCACCATAGCCCTCTAAGGGCTTCCAAATATCCCTTTGCCAATTCCACAAGAACAGCCTTAGCGAAAGAGTTCTTGAAGGGAAAGATGTAACTCTGTGAGATGAATTAACATAACACAGAGTAGTTTCTGAGAAAGCTTCTTTCCAGTTTTGAACGGAAGATATTTCCTTTTTCACCATAGCCCTCTACGGGCTTCCAAATATCCCTTTGCCAATTCCGCAAGAACAGCCTTAGCGAAAGGCTTCTTGAAGGGAAAGATGTAACTCTGTGAGATGAATTAACAGAACACAGAGCAGTTTCTCAGAATGCTTCTTTCCAGTTTTGAACGGAAGATATTTCCTTTCTCACCATAGCCCTCTATGGGCTTCCAAATATCCCTTTGCCAATTCCACAAGAAGAGCCTTAGCGAAAGGCTTTTTGAAGGGAAAGATGTAACTCTGTGAGATGAATTAACAGAACAGAGAGCAGTTTCTCAGAAAGCTTCTTTCCAGTTTTGAACGGAAGATATTTCCTTTTTCACCATAGCCCTCTATGGGCTTCCAAATATCCCTTTGCCAATTCCACAAGAACAGCGTTAGCGAAAGGCTTCCTGAAGGGAAAGATATAACTCTGTGAGATGAATTAACAGAACACAGAGCAGTTTCTCAGAAAGCTTCTTTCCAGTTTTGAACGGAAGATATTTCGTTTTTCAACATAGCCCTCTATGGGCTTCCAAATATCCCTTTGCCAATTCCACAAGAACAGCCTTAGCGAAAGGCTTCTTGAAGGGAAAGATGTAACTCTGTGAGATGAATTAACAGAACACAGAGCAGTTTCTCAGAAAGCTTCTTTCCAGTTTTCAACGGAAGATATTTCCTTTTTCACCATAGCCCTCTATGGGCTTCCAAATATCCCTTTGCAAATTCCTCAAGAACAGCCTTAGCGAAAGGCTTCTTGAAAGGAAAGATGTAACTCTGTGAGATGAATTAACAGAACACAGAGCAGTTTCTCAGAAAGCTTCTTTCCAGTTTTGAACGGAAGATATTTCCTTTTTCACCATAGCCCTCTATGGGCTTAAAAATATCCCTTTGCCCATTCCACAAGAACAGCCTTAGCGAAAGGCTTCTTGAAGGGAAAGATGTAACTCTGTGAGATGAATTAACAGAACACAGAGCAGTTTCTCAGAATGCTTCTTTCCAGTTTTGAACGGAAGATATTTCCTTTTTCACCATAGCCCTCTATGGGCTTCCAAATATCCCTTTGCCAATTCCACAAGAACAGCCTTAGCGAAAGGCTTCTTGAAGGGAACGATGTAACTCTGTGAAATGAATTAACAGAACACAGAGGAGTTTCTCAGAAAGCATCTTTCCAGGGTTGAACGGAAGATATTTCCTTTTTCACCATAGCCCTCTAAGGGCTTCCAAATATCCCTTTGCCAATTCCACAAGAACAGCCTTAGCGAAAGGCTTCTTGAAGGGAAAGATGTAACTCTGTGAGATGAATTAACAGAACACAGAGGAGTTTCTCAGAATGCTTCTTTCCAGTTTTGAACGGAAGTTATTTCCTTTTTCACCATAGCCCTCTATGGGCTTCCAAATATCCCTTTGCCAATTCCACAACAAGAGCCTTAGCGAAAGGCTTCTTGAAGGGAAAGATGTAACTCTGTGAGATGAATTAACAGAACACAGAGCAGTTTCTCAGAAAGCTTCTTTCCAGTTTTGAACGGAAGATATTTCCTTTTTCACCATAGCATTCTATGGGCTTCCAAATATCCCTTTGCCAATTCCACAAGAACAGCCTTAGCGAAAGGCTTCCTGAAGGGAAAGATGTAACTCTGTGAGATGAATTAACAGAACACAGAGCAGTTTCTCAGAAAGCTTCTTTCCAGTTTTGAACGGAAGATATTTCGTTTTTCAACATAGCTCTCTATGGGCTTCCCAATATCCCTTTGCCAATTACACAAGAACAGCCTTAGCGAAAGGCTTCTTGAAGGGAAAGATGTAACTCTGTGAGGTGAATTAACAGAACACAGAGCACTTTCTCAGAAAGCTTCTTTCCAGTTTTGAACGGAAGATATTTCCTTTTTCACCATAGCCCTCTATGGGCTTCCAAATATCCCTTTGCCAATTCCACAAGAACAGCCTTAGCGAAAGGCTTCTTGAAGGGAAAGATGTAACTCTGTGAGATGAATTAGCATAACACAGAGTAGTTTCTGAGAAAGCTTCTTTCCAGTTTTGAACGGAAGATATTTCCTTTTTCACCATAGCCCTCTAAGGGCTTCCAAATATCCCTTTGCCAATTCCACAAGAACAGCCTTAGCGAAAGGCTTCTTGAAGGGAAAGATGTAACTCTGTGAGGTGAACTAACAGAACACAGAGCAGTTTCTCAGAAAGCTTCTTTCCAGTTTTGAACGGAAGATATTTCCTTTTTCACCATAGGCCTCTATGGTCTTCCAAATATCCCTTTGCCAATTCCACAAGAACAGCCTTAGCGAAAGGCTTCTTGAAGGGAAAGATGTAACTCTGTGAGATGAATTAACAGAACACAGAGCAGTTTCTCAGAATGCTTCTTTCCAGTTTTGAACAGAAGATATTTCCTTTTGCACCATAGCCCTCTATGGGCTTCCAAATATCCCTTTGCCAATTCCACAAGAACAGCCTTAGCGAAAGGCTTCTTGAAGGGAAAGATGTAACTCTGTGAGATGAATTAACAGAACACAGAGCAGTTTCTCAGAAAGCTTCTTTCCAGTTTTGAACGGAAGATATTTCCTTTTTCAACATAGCCCTCTATGGGCTTCCAAATATCCCTTTGCCAATTCCACAAGAACAGCCTTAGCGAAAGGCTTCTTGAAGGGAAAGATGTAACTCTGTGAGATGAATTAACGGAACACACAGTAGTTTCTCAGAAAGCTTCTTTCCAGTTTTGAACGGAAGATATTTCCTTTTTCACCATAGCCCTCTAAGGGCTTCCAAATATCCCTTTGCCAATTCCACAAGAACAGCCTTAGCGAAAGGCTTCTTGAAGGGAAAGATGTAACTCTGTGAGATGAATTAACAGAACACAGAGCAGTTTCTCAGAAAGCTTCTTTCCAGTTTGGAACGGAAGATATTTCCTATTTCACCATAGCCCTCTATGGGCTTCCAAATATCCCTTTGCCAATTCCACAAGAACAGCCTTAGCGAAAGGCTTCTTGAAGGGAAAGATGTAACTCTGTGAGATGAATTAACAGAACACAGAGCAGTTTCTCAGAAAGCTTCTTTCCAGTTTTGAACGGAAGATATTTCCTTTTTCACCATAGCCCTCTATGGGCTTCCAAATATCCCTTTGCCAATTCCACAAGAACAGCCTTAGCGAAAGGCTTCTTGAAGGGAACGATGTAACTCTGTGAAATGAATTAACAGAACACAGAGGAGTTTCTCAGAAAGCATCTATCCAGTTTTGAACGGAAGATATTTCCTTTTTCACCATAGCCCTCTAAGGGCTTCCAAATATCCCTTTGCCAATTCCACAAGAACAGCCTTAGCGAAAGGCTTCTTGAAGGGAAAGATGTAACTCTGTGAGATGAATTAACAGAACACAGAGCAGTTTCTCAGAATGCTTCTTTCCAGTTTTGAACGGAAGATATTTCCTTTTTCACCATAGCCCTCTATGGGCTTCCAAATATCCCTTTGCCAATTCCACAAGAACAGCCTTAGCGAAAGGCTTCTTGAAGGGAAAGATGTTACTCTGTGAGATGAATTAACAGAACACAGAGCAATTTCTCAGAAAGCTTCTTTCCAGTTTTGAACGGAAGATATTTCCTTTTTCCCAATAGCCCTCTATAGGCTTCCAAATATCCCTTTGCCAATTCCACAAGAACAGCCTTAGCGAAAGGCTTCTTGAAGGGAAAGATGTAACTCTGTGAGATGAATTAACAGAACACAGAGCACTTTCTCAGAAAGCTTCTTTCCAGTTTTGAACGGAAGATATTTCCTTTTTCACCATAGCCCTCTATGGGCTTCCAAATATCCCTTTGCAATTCCACAAGAACAGCCTTAGCGAAAGGCTTCTTGAAAGGGAAAGATGTAACTCTGTGAGATGAATTAACAGAACACAGAGCAGTTTCTCAGAAAGCTTCTTTCCAGTTTTGAACGGAAGATATTTCCTTTTTCACCATAGCCCTCTATGGGCTTCCAAATATCCCTTTGCCAATTCCACAAGAACAGCCTTAGCGAAAGGCTTCTTGAAGGAAAAGATGTAACACTGTGAGATGAATTAACAGAACACAGAGCAGTTTCTCAGAAAGTTTCTTTCCAGGTTTCAACGGAAGGTATTTCCTTTTTCATCATTGCCCTCTATGGGCTTCCAAATATCCCTTTGCCAATTCCACAAGAATAGCCTTAGCGAAAGGCTTCTTGAAGGGAAAGATGTAACTCTGTGAGATGAATTAACAGAACACAGAGCAATTTCTCAGAATGCTTCTTTCCAGTTTTGAACGGAAGATATTTCCTTTTTCACCATAGCCCTCTATGGGCTTCCAAATATCCCTTTGCCAATTCCACAAGAACAGACTTAGCGAAAGGCTTCTTGAAGGGAACGATGAAACTCTGTGAAATGAATTAACAGAACACAGAGGAGTTTCTCAGAAAGCATCTTTCCAGGTTTGAACGGAAGATATTTCCTTTTTCACCATAGCCCTCTAAGGGATTCCAAATATCCCTTTGCCAATTCCACAAAAACAGCCTTAGCGAAAGGCTTCTTGAAGGGAAAGATGTAACTCTGTGAGATGAATTAACAGAACACAGAGCAGTTTCTCAGAATGCTTCTTTCCAGTTTTGAACGGAAGATATTTCCTTTTTCACCATAGCCCTCTATGGGCTTCCAAATATCCCTTTGCCAATTCCACAAGAACAGCCTTAGCGAAAGGCTTCTTGAAGGGAAAGATGTAACTCTGTGAGATGAATTAACAGAACACAGAGCAGTTTCTCAGAATGCTTCTTTCCAGTTTTGAACGGAAGATATTTCCTTTTTCACCATAGCCCTCTATGGGCTTCCAAATATCCCTTTGCCAATTCCAAAAGATTAGCCTTAGCGAAAGGCTTCTTGAAGGGAAAGATGTAACTCTGTGAGATGAATTAACAGAACACAGAGCAGTTTCTCAGAAAACTCTTTCCAGTTTTGAACGGAAGATATTTCCTTTTTCACCATAGCCCTCTATGGGCTTCCAAATATCCCTTTGCCAATTCCACAAGAACAGCCTTAGCAAAAGGCTCCTTGAAGGGAAAGATGTAACTCTGTGAGATGAATTAACAGAACACAGAGCAGTTTCTCAGAAAGCTTCTTTCCAGTTTTGAACGGAAGATATTTCGTTTTTCAACACAGCCCTCTATGGGCTTCCTAATATCCCTTTGCCAATTCCACAAGAACAGCCTTAGCTTAAGGCTTCTTGAAGGAAAGATGTAACTCTGTGAGATGAATTAACAGAACACAGAGCAGTTTCTCAGAAAGCTTCTTTCCAGTTTTCAACGGAAGATATTTCCTTTTTCACCATAGCCCTCTATGGGCTTCCAAATATCCCTTTGCCAATTCCTCAAGAACAGCCTTAGCGAAAGGCTTCTTGAAGGGAAAGATGTAACTCTGTGAGATGAATTAACAGAACACAGAGCAGTTTCTCAGAAAGCTTCTTTCCAGTTTTCAACGGAAGATATTTCGTTTTTCACCATAGCCCTCTATGGGCTTCCAAATATCCCTTTGCCTATTCCACAAGAACCGCCTTAGCGTAAGGCTTCTTGAAGGGAAAGATGTTACTCTGTGAGATGAATTAACAGAACACAGAGCAATTTCTCAGAAAGCTTCTTTCCAGTTTTGAACGGAAGATATTTCCTTTTTCCCAATAGCCCTCTAGAGGCTTCCAAATATCCCTTTGCCAATTCCACAAGAACAGCCTTAGCGAAAGGCTTCTTGAAGGGAAAGATGTAACTCTGTTAGATGAATTAACAGAACACAGAGCAGTTTCTCAGAAAGCTTCTTTCCAGTTTTGAACGGAAGATATTTCCTTTTTCACCATAGGCCTCTATGGGCTTCCAAATATCCCTTTGCCAATTCCACAAGAACAGCCTTAGCGAAAGGCTTCTTGAAGGGAAAGATGTAACTCTGTGAGATGAATTAACAGAACACAGAGCAGTTTCTCAGAAAGCTTCTTTCCAGTTTTGAACGGAAGATATTTCGTTTTTCAACACAGCCCTCTATGGGCTTCCTAATATCCCTTTGCCAATTCCACAAGAACAGCCTTAGCGAAAGGCTTCTTGAAGGAAAGATGTAACTCTGTGAGATGAATTAACAGAACACAGAGCAGTTTCTCAGAAAGCTTCTTTCCAGTTTTGAACGGAAGATATTTCCTTTTTCACCATAGCCCTCTATGGGCTTCCAAATATCCCTTTGCCAATTCCTCAAGAACAGCCTTAGCGAAAGGCTTCTTGAAGGGAAAGATGTAACTCTGTGAGATGAATTAACAGAACACAGAGCAGTTTCTCAGAAAGCTGCTTTCCAGTTTTGAACGGAAGATATTTCCTTTTTTACCTTAGCCCTCTATGGGCTTCCAAATATCCCTTTGCCAATTCCACAAGAACAGCCTTAGCGAAAGGCTTCTTGAAGGGAAAGATGTAACTCTGTGAGATGAATTAGCATAACACAGAGTAGTTTCTGAGAAAGCTTCTTTCCAGTATTGAACGGAAGATATTTCCTTTTTCACCATAGCCCTCTAAGGGCTTCCAAATATCCCTTTGCCAATTCCACAAGAACAGCCTTAGCGAAAGGCTTCTTGAAGGGAAAGATGTAACTCTGTGAGGTGAACTAACAGAACACAGAGCAGTTTCTCAGAAAGCTTCTTTCCAGTTTGGAACGGAAGATATTTCCTTTTTCACCATAGGCCTCTATGGGCTTCCAAATATCCCTTTGCCAATTCCACAAGAACAGCCTTAGCGAAAGGCTTCTTGAAGGGAAAGATGTAACTCTGTGAGATGAATTAACATAACACAGAGCAGTTTCTCAGAAAGCTTCTTTCCAGTATTGAACGGAAGATATTTCCTTTTTCACCATAGCCCTCTATGGGCTTCCAAATATCCCTTTGCCAATTCCACAAGAACAGCCTTAGCGAAAGGCTTCTTGAAGGGAAAGATGTAACTCTGTGAGACAAATTAACAGAACACAGAGCAGTTTCTCAGAAAGCTTCTTTCCAGTTTTGAACGGAAGATATTTCCTTTTTCAACATAGCCCTCTATGGGCTTCCAAATATCCCTTTGCCAATTCCTCAAGAACAGCCTTAGCGAAAGGCTTCTTGAAGGGAAAGATGTAACTCTGTGAGATGAATTAACAGAACACCGAGCAGTTTCTCAGAAAGCTTCTTTCTAGTTTTGAACGGAAGATATTTCCTTTTTCACCATAGCCCTCTATGGGCTTCCAAATATCCCTTTGCCAATTCCACAAGAACAGCCTTAGCGAAAGGCTTCTTGAAGGGAAAGATGTAACTCTGTGAGATGAATTAACAGAACACAGAGCAGTTTCTCAGAAATCTTCTTTCCAGTTTTCAACGGAAGATATTTCCTTTTTCACCATAGCCCTCTATGGGCTTCCAAATATCCCTTTGCCAATTCCACAAGAACAACCTTAGCGAAAGGCTTCTTGAAGGGAACGATGTAACTCTGTGAGGTGAACTAACAGAACACAGAGCAGTTTCTCAGAAAGCTTCTTTCCAGTTTTGAACGGAAGATATTTCCTATTTCACCATAGCCCTCTATGGGCTTCCAAATATCCCTTTGCCAATTCCACAAGAACAGCCTTAGAGAAAGGCTTCTTGAAGGGAAAGATGTAACTCTGTGAGATGAATTAACAGAACACAGAGCAGTTTCTCAGAAAGCTTCTTTCCAGTTTTGAACGGAAGATATTTCCTTTTTCACCATAGCCCTCTATGGGCTTCCAAATACTCCTTTGCCAATTCCACAAGAACAGCCTTAGCGAAAGGCTTCTTGAAGGGAACGATGTAACTCTGTGAAATGAATTAACAGAACACAGAGGAGTTTCTCAGAAAGCATCTATCCAGTTTTGAACGGAAGATATTTCCTTTTTCACCATAGCCCTCTAAGGGCTTCCAAATATCCCTTTGCCAATTCCACAAGAACAGCCTTAGCGAAAGGCTTCTTGAAGGGAAAGATGTAACTCTGTGAGATGAATTAACAGAACACAGAGCAGTTTCTCAGAAAGCTTCTTTCCAGTTTTGAACGGAAGATATTTCCTTTTTGACCATAGCCCTCTATGGGCTTCCAAATATCCCTTTGCCAATTCCACAAGAACAGCCTTAGCGAAAGGCTTCTTGAAGGGAAAGATGTAACTCTGTGAGACGAATTAGCATAACACAGAGTAGTTTCTGAGAAAGCTTCTTTCCAGTTTTGAACGGAAGATATTTCCTTTTTCACCATAGCCCTCTAAGGGCTTCCAAATATCCCTTTGCCAATTCCACAAGAACAGCCTTAGCGAAAGGCTTCTTGAAGGGAAAGATGTAACTCTGTGAGGTGAACTAACAGAACACAGAGCAGTTTCTCAGAAAGCTTCTTTCCAGTTTTGAACGGAAGATATTTCCTTTTTCACCATAGGCCTCTATGGGCTTCCAAATATCCCTTTGCCAATTCCACAAGAACAGCCTTAGCGAAAGGCTTCTTGAAGGGAAAGATGTAACTCTGTGAGATGAATTAACATAACACAGAGCAGTTTCTCAGAAAGCTTCTTTCCAGTATTGAACGGAAGATATTTCCTTTTTCACCATAGCCCTCTATGGGCTTCCAAATATCCCTTTGCCAATTCCACAAGAACAGCCTTAGCGCAAGGCTTCTTGAAGGGAAAGATGTATCTCTGTGAGACAAATTAACAGAACACAGAGCAGTTTCTCAGAAAGCTTCTTTCCAGTTTTGAACGGAAGATATTTCCTTTTTCAACATAGCCCTCTATGGGCTTCCAAATATCCCTTTGCCAATTCCTCAAGAACAGCCTTAGCGAAAGGCTTCTTGAAGGGAAAGATGTAACTCTGTGAGATGAATTAACAGAACACCGAGCAGTTTCTCAGAAAGCTTCTTTCTAGTTTTGAACGGAAGATATTTCCTTTTTCACCATAGCCCTCTATGGGCTTCCAAATATCCCTTTGCCAATTCCACAAGAACAGCCTTAGCGAAAGGCTTCTTGAAGGGAAAGATGTAACTCTGTGAGATGAATTAACAGAACACAGAGCAGTTTCTCAGAAATCTTCTTTCCAGTTTTCAACGGAAGATATTTCCTTTTTCACCATAGCCCTCTATGGGCTTCCAAATATCCCTTTGCCAATTCCTCAAGAACAGCCTTAGCGAAAGGCTTCTTGAAGGGAAAGATGTAACTCTGTGAGATGAAATAACAGAACACAGAGCAGTTTCTCAGAAAGCTTCTTTCCAGTTTTGAACGGAAGATATTTCCTTTTTCACCATAGCCCTCTATGGGCTTCCAAATATCCCTTTGCCAATTCCACAAGAACAGCCTTAGCGAAAGGCTTCTTGAAGGGAAAGATGTAACTCTGTGAGATGAATTAACATAACACAGAGTAGTTTCTGAGAAAGCTTCTTTCTAGTTTTGTACGGAAGATATTTCCTTTTTCACCATAGCCCTCTATGGGCTTCCAAATATCCCTTTGCCAATTCCACAAGAACAGCCTTAGCGAAAGGCTTCTTGAAGGGAAAGATGTAACTCTGTGAGATGAATTAACAGAACACAGAGCAGTTTCTCAGAAAGATTCTTTCCAGTTTTGAACGGAAGATATTTCCTTTTTCACCATAGCCCTCTATGGGCTTCCAAATATCCCTTTGCCAATTCCACAAGAACAGCCTTAGCGAAAGGCTTCTTGAAGGAAAAGATGTAACACTGTGAGATGAATTAACAGAACACAGAGCAGTTTCTCAGAAACTTTCTTTCCAGGTTTCAACGGAAGATATTTCCTTTTTCATCATTGCCCTCTATGGGCTTCCAAATATCCCTTTGCCAATTCCACAAGAACAGCCTTAGCGAAAGGCTTCTTCAAGGTAAAGATGTAACTCTCTGAGATGAATTAACAGAACACAGAGCAGTTTCTCAGAAAGCTTCTTTCCAGTTTTGAACGGAAGATATTTCCTTTTTCACCATAGGCCTCTATGGGCTTCCAAATATCCCTTTCCAATTCCACAAGAACAGTCTTAGCGAAAGGCTTCTTGAAGGGAAAGATGTAACTCTGTGAGATGAATTAACAGAACACAGAGCAGTTTCTCAGAAAGCTTCTTTCCAGTTTTGAACGGAAGATATTTCCTTTTTCACCATAGCCCTCTATGGGCTTCCAAATATCCCTTTGCCAATTCCACAAGAACAGCCTTAGCGAAAGGCTTCTTGAAGGGAAAGATGTAACTCTGTGAGATGAATTAACAGAACACAGAGCAGTTTCTCAGAAAGCTTCTTTCCAGTTTTGAACGGAAGATATTTCCTTTTTCACCATAGCCCTCTAAGGGCTTCCAAATATCCCTTTGCCAATTAAACAAGAACAGCCTTAGCGAAAGGCTTCTTGAAGGAAAAGATGTAACTCTGTGAGATGAATTAACAGAACACAGAGCAGTTTCTCAGAAAGCTTCTTTCCAGTTTTCAACGGAAGATATTTCCTTTTTCACCATAGCCCTCTATGGGCTTCCAAATATCCCTTTGCTAATTCCTGAAGAACAGCCTTAGCGAAAGGCTTCTTGAAGGGAAAGATGTAACTCTGTGAGATGAATTAACAGAACACAGAGCAGTTTCTCAGAAAGCTTCTTTCCAGTTTTGAACGGAAGATATTTCCTTTTTCACCATAGCCCTCTATGGGCTTCCAAATATCCCTTTGCCAATTCCACAAGAAGAGCCTTAGCGAAAGGCTTCTTGAAGGGAAAGATGTAACTCTGTGAGATGAATTAACATAACACAGAGTAGTTTCTGAGAAAGCTTCTTTCCAGTTTTGAACGGAAGATATTTCCTTTTTCACCATAGCCCTCTATGGGCTTCCAAATATCCCTTTGCAATTCCACAAGAACAGCCTTAGCGAAAGGCTTCTTGAAGGGAATGATGTAACTCTGTGAGGTGAATTAACAGAACACAGAGCAGTTTCTCAGAAAGCTTCTTTCCAGTTTTGAACGGAAGATATTTCCTTTTTCACCATAGCCCTCTAGGGGCTTCCAAATATCCCTTTGCCAATTCCACAAGAACAGCCTTAGCGAAAGGCTTCTTGAAGGGAAAGATGTACCTCTGTGAGATGAATTAACAGAACACAGAGCAGTTTCTCAGAAAGCTTCTTTCCAGTTTTCAACGGAAGATATTTCCTTTTTCACCATAGCCCTCTATGGGCTTCCAAATATCCCTTTGCCAATTCCTCAAGAACAGCCTTAGCGAAAGGCTTCTTGAAGGGAAAGATGTAACTCTGTGAGATGAATTAACAGAACACAGAGCAGTTTCTCAGAAAGCTTCTTTCCAGTGTTGAACGGAAGATATTTCCTTTTTGACCGTAGCCCTCTATGGGCTTCCAAATATCCCTTTGCCAATTCCACAAGAACAGCCTTAGCGAAAGGCTTCTTGAAGGGAAAGATGTAACTCTGTGAGATGAATTAACATAACACAGAGTAGTTTCTGAGAAAGTTTCTTTCCATTTTTGAACGGAAGATACTTCCTTTTTCACCATAGTCCTCTATGGGCTTCCAAATATCCCTTTGCCAATTCCACAAGAACAGCCTTAGCGAAAGGCTTCTTGAAGGGAAAGATGTAACTCTGTGAGGTGAACTAACAGAACACAGAGCAGTTTCTCAGAAAGCTTCTTTCCAGTTTTGAACGGAAGATATTTCCTTTTTCACCATAGGCCTCTATGGGCTTCCAAATATCCCTTTGCCAATTCCACAAGAACAGCCTTAGCCAAAGGCTTCTTGAAGGGAAAGATGTTACTCTGTGAGATGAATTAACAGAACACAGAGCAGTTTCTCAGAAAGCTTCTCTCCAGTTTTGAACGGAAGATATTTCCTTTTTCACCATAGCCCTCTATAGGCTTCCAAATATCCCTTTGCCAATTCCACAAGAACACCCTTAGCGAAAGGCTTCTTGAAGGGAAAGATGTAACTCTGTGAGATGAATTAACAGAACACAGAGCAGTTTCTCAGAAAGTTTCTTTCCAGTTTTGAACGGAAGATATTTCCTTTTTCACCATAGCCCTCTATGGGCTTCCAAATATCCCTTTGCCAATTCCACAAGAACAGCCTTAGCGAAAGGCTTCTTGAAGGAAAAGATGTAACACTGTGAGATGAATTAACAGAACACAGAGCAGTTTCTCAGAAAGTTTCTTTCCAGGTTTCAACGGAAGATATTTCCTTTTTCATCATTGCCCTCTATGGGCTTCCAAATATCCCTTTGCCAATTCCACAAGAACAGCCTTAGCGAAAGGCTTCTTCAAGGGAAAGATGTAACTCTCTGAGATGAATTAACAGAACACAGAGCAGTTTCTCAGAAAGCTTCTTTCCAGTTTTGAACGGAAGATATTTCCTTTTTCACCATAGGCCTCTATGGGCTTCCAAATATCCCTTTCCAATTCCACAAGAACAGTCTTAGCGAAAGGCTTCTTGAAGGGAAAGATGTAACTCTGTGAGATGAATTAACAGAACACAGAGCAGTTTCTCAGAAAGCTTCTTTCCAGTTTTGAACGGAAGATATTTCCTTTTTCACCATAGCCCTCTATGGGCTTCCAAATATCCCTTTGCCAATTCCACAAGAACAGCCTTAGCGAAAGGCTTCTTGAAGGGAAAGATGTAACTCTGTGAGATGAATTAACAGAACACAGAGCAGTTTCTCAGAAAGCTTCTTTCCAGTTTTGAACGGAAGATATTTCCTTTTTCACCATAGCCCTCTAAGGGCTTCCAAATATCCCTTTGCCAATTAAAAAAGAACAGCCTTAGCGAAAGGCTTCTTGAAGGGAAAGATGTAACTCTGTGAGATGAATTAACAGAACACAGAGCAGTTTCTCAGAAAGCTTCTTTCCAGTTTTCAACGGAAGATATTTCCTTTTTCACCATAGCCCTCTATGGGCTTCCAAATATCCCTTTGCTAATTCCTGAAGAACAGCCTTAGCGAAAGGCTTCTTGAAGGGAAAGATGTAACTCTGTGAGATGAATTAACAGAACACAGAGCAGTTTCTCAGAAAGCTTCTTTCCAGTTTTGAACGGAAGATATTTCCTTTTTCACCATAGCCATCTATGGGCTTCCAAATATCCCTTTGCCAATTCCACAAGAACAGACTTAGCGAAAGGCTTCTTGAAGGGAAAGATGTAACTCTGTGAGATGAATTAACATAACACAGAGTAGTTTCTGAGAAAGCTTCTTTCCAGTTTTGAACGGAAGATATTTCCTTTTTCACCATAGCCCTCTATGGGCTTCCAAATATCCCTTTGCAATTCCACAAGAACAGCCTTAGCGAAAGGCTTCTTGAAGGGAATGATGTAACTCTGTGAGGTGAATTAACAGAACACAGAGCAGTTTCTCAGAAAGCTTCTTTCCAGTTTTGAACGGAAGATATTTCCTTTTTGACCATAGCCCTCTATGGGCTTCCAAATATCCCTTTGCCAATTCCACAAGAACAGCCTTAGCGAAAGGCTTCTTGAAGGGAAAGATGTAACTCTGTGAGATGAATTAACATAACACAGAGTAGTTTCTGAGAAAGCTTCTTTCCAGTTTTGAACGGAAGATACTTCCTTTTTCACCATAGCCCTCTATGGGCTTCCAAATATCCCTTTGCCAATTCCACAAGAACAGCCTTAGCGAAAGGCTTCTTGAAGGGAAAGATGTAACTCTGTGAGGTGAACTAACAGAACACAGAGCAGTTTCTCAGAAAGCTTCTTTCCAGTTTTGAACGGAAGATATTTCCTTTTTCACCATAGGCCTCTATGGGCTTCCAAATATCCCTTTGCCAATTCCACAAGAACAGCCTTAGCGAAAGGCTTCTTGAAGGGAAAGATGTTACTCTGTGAGATGAATTAACAGAACACAGAGCAGTTTCTCAGAAAGCTTCTCTCCAGTTTTGAACGGAAGATATTTCCTTTTTCACCATAGCCCTTTATAGGCTTCCAAATATCCCTTTGCCAATTCCACAAGAACACCCTTAGCGAAAGGCTTCTTGAAGGGAAAGATGTAACTCTCTGAGATGAATTAACAGAACACAGAGCAGTTTCTCAGAAAGTTTCTTTCCAGTTTTGAACGGAAGATATTTCCTTTTTCACCATAGCCCTCTATGGGCTTCCAAATATCCCTTTGCCAATTCCACAAGAACAGCCTTAGCGAAAGGCTTCTTGAAGGAAAAGATGTAATACTGTGAGATGAATTAACAGAACACAGAGCAGTATCTCAGAAAGTTTCTTTCCAGGTTTCAACGGAAGATATTTCCTTTTTCATCATTGCCCTCTATGGGCTTCCAAATATCCCTTTTCCAATTCCACAAGAACAGCCTTAGCGAAAGGCTTCTTGAAGGAAAAGATGTAACTCTGTGAGATGAATTAACAGAACACAGAGCAGTTTCTCAGAATGCTTCTTTCCAGTTTTGAACGGAAGATATTTCCTTTTTCACCATAGCCCTCTATGGGCTTCCAAATATCCCTTTGCCAATTCCACAAGAACAGCCTTAGCGAAAGGCTTCTTGAAGGGAACGATGTAACTCTGTGAAATGAATTAACAGAACACAGAGGAGTTTCTCAGAAAGCATCTATCCAGTTTTGAACGGAAGATATTTCCTTTTTCACCATAGCCCTCTAAGGGCTTCCAAATATCCCTTTGCCAATTCCACAAGAACAGCCTTAGCGAAAGGCTTCTTGAAGGGAAAGATGTAACTCTGTGAGATGAATTAACAGAACACAGAGCAGTTTCTCAGAATGCTTCTTTCCAGTTTTCAACGGAAGATATTTCCTTTTTCACCATAGCCCTCTATGGGCTTCCAAATATCCCTTTGCCAATTCCACAAGATTAGCCTTAGCGAAAGGCTTCTTGAAGGAAAAGATGTAACTCTGTGAGATGAATTAACAGAACACAGAGCAGTTTCTCAGAATGCTTCTTTCCAGTTTTGAACGGAAGATATTTCCTTTTTCACCATAGCCCTATATGGGCTTCCAAATATCCCTTTGCCAATTCCCCAAGAACAGCCTTAGCGAAAGGCTTCTTGAAGGGAACGATGTAACTCTGTGAAATGAATTAACAGAACACAGAGGAGTTTCTCAGAAAGCATCTTTCCAGGTTTGAACGGAAGATATTTCCTTTTTCACCATAGCCCTCTAAGGGCTTCCAAATATCCCTTTGCCAATTCCACAAGAACAGACTTAGCGAAAGGCTTCTTGAAGGGAACGATGTAACTCTGTGAAATGAATTAACAGAACACAGAGGAGTTTCTCAGAAAGCATCTTTCCAGGTTTGAACGGAAGATATTTCCTTTTTCACCATAGCCCTCTAAGGGATTCCAAATATCCCTTTGCCAATTCCACAAAAACAGCCTTAGCGAAAGGCTTCTTGAAGGGAAAGATGTAACTCTGTGAGATGAATTAACAGAACACAGAGCAGTTTCTCAGAATGCTTCTTTCCAGTTTTGAACGGAAGATATTTCCTTTTTCACCATAGCCCTCTATGGGCTTCCAAATATCCCTTTGCCAATTCCACAAGAACAGCCTTAGCGAAAGGCTTCTTGAAGGGAAAGATGTTACTCTGTGAGATGAATTAACAGAACACAGAGCAGTTTCTCAGAAAGCTTCTCTCCAGTTTTGAACGGAAGATATTTCCTTTTTCACCATAGCCCTCTATAGGCTTCCAAATATCCCTTTGCCAATACCACAAGAACACCCTTAGCGAAAGGCTTCTTGAAGGGAAAGATGTAACTCTGTGAGATGAATTAACAGAACACAGAGCAGTTTCTCAGAAAGTTTCTTTCCAGTTTTGAACGGAAGATATTTCCTTTTTCACCATAGCCCTCTATGGGCTTCCAAATATCCCTTTGCCAATTCCACAAGAACAGCCTTAGCGAAAGGCTTCTTGAAGGAAAAGATGTAACACTGTGAGATGAATTAACAGAACACAGAGCAGTTTCTCAGAAAGTTTCTTTCCAGGTTTCAACGGAAGATATTTCCTTTTTCATCATTGCCATCTATGGGCTTCCAAATATCCCTTTGCCAATTCCACAAGAACAGCCTTAGCGAAAGGCTTCTTGAAGGAAAAGATGTAACTCTGTGAGATGAATTAACAGAACACAGAGCAGTTTCTCAGAATGCTTCTTTCCAGTTTTGAACGGAAGATATTTCCTTTTTCACCATAGCCCTATATGGGCTTCCAAATATCTCTTTGCCAATTCCACAAGAACAGCCTTAGCGAAAGGCTTCTTGAAGGGAACGATGTAACTCCGTGAAATGAATTAACAGAACACAGAGGAGTTTCTCAGAAAGCATCTTTCCAGGTTTGAACGGAAGATATTTCCTTTTTCACCATAGCCCTCTAAGGGCTTCCAAATATCCCTTTGCCAATTCCACAAGAACAGCCTTAGCGAAAGGCTTCTTGAAGGGAAAGATGTAACTCTGTGAGATGAATTAACATAACACAGAGTAGTTTCTGAGAAAGCTTCTTTCCAGTTTTGAACGGAAGGTATTTCCTTTTTCACCATAGCCCTCTACGGGCTTCCAAATATCCCTTTGCCAATTCCACAAGAACAGCCTTAGCGAAAGGCTTCTTGAAGGGAAAGATGTAACTCTGTGAGATGAATTAACAGAACACAGAGCAGTTTCTCAGAATGCTTCTTTCCAGTTTTGAACGGAAGATATTTCCTTTCTCACCATAGCCCTCTATGGGCTTCCAAATATCCCTTTGCCAATTCCACAAGAAGATCCTTAGCGAAAGGCTTCTTGAAGGGAAAGATGTAACTCTGTGAGATGAATTAACAGAACACAGAGCAGTTTCTCAGAAAGCTTCTTTCCAGTTTTGAACGGAAGATATTTCCTTTTTCACCATAGCCCTCTATGGGCTTCCAAATATCCCTTTGCCAATTCCACAAGAACAGCCTTAGCGAAAGGCTTCTTGAAGGGAAAGATGTAACTCTGTGAGATGAATTAACAGAACACAGAGCAGTTTCTCAGAAAGCTTCTTTCCAGTTTTGAACGGAAGATATTTCCTTTTTCACCATAGCCCTCTAAGGGCTTCCAAATATCCCTTTGCCAATTAAACAAGAACAGCCTTAGCGAAAGGCTTCTTGAAGGGAAAGATGTAACTCTGTGAGATGAATTAACAGAACACAGAGCAGTTTCTCAGAAAGCTTCTTTCCAGTTTTCAACGGAAGATATTTCCTTTTTCACCATAGCCCTCTGTGGGCTTCCAAATATCCCTTTGCTAACTCCTCAACAACAGCCTTAGCGAAAGGCTTCTTTAAGGGAAAGATGTAACTCTGTGAGATGAATTAATAGAACACGGAGCAGTTTCTCAGAAAGCTTCTTTCCAGTTTTGAACGGAAGATATTTCCTTTTTCACCATAGCCCTCTATGGGCTTCCAAATATCCCTTTGCCAATTCCACAAGAACAGCCTTAGCGAAAGGCTTCTTGAAGGGAATGCTGTAACTCTGTGAGATGAATTAACAGAACACAGAGCAGTTTCTCAGAAAGCTTCTTTCCAGTTTTGAACGGAAGATATTTCCTTTTTCACCATAGCCCTCTATGGGCTTCCAAATATCCCTTTGCCAATTCCACAAGAACAGCCTTAGCGAAAGGCTTCTTGAAGGGAAAGATGTAACTCTGTGAGATGAATTAACAGAACACAGAGCAGTTTCTCAGAAAGCTTCCTTCCAGTTTTCAACGGAAGATATTTCCTTTTTCACCATAGCCCTCTATGGGCTTCCAAATATCCCTTTGCCAATTCCTCAAGAACAGCCTTAGCGAAAGGCTTCTTGAAGGGAAAGATGTAACTCTGTGAGATGAAGTAACAGAACACAGAGCACTTTCTCAGAAAGCTTCTTTCCAGTTTTGAACGGAAGATATTTCCTTTTTCACCATAGCCCTCTATGGGCTTCCAAATATCCCTTTGCCAATTCCACAAGAACAGCCTTAGCGAAAGGCTTCTTGAAGGGAAAGATGTAACTCTGTGAGATGAATTAACATAACACAGAGTAGTTTCTGAGAAAGCTTCTTTCAAGTTTTGAACGGAAGATATTTCCTTTTTCACCATAGCCCTCTATGGGGTTCCAAATATCCCTTTGCCAATTCCACAAGAACAGCCTTAGCGAAAGGCTTCTTGAAGGGAAAGATGTAACTCTGTGAGGTGAACTAACAGAACACAGAGCAGTTTCTCAGAAAGCTTCTTTCCAGTTTTGAACGGAAGATATTTCCTTTTTCACCATAGGCCTCTATGGGCTTCCAAATATCCCTTTGCCAATTCCACAAGAACAGCCTTAGCGAAAGGCTTCTTGAAGGGAAAGATGTAACTCTGTGAGATGAATTAACATAACACAGAGTAGTTTCTGAGAAAGCTTCCTTCCAGTTTTGAACGGAAGATACTTCCTTTTTCACCATAGCCCTCTATGGGCTTCCAAATATCCCTTTGCCAATTCCACAAGAACAGCCTTAGCGAAAGGCTTCTTGAAGGGAAAGATGTAACTCTGTGAGGTGAACTAACAGAACACAGAGCAGTTTCTCAGAAAGCTTCTTTCCAGTTTTGAACGGAAGATATTTCCTTTTTCACCATAGGCCTCTATGGGCTTCCAAATATCCCTTTGCCAATTCCACAAGAACAGCCTTAGCGAAAGGCTTCTTGAAGGGAAAGATGTTACTCTGTGAGATGAATTAACAGAACACATAGCAGTTTCTCAGAAAGCTTCTCTCCAGTTTTGAACTGAAGATATTTCCTTTTTCACCATAGCCCTCTATAGGCTTCCAAATATCCCTTTGCCAATACCACAAGAACACCCTTAGCGAAAGGCTTCTTGAAGGGAAAGATGTAACTCTGTGAGATGAATTAACAGAACACAGAGCAGTTTCTCAGAAAGTTTCTTTCCAGTTTTGAACGGAAGATATTTCCTTTTTCACCATAGCCCTCTATGGGCTTCCAAATATCCCTTTGCCAATTCCACAAGAACAGCCTTAGCGAAAGGCTTCTTGAAGGAAAAGATGTAACACTGTGAGATGAATTAAGAGAACACAGAGCAGTTACTCAGAAAGTTTCTTTCCAGGTTTCAACGGAAGATATTTCCTTTTTCATCATTGCCCTCTATGGGCTTCCAAATATCCCTTTGCCAATTCCACAAGAACAGCCTTAGCGAAAGGCTTCTTGAAGGAAAAGATGTAACTCTGTGAGATGAATTAACAGAACACAGAGCAGTTTCTCAGAATGCTTCTTTCCAGTTTTGAACGGAAGATATTTCCTTTTTCACCATAGCCCTATATGGGCTTCCAAATATCCCTTAGCCAATTCCACAAGAACAGCCTTAGCGAAAGGCTTCTTGAAGGGAACGATGTAACTCTGTGAAATGAATTAACAGAACACAGAGGAGTTTCTCAGAAAGCATCTTTCCAGGTTTGAACGGAAGATATTTCCTTTTTCACCATAGCCCTCTAAGGGCTTCCAAATATCCCTTTGCCAATTCCACAAGAACAGCCTTAGGGAAAGGCTTCTTGAAGGGAAAGATGTAACTCTGTGAGATGAATTAACATAACAAAGAGTAGTTTCTGAGAAAGCTTCTTTCCAGTTTTGAACGGAAGATATTTCCTTTTTCACCATAGCCCTCTACGGGCTTCCAAATATCCCTTTGCCAATTCCACAAGAACAGCCTTAGCGAAAGGCTTCTTGAAGGGAAAGATGTAACTCTGTGAGATGAATTAACAGAACACAGAGCAGTTTCTCAGAATGCTTCTTTCCAGTTTTGAACGGAAGATATTTCCTTTCTCACCATAGCCCTCTATGGGCTTCCAAATATCCCTTTGCCAATTCCACAAGAAGAGCCTTAGCGAAAGGCTTCTTGAAGGGAAAGATGTAACTCTGTGAGATGAATTAACAGAACACAGAGCAGTTTCTCAGAAAGCTTCTTTCCAGTTTTGAACGGAAGATATTTCCTTTTTCACCATAGCCCTCTATGGGCTTCCAAATATCCCTTTGCCAATTCCACAAGAACAGCGTTAGCGAAAGGCTTCCTGAAGGGAAAGATGTAACTCTGTGAGATGAATTAACAGAACACAGAGCAGTTTCTCAGAAAGCTTCTTTCCAGTTTTGAACGGAAGATATTTCGTTTTTCAACATAGCCCTCTATGGGCTTCCAAATATCCCTTTGCCAATTCCACAAGAAGAGCCTTAGCGAAAGGCTTCTTGAAGGGAAAGATGTAACTCTGTGAGATGAATTAACAGACCACAGAGCAGTTTCTCAGAAAGCTTCTTTCCAGTTTTCAACGGAAGATATTTCCTTTTTCACCATAGCCCTCTATGGGCTTCCAAATATCCCTTTGCAAATTCCTCAAGAACAGCCTTAGCGAAAGGCTTCTTGAAAGGAAAGATGTAAGTCTGTGAGATGAATTAACAGAACACAGAGCAGTTTCTCAGAAAGCTTCTTTCCAGTTTTGAACGGAAGATATTTCCTTTTTCACCATAGCCATCTATGGGCTTCCAAATATCCCTTTGCCAATTCCACAAGAACAGCCTTAGCAAAAGGCTTCTTGAAGGGAAAGATGTAACTCTGTGAGATGAATTAACAGAACACAGAGCAGTTTCTCAGAACGCTTCCTTCCAGTTTTGAACGGAAGATATATCCTTTTTCACCATAGCCCTCTATGGGCTTCCAAATATCCCTTTGCCAATTCCCCAAGAACAACCTTAGCGAAAATCTTCTTGAAGGGAATGATGTAACTCTGTGAGATGAATTAACAGAACACAGAGCAGTTTCTCAGAAAGCTTCTTTCCAGTTTTGAACGGAAGATATTTCCTTTTTCACCGTAGCCCTCTATGGGCTTAAAAATATCCCTTTGCCCATTCCACAAGAACAGCCTTAGCGAAAGGCTTCTTGAAGGGAAAGATGTAACTCTGTGAGATGAATTAACAGAACACAGAGCAGTTTCTCAGAATGCTTCTTTCCAGTTTTGAACGGAAGATATTTCCTTTTTCACCATAGCCCTCTATGGGCTTCCAAATATCCCTTTGCCAATTCCACAAGAACAGCCTTAGCGAAAGGCTTCTTGAAGGGAACGATGTAACTCTGTGAAATGAATTAACAGAACACAGAGGAGTTTCTCAGAAAGCATCTTTCCAGGGTTGAACGGAAGATATTTCCTTTTTCACCATAGCCCTCTAAGGGCTTCCAAATATCCCTTTGCCAATTCCACAAGAACAGCCTTAGCGAAAGTCTTCTTGAAGGGAAAGATGTAACTCTGTGAGATGAATTAACAGAACACAGAGGAGTTTCTCAGAATGCTTCTTTCCAGTTTTGAACGGAAGATATTTCCTTTTTCACCATAGCCCTCTATGGGCTTCCAAATATCCCTTTGCCAATTCCACAAGAAGAGCCTTAGCGAAAGGCTTCTTGAAGGGAAAGATGTAACTCTGTGAGATGAATTAACAGAACACAGAGCAGTTTCTCAGAAAGCTTCTTTCCAGTTTTGAACGGAAGATATTTCCTTTTTCACCATAGCCCTCTATGGGCTTCCAAATATCCCTTTGCCAATTCCACAAGAACAGCCTTAGCGAAAGGCTTCCTGAAGGGAAAGATGTAACTCTGTGAGATGAATTAACAGAACACAGAGCAGTTTCTCAGAAAGCTTCTTTACAGTTTTGAACGGAAGATATTTCGTATTTCAACATAGCCCTCTATGGGCTTCCAAATATCCCTTTGCCAATTACACAAGAACAGCCTTAGCGAAAGGCTTCTTGAAGGGAAAGATGTAACTCTGTGAGGTGAATTAACAGAACACAGAGCACTTTCTCAGAAAGGTTCTTTCCAGTTTCGAACGGAAGATATTTCCTTTTTCACCATAGCCCTCTATGGGCTTCCAAATATCCCTTTGCCAATTCCACAAGAACAGCCTTAGCGAAAGGCTTCTTGAAGGGAACGATGTAACTCTGTGAAATGAATTAACAGAACACAGAGGAGTTTCTCAGAAAGCATCTTTCTAGGTTTGAACGGAAGATATTTCCTTTTTCACCATAGCCCTCTAAGGGCTTCCAAATATCCCTTTGCCAATTCCACAAGAACAGCCTTAGCGAAAGGCTTCTTGAAGGGAAAGATGTAACTCTGTGAGATGAATTAACATAACACAGAGTAGTTTCTGAGAAAGCTTCTTTCCAGTTTTGAACGGAAGATATTTCCTTTTTCACCATAGCCCTCTACGGGCTTCCAAATATCCCTTTGCAAATTCCACAAGAACAGCCTTAGCGAAAGGCTTCTTGAAGGGAAAGATGTAACTCTGTGAGGTGAATTAACAGAACACAGAGCACTTTCTCAGGAAGGTTCTTTCCAGTTTTGAACGGAAGATATTTCCTTTTTCACCATAGCCCTCTATGGGCTTCCAAATATCCCTTTGCCAATTCCACAAGAACAGCCTTAGCGAAAGGCTTCTTGAAGGGAACGATGTAACTCTGTGAAATGAATTAACAGAACACAGAGGAGTTTCTCAGAAAGCATCTTTCTAGGTTTGAACGGAAGATATTTCCTTTTTCACCATAGCCCTCTAAGGGATTCCAAATATCCCTTTGCCAATTCCACAAGAACAGCCTTAGCGAAAGGCTTCTTGAAGGGAAAGATGTAACTCTGTGAGATGAATTAACATAACACAGAGTAGTTTCTGAGAAAGCTTCTTTCCAGTTTTGAACGGAAGATATTTCCTTTTTCACCATAGCCCTCTACGGGCTTCCAAATATCCCTTTGCAAATTCCACAAGAACAGCCTTAGCGAAAGGCTTCTTGAAGGGAAAGATGTAACTCTGTGAGATGAATTAACAGAACACAGAGCAGTTTCTCAGAATGCTTCTTTCCAGTTTTGAACGGAAGATATTTCCTTTCTCACCATAGCCCTCTATGGGCTTCCAAATATCCCTTTGCCAATTCCACAAGAAGAGCCTTAGCGAAAGGCTTCTTGAAGGGAAAGATGTAACTCTGTGAGATGAATTAACAGAACACAGAGCAGTTTCTCAGAAAGCTTCTTTCCAGTTTTGAACGGAAGATATTTCCTTTTTCACCATAGCCCTCTATGGGCTTCCAAATATCCCTTTGCCAATTCCACAAGAACAGCGTTAGCGAAAGGCTTCCTGAAGGGAAAGATGTAACTCTGTGAGATGAATTAACAGAACACAGAGCAGTTTCTCAGAAAGCTTCTTTCCAGTTTTGAACGGAAGATATTTCGTTTTTCAACATAGCCCTCTATGGGCTTCCAAATATCCCTTTGCGAATTCCACAAGAACAGCCTTAGCTAAAGGCTTCTTGAAGGGAAAGATGTAACTCTGTGAGATGAATTAACAGACCACAGAGCAGTTTCTCAGAAAGCTTCTTTCCAGTTTTCAACGGAAGATATTTCCTTTTTCACCATAGCCCTCTATGGGCTTCCAAATATCCCTTTGCCAATTCCACAAGAACAGCCT
The DNA here is from genome assembly GCF_047675955.1 of Chlorocebus sabaeus. Lineage (NCBI taxonomy): Eukaryota > Metazoa > Chordata > Mammalia > Primates > Cercopithecidae > Chlorocebus > Chlorocebus sabaeus. The sequence goes on along the minus strand of NW_027327870.1, from coordinate 358,038 downwards.
TAGCGAAAGGCTTCTTGAAGGGAACGATGTAACTCTGTGAAATGAATTAACAGAACACAGAGGAGTTTCTCAGAAAGCATCTTTCTAGGTTTGAACGGAAGATATTTCCTTTTTCACCATAGCCCTCTAAGGGCTTCCAAATATCCCTTTGCCAATTCCACAAGAACAGCCTTAGCGAAAGGCTTCTTGAAGGGAAAGATGTAACTCTGTGAGATGAATTAACATAACACAGAGTAGTTTCTGAGAAAGCTTCTTTCCAGTTTTGAACGGAAGATATTTCCTTTTTCACCATAGCCCTCTATGGGCTTCCAAATATCCCTTTGCAAATTCCACAAGAACAGCCTTAGCGAAAGGCTTCTTGAAGGGAAAGATGTAACTCTGTGAGATGAATTAACAGAACACAGAGCAGTTTCTCAGAATGCTTCTTTCCAGTTTTGAACGGAAGATATTTCCTTTCTCACCATAGCCCTCTATGGGCTTCCAAATATCCCTTTGCCAATTCCACAAGAAGAGCCTTAGCGAAAGGCTTCTTGAAGGGAAAGATGTAACTCTGTGAGATGAATTAACAGAACACAGAGCAGTTTCTCAGAAAGCTTCTTTCCAGTTTTGAACGGAAGATATTTCCTTTTTCACCATAGCCCTCTATGGGCTTCCAAATATCCCTTTGCCAATTCCACAAGAACAGCGTTAGCGAAAGGCTTCCTGAAGGGAAAGATGTAACTCTGTGAGATGAATTAACAGAACACAGAGCAGTTTCTCAGAAAGCTTCTTTCCAGTTTTGAACGGAAGATATTTCGTTTTTCAACATAGCCCTCTATGGGCTTCCAAATATCCCTTTGCCAATTCCACAAGAACAGCCTTAGCGAAAGGCTTCTTGAAGGGAAAGATGTAACTCTGTGAGATGAATTAACAGACCACAGAGCAGTTTCTCAGAAAGCTTCTTTCCAGTTTTCAACGGAAGATATTTCCTTTTTCACCATAGCCCTCTATGGGCTTCCAAATATCCCTTTGCAAATTCCTCAAGAACAGCCTTAGCGAAAGGCTTCTTGAAAGGAAAGATGTAACTCTGTGAGATGAATTAACAGAACACAGAGCAGTTTCTCAGAAAACTTCTTTCCAGTTTTGAACGGAAGATATTTCCTTTTTCACCGTAGCCCTCTATGGGCTTCCAAATATCCCTTAGCCAATTCCTCAAGAACAGACTTAGCGAAAGGCTTCTTGAAGGGAAAGATGTAACACTGTGAGATGAATTAACAGAACACAGAGCAGTTTCTCAGAAAGCTTCTTTCCAGTTTTGAACGGAAGATATTTCCTTTTTCACCATAGCCCTCTATGGGCTTAAAAATATCCCTTTGCCCATTCCACAAGAACAGCTTTAGCGAAAGGCTTCTTGAAGGGAAAGATGTAACTCTGTGCGATGAATTAACAGAACACAGAGCAGTTTCTCAGAATGCTTCTTTCCAGTTTTGAACGGAAGATATTTCCTTTTTCACCATAGCCCTCTATGGGCTTCCAAATATCCCTTTGCCAATTCCACAAGAACAGCCTTAGCGAAAGGCTTCTTGAAGGGAACGATGTAACTCTGTGAAATGAATTAACAGAACACAGAGGAGTTTCTCAGAAAGCATCTTTCCAGGGTTGAACGGAAGATATTTCCTTTTTCACCATAGCCCTCTAAGGGCTTCCAAATATCCCTTTGCCAATTCCACAAGAACAGCCTTAGCGAAAGGCTTCTTGAAGGGAAAGATGTAACTCTGTGAGATGAATTAACAGAACACAGAGGAGTTTCTCAGAATGCTTCTTTCCAGTTTTGAACGGAAGATATTTCCTTTTTCACTATAGCCCTCTATGGGCTTCCAAATATCCCTTTGCCAATTCCACAAGAAGAGCCTTAGCGAAAGGCTTCTTGAAGGGAAAGATGTAACTCTGTGAGATGAATTAACAGAACACAGAGCAGTTTCTCAGAAAGCTTCTTTCCAGTTTTGAACGGAAGATATTTCCTTTTTCACCATAGCCCTCTATGGGCTTCCAAGTATCCCTTTGCCAATTCCACAAGAACAGCCTTAGCGAAAGGCTTCCTGAAGGGAAAGATGTAACTCTGTGAGATGAATTAACAGAACACAGAGCAGTTTCTCAGAAAGCTTCTTTCCAGTTTTGAACGGAAGATATTTCGTTTTTCAACATAGCCCTCTATGGGCTTCCCAATATCCCTTTGCCAATTACACAAGAACAGCCTTAGCGAAAGGCTTCTTGAAGGGAAAGATGTAACTCTGTGAGGTGAATTAACAGAACACAGAGCACTTTCTCAGAAAGCTTCTTTCCAGTTTTGAACGGAAGATATTTCCTTTTTCACCATAGCCCTCTATGGGCTTCCAAATATCCCTTTGCCAATTCCACAAGAACAGCCTTAGCGTAAGGCTTCTTGAAGGGAAAGATGTAACTCTGTGAGATGAATTAACAGAACACAGAGCACTTTCTCAGAAAGCTTCTTTCCAGTTTTGAACGGAAGATATTTCCTTTTTCACCATAGCCCTCTATGGGCTTCCAAATATCCCTTTGCAATTCCACAAGAACAGCCTTAGCGAAAGGCTTCTTGAAGGGAAAGATGTAACTCTGTGAGATGAATTAACAGAACACAGAGCAGTTTCTCAGAAAGCTTCTTTCCAGTTTTGAACGGAAGATATTTCCTTTTTCACCATAGCCCTCTATGGGCTTCCAAATATCCCTTTGCCAATTCCACAAGAACAGCCTTAGCGAAAGGCTTCTTGAAGGGAAAGATGTAACTCTGTGAGATGAATTAACATAACATCGAGTAGTTTCTGAGAAAGCTTCTTTCCAGTTTTGAACCGAAGATATTTCCTTTTTCACCATAGCCCTCTATGGGCTTCCAAATATCCCTTTGCCAATTCCACAAGAACAGCCTTAGCGAAAGGCTTCTTGAAGGAAAAGATGTAACACTGTGAGATGAATTAACAGAACACAGAGCAGTTTCTCAGAAAGTTTCTTTCCAGGTTTCAACGGAAGGTATTTCCTTTTTCATCATTGCCCTCTATGGGCTTCCAAATATCCCTTTGCCAATTCCACAAGAATAGCCTTAGCGAAAGGCTTCTTGAAGGGAAAGATGTAACTCTGTGAGATGAATTAACAGAACACAGAGCAATTTCTCAGAATGCTTCTTTCCAGTTTTGAACGGAAGATATTTCCTTTTTCACCATAGCCCTCTATGGGCTTCCAAATATCCCTTTGCCAATTCCACAAGAACAGACTTAGCGAAAGGCTTCTTGAAGGGAACGATGTAACTCTGTGAAATGAATTAACAGAACACAGAGGAGTTTCTCAGAAAGCATCTTTCCAGGTTTGAACGGAAGATATTTCCTTTTTCACCATAGCCCTCTAAGGGATTCCAAATATCCCTTTGCCAATTCCACAAAAACAGCCTTAGCGAAAGGCTTCTTGAAGGGAAAGATGTAACTCTGTGAGATGAATTAACAGAACACAGAGCTGTTTCTCAGAATGCTTCTTTCCAGTTTTGAACGGAAGATATTTCCTTTTTCAACATAGCCCTCTATGGGCTTCCAAATATCCCTTTGCCAATTCCACAAGAACAGCCTTAGCGAAAGGCTTCTTGAAGGGAAAGATGTTACTCTGTGAGATGAATTAACAGAACACAGAGCAGTTTCTCAGAAAGCTTCTCTCCAGTTTTGAACGGAAGATATTTCCTTTTTCACCATAGCCCTCTATAGGCTTCCAAATATCCCTTTGCCAATAGCACAAGAACACCCTTAGCGAAAGGCTTCTTGAAGGGAAAGATGTAACTCTGTGAGATGAATTAACAGAACACAGAGCAGTTTCTCAGAAAGCTTCTTTCCAGTTTTGAACTTAAGATATTTCGTTTTTCAACATAGCCCTCTATGGGCTTCCAAATATCCCTTTGCCAATTACACAAGAACAGCCTTAGCGAAAGGCTTCTTGAAGGGAAAGATGTAACTCTGTGAGGTGAATTAACAGAACACAGAGCACTTTCTCAGAAAGCTTCTTTCCAGTTTTGAACGGAAGATATTTCCTTTTTCACCATAGCCCTCTTTGGGCTTCCAAATATCCCTTTGCCAATTCCACAAGAACAGCCTTAGCGAAAGGCTTCTTGAAGGGAACGATGTAACTCTGTGAAATGAATTAACAGAACACAGAGGAGTTTCTCAGAAAGCATCTTTCCAGGTTTGAACGGAAGATATTTCCTTTTTCACCATAGCCCTCTAAGGGCTTCCAAATATCCCTTTGCCAATTCCACAAGAACAGCCTTAGCGAAAGGCTTCTTGAAGGGAAAGATGTAACTCTGTGAGATGAATTAACATAACACAGAGTAGTTTCTGAGAAAGCTTCTTTCCAGTTTTGAACGGAAGATATTTCCTTTTTCACCATAGCCCTCTACGGGCTTCCAAATATCCCTTTGCCAATTCCACAAGAACAGCCTTAGCGAAAGGCTTCTTGAAGGGAAAGATGTAACTCTGTGAGATGAATTAACAGAACACAGAGCAGTTTCTCAGAATGCTTCTTTCCAGTTTTGAACGGAAGATATTTCCTTTCTCACCATAGCCCTCTATGGGCTTCCAAATATCCCTTTGCCAATTCCACAAGAAGAGCCTTAGCGAAAGGCTTTTTGAAGGGAAAGATGTAACTCTGTGAGATGAATTAACAGAACAGAGAGCAGTTTCTCAGAAAGCTTCTTTCCAGTTTTGAACGGAAGATATTTCCTTTTTCACCATAGCCCTCTATGGGCTTCCATATATCCCTTTGCCAATTCCACAAGAACAGCGTTAGCGAAAGGCTTCCTGAAGGGAAAGATATAACTCTGTGAGATGAATTAACAGAACACAGAGCAGTTTCTCAGAAAGCTTCTTTCCAGTTTTGAACGGAAGATATTTCGTTTTTCAACATAGCCCTCTATGGGCTTCCAAATATCCCTTTGCCAATTCCACAAGAACAGCCTTAGCGAAAGGCTTCTTGAAGGGAAAGATGTAACTCTGTGAGATGAATTAACAGAACACAGAGCAGTTTCTCAGAAAGCATCTTTCCAGTTTTCAACGGGAGATATTTCCTTTTTCACCATAGCCCTCTATGGGCTTCCAAATATCCCTTTGCAAATTCCTCAAGAACAGCCTTAGCGAAAGGCTTCTTGAAATGAAAGATGTAACTCTGTGAGATGAATTAACAGAACACAGAGCAGTTTCTCAGAAAGCTTCTTTCCAGTTTTGAACGGAAGATATTTCCTTTTTCACCATAGCCCTCTATGGGCTTAAAAATATCCCTTTGCCCATTCCACAAGAACAGCCTTAGCGAAAGGCTTCTTGAAGGGAAAGATGTAACTCTGTGAGATGAATTAACAGAACACAGAGCAGTTTCTCAGAATGCTTCTTTCCAGTTTTGAACGGAAGATATTTCCTTTTTCACCATAGCCCTCTATGGGCTTCCAAATATCCCTTTGCCAATTCCACAAGAACAGCCTTAGCGAAAGGCTTCTTGAAGGGAACGATGTAACTCTGTGAAATGAATTAACAGAACACAGAGGAGTTTCTCAGAAAGCATCTTTCCAGGGTTGAACGGAAGATATTTCCTTTTTCACCATAGCCCTCTAAGGGCTTCCAAATATCCCTTTGCCAATTCCACAAGAACAGCCTTAGCGAAAGGCTTCTTGAAGGGAAAGATGTAACTCTGTGAGATGAATTAACAGAACACAGAGGAGTTTCTCAGAATGCTTCTTTCCAGTTTTGAACGGAAGTTATTTCCTTTTTCACCATAGTCCTCTATGGGCTTCCAAATATCCCTTTGCCAATTCCACAAGAAGAGCCTTAGCGAAAGGCTTCTTGAAGGGAAAGATGTAACTCTGTGAGATGAATTAACAGAACACAGAGCAGTTTCTCAGAAAGCTTCTTTCCAGTTTTGAACGGAAGATATTTCCTTTTTCACCATAGCATTCTATGGGCTTCCAAATATCCCTTTGCCAATTCCACAAGAACAGCCTTAGCGAAAGGCTTCCTGAAGGGAAAGATGTAACTCTGTGAGATGAATTAACAGAACACAGAGCAGTTTCTCAGAAAGCTTCTTTCCAGTTTTGAACGGAAGATATTTCGTTTTTCAACATAGCTCTCTATGGGCTTCCCAATATCCCTTTGCCAATTACACAAGAACAGCCTTAGCGAAAGGCTTCTTGAAGGGAAAGATGTAACTCTGTGAGGTGAATTAACAGAACACAGAGCACTTTCTCAGAAAGCTTCTTTCTAGTTTTGAACGGAAGATATTTCCTTTTTCACCATAGCCCTCTATGGGCTTCCAAATATCCCTTTGCCAATTCCTCAAGAACAGCCTTAGCGAAAGGCTTCTTGAAGGGAAAGATGTAACTCTGTGAGATGAATTAGCATAACACAGAGTAGTTTCTGAGAAAGCTTCTTTCCAGTTTTGAACGGAAGATATTTCCTTTTTCACCATAGCCCTCTATGGGCTTCCAAATATCCCTTTGCCAATTCCACAAGAACAGCCTTAGCGAAAGGCTTCTTGAAGGGAAAGATGTAACTCTGTGAGGTGAACTAACAGAACACAGAGCAGTTTCTCAGAAAGCTTCTTTCCAGTTTTGAACGGAAGATATTTCCTTTTTCACCATAGGCCTCTATGGTCTTCCAAATATCCCTTTGCCAATTCCACAAGAACAGCCTTAGCGAAAGGCTTCTTGAAGGGAAAGATGTAACTCTGTGAGATGAATTAACAGAACACAGAGCAGTTTCTCAGAATGCTTCTTTCCAGTTTTGAACAGAAGATATTTCCTTTTGCACCATAGCCCTCTATGGGCTTCCAAATATCCCTTTGCCAATTCCACAAGAACAGCCTTAGCGAAAGGCTTCTTGAAGGGAAAGATGTAACTCTGTGAGATGAATTAACAGAACACAGAGCAGTTTCTCAGAAAGCTTCTTTCCAGTTTTGAACGGAAGATATTTCCTTTTTCAACATAGCCCTCTATGGGCTTCCAAATATCCCTTTGCCAATTCCACAAGAACAGCCTTAGCGAAAGGCTTCTTGAAGGGAAAGATGTAACTCTGTGAGATGAATTAACGGAACACAGAGTAGTTTCTCAGAAAGCTTCTTTCCAGTTTTGAACGGAAGATATTTCCTTTTTCACCATAGCCCTCTAAGGGCTTCCAAATATCCCTTTGCCAATTCCACAAGAACAGCCTTAGCGAAAGGCTTCTTGAAGGGAAAGATGTAACTCTGTGAGATGAATTAACAGAACACAGAGCAGTTTCTCCGAAAGTTTCTTTCCAGGTTTCAACGGAAGGTATTTCCTTTTTCATCATTGCCCTCTATGGGCTTCCAAATATCCCTTTGCCAATTCCACAAGAATAGCCTTAGCGAAAGGCTTCTTGAAGGGAAAGATGTAACTCTGTGAGATGAATTAACAGAACACAGAGCAATTTCTCAGAATGCTTCTTTCCAGTTTTGAACGGAAGATATTTCCTTTTTCACCATAGCCCTCTATGGGCTTCCAAATATCCCTTTGCCAATTCCACAAGAACAGACTTAGCGAAAGGCTTCTTGAAGGGAACGATGAAACTCTGTGAAATGAATTAACAGAACACAGAGGAGTTTCTCAGAAAGCATCTTTCCAGGTTTGAACGGAAGATATTTCCTTTTTCACCATAGCCCTCTAAGGGATTCCAAATATCCCTTTGCCAATTCCACAAAAACAGCCTTAGCGAAAGGCTTCTTGAAGGGAAAGATGTAACTCTGTGAGATGAATTAACAGAACACAGAGCAGTTTCTCAGAATGCTTCTTTCCAGTTTTGAACGGAAGATATTTCCTTTTTCACCATAGCCCTCTATGGGCTTCCAAATATCCCTTTGCCAATTCCACAAGAACAGCCTTAGCGAAAGGCTTCTTGAAGGGAAAGATGTAACTCTGTGAGATGAATTAACAGAACACAGAGCAGTTTCTCAGAATGCTTCTTTCCAGTTTTGAACGGAAGATATTTCCTTTTTCACCATAGCCCTCTATGGGCTTCCAAATATCCCTTTGCCAATTCCAAAAGATTAGCCTTAGCGAAAGGCTTCTTGAAGGGAAAGATGTAACTCTGTGAGATGAATTAACGGAACACAGAGCAGTTTCTCAGAAAGCTCTTTCCAGTTTTGAACGGAAGATATTTCCTTTTTCACCATAGCCCTCTATGGGCTTCCAAATATCCCTTTGCCAATTCCACAAGAAGAGCCTTAGCAAAAGGCTCCTTGAAGGGAAAGATGTAACTCTGTGAGATGAATTAACAGAACACAGAGCAGTTTCTCAGAAAGCTTCTTTCCAGTTTTGAACGGAAGATATTTCGTTTTTCAACACAGCCCTCTATGGGCTTCCTAATATCCCTTTGCCAATTCCACAAGAACAGCCTTAGCTTAAGGCTTCTTGAAGGAAAGATGTAACTCTGTGAGATGAATTAACAGAACACAGAGCAGTTTCTCAGAAAGCTTCTTTCCAGTTTTCAACGGAAGATATTTCCTTTTTCACCATAGCCCTCTATGGGCTTCCAAATATCCCTTTGCCAATTCCTCAAGAACAGCCTTAGCGAAAGGCTTCTTGAAGGGAAAGATGTAACTCTGTGAGATGAATTAACAGAACACAGAGCAGTTTCTCAGAAAGCTTCTTTCCAGTTTTCAACGGAAGATATTTCCTTTTTCACCATAGCCCTCTATGGGCTTCCAAATATCCCTTTGCCTATTCCACAAGAACCGCCTTAGCGTAAGGCTTCTTGAAGGGAAAGATGTTACTCTGTGAGATGAATTAACAGAACACAGAGCAATTTCTCAGAAAGCTTCTTTCCAGTTTTGAACGGAAGATATTTCCTTTTTCCCAATAGCCCTCTAGAGGCTTCCAAATATCCCTTTGCCAATTCCACAAGAACAGCCTTAGCGAAAGGCTTCTTGAAGGGAAAGATGTAACTCTGTGAGATGAATTAACAGAACACAGAGCAGTTTCTCAGAAAGCTTCTTTCCAGTTTTGAACGGAAGATATTTCCTTTTTCACCATAGGCCTCTATGGGCTTCCAAATATCCCTTTGCCCATTCCACAAGAACAGCCTTAGCGAAAGGCTTCTTGAAGGGAAAGATGTAACTCTGTGAGATGAATTAACAGAACACAGAGCAGTTTCTCAGAAAGCTTCTTTCCAGTTTTGAACGGAAGATATTTCGTTTTTCAACACAGCCCTCTATGGGCTTCCTAATATCCCTTTGCCAATTCCACAAGAACAGCCTTAGCGAAAGGCTTCTTGAAGGAAAGATGTAACTCTGTGAGATGAATTAACAGAACACAGAGCAGTTTCTCAGAAAGCTTCTTTCCAGTTTTGAACGGAAGATATTTCCTTTTTCACCATAGCCCTCTATGGGCTTCCAAATATCCCTTTGCCAATTCCTCAAGAACAGCCTTAGCGAAAGGCTTCTTGAAGGGAAAGATGTAACTCTGTGAGATGAATTAACAGAACACAGAGCAGTTTCTCAGAAAGCTGCTTTCCAGTTTTGAACGGAAGATATTTCCTTTTTTACCTTAGCCCTCTATGGGCTTCCAAATATCCCTTTGCCAATTCCACAAGAACAGCCTTAGCGAAAGGCTTCTTGAAGGGAAAGATGTAACTCTGTGAGATGAATTAACATAACACAGAGTAGTTTCTGAGAAAGCTTCTTTCCAGTTTTGAACGGAAGATATTTCCTTTTTCACCATAGCCCTCTATGGGCTTCCAAATATCCCTTTGCCAATTCCACAAGAACAACCTTAGCGAAAGGCTTCTTGAAGGGAACGATGTAACTCTGTGAGGTGAATTAACAGAACACAGAGCAGTTTCTCAGAAAGCTTCTTTCCAGTTTTGAACGGAAGATATTTCCTATTTCACCATAGCCCTCTATGGGCTTCCAAATATCCCTTTGCCAATTCCACAAGAACAGCCTTAGCGAAAGGCTTCTTGAAGGGAAAGATGTAACTCTGTGAGATGAATTAACAGAACACAGAGCAGTTTCTCAGAAAGCTTCTTTCCAGTTTTGAACGGAAGATATTTCCTTTTTCACCATAGCCCTCTATGGGCTTCCAAATACCCCTTTGCCAATTCCACAAGAACAGCCTTAGCGAAAGGCTTCTTGAAGGGAACGATGTAACTCTGTGAAATGAATTAACAGAACACAGAGGAGTTTCTCAGAAAGCATCTATCCAGTTTTGAACGGAAGATATTTCCTTTTTCACCATAGCCCTCTAAGGGCTTCCAAATATCCCTTTGCCAATTCCACAAGAACAGCCTTAGCGAAAGGCTTCTTGAAGGGAAAGATGTAACTCTGTGAGATGAATTAACAGAACACAGAGCAGTTTCTCAGAAAGCTTCTTTCCAGTTTTGAACGGAAGATATTTCCTTTTTGACCATAGCCCTCTACGGGCTTCCAAATATCCCTTTGCCAATTCCACAAGAACAGCCTTAGCGAAAGGCTTCTTGAAGGGAAAGATGTAACTCTGTGAGATGAATTAGCATAACACAGAGTAGTTTCTGAGAAAGCTTCTTTCCAGTTTTGAACGGAAGATATTTCCTTTTTCACCATAGCCCTCTAAGGGCTTCCAAATATCCCTTTGCCAATTCCACAAGAACAGCCTTAGCGAAATGCTTCTTGAAGGGAAAGATGTAACTCTGTGAGGTGAACTAACAGAACAGAGAGCAGTTTCTCAGAAAGCTTCTTTCCAGTTTTGAACGGAAGATATTTCCTTTTTCACCATAGCCCTCTATGGGCTTCCAAATATCCCTTTGCCAATTCCACAAGAACAGCCTTAGCGAAAGGCTTCTTGAAGGGAAAGATGTAACTCTGTGAGATGAATTAACATAACACAGAGCAGTTTCTCAGAAAGCTTCTTTCCAGTATTGAACGGAAGATATTTCCTTTTTCACCATAGCCCTCTATGGGCTTCCAAATATCCCTTTGCCAATTCCACAAGAACAGCCTTAGCGAAAGGCTTCTTGAAGGGAAAGATGTAACTCTGTGAGACAAATTAACAGAACACAGAGCAGTTTCTCAGAAAGCTTCTTTCCAGTTTTGAACGGAAGATATTTCCTTTTTCAACATAGCCCTCTATGGGCTTCCAAATATCCCTTTGCCAATTCCTCAAGAACAGCCTTAGCGAAAGGCTTCTTGAAGGGAAAGATGTAACTCTGTGAGATGAATTAACAGAACACCGAGCAGTTTCTCAGAAAGCTTCTTTCTAGTTTTGAACGGAAGATATTTCCTTTTTCACCATAGCCCTCTATGGGCTTCCAAATATCCCTTTGCCAATTCCACAAGAACAGCCTTAGCGAAAGGTTTCTTGAAGGGAAAGATGTAACTCTGTGAGATGAATTAACAGAACACAGAGCAGTTTCTCAGAAATCTTCTTTCCAGTTTTCAACGGAAGATATTCCCTTTTTCACCATAGCCCTCTATGGGCTTCCAAATATCCCTTTGCCAATTCCTCAAGAACAGCCTTAGCGAAAGGCTTCTTGAAGGGAAAGATGTAACTCTGTGAGATGAAATAACAGAACACAGAGCAGTTTCTCAGAAAGCTTCTTTCCAGTTTTGAACGGAAGATATTTCCTTTTTCACCATAGCCCTATATGGGCTTCCAAATATCAATTTGCCAATTCCCCAAGAACAGCCTTAGCGAAAGGCTTCTTGAAGGGAACGATGTAACTCTGTGAAATGAATTAACAGAACACAGAGGAGTTTCTCAGAAAGCATCTTTCCAGGTTTGAACGGAAGATATTTCCTTTTTCACCATAGCCCTCTAAGGGCTTCCAAATATCCCTTTGCCAATTCCACAAGAACAGCCTTAGCGAAAGGCTTCTTGAAGGGAAAGATGTAACTCTGTGAGATGAATTAACATAACACAGAGTAGTTTCTGAGAAAGCTTCTTTCCAGTTTTGAACGGAAGATATTTCCTTTTTCACCATAGCCCTCTACGGGCTTCCAAATATCCCTTTGCCAATTCCACAAGAACAGCCTTAGCGAAAGGCTTCTTGAAGGGAAAGATGTAACTCTGTGAGATGAATTAACAGAACACAGAGCAGTTTCTCAGAATGCTTCTTTCCAGTTTTGAACGGAAGATATTTCCTTTCTCACCATACCCCTCTATGGGCTTCCAAATATCCCTTTGCCAATTCCACAAGAAGAGCCTTAGCGAAAGGCTTCTTGAAGGGAAAGATGTAACTCTGTGAGATGAATTAACAGAACACAGAGCAGTTTCTCAGAAAGCTTCTTTCCAGTTTGGAACGGAAGATATTTCCTTTTTCACCATAGCCCTCTATGGGCTTCCAAATATCCCTTTGCCAATTCCACAAGAACAGCCTTAGCGAAAGGCTTCCTGAAGGGAAAGATGTAACTCTGTGAGATGAATTAACAGAACACAGAGCAGTTTCTCAGAAAGCTTCTTTCCAGTTTTGAACTTAAGATATTTCGTTTTTCAACATAGCCCTCTATGGGCTTCCAAATATCCCTTTGCCAATTACACAAGAACAGCCTTAGCGAAAGGCTTCTTGAAGGGAAAGATGTAACTCTGTGAGGTGAATTAACAGAACACAGAGCACTTTCTCAGAAAGCTTCTTTCCAGTTTTGAACGGAAGATATTTCCTTTTTCACCATAGCCCTCTATGGGCTTCCAAATATCCCTTTGCCAATTCCACAAGAACAGCGTTAGCGAAAGGCTTCCTGAAGGGAAAGATATAACTCTGTGAGATGAATTAACAGAACACAGAGCAGTTTCTCAGAAAGCTTCTTTCCAGTTTTGAACGGAAGATATTTCGTTTTTCAACATAGCCCTCTATGGGCTTCCAAATATCCCTTTGCCAATTCCAAAAGAACAGCCTTAGCGAAAGGCTTCTTGAAGGGAAAGATGTAACTCTGTGAGATGAATTAACAGAACACAGAGCAGTTTCTCAGAAAGCTTCTTTCCAGTTTTCAACGGAAGATATTTCCTTTTTCACCATAGCCCTCTATGGGCTTCCAAATATCCCTTTGCAAATTCCTCAAGAACAGCCTTAGCGAAAGGCTTCTTGAAAGGAAAGATGTAACTCTGTGAGATGAATTAACAGAACACAGAGCAGTTTCTCAGAAAGCTTCTTTCCAGTTTTGAACGGAAGATATTTCCTTTTTCACCATAGCCCTCTATGGGCTTAAAAATATCCCTTTTTTCCATTCCACAAGAACAGCCTTAGCGAAAGGCTTCTTGAAGGGAAAGATGTAACTCTGTGAGATGAATTAACAGAACACAGAGCAGTTTCTCAGATTGCTTCTTTCCAGTTTTGAACGGAAGATATTTCCTTTTTCACCATAGCCCTCTATGGGCTTCCAAATATCCCTTTGCCAATTCCACAAGAACAGCCTTAGCGAAAGGCTTCTTGAAGGGAACGATGTAACTCTGTGAAATGAATTAACAGAACACAGAGGAGTTTCTCAGAAAGCATCTTTCCAGGGTTGAACGGAAGATATTTCCTTTTTCACCATAGCCCTCTAAGGGCTTCCAAATATCCCTTTGCCAATTCCACAAGAACAGCCTTAGCGAAAGGCTTCTTGAAGGGAAAGATGTAACTCTGTGAGATGAATTAACAGAACACAGAGGAGTTTCTCAGAATGCTTCTTTCCAGTTTTGAACGGAAGTTATTTCCTTTTTCACCATAGCCCTCTATGGGCTTCCAAATATCCCTTTGCCAATTCCACAAGAAGAGCCTTAGCGAAAGGCTTCTTGAAGGGAAAGATGTAACTCTGTGAGATGAATTAACAGAACACAGAGCAGTTTCTCAGAAAACTTCTTTCCAGTTTTGAACGGAAGATATTTCCTTTTTCACCATAGCATTCTATGGGCTTCCAAATATCCCTTTGCCAATTCCACAAGAACAGCCTTAGCGAAAGGCTTCCTGAAGGGAAAGATGTAACTCTGTGAGATGAATTAACAGAACACAGAGCAGTTTCTCAGAAAGCTTCTTTCCAGTTTTGAACGGAAGATATTTCGTTTTTCAACATAGCTCTCTATGGGCTTCCCAATATCCCTTTGCCAATTACACAAGAACAGCCTTAGCGAAAGGCTTCTTGAAGGGAAAGATGTAACTCTGTGAGGTGAATTAACAGAACACAGAGCACTTTCTCAGAAAGCTTCTTTCCAGTTTTGAACGGAAGATATTTCCTTTTTCACCATAGCCCTCTATGGGCTTCCAAATATCCCTTTGCCAATTCCACAAGAACAGCCTTAGCGAAAGGCTTCTTGAAGGGAAAGATGTAACTCTGTGAGATGAATTAGCATAACACAGAGTAGTTTCTGAGAAAGCTTCTTTCCAGTTTTGAACGGAAGATATTTCCTTTTTCACCATAGCCCTCTAAGGGCTTCCAAATATCCCTTTGCCAATTCCACAAGAACAGCCTTAGCGAAAGGCTTCTTGAAGGGAAAGATGTAACTCTGTGAGGTGAACTAACAGAACACAGAGCAGTTTCTCAGAAAGCTTCTTTCCAGTTTTGAACGGAAGATATTTCCTTTTTCACCATAGGCCTCTATGGTCTTCCAAATATCCCTTTGCCAATTCCACAAGAACAGCCTTAGCGAAAGGCTTCTTGAAGGGAAAGATGTAACTCTGTGAGATGAATTAACAGAACACAGAGCAGTTTCTCAGAAAGCTTCTTTCCAGTTTTGAACAGAAGATATTTCCTTTTGCACCATAGCCCTCTATGGGCTTCCAAATATCCCATTGCCAATTCCACAAGAACAGCCTTAGCGAAAGGCTTCTTGAAGGGAAAGATGTAACTCTGTGAGATGAATTAACAGAACACAGAGCAGTTTCTCAGAAAGCTTCTTTCCAGTTTTGAACGGAAGATATTTCCTTTTTCAACATAGCCCTCTATGGGCTTCCAAATATCCCTTTGCCAATTCCACAAGAACAGCCTTAGCGAAAGGCTTCTTGAAGGGAAAGATGTAACTCTGTGAGATGAATTAACGGAACACAGAGTAGTTTCTCAGAAAGCTTCTTTCCAGTTTTGAACGGAAGATATTTCCTTTTTCACCATAGCCCTCTAAGGGCTTCCAAATATCCCTTTGCCAATTCCACAAGAACAGCCTTAGCGAAAGGCTTCTTCAAGGGAAAGATGTAACTCTGTGAGATGAATTAACAGAACACAGAGCAGTTTCTCAGAAAGCTTCTTTCCAGTTTGGAACGGAAGATATTTCCTATTTCACCATAGCCCTCTATGGGCTTCCAAATATCCCTTTGCCAATTCCACAAGAACTGCCTTAGCGAAAGGCTTCTTGAAGGGAATGATGTAACTCTGTGAGATGAATTAACAGAACACAGAGCAGTTTCTCAGAAAGCTTCTTTCCAGTTTTGAACGGAAGATATTTCCTTTTTCACCATAGCCCTCTATGGGCTTCCAAATATCCCTTTGCCAATTCCACAAGAACAGCCTTAGCGAAAGGCTTCTTGAAGGGAACGATGTAACTCTGTGAAATGAATTAACAGAACACAGAGGAGTTTCTCAGAAAGCATCTATCCAGTTTTGAACGGAAGATATTTCCTTTTTCACCATAGCCCTCTAAGGGCTTCCAAATATCCCTTTGCCAATTCCACAAGAACAGCCTTAGCGAAAGGCTTCTTGAAAGGGAAAGATGTAACTCTGTGAGATGAATTAACAGAACACAGAGCAGTTTCTCAGAAAGCTTCTTTCCAGTTTTGAACGGAAGATATTTCCTTTTTCACCATAGCCCTCTATGGGCTTCCAAATATCCCTTTGCCAATTCCACAAGAACAGCCTTAGCGAAAGGCTTCTTGAAGGAAAAGATGTAACACTGTGAGATGAATTAACAGAACACAGAGCAGTTTCTCAGAAAGTTTCTTTCCAGGTTTCAACGGAAGGTATTTCCTTTTTCATCATTGCCCTCTATGGGCTTCCAAATATCCCTTTGCCAATTCCACAAGAATAGCCTTAGCGAAAGGCTTCTTGAAGGGAAAGATGTAACTCTGTGAGATGAATTAACAGAACACAGAGCAATTTCTCAGAATGCTTCTTTCCAGTTTTGAACGGAAGATATTTCCTTTTTCACCATAGCCCTCTATGGGCTTCCAAATATCCCTTTGCCAATTCCACAAGAACAGACTTAGCGAAAGGCTTCTTGAAGGGAACGATGAAACTCTGTGAAATGAATTAACAGAACACAGAGGAGTTTCTCAGAAAGCATCTTTCCAGGTTTGAACGGAAGATATTTCCTTTTTCACCATAGCCCTCTAAGGGATTCCAAATATCCCTTTGCCAATTCCACAAAAACAGCCTTAGCGAAAGGCTTCTTGAAGGGAAAGATGTAACTCTGTGAGATGAATTAACAGAACACAGAGCAGTTTCTCAGAATGCTTCTTTCCAGTTTTGAACGGAAGATATTTCCTTTTTCAACATAGCCCTCTATGGGCTTCCAAATATCCCTTTGCCAATTCCACAAGAACAGCCTTAGCGAAAGGCTTCTTGAAGGGAAAGATGTAACTCTGTGAGATGAATTAACAGAACACAGAGCAGTTTCTCAGAATGCTTCTTTCCAGTTTTGAACGGAAGATATTTCCTTTTTCACCATAGCCCTCTATGGGCTTCCAAATATCCCTTTGCCAATTCCAAAAGATTAGCCTTAGCGAAAGGCTTCTTGAAGGGAAAGATGTAAATCTGTGAGATGAATTAACAGAACACAGAGCAGTTTCTCAGAAAGCTCTTTCCAGTTTTGAACGGAAGATATTTCCTTTTTCACCATAGCCCTCTATGGGCTTCCAAATATCCCTTTGCCAATTCCACAAGAACAGCCTTAGCGAAAGGCTTCTTGAAGGGAAAGATGTTACTCTGTGAGATGAATTAACAGAACACAGAGCAATTTCTCAGAAAGCTTCTTTCCAGTTTTGAACGGAAGATATTTCCTTTTTCCCAATAGCCCTCTATAGGCTTCCAAATATCCCTTTGCCAATTCCACAAGAACAGCCTTAGCGAAAGGCTTCTTGAAGGGAAAGATGTAACTCTGTGAGATGAATTAACAGAACACAGAGCACTTTCTCAGAAAGCTTCTTTCCAGTTTTGAACGGAAGATATTTCCTTTTTCACCATAGCCCTCTATGGGCTTCCAAATATCCCTTTGCAATTCCACAAGAACAGCCTTAGCGAAAGGCTTCTTGAAAGGGAAAGATGTAACTCTGTGAGATGAATTAACAGAACACAGAGCAGTTTCTCAGAAAGCTTCTTTCCAGTTTTGAACGGAAGATATTTCCTTTTTCACCATAGCCCTCTATGGGCTTCCAAATATCCCTTTGCCAATTCCACAAGAACAGCCTTAGCGAAAGGCTTCTTGAAGGAAAAGATGTAACACTGTGAGATGAATTAACAGAACACAGAGCAGTTTCTCAGAAAGTTTCTTTCCAGGTTTCAACGGAAGGTATTTCCTTTTTCATCATTGCCCTCTATGGGCTTCCAAATATCCCTTTGCCAATTCCACAAGAATAGCCTTAGCGAAAGGCTTCTTGAAGGGAAAGATGTAACTCTGTGAGATGAATTAACAGAACACAGAGCAGTTTCTCAGAAAGCTTCTTTCCAGTTTTGAACGGAAGATATTTCCTTTTTCACCATAGCATTCTATGGGCTTCCAAATATCCCTTTGCCAATTCCACAAGAACAGCCTTAGCGAAAGGCTTCCTGAAGGGAAAGATGTAACTCTGTGAGATGAATTAACAGAACACAGAGCAGTTTCTCAGAAAGCTTCTTTCCAGTTTTGAACGGAAGATATTTCGTTTTTCAACATAGCTCTCTATGGGCTTCCCAATATCCCTTTGCCAATTACACAAGAACAGCCTTAGCGAAAGGCTTCTTGAAGGGAAAGATGTAACTCTGTGAGGTGAATTAACAGAACACAGAGCACTTTCTCAGAAAGCTTCTTTCCAGTTTTGAACGGAAGATATTTCCTTTTTCACCATAGCCCTCTATGGGCTTCCAAATATCCCTTTGCCAATTCCACAAGAACAGCCTTAGCGAAAGGCTTCTTGAAGGGAAAGATGTAACTCTGTGAGATGAATTAGCATAACACAGAGTAGTTTCTGAGAAAGCTTCTTTCCAGTTTTGAACGGAAGATATTTCCTTTTTCACCATAGCCCTCTAAGGGCTTCCAAATATCCCTTTGCCAATTCCACAAGAACAGCCTTAGCGAAAGGCTTCTTGAAGGGAAAGATGTAACTCTGTGAGGTGAACTAACAGAACACAGAGCAGTTTCTCAGAAAGCTTCTTTCCAGTTTTGAACGGAAGATATTTCCTTTTTCACCATAGGCCTCTATGGTCTTCCAAATATCCCTTTGCCAATTCCACAAGAACAGCCTTAGCGAAAGGCTTCTTGAAGGGAAAGATGTAACTCTGTGAGATGAATTAACAGAACACAGAGCAGTTTCTCAGAATGCTTCTTTCCAGTTTTGAACAGAAGATATTTCCTTTTGCACCATAGCCCTCTATGGGCTTCCAAATATCCCTTTGCCAATTCCACAAGAACAGCCTTAGCGAAAGGCTTCTTGAAGGGAAAGATGTAACTCTGTGAGATGAATTAACAGAACACAGAGCAGTTTCTCAGAAAGCTTCTTTCCAGTTTTGAACGGAAGATATTTCCTTTTTCAACATAGCCCTCTATGGGCTTCCAAATATCCCTTTGCCAATTCCACAAGAACAGCCTTAGCGAAAGGCTTCTTGAAGGGAAAGATGTAACTCTGTGAGATGAATTAACGGAACACAGAGTAGTTTCTCAGAAAGCTTCTTTCCAGTTTTGAACGGAAGATATTTCCTTTTTCACCATAGCCCTCTAAGGGCTTCCAAATATCCCTTTGCCAATTCCACAAGAACAGCCTTAGCGAAAGGCTTCTTCAAGGGAAAGATGTAACTCTGTGAGATGAATTAACAGAACACAGAGCAGTTTCTCAGAAAGCTTCTTTCCAGTTTGGAACGGAAGATATTTCCTATTTCACCATAGCCCTCTATGGGCTTCCAAATATCCCTTTGCCAATTCCACAAGAACTGCCTTAGCGAAAGGCTTCTTGAAGGGAAAGATGTAACTCTGTGAGATGAATTAACAGAACACAGAGCAGTTTCTCAGAAAGCTTCTTTCCAGTTTTGAACGGAAGATATTTCCTTTTTCACCATAGCCCTCTATGGGCTTCCAAATATCCCTTTGCCAATTCCACAAGAACAGCCTTAGCGAAAGGCTTCTTGAAGGGAACGATGTAACTCTGTGAAATGAATTAACAGAACACAGAGGAGTTTCTCAGAAAGCATCTATCCAGTTTTGAACGGAAGATATTTCCTTTTTCACCATAGCCCTCTAAGGGCTTCCAAATATCCCTTTGCCAATTCCACAAGAACAGCCTTAGCGAAAGGCTTCTTGAAGGGAAAGATGTAACTCTGTGAGATGAATTAACAGAACACAGAGCAGTTTCTCAGAATGCTTCTTTCCAGTTTTGAACGGAAGATATTTCCTTTTTCACCATAGCCCTCTATGGGCTTCCAAATATCCCTTTGCCAATTCCACAAGAACAGCCTTAGCGAAAGGCTTCTTGAAGGGAAAGATGTTACTCTGTGAGATGAATTAACAGAACACAGAGCAATTTCTCAGAAAGCTTCTTTCCAGTTTTGAACGGAAGATATTTCCTTTTTCCCAATAGCCCTCTATAGGCTTCCAAATATCCCTTTGCCAATTCCACAAGAACAGCCTTAGCGAAAGGCTTCTTGAAGGGAAAGATGTAACTCTGTGAGATGAATTAACAGAACACAGAGCACTTTCTCAGAAAGCTTCTTTCCAGTTTTGAACGGAAGATATTTCCTTTTTCACCATAGCCCTCTATGGGCTTCCAAATATCCCTTTGCAATTCCACAAGAACAGCCTTAGCGAAAGGCTTCTTGAAAGGGAAAGATGTAACTCTGTGAGATGAATTAACAGAACACAGAGCAGTTTCTCAGAAAGCTTCTTTCCAGTTTTGAACGGAAGATATTTCCTTTTTCACCATAGCCCTCTATGGGCTTCCAAATATCCCTTTGCCAATTCCACAAGAACAGCCTTAGCGAAAGGCTTCTTGAAGGAAAAGATGTAACACTGTGAGATGAATTAACAGAACACAGAGCAGTTTCTCAGAAAGTTTCTTTCCAGGTTTCAACGGAAGGTATTTCCTTTTTCATCATTGCCCTCTATGGGCTTCCAAATATCCCTTTGCCAATTCCACAAGAATAGCCTTAGCGAAAGGCTTCTTGAAGGGAAAGATGTAACTCTGTGAGATGAATTAACAGAACACAGAGCAATTTCTCAGAATGCTTCTTTCCAGTTTTGAACGGAAGATATTTCCTTTTTCACCATAGCCCTCTATGGGCTTCCAAATATCCCTTTGCCAATTCCACAAGAACAGACTTAGCGAAAGGCTTCTTGAAGGGAACGATGAAACTCTGTGAAATGAATTAACAGAACACAGAGGAGTTTCTCAGAAAGCATCTTTCCAGGTTTGAACGGAAGATATTTCCTTTTTCACCATAGCCCTCTAAGGGATTCCAAATATCCCTTTGCCAATTCCACAAAAACAGCCTTAGCGAAAGGCTTCTTGAAGGGAAAGATGTAACTCTGTGAGATGAATTAACAGAACACAGAGCAGTTTCTCAGAATGCTTCTTTCCAGTTTTGAACGGAAGATATTTCCTTTTTCACCATAGCCCTCTATGGGCTTCCAAATATCCCTTTGCCAATTCCACAAGAACAGCCTTAGCGAAAGGCTTCTTGAAGGGAAAGATGTAACTCTGTGAGATGAATTAACAGAACACAGAGCAGTTTCTCAGAATGCTTCTTTCCAGTTTTGAACGGAAGATATTTCCTTTTTCACCATAGCCCTCTATGGGCTTCCAAATATCCCTTTGCCAATTCCAAAAGATTAGCCTTAGCGAAAGGCTTCTTGAAGGGAAAGATGTAAATCTGTGAGATGAATTAACAGAACACAGAGCAGTTTCTCAGAAAGCTCTTTCCAGTTTTGAACGGAAGATATTTCCTTTTTCACCATAGCCCTCTATGGGCTTCCAAATATCCCTTTGCCAATTCCACAAGAACAGCCTTAGCGAAAGGCTTCTTGAAGGGAAAGATGTTACTCTGTGAGATGAATTAACAGAACACAGAGCAATTTCTCAGAAAGCTTCTTTCCAGTTTTGAACGGAAGATATTTCCTTTTTCCCAATAGCCCTCTATAGGCTTCCAAATATCCCTTTGCCAATTCCACAAGAACAGCCTTAGCGAAAGGCTTCTTGAAGGGAAAGATGTAACTCTGTGAGATGAATTAACAGAACACAGAGCACTTTCTCAGAAAGCTTCTTTCCAGTTTTGAACGGAAGATATTTCCTTTTTCACCATAGCCCTCTATGGGCTTCCAAATATCCCTTTGCAATTCCACAAGAACAGCCTTAGCGAAAGGCTTCTTGAAAGGGAAAGATGTAACTCTGTGAGATGAATTAACAGAACACAGAGCAGTTTCTCAGAAAGCTTCTTTCCAGTTTTGAACGGAAGATATTTCCTTTTTCACCATAGCCCTCTATGGGCTTCCAAATATCCCTTTGCCAATTCCACAAGAACAGCCTTAGCGAAAGGCTTCTTGAAGGAAAAGATGTAACACTGTGAGATGAATTAACAGAACACAGAGCAGTTTCTCAGAAAGTTTCTTTCCAGGTTTCAACGGAAGGTATTTCCTTTTTCATCATTGCCCTCTATGGGCTTCCAAATATCCCTTTGCCAATTCCACAAGAATAGCCTTAGCGAAAGGCTTCTTGAAGGGAAAGATGTAACTCTGTGAGATGAATTAACAGAACACAGAGCAATTTCTCAGAATGCTTCTTTCCAGTTTTGAACGGAAGATATTTCCTTTTTCACCATAGCCCTCTATGGGCTTCCAAATATCCCTTTGCCAATTCCACAAGAACAGACTTAGCGAAAGGCTTCTTGAAGGGAACGATGAAACTCTGTGAAATGAATTAACAGAACACAGAGGAGTTTCTCAGAAAGCATCTTTCCAGGTTTGAACGGAAGATATTTCCTTTTTCACCATAGCCCTCTAAGGGATTCCAAATATCCCTTTGCCAATTCCACAAAAACAGCCTTAGCGAAAGGCTTCTTGAAGGGAAAGATGTAACTCTGTGAGATGAATTAACAGAACACAGAGCAGTTTCTCAGAATGCTTCTTTCCAGTTTTGAACGGAAGATATTTCCTTTTTCACCATAGCCCTCTATGGGCTTCCAAATATCCCTTTGCCAATTCCACAAGAACAGCCTTAGCGAAAGGCTTCTTGAAGGGAAAGATGTAACTCTGTGAGATGAATTAACAGAACACAGAGCAGTTTCTCAGAATGCTTCTTTCCAGTTTTGAACGGAAGATATTTCCTTTTTCACCATAGCCCTCTATGGGCTTCCAAATATCCCTTTGCCAATTCCAAAAGATTAGCCTTAGCGAAAGGCTTCTTGAAGGGAAAGATGTAACTCTGTGAGATGAATTAACAGAACACAGAGCAGTTTCTCAGAAAGCTCTTTCCAGTTTTGAACGGAAGATATTTCCTTTTTCACCATAGCCCTCTATGGGCTTCCAAATATCCCTTTGCCAATTCCACAAGAACAGCCTTAGCAAAAGGCTCCCTGAAGGGAAAGATGTAACTCTGTGAGATGAATTAACAGAACACAGAGCAGTTTCTCAGAAAGCTTCTTTCCAGTTTTGAACGGAAGATATTTCGTTTTTCAACACAGCCCTCTAAGGGCTTCCTAATATCCCTTTGCCAATTCCACAAGAACAGCCTTAGCTTAAGGCTTCTTGAAGGAAAGATGTAACTCTGTGAGATGAATTAACAGAACACAGAGCAGTTTCTCAGAAAGCTTCTTTCCAGTTTTCAACGGAAGATATTTCCTTTTTCACCATAGCCCTCTATGGGCTTCCAAATATCCCTTTGCCAATTCCTCAAGAACAGCCTTAGCGAAAGGCTTCTTGAAGGGAAAGATGTAACTCTGTGAGATGAATTAACAGAACACAGAGTAGTTTCTCAGAAAGCTTCTTTCCAGTTTTCAACGGAAGATATTTCCTTTTTCACCATAGCCCTCTATGGGCTTCCAAATATCCCTTTGCCTATTCCACAAGAACCGCCTTAGCGTAAGGCTTCTTGAAGGGAAAGATGTTACTCTGTGAGATGAATTAACAGAACACAGAGCAATTTCTCAGAAAGCTTCTTTCCAGTTTTGAACGGAAGATATTTCCTTTTTTCCAATAGCCCTCTAGAGGCATCCAAATATCCCTTTGCCAATTCCACAAGAACAGCCTTAGCGAAAGGCTTCTTGAAGGGAAAGATGTAACTCTGTGAGATGAATTAACAGAACACAGAGCAGTTTCTCAGAAAGCTTCTTTCCAGTTTTGAACGGAAGATATTTCCTTTTTCACCATAGGCCTCTATGGGCTTCCAAATATCCCTTTGCCCATTCCACAAGAACAGCCTTAGCGAAAGGCTTCTTGAAGGGAAAGATGTAACTCTGTGAGATGAATTAACAGAACACAGAGCAGTTTCTCAGAAAGCTTCTTTCCAGTTTTGAACGGAAGATATTTCGTTTTTCAACACAGCCCTCTATGGGCTTCCTAATATCCCTTTGCCAATTCCACAAGAACAGCCTTAGCGAAAGGCTTCTTGAAGGAAAGATGTAACTCTGTGAGATGAATTAACAGAACACAGAGCAGTTTCTCAGAAAGCTTCTTTCCAGTTTTGAACGGAAGATATTTCCTTTTTCACCATAGCCCTCTATGGGCTTCCAAATATCCCTTTGCCAATTCCTCAAGAACAGCCTTAGCGAAAGGCTTCTTGAAGGGAAAGATGTAACTCTGTGAGATGAATTAACAGAACACAGAGCAGTTTCTCAGAAAGCTGCTTTCCAGTTTTGAACGGAAGATATTTCCTTTTTTACCTTAGCCCTCTATGGGCTTCCAAATATCCCTTTGCCAATTCCACAAGAACAGCCTTAGCGAAAGGCTTCTTGAAGGGAAAGATGTAACTCTGTGAGATGAATTAACATAACACAGAGTAGTTTCTGAGAAAGCTTCTTTCCAGTTTTGAACGGAAGATATTTCCTTTTTCACCATAGCCCTCTATGGGCTTCCAAATATCCCTTTGCCAATTCCACAAGAACAACCTTAGCGAAAGGCTTCTTGAAGGGAACGATGTAACTCTGTGAGGTGAACTAACAGAACACAGAGCAGTTTCTCAGAAAGCTTCTTTCCAGTTTTGAACGGAAGATATTTCCTATTTCACCATAGCCCTCTATGGGCTTCCAAATATCCCTTTGCCAATTCCACAAGAACAGCCTTAGCGAAAGGCTTCTTGAAGGGAAAGATGTAACTCTGTGAGATGAATTAACAGAACACAGAGCAGTTTCTCAGAAAGCTTCTTTCCAGTTTTGAACGGAAGATATTTCCTTTTTCACCATAGCCCTCTATGGGCTTCCAAATACCCCTTTGCCAATTCCACAAGAACAGCCTTAGCGAAAGGCTTCTTGAAGGGAACGATGTAACTCTGTGAAATGAATTAACAGAACACAGAGGAGTTTCTCAGAAAGCATCTATCCAGTTTTGAACGGAAGATATTTCCTTTTTCACCATAGCCCTCTAAGGGCTTCCAAATATCCCTTTGCCAATTCCACAAGAACAGCCTTAGCGAAAGGCTTCTTGAAGGGAAAGATGTAACTCTGTGAGATGAATTAACAGAACACAGAGCAGTTTCTCAGAAAGCTTCTTTCCAGTTTTGAACGGAAGATATTTCCTTTTTGACCATAGCCCTCTATGGGCTTCCAAATATCCCTTTGCCAATTCCACAAGAACAGCCTTAGCGAAAGGCTTCTTGAAGGGAAAGATGTAACTCTGTGAGATGAATTAGCATAACACAGAGTAGTTTCTGAGAAAGCTTCTTTCCAGTTTTGAACGGAAGATATTTCCTTTTTCACCATAGCCCTCTAAGGGCTTCCAAATATCCCTTTGCCAATTCCACAAGAACAGCCTTAGCGAAAGGCTTCTTGAAGGGAAAGATGTAACTCTGTGAGGTGAACTAACAGATCACAGAGCAGTTTCTCAGAAAGCTTCTTTCCAGTTTTGAACGGAAGATATTTCCTTTTTCACCATAGGCCTCTATGGGCTTCCAAATATCCCTTTGCCAATTCCACAAGAACAGCCTTAGCGAAAGGCTTCTTGAAGGGAAAGATGTAACTCTGTGAGATGAATTAACATAACACAGAGCAGTTTCTCAGAAAGCTTCTTTCCAGTATTGAACGGAAGATATTTCCTTTTTCACCATAGCCCTCTATGGGCTTCCAAATATCCCTTTGCCAATTCCACAAGAACAGCCTTAGCGAAAGGCTTCTTGAAGGGAAAGATGTAACTCTGTGAGACAAATTAACAGAACACAGAGCAGTTTCTCAGAAAGCTTCTTTCCAGTTTTGAACGGAAGATATTTCCTTTTTCAACATAGCCCTCTATGGGCTTCCAAATATCCCTTTGCCAATTCCTCAAGAACAGCCTTAGCGAAAGGCTTCTTGAAGGGAAAGATGTAACTCTGTGAGATGAATTAACAGAACACCGAGCAGTTTCTCAGAAAGCTTCTTTCTAGTTTTGAACGGAAGATATTTCCTTTTTCACCATAGCCCTCTATGGGCTTCCAAATATCCCTTTGCCAATTCCACAAGAACAGCCTTAGCGAAAGGCTTCTTGAAGGGAAAGATGTAACTCTGTGAGATGAATTAACAGAACACAGAGCAGTTTCTCAGAAATCTTCTTTCCAGTTTTCAACGGAAGATATTTCCTTTTTCACCATAGCCCTCTATGGGCTTCCAAATATCCCTTTGCCAATTCCTCAAGAACAGCCTTAGCGAAAGGCTTCTTGAAGGGAAAGATGTAACTCTGTGAGATGAAATAACAGAACACAGAGCAGTTTCTCAGAAAGCTTCTTTCCAGTTTTGAACGGAAGATATTTCCTTTTTCACCATAGCCCTCTATCGGCTTCCAAATATCCCTTTGCCAATTCCACAAGAACAGCCTTAGCGAAAGGCTTCTTGAAGGGAAAGATGTAACTCTGTGAGATGAATTAACATAACACAGAGTAGTTTCTGAGAAAGCTTCTTTCTAGTTTTGAACGGAAGATATTTCCTTTTTCACCATAGCCCTCTATGGGCTTCCAAATATCCCTTTGCCAATTCCACAAGAACAGCGTTAGCGAAAGGCTTCTTGAAGGGAAAGATGTAACTCTGTGAGATGAATTAACATAACACAGAGTAGTTTCTGAGAAAGCTTCTTTCCAGTTTTGAACGGAAGATATTTCCTTTTTCACCATAGCCCTCTATGGGCTTCCAAATATCCCTTTGCCAATTCCACAAGAACAACCTTAGCGAAAGGCTTCTTGAAGGGAACGATGTAACTCTGTGAGGTGAACTAACAGAACACAGAGCAGTTTCTCAGAAAGCTTCTTTCCAGTTTTGAACGGAAGATATTTCCTATTTCACCATAGCCCTCTATGGGCTTCCAAATATCCCTTTGCCAATTCCACAAGAACAGCCTTAGCGAAAGGCTTCTTGAAGGGAAAGATGTAACTCTGTGAGATGAATTAACAGAACACAGAGCAGTTTCTCAGAAAGCTTCTTTCCAGTTTTGAACGGAAGATATTTCCTTTTTCACCATAGCCCTCTATGGGCTTCCAAATACCCCTTTGCCAATTAGACAAGAACAGCCTTAGCGAAAGGCTTCTTGAAGGGAACGATGTAACTCTGTGAAATGAATTAACAGAACACAGAGGAGTTTCTCAGAAAGCATCTATCCAGTTTTGAACGGAAGATATTTCCTTTTTCACCATAGCCCTCTCTGGGCTTCCAAATATCCCTTTGCCAATTCCACAAGAACAGCCTTAGCGAAAGGCTTCCTGAAGGGAAAGATGTAACTCTGTGAGATGAATTAACAGAACACAGAGCAGTTTCTCAGAAAGCTTCTTTCCAGTTTTGAACTTAAGATATTTCGTTTTTCAACATAGCCCTCTATGGGCTTCCAAATATCCCTTTGCCAATTACACAAGAACAGCCTTAGCGAAAGGCTTCTTGAAGGGAAAGATGTAACTCTGTGAGGTGAATTAACAGAACACAGAGCACTTTCTCAGAAAGCTTCTTTCCAGTTTTGAACGGAAGATATTTCCTTTTTCACCATAGCCCTCTTTGGGCTTCCAAATATCCCTTTGCCAATTCCACAAGAACAGCCTTAGCGAAAGGCTTCTTGAAGGGAACGATGTAACTCTGTGAAATGAATTAACAGAACACAGAGGAGTTTCTCAGAAAGCATCTTTCCAGGTTTGAACGGAAGATATTTCCTTTTTCACCATAGCCCTCTAAGGGCTTCCAAATATCCCTTTGCCAATTCCACAAGAACAGCCTTAGCGAAAGGCTTCTTGAAGGGAAAGATGTAACTCTGTGAGATGAATTAACATAACACAGAGTAGTTTCTGAGAAAGCTTCTTTCCAGTTTTGAACGGAAGATATTTCCTTTTTCACCATAGCCCTCTACGGGCTTCCAAATATCCCTTTGCCAATTCCACAAGAACAGCCTTAGCGAAAGGCTTCTTGAAGGGAAAGATGTAACTCTGTGAGATGAATTAACAGAACACAGAGCAGTTTCTCAGAATGCTTCTTTCCAGTTTTGAACGGAAGATATTTCCTTTCTCACCATAGCCCTCTATGGGCTTCCAAATATCCCTTTGCCAATTCCACAAGAAGAGCCTTAGCGAAAGGCTTTTTGAAGGGAAAGATGTAACTCTGTGAGATGAATTAACAGAACAGAGAGCAGTTTCTCAGAAAGCTTCTTTCCAGTTTTGAACGGAAGATATTTCCTTTTTCACCATAGCCCTCTATGGGCTTCCAAATATCCCTTTGCCAATTCCACAAGAACAGCGTTAGCGAAAGGCTTCCTGAAGGGAAAGATATAACTCTGTG
Source organism: Chlorocebus sabaeus (assembly GCF_047675955.1). Lineage (NCBI taxonomy): Eukaryota > Metazoa > Chordata > Mammalia > Primates > Cercopithecidae > Chlorocebus > Chlorocebus sabaeus. The sequence goes on along the minus strand of NW_027327870.1, from coordinate 329,970 downwards.
AGATGAATTAACAGAACACAGAGCAGTTTCTCAGAAAGCTTCTTTCCAGTTTTGAACGGAAGATATTTCGTTTTTCAACATAGCCCTCTATGGGCTTCCAAATATCCCTTTGCCAATTCCACAAGAACAGCCTTAGCGAAAGGCTTCTTGAAGGGAAAGATGTAACTCTGTGAGATGAATTAACAGAACACAGAGCAGTTTCTCAGAAAGCTTCTTTCCAGTTTTCAACGGAAGATATTTCCTTTTTCACCATAGCCCTCTATGGGCTTCCAAATATCCCTTTGCAAATTCCTCAAGAACAGCCTTAGCGAAAGGCTTCTTGAAAGGAAAGATGTAACTCTGTGAGATGAATTAACAGAACACAGAGCAGTTTCTCAGAAAGCTTCTTTCCAGTTTTGAACGGAAGATATTTCCTTTTTCACCATAGCCCTCTATGGGCTTAAAAATATCCCTTTGCCCATTCCACAAGAACAGCCTTAGCGAAAGGCTTCTTGAAGGGAAAGATGTAACTCTGTGAGATGAATTAACAGAACACAGAGCAGTTTCTCAGAATGCTTCTTTCCAGTTTTGAACGGAAGATATTTCCTTTTTCACCATAGCCCTCTATGGGCTTCCAAATATCCCTTTGCCAATTCCACAAGAACAGCCTTAGCGAAAGGCTTCTTGAAGGGAACGATGTAACTCTGTGAAATGAATTAACAGAACACAGAGGAGTTTCTCAGAAAGCATCTTTCCAGGGTTGAACGGAAGATATTTCCTTTTTCACCATAGCCCTCTAAGGGCTTCCAAATATCCCTTTGCCAATTCCACAAGAACAGCCTTAGCGAAAGGCTTCTTGAAGGGAAAGATGTAACTCTGTGAGATGAATTAACAGAACACAGAGGAGTTTCTCAGAATGCTTCTTTCCAGTTTTGAACGGAAGTTATTTCCTTTTTCACCATAGCCCTCTATGGGCTTCCAAATATCCCTTTGCCAATTCCACAAGAAGAGCCTTAGCGAAAGGCTTCTTGAAGGGAAAGATGTAACTCTGTGAGATGAATTAACAGAACACAGAGCAGTTTCTCAGAAAGCTTCTTTCCAGTTTTGAACGGAAGATATTTCCTTTTTCACCATAGCATTCTATGGGCTTCCAAATATCCCTTTGCCAATTCCACAAGAACAGCCTTAGCGAAAGGCTTCCTGAAGGGAAAGATGTAACTCTGTGAGATGAATTAACAGAACACAGAGCAGTTTCTCAGAAAGCTTCTTTCCAGTTTTGAACGGAAGATATTTCGTTTTTCAACATAGCTCTCTATGGGCTTCCCAATATCCCTTTGCCAATTACACAAGAACAGCCTTAGCGAAAGGCTTCTTGAAGGGAAAGATGTAACTCTGTGAGGTGAATTAACAGAACACAGAGCACTTTATCAGAAAGCTTCTTTCCAGTTTTGAACGGAAGATATTTCCTTTTTCACCATAGCCCTCTATGGGCTTCCAAATATCCCTTTGCCAATTCCACAAGAACAGCCTTAGCGAAAGGCTTCTTGAAGGGAAAGATGTAACTCTGTGAGATGAATTAGCATAACACAGAGTAGTTTCTGAGAAAGCTTCTTTCCAGTTTTGAACGGAAGATATTTCCTTTTTCACCATAGCCCTCTAAGGGCTTCCAAATATCCCTTTGCCAATTCCACAAGAACAGCCTTAGCGAAAGGCTTCTTGAAGGGAAAGATGTAACTCTGTGAGGTGAACTAACAGAACACAGAGCAGTTTCTCAGAAAGCTTCTTTCCAGTTTTGAACGGAAGATATTTCCTTTTTCACCATAGGCCTCTATGGTCTTCCAAATATCCCTTTGCCAATTCCACAAGAACAGCCTTAGCGAAAGGCTTCTTGAAGGGAAAGATGTAACTCTGTGAGATGAATTAAGAGAACACAGAGCAGTTTCTCAGAATGCTTCTTTCCAGTTTTGAACAGAAGATATTTCCTTTTGCACCATAGCCCTCTATGGGCTTCCAAATATCCCTTTGCCAATTCCACAAGAACAGCCTTAGCGAAAGGCTTCTTGAAGGGAAAGATGTAACTCTGTGAGATGAATTAACAGAACACAGAGCAGTTTCTCAGAAAGCTTCTTTCCAGTTTTGAACGGAAGATATTTCCTTTTTCAACATAGCCCTCTATGGGCTTCCAAATATCCCTTTGCCAATTCCACAAGAACAGCCTTAGCGAAAGGCTTCTTGAAGGGAAAGATGTAACTCTGTGAGATGAATTAACGGAACACAGAGTAGTTTCTCAGAAAGCTTCTTTCCAGTTTTGAACGGAAGATATTTCCTTTTTCACCATAGCCCTCTAAGGGCTTCCAAATATCCCTTTGCCAATTCCACAAGAACAGCCTTAGCGAAAGGCTTCTTGAAGGGAAAGATGTAACTCTGTGAGATGAATTAACAGAACACAGAGCAGTTTCTCAGAAAGCTTCTTTCCAGTTTGGAACGGAAGATATTTCCTATTTCACCATAGCCCTCTATGGGCTTCCAAATATCCCTTTGCCAATTCCACAAGAACAGCCTTAGCGAAAGGCTTCTTGAAGGGAAAGATGTAACTCTGTGAGATGAATTAACAGAACACAGAGCAGTTTCTCAGAAAGATTCTTTCCAGTTTTGAACGGAAGATATTTCCTTTTTCACCATAGCCCTCTATGGGCTTCCAAATATCCCTTTGCCAATTCCACAAGAACAGCCTTAGCGAAAGGCTTCTTGAAGGGAACGATGTAACTCTGTGAAATGAATTAACAGAACACAGAGGAGTTTCTCAGAAAGCATCTATCCAGTTTTGAACGGAAGATATTTCCTTTTTCACCATAGCCCTCTAAGGGCTTCCAAATATCCCTTTGCCAATTCCACAAGAACAGCCTTAGCGAAAGGCTTCTTGAAGGGAAAGATGTAACTCTGTGAGATGAATTAACAGAACACAGAGCAGTTTCTCAGAATGCTTCTTTCCAGTTTTGAACGGAAGATATTTCCTTTTTCACCATAGCCCTCTATGGGCTTCCAAATATCCCTTTGCCAATTCCACAAGAACAGCCTTAGCGAAAGGCTTCTTGAAGGGAAAGATGTTACTCTGTGAGATGAATTAACAGAACACAGAGCAATTTCTCAGAAAGCTTCTTTCCAGTTTTGAACGGAAGATATTTCCTTTTTCCCAATAGCCCTCTATGGGCTTCCAAATATCCCTTTGCCAATTCCACAAGAACAGCCTTAGCAAAAGGCTCCTTGAAGGGAAAGATGTAACTCTGTGAGATGAATTAACAGAACACAGAGCAGTTTCTCAGAAAGCTTCTTTCCAGTTTTGAACGGAAGATATTTCGTTTTTCAACACAGCCCTCTATGGGCTTCCTAATATCCCTTTGCCAATTCCACAAGAACAGCCTTAGCTTAAGGCTTCTTGAAGGAAAGATGTAACTCTGTGAGATGAATTAACAGAACACAGAGCAGTTTCTCAGAAAGCTTCTTTCCAGTTTTCAACGGAAGATATTTCCTTTTTCACCATAGCCCTCTATGGGCTTCCAAATATCCCTTTGCCAATTCCTCAAGAACAGCCTTAGCGAAAGGCTTCTTGAAGGGAAAGATGTAACTCTGTGAGATGAATTAACAGAACACAGAGCAGTTTCTCAGAAAGCTTCTTTCCAGTTTTCAACGGAAGATATTTCGTTTTTCACCATAGCCCTCTATGGGCTTCCAAATATCCCTTTGCCTATTCCACAAGAACCGCCTTAGCGTAAGGCTTCTTGAAGGGAAAGATGTTACTCTGTGAGATGAATTAACAGAACACAGAGCAATTTCTCAGAAAGCTTCTTTCCAGTTTTGAACGGAAGATATTTCCTTTTTCCCAATAGCCCTCTAGAGGCTTCCAAATATCCCTTTGCCAATTCCACAAGAACAGCCTTAGCGAAAGGCTTCTTGAAGGGAAAGATGTAACTCTGTTAGATGAATTAACAGAACACAGAGCAGTTTCTCAGAAAGCTTCTTTCCAGTTTTGAACGGAAGATATTTCCTTTTTCACCATAGGCCTCTATGGGATTCCAAATATCCCTTTGCCAATTCCACAAGAACAGCCTTAGCCAAAGGCTTCTTGAAGGGAAAGATGTAACTCTGTGAGATGAATTAACAGAACACAGAGCAGTTTCTCAGAAAGCTTCTTTCCAGTTTTGAACGGAAGATATTTCGTTTTTCAACACAGCCCTCTATGGGCTTCCTAATATCACTTTGCCAATTCCACAAGAACAGCCTTAGCGAAAGGCTTCTTGAAGGAAAGATGTAACTCTGTGAGATGAATTAACAGAACACAGAGCAGTTTCTCAGAAAGCTTCTTTCCAGTTTTGAACGGAAGATATTTCCTTTTTCACCATAGCCCTCTATGGGCTTCCAAATATCCCTTTGCCAATTCCTCAAGAACAGCCTTAGCGAAAGGCTTCTTGAAGGGAAAGATGTAACTCTGTGAGATGAATTAACAGAACACAGAGCAGTTTCTCAGAAAGCTGCTTTCCAGTTTTGAACGGAAGATATTTCCTTTTTTACCTTAGCCCTCTATGGGCTTCCAAATATCCCTTTGCCAATTCCACAAGAACAGCCTTAGCGAAAGGCTTCTTGAAGGGAAAGATGTAACTCTGTGAGATGAATTAACATAACACAGAGTAGTTTCTGAGAAAGCTTCTTTCCAGTTTTGAACGGAAGATATTTCCTTTTTCACCATAGCCCTCTATGGGCTTCCAAATATCCCTTTGCCAATTCCACAAGAACAACCTTAGCGAAAGGCTTCTTGAAGGGAACGATGTAACTCTGTGAGGTGAACTAACAGAACACAGAGCAGTTTCTCAGAAAGCTTCTTTCCAGTTTTGAACGGAAGATATTTCCTATTTCACCATAGCCCTCTATGGGCTTCCAAATATCCCTTTGCCAATTCCACAAGAACAGCCTTAGCGAAAGGCTTCTTGAAGGGAAAGATGTAACTCTGTGAGATGAATTAACAGAACACAGAGCAGTTTCTCAGAAAGCTTCTTTCCAGTTTTGAACGGAAGATATTTCCTTTTTCACCATAGCCCTCTATGGGCTTCCAAATACCCCTTTGCCAATTCCACAAGAACAGCCTTAGCGAAAGGCTTCTTGAAGGGAACGATGTAACTCTGTGAAATGAATTAACAGAACACAGAGGAGTTTCTCAGAAAGCATCTATCCAGTTTTGAACGGAAGATATTTCCTTTTTCACCATAGCCCTCTAAGGGCTTCCAAATATCCCTTTGCCAATTCCACAAGAACAGCCTTAGCGAAAGGCTTCTTGAAGGGAAAGATGTAACTCTGTGAGATGAATTAACAGAACACAGAGCAGTTTCTCAGAAAGCTTCTTTCCAGTTTTGAACGGAAGATATTTCCTTTTTGACCGTAGCCTTCTATGGGCTTCCAAATATCCCTTTGCCAATTCCACAAGAACAGCCTTAGCGAAAGGCTTCTTGAAGGGAAAGATGTAACTCTGTGAGATGAATTAGCATAACACAGAGTAGTTTCTGAGAAAGCTTCTTTCCAGTTTTGAACGGAAGATATTTCCTTTTTCACCATAGCCCTCTAAGGGCTTCCAAATATCCCTTTGCCAATTCCACAAGAACAGCCTTAGCGAAAGGCTTCTTGAAGGGAAAGATGTAACTCTGTGAGGTGAACTAACAGAACACAGAGCAGTTTCTCAGAAAGCTTCTTTCCAGTTTTGAACGGAAGATATTTCCTTTTTCACCATAGGCCTCTATGGGCTTCCAAATATCCCTTTGCCAATTCCACAAGAACAGCCTTAGCGAAAGGCTTCTTGAAGGGAAAGATGTAACTCTGTGAGATGAATTAACATAACACAGAGCAGTTTCTCAGAAAGCTTCCTTCCAGTATTGAACGGAAGATATTTCCTTTTTCACCATAGCCCTCTATGGGCTTCCAAATATCCCTTTGCCAATTCCACAAGAACAGCCTTAGCGAAAGGCTTCTTGAAGGGAAAGATGTAACTCTGTGAGACAAATTAACAGAACACAGAGCAGTTTCTCAGAAAGCTTCTTTCCAGTTTTGAACGGAAGATATTTCCTTTTTCAACATAGCCCTCTATGGGCTTCCAAATATCCCTTTGCCAATTCCTCAAGAACAGCCTTAGCGAAAGGCTTCTTGAAGGGAAAGATGTAACTCTGTGAGATGAATTAACAGAACACCGAGCAGTTTCTCAGAAAGCTTCTTTCTAGTTTTGAACGGAAGATATTTCCTTTTTCACCATAGCCCTCTATGGGCTTCCAAATATCCCTTTGCCAATTCCACAAGAACAGCCTTAGCGAAAGGCTTCTTGAAGGGAAAGATGTAACTCTGTGAGATGAATTAACAGAACACAGAGCAGTTTCTCAGAAATCTTCTTTCCAGTTTTCAATGGAAGATATTTCCTTTTTCACCATAGCCCTCTATGGGCTTCCAAATATCCCTTTGCCAATTCCTCAAGAACAGCCTTAGCGAAAGGCTTCTTGAAGGGAAAGATGTAACTCTGTGAGATGAAATAACAGAACACAGAGCAGTTTCTCAGAAAGCTTCTTTCCAGTTTTGAACGGAAGATATTTCCTTTTTCACCATAGCCCTCTATGGGCTTCCAAATATCCCTTTGCCAATTCCACAAGAACAGCCTTAGCGAAAGGCTTCTTGAAGGGAAAGATGTAACTCTGTGAGATGAATTAACATAACACAGAGTAGTTTCTGAGAAAGATTCTTTCTAGTTTTGAACGGAAGATATTTCCTTTTTCACCATAGCCCTCTATGGGCTTCCAAATATCCCTTTGCCAATTCCACAAGAACAGCCTTAGCGAAAGGCTTCTTGAAGGGAAAGATGTAACTCTGTGAGATGAATTAACATAACACAGAGTAGTTTCTGAGAAAGCTTCTTTCCAGTTTTGAACGGAAGATATTTCCTTTTTCACCATAGCCCTCTATGGGCTTCCAAATATCCCTTTGCCAATTCCACAAGAACAACCTTAGCGAAAGGCTTCTTGAAGGGAACGATGTAACTCTGTGAGGTGAACTAACAGAACACAGAGCAGTTTCTCAGAAAGCTTCTTTCCAGTTTTGAACGGAAGATATTTCCTATTTCACCATAGCCCTCTATGGGCTTCCAAATATCCCTTTGCCAATTCCACAAGAACAGCCTTAGCGAAAGGCTTCTTGAAGGGAAAGATGTAACTCTGTGAGATGAATTAACAGAACACAGAGCAGTTTCTCAGAAAGCTTCTTTCCAGTTTTGAACGGAAGATATTTCCTTTTTCACCATAGCCCTCTATGGGCTTCCAAATACTCCTTTGCCAATTCCACAAGAACAGCCTTAGCGAAAGGCTTCTTGAAGGGAACGATGTAACTCTGTGAAATGAATTAACAGAACACAGAGGAGTTTCTCAGAAAGCATCTATCCAGTTTTGAACGGAAGATATTTCCTTTTTCACCATAGCCCTCTAAGGGCTTCCAAATATCCCTTTGCCAATTCCACAAGAACAGCCTTAGCGAAAGGCTTCTTGAAGGGAAAGATGTAACTCTGTGAGATGAATTAACAGAACACAGAGCAGTTTCTCAGAAAGCTTCTTTCCAGTTTTGAACGGAAGATATTTCCTTTTTGACCATAGCCCTCTATGGGCTTCCAAATATCCCTTTGCCAATTCCACAAGAACAGCCTTAGCGAAAGGCTTCTTGAAGGGAAAGATGTAACTCTGTGAGACGAATTAGCATAACACAGAGTAGTTTCTGAGAAAGCTTCTTTCCAGTTTTGAACGGAAGATATTTCCTTTTTCACCATAGCCCTCTAAGGGCTTCCAAATATCCCTTTGCCAATTCCACAAGAACAGCCTTAGCGAAAGGCTTCTTGAAGGGAAAGATGTAACTCTGTGAGGTGAACTAACAGAACACAGAGCAGTTTCTCAGAAAGCTTCTTTCCAGTTTTGAACGGAAGATATTTCCTTTTTCACCATAGGCCTCTACGGGCTTCCAAATATCCCTTTGCCAATTCCACAAGAAGAGCCTTAGCGAAAGGCTTCTTGAAGGGAAAGATGTAACTCTGTGAGATGAATTAACAGAACACAGAGCAGTTTCTCAGAAAGCTTCTTTCCAGTTTTGAACGGAAGATATTTCCTTTTTCACCATAGCCCTCTACGGGCTTCCAAATATCCCTTTGCCAATTCCACAAGAACAGCCTTAGCGAAAGGCTTCCTGAAGGGAAAGATGTAACTCTGTGAGATGAATTAACAGAACACAGAGCAGTTTCTCAGAAAGCTTCTTTCCAGTTTTGAACTTAAGATATTTCGTTTTTCAACATAGCCCTCTATTGGCTTCCAAATATCCCTTTGCCAATTACACAAGAACAGCCTTAGCGAAAGGCTTCTTGAAGGGAAAGATGTAACTCTGTGAGGTGAATTAACAGAACACAGAGCACTTTCTCAGAAAGCTTCTTTCCAGTTTTGAACGGAAGATATTTCCTTTTTCACCATAGCCCTCTATGGGCTTCCAAATATCCCTTTGCCAATTCCACAAGAACAGCCTTAGCGAAAGGCTTCTTGAAGGGAACGATGTAACTCTGTGAAATGAATTAACAGAACACAGAGGAGTTTCTCAGAAAGCATCTTTCCAGGTTTGAACGGAAGATATTTCCTTTTTCACCATAGCCCTCTAAGGGCTTCCAAATATCCCTTTGCCAATTCCACAAGAACAGCCTTAGCGAAAGCCTTCTTGAAGGGAAAGATGTAACTCTGTGAGATGAATTAACATAACACAGAGTAGTTTCTGAGAAAGCTTCTTTCCAGTTTTGAACGGAAGATATTTCCTTTTTCACCATAGCCCTCTACGGGCTTCCAAATATCCCTTTGCCAATTCCACAAGAACAGCCTTAGCGAAAGGCTTCTTGAAGGGAAAGATGTAACTCTGTGAGATGAATTAACAGAACACAGAGCAGTTTCTCAGAATGCTTCTTTCCAGTTTTGAACGGAAGATATTTCCTTTCTCACCATAGCCCTCTATGGGCTTCCAAATATCCCTTTGCCAATTCCACAAGAAGAGCCTTAGCGAAAGGCTTTTTGAAGGGAAAGATGTAACTCTGTGAGATGAATTAACAGAACAGAGAGCAGTTTCTCAGAAAGCTTCTTTCCAGTTTTGAACGGAAGATATTTCCTTTTTCACCATAGCCCTCTATGGGCTTCCAAATATCCCTTTGCCAATTCCACAAGAACAGCGTTAGCGAAAGGCTTCCTGAAGGGAAAGATATAACTCTGTGAGATGAATTAACAGAACACAGAGCAGTTTCTCAGAAAGCTTCTTTCCAGTTTTGAACGGAAGATATTTCGTTTTTCAACATAGCCCTCTATGGGTTTCCAAATATCCCTTTGCCAATTCCAAAAGAACAGCCTTAGCGAAAGGCTTCTTGAAGGGAAAGATGTAACTCTGTGAGATGAATTAACAGAACACAGAGCAGTTTCTCAGAAAGCTTCTTTCCAGTTTTCAACGGAAGATATTTCCTTTTTCACCATAGCCCTCTATGGGCTTCCAAATATCCCTTTGCAAATTCCTCAAGAACAGCCTTAGCGAAAGGCTTCTTGAAAGGAAAGATGTAACTCTGTGAGAAGAATTAACAGAACACAGAGCAGTTTCTCAGAAAGCTTCTTTCCATTTTTGAACGGAAGATATTTCCTTTTTCACCATAGCCCTCTATGGGCTTAAAAATATCCCTTTGCCCATTCCACAAGAACAGCCTTAGCGAAAGGCTTCTTGAAGGGAAAGATGTAACTCTGTGAGATGAATTAACAGAACACAGAGCAGTTTCTCAGAATGCTTCTTTCCAGTTTTGAACGGAAGATATTTCCTTTTTCACCATAGCCCTCTATGGGCTTCCAAATATCCCTTTGCCAATTCCACAAGAACAGCCTTAGCGAAAGGCTTCTTGAAGGGAACGATGTAACTCTGTGAAATGAATTAACAGAACACAGAGGAGTTTCTCAGAAAGCATCTTTCCAGGGTTGAACGGAAGATATTTCCTTTTTCACCATAGCCCTCTAAGGGCTTCCAAATATCCCTTTGCCAATTCCACAAGAACAGCCTTAGCGAAAGGCTTCTTGAAGGGAAAGATGTAACTCTGTGAGATGAATTAACAGAACACAGAGGAGTTTCTCAGAATGCTTCTTTCCAGTTTTGAACGGAAGTTATTTCCTTTTTCACCATAGCCCTCTATGGGCTTCCAAATATCCCTTTGCCAATTCCACAAGAAGAGCCTTAGCGAAAGGCTTCTTGAAGGGAAAGATGTAACTCTGTGAGATGAATTAACAGAACACAGAGCAGTTTCTCAGAAAGCTTCTTTCCAGTTTTGAACGGAAGATATTTCCTTTTTCACCATAGCATTCTATGGGCTTCCAAATATCCCTTTGCCAATTCCACAAGAACAGCCTTAGCGAAAGGCTTCCTGAAGGGAAAGATGTAACTCTGTGAGATGAATTAACAGAACACAGAGCAGTTTCTCAGAAAGCTTCTTTCCAGTTTTGAACGGAAGATATTTCGTTTTTCAACATAGCTCTCTATGGGCTTCCCAATATCCCTTTGCCAATTACACAAGAACAGCCTTAGCGAAAGGCTTCTTGTAGGGAAAGATGTAACTCTGTGAGGTGAATTAACAGAACACAGAGCACTTTCTCAGAAATCTTCTTTCCAGTTTTGAACGGAAGATATTTCCTTTTTCACCATAGCCCTCTATGGGCTTCCAAATATCCCTTTGCCAATTCCACAAGAACAGCCTTAGCGAAAGGCTTCTTGAAGGGAAAGATGTAACTCTGTGAGATGAATTAGCATAACACAGAGTAGTTTCTGAGAAAGCTTCTTTCCAGTTTTGAACGGAAGATATTTCCTTTTTCACCATAGCCCTCTAAGGGCTTCCAAATATCCCTTTGCCAATTCCACAAGAACAGCCTTAGCGAAAGGCTTCTTGAAGGGAAAGATGTAACTCTGTGAGGTGAACTAACAGAACACAGAGCAGTTTCTCAGAAAGCTTCTTTCCAGTTTTGAACGGAAGATATTTCCTTTTTCACCATAGGCCTCTATGGTCTTCCAAATATCCCTTTGCCAATTCCACAAGAACAGCCTTAGCGAAAGGCTTCTTGAAGGGAAAGATGTAACTCTGTGAGATGAATTAAGAGAACACAGAGCAGTTTCTCAGAATGCTTCTTTCCAGTTTTGAACAGAAGATATTTCCTTTTGCACCATAGCCCTCTATGGGCTTCCAAATATCCCTTTGCCAATTCCACAAGAACAGCCTTAGCGAAAGGCTTCTTGAAGGGAAAGATGTAACTCTGTGAGATGAATTAACAGAACACAGAGCAGTTTCTCAGAAAGCTTCTTTCCAGTTTTGAACGGAAGATATTTCCTTTTTCAACATAGCCCTCTATGGGCTTCCAAATATCCCTTTGCCAATTCCACAAGAACAGCCTTAGCGAAAGGCTTCTTGAAGGGAAAGATGTAACTCTGTGAGATGAATTAACGGAACACAGAGTAGTTTCTCAGAAAGCTTCTTTCCAGTTTTGAACGGAAGATATTTCCTTTTTCACCATAGCCCTCTAAGGGCTTCCAAATATCCCTTTGCCAATTCCACAAGAACAGCCTTAGCGAAAGGCTTCTTGAAGGGAAAGATGTAACTCTGTGAGATGAATTAACAGAACACAGAGCAGTTTCTCAGAAAGCTTCTTTCCAGTTTGGAACGGAAGATATTTCCTATTTCACCATAGCCCTCTATGGGCTTCCAAATATCCCTTTGCCAATTCCACAAGAACAGCCTTAGCGAAAGGCTTCTTGAAGGGAAAGATGTAACTCTGTGAGATGAATTAACAGAACACAGAGCAGTTTCTCAGAAAGATTCTTTCCAGTTTTGAACGGAAGATATTTCCTTTTTCACCATAGCCCTCTATGGGCTTCCAAATATCCCTTTGCCAATTCCACAAGAACAGCCTTAGCGAAAGGCTTCTTGAAGGGAACGATGTAACTCTGTGAAATGAATTAACAGAACACAGAGGAGTTTCTCAGAAAGCATCTATCCAGTTTTGAACGGAAGATATTTCCTTTTTCACCATAGCCCTCTAAGGGCTTCCAAATATCCCTTTGCCAATTCCACAAGAACAGCCTTAGCGAAAGGCTTCTTGAAGGGAAAGATGTAACTCTGTGAGATGAATTAACAGAACACAGAGCAGTTTCTCAGAATGCTTCTTTCCAGTTTTGAACGGAAGATATTTCCTTTTTCACCATAGCCCTCTATGGGCTTCCAAATATCCCTTTGCCAATTCCACAAGAACAGCCTTAGCGAAAGGCTTCTTGAAGGGAAAGATGTTACTCTGTGAGATGAATTAACAGAACACAGAGCAATTTCTCAGAAAGCTTCTTTCCAGTTTTGAACGGAAGATATTTCCTTTTTCCCAATAGCCCTCTATGGGCTTCCAAATATCCCTTTGCCAATTCCACAAGAACAGCCTTAGCAAAAGGCTCCTTGAAGGGAAAGATGTAACTCTGTGAGATGAATTAACAGAACACAGAGCAGTTTCTCAGAAAGCTTCTTTCCAGTTTTGAACGGAAGATATTTCGTTTTTCAACACAGCCCTCTATGGGCTTCCTAATATCCCTTTGCCAATTCCACAAGAACAGCCTTAGCTTAAGGCTTCTTGAAGGAAAGATGTAACTCTGTGAGATGAATTAACAGAACACAGAGCAGTTTCTCAGAAAGCTTCTTTCCAGTTTTCAACGGAAGATATTTCCTTTTTCACCATAGCCCTCTATGGGCTTCCAAATATCCCTTTGCCAATTCCTCAAGAACAGCCTTAGCGAAAGGCTTCTTGAAGGGAAAGATGTAACTCTGTGAGATGAATTAACAGAACACAGAGCAGTTTCTCAGAAAGCTTCTTTCCAGTTTTCAACGGAAGATATTTCGTTTTTCACCATAGCCCTCTATGGGCTTCCAAATATCCCTTTGCCTATTCCACAAGAACCGCCTTAGCGTAAGGCTTCTTGAAGGGAAAGATGTTACTCTGTGAGATGAATTAACAGAACACAGAGCAGTTTCTCAGAAAGCTTCTTTCCAGTTTTGAACGGAAGATATTTCGTTTTTCAACACAGCCCTCTATGGGCTTCCTAATATCCCTTTGCCAATTCCACAAGAACAGCCTTAGCGAAAGGCTTCTTGAAGGAAAGATGTAACTCTGTGAGATGAATTAACAGAACACAGAGCAGTTTCTCAGAAAGCTTCTTTCCAGTTTTGAACGGAAGATATTTCCTTTTTCACCATAGCCCTCTATGGGCTTCCAAATATCCCTTTGCCAATTCCTCAAGAACAGCCTTAGCGAAAGGCTTCTTGAAGGGAAAGATGTAACTCTGTGAGATGAATTAACAGAACACAGAGCAGTTTCTCAGAAAGCTGCTTTCCAGTTTTGAACGGAAGATATTTCCTTTTTTACCTTAGCCCTCTATGGGCTTCCAAATATCCCTTTGCCAATTCCACAAGAACAGCCTTAGCGAAAGGCTTCTTGAAGGGAAAGATGTAACTCTGTGAGATGAATTAACATAACACAGAGTAGTTTCTGAGAAAGCTTCTTTCCAGTTTTGAACGGAAGATATTTCCTTTTTCACCATAGCCCTCTATGGGCTTCCAAATATCCCTTTGCCAATTCCACAAGAACAACCTTAGCGAAAGGCTTCTTGAAGGGAACGATGTAACTCTGTGAGGTGAACTAACAGAACACAGAGCAGTTTCTCAGAAAGCTTCTTTCCAGTTTTGAACGGAAGATATTTCCTATTTCACCATAGCCCTCTATGGGCTTCCAAATATCCCTTTGCCAATTCCACAAGAACAGCCTTAGCGAAAGGCTTCTTGAAGGGAAAGATGTAACTCTGTGAGATGAATTAACAGAACACAGAGCAGTTTCTCAGAAAGCTTCTTTCCAGTTTTGAACGGAAGATATTTCCTTTTTCACCATAGCCCTCTATGGGCTTCCAAATACCCCTTTGCCAATTCCACAAGAACAGCCTTAGCGAAAGGCTTCTTGAAGGGAACGATGTAACTCTGTGAAATGAATTAACAGAACACAGAGGAGTTTCTCAGAAAGCATCTATCCAGTTTTGAACGGAAGATATTTCCTTTTTCACCATAGCCCTCTAAGGGCTTCCAAATATCCCTTTGCCAATTCCACAAGAACAGCCTTAGCGAAAGGCTTCTTGAAGGGAAAGATGTAACTCTGTGAGATGAATTAACAGAACACAGAGCAGTTTCTCAGAAAGCTTCTTTCCAGTTTTGAACGGAAGATATTTCCTTTTTGACCGTAGCCCTCTATGGGCTTCCAAATATCCCTTTGCCAATTCCACAAGAACAGCCTTAGCGAAAGGCTTCTTGAAGGGAAAGATGTAACTCTGTGAGATGAATTAGCATAACACAGAGTAGTTTCTGAGAAAGCTTCTTTCCAGTTTTGAACGGAAGATATTTCCTTTTTCACCATAGCCCTCTATGGGCTTCCAAATATCCCTTTGCCAATTCCACAAGAACAGCCTTAGCGAAAGGCTTCTTGAAGGGAAAGATGTAACTCTGTGAGGTGAATTAACAGAACACAGAGCACTTTCTCAGAAAGCTTCTTTCCAGTTTTGAACGGAAGATATTTCCTTTTTCACCATAGCCCTCTATGGGCTTCCAAATATCCCTTTGCCAATTCCACAAGAACAGCCTTAGCGAAAGGCTTCTTGAAGGGAACGATGTAACTCTGTGAAATGAATTAACAGAACACAGAGGAGTTTCTCAGAAAGCATCTTTCCAGGTTTGAACGGAAGATATTTCCTTTTTCACCATAGCCCTCTAAGGGCTTCCAAATATCCCTTTGCCAATTCCACAAGAACAGCCTTAGCGAAAGCCTTCTTGAAGGGAAAGATGTAACTCTGTGAGATGAATTAACATAACACAGAGTAGTTTCTGAGAAAGCTTCTTTCCAGTTTTGAACGGAAGATATTTCCTTTTTCACCATAGCCCTCTACGGGCTTCCAAATATCCCTTTGCCAATTCCACAAGAACAGCCTTAGCGAAAGGCTTCTTGAAGGGAAAGATGTAACTCTGTGAGATGAATTAACAGAACACAGAGCAGTTTCTCAGAATGCTTCTTTCCAGTTTTGAACGGAAGATATTTCCTTTCTCACCATAGCCCTCTATGGGCTTCCAAATATCCCTTTGCCAATTCCACAAGAAGAGCCTTAGCGAAAGGCTTCTTGAAGGGAAAGATGTAACTCTGTGAGATGAATTAACAGAACACAGAGCAGTTTCTCAGAAAGCTTCTTTCCAGTTTGGAACGGAAGATATTTCCTTTTTCACCATAGCCCTCTATGGGCTTCCAAATATCCCTTTGCCAATTCCACAAGAACAGCCTTAGCGAAAGGCTTCCTGAAGGGAAAGATGTAACTCTGTGAGATGAATTAACAGAACACAGAGCAGTTTCTCAGAAAGCTTCTTTCCAGTTTTGAACTTAAGATATTTCGTTTTTCAACATAGCCCTCTATGGGCTTCCAAATATCCCTTTGCCAATTACACAAGAACAGCCTTAGCGAAAGGCTTCTTGAAGGGAAAGATGTAACTCTGTGAGGTGAATTAACAGAACACAGAGCACTTTCTCAGAAAGCTGCTTTCCAGTTTTGAACGGAAGATATTTCCTTTTTCACCATAGAACTCTTTGGGCTTCCAAATATCCCTTTGCCAATTCCACAAGAACAGCCTTAGCGAAAGGCTTCTTGAAGGGAACGATGTAACTCTGTGAAATGAATTAACAGAACACAGAGGAGTTTCTCAGAAAGCATCTTTCCAGGTTTGAACGGAAGATATTTCCTTTTTCACCATAGCCCTCTAAGGGCTTCCAAATATCCCTTTGCCAATTCCACAAGAACAGCCTTAGCGAAAGGCTTCTTGAAGGGAAAGATGTAACTCTGTGAGATGAATTAACATAACACAGAGTAGTTTCTGAGAAAGCTTCTTTCCAGTTTTGAACGGAAGATATTTCCTTTTTCACCATAGCCCTCTACGGGCTTCCAAATATCCCTTTGCCAATTCCACAAGAACAGCCTTAGCGAAAGGCTTCTTGAAGGGAAAGATGTAACTCTGTGAGATGAATTAACAGAACACAGAGCAGTTTCTCAGAATGCTTCTTTCCAGTTTTGAACGGAAGATATTTCCTTTCTCACCATAGCCCTCTATGGGCTTCCAAATATCCCTTTGCCAATTCCACAAGAAGAGCCTTAGCGAAAGGCTTTTTGAAGGGAAAGATGTAACTCTGTGAGATGAATTAACAGAACAGAGAGCAGTTTCTCAGAAAGCTTCTTTCCAGTTTTGAACGGAAGATATTTCCTTTTTCACCATAGCCCTCTATGGGCTTCCAAATATCCCTTTGCCAATTCCACAAGAACAGCGTTAGCGAAAGGCTTCCTGAAGGGAAAGATATAACTCTGTGAGATGAATTAACAGAACACAGAGCAGTTTCTCAGAAAGCTTCTTTCCAGTTTTGAACGGAAGATATTTCGTTTTTCAACATAGCCCTCTATGGGTTTCCAAATATCCCTTTGCCAATTCCAAAAGAACAGCCTTAGCGAAAGGCTTCTTGAAGGGAAAGATGTAACTCTGTGAGATGAATTAACAGAACACAGAGCAGTTTCTCAGAAAGCTTCTTTCCAGTTTTCAACGGAAGATATTTCCTTTTTCACCATAGCCCTCTATGGGCTTCCAAATATCCCTTTGCAAATTCCTCAAGAACAGCCTTAGCGAAAGGCTTCTTGAAAGGAAAGATGTAACTCTGTGAGAAGAATTAACAGAACACAGAGCAGTTTCTCAGAAAGCTTCTTTCCATTTTTGAACGGAAGATATTTCCTTTTTCACCATAGCCCTCTATGGGCTTAAAAATATCCCTTTGCCCATTCCACAAGAACAGCCTTAGCGAAAGGCTTCTTGAAGGGAAAGATGTAACTCTGTGAGATGAATTAACAGAACACAGAGCAGTTTCTCAGAATGCTTCTTTCCAGTTTTGAACGGAAGATATTTCCTTTTTCACCATAGCCCTCTATGGGCTTCCAAATATCCCTTTGCCAATTCCACAAGAACAGCCTTAGCGAAAGGCTTCTTGAAGGGAACGATGTAACTCTGTGAAATGAATTAACAGAACACAGAGGAGTTTCTCAGAAAGCATCTTTCCAGGGTTGAACGGAAGATATTTCCTTTTTCACCATAGCCCTCTAAGGGCTTCCAAATATCCCTTTGCCAATTCCACAAGAACAGCCTTAGCGAAAGGCTTCTTGAAGGGAAAGATGTAACTCTGTGAGATGAATTAACAGAACACAGAGGAGTTTCTCAGAATGCTTCTTTCCAGTTTTGAACGGAAGTTATTTCCTTTTTCACCATAGCCCTCTATGGGCTTCCAAATATCCCTTTGCCAATTCCACAAGAAGAGCCTTAGCGAAAGGCTTCTTGAAGGGAAAGATGTAACTCTGTGAGATGAATTAACAGAACACAGAGCAGTTTCTCAGAAAGCTTCTTTCCAGTTTTGAACGGAAGATATTTCCTTTTTCACCATAGCATTCTATGGGCTTCCAAATATCCCTTTGCCAATTCCACAAGAACAGCCTTAGCGAAAGGCTTCCTGAAGGGAAAGATGTAACTCTGTGAGATGAATTAACAGAACACAGAGCAGTTTCTCAGAAAGCTTCTTTCCAGTTTTGAACGGAAGATATTTCGTTTTTCAACATAGCTCTCTATTGGCTTCCCAATATCCCTTTGCCAATTACTCAAGAACAGCCTTAGCGAAAGGCTTCTTGTAGGGAGCGATGTAACTCTGTGAGGTGAATTAACAGAACACAGAGCACTTTCTCAGAAAGCTTCTTTCCAGTTTTGAACGGAAGATATTTCCTTTTTCACCATAGCCCTCTATGGGCTTCCAAATATCCCTTTGCCAATTCCACAAGAACAGCCTTAGCGAAAGGCTTCTTGAAGGGAAAGATGTAACTCTGTGAGATGAATTAGCATAACACAGAGTAGTTTCTGAGAAAGCTTCTTTCCAGTTTTGAACGGAAGTTATTTCCTTTTTCACCATAGCCCTCTAAGGGCTTCCAAATATCCCTTTGCCAATTCCACAAGAACAGCCTTAGCGAAAGGCTTCTTGAAGGGAAAGATGTAACTCTGTGAGGTGAACTAACAGAACACAGAGCAGTTTCTCAGAAAGCTTCTTTCCAGTTTTGAACGGAAGATATTTCCTTTTTCACCATAGGCCTCTATGGTCTTCCAAATATCCCTTTGCCAATTCCACAAGAACAGCCTTAGCGAAAGGCTTCTTGAAGGGAAAGATGTAACTCTGTGAGATGAATTAACAGAACACAGAGCAGTTTCTCAGAATGCTTCTTTCCAGTTTTGAACAGAAGATATTTCCTTTTGCACCATAGCCCTCTATGGGCTTCCAAATATCCCTTTGCCAATTCCACAAGAACAGCCTTAGCGAAAGGCTTCTTGAAGGGAAAGATGTAACTCTGTGAGATGAATTAACAGAACACAGAGCAGTTTCTCAGAAAGCTTCTTTCCAGTTTTGAACGGAAGATATTTCCTTTTTCAACATAGCCCTCTATGGGCTTCCAAATATCCCTTTGCCAATTCCACAAGAACAGCCTTAGCGAAAGGCTTCTTGAAGGGAAAGATGTAACTCTGTGAGATGAATTAACGGAACACAGAGTAGTTTCTCAGAAAGCTTCTTTCCAGTTTTGAACGGAAGATATTTCCTTTTTCACCATAGCCCTCTAAGGGCTTCCAAATATCCCTTTGCCAATTCCACAAGAACAGCCTTAGCGAAAGGCTTCTTGAAGGGAAAGATGTAACTCTGTGAGATGAATTAACAGAACACAGAGCAGTTTCTCAGAAAGCTTCTTTCCAGTTTGGAACGGAAGATATTTCCTATTTCACCATAGCCCTCTATGGGCTTCCAAATATCCCTTTGCCAATTCCACAAGAACTGCCTTAGCGAAAGGCTTCTTGAAGGGAAAGATGTAACTCTGTGAGATGAATTAACAGAACACAGAGCAGTTTCTCAGAAAGCTTCTTTCCAGTTTTGAACGGAAGATATTTCCTTTTTCACCATAGCCCTCTATGGGCTTCCAAATATCCCTTTGCCAATTCCACAAGAACAGCCTTAGCGAAAGGCTTCTTGAAGGGAACGATGTAACTCTGTGAAATGAATTAACAGAACACAGAGGAGTTTCTCAGAAAGCATCTTTCCAGGTTTGAACGGAAGATATTTCCTTTTTCACCATAGCCCTCTAAGGGATTCCAAATATCCCTTTGCCAATTCCACAAAAACAGCCTTAGCGAAAGGCTTCTTGAAGGGAAAGATGTAACTCTGTGAGATGAATTAACAGAACACAGAGCAGTTTCTCAGAATGCTTCTTTCCAGTTTTGAACGGAAGATATTTCCTTTTTCACCATAGCCCTCTATGGGCTTCCAAATATCCCTTTGCCAATTCCACAAGAACAGCCTTAGCGAAAGGCTTCTTGAAGGGAAAGATGTAACTCTGTGAGATGAATTAACAGAACACAGAGCAGTTTCTCAGAATGCTTCTTTCCAGTTTTGAACGGAAGATATTTCCTTTTTCACCATAGCCCTCTATGGGCTTCCAAATATCCCTTTGCCAATTCCAAAAGATTAGCCTTAGCGAAAGGCTTCTTGAAGGGAAAGATGTAACTCTGTGAGATGAATTAACAGAACACAGAGCAGTTTCTCAGAAAGCTCTTTCAAGTTTTGAACGGAAGATATTTCCTTTTTCACCATAGCCCTCTATGGGCTTCCAAATATCCCTTTGCCAATTCCACAAGAACAGCCTTAGCGAAAGGCTTCTTGAAGGGAAAGATGTTAGTCTGTGAGATGAATTAACAGAACACAGAGCAATTTCTCAGAAAGCTTCTTTCCAGTTTTGAACGGAAGATATTTCCTTTTTCCCAATAGCCCTCTATAGGCTTCCAAATATCCCTTTGCCAATTCCACAAGAACAGCCTTAGCGAAAGGCTTCTTGAAGGGAAAGATGTAACTCTGTGAGATGAATTAACAGAACACAGAGCACTTTCTCAGAAAGCTTCTTTCCAGTTTTGAACGGAAGATATTTCCTTTTTCACCATAGCCCTCTATGGGCTTCCAAATATCCCTTTGCAATTCCACAAGAACAGCCTTAGCCAAAGGCTTCTTGAAAGGGAAAGATGTAACTCTGTGAGATGAATTAACAGAACACAGAGCAGTTTCTCAGAAAGCTTCTTTCCAGTTTTGAACGGAAGATATTTCCTTTTTCACCATAGCCCTCTATGGGCTTCCAAATATCCCTTTGCCAATTCCACAAGAACAGCCTTAGCGAAAGGCTTCTTGAAGGAAAAGATGTAACACTGTGAGATGAATTAACAGAACACAGAGCAGTTTCTCAGAAAGTTTCTTTCCAGGTTTCAACGGAAGGTATTTCCTTTTTCATCATTGCCCTCTATGGGCTTCCAAATATCCCTTTGCCAATTCCACAAGAATAGCCTTAGCGAAAGGCTTCTTGAAGGGAAAGATGTAACTCTGTGAGATGAATTAACAGAACACAGAGCAATTTCTCAGAATGCTTCTTTCCAGTTTTGAACGGAAGATATTTCCTTTTTCACCATAGCCCTCTATGGGCTTCCAAATATCCCTTTGCCAATTCCACAAGAACAGACTTAGCGAAAGGCTTCTTGAAGGGAACGATGAAACTCTGTGAAATGAATTAACAGAACACAGAGGAGTTTCTCAGAAAGCATCTTTCCAGGTTTGAACGGAAGATATTTCCTTTTTCACCATAGCCCTCTAAGGGATTCCAAATATCCCTTTGCCAATTCCACAAAAACAGCCTTAGCGAAAGGCTTCTTGAAGGGAAAGATGTAACTCTGTGAGATGAATTAACAGAACACAGAGCAGTTTCTCAGAATGCTTCTTTCCAGTTTTGAACGGAAGATATTTCCTTTTTCACCATAGCCCTCTATGGGCTTCCAAATATCCCTTTGCCAATTCCACAAGAACAGCCTTAGCGAAAGGCTTCTTGAAGGGAAAGATGTAACTCTGTGAGATGAATTAACAGAACACAGAGCAGTTTCTCAGAATGCTTCTTTCCAGTTTTGAACGGAAGATATTTCCTTTTTCACCATAGCCCTCTATGGGCTTCCAAATATCCCTTTGCCAATTCCAAAAGATTAGCCTTAGCGAAAGGCTTCTTGAAGGGAAAGATGTAACTCTGTGAGATGAATTAACAGAACACAGAGCAGTTTCTCAGAAAGCTCTTTCCAGTTTTGAACGGAAGATATTTCCTTTTTCACCATAGCCCTCTATGGGCTTCCAAATATCCCTTTGCCAATTCCACAAGAACAGCCTTAGCAAAAGGCTCCTTGAAGGGAAAGATGTAACTCTGTGAGATGAATTAACAGAACACAGAGCAGTTTCTCAGAAAGCTTCTTTCCAGTTTTGAACGGAAGATATTTCCTTTTTCACCATAGCCCTCTATGGGCTTCCAAATATCCCTTTGCCAATTCCTCAAGAACAGCCTTAGCGAAAGGCTTCTTGAAGGGAAAGATGTAACTCTGTGAGATGAATTAACAGAACACAGAGCAGTTTCTCAGAAAGCTGCTTTCCAGTTTTGAACGGAAGATATTTCCTTTTTTACCTTAGCCCTCTATGGGCTTCCAAATATCCCTTTGCCAATTCCACAAGAACAGCCTTAGCGAAAGGCTTCTTGAAGGGAAAGATGTAACTCTGTGAGATGAATTAACATAACACAGAGTAGTTTCTGAGAAAGCTTCTTTCCAGTTTTGAACGGAAGATATTTCCTTTTTCACCATAGCCCTCTATGGGCTTCCAAATATCCCTTTGCCAATTCCACAAGAACAACCTTAGCGAAAGGCTTCTTGAAGGGAACGATGTAACTCTGTGAGGTGAACTAACAGAACACAGAGCAGTTTCTCAGAAAGCTTCTTTCCAGTTTTGAACGGAAGATATTTCCTATTTCACCATAGCCCTCTATGGGCTTCCAAATATCCCTTTGCCAATTCCACAAGAACAGCCTTAGCGAAAGGCTTCTTGAAGGGAAAGATGTAACTCTGTGAGATGAATTAACAGAACACAGAGCAGTTTCTCAGAAAGCTTCTTTCCAGTTTTGAACGGAAGATATTTCCTTTTTCACCATAGCCCTCTATGGGCTTCCAAATACCCCTTTGCCAATTCCACAAGAACAGCCTTAGCGAAAGGCTTCTTGAAGGGAACGATGTAACTCTGTGAAATGAATTAACAGAACACAGAGGAGTTTCTCAGAAAGCATCTATCCAGTTTTGAACGGAAGATATTTCCTTTTTCACCATAGCCCTCTAAGGGCTTCCAAATATCCCTTTGCCAATTCCACAAGAACAGCCTTAGCGAAAGGCTTCTTGAAGGGAAAGATGTAACTCTGTGAGATGAATTAACAGAACACAGAGCAGTTTCTCAGAAAGCTTCTTTCCAGTTTTGAACGGAAGATATTTCCTTTTTGACCATAGCCCTCTATGGGCTTCCAAATATCCCTTTGCCAATTCCACAAGAACAGCCTTAGCGAAAGGCTTCTTGAAGGGAAAGATGTAACTCTGTGAGATGAATTAGCATAACACAGAGTAGTTTCTGAGAAAGCTTCTTTCCAGTTTTGAACGGAAGATATTTCCTTTTTCACCATAGCCCTCTAAGGGCTTCCAAATATCCCTTTGCCAATTCCACAAGAACAGCCTTAGCGAAAGGCTTCTTGAAGGGAAAGATGTAACTCTGTGAGGTGAACTAACAGAACACAGAGCAGTTTCTCAGAAAGCTTCTTTCCAGTTTTGAACGGAAGATATTTCCTTTTTCACCATAGGCCTCTATGGGCTTCCAAATATCCCTTTGCCAATTCCACAAGAACAGCCTTAGCGAAAGGCTTCTTGAAGGGAAAGATGTAACTCTGTGAGATGAATTAACATAACACAGAGCAGTTTCTCAGAAAGCTTCTTTCCAGTATTGAACGGAAGATATTTCCTTTTTCACCATAGCCCTCTATGGGCTTCCAAATATCCCTTTGCCAATTCCACAAGA
Source organism: Chlorocebus sabaeus (assembly GCF_047675955.1). Taxonomy (NCBI): domain Eukaryota; kingdom Metazoa; phylum Chordata; class Mammalia; order Primates; family Cercopithecidae; genus Chlorocebus; species Chlorocebus sabaeus. The sequence continues at coordinate 306,802 of NW_027327870.1, read as the reverse complement.
ACAGCCTTAGCGAAAGGCTTCTTGAAGGGAAAGATGTAACTCTGTGAGACAAATTAACAGAACACAGAGCAGTTTCTCAGAAAGCTTCTTTCCAGTTTTGAACGGAAGATATTTCCTTTTTCAACATAGCCCTCTATGGGCTTCCAAATATCCCTTTGCCAATTCCTCAAGAACAGCCTTAGCGAAAGGCTTCTTGAAGGGAAAGATGTAACTCTGTGAGATGAATTAACAGAACACCGAGCAGTTTCTCAGAAAGCTTCTTTCTAGTTTTGAACGGAAGATATTTCCTTTTTCACCATAGCCCTCTATGGGCTTCCAAATATCCCTTTGCCAATTCCACAAGAACAGCCTTAGCGAAAGGCTTCTTGAAGGGAAAGATGTAACTCTGTGAGATGAATTAACAGAACACAGAGCAGTTTCTCAGAAATCTTCTTTCCAGTTTTCAACGGAAGATATTTCCTTTTTCACCATAGCCCTCTATGGGCTTCCAAATATCCCTTTGCCAATTCCTCAAGAACAGCCTTAGCGAAAGGCTTCTTGAAGGGAAAGATGTAACTCTGTGAGATGAACTAACAGAACACAGAGCAGTTTCTCAGAAAGCTTCTTTCCAGTTTTGAACGGAAGATATTTCCTTTTTCACCATAGCCCTCTATGGGCTTCCAAATATCCCTTTGCCAATTCCACAAGAACAGCCTTAGCGAAAGGCTTCTTGAAGGGAAAGATGTAACTCTGTGAGATGAATTAACATAACACAGAGTAGTTTCTGAGAAAGCTTCTTTCTAGTTTTGAACGGAAGATATTTCCTTTTTCACCATAGCCCTCTATGGGCTTCCAAATATCCCTTTGCCAATTCCACAAGAACAGCCTTAGCGAAAGGCTTCTTGAAGGGAAAGATGTTACTCTGTGAGATGAATTAACAGAACACAGAGCAATTTCTCAGAAAGCTTCTTTCCAGTTTTGAACGGAAGATATTTCCTTTTTCCCAATAGCCCTCTATAGGCTTCCAAATATCCCTTTGCCAATTCCACAAGAACAGCCTTAGCGAAAGGCTTCTTGAAGGGAAAGATGTAACTCTGTGAGATGAATTAACAGAACACAGAGCACTTTCTCAGAAAGCTTCTTTCCAGTTTTGAACGGAAGATATTTCCTTTTTCACCATAGCCCTCTATGGGCTTCCAAATATCCCTTTGCAATTCCACAAGAACAGCCTTAGCGAAAGGCTTCTTGAAAGGGAAAGATGTAACTCTGTGAGATGAATTAACAGAACACAGAGCAGTTTCTCAGAAAGCTTCTTTCCAGTTTTGAACGGAAGATATTTCCTTTTTCACCATAGCCCTCTATGGGCTTCCAAATATCCCTTTGCCAATTCCACAAGAACAGCCTTAGCGAAAGGCTTCTTGAAGGAAAAGATGTAACACTGTGAGATGAATTAACAGAACACAGAGCAGTTTCTCAGAAAGTTTCTTTCCAGGTTTCAACGGAAGGTATTTCCTTTTTCATCATTGCCCTCTATGGGCTTCCAAATATCCCTTTGCCAATTCCACAAGAATAGCCTTAGCGAAAGGCTTCTTGAAGGGAAAGATGTAACTCTGTGAGATGAATTAACAGAACACAGAGCAATTTCTCAGAATGCTTCTTTCCAGTTTTGAACGGAAGATATTTCCTTTTTCACCATAGCCCTCTATGGGCTTCCAAATATCCCTTTGCCAATTCCACAAGAACAGACTTAGCGAAAGGCTTCTTGAAGGGAACGATGAAACTCTGTGAAATGAATTAACAGAACACAGAGGAGTTTCTCAGAAAGCATCTTTCCAGGTTTGAACGGAAGATATTTCCTTTTTCACCATAGCCCTCTAAGGGATTCCAAATATCCCTTTGCCAATTCCACAAAAACAGCCTTAGCGAAAGGCTTCTTGAAGGGAAAGATGTAACTCTGTGAGATGAATTAACAGAACACAGAGCAGTTTCTCAGAATGCTTCTTTCCAGTTTTGAACGGAAGATATTTCCTTTTTCACCATAGCCCTCTATGGGCTTCCAAATATCCCTTTGCCAATTCCACAAGAACAGCCTTAGCGAAAGGCTTCTTGAAGGGAAAGATGTAACTCTGTGAGATGAATTAACAGAACACAGAGCAGTTTCTCAGAATGCTTCTTTCCAGTTTTGAACGGAAGATATTTCCTTTTTCACCATAGCCCTCTATGGGCTTCCAAATATCCCTTTGCAATTCCACAAGAACAGCCTTAGCGAAAGGCTTCTTGAAAGGGAAAGATGTAACTCTGTGAGATGAATTAACAGAACACAGAGCAGTTTCTCAGAAAGCTTCTTTCCAGTTTTGAACGGAAGATATTTCCTTTTTCACCATAGCCCTCTATGGGCTTCCAAATATCCCTTTGCCAATTCCACAAGAACAGCCTTAGCGAAAGGCTTCTTGAAGGAAAAGATGTAACACTGTGAGATGAATTAACAGAACACAGAGCAGTTTCTCAGAAAGTTTCTTTCCAGGTTTCAACGGAAGGTATTTCCTTTTTCATCATTGCCCTCTATGGGCTTCCAAATATCCCTTTGCCAATTCCACAAGAATAGCCTTAGCGAAAGGCTTCTTGAAGGGAAAGATGTAACTCTGTGAGATGAATTAACAGAACACAGAGCAATTTCTCAGAATGCTTCTTTCCAGTTTTGAACGGAAGATATTTCCTTTTTCACCATAGCCCTCTATGGGCTTCCAAATATCCCTTTGCCAATTCCACAAGAACAGACTTAGCGAAAGGCTTCTTGAAGGGAACGATGAAACTCTGTGAAATGAATTAACAGAACACAGAGGAGTTTCTCAGAAAGCATCTTTCCAGGTTTGAACGGAAGATATTTCCTTTTTCACCATAGCCCTCTAAGGGATTCCAAATATCCCTTTGCCAATTCCACAAAAACAGCCTTAGCGAAAGGCTTCTTGAAGGGAAAGATGTAACTCTGTGAGATGAATTAACAGAACACAGAGCAGTTTCTCAGAATGCTTCTTTCCAGTTTTGAACGGAAGATATTTCCTTTTTCACCATAGCCCTCTATGGGCTTCCAAATATCCCTTTGCCAATTCCACAAGAACAGCCTTAGCGAAAGGCTTCTTGAAGGGAAAGATGTAACTCTGTGAGATGAATTAACAGAACACAGAGCAGTTTCTCAGAATGCTTCTTTCCAGTTTTGAACGGAAGATATTTCCTTTTTCACCATAGCCCTCTATGGGCTTCCAAATATCCCTTTGCCAATTCCAAAAGATTAGCCTTAGCGAAAGGCTTCTTGAAGGGAAAGATGTAACTCTGTGAGATGAATTAACAGAACACAGAGCAGTTTCTCAGAAAGCTCTTTCCAGTTTTGAACGGAAGATATTTCCTTTTTCACCATAGCCCTCTATGGGCTTCCAAATATCCCTTTGCCAATTCCACAAGAACAGCCTTAGCAAAAGGCTCCTTGAAGGGAAAGATGTAACTCTGTGAGATGAATTAACAGAACACAGAGCAGTTTCTCAGAAAGCTTCTTTCCAGTTTTGAACGGAAGATATTTCGTTTTTCAACACAGCCCTCTATGGGCTTCCTAATATCCCTTTGCCAATTCCACAAGAACAGCCTTAGCTTAAGGCTTCTTGAAGGAAAGATGTAACTCTGTGAGATGAATTAACAGAACACAGAGCAGTTTCTCAGAAAGCTTCTTTCCAGTTTTCAACGGAAGATATTTCCTTTTTCACCATAGCCCTCTATGGGCTTCCAAATATCCCTTTGCCAATTCCTCAAGAACAGCCTTAGCGAAAGGCTTCTTGAAGGGAAAGATGTAACTCTGTGAGATGAATTAACAGAACACAGAGCAGTTTCTCAGAAAGCTTCTTTCCAGTTTTCAACGGAAGATATTTCCTTTTTCACCATAGCCCTCTATGGGCTTCCAAATATCCCTTTGCCTATTCCACAAGAACCGCCTTAGCGTAAGGCTTCTTGAAGGGAAAGATGTTACTCTGTGAGATGAATTAACAGAACACAGAGCAATTTCTCAGAAAGCTTCTTTCCAGTTTTGAACGGAAGATATTTCCTTTTTCCCAATAGCCCTCTAGAGGCTTCCAAATATCCCTTTGCCAATTCCACAAGAACAGCCTTAGCGAAAGGCTTCTTGAAGGGAAAGATGTAACTCTGTGAGATGAATTAACAGAACACAGAGCAGTTTCTCAGAAAGCTTCTTTCCAGTTTTGAACGGAAGATATTTCCTTTTTCACCATAGGCCTCTATGGGCTTCCAAATATCCCTTTGCCCATTCCACAAGAACAGCCTTAGCGAAAGGCTTCTTGAAGGGAAAGATGTAACTCTGTGAGATGAATTAACAGAACACAGAGCAGTTTCTCAGAAAGCTTCTTTCCAGTTTTGAACGGAAGATACTTCGTTTTTCAACACAGCCCTCTATGGGCTTCCTAATATCCCTTTGCCAATTCCACAAGAACAGCCTTAGCGAAAGGCTTCTTGAAGGAAAGATGTAACTCTGTGAGATGAATTAACAGAACACAGAGCAGTTTCTCAGAAAGCTTCTTTCCAGTTTTGAACGGAAGATATTTCCTTTTTCACCATAGCCCTCTATGGGCTTCCAAATATCCCTTTGCCAATTCCTCAAGAACAGCCTTAGCGAAAGGCTTCTTGAAGGGAAAGATGTAACTCTGTGAGATGAATTAACAGAACACAGAGCAGTTTCTCAGAAAGCTGCTTTCCAGTTTTGAACGGAAGATATTTCCTTTTTTACCTTAGCCCTCTATGGGCTTCCAAATATCCCTTTGCCAATTCCACAAGAACAGCCTTAGCGAAAGGCTTCTTGAAGGGAAAGATGTAACTCTGTGAGATGAATTAACATAACACAGAGTAGTTTCTGAGAAAGCTTCTTTCCAGTTTTGATCGGAAGATATTTCCTTTTTCACCATAGCCCTCTATGGGCTTCCAAATATCCCTTTGCCAATTCCACAAGAACAACCTTAGCGAAAGGCTTCTTGAAGGGAACGATGTAACTCTGTGAGGTGAACTAACAGAACACAGAGCAGTTTCTCAGAAAGCTTCTTTCCAGTTTTGAACGGAAGATATTTCCTATTTCACCATAGCCCTCTATGGGCTTCCAAATATCCCTTTGCCAATTCCACAAGAACAGCCTTAGCGAAAGGCTTCTTGAAGGGAAAGATGTAACTCTGTGAGATGAATTAACAGAACACAGAGCAGTTTCTCAGAAAGCTTCTTTCCAGTTTTGAACGGAAGATATTTCCTTTTTCACCATAGCCCTCTATGGGCTTCCAAATACCCCTTTGCCAATTCCACAAGAACAGCCTTAGCGAAAGGCTTCTTGAAGGGAACGATGTAACTCTGTGAAATGAATTAACAGAACACAGAGGAGTTTCTCAGAAAGCATCTATCCAGTTTTGAACGGAAGATATTTCCTTTTTCACCATAGCCCTCTAAGGGCTTCCAAATATCCCTTTGCCAATTCCACAAGAACAGCCTTAGCGAAAGGCTTCTTGAAGGGAAAGATGTAACTCTGTGAGATGAATTAACAGAACACAGAGCAGTTTCTCAGAAAGCTTCTTTCCAGTTTTGAACGGAAGATATTTCCTTTTTGACCATAGCCCTCTATGGGCTTCCAAATATCCCTTTGCCAATTCCACAAGAACAGCCTTAGCGAAAGGCTTCTTGAAGGGAAAGATGTAACTCTGTGAGATGAATTAGCATAACACAGAGTAGTTTCTGAGAAAGCTTCTTTCCAGTTTTGAACGGAAGATATTTCCTTTTTCACCATAGCCCTCTAAGGGCTTCCAAATATCCCTTTGCCAATTCCACAAGAACAGCCTTAGCGAAAGGCTTCTTGAAGGGAAAGATGTAACTCTGTGAGGTGAACTAACAGAACACAGAGCAGTTTCTCAGAAAGCTTCTTTCCAGTTTTGAACGGAAGATATTTCCTTTTTCACCATAGGCCTCTATGGGCTTCCAAATATCCCTTTGCCAATTCCACAAGAACAGCCTTAGCGAAAGGCTTCTTGAAGGGAAAGATGTAACTCTGTGAGATGAATTAACATAACACAGAGCAGTTTCTCAGAAAGCTTCTTTCCAGTATTGAACGGAAGATATTTCCTTTTTCACCATAGCCCTCTATGGGCTTCCAAATATCCCTTTGCCAATTCCACAAGAACAGCCTTAGCGAAAGGCTTCTTGAAGGGAAAGATGTAACTCTGTGAGACAAATTAACAGAACACAGAGCAGTTTCTCAGAAAGCTTCTTTCCAGTTTTGTACGGAAGATATTTCCTTTTTCAACATAGCCCTCTATGGGCTTCCAAATATCCCTTTGCCAATTCCTCAAGAACAGCCTTAGCGAAAGGCTTCTTGAAGGGAAAGATGTAACTCTGTGAGATGAATTAACAGAACACCGAGCAGTTTCTCAGAAAGCTTCTTTCTAGTTTTGAACGGAAGATATTTCCTTTTTCACCATAGCCCTCTATGGGCTTCCAAATATCCCTTTGCCAATTCCACAAGAACAGCCTTAGCGAAAGGCTTCTTGAAGGGAAAGATGTAACTCTGTGAGATGAATTAACAGAACACAGAGCAGTTTCTCAGAAATCTTCTTTCCAGTTTTCAACGGAAGATATTTCCTTTTTCACCATAGCCCTCTATGGGCTTCCAAATATCCCTTTGCCAATTCCTCAAGAACAGCCTTAGCGAAAGGCTTCTTGAAGGGAAAGATGTAACTCTGTGAGATGAAATAACAGAACACAGAGCAGTTTCTCAGAAAGCTTCTTTCCAGTTTTGAACGGAAGATATTTCCTTTTTCACCATAGCCCTCTATGGGCTTCCAAATATCCCTTTGCCAATTCCACAAGAACAGCCTTAGCGAAAGGCTTCTTGAAGGGAAAGATGTAACTCTGTGAGATGAATTAACATAACACAGAGTAGTTTCTGAGAAAGCTTCTTTCTAGTTTTGAACGGAAGATATTTCCTTTTTCACCATAGCCCTCTATGGGCTTCCAAATATCCCTTTGCCAATTCCACAAGAACAGCCTTAGCGAAAGGCTTCTTGAAGGGAAAGATGTAACTCTGTGAGATGAATTAACATAACACAGAGTAGTTTCTGAGAAAGCTTCTTTCCAGTTTTGAACGGAAGATATTTCCTTTTTCACCATAGCCCTCTATGGGCTTCCAAATATCCCTTTGCCAATTCCACAAGAACAACCTTAGCGAAAGGCTTCTTGAAGGGAACGATGTAACTCTGTGAGGTGAACTAACAGAACACAGAGCAGTTTCTCAGAAAGCTTCTTTCCAGTTTTGAACGGAAGATATTTCCTATTTCACCATAGCCCTCTATGGGCTTCCAAATATCCCTTTGCCAATTCCACAAGAACAGCCTTAGCGAAAGGCTTCTTGAAGGGAAAGATGTAACTCTGTGAGATGAATTAACAGAACACAGAGCAGTTTCTCAGAAAGCTTCTTTCCAGTTTTGAACGGAAGATATTTCCTTTTTCACCATAGCCCTCTATGGCCTTCCAAATACCCCTTTGCCAATTAGACAAGAACAGCCTTAGCGAAAGGCTTCTTGAAGGGAACGATGTAACTCTGTGAAATGAATTAACAGAACACAGAGGAGTTTCTCAGAAAGCATCTATCCAGTTTTGAACGGAAGATATTTCCTTTTTCACCATAGCCCTCTATGGGCTTCCAAATATCCCTTTGCCAATTCCACAAGAACAGCCTTAGCGAAAGGCTTCCTGAAGGGAAAGATGTAACTCTGTGAGATGAATTAACAGAACACAGAGCAGTTTCTCAGAAAGCTTCTTTCCAGTTTTGAACTTAAGATATTTCGTTTTTCAACATAGCCCTCTATGGGCTTCCAAATATCCCTTTGCCAATTACACAAGAACAGCCTTAGCGAAAGGCTTCTTGAAGGGAAAGATGTAACTCTGTGAGGTGAATTAACAGAACACAGAGCACTTTCTCAGAAAGCTTCTTTCCAGTTTTGAACGGAAGATATTTCCTTTTTCACCATAGCCCTCTTTGGGCTTCCAAATATCCCTTTGCCAATTCCACAAGAACAGCCTTAGCGAAAGGCTTCTTGAAGGGAACGATGTAACTCTGTGAAATGAATTAACAGAACACAGAGGAGTTTCTCAGAAAGCATCTTTCCAGGTTTGAACGGAAGATATTTCCTTTTCCACCATAGCCCTCTAAGGGCTTCCAAATATCCCTTTGCCAATTCCACAAGAACAGCCTTAGCGAAAGAGTTCTTGAAGGGAAAGATGTAACTCTGTGAGATGAATTAACATAACACAGAGTAGTTTCTGAGAAAGCTTCTTTCCAGTTTTGAACGGAAGATATTTCCTTTTTCACCATAGCCCTCTACGGGCTTCCAAATATCCCTTTGCCAATTCCGCAAGAACAGCCTTAGCGAAAGGCTTCTTGAAGGGAAAGATGTAACTCTGTGAGATGAATTAACAGAACACAGAGCAGTTTCTCAGAATGCTTCTTTCCAGTTTTGAACGGAAGATATTTCCTTTCTCACCATAGCCCTCTATGGGCTTCCAAATATCCCTTTGCCAATTCCACAAGAAGAGCCTTAGCGAAAGGCTTTTTGAAGGGAAAGATGTAACTCTGTGAGATGAATTAACAGAACAGAGAGCAGTTTCTCAGAAAGCTTCTTTCCAGTTTTGAACGGAAGATATTTCCTTTTTCACCATAGCCCTCTATGGGCTTCCAAATATCCCTTTGCCAATTCCACAAGAACAGCGTTAGCGAAAGGCTTCCTGAAGGGAAAGATATAACTCTGTGAGATGAATTAACAGAACACAGAGCAGTTTCTCAGAAAGCTTCTTTCCAGTTTTGAACGGAAGATATTTCGTTTTTCAACATAGCCCTCTATGGGCTTCCAAATATCCCTTTGCCAATTCCACAAGAACAGCCTTAGCGAAAGGCTTCTTGAAGGGAAAGATGTAACTCTGTGAGATGAATTAACAGAACACAGAGCAGTTTCTCAGAAAGCTTCTTTCCAGTTTTCAACGGAAGATATTTCCTTTTTCACCATAGCCCTCTATGGGCTTCCAAATATCCCTTTGCAAATTCCTCAAGAACAGCCTTAGCGAAAGGCTTCTTGAAAGGAAAGATGTAACTCTGTGAGATGAATTAACAGAACACAGAGCAGTTTCTCAGAAAGCTTCTTTCCAGTTTTGAACGGAAGATATTTCCTTTTTCACCATAGCCCTCTATGGGCTTAAAAATATCCCTTTGCCCATTCCACAAGAACAGCCTTAGCGAAAGGCTTCTTGAAGGGAAAGATGTAACTCTGTGAGATGAATTAACAGAACACAGAGCAGTTTCTCAGAATGCTTCTTTCCAGTTTTGAACGGAAGATATTTCCTTTTTCACCATAGCCCTCTATGGGCTTCCAAATATCCCTTTGCCAATTCCACAAGAACAGCCTTAGCGAAAGGCTTCTTGAAGGGAACGATGTAACTCTGTGAAATGAATTAACAGAACACAGAGGAGTTTCTCAGAAAGCATCTTTCCAGGGTTGAACGGAAGATATTTCCTTTTTCACCATAGCCCTCTAAGGGCTTCCAAATATCCCTTTGCCAATTCCACAAGAACAGCCTTAGCGAAAGGCTTCTTGAAGGGAAAGATGTAACTCTGTGAGATGAATTAACAGAACACAGAGGAGTTTCTCAGAATGCTTCTTTCCAGTTTTGAACGGAAGTTATTTCCTTTTTCACCATAGCCCTCTATGGGCTTCCAAATATCCCTTTGCCAATTCCACAACAAGAGCCTTAGCGAAAGGCTTCTTGAAGGGAAAGATGTAACTCTGTGAGATGAATTAACAGAACACAGAGCAGTTTCTCAGAAAGCTTCTTTCCAGTTTTGAACGGAAGATATTTCCTTTTTCACCATAGCATTCTATGGGCTTCCAAATATCCCTTTGCCAATTCCACAAGAACAGCCTTAGCGAAAGGCTTCCTGAAGGGAAAGATGTAACTCTGTGAGATGAATTAACAGAACACAGAGCAGTTTCTCAGAAAGCTTCTTTCCAGTTTTGAACGGAAGATATTTCGTTTTTCAACATAGCTCTCTATGGGCTTCCCAATATCCCTTTGCCAATTACACAAGAACAGCCTTAGCGAAAGGCTTCTTGAAGGGAAAGATGTAACTCTGTGAGGTGAATTAACAGAACACAGAGCACTTTCTCAGAAAGCTTCTTTCCAGTTTTGAACGGAAGATATTTCCTTTTTCACCATAGCCCTCTATGGGCTTCCAAATATCCCTTTGCCAATTCCACAAGAACAGCCTTAGCGAAAGGCTTCTTGAAGGGAAAGATGTAACTCTGTGAGATGAATTAGCATAACACAGAGTAGTTTCTGAGAAAGCTTCTTTCCAGTTTTGAACGGAAGATATTTCCTTTTTCACCATAGCCCTCTAAGGGCTTCCAAATATCCCTTTGCCAATTCCACAAGAACAGCCTTAGCGAAAGGCTTCTTGAAGGGAAAGATGTAACTCTGTGAGGTGAACTAACAGAACACAGAGCAGTTTCTCAGAAAGCTTCTTTCCAGTTTTGAACGGAAGATATTTCCTTTTTCACCATAGGCCTCTATGGTCTTCCAAATATCCCTTTGCCAATTCCACAAGAACAGCCTTAGCGAAAGGCTTCTTGAAGGGAAAGATGTAACTCTGTGAGATGAATTAACAGAACACAGAGCAGTTTCTCAGAATGCTTCTTTCCAGTTTTGAACAGAAGATATTTCCTTTTGCACCATAGCCCTCTATGGGCTTCCAAATATCCCTTTGCCAATTCCACAAGAACAGCCTTAGCGAAAGGCTTCTTGAAGGGAAAGATGTAACTCTGTGAGATGAATTAACAGAACACAGAGCAGTTTCTCAGAAAGCTTCTTTCCAGTTTTGAACGGAAGATATTTCCTTTTTCAACATAGCCCTCTATGGGCTTCCAAATATCCCTTTGCCAATTCCACAAGAACAGCCTTAGCGAAAGGCTTCTTGAAGGGAAAGATGTAACTCTGTGAGATGAATTAACGGAACACACAGTAGTTTCTCAGAAAGCTTCTTTCCAGTTTTGAACGGAAGATATTTCCTTTTTCACCATAGCCCTCTAAGGGCTTCCAAATATCCCTTTGCCAATTCCACAAGAACAGCCTTAGCGAAAGGCTTCTTGAAGGGAAAGATGTAACTCTGTGAGATGAATTAACAGAACACAGAGCAGTTTCTCAGAAAGCTTCTTTCCAGTTTGGAACGGAAGATATTTCCTATTTCACCATAGCCCTCTATGGGCTTCCAAATATCCCTTTGCCAATTCCACAAGAACAGCCTTAGCGAAAGGCTTCTTGAAGGGAAAGATGTAACTCTGTGAGATGAATTAACAGAACACAGAGCAGTTTCTCAGAAAGCTTCTTTCCAGTTTTGAACGGAAGATATTTCCTTTTTCACCATAGCCCTCTATGGGCTTCCAAATATCCCTTTGCCAATTCCACAAGAACAGCCTTAGCGAAAGGCTTCTTGAAGGGAACGATGTAACTCTGTGAAATGAATTAACAGAACACAGAGGAGTTTCTCAGAAAGCATCTATCCAGTTTTGAACGGAAGATATTTCCTTTTTCACCATAGCCCTCTAAGGGCTTCCAAATATCCCTTTGCCAATTCCACAAGAACAGCCTTAGCGAAAGGCTTCTTGAAGGGAAAGATGTAACTCTGTGAGATGAATTAACAGAACACAGAGCAGTTTCTCAGAATGCTTCTTTCCAGTTTTGAACGGAAGATATTTCCTTTTTCACCATAGCCCTCTATGGGCTTCCAAATATCCCTTTGCCAATTCCACAAGAACAGCCTTAGCGAAAGGCTTCTTGAAGGGAAAGATGTTACTCTGTGAGATGAATTAACAGAACACAGAGCAATTTCTCAGAAAGCTTCTTTCCAGTTTTGAACGGAAGATATTTCCTTTTTCCCAATAGCCCTCTATAGGCTTCCAAATATCCCTTTGCCAATTCCACAAGAACAGCCTTAGCGAAAGGCTTCTTGAAGGGAAAGATGTAACTCTGTGAGATGAATTAACAGAACACAGAGCACTTTCTCAGAAAGCTTCTTTCCAGTTTTGAACGGAAGATATTTCCTTTTTCACCATAGCCCTCTATGGGCTTCCAAATATCCCTTTGCAATTCCACAAGAACAGCCTTAGCGAAAGGCTTCTTGAAAGGGAAAGATGTAACTCTGTGAGATGAATTAACAGAACACAGAGCAGTTTCTCAGAAAGCTTCTTTCCAGTTTTGAACGGAAGATATTTCCTTTTTCACCATAGCCCTCTATGGGCTTCCAAATATCCCTTTGCCAATTCCACAAGAACAGCCTTAGCGAAAGGCTTCTTGAAGGAAAAGATGTAACACTGTGAGATGAATTAACAGAACACAGAGCAGTTTCTCAGAAAGTTTCTTTCCAGGTTTCAACGGAAGGTATTTCCTTTTTCATCATTGCCCTCTATGGGCTTCCAAATATCCCTTTGCCAATTCCACAAGAATAGCCTTAGCGAAAGGCTTCTTGAAGGGAAAGATGTAACTCTGTGAGATGAATTAACAGAACACAGAGCAATTTCTCAGAATGCTTCTTTCCAGTTTTGAACGGAAGATATTTCCTTTTTCACCATAGCCCTCTATGGGCTTCCAAATATCCCTTTGCCAATTCCACAAGAACAGACTTAGCGAAAGGCTTCTTGAAGGGAACGATGAAACTCTGTGAAATGAATTAACAGAACACAGAGGAGTTTCTCAGAAAGCATCTTTCCAGGTTTGAACGGAAGATATTTCCTTTTTCACCATAGCCCTCTAAGGGATTCCAAATATCCCTTTGCCAATTCCACAAAAACAGCCTTAGCGAAAGGCTTCTTGAAGGGAAAGATGTAACTCTGTGAGATGAATTAACAGAACACAGAGCAGTTTCTCAGAATGCTTCTTTCCAGTTTTGAACGGAAGATATTTCCTTTTTCACCATAGCCCTCTATGGGCTTCCAAATATCCCTTTGCCAATTCCACAAGAACAGCCTTAGCGAAAGGCTTCTTGAAGGGAAAGATGTAACTCTGTGAGATGAATTAACAGAACACAGAGCAGTTTCTCAGAATGCTTCTTTCCAGTTTTGAACGGAAGATATTTCCTTTTTCACCATAGCCCTCTATGGGCTTCCAAATATCCCTTTGCCAATTCCAAAAGATTAGCCTTAGCGAAAGGCTTCTTGAAGGGAAAGATGTAACTCTGTGAGATGAATTAACAGAACACAGAGCAGTTTCTCAGAAAACTCTTTCCAGTTTTGAACGGAAGATATTTCCTTTTTCACCATAGCCCTCTATGGGCTTCCAAATATCCCTTTGCCAATTCCACAAGAACAGCCTTAGCAAAAGGCTCCTTGAAGGGAAAGATGTAACTCTGTGAGATGAATTAACAGAACACAGAGCAGTTTCTCAGAAAGCTTCTTTCCAGTTTTGAACGGAAGATATTTCGTTTTTCAACACAGCCCTCTATGGGCTTCCTAATATCCCTTTGCCAATTCCACAAGAACAGCCTTAGCTTAAGGCTTCTTGAAGGAAAGATGTAACTCTGTGAGATGAATTAACAGAACACAGAGCAGTTTCTCAGAAAGCTTCTTTCCAGTTTTCAACGGAAGATATTTCCTTTTTCACCATAGCCCTCTATGGGCTTCCAAATATCCCTTTGCCAATTCCTCAAGAACAGCCTTAGCGAAAGGCTTCTTGAAGGGAAAGATGTAACTCTGTGAGATGAATTAACAGAACACAGAGCAGTTTCTCAGAAAGCTTCTTTCCAGTTTTCAACGGAAGATATTTCGTTTTTCACCATAGCCCTCTATGGGCTTCCAAATATCCCTTTGCCTATTCCACAAGAACCGCCTTAGCGTAAGGCTTCTTGAAGGGAAAGATGTTACTCTGTGAGATGAATTAACAGAACACAGAGCAATTTCTCAGAAAGCTTCTTTCCAGTTTTGAACGGAAGATATTTCCTTTTTCCCAATAGCCCTCTAGAGGCTTCCAAATATCCCTTTGCCAATTCCACAAGAACAGCCTTAGCGAAAGGCTTCTTGAAGGGAAAGATGTAACGCTGTTAGATGAATTAACAGAACACAGAGCAGTTTCTCAGAAAGCTTCTTTCCAGTTTTGAACGGAAGATATTTCCTTTTTCACCATAGGCCTCTATGGGCTTCCAAATATCCCTTTGCCAATTCCACAAGAACAGCCTTAGCGAAAGGCTTCTTGAAGGGAAAGATGTAACTCTGTGAGATGAATTAACAGAACACAGAGCAGTTTCTCAGAAAGCTTCTTTCCAGTTTTGAACGGAAGATATTTCGTTTTTCAACCCAGCCCTCTATGGGCTTCCTAATATCCCTTTGCCAATTCCACAAGAACAGCCTTAGCGAAAGGCTTCTTGAAGGAAAGATGTAACTCTGTGAGATGAATTAACAGAACACAGAGCAGTTTCTCAGAAAGCTTCTTTCCAGTTTTGAACGGAAGATATTTCCTTTTTCACCATAGCCCTCTATGGGCTTCCAAATATCCCTTTGCCAATTCCTCAAGAACAGCCTTAGCGAAAGGCTTCTTGAAGGGAAAGATGTAACTCTGTGAGATGAATTAACAGAACACAGAGCAGTTTCTCAGAAAGCTGCTTTCCAGTTTTGAACGGAAGATATTTCCTTTTTTACCTTAGCCCTCTATGGGCTTCCAAATATCCCTTTGCCAATTCCACAAGAACAGCCTTAGCGAAAGGCTTCTTGAAGGGAAAGATGTAACTCTGTGAGATGAATTAGCATAACACAGAGTAGTTTCTGAGAAAGCTTCTTTCCAGTATTGAACGGAAGATATTTCCTTTTTCACCATAGCCCTCTAAGGGCTTCCAAATATCCCTTTGCCAATTCCACAAGAACAGCCTTAGCGAAAGGCTTCTTGAAGGGAAAGATGTAACTCTGTGAGGTGAACTAACAGAACACAGAGCAGTTTCTCAGAAAGCTTCTTTCCAGTTTGGAACGGAAGATATTTCCTTTTTCACCATAGGCCTCTATGGGCTTCCAAATATCCCTTTGCCAATTCCACAAGAACAGCCTTAGCGAAAGGCTTCTTGAAGGGAAAGATGTAACTCTGTGAGATGAATTAACATAACACAGAGCAGTTTCTCAGAAAGCTTCTTTCCAGTATTGAACGGAAGATATTTCCTTTTTCACCATAGCCCTCTATGGGCTTCCAAATATCCCTTTGCCAATTCCACAAGAACAGCCTTAGCGAAAGGCTTCTTGAAGGGAAAGATGTAACTCTGTGAGACAAATTAACAGAACACAGAGCAGTTTCTCAGAAAGCTTCTTTCCAGTTTTGAACGGAAGATATTTCCTTTTTCAACATAGCCCTCTATGGGCTTCCAAATATCCCTTTGCCAATTCCTCAAGAACAGCCTTAGCGAAAGGCTTCTTGAAGGGAAAGATGTAACTCTGTGAGATGAATTAACAGAACACCGAGCAGTTTCTCAGAAAGCTTCTTTCTAGTTTTGAACGGAAGATATTTCCTTTTTCACCATAGCCCTCTATGGGCTTCCAAATATCCCTTTGCCAATTCCACAAGAACAGCCTTAGCGAAAGGCTTCTTGAAGGGAAAGATGTAACTCTGTGAGGTGAACTAACAGAACACAGAGCAGTTTCTCAGAAAGCTTCTTTCCAGTTTTGAACGGAAGATATTTCCTTTTTCACCATAGGCCTCTATGGGCTTCCAAATATCCCTTTGCCAATTCCACAAGAACAGCCTTAGCGAAAGGCTTCTTGAAGGGAAAGATGTAACTCTGTGAGATGAATTAACATAACACAGAGCAGTTTCTCAGAAAGCTTCTTTCCAGTATTGAACGGAAGATATTTCCTTTTTCACCATAGCCCTCTATGGGCTTCCAAATATCCCTTTGCCAATTCCACAAGAACAGCCTTAGCGCAAGGCTTCTTGAAGGGAAAGATGTATCTCTGTGAGACAAATTAACAGAACACAGAGCAGTTTCTCAGAAAGCTTCTTTCCAGTTTTGAACGGAAGATATTTCCTTTTTCAACATAGCCCTCTATGGGCTTCCAAATATCCCTTTGCCAATTCCTCAAGAACAGCCTTAGCGAAAGGCTTCTTGAAGGGAAAGATGTAACTCTGTGAGATGAATTAACAGAACACCGAGCAGTTTCTCAGAAAGCTTCTTTCTAGTTTTGAACGGAAGATATTTCCTTTTTCACCATAGCCCTCTATGGGCTTCCAAATATCCCTTTGCCAATTCCACAAGAACAGCCTTAGCGAAAGGCTTCTTGAAGGGAAAGATGTAACTCTGTGAGATGAATTAACAGAACACAGAGCAGTTTCTCAGAAATCTTCTTTCCAGTTTTCAACGGAAGATATTTCCTTTTTCACCATAGCCCTCTATGGGCTTCCAAATATCCCTTTGCCAATTCCTCAAGAACAGCCTTAGCGAAAGGCTTCTTGAAGGGAAAGATGTAACTCTGTGAGATGAAATAACAGAACACAGAGCAGTTTCTCAGAAAGCTTCTTTCCAGTTTTGAACGGAAGATATTTCCTTTTTCACCATAGCCCTCTATGGGCTTCCAAATATCCCTTTGCCAATTCCACAAGAACAGCCTTAGCGAAAGGCTTCTTGAAGGGAAAGATGTAACTCTGTGAGATGAATTAACATAACACAGAGTAGTTTCTGAGAAAGCTTCTTTCTAGTTTTGTACGGAAGATATTTCCTTTTTCACCATAGCCCTCTATGGGCTTCCAAATATCCCTTTGCCAATTCCACAAGAACAGCCTTAGCGAAAGGCTTCTTGAAGGGAAAGATGTAACTCTGTGAGATGAATTAACAGAACACAGAGCAGTTTCTCAGAAAGATTCTTTCCAGTTTTGAACGGAAGATATTTCCTTTTTCACCATAGCCCTCTATGGGCTTCCAAATATCCCTTTGCCAATTCCACAAGAACAGCCTTAGCGAAAGGCTTCTTGAAGGAAAAGATGTAACACTGTGAGATGAATTAACAGAACACAGAGCAGTTTCTCAGAAACTTTCTTTCCAGGTTTCAACGGAAGATATTTCCTTTTTCATCATTGCCCTCTATGGGCTTCCAAATATCCCTTTGCCAATTCCACAAGAACAGCCTTAGCGAAAGGCTTCTTCAAGGTAAAGATGTAACTCTCTGAGATGAATTAACAGAACACAGAGCAGTTTCTCAGAAAGCTTCTTTCCAGTTTTGAACGGAAGATATTTCCTTTTTCACCATAGGCCTCTATGGGCTTCCAAATATCCCTTTCCAATTCCACAAGAACAGTCTTAGCGAAAGGCTTCTTGAAGGGAAAGATGTAACTCTGTGAGATGAATTAACAGAACACAGAGCAGTTTCTCAGAAAGCTTCTTTCCAGTTTTGAACGGAAGATATTTCCTTTTTCACCATAGCCCTCTATGGGCTTCCAAATATCCCTTTGCCAATTCCACAAGAACAGCCTTAGCGAAAGGCTTCTTGAAGGGAAAGATGTAACTCTGTGAGATGAATTAACAGAACACAGAGCAGTTTCTCAGAAAGCTTCTTTCCAGTTTTGAACGGAAGATATTTCCTTTTTCACCATAGCCCTCTAAGGGCTTCCAAATATCCCTTTGCCAATTAAACAAGAACAGCCTTAGCGAAAGGCTTCTTGAAGGAAAAGATGTAACTCTGTGAGATGAATTAACAGAACACAGAGCAGTTTCTCAGAAAGCTTCTTTCCAGTTTTCAACGGAAGATATTTCCTTTTTCACCATAGCCCTCTATGGGCTTCCAAATATCCCTTTGCTAATTCCTGAAGAACAGCCTTAGCGAAAGGCTTCTTGAAGGGAAAGATGTAACTCTGTGAGATGAATTAACAGAACACAGAGCAGTTTCTCAGAAAGCTTCTTTCCAGTTTTGAACGGAAGATATTTCCTTTTTCACCATAGCCCTCTATGGGCTTCCAAATATCCCTTTGCCAATTCCACAAGAAGAGCCTTAGCGAAAGGCTTCTTGAAGGGAAAGATGTAACTCTGTGAGATGAATTAACATAACACAGAGTAGTTTCTGAGAAAGCTTCTTTCCAGTTTTGAACGGAAGATATTTCCTTTTTCACCATAGCCCTCTATGGGCTTCCAAATATCCCTTTGCAATTCCACAAGAACAGCCTTAGCGAAAGGCTTCTTGAAGGGAATGATGTAACTCTGTGAGGTGAATTAACAGAACACAGAGCAGTTTCTCAGAAAGCTTCTTTCCAGTTTTGAACGGAAGATATTTCCTTTTTCACCATAGCCCTCTAGGGGCTTCCAAATATCCCTTTGCCAATTCCACAAGAACAGCCTTAGCGAAAGGCTTCTTGAAGGGAAAGATGTACCTCTGTGAGATGAATTAACAGAACACAGAGCAGTTTCTCAGAAAGCTTCTTTCCAGTTTTCAACGGAAGATATTTCCTTTTTCACCATAGCCCTCTATGGGCTTCCAAATATCCCTTTGCCAATTCCTCAAGAACAGCCTTAGCGAAAGGCTTCTTGAAGGGAAAGATGTAACTCTGTGAGATGAATTAACAGAACACAGAGCAGTTTCTCAGAAAGCTTCTTTCCAGTTTTGAACGGAAGATATTTCCTTTTTGACCGTAGCCCTCTATGGGCTTCCAAATATCCCTTTGCCAATTCCACAAGAACAGCCTTAGCGAAAGGCTTCTTGAAGGGAAAGATGTAACTCTGTGAGATGAATTAACATAACACAGAGTAGTTTCTGAGAAAGTTTCTTTCCATTTTTGAACGGAAGATACTTCCTTTTTCACCATAGTCCTCTATGGGCTTCCAAATATCCCTTTTCCAATTCCACAAGAACAGCCTTAGCGAAAGGCTTCTTGAAGGGAAAGATGTAACTCTGTGAGGTGAACTAACAGAACACAGAGCAGTTTCTCAGAAAGCTTCTTTCCAGTTTTGAACGGAAGATATTTCCTTTTTCACCATAGGCCTCTATGGGCTTCCAAATATCCCTTTGCCAATTCCACAAGAACAGCCTTAGCCAAAGGCTTCTTGAAGGGAAAGATGTTACTCTGTGAGATGAATTAACAGAACACAGAGCAGTTTCTCAGAAACTTCTCTCCAGTTTTGAACGGAAGATATTTCCTTTTTCACCATAGCCCTCTATAGGCTTCCAAATATCCCTTTGCCAATTCCACAAGAACACCCTTAGCGAAAGGCTTCTTGAAGGGAAAGATGTAACTCTGTGAGATGAATTAACAGAACACAGAGCAGTTTCTCAGAAAGTTTCTTTCCAGTTTTGAACGGAAGATATTTCCTTTTTCACCATAGCCCTCTATGGGCTTCCAAATATCCCTTTGCCAATTCCACAAGAACAGCCTTAGCGAAAGGCTTCTTGAAGGAAAAGATGTAACACTGTGAGATGAATTAACAGAACACAGAGCAGTTTCTCAGAAAGTTTCTTTCCAGGTTTCAACGGAAGATATTTCCTTTTTCATCATTGCCCTCTATGGGCTTCCAAATATCCCTTTGCCAATTCCACAAGAACAGCCTTAGCGAAAGGCTTCTTCAAGGGAAAGATGTAACTCTCTGAGATGAATTAACAGAACACAGAGCAGTTTCTCAGAAAGCTTCTTTCCAGTTTTGAACGGAAGATATTTCCTTTTTCACCATAGGCCTCTATGGGCTTCCAAATATCCCTTTCCAATTCCACAAGAACAGTCTTAGCGAAAGGCTTCTTGAAGGGAAAGATGTAACTCTGTGAGATGAATTAACAGAACACAGAGCAGTTTCTCAGAAAGCTTCTTTCCAGTTTTGAACGGAAGATATTTCCTTTTTCACCATAGCCCTCTATGGGCTTCCAAATATCCCTTTGCCAATTCCACAAGAACAGCCTTAGCGAAAGGCTTCTTGAAGGGAAAGATGTAACTCTGTGAGATGAATTAACAGAACACAGAGCAGTTTCTCAGAAAGCTTCTTTCCAGTTTTGAACGGAAGATATTTCCTTTTTCACCATAGCCCTCTAAGGGCTTCCAAATATCCCTTTGCCAATTAAAAAAGAACAGCCTTAGCGAAAGGCTTCTTGAAGGGAAAGATGTAACTCTGTGAGATGAATTAACAGAACACAGAGCAGTTTCTCAGAAAGCTTCTTTCCAGTTTTCAACGGAAGATATTTCCTTTTTCACCATAGCCCTCTATGGGCTTCCAAATATCCCTTTGCTAATTCCTGAAGAACAGCCTTAGCGAAAGGCTTCTTGAAGGGAAAGATGTAACTCTGTGAGATGAATTAACAGAACACAGAGCAGTTTCTCAGAAAGCTTCTTTCCAGTTTTGAACGGAAGATATTTCCTTTTTCACCATAGCCATCTATGGGCTTCCAAATATCCCTTTGCCAATTCCACAAGAACAGACTTAGCGAAAGGCTTCTTGAAGGGAAAGATGTAACTCTGTGAGATGAATTAACATAACACAGAGTAGTTTCTGAGAAAGCTTCTTTCCAGTTTTGAACGGAAGATATTTCCTTTTTCACCATAGCCCTCTATGGGCTTCCAAATATCCCTTTGCAATTCCACAAGAACAGCCTTAGCGAAAGGCTTCTTGAAGGGAATGATGTAACTCTGTGAGGTGAATTAACAGAACACAGAGCAGTTTCTCAGAAAGCTTCTTTCCAGTTTTGAACGGAAGATATTTCCTTTTTGACCATAGCCCTCTATGGGCTTCCAAATATCCCTTTGCCAATTCCACAAGAACAGCCTTAGCGAAAGGCTTCTTGAAGGGAAAGATGTAACTCTGTGAGATGAATTAACATAACACAGAGTAGTTTCTGAGAAAGCTTCTTTCCAGTTTTGAACGGAAGATACTTCCTTTTTCACCATAGCCCTCTATGGGCTTCCAAATATCCCTTTGCCAATTCCACAAGAACAGCCTTAGCGAAAGGCTTCTTGAAGGGAAAGATGTAACTCTGTGAGGTGAACTAACAGAACACAGAGCAGTTTCTCAGAAAGCTTCTTTCCAGTTTTGAACGGAAGATATTTCCTTTTTCACCATAGGCCTCTATGGGCTTCCAAATATCCCTTTGCCAATTCCACAAGAACAGCCTTAGCGAAAGGCTTCTTGAAGGGAAAGATGTTACTCTGTGAGATGAATTAACAGAACACAGAGCAGTTTCTCAGAAAGCTTCTCTCCAGTTTTGAACGGAAGATATTTCCTTTTTCACCATAGCCCTTTATAGGCTTCCAAATATCCCTTTGCCAATTCCACAAGAACACCCTTAGCGAAAGGCTTCTTGAAGGGAAAGATGTAACTCTCTGAGATGAATTAACAGAACACAGAGCAGTTTCTCAGAAAGTTTCTTTCCAGTTTTGAACGGAAGATATTTCCTTTTTCACCATAGCCCTCTATGGGCTTCCAAATATCCCTTTGCCAATTCCACAAGAACAGCCTTAGCGAAAGGCTTCTTGAAGGAAAAGATGTAATACTGTGAGATGAATTAACAGAACACAGAGCAGTATCTCAGAAAGTTTCTTTCCAGGTTTCAACGGAAGATATTTCCTTTTTCATCATTGCCCTCTATGGGCTTCCAAATATCCCTTTTCCAATTCCACAAGAACAGCCTTAGCGAAAGGCTTCTTGAAGGAAAAGATGTAACTCTGTGAGATGAATTAACAGAACACAGAGCAGTTTCTCAGAATGCTTCTTTCCAGTTTTGAACGGAAGATATTTCCTTTTTCACCATAGCCCTCTATGGGCTTCCAAATATCCCTTTGCCAATTCCACAAGAACAGCCTTAGCGAAAGGCTTCTTGAAGGGAACGATGTAACTCTGTGAAATGAATTAACAGAACACAGAGGAGTTTCTCAGAAAGCATCTATCCAGTTTTGAACGGAAGATATTTCCTTTTTCACCATAGCCCTCTAAGGGCTTCCAAATATCCCTTTGCCAATTCCACAAGAACAGCCTTAGCGAAAGGCTTCTTGAAGGGAAAGATGTAACTCTGTGAGATGAATTAACAGAACACAGAGCAGTTTCTCAGAATGCTTCTTTCCAGTTTTCAACGGAAGATATTTCCTTTTTCACCATAGCCCTCTATGGGCTTCCAAATATCCCTTTGCCAATTCCACAAGATTAGCCTTAGCGAAAGGCTTCTTGAAGGGAAAGATGTAACTCTGTGAGATGAATTAACAGAACACAGAGCAGTTTCTCAGAAAGCTTCTTTCCAGTTTTGAACGGAAGATATTTCCTTTTTCACCATAGCCCTCTATGGGCTTCCAAATATCCCTTTGCCAATTCCACAAGAACAGCCTTAGCGAAAGGCTTCTTGAAGGGAAAGATGTAACTCTGTGAGATGAATTAACAGAACACAGAGCAGTTTCTCAGAAAGCTTCTTTCCAGTTTTGAACGGAAGATATTCCGTTTTTCAACACAGCCCTCTATGGGCTTCCTAATATCCCTTTGCCAATTCCACAAGAACAGCCTTAGCGAAAGGCTTCTTGAGGGGAAAGATGTAACTCTGTGAGATGAATTAACAGAACACAGAGCAGTTTCTCAGAAAGCTTCTTTCCAGTTTTGAACGGAAGATATTTCCTTTTTCACCATAGCCCTCTATGGGCTTCCAAATATCCCTTTGCCAATTCCACAAGAACAGCCTTAGCGAAAGGCTTCTTGAAGGGAACGATGTAACTCTGTGAAATGAATTAACAGAACACAGAGCAGTTTCTCAGAAAGCATCTATCCAGTTTTGAACGGAAGATATTTCCTTTTTCACCATAGCCCTCTAAGGGCTTCCAAGTATCCCTTTGCCAATTCCACAAGAACAGCCTTAGCGAAAGGCTTCTTGAAGGGAAAGATGTAACTCTGTGAGATGAATTAACAGAACACAGAGCAGTTTCTCAGAATGCTTCTTTCCAGTTTTGAACGGAAGATACTTCCTTTTTCACCATAGCCCTCTATGGGCTTCCAAATATCCCTTTGCCAATTCCACAAGAACAGCCTTAGCGAAAGGCTTCTTGAAGGGAAAGATGTAACTCTGTGAGGTGAACTAACAGAACACAGAGCAGTTTCTCAGAAAGCTTCTTTCCAGTTTTGAACGGAAGATATTTCCTTTTTCACCATAGGCCTCTATGGGCTTCCAAATATCCCTTTGCCAATTCCACAAGAACAGCCTTAGCCAAAGGCTTCTTGAAGGGAAAGATGTTACTCTGTGAGATGAATTAACAGAACACAGAGCAGTTTCTCAGAAAGCTTCTCTCCAGTTTTGAACGGAAGATATTTCCTTTTTCACCATAGCCCTCTATAGGCTTCCAAATATCCCTTTGCCAATTCCACAAGAACACCCTTAGCGAAAGGCTTCTTGAAGGGAAAGATGTAACTCTGTGAGATGAATTAACAGAACACAGAGCAGTTTCTCAGAAAGTTTCTTTCCAGTTTTGAACGGAAGATATTTCCTTTTTCACCATAGCCCTCTATGGGCTTCCAAATATCCCTTTGCCAATTCCACAAGAACAGCCTTAGCGAAAGGCTTCTTGAAGGAAAAGATGTAACACTGTGAGATGAATTAACAGAACACAGAGCAGTTTCTCAGAAAGTTTCTTTCCAGGTTTCAACGGAAGATATTTCCTTTTTCATCATTGCCCTCTATGGGCTTCCAAATATCCCTTTGCCAATTCCACAAGAACAGCCTTAGCGAAAGCCTTCTTCAAGGGAAAGATGTAACTCTCTGAGATGAATTAACAGAACACAGAGCAGTTTCTCAGAAAGCTTCTTTCCAGTTTTGAACGGAAGATATTTCCTTTTTCACCATAGGCCTCTATGGGCTTCCAAATATCCCTTTCCAATTCCACAAGAACAGTCTTAGCGAAAGGCTTCTTGAAGGGAAAGATGTAACTCTGTGAGATGAATTAACAGAACACAGAGCAGTTTCTGAGAAAGCTTCTTTCCAGTTTTGAACGGAAGATATTTCCTTTTTCACCATAGCCCTCTATGGGCTTCCAAATATCCCTTTGCCAATTCCACAAGAACAGCCTTAGCGAAAGGCTTCTTGAAGGGAAAGATGTAACTCTGTGAGATGAATTAACAGAACACAGAGCAGTTTCTCAGAAAGCTTCTTTCCAGTTTTGAACGGAAGATATTTCCTTTTTCACCATAGCCCTCTAAGGGCTTCCAAATATCCCTTTGCCAATTAAACAAGAACAGCCTTAGCGAAAGGCTTCTTGAAGGGAAAGATGTAACTCTGTGAGATGAATTAACAGAACACAGAGCAGTTTCTCAGAAAGCTTCTTTCCAGTTTTCAACGGAAGATATTTCCTTTTTCACCATAGCCCTCTATGGGCTTCCAAATATCCCTTTGCTAATTCCTGAAGAACAGCCTTAGCGAAAGGCTTCTTGAAGGGAAAGATGTAACTCTGTGAGATGAATTAACAGAACACAGAGCAGTTTCTCAGAAAGCTTCTTTCCAGTTTTGAACGGAAGATATTTCCTTTTTCACCATAGCCATCTATGGGCTTCCAAATATCCCTTTGCCAATTCCACAAGAACAGACTTAGCGAAAGGCTTCTTGAAGGGAAAGATGTAACTCTGTGAGATGAATTAACATAACACAGAGTAGTTTCTGAGAAAGCTTCTTTCCAGTTTTGAACGGAAGATATTTCCTTTTTCACCATAGCCCTCTATGGGCTTCCAAATATCCCTTTGCAATTCCACAAGAACAGCCTTAGCGAAAGGCTTCTTGAAGGGAATGATGTAACTCTGTGAGGTGAATTAACAGAACACAGAGCAGTTTCTCAGAAAGCTTCTTTCCAGTTTTGAACGGAAGATATTTCCTTTTTGACCATAGCCCTCTATGGGCTTCCAAATATCCCTTTGCCAATTCCACAAGAACAGCCTTAGCGAAAGGCTTCTTGAAGGGAAAGATGTAACTCTGTGAGATGAATTAACATAACACAGAGTAGTTTCTGAGAAAGCTTCTTTCCAGTTTTGAACGGAAGATACTTCCTTTTTCACCATAGCCCTCTATGGGCTTCCAAATATCCCTTTGCCAATTCCACAAGAACAGCCTTAGCGAAAGGCTTCTTGAAGGGAAAGATGTAACTCTGTGAGGTGAACTAACAGAACACAGAGCAGTTTCTCAGAAAGCTTCTTTCCAGTTTTGAACGGAAGATATTTCCTTTTTCACCATAGGCCTCTATGGGCTTCCAAATATCCCTTTGCCAATTCCACAAGAACAGCCTTAGCGAAATTCTTCTTGAAGGGAAAGATGTCACTCTGTGAGATGAATTAACAGAACACAGAGCAGTTTCTCAGAAAGCTTCTCTCCAGTTTTGAACGGAAGATATTTCCTTTTTCACCATAGCCCTTTATAGGCTTCCAAATATCCCTTTGCCAATTCCACAAGAACAGCCTTAGCGAAAGGCTTCTTGAGGGGAAAGATGTAACTCTGTGAGATGAATTAACAGAACACAGAGCAGTTTCTCAGAAAGCTTCTTTCCAGTTTTGAACGGAAGATATTTCCTTTTTCACCATAGCCCTCTATGGGCTTCCAAATATCCCTTTGCCAATTCCACAAGAACAGCCTTAGCGAAAGGCTTCTTGAAGGGAACGATGTAACTCTGTGAAATGAATTAACAGAACACAGAGCAGTTTCTCAGAAAGCATCTATCCAGTTTTGAACGGAAGATATTTCCTTTTTCACCATAGCCCTCTAAGGGCTTCCAAGTATCCCTTTGCCAATTCCACAAGAACAGCCTTAGCGAAAGGCTTCTTGAAGGGAAAGATGTAACTCTGTGAGATGAATTAACAGAACACAGAGCAGTTTCTCAGAATGCTTCTTTCCAGTTTTGAACGGAAGATACTTCCTTTTTCACCATAGCCCTCTATGGGCTTCCAAATATCCCTTTGCCAATTCCACAAGAACAGCCTTAGCGAAAGGCTTCTTGAAGGGAAAGATGTAACTCTGTGAGGTGAACTAACAGAACACAGAGCAGTTTCTCAGAAAGCTTCTTTCCAGTTTTGAACGGAAGATATTTCCTTTTTCACCATAGGCCTCTATGGGCTTCCAAATATCCCTTTGCCAATTCCACAAGAACAGCCTTAGCCAAAGGCTTCTTGAAGGGAAAGATGTTACTCTGTGAGATGAATTAACAGAACACAGAGCAGTTTCTCAGAAAGCTTCTCTCCAGTTTTGAACGGAAGATATTTCCTTTTTCACCATAGCCCTCTATAGGCTTCCAAATATCCCTTTGCCAATTCCACAAGAACACCCTTAGCGAAAGGCTTCTTGAAGGGAAAGATGTAACTCTGTGAGATGAATTAACAGAACACAGAGCAGTTTCTCAGAAAGTTTCTTTCCAGTTTTGAACGGAAGATATTTCCTTTTTCACCATAGCCCTCTATGGGCTTCCAAATATCCCTTTGCCAATTCCACAAGAACAGCCTTAGCGAAAGGCTTCTTGAAGGAAAAGATGTAACACTGTGAGATGAATTAACAGAACACAGAGCAGTTTCTCAGAAAGTTTCTTTCCAGGTTTCAACGGAAGATATTTCCTTTTTCATCATTGCCCTCTATGGGCTTCCAAATATCCCTTTGCCAATTCCACAAGAACAGCCTTAGCGAAAGCCTTCTTCAAGGGAAAGATGTAACTCTCTGAGATGAATTAACAGAACACAGAGCAGTTTCTCAGAAAGCTTCTTTCCAGTTTTGAACGGAAGATATTTCCTTTTTCACCATAGGCCTCTATGGGCTTCCAAATATCCCTTTCCAATTCCACAAGAACAGTCTTAGCGAAAGGCTTCTTGAAGGGAAAGATGTAACTCTGTGAGATGAATTAACAGAACACAGAGCAGTTTCTGAGAAAGCTTCTTTCCAGTTTTGAACGGAAGATATTTCCTTTTTCACCATAGCCCTCTATGGGCTTCCAAATATCCCTTTGCCAATTCCACAAGAACAGCCTTAGCGAAAGGCTTCTTGAAGGGAAAGATGTAACTCTGTGAGATGAATTAACAGAACACAGAGCAGTTTCTCAGAAAGCTTCTTTCCAGTTTTGAACGGAAGATATTTCCTTTTTCACCATAGCCCTCTAAGGGCTTCCAAATATCCCTTTGCCAATTAAACAAGAACAGCCTTAGCGAAAGGCTTCTTGAAGGGAAAGATGTAACTCTGTGAGATGAATTAACAGAACACAGAGCAGTTTCTCAGAAAGCTTCTTTCCAGTTTTCAACGGAAGATATTTCCTTTTTCACCATAGCCCTCTATGGGCTTCCAAATATCCCTTTGCTAATTCCTGAAGAACAGCCTTAGCGAAAGGCTTCTTGAAGGGAAAGATGTAACTCTGTGAGATGAATTAACAGAACACAGAGCAGTTTCTCAGAAAGCTTCTTTCCAGTTTTGAACGGAAGATATTTCCTTTTTCACCATAGCCATCTATGGGCTTCCAAATATCCCTTTGCCAATTCCACAAGAACAGACTTAGCGAAAGGCTTCTTGAAGGGAAAGATGTAACTCTGTGAGATGAATTAACATAACACAGAGTAGTTTCTGAGAAAGCTTCTTTCCAGTTTTGAACGGAAGATATTTCCTTTTTCACCATAGCCCTCTATGGGCTTCCAAATATCCCTTTGCAATTCCACAAGAACAGCCTTAGCGAAAGGCTTCTTGAAGGGAATGATGTAACTCTGTGAGGTGAATTAACAGAACACAGAGCAGTTTCTCAGAAAGCTTCTTTCCAGTTTTGAACGGAAGATATTTCCTTTTTGACCATAGCCCTCTATGGGCTTCCAAATATCCCTTTGCCAATTCCACAAGAACAGCCTTAGCGAAAGGCTTCTTGAAGGGAAAGATGTAACTCTGTGAGATGAATTAACATAACACAGAGTAGTTTCTGAGAAAGCTTCTTTCCAGTTTTGAACGGAAGATACTTCCTTTTTCACCATAGCCCTCTATGGGCTTCCAAATATCCCTTTGCCAATTCCACAAGAACAGCCTTAGCGAAAGGCTTCTTGAAGGGAAAGATGTAACTCTGTGAGGTGAACTAACAGAACACAGAGCAGTTTCTCAGAAAGCTTCTTTCCAGTTTTGAACGGAAGATATTTCCTTTTTCACCATAGGCCTCTATGGGCTTCCAAATATCCCTTTGCCAATTCCACAAGAACAGCCTTAGCGAAATTCTTCTTGAAGGGAAAGATGTTACTCTGTGAGATGAATTAACAGAACACAGAGCAGTTTCTCAGAAAGCTTCTCTCCAGTTTTGAACGGAAGATATTTCCTTTTTCACCATAGCCCTTTATAGGCTTCCAAATATCCCTTTGCCAATTCCACAAGAACACCCTTAGCGAAAGGCTTCTTGAAGGGAAAGATGTAACTCTGTGAGATGAATTAACAGAACACAGAGCAGTTTCTCAGAAAGTTTCTTTCCAGTTTTGAACGGAAGATATTTCCTTTTTCACCATAGCCCTCTATGGGCTTCCAAATATCCCTTTGCCAATTCCACAAGAACAGCCTTAGCGAAAGGCTTCTTGAAGGAAAAGATGTAATACTGTGAGATGAATTAACAGAACACAGAGCAGTTTCTCAGAAAGTTTCTTTCCAGGTTTCAACGGAAGATATTTCCTTTTTCATCATTGCCCTCTATGGGCTTCCAAATATCCCTTTGCCAATTCCACAAGAACAGCCTTAGCGAAAGGCTTCTTGAAGGAAAAGATGTAACTCTTTGAGATGAATTAACAGAACACAGAGAAGTTTCTCAGAATGCTTCTTTCCAGTTTTGAACGGAAGATATTTCCTTTTTCACCATAGCCCTCTATGGGCTTCCAAATATCCCTTTGCCAATTCCACAAGAACAGCCTTAGCGAAAGGCTTCTTGAAGGGAACGATGTAACTCTGTGAAATGAATTAACAGAACACAGAGGAGTTTCTCAGAAAGCATCTATCCAGTTTTGAACGGAAGATATTTCCTTTTTCACCATAGCCCTCTAAGGGCTTCCAAATATCCCTTTGCCAATTCCACAAGAACAGCCTTAGCGAAAGGCTTCTTGAAGGGAAAGATGTAACTCTGTGAGATGAATTAACAGAACACAGAGCAGTTTCTCAGAATGCTTCTTTCCAGTTTTCAACGGAAGATATTTCCTTTTTCACCATAGCCCTCTATGGGCTTCCAAATATCCCTTTGCCAATTCCACAAGATTAGCCTTAGCGAAAGGCTTCTTGAAGGGAAAGATGTAACTCTGTGAGATGAATTAACAGAACACAGTGCAGTTTCTCAGAAAGCTTCTTTCCAGTTTTGAACGGAAGATATTTCCTTTTTCACCATAGCCCTCTATGGGCTTCCAAATATCCCTTTGCCAATTCCACAAGAACAGCCTTAGCGAAAGGCTTCTTGAAGGGAAAGATGTAACTCTGTGAGATGAATTAACAGAACACAGAGCAGTTTCTCAGAAAGCTTCTTTCCAGTTTTGAACGGAAGATATTCCGTTTTTCAACACAGCCCTCTATGGGCTTCCTAATATCCCTTTGCCAATTCCACAAGAACAGCCTTAGCGAAAGGCTTCTTGAGGGGAAAGATGTAACTCTGTGAGATGAACTAACAGAACACAGAGCAGTTTCTCAGAAAGCTTCTTTCCAGTTTTGAACGGAAGATATTTCCTTTTTCACCATAGCCCTCTATGGGCTTCCAAATATCCCTTTGCCAATTCCACAAGAACAGCCTTAGCGAAAGGCTTCTTGAAGGGAACGATGTAACTCTGTGAAATGAATTAACAGAACACAGAGCAGTTTCTCAGAAAGCATCTATCCAGTTTTGAACGGAAGATATTTCCTTTTTCACCATAGCCCTCTAAGGGCTTCCAAGTATCCCTTTGCCAATTCCACAAGAACAGCCTTAGCGAAAGGCTTCTTGAAGGGAAAGATGTAACTCTGTGAGATGAATTAACAGAACACAGAGCAGTTTCTCAGAATGCTTCTTTCCAGTTTTGAACGGAAGATACTTCCTTTTTCACCATAGCCCTCTATGGGCTTCCAAATATCCCTTTGCCAATTCCACAAGAACAGCCTTAGCGAAAGGCTTCTTGAAGGGAAAGATGTAACTCTGTGAGGTGAACTAACAGAACACAGAGCAGTTTCTCAGAAAGCTTCTTTCCAGTTTTGAACGGAAGATATTTCCTTTTTCACCATAGGCCTCTATGGGCTTCCAAGTATCCCTTTGCCAATTCCACAAGAACAGCCTTAGCCAAAGGCTTCTTGAAGGGAAAGATGTTACTCTGTGAGATGAATTAACAGAACACAGAGCAGTTTCTCAGAAAGCTTCTCTCCAGTTTTGAACGGAAGATATTTCCTTTTTCACCATAGCCCTCTATAGGCTTCCAAATATCCCTTTGCCAATTCCACAAGAACACCCTTAGCGAAAGGCTTCTTGAAGGGAAAGATGTAACTCTGTGAGATGAATTAACAGAACACAGAGCAGTTTCTCAGAAAGTTTCTTTCCAGTTTTGAACGGAAGATATTTCCTTTTTCACCATAGCCCTCTATGGGCTTCCAAATATCCCTTTGCCAATTCCACAAGAACAGCCTTAGCGACAGGCTTCTTGAAGGAAAAGATGTAACACTGTGAGATGAATTAACAGAACACAGAGCAGTTTCTCAGAAAGTTTCTTTCCAGGTTTCAACGGAAGATATTTCCTTTTTCATCATTGCCCTCTATGGGCTTCCAAATATCCCTTTGCCAATTCCACAAGAACAGCCTTAGCGAAAGGCTTCTTCAAGGGAAAGATGTAACTCTCTGAGATGAATTAACAGAACACAGAGCAGTTTCTCAGAAAGCTTCTTTCCAGTTTTGAACGGAAGATATTTCCTTTTTCACCATAGGCCTCTATGGGCTTCCAAATATCCCTTTCCAATTCCACAAGAACAGTCTTAGCGAAAGGCTTCTTGAAGGGAAAGATGTAACTCTGTGAGATGAATTAACAGAACACAGAGCAGTTTCTGAGAAAGCTTCTTTCCAGTTTTGAACGGAAGATATTTCCTTTTTCACCATAGCCCTCTATGGGCTTCCAAATATCCCTTTGCCAATTCCACAAGAACAGCCTTAGCGAAAGGCTTCTTGAAGGGAAAGATGTAACTCTGTGAGATGAATTAACAGAACACAGAGCAGTTTCTCAGAAAGCTTCTTTCCAGTTTTGAACGGAAGATATTTCCTTTTTCACCATAGCCCTCTAAGGGCTTCCAAATATCCCTTTGCCAATTAAACAAGAACAGCCTTAGCGAAAGGCTTCTTGAAGGGAAAGATGTAACTCTGTGAGATGAATTAACAGAACACAGAGCAGTTTCTCAGAAAGCTTCTTTCCAGTTTTCAACGGAAGATATTTCCTTTTTCACCATAGCCCTCTATGGGCTTCCAAATATCCCTTTGCTAATTCCTGAAGAACAGCCTTAGCGAAAGGCTTCTTGAAGGGAAAGATGTAACTCTGTGAGATGAATTAACAGAACACAGAGCAGTTTCTCAGAAAGCTTCTTTCCAGTTTTGAACGGAAGATATTTCCTTTTTCACCATAGCCATCTATGGGCTTCCAAATATCCCTTTGCCAATTCCACAAGAACAGACTTAGCGAAAGGCTTCTTGAAGGGAAAGATGTAACTCTGTGAGATGAATTAACATAACACAGAGTAGTTTCTGAGAAAGCTTCTTTCCAGTTTTGAACGGAAGATATTTCCTTTTTCACCATAGCCCTCTATGGGCTTCCAAATATCCCTTTGCAATTCCACAAGAACAGCCTTAGCGAAAGGCTTCTTGAAGGGAATGATGTAACTCTGTGAGGTGAATTAACAGAACACAGAGCAGTTTCTCAGAAAGCTTCTTTCCAGTTTTGAACGGAAGATATTTCCTTTTTGACCATAGCCCTCTATGGGCTTCCAAATATCCCTTTGCCAATTCCACAAGAACAGCCTTAGCGAAAGGCTTCTTGAAGGGAAAGATGTAACTCTGTGAGATGAATTAACATAACACAGAGTAGTTTCTGAGAAAGCTTCTTTCCAGTTTTGAACGGAAGATACTTCCTTTTTCACCATAGCCCTCTATGGGCTTCCAAATATCCCTTTGCCAATTCCACAAGAACAGCCTTAGCGAAAGGCTTCTTGAAGGGAAAGATGTAACTCTGTGAGGTGAACTAACAGAACACAGAGCAGTTTCTCAGAAAGCTTCTTTCCAGTTTTGAACGGAAGATATTTCCTTTTTCACCATAGGCCTCTATGGGCTTCCAAATATCCCTTTGCCAATTCCACAAGAACAGCCTTAGCGAAAGGCTTCTTGAAGGGAAAGATGTTACTCTGTGAGATGAATTAACAGAACACAGAGCAGTTTCTCAGAAAGCTTCTCTCCAGTTTAGAACGGAAGATATTTCCTTTTTCACCATAGCCCTTTATAGGCTTCCAAATATCCCTTTGCCAATTCCACAAGAACACCCTTAGCGAAAGGCTTCTTGAAGGGAAAGATGTAACTCTGTGAGATGAATTAACAGAACACAGAGCAGTTTCTCAGAAAGTTTCTTTCCAGTTTTGAACGGAAGATATTTCCTTTTTCACCATAGCCCTCTATGGGCTTCCAAATATCCCTTTGCCAATTCCACAAGAACAGCCTTAGCGAAAGGCTTCTTGAAGGAAAAGATGTAATACTGTGAGATGAATTAACAGAACACAGAGCAGTTTCTCAGAAAGTTTCTTTCCAGGTTTCAACGGAAGATATTTCCTTTTTCATCATTGCCCTCTATGGGCTTCCAAATATCCCTTTGCCAATTCCACAAGAACAGCCTTAGCGAAAGGCTTCTTGAAGGAAAAGATGTAACTCTTTGAGATGAATTAACAGAACACAGAGCAGTTTCTCAGAATGCTTCTTTCCAGTTTTGAACGGAAGATATTTCCTTTTTCACCATAGCCCTCTATGGGCTTCCAAATATCCCTTTGCCAATTCCACAAGAACAGCCTTAGCGAAAGGCTTCTTGAAGGGAACGATGTAACTCTGTGAAATGAATTAACAGAACACAGAGGAGTTTCTCAGAAAGCATCTATCCAGTTTTGAACGGAAGATATTTCCTTTTTCACCATAGCCCTCTAAGGGCTTCCAAATATCCCTTTGCCAATTCCACAAGAACAGCCTTAGCGAAAGGCTTCTTGAAGGGAAAGATGTAACTCTGTGAGATGAATTAACAGAACACAGAGCAGTTTCTCAGAATGCTTCTTTCCAGTTTTCAACGGAAGATATTTCCTTTTTCACCATAGCCCTCTATGGGCTTCCAAATATCCCTTTGCCAATTCCACAAGATTAGCCTTAGCGAAAGGCTTCTTGAAGGGAAAGATGTAACTCTGTGAGATGAATTAACAGAACACAGAGCAGTTTCTCAGAAAGCTTCTTTCCAGTTTTGAACGGAAGATATTTCCTTTTTCACCATAGCCCTCTATGGGGTTCCAAATATCCCTTTGCCAATTCCACAAGAACAGCCTTAGCGAAAGGCTTCTTGAAGGGAAAGATGTAACTCTGTGAGATGAATTAACAGAACACAGAGCAGTTTCTCAGAAAGCTTCTTTCCAGTTTTGAACGGAAGATATTCCGTTTTTCAACACAGCCCTCTATGGGCTTCCTAATATCCCTTTGCCAATTCCACAAGAACAGCCTTAGCGAAAGGCTTCTTGAGGAGAAAGATGTAACTCTGTGAGATGAATTAACAGAACACAGAGCAGTTTCTCAGAAAGCTTCTTTCCAGTTTTGAACGGAAGATATTTCCTTTTTCACCATAGCCCTCTATGGGCTTCCAAATATCCCTTTGCCAATTCCACAAGAACAGCCTTAGCGAAAGGCTTCTTGAAGGGAACGATGTAACTCTGTGAAATGAATTAACAGAACACAGAGCAGTTTCTCAGAAAGCATCTATCCAGTTTTGAACGGAAGATATTTCCTTTTTCACCATAGCCCTCTAAGGGCTTCCAAATATCCCTTTGCCAATTCCACAAGAACAGCCTTAGCGAAAGGCTTCTTGAAGGGAAAGATGTAACTCTGTGAGATGAATTAACAGAACACAGAGCAGTTTCTCAGAATGCTTCTTTCCAGTTTTGAACGGAAGATATTTCCTTTTTCACCATAGCCCTCTATGGGCTTCCAAATATCCCTTTGCCAATTCCAAAAGATTAGCCTTAGCGAAAGGCTTCTTGAAGGGAAAGATGTAACTCTGTGAGATGAATTAACAGAACACAGAGCAGTTTCTCAGAAAGCTTCTTTCCAGTTTTGAACGGAAGATATTTCCTTTTTCACCATAGCCCTCTATGGGCTTCCAAATATCCCTTTGCCAATTCCACAAGAACAGCCTTAGCGAAAGGCTTCTTGAAGGGAAAGATGTAACTCTGTGAGATGAATTAACAGAACACAGAGCAGTTTCTCAGAAAACTTCTTTCCAGTTTTCAACGGAAGATATTTCCTTTTTCACCATAGCCCTCTATGGGCTTCCAAATATCCTTTGCCAATTCCAGAAGAACAGCCTTAGCGAAAGGCTTCTTGAAGGGAAAGATGTAACTCTGTGAGATGAATTAACAGAACACAGAGCAGTTTCTCAGAAAGCTTCTTTCCAGTTTTCAATGGAAGATATTTCCTTTTTCACCATAGCCCTCTATGGGCTTCCAAATATCCCTTTGCCAATTCCACAAGAACAGCCTTAGCGAAAATCTTCTTGAAGGGAAAGATGTAACTCTGTGAGATGAATTAACAGAACACAGAGCAGTTTCTCAGAAAGCTTCTTTCCAGTTTTGAACGGAAGACATATCCTTTTTCACCATAGCCCTCTATGGGCTTCCAAATATCCCTTTTCCAATTACACAAGAACAAATTAGCGAAAGGCTTCTTGAAGGGAAAGATGTAACTCTGTGAGATGAATTAACAGAACACAGAGCAGTTTCTCAGAAAGCTTCTTTAAAGTTTTGAACGGAAGATATTTCCTTTTTCACCATAGCCCTCTATGGGCTTCAAAATATCCTTTGCCAATTTCAAAAGAACAGCCTTAGCGAAAGGCTTCTTGAAGGGAATGATGTAACTCTGTGAGATGAATTAACAGAACACAGAGCAGTTTCTCAGAAAGCTTCTTTCCAGTTTTGAACGGAAGATATTTCCTTTTTCACCGTAGCCCTCTATGGGCTTCCAAATATCCCTTTGCCAATTCCACAAGAACAGCCTTAGCGAAAGGCTTCTTGAAGGGAAAGATGTAACTCTGTGAGATGAATTAACAGAACACAGAGCAGTTTCTCAGAAAGCTTCTTTCCAGTTTTAAACGGAAGATATTTCATTTTCCACCTTAGCCCTCTATGGGCTTCCAAATATCCCTTTGCCAATTCCACAAGAACAGCCTTAGCGAAAGGCTTCTTGAAGGGAAAGATGTAACTCTGTGAGATGAATTAACAGAACACAGAGCAGTTTCTCAGAAAGCTTCTTTCCAGTTTTGAACGGAAGATATTTCCTTTTTCACCATAGCCCTCTATGGGCTTCCAAATATCCCTTTGCCAATTCCACAAGAACAGCCTTAGCGAAAGGCTTCTTGAAGGGAATGCTGTAACTCTGTGAGATGAATTAACAGAACACAGAGCAGTTTCTCAGAAAGCTTCTTTCCAGTTTTGAACGGAAGATATTTCCTTTTTCACCATAGCCCTCTATGGGCTTCCAAATATCCCTTTGCCAATTCCACAAGAACAGCCTTAGCGAAAGGCTTCTTGAAGGGAAAGATGTAACTCTGTGAGATGAATTAACAGAACACAGAGCAGTTTCTCAGAAAGCTTCTTTCCAGTTTTCAACGGAAGATATTTCCTTTTTCACCATAGCCCTCTATGGGCTTCCAAATATCCCTTTGCCAATTCCTCAAGAACAGCCTTAGCGAAAGGCTTCTTGAAGGGAAAGATGTAACTCTGTGAGATGAATTAACAGAACACAGAGCAGTTTCTCAGAAAGCTTCTTTCCAGTTTTGAACGGAAGATATTTCCTTTTTCACCATAGCCCTCTATGGGCTTCCAAATATCCCTTTGCCAATTCCACAAGAACAGCCTTAGCGAAAGGCTTCTTGAAGGGAAAGATGTAACTCTGTGAGATGAATTAACATAACACAGAGTAGTTTCTGAGAAAGCTTCTTTCAAGTTTTGAACGGAAGATATTTCCTTTTTCACCATAGCCCTCTATGGGCTTCCAAATATCCCTTTGCCAATTCCACAAGAACAGCCTAACGAAAGGCTTCTTGAAGGGAAAGATGTAACTCTGTGAGGTGAACTAACAGAACACAGAGCAGTTTCTCAGAAAGCTTCTTTCCAGTTTTGAACGGAAGATATTTCCTTTTTCACCATAGGCCTCTATGGGCTTCCAAATATCCCTTTGCCAATTCCACAAGAACAGCCTTAGCGAAAGGCTTCTTGAAGGGAAAGATGTAACTCTGTGAGATGAATTAACATAACACAGAGTAGTTTCTGAGAAAGCTTCTTTCCAGTTTTGAACGGAAGATACTTCCTTTTTCACCATAGCCCTCTATGGGCTTCCAAATATCCCTTTGCCAATTCCACAAGAACAGCCTTAGCGAAAGGCTTCTTGAAGGGAAAGATGTTACTCTGTGAGATGAATTAACAGAACACAGAGCAGTTTCTCAGAAAGCTTCTCTGCAGTTTTGAACGGAAGATATTTCCTTTTTCACCATAGCCCTCTATAGGCTTCCAAATATCCCTTTGCCAATACCACAAGAACACCCTTAGCGAAAGGCTTCTTGAAGGGAAAGATGTAACTCTGTGAGATGAATTAACAGAACACAGAGCAGTTTCTCAGAAAGTTTCTTTCCAGTTTTGAACGGAAGATATTTCCTTTTTCACCATAGCCCTCTATGGGCTTCCAAATATCCCTTTGCCAATTCCACAAAAACAGCCTTAGCCAAAGGCTTCTTGAAGGAAAAGATGTAACACTGTGAGATGAATTAACAGAACACAGAGCAGTTTCTCAGAAAGTTTCTTTCCAGGTTTCAACGGAAGATATTTCCTTTTTCATCATTGCCCTCTATGGGCTTCCAAATATCCCTTTGCCAATTCCACAAGAACAGCCTTAGCGAAAGGCTTCTTGAAGGAAAAGATGTAACTCTGTGAGATGAATTAACAGAACACAGAGCAGTTTCTCAGAATGCTTCTTTCCAGTTTTGAACGGAAGATATTTCCTTTTTCACCATAGCCCTATATGGGCTTCCAAATATCCCTTTGCCAATTCCTCAAGAACAGCCTTAGCGAAAGGCTTCTTGAAGGGAACGATGTAACTCTGTGAAATGAATTAACAGAACACAGAGGAGTTTCTCAGAAAGCATCTTTCCAGGTTTGAACGGAAGATATTTCCTTTTTCAGCATAGCCCTCTAAGGGCTTCCAAATATCCCTTTGCCAATTCCACAAGAACAGCCTTAGCGAAAGGCTTCTTGAAGGGAAAGATGTAACTCTGTGAGATGAATTAACATAACACAGAGTAGTTTCTGAGAAAGCTTCTTTCCAGTTTTGAACGGAAGATATTTCCTTTTTCACCATAGCCCTCTACGGGCTTCCAAATATCCCTTTGCCAATTCCACAAGAACAGCCTTAGCGAAAGGCTTCTTGAAGGGAAAGATGTAACTCTGTGAGATGAATTAACAGAACACAGAGCAGTTTCTCAGAATGCTTCTTTCCAGTTTTGAACGGAAGATATTTCCTTTCTCACCATAGCCCTCTATGGGCTTCCAAATATCCCTTTGCCAATTCCACAAGAAGAGCCTTAGCGAAAGGCTTCTTGAAGGGAAAGATGTAACTCTGTGAGATGAATTAACAGAACACAGAGCAGTTTCTCAGAAAGCTTCTTTCCAGTTTTGAACGGAAGATATTTCCTTTTTCACCATAGCCCTCTATGGGCTTCCAAATATCCCTTTGCCAATTCCACAAGAACAGCGTTAGCGAAAGGCTTCCTGAAGGGAAAGATGTAACTCTGTGAGATGAATTAACAGAACACAGAGCAGTTTCTCAGAAAGCTTCTTTCCAGTTTTGAACGGAAGATATTTCGTTTTTCAACATAGCCCTCTATGGGCTTCCAAATATCCCTTTGCCAATTCCACAAGAACAGCCTTAGCGAAAGGCTTCTTGAAGGGAAAGATGTAACTCTGTGAGATGAATTAACAGACCACAGAGCAGTTTCTCAGAAAGCTTCTTTCCAGTTTTCAACGGAAGATATTTCCTTTTTCACCATAGCCCTCTATGGGCTTCCAAATATCCCTTTGCAAATTCCTCAAGAACAGCCTTAGCGAAAGGCTTCTTGAAAGGAAAGATGTAACTCTGTGAGATGAATTAACAGAACACAGAGCAGTTTCTCAGAAAGCTTCTTTCCAGTTTTGAACGGAAGATATTTCCTTTTTCAGCATAGCCCTCTATGGGCTTAAAAATATCCCTTTGCCCATTCCACAAGAACAGCCTTAGCGAAAGGCTTCTTGAAGGGAAAGATGTAACTCTGTGAAATGAATTAACAGAACACAGAGGAGTTTCTCAGAAAGCATCTTTCCAGGTTTGAACGGAAGATATTTCCTTTTTCACCATAGCCCTCTAAGGGATTCCAAATATCCCTTTGCCAATTCCACAAGAACAGCCTTAGCGAAAGGCTTCTTGAAGGGAAAGATGTAACTCTGTGAGATGAATTAACAGAACACAGAGCAGTTTCTCAGAAAGCTTCTTTCCAGTTTTCAACGGAAGATATTTCGTTTTTCAACATAGCCCTCTATGGGCTTCCAAATATCCCTTTGCCAATTCCACAAGAACAGCCTTAGCGAAAGGCTTCTTGAAGGGAAAGATGTAACTCTGTGAGGTGAATTAACAGAACACAGAGCAGTTTCTCAGAAAGCTTCTTTCCAGTTTTCAACGGAAGATATTTCCTTTTTCACCATAGCCCTCTATGGGCTTCCAAATATCCCTTTGGCAATTCCACAAGAACAGCCTTAGCGAAAGGCTTCTTGAAGGGAAAGATGTAACTCTGTGAGATGAATTAACAGAACACAGAGCAGTTTCTCAGAAAGCTTCTTTCCAGTTTTCAATGGAAGATATTTCCTTTTTCACCATAGCCCTCTAGGGGCTTCCAAATATCCCTTTGCCAATTCCACAAGAACAGCCTTAGCGAAAATCTTCTTGAAGGGAAAGGTGTAACTCTGTGAGATGAATTAACAGAACACAGAGCAGTTTCTCAGAAAGCTTCTTTCCAGTTTTGAACGGAAGATATTTCCTTTTTCACCATAGCCCTCTATGGGCTTCCAAATGTCCCTTTGCAATTCCACAAGAATAGCCTTAGCGAAAGGCTTCTTGAAGGGAAAGATGTAACTCTGTGAGATGAATTAACAGAACACAGAGCAGTTTCTCAGAAAGCTTCTTTCCAGTTTTCAACGGAAGATATTTCCTTTTTCACCATAGCCCTCTATGGGCTTCCAAATATCCCTTTGCCAATTCCACAGGAACAGCCTTAGCGAAAATCTTCTTGAAGGGAAGATGTAACTCTGTGAGATGAATTAACAGAACACAGAGCAGTTTCTCAGAAAGCTTCTTTCCAGTTTTGAAAGGAAGATATATCCTTTTTCACCATAGCCCTCTATGGGCTTCCAAATATCCCTTTGCCAATTCCACAAGAACAACCTTAGCGAAAGGCATCTTGAAGGGAAAGATGTAACTCTGTGAGATGAATTAACGGAACACAGAGCAGTTTCTCAGAAAGCTTCCTTCCAGTTTTGAACGGAAGATATTTCCTTTTTCACCATAGCCCTCTAGGGGCTTCCAAATATCCCTTTGCCAATTCCTCAAGAACAGCCTTAGCGAAAGGCTTCTTGAAGGGAAAGATGTAACTCTGTGAGATGAATTAACAGAACACAAAGCAGTTTCTCAGAAAGCTTCTTTCCAGTTTTGAACGGAAGTTATTTCCTTTTTCACCAGAGCCCTCTATGGGCTTCCAAATATCCCTTTGCCAATTCCACAAGAACAGACTAAGCGAAAGGCTTCTTGAAGGGAAAGATGTAACTATGTGAGGTGAATTAACATAACACAGAGTAGTTTCTGAGAAAGGTTCTTTCCAGTTTTGAACGGAAGATATTTCCTTTTTCACCATAGGCCTCTATGGGCTTCCAAATATCCCTTTGCCAATTCCACAAGAACAGCCTTAGCGAAAGGCTTCTTGAAGGAAAGATGTAACTCCGTGAGATGAATTAAAAGAACACAGAGCAGTTTCGCAGAATGCTTCTTTCCAGTTTTCAACGGAAGATATTTCCTTTTTCACCATAGCCCTCTATGGGCTTCCAAATATCCCTTTGGCAATTCCACAAGAACAGCCTTAGCGAAAGGCTTCTTGAAGGGAAAGATGTAACTCTGTGAGATGAATTAACAGAACACAGAGCAGTTTCTCAG
Organism: Chlorocebus sabaeus; assembly: GCF_047675955.1. Taxonomy (NCBI): domain Eukaryota; kingdom Metazoa; phylum Chordata; class Mammalia; order Primates; family Cercopithecidae; genus Chlorocebus; species Chlorocebus sabaeus. The sequence continues at coordinate 266,326 of NW_027327870.1, read as the reverse complement.
AAAGCTTCTTTCCAGTTTTCAATGGAAGATATTTCCTTTTTCACCATAGCCCTCTATGGGCTTCCAAATATCCCTTTGCCAATTCCACAAGAACAGCCTTAGCGAAAATCTTCTTGAAGGGAAAGATGTAACTCTGTGAGATGAATTAACAGAACACAGAGCACTTTCTCAGAAAGCTTCTTTCCAGTTTTGAACGGAAGATATTTCCTTTTTCACCATAGCCCTCTATGGGCTTCCAAATGTCCCTTTGCAATTCCACAAGAATAGCCTTAGCGAAAGGCTTCTTGAAGGGAAAGATGTAACACTGTGAGATGAATTAACAGAACACAGAGCAGTTTCTCAGAAAGCTTCTTTCCAGTTTTCAACGGAAGATATTTCCTTTTTCACCATAGCCCTCTATGGGCTTCCAAATATCCCTTTGCCAATTCCACAAGAACAGCCTTAGGCAAAGGCTTCTTGAAGGGAAAGATGTAACTCTGTGAGATGAATTAACAGAACACAGAGCAGTTTCTCAGAAAGCTTCTTTCCAGTTTTCAATGGAAGATATTTCCTTTTTCACCATAGCCCTCTATGGGCTTCCAAATATCCCTTTGCCAATTCCACAGGAACAGCCTTAGCGAAAATCTTCTTGAAGGGAAGATGTAACTCTGTGAGATGAATTAACAGAACACAGAGCAGTTTCTCAGAAAGCTTCTTTCCAGTTTTGAAAGGAAGATATATCCTTTTTCACCATAGCCCTCTATGGGCTTCCAAATATCCCTTTGCCAATTCCACAAGAACAACCTTAGCGAAAGGCATCTTGAAGGGTAAGATGTAACTCTGTGAGATGAATTAACGGAACACAGAGCAGTTTCTCAGAAAGCTTCCTTCCAGTTTTGAACGGAAGATATTTCCTTTTTCACCATAGCCCTCTAGGGGCTTCCAAATATCCCTTTGCCAATTCCTCAAGAACAGCCTTAGCGAAAGGCTTCTTGAAGGGAAAGATGTAACTCTGTGAGATGAATTAACAGAACACAGAGCAGTTTCTCAGAAAGCTTCTTTCCAGTTTTGAACGGAAGTTATTTCCTTTTTCACCAGAGCCCTCTATGGGCTTCCAAATATCCGTTTGCCAATTCCACAAGAACAGACTAACCGAAAGGCTTCTTGAAGGGAAAGATGTAACTATGTGAGGTGAATTAACATAACACAGAGTAGTTTCTGAGAAAGGTTCTTTCCAGTTTTGAACGGAAGATATTTCCTTTTTCACCATAGGCCTCTATGGGCTTCCAAATATCCCTTTGCCAATTCCACAAGAACAGCCTTAGCGAAAGGCTTCTTGAAGGAAAGATGTAACTCCGTGAGATGAATTAACAGAACACAGAGCAGTTTCTCAGAAAGCTTCTTTCCAGTTTTGAACGGAAGATATTTCCTTTTTCACCATAGCCCTCTATGGGCTTCCAAATATCCCTTTGCCAATTCCACAAGAACAGCCTTAGCGAAAGGCTTCTTGAAGGGAAAGATGTAACTCTGTGAGGTGAATTAACAGAAAACAGAGCACTTTCTCAGAAAGCTTCTTTCCAGTTTTGAACGGAAGATATTTCCTTTTTCACCGTAGCCCTCTATGGGCTTCCAAATATCCCTTTGCCAATTCCACAAGAACAGCCTTAGCGAAAGGCTTCTTGAAGGGAAAGATGTAACTCTGTGAGATGAATTAACAGAACACAGAGCAGTTTCTCAGAAAGCTTCTTTCCAGTTTTGAACGGAAGATATTTCCTTTTTCACCATAGCCCTCTATGGGCTTCCAAATATCCCTTTGCAATTCCACAAGAACAGCCCTAGCGAAAGGCTTCTTGAAGGGAAAGATGTAACTCTGTGTGATGAATTAACAGAACACAGAGCAGTTTCTCAGAAAACTTCTTTCCAGTTTTCAACGGAAGATATTTCCTTTTTCACCATAGCCCTCTATGGGCTTCCAAATATCCCTTTGCCAATTCCACAAGAACAGCCTTAGCGAAAGGCTTCTTGAAGGGAAAGATGTAACTCTGTGAGATGAATTAACGGAACACAGAGCACTTTCTCAGAAAGCTTCTTTCCAGTTTTGAACGGAAGGTATTTCCTTTTTCACCATAGCCCTCTATGGGCTTCCAAATATCCCTTTGCAATTCCACAAGAACAGCCTTAGCGAAAGGCTTCTTGAAGGGAAAGATGTAACTCTGTGAGATGAATTAACAGAACACAGAGCAGTTTCTCAGAAAGCTTCTTTCCAGTTTTCAACGGAAGATATTTCCTTTTTCACCATAGCCCTCTATGGGCTTCCAAATATCCCTTTGCCAATTCCACAAGAAGAGCCTTAGCGAAAGGCTTCTTGAAGGGAAAGATGTAACTCTGTGAGATGAATTAACAGAACACAGAGCAGTTTCTCAGGAAGCTTCTTTCCAGTTTTCAATGGAAGATATTTCCTTTTTCACCATAGCCCTCTATGGGCTTCCAAATATCCCTTTGCCAATTCCACAAGAACAGCCTTAGCGAAAATCTTCTTGAAGGGAAAGATGTAACTCTGTGAGATGAATTAACAGAACACAGAGCAGTTTCTCAGAACGCTTCCTTCCAGTTTTGAACGGAAGATATATCCTTTTTCACCATAGCCCTCTATGGGCTTCCAAATATCCCTTTGCCAATTCCACAAGAACAACCTTAGCGAAAATCTTCTTGAAGGGGAAGATGTAACTCTGTGAGATGAATTAACAGAACACAGAGCAGTTTCTCAGAAAGTTTCTTTCCAGTTTTGAACGGAAGTTATTTCCTTTTTCACCAGAGCCCTCTATGGGCTTCCAAATATCCCTTTGCCAATTCCACAAGAACAGCCTAAGCGAAAGGCTTCTTGAGGGGAAAGATGTAACTCTGTGAGATGAATGAACAGAACACAGAGCACTTTCTCAGAAAGCTTCTTTCCAGTTTTGAACGGAAGATATTTCCTTTTTCACCGTAGCCCTCTATGGGCTTCCAAATGTCCCTTTGCAATTCCACAAGAATAGCCTTAGCGAAAGGCTTCTTGAAGGGAAAGATGTAACTCTGTGAGATGAATTAACAGAACACAGAGCAGTTTCTCAGAAAGCTTCTTTCCAGTTTTCAACGGAAGATATTTCCTTTTTCACCATAGCCCTCTATGGGCTTCCAAATATCCCTTTGCCAATTCCACAAGAACAGCCTTAGCGAAAGGCTTCTTGAAGGGAAAGATGTAACTCTGTGAGATGAATTAACAGAACACAGAGCAGTTTCTCAGAAAGCTTCTTTCCAGTTTTCAATGGAAGATATTTCCTTTTTCACCATAGCCCTCTATGGGCTTCCAAATATCCCTTTGCCAATTCCACAGGAACAGCCTTAGCGAAAATCTTCTTGAAGGGAAGATGTAACTCTGTGAGATGAATTAACAGAACACAGAGCAGTTTCTCAGAAAGCTTCTTTCCAGTTTTGAACGGAAGATATATCCTTTTTCACCATAGCCCTCTATGGGCTTCCAAATATCCCTTTGCCAATTCCACAAGAACAACCTTAGCGAAAATATTCTTGAAGGGAAAGATGTAACTCTGTGAGATGAATTAACAGAACACAGAGCAGTTTCTCAGAAAGCTTCTTTCCACTTTTGAACGGAAGATATTTCCTTTTTCACCATAGCCCTCTATGGGCTTCCAAATATCCCTTTGCCAATTCCTCAAGAACAGCCTTAGCGAAAGGCTTCTTGAAGGGAAAGATGTAACTCTGTGAGATGAATTAACAGAACACAGAGCAGTTTCTCAGAAAGCTTCTTTCCAGTTTTGAACGGAAGATATTTCCTTTTTCACCATAGCCCTCTATGGGCTTAAAAATATCCCTTTGCCCATTCCACAAGAACAGCCTTAGCGAAAGGCTTCTTGAAGGGAAAGATGTAACTCTGTGAGATGAATTAACAGAACACAGAGCAGTTTCTCAGAAAGCTTCTTTCCAGTTTTCAACGGAAGATATTTCCTTTTTCACCATAGCACTCTATGGGCTTCCAAATATCCCTTTGCCAATTCCACAAGAACAGCCTTAGCGAAAGGCTTCTTGAAGGGAAAGATGTAACTCTGTGAGATGAATTAACATAACACAGAGTAGTTTCTGAGAAAGCTTCTTTCCAGTTTTGAACGGAAGATATTTCCTTTTTCACCATAGCCCTCTATGGGCTTCCAAATATCCCTTTGCCAAATCCACAAGTACAGCCTTAGCGAAAGGCTTCTTGAAGGAAAAGATGTAACACGGTGAGATGAATTTACAGAACACAGAGCAGTTTCTCAGAAAGTTTCTTTCCAGGAATCAACGGAAGGTATTTCCTTTTTCATCATTGCCCTCTATGGGCTTCCAAATATCCCTTTGCCAATTCCAGAAGAACAGCCTTAGCGAAAGGCTTCTTGAAGGAAAAGATGTAACTCTGTGAGATGAATTAACAGAACACAGAGCAGTTTCTCAGAACGCTTCTTTCCGGTTTTGAACGGAAGATATTTCCTTTTTCACCATAGCCCTCTATGGGCTTAAAAATATCCCTTTGCCCATTCCACAAGAAGAGCCTTAGCGAAAGGCTTCTTGGAGGGAAAGATGTAACTCTGTGAGATGAATTAACAGAACACAGAGCAGTTTCTCAGAATGCTTCTTTCCAGTTTTGAACGGAAGATATTTCCTTTTTCACCATAGCCCTCTATGGGCTTCCAAATATCCCTTTGCCAATTCCACAAGAACAGCCTTAGCGAAAGGCTTCTTGAAGGGAAAGATGTAACTCTGTGAGATGAATTAACAGAACACAGAGCACTTTCTCAGAAAGCTTCTTTCCAGTTTTGAACGGAAGATATTTCCTTTTTCACCATAGCCCTCTATGGGCTTCCAAATATCCCTTTGCCAATTCCACAAGAACAGCCTTAGCGAAAGGCTTCCTTAAGGGAAAGATGTAACTCTGTGAGATGAATTAACAGAACACAGAGCAGTTTCTCAGAAAGCTTCTTTCCAGTTTTGAACGGAAGATATTTCGTTTTTCAACATAGCCCTCTATGGGCTTCCAAATATCCCTTTGCCAATTCCACAAGAACAGCCTTAGCGAAAGGCTTCTTGAAGGGAAAGATGTAACTCTGTGAGATGAATTAACAGAACACAGAGCAGTTTCTCAGAAAGCTTCTTTCCAGTTTTCAACGGAAGATATTTCCTTTTTCACCATAGCCCTCTAAGGGCTTCCAAATATCCCTTTGCAAATTCCTCAAGAACAGCCTTAGCGAAAGGCTTCTTGAAGGGAAAGATGTAACTCTGTGAGATGAATTAACAGAACACAGAGCAGTTTCTCAGAAAGCTTCTTTCCAGTTTTGAACGGAAGATATTTCCTTTTTCACCATAGCCCTCTATGGGCTTCCAAATATCCCTTTGCCAATTCCACAAGAACAGCCTTAGCGAAAGGCTTCTTGAAGGAAAAGATGTAACACTGTGATATGAATTAACAGAACACAGAGCAGTTTCTCAGAAAGTTTCTTTCCAGGTTTCAACGGAAGGTATTTCCTTTTTCATCATTGCCCTCTATGGGCTTCCAAATATCCCTTTGCCAATTCCACAAGAATAGCCTTAGCGAAAGGCTTCTTGAAGGGAAAGATGTAACTCTGTGAGATGAATTAACAGAACACACAGCAGTTTCTCAGAATGCTTCTTTCCAGTTTTGAACGGAAGATATTTCCTTTTTCACCATAGCCCTCTATGGGCTTCCAAATATCCCTTTGCCAATTCCACAAGAACAGCCTTAGCGAAAATCTTCTTGAAGGGAAAGATGTAACTCTGTGAGATGAATTAACAGAACACAGAGCAGTTTCTCAGAACGCTTCCTTCCAGTTTTGAACGGAAGATATATCCTTTTTCACCATAGCCCTCTATGGGCTTCCAAATATCCCTTTGCCCATTCCACAAGAACAGCCTTAGCGAAAGGCTTCTTGAAGGGAAAGATGTAACTCTGTGAGATGAATTAACAGAACACAGAGCAGTTTCTCAGAAAGCTTCTTTCCAGTTTTGAACGGAAGATATTTCCTTTTTTACCTTAGCCCTCTATAGGCTTCCAAATATCCCTTTGCCAATTCCACAAGAACAGCCTTAGCGAAAGGCTTCTTGAAGGGAAAGATGTAACTCTGTGAGATGAATTAACAGAACACAGAGCAGTTTCTCAGAACGCTTCTTTCCAGTTTTGAACGGAAGATATTTCCTTTTTCACCATAGCCCTGTATGGGCTTCCAAATATCCCTTTGCCAATTCCACAAGAACAGCCTTAGCGAAAGGCTTCTTGAAGGAAAAGATGTAACACTGTGAGATGAATTAACAGAACACAGAGCAGTTTCTCAGAAAGTTTCTTTCCAGGATTCAACGGAAGATATTTCCTTTTTCATCATAGCCCTCTATTGGCTTCCAAATATCCCTTTGCCAATTCCACAAGAACAGCCTTAGCGAAAGGCTTCTTGAAGGGAAAGATGTAACTCTATGAGATTATTAACAGAACACAGAGCAGTTTCTCAGAAAGCTTCTTTCCAGTTTTGAACGGAAGATATTTCCTTTTTCACCATAGCCCTCTATGGGCTTCCAAATATCCCTTTGCCAATTCCACAAGAACAGCCTTAGCGAAAGGCTTCTTGAAGGGAAAGATGTAACTCTGTGAGATGAATTAACGGAACACAGAGCACTTTCTCAGAAAGCTTCTTTCCAGTTTTGAACGGAAGGTATTTCCTTTTTCACCATAGCCCTCTATGGGCTTCCAAATATCCCTTTGCTATTCCACAAGAACAGCCTTAGCGAAAGGCTTCTTGAAGGGAAAGATATAACTCTGTGAGATGAATTAACAGAACACAGAGCAGTTTCTCAGAAAGCTTCTTTCCAGTTTTCAACGGAAGATATTTCCTTTTTCACCATAGCCCTCTATGGGCTTCCAAATATCCCTTTGCCAATTCCACAAGAACAGCTTTAGCGAAAGGCTTCTTGAAGGGAAAGATGTAACTCTGTGAGATGAATTAACAGAACACAGAGCAGTTTCTCAGGAAGCTTCTTTCCAGTTTTCAATGGAAGATATTTCCTTTTTCACCATAGCCCTCTATGGGCTTCCAAATATCCCTTTGCCAATTCCACAGGAACAGCCTTAGCGAAAATCGTCTTGAAGGGAAAGATGTAACTCTGTGAGATGAATTAACAGAACACAGAGCAGTTTCTCTGAACGCTTCCTTCCAGTTTTGAACGGAAGATATTTCCTTTTTCACCATAGCCCTCATTGGGCTTCCAAATATCCCTTTGCCAATTCCACAAGAACAACCTAAGCGAAAATCTTCTTGAAGGGGAAGATGTAACTCTGTGAGATGAATTAACAGAACACAGAGCAGTTTCTCACAAAGCTTCTTTCCAGTTTTGAACGGAAGATATTTCCTTTTTCACCATAGCCCTCTATGGGCTTCCAAATATCCCTTTGCCAATTCCTCAAGAACAGCCTTATCGAAAGGCTTCTTGAAGGGAAAGATGTAACTCTGTGAGATGAATTAACAGAACACAGAGCAGTTTCTCAGAACGCTTCTTTCCAGTTTTGAACAGAAGATATTTCCTTTTTCACCATAGCCCTCTATGGGCTTAAAAATATCCCTTTGCCCATTCCACAAGAACAGCCTTAGCGAAAGGCTTCTTGAAGGGAAAGATGTAACTCTGTGAGATGAATTAACAGAACACAGAGCAGTTTCTCAGAATGCTTCTTTCCAGTTTTCAACGGAAGATATTTCCTTTTTCACCATAGCCCTCTATGGGCTTCCAAATATCCCTTTGCCAATTCCACAAGAACAGCCTTAGCGAAAGGCTTCTTGAAGGGAACGATGTAACTCTATGAAATGAATTAACAGAACACAGAGGAGTTTCTCAGAAAGCATCTTTCCAGGTTTGAACGGAAGATATTTCCTTGTTCACCATAGCCCTCTAAGGGCTTCCAAATATCCCTTTGCCAATTCCACAAGAACAGCCTTAGCGAAAGGCTTCTTGAAGGGAAAGATGTAACTCTGTGAGATGAATTAACAGAACACAGAGCAGTTTCTCAGAATGCTTCTTTCCAGTTTTGAACGGAAGATATTTCCTTTTTCACCATAGCCCTCTAAGGGCTTCCAAATATCCCTTTGCCAATTCCACAAGAAGAGCCTTAGCCAAAGGCTTCTTGAAGGGAAAGATGTAACTCTGTGAGATGAATTAACAGAACACAGAGCAGTTTCTCAGAAAGCTTCTTTCCAGTTTTGAACGGAAGATATTTCCTTTTTCACCATAGCCCTCTATGGGCTTCCAAATATCCCTTTGCCAATTCCACAAGAACAGCCTTAGCGAAAGGCTTCCTGAAGGGAAAGATGTAACTCTGTGAGATGAATTAACAGAAAACAGAGCACTTTCTCAGAAAGCTTCTTTCCAGTTTTGAACGGAAGATATTTCGTTTTTCAACATAGCCCTCTATGGGCTTCCAAATATCCCTTTGCCAATTCCACAAGAACAGCCTTAGCGAAAGGCTTCTTGAAGGGAAAGATGTAACTCTGTGAGATGAATTAACAGAACACAGAGCAGTTTCTCAGAAAGCTTCTTTCCAGTTTTCCACGGAAGATATTTCCTTTTTCACCATAGCCCTCTAAGGGCTTCCAAATATCCCTTTGCAAATTCCTCAAGAACAGCCTTAGCGAAAGGCTTCTTGAAGGGAAAGATGTAACTCTGTGAGATGAATTAACAGAACACAGAGCAGTTTCTCAGAAAGCTTCTTTTCAGTTTTGAACGGAAGATATTTCCTTTTTCACCATAGCCCTCTATGGGCTTCCAAATATCCCTTTGCCAATTCCACAAGAACAGCCTTAGCGAAAGGCTTCTTGAAGGGAAAGATGTAACTCTGTGAGATGAATTAACATAACACAGAGTAGTTTCTGAGAAAGCTTCTTTCCAGTTTTGAACGGAAGATATTTCCTTTTTCACCATAGCCCTCTACGGGCTTCCAAATATCCCTTTGCCAATTCCACAAGAACAGCCTTAGCGAAAGGCTTCTTGAAGGGAAAGATGTAACTCTGTGAGGTGAATTAACAGAACACAGAGCAGTTTCTCAGAAAGCTTCTTTCCAGTTTTGAACGGAAGATATTTCCTTTTTCACCATAGGCCTCTATGGGCTTCCAAATATCCCTTTGCCAATTCCACAAGAACAGACTTAGCGAAAGGCTTCTTGAAGGGAAAGATGTAACTCTGTGAGATGAATTAACAGAACACAGAGCAGTTTCTCAGAAAGCTTCTTTCCAGTTTTGAAGGGAAGATATTTCGTTTTTCAACATAGCCCTCTATTGGCTTCCAAATATCCCTTTGCCAATTCCACAAGAACAGCCTTAGCGAAAGGCTTCTTTAAGGGAAAGATGTAACTCTGTGAGGTGAATTAACAGAACACAGAGCAGTTTCTCAGAAAGCTTCTTTCCAGTTTTCAACGGAAGATATTTCCTTTTTCACCATAGCCCTCTATGGGCTTCCAAATATCCCTTTGGCAATTCCACAAGAACAGCCTTAGCGAAAGGCTTCTTGAAGGGAAAGATGTAACTCTGTGAGATGAATTAACAGAACACAGAGCACATTCTCAGAAAGCTTCTTTCCAGTTTTGAACGGAAGATATTTCCTTTTTCACCATAGCCCTCTATGGGCTTCCAAATGTCCCTTTGCAATTCCACAAGAATAGCCTTAGCGAGAGGCTTCTTGAAGGGAAAGATGTAACTCTGTGAGATGAATTAACAGAACACAGAGCAGTTTCTCAGAAAGCTTCTTTCCAGTTTTCAACGGAAGATATTTCCTTTTTCACCATAGCCCTCTATGGGCTTCCAAATATCCCTTTGCCAATTCCACAAGAACAGCCTTAGCGAAAGGCTTCTTGAAGGGAAAGATGTAACTCTGTGAGATGAATTAACAGAACACAGAGCAGTTTCTCCGAAAGCTTCTTTCCAGTTTTCAATGGAAGATATTTCCTTTTTCACCATAGCCCTCTATGGGCTTCCAAATATCCCTTTGCCAATTCCACAGGAACAGCCTTAGCGAAAATCTTCTTGAAGGGAAGATGTAACTCTGTGAGATGAATTAACAGAACACAGAGCAGTTTCTCAGAAAGCTTCTTTCCAGTTTTGAACGGAAGATATATCCTTTTTCACCATAGCCCTCTATGGGCTTCCAAATATCCCTTTGCCAATTCCACAAGAACAACCTTAGCGAAAGGCATCTTGAAGGGAAAGATGTAACTCTGTGAGATGAATTAACGGAACACAGAGCAGTTTCTCAGAATGCTTCCTTCCAGTTTTGAACGGAAGATATTTCCTTTTTCACCATAGCCCTCTATGGGCTTCCAAATATCCCTTTGCCAATTCCTCAAGAACAGCCTTAGCGAAAGGCTTCTTGAAGGGAAAGATGTAACTCTGTGAGATGAATTAACAGAACACAGAGGAGTTTCTCAGAAAGCTTCTTTCCAGTTTTGAACGGAAGTTATTTCCTTTTTCACCAGAGCCCTCTATGGGCTTCCAAATATCCCTTTGCCAATTCCACAAGAACAGCCTAAGCGAAAGGCTTCTTGAGGGGAAAGATGTAAATCTGTGAAATGAATTAACAGAACACAGAGCACTTTCTCAGAAAGCTTCTTTCCAGTTTTGAACGGAAGATATTTCCTTTTTCACCATAGCCCTCTATGGGCTTCCAAATGTCCCTTTGCAATTCCACAAGAATAGCCTTAGCGAAAGGCTTCTTGAAGGGAAAGATGTAACTCTGTGAGATGAATTAACAGAACACAGAGCAGTTTCTCAGAAAGCTTCTTTCCAGTTTTCAACGGAAGATATTTCCTTTTTCACCATAGCCCTCTATGGGCTTCCAAATATCCCTTTGCCAATTCCACAAGAACAGCCTTAGCGAAAGGCTTCTTGAAGGGAAAGATGTAACTCTGTGAGATGAATTAACAGAACACAGAGCAGTTTCTCAGAAAGCTTCTTTCCAGTTTTCAATGGAAGATATTTCCTTTTTCACCATAGCCCTCTATGGGCTTCCAAATATCCCTTTGCCAATTCCACAGGAACAGCCTTAGCGAAAATCTTCTTGAAGGGAAGATGTAACTCTGTGAGATGAATTAACAGAACACAGAGCAGTTTCTCAGAAAGCTTCTTTCCAGTTTTGAACGGAAGATATATCCTTTTTCACCATAGCCCTCTATGGGCTTCCAAATATCCCTTTGCCAATTCCACAAGAACAACCTTAGCGAAAGGCATCTTGAAGGGAAAGATGTAACTCTGTGAGATGAATTAACGGAACACAGAGCAGTTTCTCAGAAAGCTTCCTTCCAGTTTTGAACGGAAGATATTTCCTTTTTCACCATAGCCCTCTATGGGCTTCCAAATATCCCTTTGCCAATTCCTCAAGAACAGCCTTAGCGAAAGGCTTCTTGAAGGGAAAGATGTAACTCTGTGAGATGAATTAACAGAACACAGAGCAGTTTCTCAGAAAGCTTCTTTCCAGTTTTGAACGGAAGTTATTTCCTTTTTCACCAGAGCCCTCTATGGGCTTCCAAATATCCCTTTGCCAATTCCACAAGAACAGCCTAAGCGAAAGGCTTCTTGAGGGGAAAGATGTAACTCTGTGAGGTGAATTAACATAACACAGAGTAGTTTCTGAGAAAGGTTCTTTCCAGTTTTGAACGGAAGATATTTCCTTTTTCACCATAGGCCTCTATGGGCTTCCAAATATCCCTTTGCCAATTCCACAAGAACAGCCTTAGCGAAAGGCTTCTTGAAGGGAAAGATGTAACTCCGTGAGATGAATTAACAGAACACAGAGCAGTTTCTCAGAAAGCTTCTTTCCAGTTTTCAACGGAAGATATTCCCTTTTTCACCATAGCCCTCTATGGGCTTCCAAATATCCCTTTGCCAATTCCACAAGAACAGCCTTAGCGAAAATCTTCTTGATGGGAAAGATGTAATTCTGTGAGATGAATTAACAGAACACAGAGCAGTTTCTCAGAACGCTTCCTTCCAGTTTTGAACGGAAGATATATCCTTTTTCACCATATCCCTCTATGGGCTTCCAAATATCCCTTTGCCAATTCCACTAGAACAACCTTAGCGAAAATCTTCTTGAAGGGAAAGATGTAACTCTGTGAGATGAATTAACAGAACACAGAGCAGTTTCTCAGAAAGCTTCTTTCCAGTTTTGAACGGAAGATATTTCCTTTTTCACCATAGCCCTCTATGGGCTTCCAAATATCCCTTTGCCAATTCCTCAAGAACAGCCTTAGCGAAAGGCTTCTTGAAGGGAAAGATGTAACTCTGTGAGATGAATTAACAGAACACAGAGCAGTTTCTCAGAAAGCTTCTTTCCAGTTTTGAACGGAAGATATTTCGTTTTTCAACATAGCCCTCTATGGGCTTCTAAATATCCCTTTGCTAATTCCACAAGAACAGCCTTAGCGAAAGGCGTCTTGAAGGGAAAGATGTAACTCTGTGAGGTGAATTAACAGAACACAGAGCACTTTCTCAGAAAGCTTCTTTCCAGTTTTGAACGGAAGATATTTCCTTTTTCATCATAGCCCTCTATGGGCTTCCAAATATCCCTTTGGCAATTCCACAAGAACAGCCTTAGCGAAAGGCTTCTTGGAGGGAAAGATGTAACTCTGTGAGATGAATTAACAGAACACAGAGCACTTTCTCAGAAAGCTTCTTTCCAGTTTTGAACGGAAGATATTTCCTTTTTCACCATAGCCCTCTATGGGCTTCCAAATATCCCTTTGCAATTCCACAAGAACAGCCTTAGCGAAAGGTTTCTTGAAGGGAAAGATGTAACTCTGTGAGATGAATTAACAGAACACAGAGCAGTTTCTCAGAAAGCTTCTTTCCAGTTTTCAACGGAAGATATTTCCTTTTTCACCATAGCCCTCTATGGGCTTCCATATATCCCTTTGCCAATTCCACAAGAACAGCCTTAGCGAAAGGCTTCTTGAAGGGAAAGATGTAACTCTGTGAGATGAATTAACATAACACAGAGTAGTTTCTGAGAAAGCTTCTTTCCAGTTTTCAACGGAAGATATTTCCTTTTTCACCATAGCCGTCTATGGGCTTCCAAATATCCCTTTGCCAAATCCACAAGAACAGCCTTAGCGAAAGGCTTCTTGAAGGAAAAGATGTAACACTGTGAGATGAATTAACAGAACACAGAGCAGTTTCTCAGAAAGTTTCTTTCCAGGTTTCAACGGAAGGTATTTCCTTTTTCATCATTGCCCTCTATGGGCTTCCAAATATCCCTTTGCCAATTCCACAAGAACAGCCTTAGCGAAAGGCTTCTTGAAGGGAAAGATGTAACTCTGTGAAATGAATTAACAGAACACAGAGGAGTTTCTCAGAAAGCATCTTTCCACGTTTGAACGGAAGATATTTCCTTTTTCACCATAGCCCTCTAAGGGCTTCCAAATATCCCTTTGCCAATTCCACAAGAACAGCCTTAGCCAAAGGCTTCTTGAAGGGAAAGATGTAACTCTGTGAGATGAATTAACAGAACACAGAGCAGTTTCTCAGAAAGCTTCTTTCCAGTTTTCAACGGAAGATATTTCCTTTTTCACCATAGCCCTCTAAGGGCTTCCAAATATCCCTTTGCAAATTCCTCAAGAACAGCCTTAGCGAAAGGCTTCTTGAAGGGAAAGATGTAACTCTGTGAGATGAATTAACAGAACACAGAGCAGTTTCTCAGAAAGCTTCTTTCCAGTTTTGAACGGAAGATATTTCCTTTTTCACCATAGCCCTCTATGGGCTTCCAAATATCCCTTTGCCAATTCCACAAGAACAGCCTTAGCGAAAGGCTTCTAGAAGGGAAAGATGTAACTCTGTGAGATGAATTAACATAACACAGAGTAGTTTCTGAGAAAGCTTCTTTCCAGTTTTGAACGGAAGATATTTCCTTTTTCACCATAGCCCTCTACGGGCTTCCAAATATCCCTTTGCCAATTCCACAAGAACAGCCTTAGCGAAAGGCTTCTTGAAGGGAAAGATGTAACTCTGTGAGGTGAATTAACAGAACACAGAGCAGTTTCTCAGAAAGCTTCTTTCCAGTTTTGAACGGAAGATATTTCCTTTTTCACCATAGGCCTCTATGGGCTTCCAAATATCCCTTTGCCAATTCCACAAGAACAGCCTTAGCGAAAGGCTTCTTGAAGGGAAAGATGTAACTCTGTGAGATGAATTAACAGAACACAGAGCAGTTTCTCAGAAAGCTTCTTTCCAGTTTTGAACGGAAGATATTTCGTTTTTCAACATAGCCCTCTATGGGCTTCCAAATATCCCTTTGCCAATTCCACAAGAACAGCCTTAGCGAAAGGCTTCTTGAAGGGAAAGATGTAACTCTGTGAGGTCAATTAAGAGAACACAGAGCAGTTTCTCAGAAAGCTTCTTTCCAGTTTTCAACGGAAGATATTTCCTTTTTCACCATAGCCCTCTATGGGCTTCCAAATATCCCTTTGGCAATTCCACAAGAACAGCCTTAGCGAAAGGCTTCTTGAAGGGAAAGATGTAAATCTGTGAGATGAATTAACAGAACACAGAGCAGTTTCTCAGAAAGCTTCTTTCCAGTTTTCAATGGAAGATATTTCCTTTTTCACCATAGCCCTCTATGGGCTTCCAAATATCCCTTTGCAAATTCCACAAGAACAGCCTTAGCGAAAATCTTCTTGAAGGGAAAGATGTAACTCTGTGAGATGAATTAACAGAACACAGAGCACTTTCTCAGAAAGCTTCTTTCCAGTTTTGAACGGAAGATATTTCCTTTTTCACCATAGCCCTCTATGGGCTTCCAAATGTCCCTTTGCAATTCCACAAGAATAGCCTTAGCGAGAGGCTTCTTGAAGGGAAAGATGTAACTCTGTGAGATGAATTAACAGAACACAGAGCAGTTTCTCAGAAAGCTTCTTTCCAGTTTTCAACGGAAGATATTTCCTTTTTCACCATAGCCCTCTATGGGCTTCCAAATATCCCTTTGCCAATTCCTCAAGAACAGCCTTAGCGAAAGGCTTCTTGAAGGGAAAGATGTAACTCTGTGAGATGAATTAACAGAACACAGAGCATTTTCTCCGAAAGCTTCTTTCCAGTTTTCAATTTAAGATATTTCCTTTTTCACCATAGCCCTCTATGGGCTTCCAAATATCCCTTTGCCAATTCCACAGGAACAGCCTTAGCGAAAATCTTCTTGAAGGGAAGATGTAACTCTGTGAGATGAATTAACAGAACACAGAGCAGTTTCTCAGAAAGCTTCTTTCCAGTTTTGAACGGAAGATATATCCTTTTTCACCATAGCCCTCTATGGGCTTCCAAATATCCCTTTGCCAATTCCACAAGAACAACCTTAGCGAAAGGCATCTTGAAGGGAAAGATGTAACTCTGTGAGATGAATTAACGGAACACAGAGCAGTTTCTCAGAATGCTTCCTTCCAGTTTTGAACGGAAGATATTTCCTTTTTCACCATAGCCCTCTATGGGCTTCCAAATATCCCTTTGCCAATTCCTCAAGAACAGCCTTAGCGAAAGGCTTCTTGAAGGGAAAGATGTAACTCTGTGAGATGAATTAACAGAACACAGAGCAGTTTCTCAGAAAGCTTCTTTCCAGTTTTGAACGGAAGTTATTTCCTTTTTCACCAGAGCCCTCTATGGGCTTCCAAATATCCCTTTGCCAATTCCACAAGAACAGCCAAAGCGAAAGGCTTCTTGAGGGGAAAGATGTAACTCTGTGAAATGAATTAACAGAACACAGAGCACTTTCTCAGAAAGCTTCTTTCCAGTTTTGAACGGAAGATATTTCCTTTTTCACCATAGCCCTCTATGGGCTTCCAAATGTCCCTTTGCAATTCCACAAGAATAGCCTTAGCGAAAGGCTTCTTGAAGGGAAAGATGTAACTCTGTGAGATGAATTAACAGAACACACAGCAGTTTCTCAGAAAGCTTCTTTCCAGTTTTCAACGGAAGATATTTCCTTTTTCACCATAGCCCTCTATGGGCTTCCAAATATCCCTATGCCAATTCCACAAGAACAGCCTTAGCGAAAGGCTCCTTGAAGGGAAAGATGTAACTCTGTGAGATGAATTAACAGAACACAGAGCAGTTTCTCAGAAAGCTTCTTTCCAGTTTTCAACGGAAGATATTTCCTTTTTCACCATAGCCCTCTATGGGCTTCCAAATATCCCTTTGCCAATTCCTCAAGAACAGCCTTAGCGAAAGGCTTCTTGAAGGGAAAGATGTAACTCTGTGAGATGAATTAACAGAACACAGAGCAGTTTCTCAGAAAGCTTCTTTCCAGTTTTGAACGGAAGTTATTTCCTTTTTCACCAGAGCCCTCTATGGGCTTCCAAATATCCCTTTGCCAATTCCACAAGAACAGCCTAAGCGAAAGGCTTCTTGAGGGGAAAGATGTAACTCTGTGAGGTGAATTAACATAACACAGAGTAGTTTCTGAGAAAGGTTCTTTCCAGTTTTGAACGGAAGATATTTCCTTTTTCACCATAGGCCTCTATGGGCTTCCAAATATCCCTTTGCAAATTCCACAAGAACAGCCTTAGCGAAAATCTTCTTGAAGGGAAAGATGTAAATCTGTGAGATGAATTAACAGAACACAGAGCACTTTCTAAGAAAGCTTCTTTCCAGTTTTGAACGGAAGATATTTCCTTTTTCACCATAGCCCTCTATGGGCTTCCAAATGTCCCTTTGCAATTCCACAAGAATAGCCTTAGCGAGAGGCTTCTTGAAGGGAAAGATGTAACTCTGTGAGATGAATTAACAGAACACAGAGCAGTTTCTCAGAAAGCTTCTTTCCAGTTTTCAACGGAAGATATTTCCTTTTTCACCATAGCCCTCTATGGGCTTCCAAATATCCCTTTGCCAATTCCACAAGAACAGCCTTAGCGAAAGGCTTCTTGAAGGGAAAGATGTAACTCTGTGAGATGAATTAACAGAACACAGAGCATTTTCTCCGAAAGCTTCTTTCCAGTTTTCAATGGAAGATATTTCCTTTTTCACCATAGCCCTCTATGGGCTTCCAAATATCCCTTTGCCAATTCCACAGGAACAGCCTTAGCGAAAATCTTCTTGAAGGGAAGATGTAACTCTGTGAGATGAATTAACAGAACACAGAGCAGTTTCTCAGAAAGCTTCTTTCCAGTTTTGAACGGAAGATATATCCTTTTTCACCATAGCCCTCTATGGGCTTCCAAATATCCCTTTGCCAATTCCACAAGAACAACCTTAGCGAAAGGCATCTTGAAGGGAAAGATGTAACTCTGTGAGATGAATTAACGGAACACAGAGCAGTTTCTCAGAATGCTTCCTTCCAGTTTTGAACGGAAGATATTTCCTTTTTCACCGTAGCCCTCTATGGGCTTCCAAATATCCCTTTGCCAATTCCTCAAGAACAGCCTTAGCGAAAGGCTTCTTGAAGGGAATGATGTAACTCTGTGAGATGAATTAACAGAACACAGAGCAGTTTCTCAGAAAGCTTCTTTCCAGTTTTGAACGGAAGTTATTTCCTTTTTCACCAGAGCCCTCTATGGGCTTCCAAATATCCCTTTGCCAATTCCACAAGAACAGCCAAAGCGAAAGGCTTCTTGAGGGGAAAGATGTAACTCTGTGAAATGAATTAACAGAACACAGAGCACTTTCTCAGAAAGCTTCTTTCCAGTTTTGAACGGAAGATATTTCCTTTTTCACCATAGCCCTCTATGGGCTTCCAAATGTCCCTTTGCAATTCCACAAGAATAGCCTTAGCGAAAGGCTTCTTGAAGGGAAAGATGTAACTCTGTGAGATGAATTAACAGAACACACAGCAGTTTCTCAGAAAGCTTCTTTCCAGTTTTCAACGGAAGATATTTCCTTTTTCACCATAGCCCTCTATGGGCTTCCAAATATCCCTATGCCAATTCCACAAGAACAGCCTTAGCGAAAGGCTTCTTGAAGGGAAAGATGTAACTCTGTGAGATGAATTAACATAACACAGAGTAGTTTCTGAGAAAGCTTCTTTCCAGTTTTCAACGGAAGATATTTCCTTTTTCACCATAGCCGTCTATGGGCTTCCAAATATCCCTTTGCCAAATCCACAAGAACAGCCTTAGCGAAAGGCTTCTTGAAGGAAAAGATGTAACACTGTGAGATGAATTAACAGAACACAGAGCAGTTTCTCAGAAAGTTTCTTTCCAGGTTTCAACGGAAGGTATTTCCTTTTTCATCATTGCCCTCTATGGGCTTCCAAATATCCCTTTGCCAATTCCACAAGAACAGCCTTAGCGAAAGGCTTCTTGAAGGGAAAGATGTAACTCTGTGAAATGAATTAACAGAACACAGAGGAGTTTCTCAGAAAGCATCTTTCCACGTTTGAACGGAAGATATTTCCTTTTTCACCATAGCCCTCTAAGGGCTTCCAAATATCCCTTTGCCAATTCCACAAGAACAGCCTTAGCGAAAGGCTTCTTGAAGGGAAAGATGTAACTCTGTGAGATGAATTAACAGAACACAGAGCAGTTTCTCAGAAAGCTTCTTTCCAGTTTTCAACGGAAGATATTTCCTTTTTCACCATAGCCCTCTAAGGGCTTCCAAATATCCCTTTGCAAATTCCTCAAGAACAGCCTTAGCGAAAGGCTTCTTGAAGGGAAAGATGTAACTCTGTGAGATGAATTAACAGAACACAGAGCAGTTTCTCAGAAAGCTTCTTTCCAGTTTTGAACGGAAGATATTTCCTTTTTCACCATAGCCCTCTATGGGCTTCCAAATATCCCTTTGCCAATTCCACAAGAACAGCCTTAGCGAAAGGCTTCTAGAAGGGAAAGATGTAACTCTGTGAGATGAATTAACATAACACAGAGTAGTTTCTGAGAAAGCTTCTTTCCAGTTTTGAACGGAAGATATTTCCTTTTTCACCATAGCCCTCTACGGGGTTCCAAATATCCCTTTGCCAATTCCACAAGAACAGCCTTAGCGAAAGGCTTCTTGAAGGGAAAGATGTAACTCTGTGAGGTGAATTAACAGAACACAGAGCAGTTTCTCAGAAAGCTTCTTTCCAGTTTTGAACGGAAGATATTTCCTTTTTCACCATAGGCCTCTATGGGCTTCCAAATATCCCTTTGCCAATTCCACAAGAACAGCCTTAGCGAAAGGCTTCTTGAAGGGAAAGATGTAACTCTGTGAGATGAATTAACAGAACACAGAGCAGTTTCTCAGAAAGCTTCTTTCCAGTTTTGAACGGAAGATATTTCGTTTTTCAACATAGCCCTCTATGGGCTTCCAAATATCCCTTTGCCAATTCCACAAGAACAGCCTTAGCGAAAGGCTTCTTGAAGGGAAAGATGTAACTCTGTGAGGTCAATTAACAGAACACAGAGCAGTTTCTCAGAAAGCTTCTTTCCAGTTTTCAACGGAAGATATTTCCTTTTTCACCATAGCCCTCTATGGGCTTCCAAATATCCCTTTGGCAATTCCACAAGAACAGCCTTAGCGAAAGGCTTCTTGAAGGGAAAGATGTAAATCTGTGAGATGAATTAACAGAACACAGAGCAGTTTCTCAGAAAGCTTCTTTCCAGTTTTCAATGGAAGATATTTCCTTTTTCACCATAGCCCTCTATGGGCTTCCAAATATCCCTTTGCAAATTCCACAAGAACAGCCTTAGCGAAAATCTTCTTGAAGGGAAAGATGTAACTCTGTGAGATGAATTAACAGAACACAGAGCACTTTCTCAGAAAGCTTCTTTCCAGTTTTGAACGGAAGATATTTCCTTTTTCACCATAGCCCTCTATGGGCTTCCAAATGTCCCTTTGCAATTCCACAAGAATAGCCTTAGCGAGAGGCTTCTTGAAGGGTAAGATGTAACTCTGTGAGATGAATTAACAGAACACAGAGCAGTTTCTCAGAAAGCTTCTTTCCAGTTTTCAACGGAAGATATTTCCTTTTTCACCATAGCCCTCTATGGGCTTCCAAATATCCCTTTGCCAATTCCACAAGAACAGCCTTAGCGAAAGGCTTCTTGAAGGGAAAGATGTAACTCTGTGAGATGAATTAACAGAACACAGAGCATTTTCTCCGAAAGCTTCTTTCCAGTTTTCAATGGAAGATATTTCCTTTTTCACCATAGCCCTCTATGGGCTTCCAAATATCCCTTTGCCAATTCCACAGGAACAGCCTTAGCGAAAATCTTCTTGAAGGGAAGATGTAACTCTGTGAGATGAATTAACAGAACACAGAGCAGTTTCTCAGAAAGCTTCTTTCCAGTTTTGAACGGAAGATATATCCTTTTTCACCATAGCCCTCTATGGGCTTCCAAATATCCCTTTGCCAATTCCACAAGAACAACCTTAGCGAAAGGCATCTTGAAGGGAAAGATGTAACTCTGTGAGATGAATTAACGGAACACAGAGCAGTTTCTCAGAATGCTTCCTTCCAGTTTTGAACGGAAGATATTTCCTTTTTCACCATAGCCCTCTATGGGCTTCCAAATATCCCTTTGCCAATTCCTCAAGAACAGCCTTAGCGAAAGGCTTCTTGAAGGGAAAGATGTAACTCTGTGAGATGAATTAACAGAACACAGAGCAGTTTCTCAGAAAGCTTCTTTCCAGTTTTGAACGGAAGTTATTTCCTTTTTCACCAGAGCCCTCTATGGGCTTCCAAATATCCCTTTGCCAATTCCACAAGAACAGCCAAAGCGAAAGGCTTCTTGAGGGGAAAGATGTAACTCTGTGAAATGAATTAACAGAACACAGAGCACTTTCTCAGAAAGCTTCTTTCCAGTTTTGAACGGAAGATATTTCCTTTTTCACCATAGCCCTCTATGGGCTTCCAAATGTCCCTTTGCAATTCCACAAGAATAGCCTTAGCGAAAGGCTTCTTGAAGGGAAAGATGTAACTCTGTGAGATGAATTAACAGAACACACAGCAGTTTCTCAGAAAGCTTCTTTCCAGTTTTCAACGGAAGATATTTCCTTTTTCACCATAGCCCTCTATGGGCTTCCAAATATCCCTATGCCAATTCCACAAGAACAGCCTTAGCGAAAGGCTCCTTGAAGGGAAAGATGTAACTCTGTGAGATGAATTAACAGAACACAGAGCAGTTTCTCAGAAAGCTTCTTTCCAGTTTTCAACGGAAGATATTTCCTTTTTCACCATAGCCCTCTATGGGCTTCCAAATATCCCTTTGCCAATTCCTCAAGAACAGCCTTAGCGAAAGGCTTCTTGAAGGGAAAGATGTAACTCTGTGAGATGAATTAACAGAACACAGAGCAGTTTCTCAGAAAGCTTCTTTCCAGTTTTGAACGGAAGTTATTTCCTTTTTCACCAGAGCCCTCTATGGGCTTCCAAATATCCCTTTGCCAATTCCACAAGAACAGCCTAAGCGAAAGGCTTCTTGAGGGGAAAGATGTAACTCTGTGAGGTGAATTAACATAACACAGAGTAGTTTCTGAGAAAGGTTCTTTCCAGTTTTGAACGGAAGATATTTCCTTTTTCACCATAGGCCTCTATGGGCTTCCAAATATCCCTTTGCCAATTCCACAAGAACAGCCTTAGCGAAAATCTTCTTGAAGGGAAAGATGTAAATCTGTGAGATGAATTAACAGAACACAGAGCACTTTCTCAGAAAGCTTCTTTCCAGTTTTGAACGGAAGATATTTCCTTTTTCACCATAGCCCTCTATGGGCTTCCAAATGTCCCTTTGCAATTCCACAAGAATAGCCTTAGCGACAGGCTTCTTGAAGGGAAAGATGTAACTCTGTGAGATGAATTAACAGAACACAGAGCAGTTTCTCAGAAAGCTTCTTTCCAGTTTTCAACGGAAGATATTTCCTTTTTCACCATAGCCCTCTATGGGCTTCCAAATATCCCTTTGCCAATTCCACAAGAACAGCCTTAGCGAAAGGCTTCTTGAAGGGAAAGATGTAACTCTGTGAGATGAATTAACAGAACACAGAGCATTTTCTCCGAAAGCTTCTTTCCAGTTTTCAATGGAAGATATTTCCTTTTTCACCATAGCCCTCTATGGGCTTCCAAATATCCCTTTGCCAATTCCACAGGAACAGCCTTAGCGAAAATCTTCTTGAAGGGAAGATGTAACTCTGTGAGATGAATTAACAGAACACAGAGCAGTTTCTCAGAAAGCTTCTTTCCAGTTTTGAACGGAAGATATATCCTTTTTCACCATAGCCCTCTATGGGCTTCCAAATATCCCTTTGCCAATTCCACAAGAACAACCTTAGCGAAAGGCATCTTGAAGGGAAAGATGTAACTCTGTGAGATGAATTAACGGAACACAGAGCAGTTTCTCAGAATGCTTCCTTCCAGTTTTGAACGGAAGATATTTCCTTTTTCACCATAGCCCTCTATGGGCTTCCAAATATCCCTTTGCCAATTCCTCAAGAACAGCCTTAGCGAAAGGCTTCTTGAAGGGAAAGATGTAACTCTGTGAGATGAATTAACAGAACACAGAGCAGTTTCTCAGAAAGCTTCTTTCCAGTTTTGAACGGAAGTTATTTCCTTTTTCACCAGAGCCCTCTATGGGCTTCCAAATATCCCTTTGCCAATTCCACAAGAACAGCCAAAGCGAAAGGCTTCTTGAGGGGAAAGATGTAACTCTGTGAAATGAATTAACAGAACACAGAGCACTTTCTCAGAAAGCTTCTTTCCAGTTTTGAACGGAAGATATTTCCTTTTTCACCATAGCCCTCTATGGGCTTCCAAATGTCCCTTTGCAATTCCACAAGAATAGCCTTAGCGAAAGGCTTCTTGAAGGGAAAGATGTAACTCTGTGAGATGAATTAACAGAACACACAGCAGTTTCTCAGAAAGCTTCTTTCCAGTTTTCAACGGAAGATATTTCCTTTTTCACCATAGCCCTCTATGGGCTTCCAAATATCCCTATGCCAATTCCACAAGAACAGCCTTAGCGAAAGGCTCCTTGAAGGGAAAGATGTAACTCTGTGAGATGAATTAACAGAACACAGAGCAGTTTCTCAGAAAGCTTCTTTCCAGTTTTCAACGGAAGATATTTCCTTTTTCACCATAGCCCTCTATGGGCTTCCAAATATCCCTTTGCCAATTCCTCAAGAACAGCCTTAGCGAAAGGCTTCTTGAAGGGAAAGATGTAACTCTGTGAGATGAATTAACAGAACACAGAGCAGTTTCTCAGAAAGCTTCTTTCCAGTTTTGAACGGAAGTTATTTCCTTTTTCACCAGAGCCCTCTATGGGCTTCCAAATATCCCTTTGCCAATTCCACAAGAACAGCCTAAGCGAAAGGCTTCTTGAGGGGAAAGATGAAACTCTGTGAGGTGAATTAACATAACACAGAGTAGTTTCTGAGAAAGGTTCTTTCCAGTTTTGAACGGAAGATATTTCCTTTTTCACCATAGGCCTCTATGGGCTTCCAAATATCCCTTTGCCAATTCCACAAGAACAGCCTTAGCGAAAGGCTTCTTGAAGGGAAAGATGTAACTCCGTGAGATGAATTAACAGAACACAGAGCAGTTTCTCAGAAAGCTTCTTTCCAGTTTTCAACGGAAGATATTCCCTTTTTCACCATAGCCCTCTATGGGCTTCCAAATATCCCTTTGCCAATTCCACAAGAACAGCCTTAGCGAAAATCTTCTTGAAGGGAAAGATGTAATTCTGTGAGATGAATTAACAGAACACAGAGCAGTTTCTCAGAACGCTTCCTTCCAGTTTTGAACGGAAGATATATCCTTTTTCACCATAGCCCTCTATGGGCTTCCAAATATCCCTTTGCCAATTCCACAAGAACAACCTTAGCGAAAATCTTCTTGAAGGGAAAGATGTAACTCTGTGAGATGAATTAACAGAACACAGTGCAGTTTCTCAGAAAGCTTCTTTCCAGTTTTGAACGGAAGGTATTTCCTTTTTCACCATAGCCCTCTATGGGCTTAAAAATATCCCTTTGCCCATTCCACAAGAACAGCCTTAGCGAAAGGCTTCTTGAAGGGAAAGATGTAACTCTGTGAGATGAATTAACAGAACACAGAGCAGTTTCTCAGAAAGCTTCTTTCCAGTTTTGTACGGAAGATATTTCCTTTTTCACCATAGCCCTCTATGGGCTTCCAAATATCCCTTTGCCAATTCCACAAGAACAGCCTTAGCGAAAGGCTTCTTGAAGGAAAAGATGTAACACTGTGAGATGAATTAACAGAACACAGAGCAGTTTCTCAGAAAGTTTCTTTCCAGGTTTCAACGGAAGATATTTCCTTTTTCATCATTGCCCTCTATGGGCTTCCAAATATCAATTTGCCAATTCCACAAGAACAGCCTTAGCGAAAGGCTTCTTGAAGGGAAAGATGTAACTCTGTGAGATGAATTAACAGAACACAGAGCAGTTTCTCAGAAAGCTTCTTTCCAGTTTTGAACGGAAGATATTTCGTTTTTCAACATAGCCCTCTATGGGCTTCCAAATATCCCTTTGCCAATTCCACAAGAACAGCCTTAGCGAAAGGCTTCTTGAAGGGAAAGATGTAACTCTGTGAGGTGAATTAACAGAACACTGAGCACTTTCTCAGAAAGCTTCTTTCCAGTTTTGAACGGAAGATATTTCCTTTTTCATCATAGCCCTCTATGGGCTTCCAAATATCCCTTTGGCAATTCCACAAGAACAGCCTTAGCGAAAGGCTTCTTGAAGGGAAAGATGTAACTCTGTGAGATGAATTAACAGAACACAGAGCACTTTCTCAGAAAGCTTCTTTCCACTTTTGAACGGAAGATATTTCCTTTTTCACCATAGCCCTCTATGGGCTTCCAAATATCCCTTTGCAATTCCACAAGAACAGCCTTAGCGAAAGGTTTCTTGAAGGGAAAGATGTAACTCTGTGAGATGAATTAACAGAACACAGAGCAGTTTCTCAGAAAGCTTCTTTCCAGTTTTCAACGGAAGATATTTCCTTTTTCACCATAGCCCTCTATGGGCTTCCATATATCCCTTTGCCAATTCCACAAGAACAGCCTTAGCGAAAGGCTTCTTGAAGGGAAAGATGTAACTCTGTGAGATGAATTAACATAACACAGAGTAGTTTCTGAGAAAGCTTCTTTCCAGTTTTGAACGGAAGATATTTCCTTTTTCACCATAGCCCTCTATGGGCTTCCAAATATCCCTTTGCCAAATCCACAAGAACAGCCTTAGCGAAAGGCTTCTTGAAGGAAAAGATGTAACACTGTGAGATGAATTAACAGAACACAGAGCAGTTTCTCAGAAAGTTTCTTTCCAGGTTTCAACGGAAGGTATTTCCTTTTTCATCATTGCCCTCTATGGGCTTCCAAATATCCCTTTGCCAATTCCACAAGAACAGCCTTAGCGAAAGGCTTCTTGAAGGAAAAGATGTAACACTGTGAGATGAATTAACAGAACACAGAGCAGTTTCTTAGAAAGTTTCTTTCCAGGTTTCAACGGAAGATATTTCCTTTTCCATCATTGAGCTCTATGGGCTTCCAAATATCCCTTTGCCAATTCCACAAGAACAGCCTTAGCGAAAGGCTTCTTGAAGGGAAAGATGTAACTCTGTGAGATGAATTAACAGAACACAGAGCAGTTTCTCAGAAAGCTTCTTTCCAGTTTTGAACGGAAGATATTTCGTTTTTCATCATAGCCCTCTATGGGCTTCCAAATATCCCTTTGCCAATTCCACAAGAACAGCCTTAGCGAAAGGCTCCTTGAAGGGAAAGATGTAACTCTGTGAGGTGAATTAACAGAACACAGAGCACTTTCTCAGAAAGATTCTTTCCAGTTTTGAACGGAAGATATTTCCTTTTTCACCATAGCCCTCTATGGGCTTCCAAATATCCCTTTGCCAATTCCACAAGAACAGCCTTAGCGAAAGGCTTCTTGAAGGGAAAGATGTAACTCTGTGAGATGAATTAACAGAACACAGAGCAGTTTCTCAGAAAGCTTCTTTCCAGTTTTGAACGGAAGATATTTCCTTTTTCACCATAGCCCTCTATGGGCTTCCAAATATCCCTTTGCCAATTCCACAAGAACAGCCTTAGCGAAAGGTTCCTGAAGGGAAAGATGTAACTCTGTGAAATGAATTAACAGAACACAGAGCAGTTTCTCAGAAAGCTTCTTTCCAGTTTTGAACGGAAGATATTTCGTTTTTCAACATAGCCCTCTATGGGCTTCCAAATATCCCTTTGCCAATTCCACAAGAACAGCCTTAGCGAAAGGCTTCTTGAAGGGAAAGATGTAACTCTGTGAGGTGAATTAACAGAACACAGAGCACTTTCTCAGAAAGCTTCTTTCCAGTTTTGAACGGAAGATATTTCCTTTTTCACCATAGCCCTCTATGGGCTTCCAAATATCCCTTTGCCAATTCCACAAGAACAGCCTTAGCGAAAGGCTTCTTGAAGGGAAAGATGTAACTCTGTGAGGTGAATTAACACAACACAGAGCACTTTCTCAGAAAGCTTCTTTCCAGTTTTGAACGGAAGATATTTCCTTTTTCACCATCGCCCTCTATGGGCTTCCAAATATCCCTTTGCCAATTCCACAAGAACAGCCTTAGCGAAAGGCCTCTTGAAGGGAAAGATGTAACTCTGTGAGATGAATTAACAGAACACAGAGCACTTTCTCAGAAAGCTTCTTTCCAGTTTTGAACGGAAGATATTTCCTTTTTCACCATAGCCCTCTATGGGCTTCCAAATATCCCTTTGCAATTCCACAAGAACAGCCTTAGCGAAAGGCTTCTTGAAGGGAAAGATGTAACTCTGTGAGATGAATTAACAGAACACAGAGCAGTTTCTCAGAACGCTTCTTTCCAG
This sequence comes from Chlorocebus sabaeus, assembly GCF_047675955.1. Taxonomy (NCBI): domain Eukaryota; kingdom Metazoa; phylum Chordata; class Mammalia; order Primates; family Cercopithecidae; genus Chlorocebus; species Chlorocebus sabaeus. Next base: position 239,508 of record NW_027327870.1, on the reverse strand, counting down.
TTTTGAACGGAAGATATTTCCTTTTTCACCATAGACCTCTATGGGCTTAAAAATATCCCTTTGCCCATTCCACAAGAACAGCCTTAGCGAAAGGCTTCTTGAAGGGAAAGATGTAACTCTGTGAGATGAATTAACATAACACAGAGTAGTTTCTGAGAAAGCTTCTTTCCAGTTTTGAACGGAAGATATTTCCTTTTTCACCATAGCCCTCTATGGGCTTCCAAATATCCCTTTGCCAAATCCACAAGAACAGCCTTAGCGAAAGGCTTCTTGAAGGAAAAGATGTAACACTGTGAGATGAATTAAGAGAACACAGAGCAGTTTCTCAGAAAGTTTCTTTCCAGGTTTCAACGGAAGGTATTTCCTTTTTCATCATTGCCCTCTATGGGCTTCCAAATATCCCTTTGCCAATTCCACAAGAACAGCCTTAGCGAAAGGCTTCTTGAAGGAAAAGATGTAACACTGTGAGATGAATTAACAGAACACAGAGCAGTTTCTTAGAAAGTTTCTTTCCAGGTTTCAACGGAAGATATTTCCTTTTCCATCATTGAGCTCTATGGGCTTCCAAATATCAATTTGCCAATTCCACAAGAACAGCCTTAGCGAAAGGCTTCTTGAAGGGAAAGATGTAACTCTGTGAGATGAATTAACAGAACACAGAGCAGTTTCTCAGAATGCTTCTTTCCAGTTTTGAACGGAAGATATTTCCTTTTTCACCATAGCCCTCTATGGGCTTCCAAATATCCCTTTGCCAATTCCACAAGAACAGCCTTAGCGAAAGGCTTCTTGAAGGTAACGATGTAACTCTGTGAAATGAATTAACAGAACACAGAGGAGTTTCTCAGAAAGCATCTTTCCAGGTTTGAACGGAAGATATTTCCTTTTTCACCATAGCCCTCTAAGGGCTTCCAAATATCCCTTTGCCAATTCCACAAGAACAGCCTTAGCGAAAGGCTTCTTGAAGGGAAAGATGTAACTCTGTGAGATGAATTAACAGAACACAGAGCAGTTTCTCAGAAAGCTTCTTTCCAGTTTTGAACGGAATATATTTCCTTTTTCACCATAGCCCTCTATGGGCTTCCAAATATCCCTTTGCCAATTCCACAAGAACAGCCTTAGCGAAAGGCTTCCTGAAGGGAAAGATGTAACTGTGTGAGATGAATTAACAGAACACAGAGCAGTTTCTCAGAAAGCTTCTTTCCAGTTTTGAACGGAAGATATTTCGTTTTTCAACATAGCCCTCTATGGGCTTCAAAATATCCCTTTGCCAATTCCACAAGAACAGCCTTAGCGAAAGGCTCCTTGAAGGGAAAGATGTAACTCTGTGAAATGAATTAACAGAACACAGAGCAGTTTCTCAGAAAGCTTCTTTCCAGTTTTGAACGGAAGATATTTCCTTTTTCACCATAGCCCTCTATGGGCTTCCAAATATCCCTTTGCAATTCCACAAGAACAGCCTTAGCGAAAGGCTTCTTGAAGGGAAAGATGTAACTCTGTGAGATGAATTAACAGAACACAGAGCAGTTTCTCAGAACGCTTCTTTCCAGTTTTGAACGGAAGATATTTCCTTTTTCACCATAGACCTCTATGGGCTTAAAAATATCCCTTTGCCCATTCCACAAGAACAGCCTTAACGAAAGGCTTCTTGAAGGGAAAGATGTAACTCTGTGAGATGAATTAACACAACACAGAGCAGTTTCTCAGAAAGCTTCTTTCCAGTTTTGAACGGAAGATATTTCCTTTTTCACCATAGCCCTCTATGGGCTTCCAAATATCCCTTTGCCAATTCCACAAGAACAGCCTTAGCGAAAGGCTTCCTGAAGGGAAAGATGTAACTCTGTGAGATGAATTAACAGAACACAGAGCAGTTTCTCAGAAAGCTTCTTTCCAGTTTTGAACGGAAGATATTTCCTTTTTCACCATAGCCCTCTACGGGCTTCCAAATATCCCTTTGCCAATTCCACAAGAACAGCCTTAGCGAAAGGCTTCTTGAAGGGAAAGATGTAACTCTGTGAGGTGAATTAACAGAACACAGAGCAGTTTCTCAGAAAGCTTCTTTCCAGTTTTGAACGGAAGATATTTCCTTTTTCACCATAGGCCTCTATGGGCTTCCAAATATCCCTTTGCCAATTCCACAAGAACAGCCTTAGCGAAAGGCTTCTTGAAGGGAAAGATGTAACTCTGTGAGATGAATTAACAGAACACAGAGCAGTTTCTCAGAAAGCTTCTTTCCAGTTTTGAACGGAAGATATTTCGTTTTTCAACATAGCCCTCTATGGGCTTCCAAATATCCCTTTGCCAATTCCACAAGAACAGCCTTAGCGAAAGGCTTCTTGAAGGGAAAGATGTAACTCTGTGAGGTGAATTAACAGAACACAGAGCAGTTTCTCAGAAAGCTTCTTTCCAGTTTTGAACGGAAGATATTTCGTTTTTCAACATAGCCCTCTATGGGCTTCAAAATATCCCTTTGCCAATTCCACAAGAACAGCCTTAGCGAAAGGCTCCTTGAAGGGAAAGATGTAACTCTGTGAAATGAATTAACAGAACACAGAGCAGTTTCTCAGAAAGCTTCTTTCCAGTTTTGAACGGAAGATATTTCCTTTTTCACCATAGCCCTCTATGGGCTTCCAAATATCCCTTTGCAATTCCACAAGAACAGCCTTAGCGAAAGGCTTCTTGAAGGGAAAGATGTAACTCTGTGAGATGAATTAACAGAACACAGAGCAGTTTCTCAGAACGCTTCTTTCCAGTTTTGAACGGAAGATATTTCCTTTTTCACCATAGACCTCTATGGGCTTAAAAATATCCCTTTGCCCATTCCACAAGAACAGCCTTAACGAAAGGCTTCTTGAAGGGAAAGATGTAACTCTGTGAGATGAATTAACACAACACAGAGCAGTTTCTCAGAAAGCTTCTTTCCAGTTTTGAACGGAAGATATTTCCTTTTTCACCATAGCCCTCTATGGGCTTCCAAATATCCCTTTGCCAATTCCACAAGAACAGCCTTAGCGAAAGGCTTCCTGAAGGGAAAGATGTAACTCTGTGAGATGAATTAACAGAACACAGAGCAGTTTCTCAGAAAGCTTCTTTCCAGTTTTGAACGGAAGATATTTCCTTTTTCACCATAGCCCTCTACGGGCTTCCAAATATCCCTTTGCCAATTCCACAAGAACAGCCTTAGCGAAAGGCTTCTTGAAGGGAAAGATGTAACTCTGTGAGGTGAATTAACAGAACACAGAGCAGTTTCTCAGAAAGCTTCTTTCCAGTTTTGAACGGAAGATATTTCCTTTTTCACCATAGGCCTCTATGGGCTTCCAAATATCCCTTTGCCAATTCCACAAGAACAGCCTTAGCGAAAGGCTTCTTGAAGGGAAAGATGTAACTCTGTGAGATGAATTAACAGAACACAGAGCAGTTTCTCAGAAAGCTTCTTTCCAGTTTTGAACGGAAGATATTTCGTTTTTCAACATAGCCCTCTATGGGCTTCCAAATATCCCTTTGCCAATTCCACAAGAACAGCCTTAGCGAAAGGCTTCTTGAAGGGAAAGATGTAACTCTGTGAGGTGAATTAACAGAACACAGAGCAGTTTCTCAGAAAGCTTCTTTCCAGTTTTCAACGGAAGATGTTTCCTTTTTCACCATAGCCCCCTATGGGCTTCCAAATATCCCTTTGCCAAATCCACAAGAACAGCCTTAGCGAAAGGCTTCTTGAAGGAAAAGATGTAACACTGTGAGATGTATTAACAGAACACAGAGCAGTTTCTAAGAAAGTTTCTTTCCAGGTTTCAACGGAAGGTATTTCCTTTTTCATCATTGCCCTCTATGGGCTTCCAAATATCCCTTTGCCAATTCCACAAGAACAGCCTTAGCGAAAGGCTTCTTGAAGGAAAAGATGTAACACTGTGAGATAAATTAACAGAACACAGAGCAGTTTCTCAGAAAGTTTCTTTCCAGGTTTCAACGGAAGATATTTCCTTTTTCATCATTGCCCTCTATGGGCTTCCAAATATCAATTTGCCAATTCCACAAGAACAGCCTTAGCGAAAGGCTTCTTGAAGGGAAAGATGTAACTCTGTGAGATGAATTAACAGAACACAGAGCAGTTTCTCAGAATGCTTCTTTCCAGTTTTGAACGGAAGATATTTCCTTTTTCACCATAGCCCTCTATGGGCTTCCAAATATCCCTTTGCAATTCCACAAGAACAGCCTTAGCGAAAGGCTTCTTGAAGGGAAAGATGTAACTCTGTGAGATGAATTAACAGAACACAGAGCAGTTTCTCAGAACGCTTCTTTCCAGTTTTGAACGGAAGATATTTCCTTTTTCACCATAGACCTCTATGGGCTTAAAAATATCCCTTTGCCCATTCCACAAGAACAGCCTTAACGAAAGGCTTCTTGAAGGGAAAGATGTAACTCTGTGATATGAATTAACAGAACACAGAGCAGTTTCTCAGAATGCTTCTTTCCAGTTTTGAACGGAAGATATTTAATTTTTCACCATAGCCCTCTAAGGGCTTCCAAATATCCCTTTGCCAATTCCACAAGAACAGCCTTAGCGAAAGGCTTCTTGAAGGGAACTATGTAACTCTATGAAATGAATTAACAGAACACAGAGGAGTTTCTCAGAAAGCATCTTTCCAGGTTTGAACGGAAGATATTTCCTTTTTCACCATAGCCCTCTAAGGGCTTCCAAATATCCCTTTGCCAATTCCACAAGAACAGCCTTAGCGAAAGGCTTCTTGAAGGGAAAGATGTAACTCTGTGAGATGAATTAACAGAACACAGAGCAGTTTCTCAGAATGCTTCTTTCCAGTTTTCAACGGAAGATATTTCCTTTTTCACCATAGCCCTCTATGGGCTTCCAAATAACCCTTTGCCAATTCCACAAGAAGAGCCTTAGCGAAAGGCTTCTTGAAGGGAAAGATGTAACTCTGTGAGATGAATTAACACAATACAGAGCAGTTTCTCAGAAAGCTTCTTTCCAGTTTTGAACGGAAGATATTTCCTTTTTCACCATAGCCCTCTATGGGCTTCCAAATATCCCTTTGCCAATTCCACAAGAACAGCCTTAGCGAAAGGCTTCCTGAAGGGAAAGATGTAACTCTGTGAGATGAATTAACAGAACACAGAGCAGTTTCTCAGAAAGCTTCTTTCCAGTTTTGAACGGAAGATATTTCGTTTTTCAACATAGCCCTCTATGGGCTTCCAAATATCCCTTTGCCAATTCCACAAGAACAGCCTTAGCGAAAGGCTTCTTGAAGGGAAAGATGTAACTCTGTGAGATGAATTAACAGAACACAGAGCAGTTTCTCAGAAAGCTTCTTTCCAGTTTTCAACGGAAGATATTTCCTTTTTCACCATAGCCCTCTAAGGGCTTCCAAATATCCCGTTGCAAATTCCTCAAGAACAGCTTTAGCGAAAGGCTTCTTGAAGGGAAAGATGTAAATCTGTGAGATGAATTAACAGAACCAGAGCAGTTTCTCAGAAAGCTTCTTTCCAGTTTTGAACGGAAGATATTTCCTTTTTCACCATAGCCCTCTATGGGCTTCCAAATATCCCTTTGCCAATTCCACAAGAACAGCCTTAGCGAAAGGCTTCTTGAAGGGAAAGATGTAACTCTGTGAGATGAATTAACATAACACAGAGTAGTTTCTGAGAAAGCTTCTTTCCAGTTTTGAACGGAAGATATTTCCTTTTTCACCATAGCCCTCTACGGGCTTCCAAATATCCCTTTGCCAATTCCACAAGAACAGCCTTAGCGAAAGGCTTCTTGAAGGGAAAGATGTAACTCTGTGAGGTGAATTAACAGAACACAGAGCAGTTTCTCAGAAAGCTTCTTTCCAGTTTTGAACGGAAGATATTTCCTTTTTCACCATAGGCCTCTATGGGCTTCCAAATATCCCTTTGCCAATTCCACAAGAACAGCCTTAGCGAAAGGCTTCTTGAAGGGAAAGATGTAACTCTGTGAGATGAATTAACAGAACACAGAGCAGTTTCTCAGAAAGCTTCTTTCCAGTTTTGAACGGAAGATATTTCGTTTTTCAACATAGCCCTCTATGGGCTTCCAAATATCCCTTTGCCAATTCCACAAGAACAGCCTTAGCGAAAGGCTTCTTGAAGGGAAAGATGTAACTCTGTGAGGTGAATTAACAGAACACAGAGCAGTTTCTCAGAAAGCTTCTTTCCAGTTTTCAACGGAAGATGTTTCCTTTTTCACCATAGCCCCCTATGGGCTTCCAAATATCCCTTTGCCAAATCCACAAGAACAGCCTTAGCGAAAGGCTTCTTGAAGGAAAAGATGTAACACTGTGAGATGAATTAACAGAACACAGAGCAGTTTCTAAGAAAGTTTCTTTCCAGGTTTCAACGGAAGGTATTTCCTTTTTCATCATTGCCCTCTATGGGCTTCCAAATATCCCTTTGCCAATTCCACAAGAACAGCCTTAGCGAAAGGCTTCTTGAAGGAAAAGATGTAACACTGTGAGATAAATTAACAGAACACAGAGCAGTTTCTCAGAAAGTTTCTTTCCAGGTTTCAACGGAAGATATTTCCTTTTTCATCATTGCCCTCTATGGGCTTCCAAATATCAATTTGCCAATTCCACAAGAACAGCCTTAGCGAAAGGCTTCTTGAAGGGAAAGATGTAACTCTGTGAGATGAATTAACAGAACACAGAGCAGTTTCTCAGAATGCTTCTTTCCAGTTTTGAACGGAAGATATTTCCTTTTTCACCATAGCCCTCTATGGGCTTCCAAATATCCCTTTGCCAATTCCACAAGAACAGCCTTAGCGAAAGGCTTCTTGAAGGGAAAGATGTAACTCTGTGAAATGAATTAACAGAACACAGAGGAGTTTCTCAGAAAGCATCTTTCCAGGTTTGTACGGAAGATATTTCCTTTTTCACCATAGCCCTCTAAGGGCTTCCAAATATCCCTTTGCCAATTCCACAAGAACAGCCTTAGCGAAAGGCTTCTTGAAGGGAAAGATGTAACTCTGTGAGATGAATTAACAGAACACAGAGCATTTTCTCAGAATGCTTCTTTCCAGTTTTGAACGGAAGATATTTCCTTTTTCACCATAGCCCTCTATGGGCTTCCAAATATCCCTTTGCCAATTCCACAAGAACAGCCTTAGCGAAAGGCTTCTTGAAGGGAAAGATGTAACTCTGTGAGATGAATTAACAGAACACAGAGCAGTTTCTCAGAAAGCTTCTTTCCAGTTTTCAACGGAAGATATTTCCTTTTTCACCATAGCCCTCTATGGGCTTCCAAATATCCCTTTGCCAATTCCACAAGAACAGCCTTAGCGAAAGGCTTCCTGAAGGGAAAGATGTAACTCTGTGAGATGAATTAACAGAACACAGAGCAGTTTCTCAGAAAGCTTCTTTCCAGTTTTGAACGGAAGATATTTCGTTTTTCAACATAGCCCTCTACGGGCTTCCAAATATCCCTTTGCCAATTCCACAAGAACAGCCTTAGCGAAAGGCTTCTTGAAGGGAAAGATGTAACTCTGTGAGGTGAATTAACAGAACACAGAGCACTTTCTCAGAAAGCTTCTTTCCAGTTTTGAACGGAAGATATTTCCTTTTTCACCATAGCCCTCTATGGGCTTCCAAATATCCCTTTGCCAATTCCACAAGAACAGCCTTAGCGAAAGGCTCCTTGAAGGGAAAGATGTAACTCTGTGAGGTGAATTAACAGAACACAGAGCACTTTCTCAGAAAGCTTCTTTCCAGTTTTGAACGGAAGATATTTCCTTTTTCACCATAGCCCTCTATGGGCTTCCAAATATCCCTTTGCCAATTCCACAAGAACAGCCTTAGCGAAAGGCTTCTTGAAGGGAAAGATGTAACTCTGTGAGATGAATTAACAGAACACAGAGCACTTTCTCAGAAAGCTTCTTTCCAGTTTTGAACGGAAGATATTTCCTTTTTCACCATAGCCCTCTATGGGCTTCCAAATATCCCTTTGCAATTCCACAACAACAGCCTTAGCGAAAGGCTTCTTGAAGGGAAAGATGTAACTCTGTGAGATGAATTAACAGAACACAGAGCAGTTTCTCAGAAAGCTTCTTTCCAGTTTTCAACGGAAGATATTTCCTTTTTCACCATAGCCCTCTATGGGCTTCCAAATATCCCTTTGCCAATTCCACAAGAACAGCCTTAGCGAAAGGCTTCTTGAAGGGAAAGATGTAACTCTGTGAGATGAATTAAGAGAACACAGAGCAGTTTCTCAGAAAGCTTCTTTCCAGTTTTGAACGGAAGATATTTCCTTTTTCACCATAGCCCTCTATGGGCTTCCAAATATCCCTTTGCCAATTCCACAAGAACAGCCTTAGCGAAAGGCTTCCTGAAGGGAAAGATGTAACTCTGTGAGATGAATTAACAGAACACAGAGCAGTTTCTCAGAAAGCTTCTTTCCAGTTTTGAACGGAAGATATTTCGTTTTTCAACATAGCCCTCTATGGGCTTCCAAATATCCCTTTGCCAATTCCACAAGAACAGCCTTAGCGAAAGGCTTCTTGAAGGGAAAGATGTAACTCTGTGAGGTGAATTAACAGAACACAGAGCACTTTCTCAGAAAGCTTCTTTCCAGTTTTGAACGGAAGATATTTCCTTTTTCACCATAGCCCTCTATGGGCTTCCAAATATCCCTTTGCAATTCCACAAGAACAGCCTTAGCGAAAGGCTTCTTGAAGGGAAAGATGTAACTCTGTGAGATGAATTAACAGAACACAGAGCAGTTTCTCAGAAAGTTTCTTTCCAGTTTTCAACGGAAGATATTTCCTTTTTCACCATAGCCCTCTATGGGCTTCCAAATATCCCTTTGCCAATTCCACAAGAACAGCCTTAGCGAAAGGCTTCTTGAAGGAAAAGATGTAACACTGTGAGATGAATTAACAGAACACAGAGCAGTTTCTCAGAAAGTTTCTTTCCAGGTTTCAACGGAAGGTATTTCCTTTTTCATCATTGCCCTCTTTGGGCTTCCAAATATCCCTTTGCCAATTCCACAAGAATAGCCTTAGCGAAAGGCTTCTTGAAGGGAAAGATGTAACTCTGTGAGATGAATTAACAGAACACACAGCAGTTTCTCAGAATGCTTCTTTCCAGTTTTGAACGGAAGATATTTCCTTTTTCACCATAGCCCTCTATGGGCTTCCAAATATCCCTTTGCCAATTTCACAAGAAGAGCCTTAGCGAAAGGCTTCTTGAAGGGAAAGATGTAAATCTGTGAGATGAATTAACAGAACACAGAGCAGTTTCTCAGAAAGCTTCTTTCCAGTTTTGAACGGAAGATATTTCCTTTTTCACCATAGCCCTCTATGGGCTTCCAAATATCCCTTTGCCAATTCCACAAGAACAGCCTTAGCGAAAGGCTTCCTGAAGGGAAAGATGTAACTCTGTGAGATGAATTAACAGAACACAGAGCAGTTTCTCAGAAAGCTTCTTTCCAGTTTTGAACGGAAGATATTTCGTTTTTCAACATAGCCCTCTATGGGCTTCCAAATATCCCTCTGCCAATTCAACAAGAACAGCCTTAGCGAAAGGCTTCTTGAAGGGAAAGATGTAACTCTGTGAGATGAATTAACAGAACACAGAGCAGTTTCTCAGAAAGCTTCTTTCCAGTTTTCAACGGAAGATATTTCCTTTTTCACCATAGCCCTCTATGGGCTTCCAAATATCCCTTTGCAAATTCCTCAAGTACAGCCTTAGCGAAAGGCTTCTTGAAGGGAAAGATGTAACTCTGTGAGATGAATTAACAGACCACAGAGCAGTTTCTCAGAAAGCTTCTTTCCAGTTTTGAACGGAAGATATTTCCTTTTTCACCATAGCCCTCTATGGGCTTCCAAATATCCCTTTGCCAATTCCACAAGAACAGCCTTAGCGAAAGGCTTCTTGAAGGGAAAGATGTAACTCTGTGAGATGAATTAACAGAACACAGAGCAGTTTCTCAGAAAGCTTCTTTCCAGTTTTCAACGGAAGATATTTCCTTTTTCACCATAGCCCTCTATGGGCTTCCAAATATCCCTTTGCCAATTCCACAAGAACAGCCTTAGCGAAAGGCTTCTTGAAGGGAAATATGTAACTCTGTGAGATGAATTAACAGAACACAGAGCAGTTTCTCAGGAAGCTTCTTTCCAGTTTTCAATGGAAGATATTTCCTTTTTCACCATAGCCCACTATGGGCTTCCAAATATCCCTTTGCCAATTCCACAAGAACAGCCTTAGCGAAAATCTTCTTGAAGGGAAAGATGTAACTCTGTGAGATGAATTAACAGAACACAGAGCAGTTTCTCAGAACGCTTCCTTCCAGTTTTGAACGGAAGATATATCCTTTTTCACCATAGCCCTCTATGGGCTTCCAAATATCCCTTTGCCAATTCCACAAGAACAACCTTAGCGAAAATCTTCTTGAAGGGGAAGATGTAACTCTGTGAGATGAATTAACAGAACACAGAGCAGTTTCTCAGAAAGCTTCTTTCCAGTTTTCAACGGAAGATATTTCCTTTTTCACCATAGCCCTCTATGGGCTTCCAAATATCCCTTTGCCAATTCCACAAGAACAGCCTTAGCGAAAGGCTTCTTGAAGGGAAAGATGTAACTCTGTGAGATGAATTAACAGAACACAGAGCAGTTTCTCAGAAAGCTTCTTTCCAGTTTTGAACGGAAGATATTTCCTTTTTCACCATAGCCCTCTATGGGCTTCCAAATATCCCTTTGCCAATTCCACAAGAACAGCCTTAGCGAAAGGCTTCCTGAAGGGAAAGATGTAACTCTGTGAAATGAATTAACAGAACACAGAGCAGTTTCTCAGAAAGCTTCTTTCCAGTTTTGAACGGAAGATATTTCGTTTTTCAACATAGCCGTCTATGGGCTTCCAAATATCCCTTTGCCAATTCCACAAGAACAGCCTTAGCGAAAGGCTTCTTGAAGGGAAAGATGTAACTCTGTGAGGTGAATTAACAGAACACAGAGCACTTTCTCAGAAAGCTTCTTTCCAGTTTTGAACGGAAGATATTTCCTTTTTCACCATAGCCCTCTATGGGCTTCCAAATATCCCTTTGCCAATTCCACAAGAACAGCCTTAGCGAAAGGCTTCTTGAAGGGAAAGATGTAACTCTGTGAGGTGAATTAACAGAACACAGAGCACTTTCTCAGAAAGCTTCTTTCCAGTTTTGAACGGAAGATATTTCCATTTTCACCATAGCCCTCTATGGGCTTCCAAATATCCCTTTGCCAATTCCACAAGAACAGCCTTAGCGAAAGGCTTCTTGAAGGGAAAGATGTAACTCTGTGAGATGAATTAACAGAACACAGAGCAGTTTCTCAGAAAGCTTCTTTCCAGTTTTGAACGGAAGATATTTCGTTTTTCAACATAGCCCTCTATGGGCTTCCAAATATCCCTTTGCCAATTCCGCAAGAACAGCCTTAGCGAAAGGCTTCTTGAAGGGAAAGATGTAACTCTGTGAGGTGAATTAACAGAACACAGAGCAGTTTCTCAGAAAGCTTCTTTCCAGTTTTCAACGGAAGATGTTTCCTTTTTCACCATAGCCCCCTATGGGCTTCCAAATATCCCTTTGCCAAATCCACAAGAACAGCCTTAGCGAAAGGCTTCTTGAAGGAAAAGATGTAACACTGTGAGATGAATTAACAGAACACAGAGCAGTTTCTAAGAAAGTTTCTTTCCAGGTTTCAACGGAAGGTATTTCCTTTTTCATCATTGCCCTCTATGGGCTTCCAAATATCCCTTTGCCAATTCCACAAGAACAGCCTTAGCGAAAGGCTTCTTGAAGGAAAAGATGTAACACTGTGAGATAAATTAACAGAACACAGAGCAGTTTCTCAGAAAGTTTCTTTCCAGGTTTCAACGGAAGATATTTCCTTTTTCATCATTGCCCTCTATGGACTTCCAAATATCAATTTGCCAATTCCACAAGAACAGCCTTAGCGAAAGGCTTCTTGAAGGGAAAGATGTAACTCTGTGAGATGAATTAACAGAACACAGAGCAGTTTCTCAGAATGCTTCTTTCCAGTTTTGAACGGAAGATATTTCCTTTTTCACCATAGCCCTCTATGGGCTTCCAAATATCCCTTTGCCAATTCCACAAGAACAGCCTTAGCGAAAGGCTTCTTGAAGGGAAAGATGTAACTCTGTGAAATGAATTAACAGAACACAGAGGAGTTTCTCAGAAAGCATCTTTCCAGGTTTGTACGGAAGATATTTCCTTTTTCACCATAGCCCTCTAAGGGCTTCCAAATATCCCTTTGCCAATTCCACAAGAACAGCCTTAGCGAAAGGCTTCTTGAAGGGAAAGATGTAACTCTGTGAGATGAATTAACAGAACACAGAGCATTTTCTCAGAATGCTTCTTTCCAGTTTTGAACGGAAGATATTTCCTTTTTCACCATAGCCCTCTATGGGCTTCCAAATATCCCTTTGCCAATTCCACAAGAACAGCCTTAGCGAAAGGCTTCTTGAAGGGAAAGATGTAACTCTGTGAGATGAATTAACAGAACACAGAGCAGTTTCTCAGAAAGCTTCTTTCCAGTTTTCAACGGAAGATATTTCCTTTTTCACCATAGCCCTCTATGGGCTTCCAAATATCCCTTTGCCAATTCCACAAGAACAGCCTTAGCGAAAGGCTTCCTGAAGGGAAAGATGTAACTCTGTGAGATGAATTAACAGAACACAGAGCAGTTTCTCAGAAAGCTTCTTTCCAGTTTTGAACGGAAGATATTTCGTTTTTCAACATAGCCCTCTATGGGCTTCCAAATATCCCTTTGCCAATTCCACAAGAACAGCCATAGCGAAAGGCTTCTTGAAGGGAAAGATGTAACTCTGTGAGGTGAATTAACAGAACACAGAGCACTTTCTCAGAAAGCTTCTTTCCAGTTTTGAACGGAAGATATTTCCTTTTTCACCATAGCCCTCTATGGGCTTCCAAATATCCCTTTGCCAATTCCACAAGAACAGCCTTAGCGAAAGGCTTCTTGAAGGGAAAGATGTAACTCTGTGAGGTGAATTAACAGAACACAGAGCACTTTCTCAGAAAGCTTCTTTCCAGTTTTGAACGGAAGATATTTCCTTTTTCACCATAGCCCTCTATGGGCTTCCAAATATCCCTTTGCCAATTCCACAAGAACAGCCTTAGCGAAAGGCTTCTTGAAGGGAAAGATGTAACTCTGTGAGATGAATTAACAGAACACAGAGCACTTTCTCAGAAAGCTTCTTTCCAGTTTTGAACGGAAGATATTTCCTTTTTCACCATAGCCCTCTATGGGCTTCCAAATATCCCTTTGCAATTCCACAACAACAGCCTTAGCGAAAGGCTTCTTGAAGGGAAAGATGTAACTCTGTGAGATGAATTAACAGAACACAGAGCAGTTTCTCAGAAAGCTTCTTTCCAGTTTTCAACGGAAGATATTTCCTTTTTCACCATAGCCCTCTATGGGCTTCCAAATATCCCTTTGCCAATTCCACAAGAACAGCCTTAGCGAAAGGCTTCTTGAAGGGAAAGATGTAACTCTGTGAGATGAATTAAGAGAACACAGAGCAGTTTCTCAGAAAGCTTCTTTCCAGTTTTGAACGGAAGATATTTCCTTTTTCACCATAGCCCTCTATGGGCTTCCAAATATCCCTTTGCCAATTCCACAAGAACAGCCTTAGCGAAAGGCTTCCTGAAGGGAAAGATGTAACTCTGTGAGATGAATTAACAGAACACAGAGCAGTTTCTCAGAAAGCTTCTTTCCAGTTTTGAACGGAAGATATTTCGTTTTTCAACATAGCCCTCTATGGGCTTCCAAATATCCCTTTGCCAATTCCACAAGAACAGCCTTAGCGAAAGGCTTCTTGAAGGGAAAGATGTAACTCTGTGAGGTGAATTAACAGAACACAGAGCACTTTCTCAGAAAGCTTCTTTCCAGTTTTGAACGGAAGATATTTCCTTTTTCACCATAGCCCTCTATGGGCTTCCAAATATCCCTTTGCAATTCCACAAGAACAGCCTTAGCGAAAGGCTTCTTGAAGGGAAAGATGTAACTCTGTGAGATGAATTAACAGAACACAGAGCAGTTTCTCAGAAAGTTTCTTTCCAGTTTTCAACGGAAGATATTTCCTTTTTCACCATAGCCCTCTATGGGCTTCCAAATATCCCTTTGCCAATTCCACAAGAACAGCCTTAGCGAAAGGCTTCTTGAAGGAAAAGATGTAACACTGTGAGATGAATTAACAGAACACAGAGCAGTTTCTCAGAAAGTTTCTTTCCAGGTTTCAACGGAAGGTATTTCCTTTTTCATCATTGCCCTCTTTGGGCTTCCAAATATCCCTTTGCCAATTCCACAAGAATAGCCTTAGCGAAAGGCTTCTTGAAGGGAAAGATGTAACTCTGTGAGATGAATTAACAGAACACACAGCAGTTTCTCAGAATGCTTCTTTCCAGTTTTGAACGGAAGATATTTCCTTTTTCACCATAGCCCTCTAAGGGCTTCCAAATATCCCTTTGCCAATTTCACAAGAAGAGCCTTAGCGAAAGGCTTCTTGAAGGGAAAGATGTAAATCTGTGAGATGAATTAACAGAACACAGAGCAGTTTCTCAGAAAGCTTCTTTCCAGTTTTGAACGGAAGATATTTCCTTTTTCACCATAGCCCTCTATGGGCTTCCAAATATCCCTTTGCCAATTCCACAAGAACAGCCTTAGCGAAAGGCTTCCTGAAGGGAAAGATGTAACTCTGTGAGATGAATTAACAGAACACAGAGCAGTTTCTCAGAAAGCTTCTTTCCAGTTTTGAACGGAAGATATTTCGTTTTTCAACATAGCCCTCTATGGGCTTCCAAATATCCCTCTGCCAATTCAACAAGAACAGCCTTAGCGAAAGGCTTCTTGAAGGGAAAGATGTAACTCTGTGAGATGAATTAACAGAACACAGAGCAGTTTCTCAGAAAGCTTCTTTCCAGTTTTCAACGGAAGATATTTCCTTTTTAACCATAGCCCTCTATGGGCTTCCAAATATCCCTTTGCAAATTCCTCAAGTACAGCCTTAGCGAAAGGCTTCTTGAAGGGAAAGATGTAACTCTGTGAGATGAATTAACAGACCACAGAGCAGTTTCTCAGAAAGCTTCTTTCCAGTTTTGAACGGAAGATATTTCCTTTTTCACCATAGCCCTCTATGGGCTTCCAAATATCCCTTTGCCAATTCCACAAGAACAGCCTTAGCGAAAGGCTTCTTGAAGGGAAAGATGTAACTCTGTGAGATGAATTAACAGAACACAGAGCAGTTTCTCAGAAAGCTTCTTTCCAGTTTTCAACGGAAGATATTTCCTTTTTCACCATAGCCCTCTATGGGCTTCCAAATATCCCTTTGCCAATTCCACAAGAACAGCCTTAGCGAAAGGCTTCTTGAAGGGAAATATGTAACTCTGTGAGATGAATTAACAGAACACAGAGCAGTTTCTCAGGAAGCTTCTTTCCAGTTTTCAATGGAAGATATTTCCTTTTTCACCATAGCCCACTATGGGCTTCCAAATATCCCTTTGCCAATTCCACAAGAACAGCCTTAGCGAAAATCTTCTTGAAGGGAAAGATGTAACTCTGTGAGATGAATTAACAGAACACAGAGCAGTTTCTCAGAACGCTTCCTTCCAGTTTTGAACGGAAGATATATCCTTTTTCACCATAGCCCTCTATGGGCTTCCAAATATCCCTTTGCCAATTCCACAAGAACAACCTTAGCGAAAATCTTCTTGAAGGGGAAGATGTAACTCTGTGAGATGAATTAACAGAACACAGAGCAGTTTCTCAGAAAGCTTCTTTCCAGTTTTCAACGGAAGATATTTCCTTTTTCACCATAGCCCTCTATGGGCTTCCAAATATCCCTTTGCCAATTCCACAAGAACAGCCTTAGCGAAAGGCTTCTTGAAGGGAAAGATGTAACTCTGTGAGATGAATTAACAGAACACAGAGCAGTTTCTCAGAAAGCTTCTTTCCAGTTTTGAACGGAAGATATTTCCTTTTTCACCATAGCCCTCTATGGGCTTCCAAATATCCCTTTGCCAATTCCACAAGAACAGCCTTAGCGAAAGGCTTCCTGAAGGGAAAGATGTAACTCTGTGAAATGAATTAACAGAACACAGAGCAGTTTCTCAGAAAGCTTCTTTCCAGTTTTGAACGGAAGATATTTCGTTTTTCAACATAGCCGTCTATGGGCTTCCAAATATCCCTTTGCCAATTCCACAAGAACAGCCTTAGCGAAAGGCTTCTTGAAGGGAAAGATGTAACTCTGTGAGGTGAATTAACAGAACACAGAGCACTTTCTCAGAAAGCTTCTTTCCAGTTTTGAACGGAAGATATTTCCTTTTTCACCATAGCCCTCTATGGGCTTCCAAATATCCCTTTGCCAATTCCACAAGAACAGCCTTAGCGAAAGGCTTCTTGAAGGGAAAGATGTAACTCTGTGAGGTGAATTAACAGAACACAGAGCACTTTCTCAGAAAGCTTCTTTCCAGTTTTGAACGGAAGATATTTCCTTTTTCACCATAGCCCTCTATGGGCTTCCAAATATCCCTTTGCCAATTCCACAAGAACAGCCTTAGCGAAAGGCTTCTTGAAGGGAAAGATGTAACTCTGTGAGATGAATTAACAGAACACAGAGCAGTTTCTCAGAAAGCTTCTTTCCAGTTTTGAACGGAAGATATTTCGTTTTTCAACATAGCCCTCTATGGGCTTCCAAATATCCCTTTGCCAATTCCACAAGAACAGCCTTAGCGAAAGGCTTCTTGAAGGGAAAGATGTAACTCTGTGAGGTGAATTAACAGAACACAGAGCACTTTCTCAGAAAGCTTCTTTCCAGTTTTGAACGGAAGATATTTCCTTTTTCACCATAGCCCTCTATGGGCTTCCAAATATCCCTTTGCCAATTCCACAAGAACAGCCTTAGCGAAAGGCTTCTTGAAGGGAAAGATGTAACTCTGTGAGGTGAATTAACAGAACACAGAGCACTTTCTCAGAAAGCTTCTTTCCAGTTTTGAACGGAAGATATTTCCTTTTTCACCATAGCCCTCTATGGGCTTCCAAATATCCCTTTGCCAATTCCACAAGAACAGCCTTAGCGAAAATCTTCTTGAAGGGAAAGATGTAACTCTGTGAGATGAATTAACAGAACACAGAGCAGTTTCTCAGAAAGCTTCTTTCCAGTTTTGAACGGAAGATATATCCTTTTTCACCATAGCCCTCTATGGGCTTCCAAATATCCCTTTGCCAATTCCACAAGAACAGCCTTAGCGAAAGGCTTCTTGAAGGGAAAGATGTAACTCTGTGAGATGAATTAACAGAACACAGAGCAGTTTCTCAGAAAGCTTCTTTCCAATTTTGAACGGAAGATATTTCCTTTTTCACCATAGCCCTCTATGGGCTTCCAAATATCCCTTTGCCAATTCCACAAGAACAGCCTTAGCGAAAGGCTTCCTGAAGGGAAAGATGTAACTCTGTGAGATGAATTAACAGAACACAGAGCAGTTTCTCAGAAAGCTTCTTTCCAGTTTTGAACGGAAGATATTTCGTTTTTCAACATAGCCCTCTATGGGCTTCCAAATATCCCTTTGCCAATTCAACAAGAACAGCCTTAGCGAAAGGCTTCTTGAAGGGAAAGATGTAACTCTGTGAGGTGAATTAACAGAACACAGAGCACTTTCTCAGAAAGCTTCTTTCCAGTTTTGAACGGAAGATATTTCCTTTTTCACCATAGCCCTCTATGGGCTTCCAAATATCCCTTTACCAATTCCACAAGAACAGCCTTAGCCAAAGGCTTCTTGAAGGGAAAGATGTAACTCTGTGAGATGAATTAACAGAACACAGAGCACTTTCTCAGAAAGCTTCTTTCCAGTTTTGAACGGAAGATATTTCCTTTTTCACCATAGCCCTCTATGGGCTTCCAAATATCCCTTTGCAATTCCACAAGAACAGCCTTAGCGAAAGGCTTCTTGAAGGGAAAGATGTAACTCTGTGAGATGAATTAACAGAACACAGAGCAGTTTCTCAGAAAGCTTCTTTCCAGTTTTCAACGGAAGATATTTCCGTTTTCACCATAGCCCTCTATGGGCTTCCAAATATCCCTTTGCCAATTCCACAAGAACAGCCTTAGCGAAAGGCTTCTTGAAGGAAAAGATGTAACACTGTGAGATGAATTAACAGAACACAGAGCAGTTTCTCAGAAAGTTTCTTTCCAGGTTTCAACGGAAGGTATTTCCTTTTTCATCATTGCCCTCTTTGGGCTTCCAAATATCCCTTTGCCAATTCCACAAGAATAGCCTTAGCGAAAGGCTTCTTGAAGGAAAGATGTAACTCTGTGAGATGAATTAACAGAACACACAGCAGTTTCTCAGAATGCTTCTTTCCAGTTTTGAACGGAAGATATTTCCTTTTTCACCATAGCCCTCTATGGGCTTCCAAATATCCCTTTTCCAATTCCACAAGAAGAGCCTTAGCGAAAGGCTTCTTGAAGGGAAAGATGTAAATCTGTGAGATGAATTAACAGAACACAGAGCAGTTTCTCAGAAAGCTTCTTTCCAGTTTTGAACGGAAGATATTTCGTTTTTCAACATAGCCCTCTATGGGCTTCCAAATATCCCTCTGCCAATTCCACAAGAACAGCCTTAGCTAAAGGCTTCTTGAAGGGAAAGATGTAACTCTGTGAGATGAATTAACAGAACACAGAGCAGTTTCTCAGAATGCTTCTTTCCAGTTTTCAACGGAAGATATTTCCTTTTTAACCATAGCCCTCTATGGGCTTCCAAATATCCCTTTGCAAATTCCTCAAGTACAGCCTTAGCTAAAGGCTTCTTGAAGGGAAAGATGTAACTCTGTGAGATGAATTAACAGAACACAGAGCAGTTTCTCAGAAAGCTTCTTTCCAGTTTTGAACGGAAGATATTTCCTTTTTCACCATAGCCCTCTATGGGCTTCCAAATATCCCTTTGCCAATTCCCCAAGAACAGCCTTAGCGAAAGGCTTCTTGAAGGGAAAGATGTAACTCTGTTAGATGAATTAACAGAACACAGAGCAGTTTCTCAGAAAGCTTCTTTCCAGTTTTCAACGGAAGATATTTCCTTTTTCACCATAGCCCTCTATGGGCTTCCAAATATCCCTTTGCCAATTCCACAAGAACAGATTTAGCGAAAGGCTTCTTGAAGGGAAAGATGTAACTCTGTGAGATGAATTAACAGAACACAGAGCAGTTTCTCAGAAAGCTTCTTTCCAGTTTTGAACGGAAGATATTTCCTTTTTCACCATAGCCCTCTATGGGCTTCCAAATATCCCTTTGCCAATTCCTCAAGAACAGACTTATCGAAAGGCTTCTTGAAGGGAAAGATGTAACTCTGTGAGATGAATTAACAGAACACAGAGCAGTGTCTCAGAAAGCTTCTTTCCAGTTTTCAACGGAAGATATTTCCTTTTTCACCATAGCCCTCTATGGGCTTCCAAATATCCCTTTGCCAATTCCACAAGAACAGCCTTAGCGAAAGGCTTCTTGAAGGGAAAGATGTAACTCTGTGAGATGAATTAACAGAACACAGAGCAGTTTCTCAGAAAGCTTCTTTCCAGTTTTGAACGGAAGATATTTCCTTTTTCACCATAGCCCTCTATGGGCTTCCAAATATCCCTTTGCCAATTCCACAAGAACAGCCTTAGCGAAAGGCTTCCTGAAGGGAAAGATGTAACTCTGTGAAATGAATTAACAGAACACAGAGCAGTTTCTCAGAAAGCTTCTTTCCAGTTTTGAACGGAAGATATTTCGTTTTTCAACATAGCCCTCTATGGGCTTCCAAATATCCCTTTGCCAATTCCACAAGAACAGCCTTAGCGAAAGGCTTCTTGAAGGGAAAGATGTAACTCTGTGAGGTGAATTAACAGAACACAGAGCACTTTCTCAGAAAGCTTCTTTCCAGTTTTGAACGGAAGATATTTCCTTTTTCACCATAGCCCTCTATGGGCTTCCAAATATCCCTTTGCCAATTCCACAAGAACAGCCTTAGCGAAAGGCTTCTTGAAGGGAAAGATGTAACTCTGTGAGGTGAATTAACAGAACACAGAGCACTTTCTCAGAAAGCTTCTTTCCAGTTTTGAACGGAAGATATTTCCTTTTTCACCATAGCCCTCTATGGGCTTCCAAATATCCCTTTGCCAATTCCACAAGAACAGCCTTAGCGAAAGGCTTCTTGAAGGGAAAGATGTAACTCTGTGAGATGAATTAACAGAACACAGAGCACTTTCTCAGAAAGCTTCTTTCCAGTTTTGAACGGAAGATATTTCCTTTTTCACCATAGCCCTCTATGGGCTTCCAAATATCCCTTTGCCCATTCCACAAGAACAGCCTTAGCGAAAGGCTTCTTGAAGGGAAAGATGTAACTCTGTGAGATGAATTAACAGAACACAGAGCAGTTTCTCAGAATGCTTCTTTCCAGTTTTGAACGGAAGGTATTTCCTTTTTCACCATAGCCCTCTATGGGCTTCCAAATATCCCTTTGCCAATTCCACAAGAACAGCCTTAGCGAAAGGCTTCTTGAAGGGAACGATGTAACTCTATGAAATGAATTAACAGAACACAGAGGAGTTTCTCAGAAAGCATCTTTCCAGGTTTGAACGGAAGATATTTCCTTTTTCACCATAGCCCTCTAAGGGCTTCCAAATATCCCTTTGCCAATTCCACAAGAACAGCCTTAGCGTAAGGCTTCTTGAAGGGAAAGATGTAACTCTGTGAGATGAATTAACAGAACACAGAGCAGTTTCTCAGAATGCTTCTTTCCAGTTTGGAACGGAAGATATTTCCTTTTTCACCATAGACCTCTATGGGCTTCCAAGTATCCCTTTGCCAATTCCACAAGAAGAGCCTTAGCGAAAGGCTTCTTGAAGGGAAAGATGTAACTCTGTGAGATGAATTAACAGAACACAGAGCAGTTTCTCAGAAAGTTTCTTTCCAGTTTTGAACGGAAGATATTTCCTTTTTCACCATAGCCCTCTATGGGCTTCCAAATATCCCTTTGCCAATTCCACAAGAACAGCCTTAGCGAAAGGCTTCCTGAAGGGAAAGATGTAACTCTGTGAGATGAATTAACAGAACACAGAGCAGTTTCTCAGAAAGCTTCTTTCCAGTTTTGAACGGAAGATATTTCGTTTTTCAACATAGCCCTATATGGGCTTCCAAATATCCCTTTGCCAATTCCACAAGAACAGCCTTAGCGAAAGGCTTCTTGAAGGGAAAGATGTAACTCTGTGAGATGAATTAACAGAACACAGAGCAGTTTCTCAGAAAGCTTCTTTCCAGTTTTCAACGGAAGATATTTCCTTTTTCACCATAGCCCTCTATGGGCTTCCAAATATCCCTTTGCAAATTCCTCAAGAACAGCCTTAGCGAAAGGCTTCTTGAAGGGAAAGATGTAACTCTGTGAGATGAATTAACAGAACACAGAGCAGTTTCTCAGAAAGCTTCTTTCCAGTTTTGAACGGAAGATATTTCCTTTTTCACCATAGCCCTCTATGGGCTTCCAAATATCCCTTTGCCAATTCCACAAGAACAGCCTTAGCGAAAGGCTTCTTGAAGGGAAAGATGTAACTCTGTGAGATGAATTAACAGAACACAGAGTAGTTTCTGAGAAAGCTTCTTTCCAGTTTTGAACGGAAGATATTTCCTTTTTCACCATAGCCCTCTACGGGCTTCCAAATATCCCTTTGCCAATTCCAGAAGAACAGCCTTAGCGAAAGGCTTCTTGAAGGGAAAGATGTAACTCTGTGAGGTGAATTAACAGAACACAGAGCAGTTTCTCAGAAAGCTTCTTTCCAGTTTTGAACGGAAGATATTTCCTTTTTCACCATAGCCCTCTATGGGCTTCCAAATATCCCTTTGCCAATTCCACAAGAACAGCCTTAGAGAAAGGCTTATTGAAGGGAAAGATGTAACTCTGTGAGATGAATTAACAGAACACAGAGCAGTTTCTCAGAAAGCTTCTTTCAAGTTTTGAACGGAAGATATTTCCTTTTTCACCATAGGTCTCTATGGGCTTCCAAATATCCCTTTGCCAATTCCACAAGAACAGCGTTAGCGAAAGGCTTCTTCAAGGGAAAGATGTAACTCTTTGAGGTGAATTGACAGAACACAGAGCAGTTTCTCAGAAAGCATCTTTCCAGTTTTGAACGGAAGATATTTCCTTTTTCACCATAGCCCTCTATGGGCTTCCAAATATCCCTTTGCCAATTCCACAAGAACAGCCTTAGCGAAAGGCTAATTGAAGGGAAAGATGTAATTCTGTGAGATGAATTAACAGAACACAGAGCAGTTTCTCAGAAAGCTTCTTTCCAGTTTTGAACGGAAGATATTTCCTTTTTCACCATAGCCCTCTATGGGCTTCCAAATATCCCTTTGCCAATTCCACAAGAACAGCCTCAGCGAAAGGCTTCTTGAAGGGAAATATGTAACTCTGTGAGATGAATTAACAGAACACAGAGCAGTTTTTCAGAAAGCTTCTTTCCAGTTTTGAACGGAAGATATTTCCTTTTTCACCATAGCCCTCTATGGGCTTCCAAATATCCCTTTGCAATTCCACAAGAACAGCCTTAGCGAAAGGCTTCTTGAAGGGAAAGATGTAACTCTGTGAGATGAATTAAAAGAACACAGAGCAGTTTCTCAGAAAGCTTCTTTCCAGTTTTCAACGGAAGATATTTCCTTTTTCACCATAGCCCTCTATGGGCTTCCAAATATCCCTTTGCCAATTCCACAAGAACAGCCTTAGCGAAAGGCTTCTTGAAGGGAAAGATGTAACTCTGTGAGATGAATTAACATAACCCAGAGTAGTTTCTCAGAACGCTTCTTTCCAGTTTTGAACGGAAGATATTTCCTTTTTCACCATAGCCCTCTATGGGCTTAAAAATATCCCTTTGCCCATTCCACAAGAACAGCCTTAGCGAAAGGCTTCTTGAAGGGAAAGATGTAACTCTGTGAGATGAATTAACAGAACACAGAGCAGT
The DNA here is from genome assembly GCF_047675955.1 of Chlorocebus sabaeus. Taxonomy (NCBI): domain Eukaryota; kingdom Metazoa; phylum Chordata; class Mammalia; order Primates; family Cercopithecidae; genus Chlorocebus; species Chlorocebus sabaeus. The sequence continues at coordinate 216,493 of NW_027327870.1, read as the reverse complement.
TTCTCAGAATGCTTCTTTCCAGTTTTGAACGGAAGGTATTTCCTTTTTCACCATAGCCCTCTATGGGCTTCCAAATATCCCTTTGCCAATTCCACAAGAACAGCCTTAGCGAAAGGCTTCTTGAAGGGAACGATGTAACTCTATGAAATGAATTAACAGAACACAGAGGAGTTTCTCAGAAAGCATCTTTCCAGGTTTGAACGGAAGATATTTCCTTTTTCACCATAGCCCTCTAAGGGCTTCCAAATATCCCTTTGCCAATTCCACAAGAACAGCCTTAGCGTAAGGCTTCTTGAAGGGAAAGATGTAACTCTGTGAGATGAATTAACAGAACACAGAGCAGTTTCTCAGAATGCTTCTTTCCAGTTTGGAACGGAAGATACTTCCTTTTTCACCATAGACCTCTATGGGCTTCCAAGTATCCCTTTGCCAATTCCACAAGAAGAGCCTTAGCGAAAGGCTTCTTGAAGGGAAAGATGTAACTCTGTGAGATGAATTAACAGAACACAGAGCAGTTTCTCAGAAAGCTTCTTTCCAGTTTTGAACGGAAGATATTTCCTTTTTCACCATAGCCCTCTATGGGCTTCCAAATATCCCTTTGCCAATTCCACAAGAACAGCCTTAGCGAAAGGCTTCCTGAAGGGAAAGATGTAACTCTGTGAGATGAATTAACAGAACACAGAGCAGTTTCTCAGAAAGCTTCTTTCCAGTTTTGAACGGAAGATATTTCCTTTTTCACCATAGCCCTCTATGGGCTTCCAAATATCCCTTTGCCAATTCCACGAGAACAGCCTTAGCGAAAGGCTCATTGAAGGGAAAGATGTAATTCTGTGAGATGAATTAACAGAACACAGAGCAGTTTCTCAGAAAGCTTCTTTCCAGTTTTGAACGGAAGATATTTCCTTTTTCACCATAGCCCTCTATGGGCTTCCAAATATCCCTTTGCCAATTCCACAAGAACAGCCTCAGCGAAAGGCTTCTTGAAGGGAAATATGTAACTCTGTGAGATGAATTAACAGAACACAGAGCAGTTTTTCAGAAAGCTTCTTTCCAGTTTTGAACGGAAGATATTTCCTTTTTCACCATAGCCCTCTATGGGCTTCCAAATATCCCTTTGCAATTCCACAAGAACAGCCTTAGCGAAAGGCTTCTTGAAGGGAAAGATGTAACTCTGTGAGATGAATTAAAAGAACACAGAGCAGTTTCTCAGAAAGCTTCTTTCCAGTTTTCAACGGAAGATATTTCCTTTTTCACCATAGCCCTCTATGGGCTTCCAAATATCCCTTTGCCAATTCCACAAGAACAGCCTTAGCGAAAGGCTTCTTGAAGGGAAAGATGTAACTCTGTGAGATGAATTAACATAACACAGAGTAGTTTCTCAGAACGCTTCTTTCCAGTTTTGAACGGAAGATATTTCCTTTTTCACCATAGCCCTCTATGGGCTTAAAAATATCCCTTTGCCCATTCCACAAGAACAGCCTTAGCGAAAGGCTTCTTGAAGGGAAAGATGTAACTCTGTGAGATGAATTAACAGAACACAGAGCAGTTTCTCAGAATGCTTCTTTCCAGTTTTGAACGGAAGGTATTTCCTTTTTCACCATAGCCCTCTATGGGCTTCCAAATATCCCTTTGCCAATTCCACAAGAACAGCCTTAGCGAAAGGCTTCTTGAAGGGAACGATGTAACTCTATGAAATGAATTAACAGAACACAGAGGAGTTTCTCAGAAAGCATCTTTCCAGGTTTGAACGGAAGATATTTCCTTTTTCACCATAGCCCTCTAAGGGCTTCCAAATATCCCTTTGCCAATTCCACAAGAACAGCCTTAGCGTAAGGCTTCTTGAAGGGAAAGATGTAACTCTGTGAGATGAATTAACAGAACACAGAGCAGTTTCTCAGAATGCTTCTTTCCAGTTTGGAACGGAAGATACTTCCTTTTTCACCATAGACCTCTATGGGCTTCCAAGTATCCCTTTGCCAATTCCACAAGAAGAGCCTTAGCGAAAGGCTTCTTGAAGGGAAAGATGTAACTCTGTGAGATGAATTAACAGAACACAGAGCAGTTTCTCAGAAAGCTTCTTTCCAGTTTTGAACGGAAGATATTTCCTTTTTCACCATAGCCCTCTATGGGCTTCCAAATATCCCTTTGCCAATTCCACAAGAACAGCCTTAGCGAAAGGCTTCCTGAAGGGAAAGATGTAACTCTGTGAGATGAATTAACAGAACACAGAGCAGTTTCTCAGAAAGCTTCTTTCCAGTTTTGAACGGAAGATATTTCGTTTTTCAACATAGCCCTATATGGGCTTCCAAATATCCCTTTGCCAATTCCACAAGAACAGCCTTAGCGAAAGGCTTCTTGAAGGGAAAGATGTAACTCTGTGAGATGAATTAACAGAACACAGAGCAGTTTCTCAGAAAGCTTCTTTCCAGTTTTCAACGGAAGATATTTCCTTTTTCACCATAGCCCTCTATGGGCTTCCAAATATCCCTTTGCCAATTCCACAAGAACAGCCTTAGCGAAAGGCTTCTTGAAGGGAAAGATGTAACTCTGTGAGATGAATTAACAGAACACAGAGTAGTTTCTGAGAAAGCTTCTTTCCAGTTTTGAACGGAAGATATTTCCTTTTTCACCATAGCCCTCTACGGGCTTCCAAATATCCCTTTGCCAATTCCACAAGAACAGCCTTAGCGAAAGGCTTCTTGAAGGGAAAGATGTAACTCTGTGAGGTGAATTAACAGAACACAGAGCAGTTTCTCAGAAAGCTTCTTTCCAGTTTTGAACGGAAGATATTTCCTTTTTCACCATAGCCCTCTATGGGCTTCCAAATATCCCTTTGCCAATTCCACAAGAACAGCCTTAGCGAAAGGCTTCCTGAAGGGAAAGATGTAACTCTGTGAGATGAATTAACAGAACACAGAGCAGTTTCTCAGAAAGCTTCTTTCCAGTTTTGAACGGAAGATATTTCGTTTTTCAACATAGCCCTATATGGGCTTCCAAATATCCCTTTGCCAATTCCACAAGAACAGCCTTAGCGAAAGGCTTCTTGAAGGGAAAGATGTAACTCTGTGAGATGAATTAACAGAACACAGAGCAGTTTCTCAGAAAGCTTCTTTCCAGTTTTGAACGGAAGATATTTCGTTTTTCATCATAGCCCTATATGGGCTTCCAAATATCCCTTTGCCAATTCCACAAGAACAGCCTTAGCGAAAGGCTTCTTGAAGGGAAAGATGTAACTCTGTGAGATGAATTAACAGAACACAGAGCAGTTTCTCAGAAAGCTTCTTTCCAGTTTTCAACGGAAGATATTTCCTTTTTCACCATAGCCCTCTATGGGCTTCCAAATATCCCTTTGCAAATTCCTCAAGAACAGCCTTAGCGAAAGGCTTCTTGAAGGGAAAGATGTAACTCTGTGAGATGAATTAACAGAACACAGAGCAGTTTCTCAGAAAGCTTCTTTCCAGTTTTGAACGGAAGATATTTCCTTTTTCACCATAGCCCTCTATGGGCTTCCAAATATCCCTTTGCCAATTCCACAAGAACAGCCTTAGCGAAAGGCTTCTTGAAGGGAAAGATGTAACTCTGTGAGATGAATTAACAGAACACAGAGTAGTTTCTGAGAAAGCTTCTTTCCAGTTTTGAACGGAAGATATTTCCTTTTTCACCATAGCCCTCTACGGGCTTCCAAATATCCCTTTGCCAATTCCACAAGAACAGCCTTAGCGAAAGGCTTCTTGAAGGGAAAGATGTAACTCTGTGAGATGAATTAACAGAACACAGAGCAGTTTCTCAGAAAGCTTCTTTCAAGTTTTGAACGGAAGATATTTCCTTTTTCACCATAGGTCTCTATGGTCTTCCAAATATCCCTTTGCCAATTCCACAAGAACAGCCTTAGAGAAAGGCTTATTGAAGGGAAAGATGTAACTCTGTGAGATGAATTAACAGAACACAGAGCAGTTTCTCAGAAAGCTTCTTTCAAGTTTTGAACGGAAGATATTTCCTTTTTCACCATAGGTCTCTATGGTCTTCCAAATATCCCTTTGCCAATTCCACAAGAACAGCGTTAGCGAAAGGCTTCTTCAAGGGAAAGATGTAACTCTTTGAGGTGAATTGACAGAACACAGAGCAGTTTCTCAGAAAGCATCTTTCCAGTTTTGAACGGAAGATATTTCTTTTTTCACCATAGCCCTCTATGGGCTTCCAAATATCCCTTTGCCAATTCCACAAGAACAGCCTTAGCGAAAGGCTTATTGAAGGGAAAGATGTAATTCTGTGAGATGAATTAACAGAACACAGAGCAGTTTCTCAGAAAGCATCTTTCCAGTTTTGAACGGAAGATATTTCCTTTTTCACCATAGCCCTCTATGGGCTTCCAAATATCCCTTTGCCAATTCCACAAGAACAGCCTCAGCGAAAGGCTTCTTGAAGGGAAATATGTAACTCTGTGAGATGAATTAACAGAACACAGAGCAGTTTTTCAGAAAGCTTCTTTCCAGTTTTCAATGGAAGATATTTCCTTTTTCACCATAGCCCTCTATGGGCTTCCAAATATCCCTTTGCCAATTCCACAGGAACAGCCTTAGCGAAAATCTTCTTGAAGGGAAGATGTAACTCTGTGAGATGAATTAACAGAACACAGAGCAGTTTCTCAGAAAGCTTCTTTCCAGTTTTGAACGGAAGATATTTCCTTTTTCACTATAGCCCTCTTTGGGCTTCCAAATATCCCTTTGCCAATTCCACAAGAACAGCCTTAGCGAAAGGCTTGTTGAAGGGAAAGATGTAACTCTGTGAGACGAATTAACAGAACACAGAGCAGTTTCTCAGAAAGCTTCTTTCCAGTTTTGAACGGAAGATATTTCCTTTTTCACCATAGCCCTCTATGGGCTTCCAAATATCCCTTTGCCAATTCCACAAGAACAGCCTTAGCGAAAGGCTTCCTGAAGGGAAAGATGTAACTCTGTGAGATGAATTAACAGAACACAGAGCAGTTTCTCAGAAAGCTTCTTTCCAGTTTTGAACGGAAGATATTTCGTTTTTCAACATAGCCCTCTATGGGCTTCCAAATATCCCTTTGCCAATTCCACAAGAACAGCCTTAGCGAAAGGCTTCTTGAAGGGAAAGATGTAACTCTGTGAGGTGAATTAACAGAACACAGAGCACTTTCTCAGAAAGCTTCTTTCCAGTTTTGAACGGAAGATATTTCCTTTTTCACCATAGCCCTCTATGGGCTTCCAAATATCCCTTTGCCAATTCCACAAGAACAGCCTTAGCCAAAGGCTTCTTGAAGGGAAAGATGTAACTCTGTGAGATGAATTAACAGAACACAGAGCACTTTCTCAGAAAGCTTCTTTCCAGTTTTGAACGGAAGATATTTCCTTTTTCACCATAGCCCTCTATGGGCTTCCAAATATCCCTTTGCAATTCCACAAGAACAGCCTTAGCGAAAGGCTTCTTGAAGGGAAAGATGTAACTCTGTGAGATGAATTAACAGAACACAGAGCAGTTTCTCAGAAAGCTTCTTTCCAGTTTTCAACGGAAGATATTTCCTTTTTCACCATAGCCCTCTATGGGCTTCCAAATATCCCTTTGCCAATTCCACAAGAACAGCCTTAGCGAAAGGCTTCTTGAAGGAAAAGATGTAACACTGTGAGATGAATTAACAGAGCACAGAGCAGTTTCTCAGAAAGTTTCTTTCCAGGTTTCAACGGAAGGTATTTCCTTTTTCATCATTGCCCTCTTTGGGCTTCCAAATATCCCTTTGCCAATTCCACAAGAATAGCCTTAGCGAAAGGCTTCTTGAAGGGAAAGATGTAACTCTGTGAGATGAATTAACAGAACACACAGCAGTTTCTCAGAATGCTTCTTTCCAGTTTTGAACGGAAGATATTTCCTTTTTCACCATAGCCCTCTATGGGCTTCCAAATATCCCTTTGCCAATTCCACAAGAAGAGCCTTAGCGAAAGGCTTCTTGAAGGGAAAGATGTAAATCTGTGAGATGAATTAACAGAACACAGAGCAGTTTCTCAGAAAGCTTCTTTCCAGTTTTGAACCGAAGATATTACCTTTTTCACCATAGCCCTCTATGGGCTTCCAAATATCCCTCTGCCAATTACACAAGAACAGCCTTAGCGAAAGGCTTCTTGAAGGGAAAGATGTAACTCTGTGAGATGAATTAACAGAACACAGAGCAGTTTCTCAGAAAGCTTCTTTCCAGTTTTCAACGGAAGATATTTCCTTTTTCACCATAGCCCTCTATGGGCTTCCAAATATCCCTTTGCCAATTCCACAAGAACAGCCTTAGCGAAAGGCTTCTTGAAGGGAAAGATGTAACTCTGTGAGATGAATTAACAGAACACAGAGCAGTTTCTCAGAAAGCTTCTTTCCAGTTTTCAACGGAAGATATTTCCTTTTTCACCATAGCCCTCTATGGGCTTCCAAATATCCCTTTGCCAATTCCACAAGAACAGCCTTAGCGAAAGGCTTCTTGAAGGGAAAGATGTAACTCTGTGAGATGAATTAACAGAACACAGAGCAGTTTCTCAGGAAGCTTCTTTCCAGTTTTCAGTGGAAGATATTTCCTTTTTCACCGTAGCCCACTATGGGCTTCCAAATATCCCTTTGCCAATTCCACAAGAAGAGCCTTAGCGAAAATCTTCTTGAAGGGAAAGATGTAACTCTGTGAGATGAATTAACAGAACACAGAGCAGTTTCTCAGAACGCTTCCTTCCTGTTTTGAACGGAAGATATATCCTTTTTCACCATAGCCCTCTATGGGCTTCCAAATATCCCTTTGCCAATTCCACAAGAACAACCTTAGCGAAAATCTTCTTGAAGGGGAAGATGTAACTCTGTGAGATGAATTAACAGAACACAGAGCAGTTTCTCAGAAAGCTTCTTTCCAGTTTTGAACGGAAGATATTTCCTTTTTCACCATAGCCCTCTATGGGCTTCCACATATCCCTTTGCCAATTCCTCAAGAACAGCCTTATCGAAAGGCTTCTTGAAGGGAAAGATGTAACTCTGTGAGATGAATTAACAGAACACAGAGCAGTTTCTCAGAAAGCTTCTTTCCAGTTTTCAACGGAAGATATTTCCTTTTTCACCATAGCCCTCTATGGGCTTCCAAATATCCCTTTGCCAATTCCACAAGAACAGCCTTAGCGAAAGGCTTCTTGAAGGGAAAGATGTAACTCTGTGAGATGAATTAACAGAACACAGAGCACTTTCTCAGAAAGCTTCTTTCCAGTTTTGAACGGAAGATATTTCCTTTTTCACCATAGCCCTCTATGGGCTTCCAAATATCCCTTTGCCAATTCCACAAGAACAGCCTTAGCGAAAGGCTTCCTGAAGGGAAATGTGTAACTCTGTGAAATGAATTAACAGAACACAGAGCAGTTTCTCAGAAAGCTTCTTTCCAGTTTTGAACGGAAGATATTTCGTTTTTCAACATAGCCCTCTATGGGCTTCCAAATATCCCTTTGCCAATTCCACAAGAACAGCCTTAGCGAAAGGCTTCTTGAAGGGAAAGATGTAACTCTGTGAGGTGAATTAACAGAACACAGAGCACTTTCTCAGAAAGCTTCTTTCCAGTTTTGAACGGAAGATATTTCCTTTTTCACCATAGCCCTCTATGGGCTTCCAAATATCCCTTTGCCAATTCCACAAGAACAGCCTTAGCGAAAGGCTTCTTGAAGGGAAAGATGTAACTCTGTGAGGTGAATTAACAGAACACAGAGCACTTTCTCAGAAAGCTTCTTTCCAGTTTTGAACGGAAGATATTTCCTTTTTCACCATAGCCCTCTATGGGCTTCCAAATATCCCTTTGCCCATTCCACAAGAACAGCCTTAGCGAAAGGCTTCTTGAAGGGAAAGATGTAACTCTGTGAGATGAATTAACAGAACACAGAGCACTTTCTCAGAAAGCTTCTTTCCTGTTTTGAACGGAAGATATTTCCTTTTTCACCATAGCCCTCTATGGGCTTCCAAATATCCCTTTGCAATTCCACAAGAACAGCCTTAGCGAAAGGCTTCTTGAAGGGAAAGATGTAACTCTGTGAGATGAATTAACAGAACACAGAGCAGTTTCTCAGAAAGCTTCTTTCCAGTTTTCAACGGAAGATATTTCCTTTTTCACCATAGCCCTCTACGGGCTTCCAAATATCCCTTTGCCAATTCCACAAGAACAGCCTTAGCGAAAGGCTTCTTGAAGGGAAAGATGTAACTCTGTGAGATGAATTAACATAACACAGAGTAGTTTCTCAGAACGCTTCTTTCCAGTTTTGAACGGAAGATATTTCCTTTTTCACCATAGCCCTCTATGGGCTTAAAAATATCCCTTTGCCCATTCCACAAGAACAGCCTTAGCGAAAGGCTTCTTGAAGGGAAAGATGTACCTCTGTGAGATGAATTAACAGAACACAGAGCAGTTTCTCAGAATGCTTCTTTCCAATTTTGAACGGAAGGTATTTCCTTTTTCACAATAGCCCTCTATGGGCTTCCAAATATCCCTTTGCCAATTCCACAAGAACAGCCTTAGCGAAAGGTTTCTTGAAGGGAACGATGTAACTCTATGAAATGAATTAACAGAACACAGAGGAGTTTCTCAGAAAGCATCTTTCCAGGTTTGAACGGAAGATATTTCCTTTTTCACCATAGCCCTCTAAGGGCTTCCAAATATCCCTTTGCCAATTCCACAAGAACAGCCTTAGCGTAAGGCTTCTTGAAGGGAAAGATGTAACTCTGTGAGATGAATTAACAGAACACAGAGCAGTTTCTCAGAATGCTTCTTTCCAGTTTGGAACGGAAGATATTTCCTTTTTCACCATAGACCTCTATGGGCTTCCAAGTATCCCTTTGCCAATTCCACAAGAAGAGCCTTAGCGAAAGGCTTCTTGAAGGGAAAGATGTAACTCTGTGAGATGAATTAACAGAACACAGAGCAGTTTCTCAGAAAGCTTCTTTCCAGTTTTGAACGGAAGATATTTCCTTTTTCACCATAGCCCTCTATGGGCTTCCAAATATCCCTTTGCCAATTCCACAAGAACAGCCTTAGCGAAAGGCTTCCTGAAGGGAAAGATGTAACTCTGTGAGATGAATTAACAGAACACAGAGCAGTTTCTCAGAAAGCTTCTTTCCAGTTTTGAACGGAAGATATTTCGTTTTTCAACATAGCCCTATATGGGCTTCCAAATATCCCTTTGCCAATTCCACAAGAACAGCCTTAGCGAAAGGCTTCTTGAAGGGAAAGATGTAACTCTGTGAGATGAATTAACATAACACAGAGCAGTTTCTCAGAAAGCTTCTTTCCAGTTTTCAACGGAAGATATTTCCTTTTTCACCATAGCCCTCTATGGGCTTCCAAATATCCCTTTGCAAATTCCTCAAGAACAGCCTTAGCGAAAGGCTTCTTGAAGGGAAAGATGTAACTCTGTGAGATGAATTAACAGAACACAGAGCAGTTTCTCAGAAAGCTTCTTTCCAGTTTTGAACGGAAGATATTTCCTTTTTCACCATAGCCCTCTATGGGCTTCCAAATATCCCTTTGCCAATTCCACAAGAACAGCCTTAGCGAAAGGCTTCTTGAAGGGAAAGATGTAACTCTGTGAGATGAATTAACAGAACACAGAGTAGTTTCTGAGAAAGCTTCTTTCCAGTTTTGAACGGAAGATATTTCCTTTTTCACCATAGCCCTCTACGGGCTTCCAAATATCCCTTTGCCAATTCCACAAGAACAGCCTTAGCGAAAGGCTTCTTGAAGGGAAAGATGTAACTCTGTGAGGTGAATTAACAGAACACAGAGCAGTTTCTCAGAAAGCCTCTTTCCAGTTTTGAACGGAAGATATTTTCTTTTTCACCATAGCCCTCTATGGGCTTCCAAATATTCCTTTGCCAATTCCACAAGAACAGCCTTAGCGAAAGGCTTCTTGAAGGGAAAGGTGTAACTCTGTGAGATGAATTAACAGAACACAGAGCGGTATCTCACAAAGCTTCTTTCCAGTTTTGAACGGAAGATAATTCCTTTTTCACCATAGCCCTCCAAGGGCTTCCAAATATCCCTTTGGCAATTCCACAAGAACAGCATTAGCGAAAGGCTTCTTGAAGGGAAAGATGTAACTCTGTGAGATGAATTAACAGAACACAGAGCAGTTTCTCAGAAATCTTCTTTCCAGTTTTGAACGGAAGATATTTCCTTTTTCACCATAGCCCTCTATGGGCTTCCAAATATCCCTTTGCCAATTCCACAAGAACAGCCTTAGAGAAAGGCTTATTGAAGGGAAAGATGTAACTCTGTGAGATGAATTAACAGAACACAGAGCAGTTTCTCAGAAAGCTTCTTTCAAGTTTTGAACGGAAGATATTTCCTTTTTCACCATAGGTCTCTATGGGCTTCCAAATATCCCTTTGCCAATTCCACAAGAACAGCGTTAGCGAAAGGCTTCTTCAAGGGAAAGATGTAACTATTTGAGGTGAATTGACAGAACACAGAGCAGTTTCTCAGAAAGCATCTTTCCAGTTTTGAACGGAAGATATTTCCTTTTTCACCATAGCCCTCTATGGGCTTCCAAATATCCCTTTGCCAATTCCACAAGAACAGCCTTAGCGAAAGGCTTATTGTAGGGAAAGATGTAATTCTGTGAGATGAATTAACAGAACACAGAGCAGTTTCTCAGAAAGCTTCTTTCCAGTTTTGAACGGAAGATATTTCCTTTTTCACCATAGCCCTCTATGGGCTTCCAAATATCCCTTTGCCAATTCCACAAGAACAGCCTCAGCGAAAGGCTTCTTGAAGGGAAATATGTAACTCTGTGAGATGAATTAACAGAACACAGAGCAGTTTTTCAGAAAGCTTCTTTCCAGTTTTGAACGGAAGATATTTCCTTTTTCACCATAGCCCTCTATAGGCTTCCAAATATCCCTTTGCCAATTCCACAAAAACAGCCTTAGCGAAAGGCTTATTGAAGGGAAAGATGTAACTCTGTGAGATGAATTAACAGAACACAGAGCAGTTTCTCAGAAAGTTTCTTTCCAGGTTTCAACGGAAGATATTTCCTTTTTCATCATAGCCCTCTAAGGGCTTCCAAATATCCCTTTGCCAATTCCACAAGAACAGCCTTAGCGAAAGGCTTCTTGAAGGGAAAGATGTAACTCTGTGACATGAATTAACAGAACACAGAGCAGTTTCTCAGAAAGACTCTTTCCAGTTTTGAACGGAAGATATTACCTTTTTCACCATAGCCCTCTATGGGCTTCCAAATATCCCTTTGCCAATTCCTCAAGAACAGCCTTAGCGAAAGGCTTCTTGAAGGGAAAGATGTAACTCTGTGAGGTGAATTAACAGAACACAGAGCACTTTCTCAGAAAGCTTCTTTCCAGTTTTGAACGGAAGATATTTCCTTTTTCACCATAGCCCTCTATGGGCTTCCAAATATCCCTTTGCCAATTCCTCAAGAACAGCCTTAGCGAAAGGCTTCTTGAAGGGAAAGATGTAACTCTGTGAGGTGAATTAACAGAACACAGAGCACTTTCTCAGAAAGCTTCTTTCCAGTTTTGAACGGAAGATATTTCCTTTTTCACCATAGCCCTCTATGGGCTTCCAAATGTCCCTTTGCAATTCCACAAGAACAGCCTTAGCGAAAGGCTTCTTGAAGGGAAAGATGTAACTCTGTGAGATGAATTAACAGAACACAGAGCAGTTTCTCAGAAAGCTTCTTTCCAGTTTTCAATGGAAGATATTTCCTTTTTCACCATAGCCCTCTATGGGCTTCCAAATATCCCTTTGCCAATTCCACAAGAACAGCCTTAGCGAAAGGCTTCTTGAAGGGAAAGATGTAACTCTGTGAGATGAATTAACAGAACACAGAGCAGTTTCTCAGAAAGCTTCTTTCCAGTTTTCAATGGAAGATATTTCCTTTTTCACCATAGCCCTCTATGGGCTTCCAAATATCCCTTTGCCAATTCCACAGGAACAGCCTTAGCGAAAATCTTCTTGAAGGGAAGATGTAACTCTGTGAGATGAATTAACAGAACACAGAGCAGTTTCTCAGAAAGCTTCTTTCCAGTTTTGAACGGAAGATATTTCCTTTTTCACTATAGCCCTCTTTGGGCTTCCAAATATCCCTTTGCCAATTCCACAAGAACAGCCTTAGCGAAAGGCTTCTTGAAGGGAAAGATGTAACTCTGTGAGATGAATTAACAGAACACAGAGCAGTTTCTCAGAAAGCTTCTTTCCAGTTTTCAATGGAAGATATTTCCTTTTTCACCATAGCCCTCTATGGGCTTCCAAATATCCCTTTGCCAATTCCACAAGAACAGCCTTAGCGAAAATCTTCTTGAAGGGAAAGATGTAACCCTGTGAGATGAATTAACAGAACACAGAGCAGTTTCTCAGAAAGCTTCTTTCCAGTTTTGAACGGAAGATATTTCCTTTTTCACCATAGCCCTCTATGGGCTTCCAAATATCCCTTTGCCAATTCCACAAGAACAGCGTTAGCGAAAGGCTTCTTCAAGGGAAAGATGTAATTCTGTGAGATGAATTAACAGAACACAGAGCAGTTTCTCAGAAAGCTTCATTCCAGTTTTCAACGGAAGATATTTCCTTTTTCACCATAGCCCTCTATGGGCTTCCAAATATCCCTTTGCCAATTCCACAAGAACAGCCTCAGCGAAAGGCTTCTTGAAGGGAAATATGTAACTCTGTGAGATGAATTAACAGAACACAGAGCAGTTTTTCAGAAAGCTTCTTTCCAGTTTTGAACGGAAGATATTTCCTTTTTCACCATAGCCCTCTATAGGCTTCCAAATATCCCTTTGCCAATTCCACAAAAACAGCCTTAGCGAAAGGCTTATTGAAGGGAAAGATGTAACTCTGTGAGATGAATTAACAGAACACAGAGCAGTTTCTCAGAAAGTTTCTTTCCAGGTTTCAACGGAAGATATTTCCTTTTTCATCATAGCCCTCTAAGGGCTTCCAAATATCCCTTTGCCAATTCCACAAGAACAGCCTTAGCGAAAGGCTTCTTGAAGGGAAAGATGTAACTCTGTGACATGAATTAACAGAACACAGAGCAGTTTCTCAGAAAGACTCTTTCCAGTTTTGAACGGAAGATATTTCCTTTTTCACCATAGCCCTCTATGGGCTTCCAAATGTCCCTTTGCAATTCCACAAGAACAGCCTTAGCGAAAGGCTTCTTGAAGGGAAAGATGTAACTCTGTGAGATGAATTAACAGAACACAGAGCAGTTTCTCAGAAAGCTTCTTTCCAGTTTTCAATGGAAGATATTTCCTTTTTCACCATAGCCCTCTATGGGCTTCCAAATATCCCTTTGCCAATTCCACAAGAACAGCCTTAGCGAAAGGCTTCTTGAAGGGAAAGATGTAACTCTGTGAGATGAATTAACAGAACACAGAGCAGTTTCTCAGAAAGCTTCTTTACAGTTTTCAATGGAAGATATTTCCTTTTTCACCATAGCCCTCTATGGGCTTCCAAATATCCCTTTGCCAATTCCACAGGAACAGCCTTAGCGAAAATCTTCTTGAAGGGAAGATGTAACTCTGTGAGATGAATTAACAGAAAACAGAGCAGTTTCTCAGAAAGTTTCTTTCCAGGTTTCAACGGAAGATATTTCCTTTTTCATCATAGCCCTCTAAGGGCTTCCAAATATCCCTTTGCCAATTCCACAAGAACAGCCTTAGCGAAAGGCTTCTTGAAGGGAAAGATGTAACTCTGTGACATGAATTAACAGAACACAGAGCAGTTTCTCAGAAAGACTCTTTCCAGTTTTGAACGGAAGATATTACCTTTTTCACCATAGCCCTCTATGGGCTTCCAAATATCCCTTTGCCAATTCCTCAAGAACAGCCTTAGCGAAAGGCTTCTTGAAGGGAAAGATGTAACTCTGTGAGGTGAATTAACAGAACACAGAGCACTTTCTCAGAAAGCTTCTTTCCAGTTTTGAACGGAAGATATTTCCTTTTTCACCATAGCCCTCTATGGGCTTCCAAATATCCCTTTGCCAATTCCTCAAGAACAGCCTTAGCGAAAGGCTTCTTGAAGGGAAAGATGTAACTCTGTGAGGTGAATTAACAGAACACAGAGCACTTTCTCAGAAAGCTTCTTTCCAGTTTTGAACGGAAGATATTTCCTTTTTCACCATAGCCCTCTATGGGCTTCCAAATATCCCTTTGCCAATTCCACAAGAACAGCCTTAGCGAAAGGCTTCTTGAAGGGAAAGATGTAACTCTGTGAGATGAATTAACAGAACACAGAGCACTTTCTCAGAAAGCTTCTTTCCAGTTTTGAACGGAAGATATTTCCTTTTTCACCATAGCCCTCTATGGGCTTCCAAATGTCCCTTTGCAATTCCACAAGAACAGCCTTAGCGAAAGGCTTCTTGAAGGGAAAGATGTAACTCTGTGGGATGAATTAACAGAACACAGAGCAGTTTCTCAGAAAGCTTCTTTCCAGTTTTCAATGGAAGATATTTCCTTTTTCACCATAGCCCTCTATGGGCTTCCAAATATCCCTTTGCCAATTCCACAAGAACAGCCTTAGCGAAAGGCTTCTTGAAGGGAAAGATGTAACTCTGTGAGATGAATTAACAGAACACAGAGCAGTTTCTCAGAAAGCTTCTTTCTAGTTTTCAATGGAAGATATTTCCTTTTTCACCATAGCCCTCTATGGGCTTCCAAATATCGCTTTGCCAATTCCACAGGAACAGCCTTAGCGAAAATCTTCTTGAAGGGAAGATGTAACTCTGTGAGATGAATTAACAGAACACAGAGCAGTTTCTCAGAAAGCTTCTTTCCAGTTTTGAACGGAAGATATTTCCTTTTTCACTATAGCCCTCTTTGGGCTTCCAAATATCCCTTTGCCTATTCCACAAGAACAGCCTTAGCGAAAGGCTTCTTGAAGGGAAAGATGTAACTCTGTGAGATGAATTAACAGAACACAGAGCAGTTTCTCAGAAAGCTTCTTTCCAGTTTTCAATGGAAGATATTTCCTTTTTCACCATAGCCCTCTATGGGCTTCCAAATATCCCTTTGCCAATTCCACAAGAACAGCCTTAGCGAAAATCTTCTTGAAGGGAAAGATGTAACCCTGTGAGATGAATTAACAGAACACAGAGCAGTTTCTCAGAAAGCTTCTTTCCAGTTTTGAACGGAAGATATTTCCTTTTTCACCATAGCCCTCTATGGGCTTCCAAATATCCCATTGCCAATTCTTCAAGAAAAGCCTTAGCGAAAGGCTTCTTGAAGGGAAAGATGTAACTCTGTGAGGTGAATTAACAGAACACAGAGCACTTTCTCAGAAAGCTTCTTTCCAGATTTGAACGGAAGATATTTCCTTTTTAACCATAGCCCTCTATGGGCTTCCAAATATCCCTTTGCCAATTCCACAAGAACAGCCTTAGCGAAAGGCTTCTTGAAGGGAACGATGTAACTCTATGAAATGAATTAACAGAACACAGAGGAGTTTCTCAGAAAGCATCTTTCCAGGTTTGAACGGAAGATATTTCCTTTTTCACCATAGCCCTCTAAGGGCTTCCAAATATCCCTTTGCCAATTCCACAAGAAGAGCCTTAGCGAAAGGCTTCTTGAAGGGAAAGATGTAAATCTGTGAGATGAATTAACAGAACACAGAGCAGTTTCTCAGAATGCTTCTTTCCAGTTTTCAACGGAAGATATTTCCTTTTTCACCATAGCCCTCTATGGGCTTCCAAATATCCCTTTGCCAATTCCACAAGAAGAGCCTTAGCGAAAGGCTTCTTGAAGGGAAAGATGTAACTCTGTGAGATGAATTAACAGAACACAGAGCAGTTTCTCAGAAAGCTTCTTTCCAGTTTTGAACGGAAGATATTTCCTTTTTCACCATAGCCCTCTATGGGCTTCCAAATATCCCTTTGCCAATTCCACAAGAACAGCCTTAGCGAAAGGCTTCCTGAAGGGAAAGATGTAACTCTGTGAGATGAATTAACAGAACACAGAGCAGTTTCTCAGAAAGCTTCTTTCCAGTTTTGAACGGAAGATATTTCGTTTTTCAACATAGCCCTCTATGGGCTTCCAAATATCCCTTTGCCAATTCCACAAGAACAGCCTTAGCGAAAGGCTTCTTGAAGGGAAAGATGTAACTCTGTGAGATGAATTAACAGAACACAGAGCAGTTTCTCAGAAAGCTTCTTTCCAGTTTTCAACGGAAGATATTTCCTTTTTCACCATAGCCCTCTAAGGGCTTCCAAATATCCCTTTGCAAATTCCTCAAGAACAGCCTTAGCGAAAGGCTTCTTGAAGGGAAAGATGTAACTCTGTGAGATGAATTAACAGAACACAGAGCAGTTTCTCAGAAAGCTTCTTTCCAGTTTTGAACGGAAGATATTTCCTTTTTCACCATAGCCCTCTATGGGCTTCCAAATATCCCTTTGCCAATTCCACAAGAACAGCCTTAGCGAAAGGCTTCTTGAAGGGAAAGATGTAACTCTGTGAGGTGAATTAACAGAACACAGAGCAGTTTCTAAGAAAGTTTCTTTCCAGGTTTCAACGGAAGGTATTTCCTTTTTCATGATTGCCCTCTATGGGCTTCCAAATATCCCTTTGCCAATTCCACAAGAACAGCCTTAGCGAAAGGCTTCTTCAAGGAAAAGATGTAACACTGTGAGATGAATTAACAGAACACAGAGCAGTTTCTCAGAAAGTTTCTTTCCAGGTTTCAACGGAAGATATTTCCTTTTTCATCATTGCCCTCTAGGGGCTTCCAAATATCCCTTTGCCAATTCCACAAGAACAGCCTTAGCGAAAGGCTTCTTGAAGGGAAAGATGTAACTCTGTGAGATGAATTAACAGAACACAGAGCAGTTTCTCAGAATGCTTCTTTCCAGTTTTGAACGGAAGATATTTCCTTTTTCACCATAGCCCTCTATGGGCTTCCAAATATCCCTTTGCCAATTCCACAAGAACAGCCTTAGCGAAAGGCTTCTTGAAGGGAAAGATGTAACTCTGTGAAATGAATTAACAGAACACAGAGGAGTTTCTCAGAAAGCATCTTTCCAGGTTTGTACGGAAGATATTTCCTTTTTCACCATAGCCCTCTAAGGGCTTCCAAATATCCCTTTGCAAATTCCACAAGAACAGCCTTAGCGAAAGGCTTCTTGAAGGGAAAGATGTAACTCTGTGAGATGAATTAACAGAACACAGAGCAGTTTCTCAGAATGCTTCTTTCCAGTTTTGAACGGAAGATATTTCCTTTTTCACCATAGCCCTCTATGGGCTTCCAAATATCCCTTTGCCAATTCCACAAGAACAGCCTTAGCGAAAGGCTTCTTGAAGGGAAAGATGTAACTCTGTGAGATGAATTAACAGAACACAGAGCACTTTCTCAGAAAGCTTCTTTCCAGTTTTCAACGGAAGATATTTCCTTTTTCACCATAGCCCTCTATGGGCTTCCAAATATCCCTTTGCCAATTCCACAAGAACAGCCTTAGCGAAAGGCTTCCTGAAGGGAAAGATGTAACTCTGTGAGATGAATTAACAGAACACAGAGCAGTTTCTCAGAAAGCTTCTTTCCAGTTTTGAACGGAAGATATTTCGTTTTTCAACATAGCCCTCTATGGGCTTCCAAATATCCCTTTGCCAATTCCACAAGAACAGCCTTAGCGAAAGGCTTCTTGAAGGGAAAGATGTAACTCTGTGAGGTGAATTAACAGAACACAGAGCACTTTCTCAGAAAGCTTCTTTCCAGTTTTGAACGGAAGATATTTCCTTTTTCACCATAGCCCTCTATGGGCTTCCAAATATCCCTTTGCCAATTCCACAAGAACAGCCTTAGCGAAAGGCTTCTTGAAGGGAAAGATGTAACTCTGTGAGGTGAATTAACAGAACACAGAGCACTTTCTCAGAAAGCTTCTTTCCAGTTTTGAACGGAAGATATTTCCTTTTTCACCATAGCCCTCTATGGGCTTCCAAATATCCCTTTGCCAATTCCACAAGAACAGCCTTAGCGAAAGGCTTCTTGAAGGGAAAGATGTAACTCTGTGAGATGAATTAACAGAACACAGAGCACTTTCTCAGAAAGCTTCTTTCCAGTTTTGAACGGAAGATATTTCCTTTTTCACCATAGCCCTCTATGGGCTTCCAAATATCCCTTTGCAATTCCACAAGAACAGCCTTAGCGAAAGGCTTCTTGAAGGGAAAGATGTAACTCTGTGAGATGAATTAACAGAACACAGAGCAGTTTCTCAGAAAGCTTCTTTCCAGTTTTCAACGGAAGATATTTCCTTTTTCACCATAGCCCTCTATGGGCTTCCAAATATCCCTTTGCCAATTCCACAAGAACAGCCTTAGCGAAAGGCTTCTAGAAGGGAAAGATGTAACTCTGTGAGATGAATTAACAGAACACAGAGCAGTTTCTCAGAAAGCTTCTTTCCAGTTTTGAACGGAAGATATTTCCTTTTTCACCATAGCCCTCTATGGGCTTCCAAATATCCCTTTGCCAATTCCACAAGAACAGCCTTAGCGAAAGGCTTCCTGAAGGGAAAGATGTAACTCTGTGAGATGAATTAACAGAACACAGAGCAGTTTCTCAGAAAGCTTCTTTCCAGTTTTGAACGGAAGATATTTCGTTTTTCAACATAGCCCTCTATGGGCTTCCAAATATCCCTTTGCCAATTCCACAAGAACAGCCTTAGCGAAAGGCTTCTTGAAGGGAAAGATGTAGCTCTGTGAGGTGAATTAACAGAACACAGAGCACTTTCTCAGAAAGCTTCTTTCCAGTTTTGAACGGAAGATATTTCCTTTTTCACCATAGCCCTCTATGGGCTTCCAAATATCCCTTTGCCAATTCCACAAGAACAGCCTTAGCCAAAGGCTTCTTGAAGGGAAAGATGTAACTCTGTGAGATGAATTAACAGAACACAGAGCACTTTCTCAGAAAGCTTCTTTCCAGTTTTGAACGGAAGATATTTCCTTTTTCACCATAGCCCTCTATGGGCTTCCAAATATCCCTTTGCAATTCCACAAGAACAGCCTTAGCGAAAGGCTTCTTGAAGGGAAAGATGTAACTCTGTGAGATGAATTAACAGAACACAGAGCAGTTTCTCAGAAAGCTTCTTTCCAGTTTTCAACGGAAGATATTTCCTTTTTCACCATAGCCCTCTATGGGCTTCCAAATATCCCTTTGCCAATTCCACAAGAACAGCCTTAGCGAAAGGCTTCTTGAAGGAAAAGATGTAACACTGTGAGATGAATTAACAGAGCACAGAGCAGTTTCTCAGAAAGTTTCTTTCCAGGTTTCAACGGAAGGTATTTCCTTTTTCATCATTGCCCTCTTTGGGCTTCCAAATATCCCTTTGCCAATTCCACAAGAATAGCCTTAGCGAAAGGCTTCTTGAAGGGAAAGATGTAACTCTGTGAGATGAATTAACAGAACACACAGCAGTTTCTCAGAATTCTTCTTTCCAGTTTTGAACGGAAGATATTTCCTTTTTCACCATAGCCCTCTATGGGCTTCCAAATATCCCTTTGCCAATTCCACAAGAAGAGCCTTAGCGAAAGGCTTCTTGAAGGGAAAGATGTAAATCTGTGAGATGAATTAACAGAACACAGAGCAGTTTCTCAGAAAGCTTCTTTCCAGTTTTGAACGGAAGATATTTCCTTTTTCACCATAGACCTCTATGGGCTTCCAAATATCCCTTTGCCATTTCCACAAGAACAGCGTTAGCGAAAGGCTTCCTGAAGGGAAAGATGTAACTCTGTGAGATGAATTAACAGAACACAGAGCAGTTTCTCAGAAAGCTTCTTTCCAGTTTTGAACGGAAGATATTTCGTTTTTCACCATAGCCCTCTATGGGCTTCTAAATATCCCTCTGCCAATTCCACAAGAACAGCCTTAGCGAAAGGCTTCTTGAAGGGAAAGATGTAACTCTGTGAGATGAATTAACAGAACACAGAGCAGTTTCTCAGAAAGCTTCTTTCCAGTTTTCAACGGAAGATATTTCCTTTTTCACCATAGCCCTCTATGGGCTTCCAAATATCCCTTTGCCAATTCCACAAGAACAGCCTTAGCGAAAGGCTTCTTGAAGGGAAAGATGTAACTCTGTGAGATGAATTAACAGAACACAGAGCAGTTTCTCAGGAAGCTTCTTTCCAGTTTTCAGTGGAAGATATTTCCTTTTTCACCATAGCCCACTATGGGCTTCCAAATATCCCTTTGCCAATTCCACAAGAAGAGCCTTAGCGAAAATCTTCTTGAAGGGAAAGATGTAACTCTGTGAGATGAATTAACAGAACACAGAGCAGTTTCTCAGAACGCTTCCTTCCAGTTTTGAACGGAAGATATATCCTTTTTCACCATAGCCCTCTATGGGCTTCCAAATATCCCTTTGCCAATTCCACAAGAACAACCTTAGCGAAAATCTTCTTGAAGGGGAAGATGTAACTCTGTGAGATGAATTAACAGAACACAGAGCAGTTTCTCAGAAAGCTTCTTTCCAGTTTTGAACGGAAGATATTTCCTTTTTCACCATAGCCCTCTATGGGCTTCCAAATATCCCTTTGCCAATTCCTCAAGAACAGCCTTATCGAAAGGCTTCTTGAAGGGAAAGATGTAACTCTGTGAGATGAATTAACAGAACACAGAGCAGTTTCTCAGAAAGCTTCTTTCCAGTTTTCAACGGAAGATATTTCCTTTTTCACCATAGCCCTCTATGGGCTTCCAAATATCCCTTTGCCAATTCCACAAGAACAGCCTTAGCGAAAGGCTTCTTGAAGGGAAAGATGTAACTCTGTGAGATGAATTAACAGAACACAGAGCAGTTTCTCAGAAAGCTTCTTTCCAGTTTTGAACGGAAGATATTTCCTTTTTCACCATAGCCCTCTATGGGCTTCCAAATATCCCTTTGCCAATTCCACAAGAACAGCCTTAGCGAAAGGCTTCCTGAAGGGAAAGATGTAACTCTGTGAAATGAATTAACAGAACACAGAGCAGTTTCTCAGAAAGCTTCTTTCCAGTTTTGAACGGAAGATATTTCGTTTTTCAACATAGCCCTCTATGGGCTTCCAAATATCCCTTTGCCAATTCCACAAGAACAGCCTTAGCGAAAGGCTTCTTGAAGGGAAAGATGTAACTCTGTGAGGTGAATTAACAGAACACAGAGCACTTTCTCAGAAAGCTTCTTTCCAGTTTTGAACGGAAGATATTTCCTTTTTCACCATAGCCCTCTATGGGCTTCCAAATATCCCTTTGCAATTCCACAAGAACAGCCTTAGCGAAAGGCTTCTTGAAGGGAAAGATGTAACTCTGTGAGATGAATTAACAGAACACAGAGCAGTTTCTCAGAAAGCTTCTTTCCAGTTTTCAACGGAAGATATTTCCTTTTTCACCATAGCCCTCTACGGGCTTCCAAATATCCCTTTGCCAATTCCACAAGAACAGCCTTAGCGAAAGGCTTCCTGAAGGGAAAGATGTAACTCTGTGAGATGAATTAACATAACACAGAGTAGTTTCTCAGAACGCTTCTTTCCAGTTTTGAACTGAAGATATTTCCTTTTTCACCATAGCCCTCTATGGGCTTAAAAATATCCCTTTGCCCATTCCACAAGAACAGCCTTAGCGAAAGGCTTCTTGAAGGGAAAGATGTAACTCTGTGAGATGAATTAACAGAACACAGAGCAGTTTCTCAGAATGCTTCTTTCCAATTTTGAACGGAAGGTATTTCCTTTTTCACCATAGCCCTCTATGGGCTTCCAAATATCCCTTTGCCAATTCCACAAGAACAGCCTTAGCGAAAATCTTCTTGAAGGGAAAGATGTAACCCTGTGAGATGAATTAACAGAACACAGAGCAGTTTCTCAGAAAGCTTCTTTCCAGTTTTGAACGGAAGATATTTCCTTTTTCAACATAGCCCTCTATGGGCTTCCAAATATCCCATTGCCAATTCCTCAAGAACAGCCTTAGCGAAAGGCTTCTTGAAGGGAAAGATGTAACTCTGTGAGGTGAATTAACAGAACACAGAGCACTTTCTCAGAAAGCTTCTTTCCAGATTTGAACGGAAGATATTTCCTTTTTCACCATAGCCCTCTATGGGCTTCCAAATATCCCTTTGCCAATTCCACAAGAACAGCCTTAGCGAAAGGCTTCTTGAAGGGAACGATGTAACTCTATGAAATGAATTAACAGAACACAGAGGAGTTTCTCAGAAAGCATCTTTCCAGGTTTGAACGGAAGATATTTCCTTTTTCACCATAGCCCTCTAAGGGCTTCCAAATATCCCTTTGCCAATTCCACAAGAAGAGCCTTAGCGAAAGGCTTCTTGAAGGGAAAGATGTAAATCTGTGAGATGAATTAACAGAACACAGAGCAGTTTCTCAGAATGCTTCTTTCCAGTTTTCAACGGAAGATATTTCCTTTTTCACCATAGCCCTCTATGGGCTTCCAAATATCCCTTTGCCAATTCCACAAGAAGAGCCTTAGCGAAAGGCTTCTTGAAGGGAAAGATGTAACTCTGTGAGATGAATTAACAGAACACAGAGCAGTTTCTCAGAAAGCTTCTTTCCAGTTTTGAACGGAAGATATTTCCTTTTTCACCATAGCCCTCTATGGGCTTCCAAATATCCCTTTGCCAATTCCACAAGAACAGCCTTAGCGAAAGGCTTCCTGAAGGGAAAGATGTAACTCTGTGAGATGAATTAACAGAACACAGAGCAGTTTCTCAGAAAGCTTCTTTCCAGTTTTGAACGGAAGATATTTCGTTTTTCAACATAGCCCTATATGGGCTTCCAAATATCCCTTTGCCAATTCCACAAGAACAGCCTTAGCGAAAGGCTTCTTGAAGGGAAAGATGTAACTCTGTGAGATGAATTAACAGAACACAGAGCAGTTTCTCAGAAAGCTTCTTTCCAGTTTTCAACGGAAGATATTTCCTTTTTCACCATAGCCCTCTAAGGGCTTCCAAATATCCCTTTGCAAATTCCTCAAGAACAGCCTTAGCGAAAGGCTTCTTGAAGGGAAAGATGTAACTCTGTGAGATGAATTAACAGAACACAGAGCAGTTTCTCAGAAAGCTTCTTTCCAGTTTTGAACGGAAGATATTTCCTTTTTCACCATAGCCCTCTATGGGCTTCCAAATATCCCTTTGCCAATTCCACAAGAACAGCCTTAGCGAAAGGCTTCTTGAAGGGAAAGATGTAACTCTGTGAGGTGAATTAACAGAACACAGAGCAGTTTCTGAGAAAGTTTCTTTCCAGGTTTCAACGGAAGGTATTTCCTTTTTCATGATTGCCCTCTATGGGCTTCCAAATATCCCTTTGCCAATTCCACAAGAACAGCCTTAGCGAAAGGCTTCTTCAAGGAAAAGATGTAACACTGTGAGATGAATTAACAGAACACAGAGCAGTTTCTCAGAAAGTTTCTTTCCAGGTTTCAACGGAAGATATTTCCTTTTTCATCATTGCCCTCTAGGGGCTTCCAAATATCCCTTTGCCAATTCCACAAGAACAGCCTTAGCGAAAGGCTTCTTGAAGGGAAAGATGTAACTCTGTGAGATGAATTAACAGAACACAGAGCAGTTTCTCAGAATGCTTCTTTCCAGTTTTGAACGGAAGATATTTCCTTTTTCACCATAGCCCTCTATGGGCTTCCAAATATCCCTTTGCCAATTCCACAAGAACAGCCTTAGCGAAAGGCTTCTTGAAGGGAAAGATGTAACTCTGTGAAATGAATTAACAGAACACAGAGGAGTTTCTCAGAAAGCATCTTTCCAGGTTTGTACGGAAGATATTTCCTTTTTCACCATAGCCCTCTAAGGGCTTCCAAATATCCCTTTGCAAATTCCACAAGAACAGCCTTAGCGAAAGGCTTCTTGAAGGGAAAGATGTAACTCTGTGAGATGAATTAACAGAACACAGAGCAGTTTCTCAGAATGCTTCTTTCCAGTTTTGAACGGAAGATATTTCCTTTTTCACCATAGCCCTCTATGGGCTTCCAAATATCCCTTTGCCAATTCCACAAGAACAGCCTTAGCGAAAGGCTTCTTGAAGGGAAAGATGTAACTCTGTGAGATGAATTAACAGAACACAGAGCACTTTCTCAGAAAGCTTCTTTCCAGTTTTCAACGGAAGATATTTCCTTTTTCACCATAGCCCTCTATGGGCTTCCAAATATCCCTTTGCCAATTCCACAAGAACAGCCTTAGCGAAAGGCTTCCTGAAGGGAAAGATGTAACTCTGTGAGATGAATTAACAGAACACAGAGCAGTTTCTCAGAAAGCTTCTTTCCAGTTTTGAACGGAAGATATTTCGTTTTTCAACATAGCCCTCTATGGGCTTCCAAATATCCCTTTGCCAATTCCACAAGAACAGCCTTAGCGAAAGGCTTCTTGAAGGGAAAGATGTAACTCTGTGAGGTGAATTAACAGAACACAGAGCACTTTCTCAGAAAGCTTCTTTCCAGTTTTGAACGGAAGATATTTCCTTTTTCACCATAGCCCTCTATGGGCTTCCAAATATCCCTTTGCCAATTCCACAAGAACAGCCTTAGCGAAAGGCTTCTTGAAGGGAAAGATGTAACTCTGTGAGGTGAATTAACAGAACACAGAGCACTTTCTCAGAAAGCTTCTTTCCAGTTTTGAACGGAAGATATTTCCTTTTTCACCATAGCCCTCTATGGGCTTCCAAATATCCCTTTGCCAATTCCACAAGAACAGCCTTAGCGAAAGGCTTCTTGAAGGGAAAGATGTAACTCTGTGAGATGAATTAACAGAACACAGAGCACTTTCTCAGAAAGCTTCTTTCCAGTTTTGAACGGAAGATATTTCCTTTTTCACCATAGCCCTCTATGGGCTTCCAAATATCCCTTTGCAATTCCACAAGAACAGCCTTAGCGAAAGGCTTCTTGAAGGGAAAGATGTAACTCTGTGAGATGAATTAACAGAACACAGAGCAGTTTCTCAGAAAGCTTCTTTCCAGTTTTCAACGGAAGATATTTCCTTTTTCACCATAGCCCTCTATGGGCTTCCAAATATCCCTTTGCCAATTCCACAAGAACAGCCTTAGCGAAAGGCTTCTTGAAGGGAAAGATGTAACTCTGTGAGATGAATTAACAGAACACAGAGCAGTTTCTCAGAAAGCTTCTTTCCAGTTTTGAACGGAAGATATTTCCTTTTTCACCATAGCCCTCTATGGGCTTCCAAATATCCCTTTGCCAATTCCACAAGAACAGCCTTAGCGAAAGGCTTCCTGAAGGGAAAGATGTAACTCTGTGAGATGAATTAACAGAACACAGAGCAGTTTCTCAGAAAGCTTCTTTCCAGTTTTGAACGGAAGATATTTCGTTTTTCAACATAGCCCTCTATGGGCTTCCAAATATCCCTTTGCCAATTCCACAAGAACAGCCTTAGCGAAAGGCTTCTTGAAGGGAAAGATGTAGCTCTGTGAGGTGAATTAACAGAACACAGAGCACTTTCTCAGAAAGCTTCTTTCCAGTTTTGAACGGAAGATATTTCCTTTTTCACCATAGCCCTCTATGGGCTTCCAAATATCCCTTTGCCAATTCCACAAGAACAGCCTTAGCCAAAGGCTTCTTGAAGGGAAAGATGTAACTCTGTGAGATGAATTAACAGAACACAGAGCACTTTCTCAGAAAGCTTCTTTCCAGTTTTGAACGGAAGATATTTCCTTTTTCACCATAGCCCTCTATGGGCTTCCAAATATCCCTTTGCAATTCCACAAGAACAGCCTTAGCGAAAGGCTTCTTGAAGGGAAAGATGTAACTCTGTGAGATGAATTAACAGAACACAGAGCAGTTTCTCAGAAAGCTTCTTTCCAGTTTTGAACGGAAGATATTTCCTTTTTCACCATAGCCCTCTATGGGCTTCCAAATATCCCTTTGCAATTCCACAAGAACAGCCTTAGCGAAAGGCTTCTTGAAGGGAAAGATGTAACTCTGTGAGATGAATTAACAGAACACAGAGCAGTTTCTCAGAAAGCTTCTTTCCAGTTTTCAACGGAAGATATTTCCTTTTTCATCATTGCCCTCTTTGGGCTTCCAAATATCCCTTTGCCAATTCCACAAGAATAGCCTTAGCGAAAGGCTTCTAGAAGAGAAAGATGTAACTCTGTGAGATGAATTAACAGAACACAGAGCAGTTTCTCAGAAAGCTTCTTTCCAGTTTTGAACGGAAGATATTTCCTTTTTCACCATAGCCCTCTATGGGCTTCCAAATATCCCTTTGCCAATTCCACAAGAACAGCCTTAGCGAAAGGCTTCCTGAAGGGAAAGATGTAACTCTGTGAGATGAATTAACAGAACACAGAGCAGTTTCTCAGAAAGCTTCTTTCCAGTTTTGAACGGAAGATATTTCGTTTTTCAACATAGCCCTCTATGGGCTTCCAAATATCCCTTTGCCAATTCCACAAGAACAGCCTTAGCGAAAGGCTTCTTGAAGGGAAAGATGTAACTCTGTGAGGTGAATTAACAGAACACAGAGCACTTTCTCAGAAAGCTTCTTTCCAGTTTTGAACGGAAGATATTTAATTTTTCACCATAGCCCTCTATGGGCTTCCAAATATCCCTCTGCCAATTCCACAAGAACAGCCTTAGCCAAAGGCTTCTTGAAGGAAAAGATGTAACTCTGTGAGATGAATTAACAGAACACAGAGCACTTTCTCAGAAAGCTTCTTTCCAGTTTTGAACGGAAGATATTTCCTTTTTCACCATAGCCCTCTATGGGCTTCCAAATATCCCTTTGCAATTCCACAAGAACAGCCTTAGCGAAAGGCTTCTTGAAGGGAAAGATGTAACTCTGTGAGATGAATTAACAGAACACAGAGCAGTTTCTCAGAAAGCTTCTTTCCAGTTTTCAACGGAAGATATTTCCTTTTTCACCATAGCCCTCTATGGGCTTCCAAATATCCCTTTGCCAATTCCACAAGAACAGCCTTAGCGAAAGGCTTCTTGAAGGAAAAGATGTAACACTGTGAGATGAATTAACAGAGCACAGAGCAGTTTCTCAGAAAGTTTCTTTCCAGGTTTCAACGGAAGGTATTTCCTTTTTCATCATTGCCCTCTTTGGGCTTCCAAATATCCCTTTGCCAATTCCACAAGAACAACCTTAGCGAAAGGCTTCTTGAAGGGAAAGATGTAACTCTGTGAGATGAATTAACAGAACACACAGCAGTTTCTCAGAATGCTTCTTTCCAGTTTTGAACGGAAGATATTTCCTTTTTCAAAATAGCCCTCTATGGGCTTCCAAATATCCCTTTGCCAATTCCACAAGAAGAGCCTTAGCGAAAGGCTTCTTGAAGGGAAAGATGTAAATCTGTGAGATGAATTAACAGAACACAGAGCAGTTTCTCAGAAAGCTTCTTTCCAGTTTTGAACGGAAGATATTTCCTTTTTCACCATAGACCTCTATGGGCTTCCAAATATCCCTTTGCCAATTCCACAAGAACAGCGTTAGCGAAAGGCTTCCTGAAGGGAAAGATGTAACTCTGTGAGATGAATTAACAGAACACAGAGCAGTTTCTCAGAAAGCTTCTTTCCAGTTTTGAACGGAAGATATTTCGTTTTTCAACATAGCCCTCTATGGGCTTCCAAATATCCCTCTGCCAATTCCACAAGAACAGCCTTAGCGAAAGGCTTCTTGAAGGGAAAGATGTAACTCTGTGAGATGAATTAACAGAACACAGAGCAGTTTCTCAGAAAGCTTCTTTCCAGTTTTCAACGGAAGATATTTCCTTTTTCACCATAGCCCTCTATGGGCTTCCAAATATCCCTTTGCCAATTCCACAAGAACAGCCTTAGCGAAAGGCTTCTTGAAGGGAAAGATGTAACTCTGTGAGATGAATTAACAGAACACAGAGCAGTTTCTCAGAAAGCTTCTTTCCAGTTTTGAACGGAAGATATTTCCTTTTTCACCATAGCCCTCTATGGGCTTCCAAATATCCCTTTGCAATTCCACAAGAACAGCCTTAGCGAAAGGCTTCTTGAAGGGAAAGATGTAACTCTGTGAGATGAATTAACAGAACACAGAGCAGTTTCTCAGAAAGCTTCTTTCCAGTTTTCAACGGAAGATATTTCCTTTTTCACCATAGCCCTCTACGGGCTTCCAAATATCCCTTTGCCAATTCCACAAGAACAGCCTTAGCGAAAGGCTTCCTGAAGGGAAAGATGTAACTCTGTGAGATGAATTAACATAACACAGAGTAGTTTCTCAGAACGCTTCTTTCCAGTTTTGAACTGAAGATATTTCCTTTTTCACCATAGCCCTCTATGGGCTTAAAAATATCCCTTTGCCCATTCCACAAGAACAGCCTTAGCGAAAGGCTTCTTGAAGGGAAAGATGTAACTCTGTGAGATGAATTAACAGAACACAGAGCAGTTTCTCAGAAAGCTTCTTTCCAGTTTTGAACGGAAGATATTTCCTTTTTCACCATAGCCCTCTATGGGCTTCCAAATATCCCTTTGCCAATTCCTCAAGAACAGCCTTATCGAAAGGCTTCTTGAAGGGAAAGATGTAACTCTGTGAGATGAATTAACAGAACACAGAGCAGTTTCTCAGAAAGCTTCTTTCCAGTTTTCAACGGAAGATATTTCCTTTTTCACCATAGCCCTCTATGGGCTTCCAAATATCCCTTTGCCAATTCCACAAGAACAGCCTTAGCGAAAGGCTTCTTGAAGGGAAAGATGTAACTCTGTGAGATGAATTAACAGAACACAGAGCAGTTTCTCAGAAAGCTTCTTTCCAGTTTTGAACGGAAGATATTTCCTTTTTCACCATAGCCCTCTATGGGCTTCCAAATATCCCTTTGCCAATTCCACAAGAACAGCCTTAGCGAAAGGCTTCCTGAAGGGAAAGATGTAACTCTGTGAAATGAATTAACAGAACACAGAGCAGTTTCTCAGAAAGCTTCTTTCCAGTTTTGAACGGAAGATATTTCGTTTTTCAACATAGCCCTCTATGGGCTTCCAAATATCCCTTTGCCAATTCCACAAGAACAGCCTTAGCGAAAGGCTTCTTGAAGGGAAAGATGTAACTCTGTGAGGTGAATTAACAGAACACAGAGCACTTTCTCAGAAAGCTTCT
The DNA here is from genome assembly GCF_047675955.1 of Chlorocebus sabaeus. Taxonomy (NCBI): domain Eukaryota; kingdom Metazoa; phylum Chordata; class Mammalia; order Primates; family Cercopithecidae; genus Chlorocebus; species Chlorocebus sabaeus. The sequence goes on along the minus strand of NW_027327870.1, from coordinate 187,427 downwards.
TTCCAGTTTTGAACGGAAGATATTTCCTTTTTCACCATAGCCCTCTATGGGCTTCCAAATATCCCTTTGCCAATTCCACAAGAACAGCCTTAGCGAAAGGCTTCTTGAAGGGAAAGATGTAACTCTGTGAGGTGAATTAACAGAACACAGAGCACTTTCTCAGAAAGCTTCTTTCCAGTTTTGAACGGAAGATATTTCCTTTTTCACCATAGCCCTCTATGGGCTTCCAAATATCCCTTTGCCAATTCCACAAGAAGAGCCTTAGCGAAAATCTTCTTGAAGGGAAAGATGTAACTCTGTGAGATGAATTAACAGAACACAGAGCAGTTTCTCAGAACGCTTCCTTCCAGTTTTGAACGGAAGATATATCCTTTTTCACCATAGCCCTCTATGGGCTTCCAAATATCCCTTTGCCAATTCCACAAGAACAACCTTAGCGAAAATCTTCTTGAAGGGGAAGATGTAACTCTGTGAGATGAATTAACAGAACACAGAGCAGTTTCTCAGAAAGCTTCTTTCCAGTTTTGAACGGAAGATATTTCCTTTTTCACCATAGCCCTCTATGGGCTTCCAAATATCCCTTTGCCAATTCCTCAAGAACAGCCTTATCGAAAGGCTTCTTGAAGGGAAAGATGTAACTCTGTGAGATGAATTAACAGAACACAGAGCAGTTTCTCAGAAAGCTTCTTTCCAGTTTTCAACGGAAGATATTTCCTTTTTCACCATAGCCCTCTATGGGCTTCCAAATATCCCTTTGCCAATTCCACAAGAACAGCCTTAGCGAAAGGCTTCTTGAAGGGAAAGATGTAACTCTGTGAGATGAATTAACAGAACACAGAGCAGTTTCTCAGAAAGCTTCTTTCCAGTTTTGAACGGAAGATATTTCCTTTTTCACCATAGCCCTCTACGGGCTTCCAAATATCCCTTTGCCAATTCCACAAGAACAGCCTTAGCGAAAGGCTTCCTGAAGGGAAAGATGTAACTCTGTGAAATGAATTAACAGAACACAGAGCAGTTTCTCAGAAAGCTTCTTTCCAGTTTTGAACGGAAGATATTTCCTTTTTCAACATAGGCCTCTATGGGCTTCCAAATATCCCTTTGCCAATTCCACAAGAACAGCCTTAGCGAAAGGCTTCTTGAAGGGAAAGATGTAACTCTGTGAGATGAATTAACAGAACACAGAGCAGTTTCTCAGAAAGCTTCTTTCCAGTTTTGAACGGAAGATATTTCGTTTTTCAACATAGCCCTCTATGGGCTTCCAAATATCCCTTTGCCAATTCCACAAGAACAGCCTTAGCGAAAGGCTTCTTGAAGGGAAAGATGTAACTCTGTGAGGTGAATTAACAGAACACAGAGCAGTTTCTCAGAAAGCTTCTTTCCAGTTTTCAACGGAAGATGTTTCCTTTTTCACCATAGCCCCTTATGGGCTTCCAAATATCCCTTTGCCAAATCCACAAGAACAGCCTTAGCGAAAGGCTTCTTGAAGGAAAAGATGTAACACTGTGAGATGAATTAACAGAACACAGAGCAGTTTCTCAGAAAGTTTCTTTCCAGGTTTCAACGGAAGGTATTTCCTTTTTCATCATTGCCCTCTATGGGTTTCCAAATATCCCTTTGCCAATTCCACAAGAACAGCCTTAGCGAAAGGCTTCTTCAAGGAAAAGATGTAACACTGTGAGATGAATTAACAGAACACAGAGCAGTTTCTCAGAAAGTTTCTTTCCAGGTTTCAACGGAAGATATTTCCTTTTTCATCATTGCCCTCTAGGGGCTTCCAAATATCCCTTTGCCAATTCCACAAGAACAGCCTTAGCGAAAGGCTTCTTGAAGGGAAAGATGTAACTCTGTGAGATGAATTAACAGAACACAGAGCAGTTTCTCAGAATGCTTCTTTCCAGTTTTGAACGGAAGATATTTCCTTTTTCACCATAGCCCTCTATGGGCTTCCAAATATCCCTTTGCCAATTCCACAAGAACAGCCTTAGCGAAAGGCTTCTTGAAGGGAAAGATGTAACTCTGTGAAATGAATTAACAGAACACAGAGGAGTTTCTCAGAAAGCATCTTTCCAGGTTTGTACGGAAGATATTTCCTTTTTCACCATAGCCCTCTAAGGGCTTCCAAATATCCCTTTGCCAATTCCACAAGAACAGCCTTAGCGAAAGGCTTCTTGAAGGGAAAGATGTAACTCTGTGAGATGAATTAACAGAACACAGAGCAGTTTCTCAGAATGCTTCTTTCCAGTTTTGAACGGAAGATATTTCCTTTTTCACCATAGCCCTCTATGGGCTTCCAAATATCCCTTTGCCAATTCCACAAGAACAGCCTTAGCGAAAGGCTTCTTGAAGGGAAAGATGTAACTCTGTGAGATGAATTAACAGAACACAGAGGAGTTTCTCAGAAAGCATCTTTCCAGGTTTGTACGGAAGATATTTCCTTTTTCACCATAGCCCTCTAAGGGCTTCCAAATATCCCTTTGCCAATTCCACAAGAACAGCCTTAGCGAAAGGCTTCTTGAAGGGAAAGATGTAACTCTGTGAGATGAATTAACAGAACACAGAGCAGTTTCTCAGAATGCTTCTTTCCAGTTTTGAACGGAAGATATTTCCTTTTTCACCATAGCCCTCTATGGGCTTCCAAATATCCCTTTGCCAATTCCACAAGAACAGCCTTAGCGAAAGGCTTCTTGAAGGGAAAGATGTAACTCTGTGAGATGAATTAACAGAACACAGAGCAGTTTCTCAGAAAGCTTCTTTCCAGTTTTCAACGGAAGATATTTCCTTTTTCACCATAGCCCTCTATGGGCTTCCAAATATCCCTTTGCCAATTCCACAAGAACAGCCTTAGCGAAAGGCTTCCTGAAGGGAAAGATGTAACTCTGTGAGATGAATTAACAGAACACAGAGCAGTTTCTCAGAAAGCTTCTTTCCAGTTTTCAACGGAAGATATTTCCTTTTTCACCATAGCCCTCTATGGGCTTCCAAATATCCCTTTGCAAATTCCTCAAGAACAGCCTTAGCGAAAGGCTTCTTGAAGGGAAAGATGTAACTCTGTGAGATGAATTAACAGAACACAGAGCAGTTTCTCAGAAAGCTTCTTTCCAGTTTTGAACGGAAGATATTTCCTTTTTCACCATAGCCCTCTATGGGCTTCCAAATATCCCTTTGCCAATTCCACAAGAACAGCCTTAGCGAAAGGCTTCTTGAAGGGAAAGATGTAACTCTGTGAGATGAATTAACAGAACACAGAGTAGTTTCTGAGAAAGCTTCTTTCCAGTTTTGAACGGAAGATATTTCCTTTTTCACCATAGCCCTCTATGGGCTTCCAAATATCCCTTTGCCAATTCCACAAGAACAGCCTTAGCGAAAGGCTTCTTGAAGGGAAAGATGTAACTCTGTGAGGTGAATTAACAGAACACAGAGCAGTTTCTCAGAAAGCTTCTTTCCAGTTTTGAACGGAAGATATTTTCTTTTTCACCATAGCCCTCTATGGGCTTCCAAATATCCCTTTGCCAATTCCACAAGAACAGCCTTAGCGAAAGGCTTCTTGAAGGGAAAGATGTAACTCTGTGAGATGAATTAACAGAACACAGAGCGGTTTCTCACAAAGCTTCTTTCCAGTTTTGAACGGAAGATAATTCCTTTTTCACCATAGCCCTCCAAGGGCTTCCAAATATCCCTTTGGCAATTCCACAAGAACAGCATTAGCGAAAGGCTTCTTGAAGGGAAAGATGTAACTCTGTGAGATGAATTAACAGAACACAGAGCAGTTTCTCAGAAATCTTCTTTCCAGTTTTGAACGGAAGATATTTCCTTTTTCACCATAGCCCTCTATGGGCTTCCAAATATCCCTTTGCCAATTCCACAAGAACAGCCTTAGAGAAAGGCTTATTGAAGGGAAAGATGTAACTCTGTGAGATGAATTAACAGAACACAGAGCAGTTTCTCAGAAAGCTTCTTTCAAGTTTTGAACGGAAGATATTTCCTTTTTCACCATAGGTCTCTATGGGCTTCCAAATATCCCTTTGCCAATTCCACAAGAACAGCCTTAGCGAAAGGCTTCTTGAAGGGAAAGATGTAACTATTTGAGGTGAATTGACAGAACACAGAGCAGTTTCTCAGAAAGCATCTTTCCAGTTTTGAACGGAAGATATTTCCTTTTTCACCATAGCCCTCTATGGGCTTCCAAATATCCCTTTGCCAATTCCACAAGAACAGCCTTAGCGAAAGGCTTCTTGAAGGAAAAGATGTAACACTGTGAGATGAATTAACAGAACACGGAGCAGTTTCTCAGAAAGCTTCTTTCCAGTTTTCAATGGAAGATATTTCCTTTTTCACCATAGCCCTCTATGGGCTTCCAAATATCCCTTTGCCAATTCCACAAGAACAGCCTTAGCGAAAGGCTTCTTGAAGGGAAAGATGTAACTCTGTGAGATGAATTAACAGAACACAGAGCAGTTTCTCAGAAAGCTTCTTTCCAGTTTTGAACGGAAGATATTTCCTTTTTCACCATAGCCCTCTATGGGCTTCCAAATATCCCATTGCCAATTCGTCAAGAACAGCCTTAGCGAAAGGCTTCTTGAAGGGAAAGATGTAACTCTGTGAGGTGAATTAACAGAACACAGAGCACTTTCTCAGAAAGCTTCTTTCCAGATTTGAACGGAAGATATTTCCTTTTTCACCATAGCCCTCTATGGGCTTCCAAATATCCCTTTGCCAATTCCACAAGAACAGCCTTAGCGAAAGGCTTCTTGAGGGGAAAGATGTAACTCTGTGAGGTGAATTAACAGAACACAGAGCAGTTTCTCAGAAAGCTTCTTTCCAGTTTTGAACGGAAGATATTTCCTTTTTCACCATAGCCCTCTATTGGCTTCCAAATATCCCTTTGCCAATTCCACAAGAACAGCCTTAGCGAAAGGCTTCTTGAAGGGAGAGATGTTACTCTGTGTGATGAATTAACAGAACACAGAGCAGTTTCTCAGAAAGCTTCTTTCCAGTTTTGAACGGAAGATATTTCCTTTTTCACCATAGCCCTCTATAGGCTTCCAAATATCCCTTTGCCAATTCCACAAGAACAGCCTTAGCGAAAGGCTTATTGAAGGGAAAGATGTAACTCTGTGAGATGAATTAACAGAACACAGAGCAGTTTCTCAGAAAGCTTCTTTCCAGTTTTGAACGGAAGATATTTCATTTTTCACCATAGCCCTCTATGGGCTTCCAAATATCCCTTTGCCAATTCCACAAGAACAGCCTTAGCGAAAGGCTTCTTGAAGGAAAAGATGAAACACTGTGTGATGAATTAACAGAACACAGAGCAGTTTCTCAGAAAGTTTCTTTCCAGGTTTCAACGGAAGATATTTCCTTTTTCATCATAGCCCTCTAAGGGCTTCCAAATATCCCTTTGCCAATTCCACAAAAACAGCCTTAGCGAAAGGCTTCTTGAAGGGAAAGATGTAACTCTGTGACATGAATTAACAGAACACAGAGCAGTTTCTCAGAAAGCCTCTTTCCAGTTTTCAACGGAAGATATTACCTTTTTCACCATAGCCCTCTATGGGCTTCCAAATATCCCTTTGCCAATTCAACAAGAACAGCCTTAGCGAAAGGCTTCTTGAAGGGAAAGATGTAACTCTGTGAGATGAATTAACGGAACACCGAGCAGTTTCTCAGAAAGCTTCTTTCCAGTTTTGAACGGAAGATATTTCCTTTTTCACCATAGCCCTCTATGGGCTTCCAAATATCCCTTTGCCAATTCCTCAAGAACAGCCTTAGCGAAAGGCTTCTTGAAGGGAAAGATGTAACACTGTGAGATGAATTAACAGAACACAGAGCAGTTTCTCAGAAAGCTTCTTTCCAGTTTTGAACGGAAGTTATTTCCTTTTTCACCAGAGCCCTCTATGGGCTTCCAAATATCCCTTTGCCAATTCCACAAGAACAGCCTAAGCGAAAGGCTTCTTGAGGGGAAAGATGTAACTCTGTGAGATGAATTAACAGAACACAGAGCAGTTTCTCAGAAAGCTTCTTTCCAGTTTTGAACGGAAGATATTTCCTTTTTCACCATAGCCCTCTATTGGCTTCCAAATATCCCTTTGCCAATTCCACAAGAACAGCCTTAGCGAAAGGCTTCTTGAAGGGAGAGATGTTACTCTGTGTGATGAATTAACAGAACACAGAGCAGTTTCTCCGAAAGCTTCTTTCCAGTTTTGAACGGAAGATATTTCCTTTTTCACCATAGCCCTCTATAGGCTTCCAAATATCCCTTTGCCCATTCCACAAGAACAGCCTTAGCGAAAGGCTTATTGAAGGGAAAGATGTAACTCTGTGAGATGAATTAACAGAACACAGAGCAGTTTCTCAGAAAGCTTCTTTCCAGTTTTGAACGGAAGATATTTCCTTTTTCACCATAGCCCTCTATGGGCTTCCAAATATCCCTTTGCCAATTCCACAAGAAGAGCCTTAGCGAAAGGCTTCTTGAAGGGAAAGATGTAACTCTGTGACATGAATTAACAGAACACAGAGCAGTTTCTCAGAAAGCTTCTTTCCAGTTTTGAACGGAAGATATTACCTTTTTCACCATAGCCCTCTATGGGCTTCCAAATATCCCTTTGCCAATTCCACAAGAACAGCCTTAGCGAAAGGCTTCTTGAAGGGAAAGATGTAACTCTGTGAGATGAATTAACGGAACACAGAGCAGTTTCTCAGAAAGCTTCTTTCCAGTTTTGAACGGAAGATATTTCCTTTTTCACCATAGCCCTCTATGGGCTTCTAAATATCTCTTTGCCAATTCCACAAGAACAGCCTTAGCGAAAGGCATCTTGAAGGGAAAGATGTAACTCTGTGAGATGAATTAACAGAACACAGAGCAGTTTCTCAGAAAGCTTCTTTCCAGTTTTGAACGGAAGATATTTCCTTTTTCAGCATAGCCCTCTATGGGCTTCCAAATATCCCTTTGCCAATTCCACAAGAACAGCCTTAGCGAAAGGCTTCTTGAAGGGAAAGATGTAACTCTGTGAGATGAATTAACATAACACAGAGTAGTTTCTGAGAAAGCTTCTTTCCAGTTTTGAACGGAAGATATTTCCTTTTTCACCATAGCCCTCTATGGGCTTCCAAATATCCCTTTGCCAATTCCACAAGAACAGCCTTAGCGAAAGGCTTCTTGAGGGGAAGGATGTAACTCTGTGAGGTGAATTAACAGAACACAGAGCAGTTTCTCAGAAAGCTTCTTTCCAGTTTTGAACGGAAGATATTTCCTTTTTCACCATAGCCCTCTATTGGCTTCCAAATATCCCTTTGCCAATTCCACAAGAACAGCCTTAGCGAAAGGCTTCTTGAAGGGAGAGATGTTACTCTGTGTGATGAATTAACAGAACACAGAGCAGTTTCTCAGAAAGCTTCTTTCCAGTTTTGAACGGAAGATATTTCCTTTTTCACCATAGCCCTCTATAGGCTTCCAAATATCCCTTTGCCAATTCCACAAGAACAGCCTTAGCGAAAGGCTTATTGAAGGGAAAGATGTAACTCTGTGAGATGAATTAACAGAACACCGAGCAGTTTCTCAGAAAGCTTCTTTCCAGTTTTGAACGGAAGATATTTCCTTTTTCACCATAGCCCTCTATGGGCTTCCAAATATCCCTTTGCCAATTCCACAAGAACAGCCTTAGCGAAAGGCTTCTTGAAAGAAAAGATGAAACACTGTGAGATGAAATAACAGAACACAGAGCCGTTTCTCAGAAAGTTTCTTTCCAGGTTTCAACGGAAGATATTTCCTTTTTCATCATAGCCCTCTAAGGGCTTCCAAATATCCCTTTGCCAATTCCACAAGAACAGCCTTAGCGAAAGGCTTCTTGAAGGGAAAGATGTAACTCTGTGACATGAATTAACAGAACACAGAGCAGTTTCTCAGAAAGCCTCTTTCCAGTTTTGAACGGAAGATATTACCTTTTTCACCATAGCCCTCTACGGGCTTCCAAATATCCCTTTGCCAATTCCACAAGAACAGCCTTAGCGAAAGGCTTCTTGAAGGGAAAGATGTAAATCTGTGAGATGAATTAACGGAACACAGAGCAGTTTCTCAGAAAGCTTCTTTCCAGTTTTGAACGGAAGATATTTCCTTTTTCACCATAGCCCTCTATGGGCTTCCAAATATCCCTTTGCCAATTCCTCAAGAACAGCCTTAGCGAAAGGCTTCTTGAAGGAAAAGATGTAACTCTATGAAGTGAATTAACAGAACACAGAGCACTTTCTCAGAAAGCTTCTTTCCAGTTTTGAACGGAAGATATTTCCTTTTTCACCATAGCCCTCTATGGGCTTCCAAATATCCCTTTGCCAATTCCACAAGAACAGCCTTAGCGAAAGGCTTCTTGAAGGGAAAGATGTAACTCTGTGAGATGAATTAACAGAACACAGAGCACTTTCTCAGAAAGCTTCTTTCCAGTTTTGAACGGAAGATATTTCCTTTTTCACCATAGCCCTCTATGGGCTTCCAAATGTCCCTTTGCAATTCCACAAGAACAGCCTTAGCGAAAGGCTTCTTGAAGGGAAAGATGTAACTCTGTGAGATGAATTAACAGAACACAGAGCAGTTTCTCAGAAAGCTTCTTTCCAGTTTTCAATGGAAGATATTTCCTTTTTCACCATAGCCCTCTATGGGCTTCCAAATATCCCTTTGCCAATTCCACAAGAACAGCCTTAGCGAAAGGCTTCTTGAAGGGAAAGGTGTAACTCTGTGAGATGAATTAACAGAACACAGAGCAGTTTCTCAGAAAGCTTCTTTCCAGTTTTCAATGGAAGATATTTCCTTTTTCACCAGAGCCCTCTATGGGCTTCCAAATATCCCTTTGCCAATTCCACAGGAACAGCCTTAGTGAAAATCTTCTTGAAGGGAAGATGTAACTCTGTGAGATGAATTAACAGAACACAGAGCAGTTTCTCAGAAAGCTTCTTTCCAGTTTTGAACGGAAGATATATCCTTTTTCACCATAGCCCTCTATGGGCTTCCCAATATCCCTTTGCCAATTCCACAAGAACAACCTTAGCGAAAGGCATCTTGAAGGGAAAGATGTAACTCTGTGAGATGAATTAACGGAACACAGAGCAGTTTCTCAGAAAGCTTCTTTCCAGTTTTGAACGGAAGATATTTCCTTTTTCACCATTGCCCTCTATGGGCTTCCAAATATCCCTTTGCCAATTCCACAAGAACAGCCTTAGCGAAAAGCTTCTTGAAGGGAAAGATGAAACTCTGTGAGATGAATTAACAGAACACAGAGCAGTTTCTCAGAAAGCTTCTTTACAGTTTTGAACGGAAGTTATTTCCTTTTTCACCAGAGCCCTCTATGGGTTTCCAAATATCCCTTTGCCAATTCCACAAGAACAGCCTAAGCGAAAGGCTTCTTGAGGGGATAGATGTAACTCTGTGAGGTGAATTAACATAACACAGAGTAGTTTCTGAGAAAGGTTCTTTCCAGTTTTGAACGGAAGATATTTCCTTTTTCACCATAGGCCTCTATGGGCTTCCAAATATCCCTTTGCCAATTCCACAAGAACAGCCTTAGCGAAAGGCTTCTTGAAGGGAAAGATGTAACTCTGTGAGATGAATTAACAGAACACAGAGCAGATTCTCAGAAAGCTTCTTTCCAGTTTTGAACGGAAGATATTTCCTTTTTCACCATAGCCCTCTATGGGCTCCCAAATATCCCTTTGCCAATTCCACAAGAACAGCCTTAGCGAAAGGCTTCTTGAAGGGAAAGATGTAACTCTGTGAGATGAATTAACAGAACACAGAGCAGTTTCTCAGAAAGCTTCTTTCCAGTTTTGAACGGAAGATATTTCCTTTTTCACCATAGCCCTCTATGGGCTTCCAAATATCCCTTTGCCAATTCCACAAGAACAGCCTTAGCGAAAGGCTTCTTGAAGGGAAAGATGTAACTCTGTGAGATGAATTAACAGAACACAGAGCACTTTCTCAGAAAGCTTCTTTCCAGTTTTGAACGGAAGATATTTCCTTTTTCACCATAGCCCTCTATGGGCTTCCAAATGTCCCTTTGCAATTCCACAAGAACAGCCTTAGCGAAAGGCTTCTTGAAGGGAAAGATGTAACTCTGTGAGATGAATTAACAGAACACAGAGCAGTTTCTCAGAAAGCTTCTTTCCAGTTTTCAACGGAAGATATTTCCTTTTTCACCATAGCCCTCTATGGGCTTCCAAATATCCCTTTGCCAATTCCACAAGAACAGCCTTAGCGAAAGGCTTCTTGAAGGGAAAGATGTAACTCTGTGAGATGAATTAACAGAACACAGAGCAGTTTCTCAAAAAGCTTCTTTCCAGTTTTCAATGGAAGATATTTCCTTTTTCACCATAGCCCTCTATGGGCTTCCAAATATCCCTTTGCCAATTCCACAGGAACAGCCTTAGCGAAAATCTTCTTGAAGGGAAGATGTAACTCTGTGAGATGAATTAACAGAACACAGAGCAGTTTCTCAGAAAGCTTCTTTCCAGTTTTGAACGGAAGATATTTCCTTTTTCACTATAGCCCTCTTTGGGCTTCCAAATATCCCTTTGCCAATTCCACAAGAACAGCCTTAGCGAAAGGCTTCTTGAAGGGAAAGATGTAACTCTGTGAGATGAATTAACAGAACACAGAGCAGTTTCTCAGAAAGCTTCTTTCCAGTTTTCAATGGAAGATATTTCCTTTTTCACCATAGCCCTCTATGGGCTTCCAAATATCCCTTTGCCAATTCCACAAGAACAGCCTTAGCGAAAATCTTCTTGAAGGGAAAGATGTAACTCTGTGAGATGAATTAACAGAACACAGAGCAGTTTCTCAGAAAGCTTCTTTCCAGTTTTGAACGGAAGATATATCCTTTTTCACCATAGCCCTCTATGGGCTTCCAAATATCCCTTTGCCAATTCCACAAGAACAACCTTAGCGAAAGGCATCTTGAAGGGAAAGATGTAACTCTGTGAGATGAATTAACAGAACACAGAGCAGTTTCTCAGAAAGCTTCTTTCCAGTTTTGAACGGAAGATATTTCCTTTTTCACCATAGCCCTCTATGGGCTTCCAAATATCCCATTGCCAATTCCTCAAGAACAGCCTTAGCGAAAGGCTTCTTGAAGGGAAAGATGTAACTCTGTGAGGTGAATTAACAGAACACAGAGCACTTTCTCAGAAAGCTTCTTTCCAGTTTTGAACGGAAGATATTTCCTTTTTCACCATAGCCCTCTATGGGCTTCCAAATATCCCTTTGCCAATTCCACAAGAACAGCCTTAGCGAAAGGCTTCTTGAAGGGAAAGATGTAACTCTGTGAGATGAATTAACAGAACACAGAGCAGTTTCTCAGAAAGCTTCTTTCCAGTTTTCAATGGAAGATATTTCCTTTTTCACCATAGCCCTCTATGGGCTTCCAAATATCCCTTTGCCAATTCCACAAGAACAGCCTTAGCGAAAGGCTTCTTGAAGGGAAAGATGTAACTCTGTGAGATGAATTAACAGAACACACAGCAGTTTCTCAGAAAGCTTCTTTCCAGTTTTGAACGGAAGATATATCCTTTTTCACCATAGCCCTCTATGGGCTTCCAAATATCCCTTTGCCAATTCCACAAGAACAGCCTTAGCGAAAGGCTTCTTGAGGGGAAGGATGTAACTCTGTGAGGTGAATTAACAGAACACAGAGCAGTTTCTCAGAAAGCTTCTTTCCAGTTTTGAACGGAAGATATTTCCTTTTTCACCATAGCCCTCTATTGGCTTCCAAATATCCCTTTGCCAATTCCACAAGAACAGCCTTAGCGAAAGGCTTCTTGAAGGGAGAGATGTTACTCTGTGTGATGAATTAACAGAACACAGAGCAGTTTCTCAGAAAGCTTCTTTCCAGTTTTGAACGGAAGATATTTCCTTTTTCACCATAGCCCTCTATAGGCTTCCAAATATCCCTTTGCCAATTCCACAAGAACAGCCTTAGCGAAAGGCTTATTGAAGGGAAAGATGTAACTCTGTGAGATGAATTAACAGAACACCGAGCAGTTTCTCAGAAAGCTTCTTTCCAGTTTTGAACGGAAGATATTTCCTTTTTCACCATAGCCCTCTATGGGCTTCCAAATATCCCTTTGCCAATTCCACAAGAACAGCCTTAGCGAAAGGCTTCTTGAAAGAAAAGATGAAACACTGTGAGATGAAATAACAGAACACAGAGCCGTTTCTCAGAAAGTTTCTTTCCAGGTTTCAACGGAAGATATTTCCTTTTTCATCATAGCCCTCTAAGGGCTTCCAAATATCCCTTTGCCAATTCCACAAGAACAGCCTTAGCGAAAGGCTTCTTGAAGGGAAAGATGTAACTCTGTGACATGAATTAACAGAACACAGAGCAGTTTCTCAGAAAGCCTCTTTCCAGTTTTGAACGGAAGATATTACCTTTTTCACCATAGCCCTCTACGGGCTTCCAAATATCCCTTTGCCAATTCCACAAGAACAGCCTTAGCGAAAGGCTTCTTGAAGGGAAAGATGTAAATCTGTGAGATGAATTAACGGAACACAGAGCAGTTTCTCAGAAAGCTTCTTTCCAGTTTTGAACGGAAGATATTTCCTTTTTCACCATAGCCCTCTATGGGCTTCCAAATATCCCTTTGCCAATTCCTCAAGAACAGCCTTAGCGAAAGGCTTCTTGAAGGAAAAGATGTAACTCTATGAAGTGAATTAACAGAACACAGAGCACTTTCTCAGAAAGCTTCTTTCCAGTTTTGAACGGAAGATATTTCCTTTTTCACCATAGCCCTCTATGGGCTTCCAAATATCCCTTTGCCAATTCCACAAGAACAGCCTTAGCGAAAGGCTTCTTGAAGGGAAAGATGTAACTCTGTGAGATGAATTAACAGAACACAGAGCACTTTCTCAGAAAGCTTCTTTCCAGTTTTGAACGGAAGATATTTCCTTTTTCACCATAGCCCTCTATGGGCTTCCAAATGTCCCTTTGCAATTCCACAAGAACAGCCTTAGCGAAAGGCTTCTTGAAGGGAAAGATGTAACTCTGTGAGATGAATTAACAGAACACAGAGCAGTTTCTCAGAAAGCTTCTTTCCAGTTTTCAATGGAAGATATTTCCTTTTTCACCATAGCCCTCTATGGGCTTCCAAATATCCCTTTGCCAATTCCACAAGAACAGCCTTAGCGAAAGGCTTCTTGAAGGGAAAGGTGTAACTCTGTGAGATGAATTAACAGAACACAGAGCAGTTTCTCAGAAAGCTTCTTTCCAGTTTTCAATGGAAGATATTTCCTTTTTCACCAGAGCCCTCTATGGGCTTCCAAATATCCCTTTGCCAATTCCACAGGAACAGCCTTAGTGAAAATCTTCTTGAAGGGAAGATGTAACTCTGTGAGATGAATTAACAGAACACAGAGCAGTTTCTCAGAAAGCTTCTTTCCAGTTTTGAACGGAAGATATATCCTTTTTCACCATAGCCCTCTATGGGCTTCCCAATATCCCTTTGCCAATTCCACAAGAACAACCTTAGCGAAAGGCATCTTGAAGGGAAAGATGTAACTCTGTGAGATGAATTAACGGAACACAGAGCAGTTTCTCAGAAAGCTTCTTTCCAGTTTTGAACGGAAGATATTTCCTTTTTCACCATTGCCCTCTATGGGCTTCCAAATATCCCTTTGCCAATTCCACAAGAACAGCCTTAGCGAAAAGCTTCTTGAAGGGAAAGATGAAACTCTGTGAGATGAATTAACAGAACACAGAGCAGTTTCTCAGAAAGCTTCTTTACAGTTTTGAACGGAAGTTATTTCCTTTTTCACCAGAGCCCTCTATGGGTTTCCAAATATCCCTTTGCCAATTCCACAAGAACAGCCTAAGCGAAAGGCTTCTTGAGGGGATAGATGTAACTCTGTGAGGTGAATTAACATAACACAGAGTAGTTTCTGAGAAAGGTTCTTTCCAGTTTTGAACGGAAGATATTTCCTTTTTCACCATAGGCCTCTATGGGCTTCCAAATATCCCTTTGCCAATTCCACAAGAACAGCCTTAGCGAAAGGCTTCTTGAAGGGAAAGATGTAACTCTGTGAGATGAATTAACAGAACACAGAGCAGATTCTCAGAAAGCTTCTTTCCAGTTTTGAACGGAAGATATTTCCTTTTTCACCATAGCCCTCTATGGGCTCCCAAATATCCCTTTGCCAATTCCACAAGAACAGCCTTAGCGAAAGGCTTCTTGAAGGGAAAGATGTAACTCTGTGAGATGAATTAACAGAACACAGAGCAGTTTCTCAGAAAGCTTCTTTCCAGTTTTGAACGGAAGATATTTCCTTTTTCACCATAGCCCTCTATGGGCTTCCAAATATCCCTTTGCCAATTCCACAAGAACAGCCTTAGCGAAAGGCTTCTTGAAGGGAAAGATGTAACTCTGTGAGATGAATTAACAGAACACAGAGCACTTTCTCAGAAAGCTTCTTTCCAGTTTTGAACGGAAGATATTTCCTTTTTCACCATAGCCCTCTATGGGCTTCCAAATGTCCCTTTGCAATTCCACAAGAACAGCCTTAGCGAAAGGCTTCTTGAAGGGAAAGATGTAACTCTGTGAGATGAATTAACAGAACACAGAGCAGTTTCTCAGAAAGCTTCTTTCCAGTTTTCAACGGAAGATATTTCCTTTTTCACCATAGCCCTCTATGGGCTTCCAAATATCCCTTTGCCAATTCCACAAGAACAGCCTTAGCGAAAGGCTTCTTGAAGGGAAAGATGTAACTCTGTGAGATGAATTAACAGAACACAGAGCAGTTTCTCAAAAAGCTTCTTTCCAGTTTTCAATGGAAGATATTTCCTTTTTCACCATAGCCCTCTATGGGCTTCCAAATATCCCTTTGCCAATTCCACAGGAACAGCCTTAGCGAAAATCTTCTTGAAGGGAAGATGTAACTCTGTGAGATGAATTAACAGAACACAGAGCAGTTTCTCAGAAAGCTTCTTTCCAGTTTTGAACGGAAGATATTTCCTTTTTCACTATAGCCCTCTTTGGGCTTCCAAATATCCCTTTGCCAATTCCACAAGAACAGCCTTAGCGAAAGGCTTCTTGAAGGGAAAGATGTAACTCTGTGAGATGAATTAACAGAACACAGAGCAGTTTCTCAGAAAGCTTCTTTCCAGTTTTCAATGGAAGATATTTCCTTTTTCACCATAGCCCTCTATGGGCTTCCAAATATCCCTTTGCCAATTCCACAAGAACAGCCTTAGCGAAAATCTTCTTGAAGGGAAAGATGTAACTCTGTGAGATGAATTAACAGAACACAGAGCAGTTTCTCAGAAAGCTTCTTTCCAGTTTTGAACGGAAGATATATCCTTTTTCACCATAGCCCTCTATGGGCTTCCAAATATCCCTTTGCCAATTCCACAAGAACAACCTTAGCGAAAGGCATCTTGAAGGGAAAGATGTAACTCTGTGAGATGAATTAACAGAACACAGAGCAGTTTCTCAGAAAGCTTCTTTCCAGTTTTGAACGGAAGATATTTCCTTTTTCACCATAGCCCTCTATGGGCTTCCAAATATCCCATTGCCAATTCCTCAAGAACAGCCTTAGCGAAAGGCTTCTTGAAGGGAAAGATGTAACTCTGTGAGGTGAATTAACAGAACACAGAGCACTTTCTCAGAAAGCTTCTTTCCAGTTTTGAACGGAAGATATTTCCTTTTTCACCATAGCCCTCTATGGGCTTCCAAATATCCCTTTGCCAATTCCACAAGAACAGCCTTAGCGAAAGGCTTCTTGAAGGGAAAGATGTAACTCTGTGAGATGAATTAACAGAACACAGAGCAGTTTCTCAGAAAGCTTCTTTCCAGTTTTCAATGGAAGATATTTCCTTTTTCACCATAGCCCTCTATGGGCTTCCAAATATCCCTTTGCCAATTCCACAAGAACAGCCTTAGCGAAAGGCTTCTTGAAGGGAAAGATGTAACTCTGTGAGATGAATTAACAGAACACACAGCAGTTTCTCAGAAAGCTTCTTTCCAGTTTTGAACGGAAGATATATCCTTTTTCACCATAGCCCTCTATGGGCTTCCAAATATCCCTTTGCCAATTCCACAAGAACAGCCTTAGCGAAAGGCTTCTTGAGGGGAAGGATGTAACACTGTGAGGTGAATTAACAGAACACAGAGCAGTTTCTCAGAAAGCTTCTTTCCAGTTTTGAACGGAAGATATTTCCTTTTTCACCATAGCCCTCTATTGGCTTCCAAATATCCCTTTGCCAATTCCACAAGAACAGACTTAGCGAAAGGCTTCTTGAAGGGAGAGATGTTACTCTGTGTGATGAATTAACAGAACACAGAGCAGTTTCTCAGAAAGCTTCTTTCCAGTTTTGAACGGAAGATATTTCCTTTTTCACCATAGCCCTCTATAGGCTTCCAAATATCCCTTTGCCAATTCCACAAGAACAGCCTTAGCGAAAGGCTTATTGAAGGGAAAGATGTAACTCTGTGAGATGAATTAACAGAACACAGAGCAGTTTCTCAGAAAGCTTCTTTCCAGTTTTGAACGGAAGATATTTCCTTTTTCACCATAGCCCTCTATGGGCTTCCAAATATCCCTTTGCCAATTCCACAAGAACAGCCTTAGCGAAAGGCTTCTTGAAGGAAAAGATGAAACACTGTGAGATGAATTAACAGAACACAGAGCAGTTTCTCAGAAAGTTTCTTTCCAGGTTTCAACGGAAGATATTTCCTTTTTCATCATAGCCCTCTAAGGGCTTCCAAATATCCCTTTGCCAATTCCACAAGAACAGCCTTAGCGAAAGGCTTCTTGAAGGGAAAGATGTAACACTGTGAGATGAATTAACAGAACACAGAGCAGTTTCTCAGAAAGCTTCTTTCCAGTTTTGAACGGAAGTTATTTCCTTTTTCACCAGAGCCCTCTATGGGCTTCCAAATATCCCTTTGCCAATTCCACAAGAACAGCCTAAGCGAAAGGCTTCTTGAGGGGAAAGATGTAACTCTGTGAGATGAATTAACAGAACACAGAGCAGTTTCTCAGAAAGCTTCTTTCCAGTTTTGAACGGAAGATATTTCCTTTTTCACCATAGCCCTCTATTGGCTTCCAAATATCCCTTTGCCAATTCCACAAGAACAGCCTTAGCGAAAGGCTTCTTGAAAGGAGAGATGTTACTCTGTGTGATGAATTAACAGAACACAGAGCAGTTTCTCAGAAAGCTTCTTTCTAGTTTTGAACGGAAGATATTTCCTTTTTCACCATAGCCCTCTATAGGCTTCCAAATATCCCTTTGCCAATTCCACAAGAACAGCCTTAGCGAAAGGCTTATTGAAGGGAAAGATGTAACTCTGTGAGATGAATTAACAGAACACAGAGCAGTTTCTCAGAAAGCTTCTTTCCAGTTTTGAACGGAAGATATTTCCTTTTTCACCATAGCAATCTATGGGCTTCCAAATATCCCTTTGCCAATTCCACAAGAACAGCCTTAGCGAAAGGCTTCTTGAAGGAAAAGATGAAACACTGTGAGATGAATTAACAGAACACAGAGCAGTTTCTCAGAAAGTTTCTTTCCAGGTTTAAACGGAAGATATTTCCTTTTTCATCATAGCCCTCTATGGGCTTCCAAATATCCCTTTGCCAATTCCACAAGAACAGCCTTAGCGAAAGGCTTCTTGAAGGGAAAGATGTAACTCTGTGACATGAATTAACAGAACACAGAGCAGTTTCTCAGAAAGCTTCTTTCCAGTTTTGAACGGCAGATATTACCTTTTTCACCATAGCCCTCTATGGTCTTCCAAATATCCCTTTGCCAATTCCACAAGAACAGCCTTAGCGAAAGGCTTCTTGAAGGGAAAGATGTAACTCTGTGAGATGAATTAACGGAACACAGAGCAGTTTCTCAGAAAGCTTCTTTCCAGTTTTGAACGGAAGATATTTCCTTTTTCACCATAGCCCTCTATGGGCTTCCAAATATCCCTTTGCCAATTCCACAAGAACAGCCTTAGCGAAAGGCATCTTGAAGGGAAAGATGTAACTCTGTGAGATGAATTAACAGAACACAGAGCAGTTTCTCAGAAAGCTTCTTTCCAGTTTTGAACGGAAGATATTTCCTTTTTCACCCTAGGCCTCTATGGGCTTCCCAATATCCCTTTGCCAATTCCACAAGAACAGCCTTAGCGAAAGGCTTCTTGAAGGGAAAGATGTAACTCTGTGAGATGAATTAACAGAACACAGAGCAGTTTCTCAGAAAGCTTCTTTCCAGTTTTGAACGGAAGATATTTCGTTTTTCAACATAGCCCTCTATGGGCTTCCAAATATCCCTTTGCCAATTCCACAAGAACAGCCTTAGCGAAAGGCTTCTTGAAGGGAAAGATGTAACTCTGTGAGGTGAATTAACAGAACACAGAGCAGTTTCTCAGAAAGCTTCTTTCCACTTTTGAACGGAAGATATTTCCTTTTTAACCATAGCCCTCTATGGGCTTCCAAATATCCCTTTGCCAATTCCACAAGAACAACCTTAGCGAAAGGCATCTTGAAGGGAAAGATGTAACTCTGTGAGATGAATTAACAGAACACAGAGCAGTTTCTCAGAAAGCTTCTTTCCAGTTTTGAACGGAAGATATTTCCTTTTTCACCATAGCCCTCTATGGGCTTCCAAATATCCCTTTGCCAATTCCTCAAGAACAGCCTTAGCGAAAGGCTTCTTGAAGAGAAAGATGTAACTCTGTGAGGTGAATTAACAGAACACAGAGCACTTTCTCAGAAAGCTTCTTTCCACTTTTGAACGGAAGATATTTCCTTTTTCACCATAGCCCTCTATGGGCTTCCAAATATCCCTTTGCCAATTCCACAAGAACAGCCTTAGCGAAAGGCTTCTTGAAGGGAAAGATGTAACTCTGTGAGATGAATTAACAGAACACAGAGCACTTTCTCAGAAAGCTTCTTTCCAGTTTTGAACGGAAGATATTCCCTTTTTCACCATAGCCCTCTATGGGCTTCAAATGTCGCTTTGCAATTCCACAAGAACAGCCTTAGCGAAAGGCTTCTTGAAGGGAAAGATGTAACTCTGTGAGATGAATTAACAGAACACAGAGCAGTTTCTCAGAAAGCTTCTTTCCAGTTTTCAACGGAAGATATTTCCTTTTTCACCATAGCCCTCTATGGGCTTCCAAATATCCCTTTGCCAATTCCACAGGAACAGCCTTAGCGAAAATCTTCTTGAAGGGAAGATGTAACTCTGTGAGATGAATTAACAGAACACAGAGCAGTTTCTCAGAAAGCTTCTTTCCAGTTTTGAACGGAAGATATATCCTTTTTCACCATAGCCCTCTATGGGCTTCCAAATATCCCTTTGCCAATTCCACAAGAACAACCTTAGCGAAAGGCATCTTGAAGGGAAAGATGTAACTCTGTGAGATGAATTAAGGGAACACAGAGCAGTTTCTCAGAAAGCTTCTTTCCAGTTTTGAACGGAAGATATTTCCGTTTTCACCATTGCCCTCTATGGGCTTCCAAATATCCCTTTGCAAATTCC
The DNA here is from genome assembly GCF_047675955.1 of Chlorocebus sabaeus. Classification (NCBI taxonomy): domain Eukaryota; kingdom Metazoa; phylum Chordata; class Mammalia; order Primates; family Cercopithecidae; genus Chlorocebus; species Chlorocebus sabaeus. The sequence goes on along the minus strand of NW_027327870.1, from coordinate 167,925 downwards.
TCAAGAACAGCCTTAGCGAAAGGCTTCTTGAAGGGAAAGATGTAACTCTGTGAGATGAATTAACAGAACACAGAGCAGTTTCTCGGAAAGCTTCTTTCCAGTTTTGAACGGAAGTTATTTCCTTTTTCACCAGAGCCCCTTATGGGTTTCCAAATATCCCTTTGCCAATTCCACAAGAACAGCCTAAGCGAAAGGCTTCTTGAGGGGAAAGATGTAACTCTGTGAGGTGAATTAACATAACACAGAGTAGTTTCTGAGAAAGGTTCTTTCCAGTTTTGAACGGAAGATATTTCCTTTTTCACCATAGGCCTCTATGGGCTTCCAAATATCCCTTTGCCAATTCCACAAGAACAGCCTTAGCGAAAGGCTTCTTGAAGGGAAAGATGTAACTCTGTGAGATGAATTAACAGAACACAGAGCAGTTTCTCAGAAAGCTTCTTTCCAGTTTTGAACGGAAGATATTTCCTTTTTAAACATAGCCCTCTATGGGCTTCCAAATATCCCTTTGCCAATTCCACAAGAACAGCCTTAGCGAAAGGCTTCTTGAAGGGAAAGATGTAACTCTGTGAGATGAATTAACAGAACACAGAGCAGTTTCTCAGAAAGCTTCTTTCCAGTTTTGAACGGAAGATACTTCCTTTTTCACCATAGCCCTCTATGGGCTTCCAAATATCCCTTTGCCAATTCCACAAGAACAGCCTTAGCGAAAGGCTTCTTGAAGGGAAAGGTGTAACTCTGTTAGATGAATTAACAGAACACAGAGCGGTATCTCACAAAGCTTCTTTCCAGTTTTGAACGGAAGATATTTCCTTTTTCACCATAGCCCTCCAAGGGCTTCCAAATATCCCTTTGCCAATTCCACAAGAACAGCATTAGCGAAAGGCTTCTTGAAGGGAAAGATGTAACTCTGTGAGATGAATTAACAGAACACAGAGCAGTTTCTCAGAAAGCTTCTTTCCAGTTTTGAACGGAAGATATTTCCTTTTTCACCATAGCCCTCTATGGGCTTCCAAATATCCCTTTGCCAATTCCACAAGAACAGCCTTAGCGAAAGGCTTATTGAAGGGAAAGATGTAACTCTGTGAGTTGAATTAACAGAACACAGAGCAGTTTCTCAGAAAGCTTCTTTCCAGTTTTGAACGGAAGATATTTCCTTTTTCAAAATAGGTCTCTATGGGCTTCCAAATATCCCTTTGCCAATTCCACAAGAACAGCGTTAGCGAAAGGCTTCTTCAAGGGAAAGATGTAACTCTTTGAGGTGAATTGACAGAACACAGAGCAGTTTCTCAGAAAGCATCTTTCCAGTTTTGAACGGAAGATATTTCCTTTTTCACCATAGCCCTCTATGGGCTTCCAAATATCCCTTTGCCAATTCCACAAGAACAGCCTTAGAGAAAGGCTTATTGAAGGGAAAGATGTAATTCTGTGAGATGAATTAACAGAACACAGAGCAGTTTCCCAGAAAGCTTCTTTCCAGTTTTGAACGGAAGATATTTCCTTTTTCACCATAGCCCTCTATGGGCTTCCAAATATCCCTTTGCCAATTCCACAAGAACAGCCTTAGCGAAAGGCTTCTTGAAGGGAAAGATGTAACTCTGTGAGATGAATTAACAGAACACAGAGCAGTTTCTCAGAAAGCTTCTTTCCAGTTTTGAACGGAAGATATTTCCTTTTTCACCATAGCCCTCTATGGGCTTCCAAATATCCCTTTGCCAATTCCACAAGAACAGCCTTAGCGAAAGGCTTATTGAAGGGAAAGATGTAACTCTGTGAGATGAATTAACAAAACACAGAGCAGTTTCCCAGAAAGCTTCTTTCCAGTTTTGAACGGAAGATATTTCCTTTTTTACCATAGGTCTCTATGGGCTTCCAAATATCCCTTTGCCAATTCCACAAGAACAGCGTTAGCGAAAGGCTTCTTCAAGGGAAAGATGTAACTCTTTGAGGTGAATTGACAGAACACAGAGCAGTTTCTCAGAAAGTATCTTTCCAGTTTTGAACGGAAGATATTTCCTTTTTCACCATAGCCCTCTAAGGGCTTCCAAATATCCCTTTGCCAATTCCACAAGAACAGCCTTAGCGAAAGGCTTATTGAAGGGAAAGATGTAATTCTGTGAGATGAATTAACAGAACACAGAGCAGTTTCCCAGAAAGCTTCTTTCCAGTTTTGAACGGAAGATATTTCCTTTTTCACCATAGCCCTCTATGGGCTTCCAAATATCCCTTTGCCAATTCCACAAGAACAGCCTTAGCGAAAGGCTTCTTGAAGGGAAAGATGTAACTCTGTGAGATGAATTAACAGAACACAGAGCAGTTTTTCAGAAAGCTTCTTTCCAGTTTTGAACGGAAGATATTTCCTTTTTCAACATAGCCCTCTTTGGGCTTCCAAATATCCCTTTGCCAATTCCACAAGAACAGCCTTAGCGAAAGGCTTCTTGAAGGGAAAGATGTAACTCTGTGAGATGAATTAACAGAACACAGAGCAGTTTCTCAGAAAGCTTCTTTCCAGTTTTCAATGGAAGATATTTCCTTTTTCACCATAGCCCTCTATGGGCTTCCAAATATCCCTTTGCCAATTCCACAAGAACAGCCTTAGCGAAAGGCTTCTTGAAGGGAAAGATGTAACTCTGTGACATGAATTAACAGAACACAGAGCAGTTTCTCAGAAAGCTTCTTTCCAGTTTTGAACGGAAGATATTACCTTTTTCACCATAGCCCTCTATGGGCTTCCAAATATCCCTTTGCCAATTCCACAAGAACAGCCTTAGCGAAAGGCTTCTTGAAGGGAAAGATGTAACTCTGTGAGATGAATTAACGGAACACAGAGTAGTTTCTGAGAAAGCTTCTTTCCAGTTTTGAACGGAAGATATTTCCTTTTTCACCATAGCCCTCTACGGGCTTCCAAATATCCCTTTGCCAATTCCACAAGAACAGCCTTAGCGAAAGGCTTCTTGAAGGGAAAGATGTAACTCTGTGAGATGAATTAACAGAACACAGAGCAGTTTCTCAGAAAGCTTCTTTCCATTTTTGAACGGAAGATATTTCCTTTTTCACCCTAGGCCTCTATGGGCTTCCAAATATCCCTTTGCCAATTCCACAAGAACAGCCTTAGCGAAAGGCTTCTTGAAGGGAAAGATGTAACTCTGTGAGATGAATTAACAGAACACAGAGCAGTTTCTCAGAAAGCTTCTTTCCAGTTTTGAACGGAAGATATTTCGTTTTTCAACATAGCCCTCTATGGGCTTCCAAATATCCCTTTGCCAATTCCACAAGAACAGCCTTAGCGAAAGGCTTCTTGAAGGGAAAGATGTAACTCTGTGAGGTGAATTAACAGAACACAGAGCAGTTTCTCAGAAAGCTTCTTTCCAGTTTTCAACGGAAGATATTTCCTTTTTCACCATAGCCCTCTAAGGACTTCCAAATATCCCTTTGCCAATTCCACAAGAACAGCCTTAGCGAAAGGCTTCTTGAAGGGAAAGATGTAACTCTGTGAGATGAATTAACAGAACACAGAGCAGTTTCTCAGAAAGCTTCTTTCCAGTTTTCAATGGAAGATATTTCCTTTTTCACCATAGCCCTCTATGGGCTTCCAAATATCCCTTTGCCAATTCCACAAGAACAGCCTTAGCGAAAATCTTCTTGAAGGGAAAGATGTAACTCTGTGAGATGAATTAACAGAACACAGAGCAGTTTCTCAGAAAGCTTCTTTCCAGTTTTGAACGGAAAATATATCCTTTTTCACCATAGCCCTCTATGGGCTTCCAAATATCCCTTTGCCAATTCCACAAGAACAACCTTAGCGAAAGGCATCTTGAAGGGAAAGATGTAACTCTGTGAGATGAATTAACAGAACACAGAGCAGTTTCTCAGAAAGCTTCTTTCCAGTTTTGAACGGAAGATATTTCCTTTTTCACCATAGCCCTCTATGGGCTTCCAAATATCCCTTTGCCAATTCCTCAAGAACAGCCTTAGCGAAAGGCTTCTTGAAGGGAAAGATGTAACTCTGTGAGGTGAATTAACAGAACACAGAGCACTTTCTCAGAAAGCTTCTTTCCACTTTTGAACGGAAGATATTTCCTTTTTCACCATAGCCCTCTATGGGCTTCCAAATATCCCTTTGCCAATTCCACAAGAACAGCCTTAGCGAAAGGCTTCTTGAAGGGAAAGATGTAACTCTGTGAGATGAATTAACAGAACACAGAGCACTTTCACAGAAAGCTTCTTTCCAGTTTTGAACGGAAGATATTTCCTTTTTCACCATAGCCCTCTATGGGCTTCCAAATGTCCCTTTGCAATTCCACAAGAACAGCCTTAGCGAAAGGCTTCTTGAAGGGAAAGATGTAACTCTGTGAGATGAATTAACAGAACACAGAGCAGTTTCTCAGAAAGCTTCTTTCCAGTTTTCAACGGAAGATATTTCCTTTTTCACCATAGCCCTCTATGGGCTTCCAAATATCCCTTTGCCAATTCCACAAGAACAGCCTTAGCGAAAGGCTTCTTGAAGGGAAAGATGTAACTCTGTGAGATGAATTAACAGAACACAGAGCAGTTTCTCAGAAAGCTTCTTTCCAGTTTTCAATGGAAGATATTTCCTTTTTCACCATAGCCCTCTATGGGCTTCCAAATATCCCTTTGCCAATTCCACAGGAACAGCCTTAGCGAAAATCTTCTTGAAGGGAAGATGTAACTCTGTGAGATGAATTAACAGAACACAGAGCAGTTTCTCAGAAAGCTTCTTTCCAGTTTTGAACGGAAGATATATCCTTTTTCACCATAGCCCTCTATGGGCTTCCAAATATCCCTTTGCCAATTCCACAAAACAACCTTAGCGAAAGGCATCTTGAAGGGAAAGATGTAACTCTATGAGATGAATTAACGGAACACAGAGCAGTTTCTCAGAAAGCTTCTTTCCAGTTTTGAACGGAAGATATTTCCTTTTTCACCATTGCCCTCTATGGGCTTCCAAATATCCCTTTGCAAATTCCTCAAGAACAGCCTTAGCGAAAGGCTTCTTGAAGGGAAAGATGTAACTCTGTGAGATGAATTAACAGAACACAGAGCAGTTTCTCAGAAAGCTTCTTTCCAGTTTTGAACGGAAGATATTTCCTTTTTAAACATAGCCCTCTATAGGCTTCCAAATATCCCTTTGCCAATTCCACAAGAACAGCCTTAGCGAAAGGCTTATTGAAGGGAAAGATGTAACTCTGTGAGATGAATTAACAGAACACAGAGCAGTTTCTCAGAAAGCTTCTTTCCAGTTTTGAACGGAAGATATTTCCTTTTTCACCATAGCCCTCTATGGGCTTCCAAATATCCCTTTGCCAATTCCACAAGAACAGCCTTAGCGAAAGGCTTCTTGAAGGAAAAGATGAAACACTGTGAGATGAATTAACAGAACACAGAGCAGTTTCTCAGAAAGTTTCTTTCCAGGTTTCAACGGAAGATATTTCCTTTTTCATCATAGCCCTCTATGGGCTTCCAAATATCCCTTTGCCAATTCCACAAGAACAGCCTTAGCGAAAGGCTTCTTGAAGGGAAAGATGTAACTCTGTGAGATGAATTAACAGAACACAGAGCAGTTTCTCAGAAAGCTTCTTTCCAGTTTTCAATGGAAGATATTTCCTTTTTCACCATAGCCCTCTATGGGCTTCCAAATATCCCTTTGCCAATTCCACAGGAACAGCCTTAGCGAAAATCTTATTGAAGGGAAGATGTAACTCTGTGAGATGAATTAACAGAACACAGAGCAGTTTCTCAGAAAGCTACTTTCCAGTTTTGAACGGAACATATATCCTTTTTCACCATAGCCCTCTATGGGCTTCCAAATATCCCTTTGCCAATTCCACAAGAACAACCTTAGCGAAAGGCATCTTGAAGGGAAAGATGTAACTCTGTGAGATGAATTAACGGAACACAGAGCAGTTTCTCAGAAAGCTTCTTTCCAGTTTTGAACGGAAGGTATTTCCTTTTTCACCATTGCCCTCTATGGGCTTCCAAATATCCCTTTGCAAATTCCTCAAGAACAGCCTTAGCGAAAGGCTTCTTGAAGGGAAAGATGTAACTCTGTGAGATGAATTAACAGAACACAGAGCAGTTTCTCAGAAAGCTTCTTTCCAGTTTTGAACGGAAGTTATTTCCTTTTTCACCAGAGCCCTCTATGGGTTTCCAAATATCCCTTTGCCAATTCCACAAGAACAGCCTAAGCGAAAGGCTTCTTGAGGGGAAAGATGTAACTCTGTGAGGTGAATTAACATAACACAGAGTAGTTTCTGAGAAAGGTTCTTTCCAGTTTTGAACGGAAGATATTTCCTTTTTCACCATAGGCCTCTATGGGCTTCCAAATATCCCTTTGCCAATTCCACAAGAACAGCCTTAGCGAAAGGCTTCTTGAAGGGAAAGATGTAATTCTGTGAGATGAATTAACAGAACACAGAGCAGTTTCTCAGAAAGCTTCTTTCCAGTTTTGAACGGAAGATATTTCCTTTTTCACCCTAGGCCTCTATGGGCTTCCAAATATCCCTTTGCCAATTCCACAAGAACAGCCTTAGCGAAAGGCTTCTTGAAGGGAAAGATGTAACTCTGTGAGATGAATTAACAGAACACAGAGCAGTTTCTCAGAAAGCTTCTTTCCAGTTTTGAACGGAAGATATTTCGTTTTTCAACATAGCCCTCTATGGGCTTCCAAATATCAATTTGCCAATTCCACAAGAACAGCCTTAGCAAAAGGCTTCTTGAAGGGGAAGATATAACTCTGTGAGTTGAAATAACAGAACACAGAGCAGTTTCTCAGAAAGCTTCTTTCCAGTTTTGAACGGAAGATATTTTCTTTTTCACCATAGCCCTCTATGGGCTTCCAAATATTCCTTTGCCAATTCCACAAGAACAGCCTTAGCGAAAGGCTTCTTGAAGGGAAAGGTGTAACTCTGGGAGATGAATTAACAGAACACAGAGCGGTATCTCACAAAGCTTCTTTCCAGTTTTGAACGGAAGATATTTCCTTTTTCACCATAGCCCTCCAAGGGCTTCCAAATATCCCTTTGGCAATTCCACAAGAACAGCCTTAGCGAAAGGCTTCTTGAAGGGAAAGATGTAACTCTTTGAGATGAATTAACAGAACACAGAGCAGTTTCTCAGAAAGCTTCTTTCCAGTTTTGAACGGAAGATATTTCCTTTTTCACCATAGCCCTCTATGGGCTTCCAAATATCCCTTTGCCAATTCCACAAGAACAGCCTTAGCGAAAGGCTTATTGAAGGGAAAGATGTAACTCTGTGAGATGAATTAACAGAACACAGAGCAGTTTCTCAGAAAGCTTCTTTCCAGTTTTGAACGGAAGATATTTCCTTTTTCTCCCTAGGCCTCTATGGGCTTCCAAATATCCCTTTGCCAATTCCACAAGAACAGCCTTAGCGAAAGGCTTCTTGAAGGGAAAGATGTAACTCTGTGAGATGAATTAACAGAACACAGAGCAGTTTCTCAGAAAGCTTCTTTCCAGTTTTGAACGGAAGATATTTCGTTTTTCAACATAGCCCTCTATGGGCTTCCAAATATCCCTTTGCCAATTCCACAAGAACAGCCTTAGCGAAAGGCTTCTTGAAGGGAAAGATGTAACTCTGTGAGGTGAATTAACAGAACACAGAGCAGTTTCTCAGAAAGCTTCTTTCCAGTTTTCAACGGAAGATATTTCCTTTTTCACCATAGCCCTCTAAGGACTTCCAAATATCCCTTTGCCAATTCCACAAGAACAGCCTTAGCGAAAGGCTTCTTGAAGGGAAAGATGTAACTCTGTGAGATGAATTAACAGAACACAGAGCAGTTTCTCAGAAAGCTTCTTTCCAGTTTTCAATGGAAGATATTTCCTTTTTCACGATAGCCCTCTATGGGCTTCCAAATATCCCTTCGCCAATTCCACAAGAACAGCCTTAGCGAAAATCTTCTTGAAGGTAAAGATGTAACTCTGTGAGATGAATTAACAGAACACAGAGCAGTTTCTCAGAAAGCTTCTTTCCAGTTTTGAACGGAAAATATATCCTTTTTCACCATAGCCCTCTATGGGCTTCCAAATATCCCTTTGCCAATTCCACAAGAACAACCTTAGCGAAAGGCATCTTGAAGGGAAAGATGTAACTCTGTGAGATGAATTAACAGAACACAGAGCAGTTTCTCAGAAAGCTTCTTTCCAGTTTTGAACGGAAGATATTTCCTTTTTCACCATAGGCCTCTATGGGCTTCCAAATATCCCTTTGCAAATTCCTCAAGAACAGCCTTAGCGAAAGGCTTCTTGAAGGGAAAGATGTAACTCTGTGAGGTGAATTAACAGAACACAGAGCACTTTCTCAGAAAGCTTCTTTCCACTTTTGAACGGAAGATATTTCCTTTTTCACCATAGCCCTCTATGGGCTTCCAAATATCCCTTTGCCAATTCCACAAGAACAGCCTTAGCGAAAGGCTTCTTGAAGGGAAAGATGTAACTCTGTGAGATGAATTAACAGAACACAGAGCACTTTCTCAGAAAGCTTCTTTCCAGTTTTGAACGGAAGATATTTCCTTTTTCACCATAGCCCTCTATGGGCTTCCAAATGTCCCTTTGCAATTCCACAAGAACAGCCTTAGCGAAAGGCTTCTTGAAGGGAAAGATGTAACTCTGTGAGATGAATTAACAGAACACAGAGCAGTTTCTCAGAAAGCTTCTTTCCAGTTTTGAACGGAAGATATTTCCTTTTTCACCATAGCCCTCTATGGGCTTCCAAATATCCCTTTGCCAATTCCACAAGAACAGCCTTAGCGAAAGGCTTCTTGAAGGGAAAGATGTAACTCTGTGAGATGAATTAACAGAACACAGAGCAGTTTCTCAGAAAGCTTCTTTCCAGTTTTCAATGGAAGATATTTCCTTTTTCACCATAGCCCTCTATGGGCTTCCAAATATCCCTTTGCCAATTCCACAGGAACAGCCTTAGCGAAAATCTTATTGAAGGGAAGATGTAACTCTGTGAGATGAATTAACAGAACACAGAGCAGTTTCTCAGAAAGCTACTTTCCAGTTTTGAACGGAACATATATCCTTTTTCACCATAGCCCTCTATGGGCTTCCAAATATCCCTTTGCCAATTCCACAAGAACAACCTTAGCGAAAGGCATCTTGAAGGGAAAGATGTAACTCTGTGAGATGAATTAACGGAACACAGAGCAGTTTCTCAGAAAGCTTCTTTCCAGTTTTGAACGGAAGATATTTCCTTTTTCACCATTGCCCTCTATGGGCTTCCAAATATCCCTTTGCAAATTCCTCAAGAACAGCCTTAGCGAAAGGCTTCTTGAAGGGAAAGATGTAACTCTGTGAGATGAATTAACAGAACACAGAGCAGTTTCTCAGAAAGCTTCTTTCCAGTTTTGAACGGAAGTTATTTCCTTTTTCACCAGAGCCCTCTATGGGTTTCCAAATATCCCTTTGCCAATTCCACAAGAACAGCCTAAGCGAAAGGCTTCTTGAGGGGAAAGATGTAACTCTGTGAGGTGAATTAACATAACACAGAGTAGTTTCTGAGAAAGGTTCTTTCCAGTTTTGAACGGAAGATATTTCCTTTTTCACCATAGGCCTCTAAGGGCTTCCAAATATCCCTTTGCCAATTCCACAAGAACAGCCTTAGCGAAAGGCTTCTTGAAGGGAAAGATGTAACTCTGTGAGATGAATTAACAGAACACAGAGCAGTTTCTCAGAAAGCTTCTTTCCAGTTTTGAACGGAAGATATTTCCTTTTTCACCATAGCCCTCTATGGGCTTCCAAATATCCCTTTGCCAATTCCACAAGAACAGCCTTAGCGAAAGGCTTCTTGAAGGGAAAGATGTAACACTGTGAGATGAATTAACAGAACACAGAGCAGTTTCTCAGAAAGCTTCTTTCCAGTTTTGAACGGAAGATATTTCCTTTTTCACCATAGCCCTCTATGGGCTTCCAAATATCAATTTGCCAATTCCACAAGAACAGCCTTAGCAAAAGGCTTCTTGAAGGGGAAGATATAACTCTGTGAGTTGAATTAACAGAACACAGAGCAGTTTCTCAGAAAGCTTCTTTCCAGTTTTGAACGGAAGATATTTTCTTTTTCACCATAGCCCTCTATGGGCTTCCAAATATCCCTTTGCCAATTCCACAAGAACAGCCTTAGCGAAAGGCTTCTTGAAGGGAAAGGTGTAACTCTGTGAGATGAATTAACAGAACACAGAGCGGTATCTCACAAAGCTTCTTTCCAGTTTTGAACGGAAGATATTTCCTTTTTCACCATAGCCCTCCAAGGGCTTCCAAATATCCCTTTGGCAATTCCACAAGAACAGCCTTAGCGAAAGGCTTCTTGAAGGGAAAGATGTAACTCTGTGAGATGAATTAACAGAACACAGAGTAGTTTCTGAGAAAGCTTCTTTCCAGTTTTGAACGGAAGATATTTCCTTTTTCACCATAGCCCTCTACGGGCTTCCAAATATCCCTTTGCCAATTCCACAAGAACAGCCTTAGCGAAAGGCTTCTTGAAGGGAAAGATGTAACTCTGTGAGGTGAATTAACAGAACACAGAGCAGTTTCTCAGAAAGCTTCTTTCCAGTTTTGAACGGAAGATATTTCCTTTTTCACCCTAGGCCTCTATGGGCTTCCAAATATCCCTTTGCCAATTCCACAAGAACAGCCTTAGCGAAAGGCTTCTTGAAGGGAAAGATGTAACTCTGTGAGATGAATTAACAGAACACAGAGCAGTTTCTCAGAAAGCTTCTTTCCAGTTTTGAACGGAAGATATTTCGTTTTTCAACATAGCCCTCTATGGGCTTCCAAATATCCCTTTGCCAATTCCACAAGAACAGCCTTAGCGAAAGGCTTCTTGAAGGGAAAGATGTAACTCTGTGAGGTGAATTAACAGAACACAGAGCACTTTCTCAGAAAGCTTCTTTCCAGTTTTCAACGGAAGATATTTCCTTTTTCACCATAGCCCTCTAAGGACTTCCAAATATCCCTTTGCCAATTCCACAAGAACAGCCTTAGCGAAAGGCTTCTTGAAGGGAAAGATGTAACTCTGTGAGATGAATTAACAGAACACAGAGCAGTTTCTCAGAAAGCTTCTTTCCAGTTTTCAATGGAAGATATTTCCTTTTTCACCATAGCCCTCTATGGGCTTCCAAATATCCCTTTGCCAATTCCACAAGAACAGCCTTAGCGAAAATCTTCTTGAAGGGAAAGATGTAACTCTGTGAGATGAATTAACAGAACACAGAGCAGTTTCTCAGAAAGCTTCTTTCCAGTTTTGGACGGAAAATATATCCTTTTACACCATAGCCCTCTATGGGCTTCCAAATATCCCTTTGCCAATTCCACAAGAACAAACTTAGCGAAAGGCATCTTGAAGGGAAAGATGTAACTCTGTGAGATGAATTAACAGAACACAGAGCAGTTTCTCAGAAAGCTTCTTTCCAGTTTTGAACGGAAGATATTTCCTTTTTCACCATAGGCCTCTATGGGCTTCCAAATATCCCTTTGCAAATTCCTCAAGAACAGCCTTAGCGAAAGGCTTCTTGAAGGGAAAGATGTAACTCTGTGAGGTGAATTAACAGAACACAGAGCACTTTCTCAGAAAGCTTCTTTCCACTTTTGAACGGAAGATATTTCCTTTTTCACCATAGCCCTCTATGGGCTTCCAAATATCCCTTTGCCAATTCCACAAGAACAGCCTTAGCGAAAGGCTTCTTGAAGGGAAAGATGTAACTCTGTGAGATGAATTAACAGAACACAGAGCACTTTCTCAGAAAGCTTCTTTCCAGTTTTGAACGGAAGATATTTCCTTTTTCACCATAGCCCTCTATGGGCTTCCAAATATCAATTTGCCAATTCCACAAGAACAGCCTTAGCAAAAGGCTTCTTGAAGGGGAAGATATAACTCTGTGAGTTGAATTAACAGAACACAGAGCAGTTTCTCAGAAAGCTTCTTTCCAGTTTTGAACGGAAGATACTTTCTTTTTCACCATAGCCCTCTATGGGCTTCCAAATATCCCTTTGCCAATTCCACAAGAACAGCCTTAGCGAAAGGCTTCTTGAAGGGAAAGGTGTAACTCTGTGAGATGAATTAACAGAACACAGAGCGGTATCTCACAAAGCTTCTTTCCAGTTTTGAACGGAAGATATTTCCTTTTTCACCATAGCCCTCCAAGGGCTTCCAAATATCCCTTTGGCAATTCCACAAGAACAGCCTTAGCGAAAGGCTTCTTGAAGGGAAAGATGTAACTCTGTGAGATGAATTAACAGAACACAGAGTAGTTTCTGAGAAAGCTTCTTTCCAGTTTTGAACGGAAGATATTTCCTTTTTCACCATAGCCCTCTACGGGCTTCCAAATATCCCTTTGCCAATTCCACAAGAACAGCCTTAGCGAAAGGCTTCTTGAAGGGAAAGATGTAACTCTGTGAGGTGAATTAACAGAACACAGAGCAGTTTCTCAGAAAGCTTCTTTCCAGTTTTGAACGGAAGATATTTCCTTTTTCACCCTAGGCCTATATGGGCTTCCAAATATCCTTTGCCAATTCCACAAGAACAGCCTTAGCGAAAGGCTTCTTGAAGGGAAAGATGTAACTCTGTGAGATGAATTAACAGAACACAGAGCAGTTTCTCAGAAAGCTTCTTTCCAGTTTTGAACGGAAGATATTTCGTTTTTCAACATAGCCCTCTATGGGCTTCCAAATATCCCTTTGCCAATTCCACAAGAACAGCCTTAGCGAAAGGCTTCTTGAAGGGAAAGATGTAACTCTGTGAGGTGAATTAACAGAACACAGAGCACTTTCTCAGAAAGCTTCTTTCCAGTTTTCAACGGAAGATATTTCCTTTTTCACCATAGCCCTCTAAGGACTTCCAAATATCCCCTTGCCAATTCCACAAGAACAGCCTTAGCGAAAGGCTTCTTGAAGGGAAAGATGTAACTCTGTGAGATGAATTAACAGAACACAGAGCAGTTTCTCAGAAAGCTTCTTTCCAGTTTTCAATGGAAGATATTTCCTTTTTCACCATAGCCCTCTATGGGCTTCCAAATATCCCTTTGCCAATTCCACAAGAACAGCCTTAGCGAAAATCTTCTTGAAGGGAAAGATGTAACTCTGTGAGATGAATTAACAGAACACAGAGCAGTTTCTCAGAAAGCTTCTTTCCAGTTTTGAACGGAAAATATATCCTTTTTCACCATAGCCCTCTATGGGCTTCCAAATATCCCTTTGCCAATTCCACAAGAACAACCTTAGCGAAAGGCATCTTGAAGGGAAAGATGTAACTCTGTGAGATGAATTAACAGAACACAGAGCAGTTTCTCAGAAAGCTTCTTTCCAGTTTTGAACGGAAGATATTTCCTTTTTCACCATAGGCCTCTATGGGCTTCCAAATATCCCTTTGCAAATTCCTCAAGAACAGCCTTAGCGAAAGGCTTCTTGAAGGGAAAGATGTAACTCTGTGAGGTGAATTAACAGAACACAGAGCACTTTCTCAGAAAGCTTCTTTCCACTTTTGAACGGAAGATATTTCCTTTTTCACCATAGCCCTCTATGGGCTTCCAAATATCCCTTTGCCAATTCCACAAGAACAGCCTTAGCGAAAGGCTTCTTGAAGGGAAAGATGTAACTCTGTGAGATGAATTAACAGAACACAGAGCACTTTCTCAGAAAGCTTCTTTCCAGTTTTGAACGGAAGATATTTCCTTTTTCACCATAGCCCTCTATGGGCTTCCAAATGTCCCTTTGCAATTCCACAAGAACAGCCTTAGCGAAAGGCTTCTTGAAGGGAAAGATGTAACTCTGTGAGAGGAATTAACAGAACACAGAGCAGTTTCTCAGAAAGCTTCTTTCCAGTTTTCAACGGAAGATATTTACTTTTTCACCAGAGCCCTCTATGGGTTTCCAAATATCCCTTTGCCAATTCCACAAGAACAGCCTAAGCGAAAGGCTTCTTGAGGGGAAAGATGTAACTCTGTGAGGTGAATTAACATAACACAGAGTAGTTTCTGAGAAATCTTCTTTCCAGTTTTGAACGGAAGATATTTCCTTTTTCACCAAAGGCCTCTATGGGCTTCCAAATATCCCTTTGCCAATTCCACAAGAACAGCCTTAGCGAAAGGCTTCTTGAAGGGAAAGATGTAACTCTGTGAGATGAATTAACAGAACACAGAGCAGTTTCTCAGAAAGCTTCTTTCCAGTTTTGAACGGAAGTTATTTCCTTTTTCACCAGAGCCCTCTATGGGTTTCCAAATATCCCTTTGCCAATTCCACAAGAACAGCCTAAGCGAAAGCCTTCTTGAGGGGAAAGATGTAACTCTGTGAGGTGAATTAACATAACACAGAGTAGTTTCTGAGAAAGCTTCTTTCCAGTTTTGAACGGAAGATATTTCCTTTTTCACCATAGCCCTCTATGGGCTTCCAAATATCCCTTTGCCAATTCCACAAGAACAGCCTTAGCGAAAGGCTTCTTGAAGGGAAAGATGTAACTCTGTGAGATGAATTAACAGAACACAGAGCAGTTTCTCAGAAAGCTTCTTTCCAGTTTTGAACGGAAGATATTTCCTTTTTCACCATAGCCCTCTATGGGCTTCCAAATATCAATTTGCCAATTCCACAAGAACAGCCTTAGCAAAAGGCTTCTTGAAGGGGAAGATATAACTCTGTGAGTTGAAATAACAGAACACAGAGCAGTTTCTCAGAAAGCTTCTTTCCAGTTTTGAACGGAAGATATTTTCTTTTTCACCATAGCCCTCTATGGGCTTCCAAATATTCCTTTGCCAATTCCACAAGAACAGCCTTAGCGAAAGGCTTCTTGAAGGGAAAGGTGTAACTCTGTGAGATGAATTAACAGAACACAGAGCGGTATCTCACAAAGCTTCTTTCCAGTTTTGAACGGAAGATATTTCCTTTTTCACCATAGCCCTCCAAGGGCTTCCAAATATCCCTTTGGCAATTCCACAAGAACAGCCTTAGCGAAAGGCTTCTTGAAGGGAAAGATGTAACTCTGTGAGATGAATTAACAGAACACAGAGTAGTTTCTGAGAAAGCTTCTTTCCAGTTTTGACGGAAGATATTTCCTTTTTCACCATAGCCCTCTATGGGCTTCCAAATATCCCTTTGCCAATTCCACAAGAACAGCCTTAGCGAAAGGCTTCTTGAAGGGAAAGATGTAACTCTGTGAGGTGAATTAACAGAACACAGAGCAGTTTCTCAGAAAGCTTCTTTCCAGTTTTGAACGGAAGATATTTCCTTTTTCACCCTAGGCCTCTATGGGCTTCCAAATATCCCTTTGCCAATTCCACAAGAACAGCCTTAGCGAAAGGCTTCTTGAAGGGAAAGATGTAACTCTGTGAGATGAATTAACAGAACACAGAGCAGTTTCTCAGAAAGCTTCTTTCCAGTTTTGAACGGAAGATATTTCGTTTTTCAACATAGCCCTCTATGGGCTTCCAAATATCCCTTTGCCAATTCCACAAGAACAGCCTTAGCGAAAGGCTTCTTGAAGGGAAAGATGTAACTCTGTGAGGTGAATTAACAGAACACAGAGCACTTTCTCAGAAAGCTTCTTTCCAGTTTTCAACGGAAGATATTTCCTTTTTCACCATAGCCCTCTAAGGACTTCCAAATATCCCTTTGCCAATTCCACAAGAACAGCCTTAGCGAAAGGCTTCTTGAAGGGAAAGATGTAACTCTGTGAGATGAATTAACAGAACACAGAGCAGTTTCTCAGAAAGCTTCTTTCCAGTTTTCAATGGAAGATATTTCCTTTTTCACCATAGCCCTCTATGGGCTTCCAAATATCCCTTTGCCAATTCCACAAGAACAGCCTTAGCGAAAATCTTCTTGAAGGGAAAGATGTAACTCTGTGAGATGAATTAACAGAACACAGAGCAGTTTCTCAGAAAGCTTCTTTCCAGTTTTGAACGGAAAATATATCCTTTTTCACCATAGCCCTCTATGGGCTTCCAAATATCCCTTTGCCAATTCCACAAGAACAACCTTAGCGAAAGGCATCTTGAAGGGAAAGATGTAACTCTGTGAGATGAATTAACAGAACACAGAGCAGTTTCTCAGAAAGCTTCTTTCCAGTTTTGAACGGAAGATATTTCCTTTTTCACCATAGGCCTCTATGGGCTTCCAAATATCCCTTTGCAAATTCCTCAAGAACAGCCTTAGCGAAAGGCTTCTTGAAGGGAAAGATGTAACTCTGTGAGGTGAATTAACAGAACACAGAGCACTTTCTCAGAAAGCTTCTTTCCACTTTTGAACGGAAGATATTTCCTTTTTCACCATAGCCCTCTATGGGCTTCCAAATATCCCTTTGCCAATTCCACAAGAACAGCCTTAGCGAAAGGCTTCTTGAAGGGAAAGATGTAACTCTGTGAGATGAATTAACAGAACACAGAGCACTTTCTCAGAAAGCTTCTTTCCAGTTTTGAACGGAAGATATTTCCTTTTTCACCATAGCCCTCTATGGGCTTCCAAATATCAATTTGCCAATTCCACAAGAACAGCCTTAGCAAAAGGCTTCTTGAAGGGGAAGATATAACTCTGTGAGTTGAATTAACAGAACACAGAGCAGTTTCTCAGAAAGCTTCTTTCCAGTTTTGAACGGAAGATACTTTCTTTTTCACCATAGCCCTCTATGGGCTTCCAAATATCCCTTTGCCAATTCCACAAGAACAGCCTTAGCGAAAGGCTTCTTGAAGGGAAAGGTGTAACTCTGTGAGATGAATTAACAGAACACAGAGCGGTATCTCACAAAGCTTCTTTCCAGTTTTGAACGGAAGATATTTCCTTTTTCACCATAGCCCTCCAAGGGCTTCCAAATATCCCTTTGGCAATTCCACAAGAACAGCCTTAGCGAAAGGCTTCTTGAAGGGAAAGATGTAACTCTGTGAGATGAATTAACAGAACACAGAGTAGTTTCTGAGAAAGCTTCTTTCCAGTTTTGAACGGAAGATATTTCCTTTTTCACCATAGCCCTCTACGGGCTTCCAAATATCCCTTTGCCAATTCCACAAGAACAGCCTTAGCGAAAGGCTTCTTGAAGGGAAAGATGTAACTCTGTGAGGTGAATTAACAGAACACAGAGCAGTTTCTCAGAAAGCTTCTTTCCAGTTTTGAACGGAAGATATTTCCTTTTTCACCCTAGGCCTCTATGGGCTTCCAAATATCCTTTGCCAATTCCACAAGAACAGCCTTAGCGAAAGGCTTCTTGAAGGGAAAGATGTAACTCTGTGAGATGAATTAACAGAACACAGAGCAGTTTCTCAGAAAGCTTCTTTCCAGTTTTGAACGGAAAATATATCCTTTTTCACCATAGCCCTCTATGGGCTTCCAAATATCCCTTTGCCAATTCCACAAGAACAACCTTAGCGAAAGGCATCTTGAAGGGAAAGATGTAACTCTGTGAGATGAATTAACAGAACACAGAGCAGTTTCTCAGAAAGCTTCTTTCCAGTTTTGAACGGAAGATATTTCCTTTTTCACCATAGGCCTCTATGGGCTTCCAAATATCCCTTTGCAAATTCCTCAAGAACAGCCTTAGCGAAAGGCTTCTTGAAGGGAAAGATGTAACTCTGTGAGGTGAATTAACAGAACACAGAGCACTTTCTCAGAAAGCTTCTTTCCACTTTTGAACGGAAGATATTTCCTTTTTCACCATAGCCCTCTATGGGCTTCCAAATATCCCTTTGCCAATTCCACAAGAACAGCCTTAGCGAAAGGCTTCTTGAAGGGAAAGATGTAACTCTGTGAGATGAATTAACAGAACACAGAGCACTTTCTCAGAAAGCTTCTTTCCAGTTTTGAACGGAAGATATTTCCTTTTTCACCATAGCCCTCTATGGGCTTCCAAATGTCCCTTTGCAATTCCACAAGAACAGCCTTAGCGAAAGGCTTCTTGAAGGGAAAGATGTAACTCTGTGAGAGGAATTAACAGAACACAGAGCAGTTTCTCAGAAAGCTTCTTTCCAGTTTTCAACGGAAGATATTTACTTTTTCACCAGAGCCCTCTATGGGTTTCCAAATATCCCTTTGCCAATTCCACAAGAACAGCCTAAGCGAAAGGCTTCTTGAGGGGAAAGATGTAACTCTGTGAGGTGAATTAACATAACACAGAGTAGTTTCTGAGAAATCTTCTTTCCAGTTTTGAACGGAAGATATTTCCTTTTTCACCATAGGCCTCTATGGGCTTCCAAATATCCCTTTGCCAATTCCACAAGAACAGCCTTAGCGAAAGGCTTCTTGAAGGGAAAGATGTAACTCTGTGAGATGAATTAACAGAACACAGAGCAGTTTCTCAGAAAGCTTCTTTCCAGTTTTGAACGGAAGTTATTTCCTTTTTCACCAGAGCCCTCTATGGGTTTCCAAATATCCCTTTGCCAATTCCACAAGAACAGCCTAAGCGAAAGCCTTCTTGAGGGGAAAGATGTAACTCTGTGAGGTGAATTAACATAACACAGAGTAGTTTCTGAGAAAGCTTCTTTCCAGTTTTGAACGGAAGATATTTCCTTTTTCACCATAGGCCTCTATGGGCTTCCAAATATCCCTTTGCCAATTCCACAAGAACAGCCTTAGCGAAAGGCTTCTTGAAGGGAAAGATGTAACTCTGTGAGATGAATTAACAGAACACAGAGCAGTTTCTCAGAAAGCTTCTTTCCAGTTTTGAACGGAAGATATTTCCTTTTTCACCATAGCCCTCTATGTGCTTCCAAATATCAATTTGCCAATTCCACAAGAACAGCCTTAGCAAAAGGCTTCTTGAAGGGGAAGATATAACTCTGTGAGTTGAAATAACAGAACACAGAGCAGTTTCTCAGAAAGCTTCTTTCCAGTTTTGAACGGAAGATATTTTCTTTTTCACCATAGCCCTCTATGGGCTTCCAAATATTCCTTTGCCAATTCCACAACAACAGCCTTAGCGAAAGGCTTCTTGAAGGGAAAGGTGTAACTCTGTGAGATGAATTAACAGAACACAGAGCGGTATCTCACAAAGCTTCTTTCCAGTTTTGAACGGAAGATATTTCCTTTTTCACCATAGCCCTCCAAGGGCTTCCAAATATCCCTTTGGCAATTCCACAAGAACAGCCTTAGCGAAAGGCTTCTTGAAGGGAAAGATGTAACTCTTTGAGATGAATTAACAGAACACAGAGCAGTTTCTCAGAAAGCTTCTTTCCAGTTTTGAACGGAAGATATTTCCTTTTTCACCATAGCCCTCTATGGGCTTCAAAATATCCCTTTGCCAATTCCACAAGAACAGCCTTAGCGAAAGGCTTATTGAAGGGAAAGATGTAACTCTGTGAGATGAATTAACAGAACACAGAGCAGTTTCTCAGAAAGCTTCTTTCCAGTTTTGAACGGAAGATATTTCCTTTTTCACCCTAGGCCTCTATGGGCTTCCAAATATCCCTTTGCCAATTCCACAAGAACAGCGTTAGCGAAAGGCTTCTTGAAGGGAAAGATGTAACTCTGTGAGATGAATTAACAGAACACAGAGCAGTTTCTCAGAAAGCTTCTTTCCAGTTTTGAACGGAAGATATTTCGTTTTTCAACATAGCCCTCTATGGGCTTCCAAATATCCCTTTGCCAATTCCACAAGAACAGCCTTAGCGAAAGGCTTCTTGAAGGGAAAGATGTAACTCTGTGAGGTGAATTAACAGAACACAGAGCAGTTTCTCAGAAAGCTTCTTTCCAGTTTTCAACGGAAGATATTTCCTTTTTCACCATAGCCCTCTAAGGACTTCCAAATATCCCTTTGCCAATTCCACAAGAACAGCCTTAGCGAAAGGCTTCTTGAAGGGAAAGATGTAACTCTGTGAGATGAATTAACAGAACACAGAGCAGTTTCTCAGAAAGCTTCTTTCCAGTTTTCAATGGAAGATATTTCCTTTTTCACCATAGCCCTCTATGGGCTTCCAAATATCCCTTCGCCAATTCCACAAGAACAGCCTTAGCGAAAATCTTCTTGAAGGTAAAGATGTAACTCTGTGAGATGAATTAACAGAACACAGAGCAGTTTCTCAGAAAGCTTCTTTCCAGTTTTGAACGGAAAATATATCCTTTTTCACCATAGCCCTCTATGGGCTTCCAAATATCCCTTTGCCAATTCCACAAGAACAACCTTAGCGAAAGGCATCTTGAAGGGAAAGATGTAACTCTGTGAGATGAATTAACAGAACACAGAGCAGTTTCTCAGAAAGCTTCTTTCCAGTTTTGAACGGAAGATATTTCCTTTTTCACCATAGGCCTCTATGGGCTTCCAAATATCCCTTTGCAAATTCCTCAAGAACAGCCTTAGCGAAAGGCTTCTTGAAGGGAAAGATGTAACTCTGTGAGGTGAATTAACAGAACACAGAGCACTTTCTCAGAAAGCTTCTTTCCACTTTTGAACGGAAGATATTTCCTTTTTCACCATAGCCCTCTATGGGCTTCCAAATATCCCTTTGCCAATTCCACAAGAACAGCCTTAGCGAAAGACTTCTTGAAGGGAAAGATGTAACTCTGTGAGATGAATTAACAGAACACAGAGCACTTTCTCAGAAAGCTTCTTTCCAGTTTTGAACGGAAGATATTTCCTTTTTCACCATAGCCCTCTATGGGCTTCCAAATGTCCCTTTGCAATTCCACAAGAACAGCTTTAGCGAAAGGCTTCTTGAAGGGAAAGATGTAACTCTGTGAGAGGAATTAACAGAACACAGAGCAGTTTCTCAGAAAGCTTCTTTCCAGTTTTCAACGGAAGATATTTCCTTTTTCACCAGAGCCCTCTATGGGTTTTAAAATATCCCTTTGCCAATTCCACAAGAACAGCCTAAGCGAAAGGCTTCTTGAGGGGAAAGATGTAACTCTGTGAGGTGAATTAACATAACACAGAGTAGTTTCTGAGAAATCTTCTTTCCAGTTTTGAACGGAAGATATTTCCTTTTTCACCATAGGCCTCTATGGGCTTCCAAATATCCCTTTGCCAATTCCACAAGAACAGCCTTAGCGAAAGGCTTCTTGAAGGGAAAGATGTAACTCTGTGAGATGAATTAACAGAACACAGAGCAGTTTCTCAGAAAGCTTCTTTCCAGTTTTGAACGGAAGATATTTCCTTTTTCACCATAGCCCTCTATGGGCTTCCAAATATCCCTTTGCCAATTCCACAAGAACAGCCTTAGCGAAAGGCTTCTTGAAGGGAAAGATGTAACTCTGTGAGATGAATTAACAGAACACAGAGCAGTTTCTCAGAAAGCTTCTTTCCAGTTTTGAACGGAAGTTATTTCCTTTTTCACCAGAGCCCTCTATGGGTTTCCAAATATCCCTTTGCCAATTCCACAAGAACAGCCTAAGCGAAAGCCTTCTTGAGGGGAAAGATGTAACTCTGTGAGGTGAATTAACATAACACAGAGTAGTTTCTGAGAAAGCTTCTTTCCAGTTTTGAACGGAAGATATTTCCTTTTTCACCATAGGCCTCTATGGGCTTCCAAATATCCCTTTGCCAATTCCACAAGAACAGCCTTAGCGAAAGGCTTCTTGAAGGGAAAGATGTAACTCTGTGAGATGAATTAACAGAACAAAGAGCAGTTTCTCAGAAAGCTTCTTTCCAGTTTTGAACGGAAGATATTTCCTTTTTCACCATAGCCCTCTATGGGCTTCCAAATATCAATTTGCCAATTCCACAAGAACAGCCTTAGCAAAAGGCTTCTTGAAGGGGAAGATATAACTCTGTGAGTTGAAATAACAGAACACAGAGCAGTTTCTCACAAAGCTTCTTTCCAGATTTGAACGGAAGATATTTTCTTTTTCACCATAGCCCTCTATGGGCTTCCAAATATTCCTTTGCCAATTCCACAAGAACAGCCTTAGCGAAAGGCTTCTTGAAGGGAAAGGTGTAACTCTGTGAGATGAATTAACAGAACACAGAGCGGTATCTCACAAAGCTTCTTTCCAGTTTTGAACGGAAGATATTTCCTTTTTCACCATAGCCCTCCAAGGGCTTCCAAATATCCCTTTGGCAATTCCACAAGAACAGCCTTAGCGAAAGGCTTCTTGAAGGGAAAGATGTAACTCTTTGAGATGAATTAACAGAACAGAGAGCAGTTTCTCAGAAAGCTTCTTTCCAGTTTTGAACGGAAGATATTTCCTTTTTCACCATAGCCCTCTATGGGCTTCCAAATATCCCTTTGCCAATTCCACAAGAACAGCCTTAGCGAAAGGCTTATTGAAGGGAAAGATGTAACTCTGTGAGATGAATTAACAGAACACAGAGCAGTTTCGCAGAAAGCTTCTTTCCAGTTTTGAACGGAAGATATTTCCTTTTTCACCATAGCCCTCTATGGGCTTCCAAATATCCCTTTGCCAATTCCACAAGAACAGCCTTAGCGAAAGGCTTATTGAAGGGAAAGATGTAACTCTGTGAGATGAATTAACAGAACACAGAGCAGTTTCTCAGAAAGCTTCTTTCCAGTTTTCAATGGAAGATATTTCCTTTTTCACCATAGCCCTCTATGGGCTTCCAAATATCCCTTTGCCAATTCCACAAGAACAGCCTTAGCGAAAATCTTCTTGAAGGGAAAGATGTAACTCTGTGAGATGAATTAACAGAACACAGAGCAGTTTCTCAGAAAGCTTCTTTCCAGTTTTGAACGGAAAATATATCCTTTTTCACCATAGCCCTCTATGGGCTTCCAAATATCCCTTTGCCAATTCCACAAGAACAACCTTAGCGAAAGGCATCTTGAAGGGAAAGATGTAACTCTGTGAGATGAATTAACAGAACACAGAGCAGTTTCTCAGAAAGCTTCTTTCAAGTTTTGAACGGAAGATATTTCCTTTTTCACCATAGGCCTCTATGGGCTTCCAAATATCCCTTTGCAAATTCCTCAAGAACAGCCTTAGCGAAAGGCTTCTTGAAGGGAAAGATGTAACTCTGTGAGGTGAATTAACAGAACACAGAGCAGTTTCTCAGAAAGCTTCTTTCCACTTTTGAACGGAAGATATTTCCTTTTTCACCATAGCCCTCTATGTGCTTCCAAATATCCCTTTGCCAATTCCACAAGAACAACCTTAGCGAAAGGCATCTTGAAGTGAAAGATATAACTCTGTGAGTTGAAATAACAGAACACAGAGCAGTTTCTCAGAAAGCTTCTTTCCAGTTTTGAACGGAAGATAATTTCTTTTTCACCATAGCCCTCTATGGGCTTCCAAATATTCCTTTGCCAATTCCACAAGAACAGCCTTAGGAAAGGCTTCTTGAAGGGAAATGTGTAACTCTGTGAGATGAATTAACAGAACACAGAGCGGTATCTCACAAAGCTTCTTTCCAGTTTTGAACGGAAGATATTTCCTTTTTCACCATAGCCCTCCAAGGGCTTCCAAATATCCCTTTGGCAATTCCACAAGAACAGCCTTAGCGAAAGGCTTCTTGAAGGGAAAGATGTAACTCTGTGAGATGAATTAACAGAACACAGAGCAGTTTCTCAGAAAGCTTCTTTCCAGTTTTGAACGGAAGATATTTCCTTTTTCACCATAGCCCTCTATGGGCTTCCAAATATCCCTTTGCGAATTCCACAAGAACAGCCTTAGCGAAAGGCTTATTGAAGGGAAAGATGTAACTCTGTGAGATGAATTAACAGAACACAGAGCAGTTTCTCAGAAAGCTTCTTTCCAGTTTTGAACGGAAGATATTTCCTTTTTCACCATAGCCCTCTATGGGCTTCCAAATATCCCTTTGCCAATTCCACAAGAACAGCCTTAGCGAAAGGCTTATTGAAGGGAAAGATGTAACTCTGTGAGATGAATTAACAGAACACAGAGCAGTTTCTCAGAAAGCTTCTTTCCAGTTTTGAACGGAAGATATTTCCTTTTTCACCATAGCCCTCTATGGGCTTCCAAATATCCCTTTGCCAATTCCTCAAGAACAGCCTTAGCGAAAGGCTTCTTGAAGGGAAAGATGTAACTCTGTGAGATGAATTAACAGAACACAGAGCAGTTTCTCAGAAAGCTTCTTTCCAGTTTTGAACGGAAGTTATTTCCTTTTTCACCAGAGCCCTCTATGGGCTTCCAAATATCCCTTTGCCAATTCCACAAGAACAGCCTTAGCGAAAGGCTTCTTGAAGGGAAAGATGTAACTCTGTGAGATGAATTAACAGAACACAGAGCACTTTCTCAGAAAGCTTCTTTCCAGTTTTGAACGGAAGATATTTCCTTTTTCACCATAGCCCTCTATGGGCTTCCAAATGTCCCTTTGCAATTCCACAAGAACAGCCTTAGCGAAAGGCTTCTTGAAGGGAAAGATGTAACTCTGTGAGAGGAATTAACAGAACACAGAGCAGTTTCTCAGAAAGCTTCTTTCCAGTTTTCAACGGAAGATATTTCCTTTTTCACCAGAGCCCTCTATGGGTTTCCAAATATCCCTTTGCCAATTCCACAAGAACAGCCTAAGCGAAAGGCTTCTTGAGGGGAAAGATGTAACTCTGTGAGGTGAATTAACATAACACAGAGTAGTTTCTGAGAAATCTTCTTTCCAGTTTTGAACGGAAGATATTTCCTTTTTCACCATAGGCCTCTATGGGCTTCCAAATATCCCTTTGCCAATTCCACAAGAACAGCCTTAGCGAAAGGCTTCTTGAAGGGAAAGATGTAACTCTGTGAGATGAATTAACAGAACACAGAGCAGTTTCTCAGAAAGCTTCTTTCCAGTTTTGAACGGAAGATATTTCTTTTTCACCATAGCCCTCTATGGGCTTCCAAATATCCCTTTGCCAATTCCACAAGAACAGCCTTAGCGAAAGGCTTCTTGAAGGGAAAGATGTAACTCTGTGAGATGAATTAACAGAACACAGAGCAGTTTCTCAGAAAGCTTCTTTCCAGTTTTGAACGGAAGTTATTTCCTTTTTCACCAGAGCCCTCTATGGGTTTCCAAATATCCCTTTGCCAATTCCACAAGAACAGTCTAAGCGAAAGCCTTCTTGAGGGGAAAGATGTAACTCTGTGAGGTGAATTAACATAACACAGAGTAGTTTCTGAGAAAGCTTCTTTCCAGTTTTGAACGGAAGATATTTCCTTTTTCACCATAGGCCTCTATGGGCTTCCAAATATCCCTTTCCCAATTCCACAAGAACAGCCTTAGCGAAAGGCTTCTTGAAGGGAAAGATGTAACTCTGTGAGATGAATTAACAGAACACAGAGCAGTTTCTCAGAAAGCTTCTTTCCAGTTTTGAACGGAAGATATTTCCTTTTTCACCATAGCCCTCTATGGGCTTCCAAATATCAATTTGCCAATTCCACAAGAACAGCCTTAGCAAAAGGCTTCTTGAAGGGGAAGATATAACTCTGTGAGTTGAAATAACAGAACACAGAGCAGTTTCTCAGAAAGCTTCTTTCCAGTTTTGAACGGAAGATATTTTCTTTTTCACCATAGCCCTCTATGGGCTTCCAAATATTCCTTTGCCAATTCCACAAGAACAGCCTTAGCGAAAGGCTTCTTGAAGGGAAAGGTGTAACTCTGTGAGATGAATTAACAGAACACAGAGCGGTATCTCACAAAGCTTCTTTCCAGTTTTGAACGGAAGATATTTCCTTTTTCACCATAGCCCTCCAAGGGCTTCCAAATATCCCTTTGGCAATTCCACAAGAACAGCCTTAGCGAAAGGCTTCTTGAAGGGAAAGATGTAACTCTTTGAGATGAATTAACAGAACACAGAGCAGTTTCTCAGAAAGCTTCTTTCCAGTTTTGAACGGAAGATATTTCCTTTTTCACCATAGCCCTCTATGGGCTTCCAAATATCCCTTTGCGAATTCCACAAGAACAGCCTTAGCGAAAGGCTTATTGAAGGGAAAGATGTAACTCTGTGAGATGAATTAACAGAACACAGAGCAGTTTCTCAGAAAGCTTCTTTCCAGTTTTGAACGGAAGATATTTCCTTTTTCACCCTAGGCCTCTATGGGCTTCCAAATATCCCTTTGCCAATTCCACAAGAACAGCCTTAGCGAAAGGCTTCTTGAAGGGAAAGATGTAACTCTGTGAGATGAATTAACAGAACACAGAGCAGTTTCTCAGAAAGCTTCTTTCCAGGTTTGAACGGAAGATATTTCGTTTTTCAACATAGCCCTCTATGGGCTTCCAAATATCCCTTTGCCAATTCCACAAGAACAGCCTTAGCGAAAGGCTTCTTGAAGGGAAAGATGTAACTCTGTGAGGTGAATTAACAGAACACAGAGCAGTTTCTCAGAAAGCTTCTTTCCAGTTTTCAACGGAAGATATTTCCTTTTTCACCATAGCCCTCTAAGGACTTCCAAATATCCCTTTGCCAATTCCACAAGAACAGCCTTAGCGAAAGGCTTCTTGAAGGGAAAGATGTAACTCTGTGAGATGAATTAACAGAACACAGAGCAGTTTCTCAGAAAGCTTCTTTCCAGTTTTCAATGGAAGATATTTCCTTTTTCACCATAGCCCTCTATGGGCTTCCAAATATCCCTTTGCCAATTCCACAAGAACAGCCTTAGCGAAAATCTTCTTGAAGGGAAAGATGTAACTCTGTGAGATGAATTAACAGAACACAGAGCAGTTTCTCAGAAAGCTTCTTTCCAGTTTTGAACGAAAAATATATCCTTTTTCACCATAGCCCTCTATGGGCTTCCAAATATCCCTTTGCCAATTCCACAAGAACAACCTTAGCGAAAGGCATCTTGAAGGGAAAGATGTAACTCTGTGAGATGAATTAACAGAACACAGAGCAGTTTCTCAGAAAGCTTCTTTCCAGTTTTGAACGGAAGATATTTCCTTTTTCACCATAGGCCTCTATGGGCTTCCAAATATCCCTTTGCAAATTCCTCAAGAACAGCCTTAGCGAAAGGCTTCTTGAAGGGAAAGATGTAACTCTGTGAGGTGAATTAACAGAACACAGAGCACTTTCTCAGAAAGCTTCTTTCCACTTTTGAACGGAAGATATTTCCTTTTTCACCATAGCCCTCTATGGGCTTCCAAATATCCCTTTGCCAATTCCACAAGAACAGCCTTAGCGAAAGGCTTCTTGAAGGGAAAGATGTAACTCTGTGAGATGAATTAACAGAACACAGAGCGCTTTCTCAGAAAGCTTCTTTCCAGTTTTGAACGGAAGATATTTCCTTTTTCACCATAGCCCTCTATGGGTTTCCAAATGTCCCTTTGCAATTCCACAAGAACAGCCTTAGCGAAAGGCTTCTTGAAGGGAAAGATGTAACTCTGTGAGAGGAATTAACAGAAAACAGAGCAGTTTCTCAGAAAGCTTCTTTCCAGTTTTCAACGGAAGATATTTCCTTTTTCACCAGAGCCCTCTATGGGTTTCCAAATATCCCTTTGCCAATTCCACAAGAACAGCCTAAGCGAAAGGCTTCTTGAGGGGAAAGATGTAACTCTGTGAGGTGAATTAACATAACACAGAGTAGTTTCTGAGAAATCTTCTTTCCAGTTTTGAACGGAAGATATTTCCTTTTTCACCATAGGCCTCTATGGGCTTCCAAATATCCCTTTGCCAATTCCACAAGAACAGCCTTAGCGAAAGGCTTCTTGAAGGGAAAGATGTAACTCTGTGAGATGAATTAACAGAACACAGAGCAGTTTCTCAGAAAGCTTCTTTCCAGTTTTGAACGGAAGATATTTCCTTTTTCACCATAGCCCTCTATGGGCTTCCAAATATCCCTTTGCCAATTCCACAAGAACAGCCTTAGCGAAAGGCTTCTTGAAGGGAAAGATGTAACTCTGTGAGATGAATTAACAGAACACAGAGCAGTTTCTCAGAAAGCTTCTTTCCAGTTTTGAACGTATTTATTTCCTTTTTCACCAGAGCCCTCTATGGGTTTCCAAATATCCCTTTGCCAATTCCACAAGAACAGCCTAAGCGAAAGCCTTCTTGAGGGGAAAGATGTAACTCTGTGAGGTGAATTAACATAACACAGAGTAGTTTCTGAGAAAGCTTCTTTCCAGTTTTGAACGGAAGATATTTCCTTTTTCACCATAGGCCTCTATGGGCTTCCAAATATCCCTTTGCCAATTCCACAAGAACAGCCTTAGCGAAAGGCTTCTTGAAGGGAAAGATGTAACTCTGTGAGATGAATTAACAGAACACAGAGCAGTTTCTCAGAAAGCTTCTTTCCCGTTTTGAACGGAAGATATTTCCTTTTTCACCATAGCCCTCTATGGGCTTCCAAATATCAATTTGCCAATTCCACAAGAACAGCCTTAGCAAAAGGCTTCTTGAAGGGGAAGATATAACTCTGTGAGTTGAAATAACAGAACACAGAGCAGTTTCTCAGAAAGCTTCTTTCCAGTTTTGAACGGAAGATATTTTCTTTTTCACCATAGCCCTCTATGGGCTTCCAAATATTCCTTTGCCAATTCCACAAGAACAGCCTTAGCGAAAGGCTTCTTGAAGGGAAAGGTGTAACTCTGTGAGATGAATTAACAGAACACAGAGCGGTATCTCACAAAGCTTCTTTCCAGTTTTGAACGGAAGATATTTCCTTTTTCACCATAGCCCTCCAAGGGCTTCCAAATATCCCTTTGGCAATTCCACAAGAACAGCCTTAGCGAAAGGCTTCTTGAAGGGAAAGATGTAACTCTTTGAGATGAATTAACAGAACACAGAGCAGTTTCTCAGAAAGCTTCTTTCCAGTTTTGAACGGAAGATATTTCCTTTTTCACCATAGCCCTCTATGGGCTTCCAAATATCCCTTTGCCAATTCCACAAGAACAGCCTTAGCGAAAGGCTTATTGAAGGGATAGATGTAACTCTGTGAGATGAATTAACAGAACACAGAGCAGTTTCTCAGAAAGCTTCTTTCCAGTTTTGAACGGAAGATATTTCCTTTTTCACCATAGCCCTCTATGGGCTTCCAAATATCCCTTTGCCAATTCCTCAAGAACAGCCTTAGCGAAAGGCTTCTTGAAGGGAAAGATGTAACTCTGTGAGATGAATTAACAGAACACAGAGCAGTTTCTCAGAAAGCTTCTTTCCAGTTTTGAACGGAAGTTATTTCCTTTTTCACCAGAGCCCTCTATGGGCTTCCAAATATCCCTTTGCCAATTCCAAAAGAACAGCCTTAGCGAAAGGCTTCTTGAAGGGAAAGATGTAACTCTGTGAGATGAATTAACAGAACACAGAGCACTTTCTCAGAAAGCTTCTTTCCAGTTTTGAACGGAAGATATTTCCTTTTTCACCATAGCCCTCTATGGGCTTCCAAATGTCCCTTTGCAATTCCACAAGAACAGCCTTAGCGAAAGGCTTCTTGAAGGGAAAGATGTAACTCTGTGAGAGGAATTAACAGAACACAGAGCAGTTTCTCAGAAAGCTTCTTTCCAGTTTTCAACGGAAGATATTTCCTTTTTCACCAGAGCCCTCTATGGGTTTCCAAATATCCCTTTGCCAATTCCACAAGAACAGCCTAAGCGAAAGGCTTCTTGAGGGGAAAGATGTAACTCTGTGAGGTGAATTAACATAACACAGAGTAGTTTCTGAGAAATCTTCTTTCCAGTTTTGAACGGAAGATATTTCCTTTTTCACCATAGGCCTCTTTGGGCTTCCAAATATCCCTTTGCCAATTCCACAAGAACAGCCTTAGCGAAAGGCTTCTTGAAGGGAAAGATGTAACTCTGTGAGATGAATTAACAGAACACAGAGCAGTTTCTCAGAAAGCTTCTTTCCAGTTTTGAACGGAAGATATTTCTTTTTCACCATAGCCCTCTATGGGCTTCCAAATATCCCTTTGCCAATTCCACAAGAACAGCCTTAGCGAAAGGCTTCTTGAAGGGAAAGATGTAACTCTGTGAGATGAATTAACAGAACACAGAGCAGTTTCTCAGAAAGCTTCTTTCCAGTTATGAACGGAAGTTATTTCCTTTTTCACCAGAGCCCTCTATGGGTTTCCAAATATCCCTTTGCCAATTCCACAAGAACAGCCTAAGCGAAAGCCTTCTTGAGGGGAAAGATGTAACTCTGTGAGGTGAATTAACATAACACAGAGTAGTTTCTGAGAAAGCTTCTTTCCAGTTTTGAACGGAAGATATTTCCTTTTTCACCATAGGCCTCTATGGGCTTTCAAATATCCCTTTGCCAATTCCACAAGAACAGCCTTAGCGAAAGGCTTCTTGAAGGGAAAGATGTAACTCTGTGAGATGAATTAACAGAACACAGAGCAGTTTCTCAGAAAGCTTCTTTCCAGTTTTGAACGGAAGATATTTCCTTTTTCACCATAGCCCTCTATGGGCTTCCAAATATCAATTTGCCAATTCCACAAGAACAGCCTTAGCAAAAGGCTTCTTGAAGGGGAAGATATAACTCTGTGAGTTGAAATAACAGAACACAGAGCAGTTTCTCAGAAAGCTTCTTTCCAGTTTTGAACGGAAGATATTTTCTTTTTCACCATAGCCCTCTATGGGCTTCCAAATATTCCTTTGCCAATTCCACAAGAACAGCCTTAGCGAAAGGCTTCTTGAAGGGAAAGGTGTAACTCTGTGAGATGAATTAACAGAACACAGAGCGGTATCTCACAAAGCTTCTTTCCAGTTTTGAACGGAAGATATTTCCTTTTTCACCATAGCCCTCCAAGGGCTTCCAAATATCCCTTTGGCAATTCCACAAGAACAGCCTTAGCGAAAGGCTTCTTGAAGGGAAAGATGTAACTCTTTGAGATGAATTAACAGAACACAGAACAGTTTCTCAGAAAGCTTCTTTCCAGTTTTGAACGGAAGATATTTCCTTTTTCACCATAGCCCTCTATGGGCTTCCAAATATCCCTTTGCGAATTCCACAAGAACAGCCTTAGCGAAAGGCTTATTGAAGGGAAAGATGTAACTCTGTGAGATGAATTAACAGAACAAGAGCAGTTTCTCAGAAAGCTTCTTTCCAGTTTTGAACGGAAGATATTTCGTTTTTCAACATAGCCCTCTATGGGCTTCCAAATATCCCTTTGCCAATTCCACAAGAACAGCCTTAGCGAAAGGCTTCTTGAAGGGAAAGATGTAACTCTGTGAGGTGAATTAACAGAACACAGAGCAGTTTCTCAGAAAGCTTCTTTCCAGTTTTCAACGGAAGATATTTCCTTTTTCACCATAGCCCTCTAAGGACTTCCAAATATCCCTTTGCCAATTCCACAAGAACAGCCTTAGCGAAAGGCTTCTTGAAGGGAAAGATGTAACTCTGTGAGATGAATTAACAGAACACAGAGCAGTTTCTCAGAAAGCTTCTTTCCAGTTTTCAATGGAAGATATTTCCTTTTTCACCATAGCCCTCTATGGGCTTCCAAATATCCCTTTGCCAATTCCACAAGAACAGCCTTAGCGAAAATCTTCTTGAAGGGAAAGATGTAACTCTGTGAGATGAATTAACAGAACACAGAGCAGTTTCTCAGAAAGCTTCTTTCCAGTTTTGAACGGAAAATATATCCTTTTTCACCATAGCCCTCTATGGGCTTCCAAATATCCCTTTGCCAATTCCACAAGAACAACCTTAGCGAAAGGCATCTTGAAGGGAAAGATGTAACTCTGTGAGATGAATTAACAGAACACAGAGCAGTTTCTCAGAAAGCTTCTTTCCAGTTTTGAACGGAAGATATTTCCTTTTTCACCATAGGCCTCTATGGGCTTCCAAATATCCCTTTGCAAATTCCTCAAGAACAGCCTTAGCGAAAGGCTTCTTGAAGGGAAAGATGTAACTCTGTGAGGTGAATTAACAGAACACAGAGCACTTTCTCAGAAAGCTTCTTTCCACTTTTGAACGGAAGATATTTCCTTTTTCACCATAGCCCTCTATGGGCTTCCAAATATCCCTTTGCCAATTCCACAAGAACAGCCTTAGCGAAAGGCTTCTTGAAGGGAAAGATGTAACTCTGTGAGATGAATTAACAGAACACAGAGCACTTTCTCAGAAAGCTTCTTTCCAGTTTTGAACGGAAGATATTTCCTTTTTCACCATAGCCCTCTATGGGCTTCCAAATGTCCCTTTGCAATTCCACAAGAACAGCCTTAGCGAAAGGCTTCTTGAAGGGAAAGATGTAACTCTGTGAGAGGAATTAACAGAAAACAGAGCAGTTTCTCAGAAAGCTTCTTTCCAGTTTTCAACGGAAGATATTTCCTTTTTCACCAGAGCCCTCTATGGGTTTCCAAATATCCCTTTGCCAATTCCACAAGAACAGCCTAAGCGAAAGGCTTCTTGAGGGGAAAGATGTAACTCTGTGAGGTGAATTAACATAACACAGAGTAGTTTCTGAGAAATCTTCTTTCCAGTTTTGAACGGAAGATATTTCCTTTTTCACCATAGGCCTCTATGGGCTTCCAAATATCCCTTTGCCAATTCCACAAGAACAGCCTTAGCGAAAGGCTTCTTGAAGGGAAAGATGTAACTCTGTGAGATGAATTAACAGAACACAGAGCAGTTTCTCAGAAAGCTTCTTTCCAGTTTTGAACGGAAGATATTTCCTTTTTCACCATAGCCCTCTATGGGCTTCCAAATATCCCTTTGCCAATTCCACAAGAACAGCCTTAGCGAAAGGCTTCTTGAAGGGAAAGATGTAACTCTGTGAGATGAATTAACAGAACACAGAGCAGTTTCTCAGAAAGCTTCTTTCCAGTTTTGAACGTATTTATTTCCTTTTTCACCAGAGCCCTCTATGGGTTTCCAAATATCCCTTTGCCAATTCCACAAGAACAGCCTAAGCGAAAGCCTTCTTGAGGGGAAAGATGTAACTCTGTGAGGTGAATTAACATAACACAGAGTAGTTTCTGAGAAAGCTTCTTTCCAGTTTTGAACGGAAGATATTTCCTTTTTCACCATAGGCCTCTATGGGCTTCCAAATATCCCTTTGCCAATTCCACAAGAACAGCCTTAGCGAAAGGCTTCTTGAAGGGAAAGATGTAACTCTGTGAGATGAATTAACAGAACACAGAGCAGTTTCTCAGAAAGCTTCTTTCCCGTTTTGAACGGAAGATATTTCCTTTTTCACCATAGCCCTCTATGGGCTTCCAAATATCAATTTGCCAATTCCACAAGAACAGCCTTAGCAAAAGGCTTCTTGAAGGGGAAGATATAACTCTGTGAGTTGAAATAACAGAACACAGAGCAGTTTCTCAGAAAGCTTCTTTCCAGTTTTGAACGGAAGATATTTTCTTTTTCACCATAGCCCTCTATGGGCTTCCAAATATTCCTTTGCCAATTCCACAAGAACAGCCTTAGCGAAAGGCTTCTTGAAGGGAAAGGTGTATCTCTGTGAGATGAATTAACAGAACACAGAGCGGTATCTCACAAAGCTTCTTTCCAGTTTTGAACGGAAGATATTTCCTTTTTCACCATAGCCCTCCAAGGGCTTCCAAATATCCCTTTGGCAATTCCACAAGAACAGCCTTAGCGAAAGGCTTCTTGAAGGGAAAGATGTAACTCTTTGAGATGAATTAACAGAACACAGAGCAGTTTCTCAGAAAGCTTCTTTCCAGTTTTGAACGGAAGATATTTCCTTTTTCACCATAGCCCTCTATGGGCCTCCAAATATCCCTTTGCCAATTCCACAAGAACAGCCTTAGCGAAAGGCTTCTTGAAGGGAAAGATGTAACTCTGTGAGATGAATTAACAGAACACAGAGCAGTTTCTCAGAAAGCTTCTTTCCAGTTTTGAACGGAAGATATTTCCTTTTTCACCATAGCCCTCTATGGGCTTCCAAATATCCCTTTGCCAATTCCACAAGAACAGCCTTAGCGAAAGGCTTATTGAAGGGAAAGATGTAACTCTGTGAGATGAATTAACAGAACACAGAGCAGTTTCTTAGAAAGCTTCTTTCCAGTTTTCAATGGAAGATATTTCCTTTTTCACCATAGCCCTCTATGGGCTTCCAAATATCCCTTTGCCAATTCCACAAGAACAGCCTTAGCGAAAATCTTCTTGAAGGGAAAGATGTAACTCTGTGAGATGAATTAACAGAACACAGAGCAGTTTCTCAGAAAGCTTCTTTCCAGTTTTGAACGGAAAATATATCCTTTTTCACCATAGCCCTCTATGGGCTTCCAAATATCCCTTTGCCAATTCCACAAGAACAACCTTAGCGAAAGGCATCTTGAAGGGAAAGATGTAACTCTGTGAGATGAATTAACAGAACACAGAGCAGTTTCTCAGAAAGCTTCTTTCAAGTTTTGAACGGAAGATATTTCCTTTTTCACCATAGGCCTCTATGGGCTTCCAAATATCCCTTTGCAAATTCCTCAAGAACAGCCTTAGCGAAAGGCTTCTTGAAGGGAAAGATGTAACTCTGTGAGGTGAATTAACAGAACACAGAGCAGTTTCTCAGAAAGCTTCTTTCCACTTTTGAACGGAAGATATTTCCTTTTTCACCATAGCCCTCTATGGGCTTCCAAATATCCCTTTGCCAATTCCACAAGAACAACCTTAGCGAAAGGCATCTTGAAGGGAAAGATATAACTCTGTGAGTTGAAATAACAGAACACAGAGCAGTTTCTCAGAAAGCTTCTTTCCAGTTTTGAACGGAAGATATTTTCTTTTTCACCATAGCCCTCTATGGGCTTCCAAATATTCCTTTGCCAATTCCACAAGAACAGCCTTAGCGAAAGACTTCTTGAAGGGAAAGGTGTAACTCTGTGAGATGAATTAACAGAACACAGAGCGGTATCTCACAAAGCTTCTTTCCAGTTTTGAACGGAAGATATTTCCTTTTTCACCATAGCCCTCCAAGGGCTTCCAAATATCCCTTTGGCAATTCCACAAGAACAGCCTTAGCGAAAGGCTTCTTGAAGGGAAAGATGTAACTCTTTGAGATGAATTAACAGAACACAGAGCAGTTTCTCAGAAAGCTTCTTTCCAGTTTTGAACGGAAGATATTTCCTTTTTCACCATAGCCCTCTATGGGCTTCCAAATATCCCTTTGCCAATTCCACAAGAACAGCCTTAGCGAAAGGCTTATTGAAGGGAAAGATGTAACTCTGTGAGATGAATTAACAGAACACAGAGCAGTTTCTCAGAAAGCTTCTTTCCAGTTTTGAACGGAAGATATTTCCTTTTTCACCATAGCCCTCTATGGGCTTCCAAATATCCCTTTGCCAATTCCACAAGAACAGCCTTAGCGAAAGGCTTATTGAAGGGAAAGATGTAACTCTGTGAGATGAATTAACAGAACACAGAGCAGTTTCTCAGAAAGCTTCTTTCCAGTTTTGAACGGAAGATATTTCCTTTTTCACCATAGCCCTCTATGGGCTTCCAAATATCCCTTTGCCAATTCCTCAAGAACAGCCTTAGCGAAAGGCTTCTTGAAGGGAAAGATGTAACTCTGTGAGATGAATTAACAGAACACAGAGCGGTTTCTCAGAAAGCTTCTTTCCAGTTTTGAACGGAAGTTATTTCCTTTTTCACCAGAGCCCTCTATGGGCTTCCAAATATCCCTTTGCCAATTCCACAAGAACAGCCTAAGCGAAAGGCTTCTTGAGGGGAAAGATGTAACTCTGTGAGATGAATTAACAGAACACAGAGCAGTTTCTCAGAAAGCTTCTTTCCAGTTTTGAACGGAAGATATTTCCTTTTTCACCATAGCCCTCTATTGGCTTCCAAATATCCCTTTGCCAATTCCACAAGAACAGCCTTAGCGAAAGGCTTCTTGAAGGGAGAGATGTTACTCTGTGTGATGAATTAACAGAACACAGAGCAGTTTCTCAGAAAGCTTCTTTCCAGTTTTGAACGGAAGATATTTCCTTTTTCACCATAGCCCTCTATAGGCTTCCAAATATCCCTTTGCCAATTCCACAAGAACAGCCTTAGCGAAAGGCTTATTGAAGGGAAAGATGTAACTCTGTGAGATGAATTAACAGAACACAGAGCAGTTTCTCAGAAAGCTTCTTTCCAGTTTTGAACGGAAGATATTTCCTTTTTCACCATAGCCCTCTATGGGCTTCCAAATATCCCTTTGCCAATTCCACAAGAACAGCCTTAGCGAAAGGCTTCTTGAAGGAAAAGATGAAACACTGTGAGATGAATTAACAGAACACAGAGCAGTTTCTCAGAAAGTTTCTTTCCAGGTTTCAACGGAAGATATTTCCTTTTTCATCATAGCCCTCTATGGGCTTCCAAATATCCCTTTGCCAATTCCACAAGAACAGCCTTAGCGAAAGGCTTCTTGAAGGGAAAGATGTAACTCTGTGACATGAATTAACAGAACACAGAGCAGTTTCTCAGAAAGCTTCTTTCCAGTTTTGAACGGAAGATATTACCTTTTTCACCATAGCCCTCTATGGGCTTCCAAATATCCCTTTGCCAATTCCACAAGAACAGCCTTAGCGAAAGGCTTCTTGAAGGGAAAGATGTAACTCTGTGAGATGAATTAACGGAACACAGATCAGTTTCTCAGAAAGCTTCTTTCCAGTTTTGAACGGAAGATATTTCCTTTTTCACCATAGCCCTCTATGGGCTTCCAAATATCCCTTTGCCAATTCCTCAAGAACAGCCTTAGCGAAAGGCTTCTTGAAGGGAAAGATGTAACTCTGTGAGATGAATTAACAGAACACAGAGCAGTTTCTCAGAAAGCTTCTTTCCAGTTTTGAACGGAAGTTATTTCCTTTTTCACCAGAGCCCTCTATGGGCTTCCAAATATCCCTTTGCCAATTCCACAAGAACAGCCTAAGCGAAAGGCTTCTTGAGGGGAAAGATGTAACTCAGTGAGGTGAATTAACATAACACAGAGTAGTTTCTGAGAAAGGTTCTTTCCAGTTTTGAACGGAAGATATTTCCTTTTTCACCATAGGCCTCTATGGGCTTCCAAATATCCCTTTGCCAATTCCACAAGAACAGCCTTAGCGAAAGCCTTCTTGAAGGGAAAGATGTAACTCTGTGAGATGAATTAACAGAACACAGAGCAGTTTCTCAGAAAGCTTCTTTCCAGTTTTGAACGGAAGATATTTCCTTTTTCACCATAACCCTCTATGGGCATCCAAATATCCCTTTGCCAATTCCACAAGAACAGCCTTAGCGAAAGGCTTCTTGAAGGGAAAGATGTAACACTGTGAGATGAATTAACAGAACACAGAGCAGTTTCTCAGAAAGCTTCTTTCCAGTTTTGAACGGAAGATATTTCCTTTTTCACCATAGCCCTCTATGGGCTTCCAAATATCCCTTTGCCAATTCCACAAGAACAGCCTTAACAAAAGGCTTCTTGAAGGGGAAGATATAACTCTGTGAGATGAAATAACAGAACACAGAGCAGTTTCTCAGAAAGCTTCTTTCCAGTTTTGAACGGAAGATATTTTCTTTTTCACCATAGCCCTCTATGGGCTTCCAAATATTCCTTTGCCAATTCCACAAGAACAGCCTTAGCGAAAGGCTTCTTGAAGGGAAAGGTGTAACTCTGTGAGATGAATTAACAGAACACAGAGCGGTATCTCAGAAAGCTTCTTTCCAGTTTTGAACGGAAGATATTTCCTTTTTCACCATAGCCCTCCAAGGGCTTCCAAATATCCCTTTGGCAATTCCACAAGAACAACATTAGCGAAAGGCTTCTTGAAGGGAAAGATGTAACTCTGTGAGATGAATTAACAGAACACAGAGCAGTTTCTCAGAAAGCTTCTTTCCAGTTTTGAACGTAAGATATTTCCTTTTTCACCTTAGCCCTCTATGGGCTTCCAAATATCCCTTTGCCAATTCCACAAGAACAGCCTTAGCGAAAGGCTTCTTGAAGGGAAAGATGTAACTCTGTGAGATGAATTAACAGAACACAGAGCAGTTTCTCAGAAAGCTTCTTTCCAGTTTTGAACGGCAGATATTTCCTTTTTCACCATAGGTCTCTATGGGCTTCCAAATATCCCTTTGCCAATTCCACAAGAACAGCCTTAGCGAAAGGCTTCTTGAAGGGAAAGATGTAACTCTTTGAGGTGAATTGACGGAAAACAGAGCAGTTTCTCAGAAAGCATCTTTCCAGTTTTGAACGGAAGATATTTCCTTTTTCACCATAGCCCTCTATGGGCTTCCAAATATCCCTTTGCCAATTCCACAAGAACAGCCTTAGCGAAAGGCTTATTGAAGGGAAAGATGTAATTCTGTGAGATGAATTAACAGAACACAGAGCAGTTTTCCAGAAAGCTTCTTTCCAGTTTTGAACGGAAGATATTTCCTTTTACACCATAGCCCTCTATGGGCTTCCAAATATCCCTTTGCCAATTCCACAAGAACAGCCTTAGCGAAAGGCTTCTTGAAGGGAAATATGTAACTCTGTGAGATGAATTAACAGAACACAGAGCAGTTTTTCAGAAAGCTTCTCTCCAGTTTTGAACGGAAGATATTTCCTTTTTCACCATAGCCCTCTTTGGGCTTCCAAATATCCCTTTGCCAATTCCACAAGAACAGCCTTAGCGAAAGGCTTCTTGAAGGGAAAGATGTAACTCTGTGAGATGAATTAACAGAACACAGAGCAGTTTCTCAGAAAGCTTCTTTCCAGTTTTCAATGGAAGATATTTCCTTTTTCACCATAGCCCTCTATGGGCTTCCAAATATCCCTTTGCCAATTCCACAGGAACAGCCTTAGCGAAAATCTTCTTGAAGGGAAGATGTAACTCTGTGAGGTGAATTAACAGAACACAGAGCAGTTTCTCAGAAAGCTTCTTTCCAGTTTTGAACGGAAGATATTTCCTTTTTCACCATAGCCCTCTTTGGGCTTCCAAATATCCCTTTGCCAATTCCACAAGAACAGCCTTAGCGAAAGGCTTCTTGAAGGGAAAGATGTAACTCTGTGAGATGAATTAACAGAACACAGAGCAGTTTCTCAGAAAGCTTCTTTCCAGTTTTCAATGGAAGATATTTCCTTTTTCACCATAGCCCTCTATGGGCTTCCAAATATCCCTTTGCCAATTCCACAAGAACAGCCTTAGCGAAAATCTTCTTGAAGGGAAAGATGTAACTCTGTGAGATGAATTAACAGAACACAGAGCAGTTTCTCAGAAAGCTTCTTTCCAGTTTTCAATGGAAGATATTTCCTTTTTCACCATAGCCCTCTATGGGCTTCCAAATATCCCTTTGCCAATTCCACAAGAACAGCCTTAGCG
Organism: Chlorocebus sabaeus; assembly: GCF_047675955.1. Classification (NCBI taxonomy): domain Eukaryota; kingdom Metazoa; phylum Chordata; class Mammalia; order Primates; family Cercopithecidae; genus Chlorocebus; species Chlorocebus sabaeus. Next base: position 128,886 of record NW_027327870.1, on the reverse strand, counting down.
AAAATCTTCTTGAAGGGAAAGATGTAACTCTGTGAGATGAATTAACAGAACACAGAGCAGTTTCTCAGAAAGCTTCTTTCCAGTTTTGAACGGAAGATATATCCTTTTTCACCATAGCCCTCTATGGGCTTCCAAATATCCCTTTGCCAATTCCACAAGAACAGCCTTAGCGAAAGGCTTCTTGAAGGGAAAGATGTAACTCTGTGAGATGAATTAACATAACACAGAGTAGTTTCTGAGAAAGCTTCTTTCCAGTTTTGAACGGAAGATATTTCCTTTTTCACCATAGCCCTCTAAGGGCTTCCAAATATCCCTTTGCCAATTCCACAAGAACAGCCTTAGCGAAAGGCTTCTTGAGGGGAAGGATGTAACTCTGTGAGGTGAATTAACAGAACACAGAGCAGTTTCTCAGAAAGCTTCTTTCCAGTTTTGAACGGAAGATATTTCCTTTTTCACCATAGCCCTCTATGGGCTTCCAAATATCCCTTTGCCAATTCCACAAGAACAGCCTTAGCGAAAGGCTTCTTGAAGGGAAAGATGTAACTCTGTGAGATGAATTAACATAACACAGAGTAGTTTCTGAGAAAGCTTCTTTCCAGTTTTGAACAGAAGATATTTCCTTTTTCACCATAGCCCTCTATGGGCTTCCAAATATCCCTTTGCCAATTCCACAAGAACAGCCTTAGCGAAAGGCTTCTTGAGGGGAAGGATGTAACTCTGTGAGGTGAATTAACAGAACACAGAGCAGTTTCTCAGAAAGCTTCTTTCCAGTTTTGAACGGAAGATATTTCCTTTTTCACCATACCCCTCTATTGGCTTCCAAATATCCCTTTGCCAATTCCACAAGAACAGCCTTAGCGAAAGGCTTCTTGAAGGGAGAGATGTAACTCTGTGTGATGAATTAACAGAACACAGAGCAGTTTCTCAGAAAGCTTCTTTCCAGTTTTGAACGGAAGATATTTCCTTTTTCACCGTAGCCCTCTATAGGCTTCCAAATATCCCTTTGCCAATTCCACAAGAACAGCCTTAGCGAAAGGCTTATTGAAGGGAAAGATGTAACTCTGTGAGATGAATTAACAGAACACAGAGCAGTTTCTCAGAAAGCTTCTTTCCAGTTTTGAACGGAAGATATTTCCTTTTTCACCATAGCCCTCTATGGGCTTCCAAATATCCCTTTGCCAATTCCACAAGAACAGCCTTAGCGAAAGGCTTCTTGAAGGAAAAGATGAAACACTGTGAGATGAATTAGCAGAACAGAGAGCAGTTTCTCAGAAAGTTTCTTTCCAGATTTCAACGGAAGATATTTCCTTTTTCATCATAGCCCTCTATGGGCTTCCAAATATCCCTTTGCCAATTCCACAAGAACAGCCTTAGCGAAAGGCTTCCTGAAGGGAAAGATGTAACTCTGAGAGATGAATTAACAGAACACAGAGCAGTTTCTCAGAAAGCTTCTTTCCGGTTTTGAACGGAAGATATTTCGTTTTTCAACATAGCCCTCTATGGGCTTCCAAATATCCCTTTGCCAATTCCACAAGAACAGCCTTAGCGAAAGGCTTCTTGAAGGGAAAGATGTAACTCTGTGAGATGAATTAACAGAACACAGAGCAGTTTCTCAGAAAGCTTCTTTCCAGTTTTCAACAGAAGATATTTCCTTTTTCACCATAGCCCTCTATGGGCTTCCAAATATCCCTTTGCCAATTCCTCAAGAACAGCCTTAGCGAAAGGCTTCTTGAAGGGAAAGATGTAACTCTGTGAGATGAATTAACAGAACACAGAGCAGTTTCTCAGAAAGCTTCTTTCCAGTTTTGAACGGAAGTTATTTCCTTTTTCACCATAGCCCTCTAAGGGCTTCCATATATCCCTTTGCCAATTCCACAAGAACAGCCTTAGCGAAAGGCTTCTTGAAGGGAAAGATGTAACTCTGTGAGAAGAATTAACAGAACACAGAGCAGTTTCTCAGAAAGTTTCTTTCCAGGATTCAACGGAAGATATTTCCTTTTTCATCATAGCCCTCTATTGGCTTCCAAATATCCCTTTGCCAATTCCACAAGAACAGCCTTAGCGAAAGGCTTCTTGAAGGGAAAGATGTAACTCTGTGAGATGAATTAACAGAACACAGAGCAGTTTCTCAGAATGCTTCATTCCAGTTTTTAACGGAAGATATTTCCTTTTTCACCATAGCCCTCTATGGGCTTCCAAATATCCCTTTGCCAATTCCACAAGAATAGCCTTAGCGAAAGGCTTCTTGAAGGGAAAGATGTAACTCTGTGAGATGAATTAACAGAACACAGAGCAGTTTCTCAGAAAGCTTCTTTCCAGTTTTGAACGGAAGATATTTCCTTTTTCACCCTAGCCCTCTATGGGTTTCCAAATATCCCTTTGCAAATTCCACAAGAACAGCCATAGCGAAAGGCTTCTTGAAGGGAAAGATGTAACTCTGTGAGATTAATTAACAGAACACAGAGCAGTTTCTCAGAAAGCTTCTTTCCAGTTTTGAACGGAAGATATTTCCTTTTTCAACATAGCCCTCTATGGGCTTCCAAATATCCCTTTGCCAATTCCACAAGAACAGCCTTAGCGAAAGGCTTCTTGAAGGGAAAGATGTAACTCTGTGAGATGAATTAACAGAACACAGAGCACTTTCTCAGAAAGCTTCTTTCCAGTTTTGAACGGAAGATATTTCCTTTTTCACCATAGCCCTCTATGGGCTTCCAAATATCCCTTTGCCAATTCCACAAGAACAGCCTTAGCGAAAGGCTTCTTGAAGGGAAAGATGTAACTCTGTGAGATGAATTAACAGAACACAGAGCAGTTTCTCAGAAAGCTTCTTTCCAGTTTTGAACGGAAGATATTTCCTTTTTCCACATAGCCCTCTATGGGCTTCCAAATATCCCTTTGCCAATTCCACAAGAACAGACTTAGCGAAAGACTTCTTGAAGGGAAAGATGTAACTCTGTGAGATGAATTAACAGAACACAGAGCAGTTTCTCAGAAAGCTTCTTTCCAGTTTTGAACGGAAGATATTTCCTTTTTCACCATAGCCCTCTATGGGCTTCCAAATATCCCTTTGCCAATTCCACAAGAACAGCCTTAGCGAAAGGCTTATTGAAGGGAAAGATGTAACTCTGTGAGATGAATTAACAGAACACAGAGCAGTTTCTCAGAAAGCTTCTTTCCAGTTTTCAATGGAAGATATTTCCTTTTTCACCATAGCCCTCTATGGGCTTCCAAATATCCCTTTGCCAATTCCACAAGAACAGTCTTAGCGAAAATCTTCTTGAAGGGAAAGATGTAACTCTGTGAGATGAATTAACAGAACACAGAGCAGTTTCTCAGAAAGCTTCTTTCCAGTTTTGAACGGAAGATATATCCTTTTTCACCATAGCCCTCTATGGGCTTCCAAATATCCCTTTGCCAATTCCACAAGAACAGCCTTAGCGAAAGGCTTCTTGAAGGGAAAGATGTAACTCTGTGAGATGAATTAACATAACACAGAGTAGTTTCTGAGAAAGCTTCTTTCCAGTTTTGAACGGAAGATATTTCCTTTTTCACCATAGCCCTCTAAGGGCTTCCAAATATCCCTTTGCCAATTCCACAAGAACAGCCTTAGCGAAAGGCTTCTTGAGGGGAAGGATGTAACTCTGTGAGGTGAATTAACAGAACACAGAGCAGTTTCTCAGAAAGCTTCTTTCCAGTTTTGAACGGAAGATATTTCCTTTTTCACCATAGCCCTCTATGGGCTTCCAAATATCCCTTTGCCAATTCCACAAGAACAGCCTTAGCGAAAGGCTTCTTGGAGGGAAAGATGTAACTCTGTGAGATGAATTAACATAACACAGAGTAGTTTCTGAGAAAGCTTCTTTCCAGTTTTGAACAGAAGATATTTCCTTTTTCACCATAGCCCTCTATGGGCTTCCAAATATCCCTTTGCCAATTCCACAAGAACAGCCTTAGCGAAAGGCTTCTTGAGGGGAAGGATGTAACTCTGTGAGGTGAATTAACAGAACACAGAGCAGTTTCTCAGAAAGCTTCTTTCCAGTTTTGAACGGAAGATATTTCCTTTTTCACCATACCCCTCTATTGGCTTCCAAATATCCCTTTGCCAATTCCACAAGAACAGCCTTAGCGAAAGGCTTCTTGAAGGGAGAGATGTAACTCTGTGTGATGAATTAACAGAACACAGAGCAGTTTCTCAGAAAGCTTCTTTCCAGTTTTGAACGGAAGATATTTCCTTTTTCACCGTAGCCCTCTATAGGCTTACAAATATCCCTTTGCCAATTCCACAAGAACAGCCTTAGCGAAAGGCTAATTGAAGGGAAAGATGTAACTCTGTGAGATGAATTAACAGAACACAGAGCAGTTTCTCAGAAAGCTTCTTTCCAGTTTTGAACGGAAGATATTTCCTTTTTCACCATAGCCCTCTATGGGCTTCCAAATATCCCTTTGCCAATTCCACAAGAACAGCCTTAGCGAAAGGCTTCTTGAAGGAAAAGATGAAACACTGTGAGATGAATTAGCAGAACAGAGAGCAGTTTCTCAGAAAGTTTCTTTCCAGATTTCAACGGAAGATATTTCCTTTTTCATCATAGCCCTCTATGGGCTTCCAAATATCCCTTTGCCAATTCCACAAGAACAGCCTTAGCGAAAGGCTTCCTGAAGGGAAAGATGTAACTCTGAGAGATGAATTAACAGAACACAGAGCAGTTTCTCAGAAAGCTTCTTTCCAGTTTTGAACGGAAGATATTTCGTTTTTCAACATAGCCCTCTATGGGCTTCCAAATATCCCTTTGCCAATTCCACAAGAACAGCCTTAGCGAAAGGCTTTTTGAAGGGAAAGATGTAACTCTGTGAGATGAATTAACAGAACACAGAGCAGTTTCTCAGAAAGCTTCTTTCCAGTTTTCAACAGAAGATATTTCCTTTTTCACCATAGCCCTCTATGGGCTTCCAAATATCCCTTTGCCAATTCCTCAAGAACAGCCTTAGCGAAAGGCTTCTTGAAGGGAAAGATGTAACTCTGTGAGATGAATTAACAGAACACAGAGCAGTTTCTCAGAAAGCTTCTTTCCAGTTTTGAACGGAAGATATTTCCTTTTTCACCATAGCCCTCTAAGGGCTTCCATATATCCCTTTGCCAATTCCACAAGAACAGCCTTAGCGAAAGGCTTCTTGAAGGGAAAGATGTAACTCTGTGAGAAGAATTAACAGAACACAGAGCAGTTTCTCAGAAAGTTTCTTTCCAGGATTCAACGGAAGATATTTCCTTTTTCATCATAGCCCTCTATTGGCTTCCAAATATCCCTTTGCCAATTCCGCAAGAACAGCCTTAGCGAAAGGCTTCTTGAAGGGAAAGATGTAACTCTGTGAGATGAATTAACAGAACACAGAGCAGTTTCTCAGAATGCTTCATTCCAGTTTTTAACGGAAGATATTTCCTTTTTCACCATAGCCCTCTATGGGCTTCCAAATATCCCTTTGCCAATTCCACAAGAATAGCCTTAGCGAAAGGCTTCTTGAAGGGAAAGATGTAACTCTGTGAGATGAATTAACAGAACACAGAGCAGTTTCTCAGAAAGCTTCTTTCCAGTTTTGAACGGAAGATATTTCCTTTTTCACCATAGCCCTCTATGGGTTTCCAAATATCCCTTTGCAAATTCCACAAGAACAGCCATAGCGAAAGGCTTCTTGAAGGGAAAGATGTAACTCTGTGAGATTAATTAACAGAACACAGAGCAGTTTCTCAGAAAGCTTCTTTCCAGTTTTGAACGGAAGATATTTCCTTTTTCAACATAGCCCTCTATGGGCTTCCAAATATCCCTTTGCCAATTCCACAAGAACAGCCTTAGCGAAAGGCTTCTTGAAGGGAAAGATGTAACTCTGTGAGATGAATTAACAGAACACAGAGCACTTTCTCAGAAAGCTTCTTTCCAGTTTTGAACGGAAGATATTTCCTTTTTCACCATAGCCCTCTATGGGCTTCCAAATATCCCTTTGCCAATTCCACAAGAACAGCCTTAGCGAAAGGCTTCTTGAAGGGAAAGATGTAACTCTGTGAGATGAATTAACAGAACACAGAGCAGTTTCTCAGAAAGCTTCTTTCCAGTTTTGAACGGAAGATATTTCCTTTTTCCACATAGCCCTCTATGGGCTTCCAAATATCCCTTTGCCAATTCCACAAGAACAGACTTAGCGAAAGACTTCTTGAAGGGAAAGATGTAACTCTGTGAGATGAATTAACAGAACACAGAGCAGTTTCTCAGAAAGCTTCTTTCCAGTTTTGAACGGAAGATATTTCCTTTTTCACCATAGCCCTCTATGGGCTTCCAAATATCCCTTTGCCAATTCCACAAGAACAGCCTTAGCGAAAGGCTTATTGAAGGGAAAGATGTAACTCTGTGAGATGAATTAACAGAACACAGAGCAGTTTCTCAGAAAGCTTATTTCCAGTTTTCAATGGAAGATATTTCCTTTTTCACCATAGCCCTCTCTGGGCTTCCAAATATCCCTTTGCCAATTCCACAAGAACAGCCTTAGCGAAAATTTTCTTGAAGGGAAAGATGTAACTCTGTGAGATGAATTAACAGAACACAGAGCAGTTTCTCAGAAAGCTTCTTTCCAGTTTTGAACGGAAGATATTTCCTTTTTCACCATAGCCCTCTATGGGCTTCCAAATATCCCTTTGCCAATTCCACAAGAACAGCCTTAGCGAAAGGCTTCTTGAAGGAAAAGATGAAACACTGTGAGATGAATTAACAGAACACAGAGCAGTTTCTCAGAAAGTTTCTTTCCAGGTTTCAACGGAAGATATTTCCTTTTTCATCATAGCCCTCTATGGGCTTCCAAATATCCCTTTGCCAATTCCACAAGAACAGCCTTAGCGAAAGGCTTCTTGAAGGGAAAGATGTAACTCTGTGAGATGAATTAACAGAACACAGAGCAGTTTCTCAGAAAGCTTCTTTCCAGTTTTCAATGGAAGATATTTCCTTTTTCACCATAGCCCTCTATGGGCTTCCAAATATCCCTTTGCCAATTCCACAGGAACAGCCTTAGCGAAAATCTTATTGAAGGGAAGATGTAACTCTGTGAGATGAATTAACAGAACACAGAGCAGTTTCTCAGAAAGCTACTTTCCAGTTTTGAACGGAACATATATCCTTTTTCACCATAGCCCTCTATGGGCTTCCAAATATCCCTTTGCCAATTCCACAAGAACAACCTTAGCGAAAGGCATCTTGAAGGGAAAGATGTAACTCTGTGAGATGAATTAACGGAACACAGAGCAGTTTCTCAGAAAGCTTCTTTCCAGTTTTGAACGGAAGATATTTCCTTTTTCACCATTGCCCTCTATGGGCTTCCAAATATCCCTTTGCAAATTCCTCAAGAACAGCCTTAGCGAAAGGCTTCTTGAAGGGAAAGATGTAACTCTGTGAGATGAATTAACAGAACACAGAGCAGTTTCTCAGAAAGCTTCTTTCCAGTTTTGAACGGAAGATATTTCCTTTTTCACCATAGCCCTCTACGGGCTTCCAAATATCCCTTTGCCAATTCCACAAGAACAGCCTTAGCGAAAGGCTTCTTGAAGGGAAAGATGTAACTCTGTGAGGTGAATTAACAGAACAGAGAGCAGTTTCTCAGAAAGCTTCTTTCCAGTTTTGAACGGAAGATATTTCCTTTTTCACCCTAGGCCTCTATGGGCTTCCAAATATCCCTTTGCCAATTCCACAAGAACAGCCTTAGCGAAAGGCTTCTTGAAGGGAAAGATGTAACTCTGTGAGATGAATTAACAGAACACAGAGCAGTTTCTCAGAAAGCTTCTTTCCAGTTTTGAACGGAAGATATTTCGTTTTTCAACATAGCCCTCTATGGGCTTCCAAATATCCCTTTGCCAATTCCACAAGAACAGCCTTAGCGAAAGGCTTCTTGAAGGGAAAGATGTAACTCTGTGAGGTGAATTAACAGAACACAGAGCACTTTCTCAGAAAGCTTCTTTCCAGTTTTCAACGGAAGATATTTCCTTTTTCACCATAGCCCTCTAAGGACTTCCAAATATCCCTTTGCTAATTCCACAAGAACAGCCTTAGCGAAAGGCTTCTTGAAGGGAAAGATGTAACTCTGTGAGATGAATTAACAGAACACAGAGCAGTTTCTCAGAAAGCTTCTTTCCAGTTTTCAATGGAAGATATTTCCTTTTTCACCATAGCCCTCTATGGGCTTCCAAATATCCCTTTGCCAATTCCACAAGAACAGCCTTAGCGAAAATCTTCTTGAAGGGAAAGATGTAACTCTGTGAGATGAATTAACAGAACACAGAGCAGTTTCTCAGAAAGCTTCTTTCCAGTTTTGAACGGAAAATATATCCTTTTTCACCATAGCCCTCTATGGGCTTCCAAATATCCCTTTGCCAATTCCACAAGAACAACCTTAGCGAAAGGCATCTTGAAGGGAAAGATGTAACTCTGTGAGATGAATTAACAGAACACAGAGCAGTTTCTCAGAAAGCTTCTTTCCAGTTTTGAACGGAAGATATTTCCTTTTTCACCATAGGCCTCTATGGGCTTCCAAATATCCCTTTGCAAATTCCTCAAGAACAGCCTTAGCGAAAGGCTTCTTGAAGGGAAAGATGTAACTCTGTGAGGTGAATTAACAGAACACAGAGCACTTTCTCAGAAAGCTTCTTTCCACTTTTGAACGGAAGATATTTCCTTTTTCACCATAGCCCTCTATGGGCTTCCAAATATCCCTTTGCCAATTCCACAAGAACAGCCTTAGCGAAAGGCTTCTTGAAGGGAAAGATGTAACTCTGTGAGATGAATTAACAGAACACAGAGCACTTTCTCAGAAAGCTTCTTTCCAGTTTTGAACGGAAGATATTTCCTTTTTCACCATAGCCCTCTATGGGCTTCCAAATATCAATTTGCCAAATCCACAAGAACAGCCTTAGCAAAAGGCTTCTTGAAGGGGAAGATATAACTCTGTGAGTTGAATTAACAGAGCACAGAGCAGTTTCTCAGAAAGCTTCTTTCCAGTTTTGAACGGAAGATACTTTCTTTTTCACCATAGCCCTCTATGGGCTTCCAAATATCCCTTTGCCAATTCCACAAGAACAGCCTTAGCGAAAGGCTTCTTGAAGGGAAAGGTGTAACTCTGTGAGATGAATTAACAGAACACAGAGCGGTATCTCACAAAGCTTCTTTCCAGTTTTGAACGGAAGATATTTCCTTTTTCACCATAGCCCTCCAAGGGCTTCCAAATATCCCTTTGGCAATTCCACAAGAACAGCCTTAGCGAAAGGCTTCTTGAAGGGAAAGATGTAACTCTGTGAGATGAATTAACAGAACACAGAGTAGTTTCTGAGAAAGCTTCTTTCCAGTTTTGAACGGAAGATATTTCCTTTTTCACCATAGCCCTCTACGGGCTTCCAAATATCCCTTTGCCAATTCCACAAGAACAGCCTTAGCGAAAGGCTTCTTGAAGGGAAAGATGTAACTCTGTGAGGTGAATTAACAGAACACAGAGCAGTTTCTCAGAAAGCTTCTTTCTAGTTTTGAACGGAAGATATTTCCTTTTTCACCCTAGGCCTCTATGGGCTTCCAAATATCCTTTGCCAATTCCACAAGAACAGCCTTAGCGAAAGGCTTCTTGAAGGGAAAGATGTAACTCTGTGAGATGAATTAACAGAACACAGAGCAGTTTCTCAGAAAGCTTCTTTCCAGTTTTGAACGGAAGATATTTCCTTTTTCAACATAGCCCTCTATGGGCTTCCAAATATCCCTTTGCCAATTCCACAAGAACAGCCTTAGCGAAAGGCTTCTTGAAGGGAAAGATGTAACTCTGTGAGGTGAATTAACAGAACACAGAGCACTTTCTCAGAAAGCTTCTTTCCAGTTTTCAACGGAAGATATTTCCTTTTTCACCATAGCCCTCTAAGGACTTCCAAATATCCCTTTGCCAATTCCACAAGAACAGCCTTAGCGAAAGGCTTCTTGAAGGGAAAGATGTAACTCTGTGAGATGAATTAACAGAACACAGAGCAGTTTCTCAGAAAGCTTCTTTCCAGTTTTCAATGGAAGATATTTCCTTTTTCACCATAGCCCTCTATGGGCTTCCAAATATCCCTTTGCCAATTCCACAAGAACAGCCTTAGCGAAAATCTTCTTGAAGGGAAAGATGTAACTCTGTGAGATGAATTAACAGAACACAGAGCAGTTTCTCAGAAAGCTTCTTTCCAGTTTTGAACGGAAAATATATCCTTTTTCACCATAGCCCTCTATGGGCTTCCAAATATCCCTTTGCCAATTCCACAAGAACAACCTTAGCGAAAGGCATCTTGAAGGGAAAGATGTAACTCTGTGAGATGAATTAACAGAACACAGAGCAGTTTCTCAGAAAGCTTCTTTCCAGTTTTGAACGGAAGATATTTCCTTTTTCACCATAGGCCTCTATGGGCTTCCAAATATCCCTTTGCAAATTCCTCAAGAACAGCCTTAGCGAAAGGCTTCTTGAAGGGAAAGATGTAACTCTGTGAGGTGAATTAACAGAACACAGAGCACTTTCTCAGAAAGCTTCTTTCCACTTTTGAACGGAAGATATTTCCTTTTTCACCATAGCCCTCTATGGGCTTCCAAATATCCCTTTGCCAATTCCACAAGAACAGCCTTAGCGAAAGGCTTCTTGAAGGGAAAGATGTAACTCTGTGAGATGAATTAACAGAACACAGAGCACTTTCTCAGAAAGCTTCTTTCCAGTTTTGAACGGAAGATATTTCCTTTTTCACCATAGCCCTCTATGGGCTTCCAAATGTCCCTTTGCAATTCCACAAGAACAGCCTTAGCGAAATGCTTCTTGAAGGGAAAGATGTAACTCTGTGAGAGGAATTAACAGAACACAGAGCAGTTTCTCAGAAAGCTTCTTTCCAGTTTTCAACGGAAGATATTTCCTTTTTCACCAGAGCCCTCTATGGGTTTCCAAATATCCCTTTGCCAATTCCACAAGAACAGCCTAAGCGAAAGGCTTCTTGAGGGGAAAGATGTAACTCTGTGAGGTGAATTAACATAACACAGAGTAGTTTCTGAGAAATCTTCTTTCCAGTTTTGAACGGAAGATATTTCCTTTTTCACCATAGGCCTCTATGGGCTTCCAAATATCCCTTTGCCAATTCCACAAGAACAGCCTTAGCGAAAGGCTTCTTGAAGGGAAAGATGTAACTCTGTGAGATGAATTAACAGAACACAGAGCAGTTTCTCAGAAAGCTTCTTTCCAGTTTTGAACGGAAGATATTTCCTTTTTCACCATAGCCCTCTATGGGCTTCCAAATATCCCTTTGCCAATTCCACAAGAACAGCCTTAGCGAAAGGCTTCTTGAAGGGAAAGATGTAACTCTGTGAGATGAATTAACAGAACACAGAGCAGTTTCTCAGAAAGCTTCTTTCCAGTTTTGAACGGAAGTTATTTCCTTTTTCACCAGAGCCCTCTATGGGTTTCCAAATATCCCTTTGCCAATTCCACAAGAACAGCCTAAGCGAAAGGCTTCTTGAGGGGAAAGATGTAACTCTGTGAGGTGAATTAACATAACACAGAGTAGTTTCTGAGAAAGCTTCTTTCCAGTTTTGAACGGAAGATATTTCCTTTTTCACCATAGGCCTCTATGGGCTTCCAAATATCCCTTTGCCAATTCCACAAGAACAGCCTTAGCGAAAGGCTTCTTGAAGGGAAAGATGTAACTCTGTGAGATGAATTAACAGAACACAGAGCAGTTTCTCAGAAAGCTTCTTTCCAGTTTTGAACGGAAGATATTTCCTTTTTCACCATAGCCCTCTATGGGCTTCCAAATATCAATTTGCCAATTCCACAAGAACAGCCTTAGCAAAAGGCTTCTTGAAGGGGAAGATATAACTCTGTGAGTTGAAATAACAGAACACAGAGCAGTTTCTCAGAAAGCTTCTTTCCAGTTTTGAACGGAAGATATTTTCTTTTTCACCATAGCCCTCTATGGGCTTCCAAATATTCCTTTGCCAATTCCACAAGAACAGCCTTAGCGAAAGGCTTCTTGAAGGGAAAGGTGTAACTCTGTGAGATGAATTAACAGAACACAGAGCGGTATCTCACAAAGCTTCTTTCCAGTTTTGAACGGAAGATATTTCCTTTTTCACCATAGCCCTCCAAGGGCTTCCAAATATCCCTTTGGCAATTCCACAAGAACAGCCTTAGCGAAAGGCTTCTTGAAGGGAAAGATGTAACTCTTTGAGATGAATTAACAGAACACAGAGCAGTTTCTCAGAAAGCTTCTTTCCAGTTTTGAACGGAAGATATTTCCTTTTTCACCATAGCCCTCTATGGGCTTCCAAATATCCCTTTGCCAATTCCACAAGAACAGCCTTAGCGAAAGGCTTATTGAAGGGAAAGATGTAACTCTGTGAGATGAATTAACAGAACACAGAGCAGTTTCTCAGAAAGCTTCTTTCCAGTTTTGAACGGAAGATATTTCCTTTTTCACCCTAGGCCTCTATGGGCTTCCAAATATCCCTTTGCCAATTCCACAAGAACAGCCTTAGCGAAAGGCTTCTTGAAGGGAAAGATGTAACTCTGTGAGATGAATTAACAGAACACAGAGCAGTTTCTCAGAAAGCTTCTTTCCAGTTTTGAACGGAAGATATTTCGTTTTTCAACATAGCCCTCTATGGGCTTCCAAATATCCCTTTGCCAATTCCACAAGAACAGCCTTAGCGAAAGGCTTCTTGAAGGGAAAGATGTAACTCTGTGAGGTGAATTAACAGAACACAGAGCAGTTTCTCAGAGAGCTTCTTTCCAGTTTTCAACGGAAGATATTTCCTTTTTCACCATAGCCCTCTATGGGCTTCCAAATGTCCCTTTGCAATTCCACAAGAACAGCCTTAGCGAAAGGCTTCTTGAAGGGAAAGATGTAACTCTGTGAGAGGAATTAACAGAACACAGAGCAGTTTCTCAGAAAGCTTCTTTCCAGTTTTGAACGGAAGATATTTCCTTTTTCACCATAGCCCTCTATGGGCTTCCAAATATCCCTTTGCCAATTCCACAAGAAGAGCCTTAGCGAAAGGCTTCTTGAAGGGAAAGATGTAACTCTGTGAGATGAATTAACAGAACACAGAGCAGTTTCTCAGAAAGCTTCTTTCCAGTTTTCAATGGAAGATATTTCCTTTTTCACCATAGCCCTCTATGGGCTTCCAAATATCCCTTTGCCAATTCCACAGGAACAGCCTTAGCGAAAATCTTATTGAAGGGAAGATGTAACTCTGTGAGATGAATTAACAGAACACAGAGCAGTTTCTCAGAAAGCTACTTTCCAGTTTTGAACGGAACATATATCCTTTTTCACCATAGCCCTCTATGGGCTTCCAAATATCCCTTTGCCAATTCCACAAGAACAACCATAGCGAAAGGCATCTTGAAGGGAAAGATGTAACTCTGTGAGATGAATTAACGGAACACAGAGCAGTTTCTCAGAAAGCTTCTTTCCAGTTTTGAACGGAAGATATTTCCTTTTTCACCATTGCCCTCTATGGGCTTCCAAATATCCCTTTGCAAATTCCTCAAGAACAGCCTTAGCGAAAGGCTTCTTGAAGGGAAAGATGTAACTCTGTGAGATGAATTAACAGAACACAGAGCAGTTTCTCAGAAAGCTTCTTTCCAGTTTTGAACGGAAGTTATTTCCTTTTTCACCAGAGCCCTCTATGGGTTTCCAAATATCCCTTTGCCAATTCCACAAGAACAGCCTAAGCGAAAGGCTTCTTGAGGGGAAAGATGTAACTCTGTGAGGTGAATTAACATAACACAGAGTAGTTTCTGAGAAAGGTTCTTTCCAGTTTTGAACGGAAGATATTTCCTTTTTCACCATAGCCCTCTACGGGCTTCCAAATATCCCTTTGCCAATTCCACAAGAACAGCCTTAGCGAAAGGCTTCTTGAAGGGAAAGATGTAACTCTGCGAGGTGAATTAACAGAACACAGAGCAGTTTCTCAGAAAGCTTCTTTCCAGTTTTGAACGGAAGATATTTCCTTTTTCACCCTAGGCCTCTATGGGCTTCCAAATATCCCTTTGCCAATTCCACAAGAACAGCCTTAGCGAAAGGCTTCTTGAAGGGAAAGATGTAACTCTGTGAGATGAATTAACAGAACACAGAGCAGTTTCTCAGAAAGCTTCTTTCCAGTTTTGAACGGAAGATATTTCGTTTTTCAACATAGCCCTCTATGGGCTTCCAAATATCCCTTTGCCAATTCCACAAGAACAGCCTTAGCGAAAGGCTTCTTGAAGGGAAAGATGTAACTCTGTGAGGTGAATTAACAGAACACAGAGCACTTTCTCAGAAAGCTTCTTTCCAGTTTTCAACGGAAGATATTTCCTTTTTCACCATAGCCCTCTAAGGACTTCCAAATATCCCTTTGCCAATTCCACAAGAACAGCCTTAGCGAAAGGCTTCTTGAAGGGAAAGATGTAACTCTGTGAGATGAATTAACAGAACACAGAGCAGTTTCTCAGAAAGCTTCTTTCCAGTTTTCAATGGAAGATATTTCCTTTTTCACCATAGCCCTCTATGGGCTTCCAAATATCCCTTTGCCAATTCCACAAGAACAGCCTTAGCGAAAATCTTCTTGAAGGGAAAGATGTAACTCTGTGAGATGAATTAACAGAACACAGAGCAGTTTCTCAGAAAGCTTCTTTCCAGTTTTGAACGGAAAATATATCCTTTTTCACCATAGCCCTCTATGGGCTTCCAAATATCCCTTTGCCAATTCCACAAGAACAACCTTAGCGAAAGGCATCTTGAAGGGAAAGATGTAACTCTGTGAGATGAATTAACAGAACACAGAGCAGTTTCTCAGAAAGCTTCTTTCCAGTTTTGAACGGAAGATATTTCCTTTTTCACCATAGGCCTCTATGGGCTTCCAAATATCCCTTTGCAAATTCCTCAAGAACAGCCTTAGCGAAAGGCTTCTTGAAGGGAAAGATGTAACTCTGTGAGGTGAATTAACAGAACACAGAGCACTTTCTCAGAAAGCTTCTTTCCACTTTTGAACGGAAGATATTTCCTTTTTCACCATAGCCCTCTATGGGCTTCCAAATATCCCTTTGCCAATTCCACAAGAACAGCCTTAGCGAAAGGCTTCTTGAAGGGAAAGATGTAACTCTGTGAGATGAATTAACAGAACACAGAGCACTTTCTCAGAAAGCTTCTTTCCAGTTTTGAACGGAAGATATTTCCTTTTTCACCATAGCCCTCTATGGGCTTCCAAATATCAATTTGCCAATTCCACAAGAACAGCCTTAGCAAAAGGCTTCTTGAAGGGGAAGATATAACTCTGTGAGTTGAATTAACAGAACACAGAGCAGTTTCTCAGAAAGCTTCTTTCCAGTTTTGAACGGAAGATACTTTCTTTTTCACCATAGCCCTCTATGGGCTTCCAAATATCCCTTTGCCAATTCCACAAGAACAGCCTTAGCGAAAGGCTTCTTGAAGGGAAAGGTGTAACTCTGTGAGATGAATTAACAGAACACAGAGCGGTATCTCACAAAGCTTCTTTCCAGTTTTGAACGGAAGATATTTCCTTTTTCACCATAGCCCTCCAAGGGCTTCCAAATATCCCTTTGGCAATTCCACAAGAACAGCCTTAGCGAAAGGCTTCTTGAAGGGAAAGATGTAACTCTGTGAGATGAATTAACAGAACACAGAGTAGTTTCTGAGAAAGCTTCTTTCCAGTTTTGAACGGAAGATATTTCCTTTTTCACCATAGCCCTCTACGGGCTTCCAAATATCCCTTTGCCAATTCCACAAGAACAGCCTTAGCGAAAGGCTTCTTGAAGGGAAAGATGTAACTCTGTGAGGTGAATTAACAGAACACAGAGCAGTTTCTCAGAAAGCTTCTTTCCAGTTTTGAACGGAAGATATTTCCTTTTTCACCCTAGGCCTCTATGGGCTTCCAAATATCCTTTGCCAATTCCACAAGAACAGCCTTAGCGAAAGGCTTCTTGAAGGGAAAGATGTAACTCTGTGAGATGAATTAACAGAACACAGAGCAGTTTCTCAGAAAGCTTCTTTCCAGTTTTGAACGGAAGATATTTCGTTTTTCAACATAGCCCTCTATGGGCTTCCAAATATCCCTTTGCCAATTCCACAAGAACAGCCTTAGCGAAAGGCTTCTTGAAGGGAAAGATGTAACTCTGTGAGGTGAATTAACAGAACACAGAGCACTTTCTCAGAAAGCTTCTTTCCAGTTTTCAACGGAAGATATTTCCTTTTTCACCATAGCCCTCTAAGGACTTCCAAATATCCCTTGGCCAATTCCACAAGAACAGCCTTAGCGAAAGGCTTCTTGAAGGGAAAGATGTAACTCTGTGAGATGAATTAACAGAACACAGAGCAGTTTCTCAGAAAGCTTCTTTCCAGTTTTCAATGGAAGATATTTCCTTTTTCACCATAGCCCTCTATGGGCTTCCAAATATCCCTTTGCCAATTCCACAAGAACAGCCTTAGCGAAAATCTTCTTGAAGGGAAAGATGTAACTCTGTGAGATGAATTAACAGAACACAGAGCAGTTTCTCAGAAAGCTTCTTTCCAGTTTTGAACGGAAAATATATCCTTTTTCACCATAGCCCTCTATGGGCTTCCAAATATCCCTATGCCAATTCCACAAGAACAACCTTAGCGAAAGGCATCTTGAAGGGAAAGATGTAACTCTGTGAGATGAATTAACAGAACACAGAGCAGTTTCTCAGAAAGCTTCTTTCCAGTTTTGAACGGAAGATATTTCCTTTTTCACCATAGGCCTCTATGGGCTTCCAAATATCCCTTTGCAAATTCCTCAAGAACAGCCTTAGCGAAAGGCTTCTTGAAGGGAAAGATGTAACTCTGTGAGGTGAATTAACAGAACACAGAGCACTTTCTCAGAAAGCTTCTTTCCACTTTTGAACGGAAGATATTTCCTTTTTCACCATAGCCCTCTATGGGCTTCCAAATATCCCTTTGCCAATTCCACAAGAACAGCCTTAGCGAAAGGCTTCTTGAAGGGAAAGATGTAACTCTGTGAGATGAATTAACAGAACACAGAGCACTTTCTCAGAAAGCTTCTTTCCAGTTTTGAACGGAAGATATTTCCTTTTTCACCATAGCCCTCTATGGGCTTCCAAATGTCCCTTTGCAATTCCACAAGAACAGCCTTAGCGAAAGGCTTCTTGAAGGGAAAGATGTAACTCTGTGAGAGGAATTAACAGAACACAGAGCAGTTTCTCAGAAAGCTTCTTTCCAGTTTTCAACGGAAGATATTTACTTTTTCACCAGAGCCCTCTATGGGTTTCCAAATATCCCTTTGCCAATTCCACAAGAACAGCCTAAGCGAAAGGCTTCTTGAGGGGAAAGATGTAACTCTGTGAGGTGAATTAACATAACACAGAGTAGTTTCTGAGAAATCTTCTTTCCAGTTTTGAACGGAAGATATTTCCTTTTTCACCATAGGCCTCTATGGGCTTCCAAATATCCCTTTGCCAATTCCACAAGAACAGCCTTAGCGAAAGGCTTCTTGAAGGGAAAGATGTAACTCTGTGAGATGAATTAACAGAACACAGAGCAGTTTCTCGGAAAGCTTCTTTCCAGTTTTGAACGGAAGTTATTTCCTTTTTCACCAGAGCCCTCTATGGGTTTCCAAATATCCCTTTGCCAATTCCACAAGAACAGCCTAAGCGAAAGCCTTCTTGAGGGGAAAGATGTAACTCTGTGAGGTGAATTAACATAACACAGAGTAGTTTCTGAGAAAGCTTCTTTCCAGTTTTGAACGGAAGATATTTCCTTTTTCACCATAGGCCTCTATGGGCTTCCAAATATCCCTTTGCCAATTCCACAAGAACAGCCTTAGCGAAAGGCTTCTTGAAGGGAAAGATGTAACTCTGTGAGATGAATTAACAGAACACAGAGCAGTTTCTCAGAAAGCTTCTTTCCAGTTTTGAACGGAAGATATTTCCTTTTTCACCATAGCCCTCTATGGGCTTCCAAATATCAATTTGCCAATTCCACAAGAACAGCCTTAGCAAAAGGCTTCTTGAAGGGGAAGATATAACTCTGTGAGTTGAAATAACAGAACACAGAGCAGTTTCTCAGAAAGCTTCTTTCCAGTTTTGAACGGAAGATATTTTCTTTTTCACCATAGCCCTCTATGGGCTTCCAAATATTCCTTTGCCAATTCCACAAGAACAGCCTTAGCGAAAGGCTTCTTGAAGGGAAAGGTGTAACTCTGTGAGATGAATTAACAGAACACAGAGCGGTATCTCACAAAGCTTCTTTCCAGTTTTGAACGGAAGATATTTCCTTTTTCACCATAGCCCTCCAAGGGCTTCCAAATATCCCTTTGGCAATTCCACAAGAACAGCCTTAGCGAAAGGCTTCTTGAAGGGAAAGATGTAACTCTTTGAGATGAATTAACAGAACACAGAGCAGTTTCTCAGAAAGCTTCTTTCCAGTTTTGAACGGAAGATATTTCCTTTTTCAACATAGCCCTCTATGGGCTTCCAAATATCCCTTTGCCAATTCCACAAGAACAGCCTTAGCGAAAGGCTTCTTGAAGGGAAAGATGTAACTCTGTGAGATGAATTAACAGAACACAGAGCACTTTCTCAGAAAGCTTCTTTCCAGTTTTGAACGGAAGATATTTCCTTTTTCACCCTAGGCCTCTATGGGCTTCCAAATATCCCTTTGCCAATTCCACAAGAACAGCGTTAGCGAAAGGCTTCTTGAAGGGAAAGATGTAACTCTGTGAGATGAATTAACAGAACACAGAGCAGTTTCTCAGAAAGCTTCTTTCCAGTTTTGAACGGAAGATATTTCGTTTTTCAACATAGCCCTCTATGGGCTTCCAAATATCCCTTTGCCAATTCCACAAGAACAGCCTTAGCGAAAGGCTTCTTGAAGGGAAAGATGTAACTCTGTGAGGTGAATTAACAGAACACAGAGCAGTTTCTCAGAAAGCTTCTTTCCAGTTTTCAACGGAAGATATTTCCTTTTTCACCATAGCCCTCTAAGGACTTCCAAATATCCCTTTGCCAATTCCACAAGAACAGCCTTAGCGAAAGGCTTCTTGAAGGGAAAGATGTAACTCTGTGAGATGAATTAACAGAACACAGAGCAGTTTCTCAGAAAGCTTCTTTCCAGTTTTCAATGGAAGATATTTCCTTTTTCACCATAGCCCTCTATGGGCTTCCAAATATCCCTTCGCCAATTCCACAAGAACAGCCTTAGCGAAAATCTTCTTGAAGGTAAAGATGTAACTCTGTGAGATGAATTAACAGAACACAGAGCAGTTTCTCAGAAAGCTTCTTTCCAGTTTTGAACGGAAAATATATCCTTTTTCACCATAGCCCTCTATGGGCTTCCAAATATCCCTTTGCCAATTCCACAAGAACAACCTTAGCGAAAGGCATCTTGAAGGGAAAGATGTAACTCTGTGAGATGAATTAACAGAACACAGAGCAGTTTCTCAGAAAGCTTCTTTCCAGTTTTGAACGGAAGATATTTCCTTTTTCACCATAGGCCTCTATGGGCTTCCAAATATCCCTTTGCAAATTCCTCAAGAACAGCCTTAGCGAAAGGCTTCTTGAAGGGAAAGATGTAACTCTGTGAGGTGAATTAACAGAACACAGAGCACTTTCTCAGAAAGCTTCTTTCCAGTTTTGAACGGAAGATATTTCCTTTTTCACCATAGCCCTCTATGGGCTTCCAAATATCCCTTTGCCAATTCCACAAGAACAGCCTTAGGGAAAGGCTTCTTGAAGGGAAAGATGTAACTCTGTGAGATGAATTAACAGAACACAGAGCACTTTCTCAGAAAGCTTCTTTCCAGTTTTGAACGGAAGATATTTCCTTTTTCACCATAGCCCTCTATGGGCTTCCAAATGTCCCTTTGCAATTCCACAAGAACAGCCTTAGCGAAAGGCTTCTTGAAGGGAAGTTGTAACTCTGTGAGAGGAATTAACAGAACACAGAGCAGTTTCTCAGAAAGCTTCTTTCCAGTTTTCAACGGAAGATATTTCCTTTTTCACCAGAGCCCTCTATGGGTTTCCAAATATCCCTTTGCCAATTCCACAAGAACAGCCTAAGCGAAAGGCTTCTTGAGGGGAAAGATGTAACTCTGTGAGGTGAATTAACATAACACAGAGTAGTTTCTGAGAAATCTTCTTTCCAGTTTTGAACGGAAGATATTTCCTTTTTCACCATAGGCCTCTATGGGCTTCCAAATATCCCTTTGCCAATTCCACAAGAACAGCCTTAGCGAAAGGCTTCTTGAAGGGAAAGATGTAACTCTGTGAGATGAATTAACAGAACACAGAGCAGTTTCTCAGAAAGCTTCTTTCCAGTTTTGAACGGAAGATATTTCCTTTTTCACCATAGCCCTCTATGGGCTTCCAAATATCCCTTTGCCAATTCCACAAGAACAGCCTTAGCGAAAGGCTTCTTGAAGGGAAAGATGTAACTCTGTGAGATGAATTAACAGAACACAGAGCAGTTTCTCAGAAAGCTTCTTTCCAGTTTTGAACGGAAGTTATTTCCTTTTTCACCAGAGCCCTCTATGGGTTTCCAAATATCCCTTTGCCAATTCCACAAGAACAGCCTAAGCGAAAGCCTTCTTGAGGGGAAAGATGTAACTCTGTGAGGTGAATTAACATAACACAGAGTAGTTTCTGAGAAAGCTTCTTTCCAGTTTTGAACGGAAGATATTTCCTTTTTCACCATAGGCCTCTATGGGCTTCCAAATATCCCTTTGCCAATTCCACAAGAACAGCCTTAGCGAAAGCCTTCTTGAAGGGAAAGATGTAACTCTGTGAGATGAATTAACAGAACACAGAGCAGTTTCTCAGAAAGCTTCTTTCCAGTTTTGAACGGAAGATATTTCCTTTTTCACCATAGCCCTCTATGGGCTTCGAAATATCAATTTGCCAATTCCACAAGAACAGCCTTAGCAAAAGGCTTCTTGAAGGGGAAGATATAACTCTGTGAGTTGAAATAACAGAACACAGAGCAGTTTCTCACAAAGCTTCTTTCCAGTTTTGAACGGAAGATATTTTCTTTTTCACCATAGCCCTCTATGGGCTTCCAAATATTCCTTTGCCAATTCCACAAGAACAGCCTTAGCGAAAGGCTTCTTGAAGGGAAAGGTGTAACTCTGTGAGATGAATTAACAGAACACAGAGCGGTATCTCACAAAGCTTCTTTCCAGTTTTGAACGGAAGATATTTCCTTTTTCACCATAGCCCTCCAAGGGCTTCCAAATATCCCTTTGGCAATTCCACAAGAACAGCCTTAGCGAAAGGCTTCTTGAAGGGAAAGATGTAACTCTTTGAGATGAATTAACAGAACAGAGAGCAGTTTCTCAGAAAGCTTCTTTCCAGTTTTGAACGGAAGATATTTCCTTTTTCACCATAGCCCTCTATGGGCTTCCAAATATCCCTTTGCCAATTCCACAAGAACAGCCTTAGCGAAAGGCTTATTGAAGGGAAAGATGTAACTCTGTGAGATGAATTAACAGAACACAGAGCAGTTTCGCAGAAAGCTTCTTTCCAGTTTTGAACGGAAGATATTTCCTTTTTCACCATAGCCCTCTATGGGCTTCCAAATATCCCTTTGCCAATTCCACAAGAACAGCCTTAGCGAAAGGCTTATTGAAGGGAAAGATGTAACTCTGTGAGATGAATTAACAGAACACAGAGCAGTTTCTCAGAAAGCTTCTTTCCAGTTTTCAATGGAAGATATTTCCTTTTTCACCATAGCCCTCTATGGGTTTCCAAATATCCCTTTGCCAATTCCACAAGAACAGCCTTAGCGAAAATCTTCTTGAAGGGAAAGATGTAACTCTGTGAGATGAATTAACAGAACACAGAGCAGTTTCTCAGAAAGCTTCTTTCCAGTTTTGAACGGAAAATATATCCTTTTTCACCATAGCCCTCTATGGGCTTCCAAATATCCCTTTGCCAATTCCACAAGAACAACCTTAGCGAAAGGCATCTTGAAGGGAAAGATGTAACGCTGTGAGATGAATTAACAGAACACAGAGCAGTTTCTCAGAAAGCTTCTTTCAAGTTTTGAACGGAAGATATTTCCTTTTTCACCAGAGGCCTCTATGGGCTTCCAAATATCCCTTTGCAAATTCCTCAAGAACAGCCTTAGCGAAAGGCTTCTTGAAGGGAAAGATGTAACTCTGTGAGGTGAATTAACAGAACACAGAGCAGTTTCTCAGAAAGCTTCTTTCCACTTTTGAACGGAAGATATTTCCTTTTTCACCATAGCCCTCTAGGTGCTTCCAAATATCCCTTTGCCAATTCCACAAGAACAACCTTAGCGAAAGGCATCTTGAAGGGAAAGATATAACTCTGTGAGTTGAAATAACAGAACACAGAGCAGTTTCTCAGAAAGCTTCTTTCCAGTTTTGAACGGAAGATATTTTCTTTTTCACCATAGCCCTCTATGGGCTTCCAAATATTCCTTTGCCAATTCCACAAGAACAGCCTTAGGAAAGGCTTCTTGAAGGGAAAGGTGTAACTCTGTGAGATGAATTAACAGAACACAGAGCGGTATCTCACAAAGCTTCTTTCCAGTTTTGAACGGAAGATATTTCCTTTTTCACCATAGCCCTCCAAGGGCTTCCAAATATCCCTTTGGCAATTCCACAAGAACAGCCTTAGCGAAAGGCTTCTTGAAGGGAAAGATGTAACTCTTTGAGATGAATTAACAGAACACAGAGCAGTTTCTCAGAAAGCTTCTTTCCAGTTTTGAACGGAAGATATTTCCTTTTTCACCATAGCCCTCTATGGGCTTCCAAATATCCCTTTGCCAATTCCACAAGAACAGCCTTAGCGAAAGGCTTATTGAAGGGAAAGATGTAACTCTGTGAGATGAATTAACAGAACACAGAGCAGTTTCTCAGAAAGCTTCTTTCCAGTTTTGAACGGAAGATATTTCCTTTTTCACCATAGCCCTCTATGGGCTTCCAAATATCCCTTTGCCAATTCCACAAGAACAGCCTTAGCGAAAGGCTTATTGAAGGGAAAGATGTAACTCTGTGAGATGAATTAACAGAACACAGAGCAGTTTCTCAGAAAGCTTCTTTCCAGTTTTGAACGGAAGATATTTCCTTTTTCACCATAGCCCTCTATGGGCTTCCAAATATCCCTTTGCCAATTCCTCAAGAACAGCCTTAGCGAAAGGCTTCTTGAAGGGAAAGATGTAACTCTGTGAGATGAATTAACAGAACACAGAGCAGTTTCTCAGAAAGCTTCTTTCCAGTTTTCAATGGAAGATATTTCCTTTTTCACCATAGCCCTCTATGGGCTTCCAAATATCCCTTTGCCAATTCCACAAGAACAGCCTTAGCGAAAATCTTCTTGAAGGGAAAGATGTAACTCTGTGAGATGAATTAACAGAACACAGAGCAGTTTCTCAGAAAGCTTCTTTCCAGTTTTGAACGGAAAATATATCCTTTTTCAGCATAGCCCTCTATGGGCTTCCAAATATCCCTTTGCCAATTCCACAAGAACAACCTTAGCGAAAGGCATCTTGAAGGGAAAGATGTAACTCTGTGAGATGAATTAACAGAACACAGAGCAGTTTCTCAGAAAGCTTCTTTCCAGTTTTGAACGGAAGATATTTCCTTTTTCACCATAGGCCTCTATGGGCTTCCAAATATCCCTTTGCAAATTCCTCAAGAACAGCCTTAGCGAAAGGCTTCTTGAAGGGAAAGATGTAACTCTGTGAGGTGAATTAACAGAACACAGAGCACTTTCTCAGAAAGCTTCTTTCCACTTTTGAACGGAAGATATTTCCTTTTTCACCATAGCCCTCTATGGGCTTCCAAATATCCCTTTGCCAATTCCACAAGAACAGCCTTAGCGAAAGGCTTCTTGAAGGGAAAGATGTAACTCTGTGAGATGAATTAACAGAACACAGAGCACTTTCTCAGAAAGCTTCTTTCCAGTTTTGAACGGAAGATATTTCCTTTTTCACCATAGCCCTCTATGGGCTTCCAAATGTCCCTTTGCAATTCCACAAGAACAGCCTTAGCGAAAGGCTTCTTGAAGGGAAAGATGTAACTCTGTGAGAGGAATTAACAGAAAACAGAGCAGTTTCTCAGAAAGCTTCTTTCCAGTTTTCAACGGAAGATATTTCCTTTTTCACCAGAGCCCTCTATGGGTTTCCAAATATCCCTTTGCCAATTCCACAAGAACAGCCTAAGCGAAAGGCTTCTTGAGGGGAAAGATGTAACTCTGTGAGGTGAATTAACATAACACAGAGTAGTTTCTGAGAAATCTTCTTTCCAGTTTTGAACGGAAGATATTTCCTTTTTCACCATAGGCCTCTATGGGCTTCCAAATATCCCTTTGCCAATTCCACAAGAACAGCCTTAGCGAAAGGCTTCTTGAAGGGAAAGATGTAACTCTGTGAGATGAATTAACAGAACACAGAGCAGTTTCTCAGAAAGCTTCTTTCCAGTTTTGAACGGAAGATATTTCCTTTTTCACCATAGCCCTCTATGGGCTTCCAAATATCCCTTTGCCAATTCCACAAGAACAGCCTTAGCGAAAGGCTTCTTGAAGGGAAAGATGTAACTCTGTGAGATGAATTAACAGAACACAGAGCAGTTTCTCAGAAAGCTTCTTTCCAGTTTTCAATGGAAGATATTTCCTTTTTCACCAGAGCCCTCTATGGGTTTCCAAATATCCCTTTGCCAATTCCACAAGAACAGCCTAAGCGAAAGCCTTCTTGAGGGGAAAGATGTAACTCTGTGAGGTGAATTAACATAACACAGAGTAGTTTCTGAGAAAGCTTCTTTCCAGTTTTGAACGGAAGATATTTCCTTTTTCACCATAGGCCTCTATGGGCTTCCAAATATCCCTTTGCCAATTCCACAAGAACAGCCTTAGCGAAAGGCTTCTTGAAGGGAAAGATGTAACTCTGTGAGATGAATTAACAGAACACAGAGCAGTTTCTCAGAAAGCTTCTTTCCCGTTTTGAACGGAAGATATTTCCTTTTTCACCATAGCCCTCTATGGGCTTCCAAATATCAATTTGCCAATTCCACAAGAACAGCGTTAGCAAAAGGCTTCTTGAAGGGGAAGATATAACTCTGTGAGTTGAAATAACAGAACACAGAGCAGTTTCTCAGAAAGCTTCTTTCCAGTTTTGAACGGAAGATATTTTCTTTTTCACCATAGCCCTCTATGGGCTTCCAAATATTCCTTTGCCAATTCCACAAGAACAGCCTTAGCGAAAGGCTTCTTGAAGGGAAAGGTGTAACTCTGTGAGATGAATTAACAGAACACAGAGCGGTATCTCACAAAGCTTCTTTCCAGTTTTCAACGGAAGATATTTCCTTTTTCACCATAGCCCTCCAAGGGCTTCCAAATATCCCTTTGGCAATTCCACAAGAACAGCCTTAGCGAAAGGCTTCTTGAAGGGAAAGATGTAACTCTTTGAGATGAATTAACAGAACACAGAGCAGTTTCTCAGAAAGCTTCTTTCCAGTTTTGAACGGAAGATATTTCCTTTTTCACCATAGCCCTCTATGGGCTTCCAAATATCCCTTTGCCAATTCCACAAGAACAGCCTTAGCGAAAGGCTTATTGAAGGGAAAGATGTAACTCTGTGAGATGAATTAACAGAACACAGAGCAGTTTCTCAGAAAGCTTCTTTCCAGTTTTGAACGGAAGATATTTCCTTTTTCACCATAGCCCTCTATGGGCTTCCAAATATCCCTTTGCCAATTCCTCAAGAACAGCCTTAGCGAAAGGCTTCTTGAAGGGAAAGATGTAACTCTGTGAGATGAATTAACAGAACACAGAGCAGTTTCTCAGAAAGCTTCTTTCCAGTTTTGAACGGAAGTTATTTCCTTTTTCACCAGAGCCCTCTATGGGCTTCCAAATATCCCTTTGCCAATTCCACAAGAACAGCCTTAGCGAAAGGCTTCTTGAAGGGAAAGATGTAACTCTGTGAGATGAATTAACAGAACACAGAGCACTTTCTCAGAAAGCTTCTTTCCAGTTTTGAACGGAAGATATTTCCTTTTTCACCATAGCCCTCTATGGGCTTCCAAATGTCCCTTTGCAATTCCACAAGAACAGCCTTAGCGAAAGGCTTCTTGAAGGGAAAGATGTAACTCTGTGAGAGGAATTAACAGAACACAGAGCAGTTTCTCAGAAAGCTTCTTTCCAGTTTTCAACGGAAGATATTTCCTTTTTCACCAGAGCCCTCTATGGGTTTCCAAATATCCCTTTGCCAATTCCACAAGAACAGCCTAAGCGAAAGGCTTCTTGAGGGGAAAGATGTAACTCTGTGAGGTGAATTAACATAACACAGAGTAGTTTCTGAGAAATCTTCTTTCCAGTTTTGAACGGAAGATATTTCCTTTTTCACCATAGGCCTCTATGGGCTTCCAAATATCCCTTTGCCAATTCCACAAGAACAGCCTTAGCGAAAGGCTTCTTGAAGGGAAAGATGTAACTCTGTGAGATGAATTAACAGAACACAGAGCAGTTTCTCAGAAAGCTTCTTTCCAGTTTTGAACGGAAGATATTTCTTTTTCACCATAGCCCTCTATGGGCTTCCAAATATCCCTTTGCCAATTCCACAAGAACAGCCTTAGCGAAAGGCTTCTTGAAGGGAAAGATGTAACTCTGTGAGATGAATTAACAGAACACAGAGCAGTTTCTCAGAAAGCTTCTTTCCAGTTTTGAACGGAATTTATTTCCTTTTTCACCAGAGCCCTCTATGGGTTTCCAAATATCCCTTTGCCAATTCCACAAGAACAGCCTAAGCGAAAGCCTTCTTGAGGGGAAAGATGTAACTCTGTGAGGTGAATTAACATAACACAGAGTAGTTTCTGAGAAAGCTTCTTTCCAGTTTTGAACGGAAGATATTTCCTTTTTCACCATAGGCCTCTATGGGCTTCCAAATATCCCTTTGCCAATTCCACAAGAACAGCCTTAGCGAAAGGCTTCTTGAAGGGAAAGATGTAACTCTGTGAGATGAATTAACAGAACACAGAGCACTTTCTCAGAAAGCTTCTTTCCAGTTTTGAACGGAAGATATTTCCTTTTTCACCATAGCCCTCTATGGGCTTCCAAATATCAATTTGCCAATTCCACAAGAACAGCCTTAGCAAAAGGCTTCTTGAAGGGGAAGATATAACTCTGTGAGTTGAAATAACAGAACACAGAGCAGTTTCTCAGAAAGCTTCTTTCCAGTTTTGAACGGAAGATATTTTCTTTTTCACCATAGCCCTCTATGGGCTTCCAAATATTCCTTTGCCAATTCCACAAGAACAGCCTTAGCGAAAGGCTTCTTGAAGGGAAAGGTGTAACTCTGTGAGATGAATTAACAGAACACAGAGCGGTATCTCACAAAGCTTCTTTCCAGTTTTGAACGGAAGATATTTCCTTTTTCACCATAGCCCTCCAAGGGCTTCCAAATATCCCTTTGGCAATTCCACAAGAACAGCCTTAGCGAAAGGCTTCTTGAAGGGAAAGATGTAACTCTTTGAGATGAATTAACAGAACACAGAGCAGTTTCTCAGAAAGCTTCTTTCCAGTTTTGAACGGAAGATATTTCCTTTTTCACCATAGCCCTCTATGGGCTTCCAAATATCCCTTTGCGAATTCCACAAGAACAGCCTTAGCGAAAGGCTTCTTGAAGGGAAAGATGTAACTCTGTGAGATGAATTAACAGAACACAGAGCAGTTTCTCAGAAAGCTTCTTTCCAGTTTTGAACGGAAGATATTTCCTTTTTCACCCTAGGCCTCTATGGGCTTCCAAATATCCCTTTGCCAATTCCACAAGAACAGCCTTAGCAAAAGGCTTCTTGAAGGGAAAGATGTAACTCTGTGAGATGAATTAACAGAACACAGAGCAGTTTCTCAGAAAGCTTCTTTCCAGTTTTGAACGGAAGATATTTCGTTTTTCAACATAGCCCTCTATGGGCTTCCAAATATCCCTTTGCCAATTCCACAAGAACAGCCTTAGCGAAAGGCTTCTTGAAGGGAAAGATGTAACTCTGTTAGGTGAATTAACAGAACACAGAGCAGTTTCTCAGAAAGCTTCTTTCCAGTTTTCAACGGAAGATATTTCCTTTTTCACCATAGCCCTCTAAGGACTTCCAAATATCCCTTTGCTAATTCCACAAGAACAGCCTTAGCGAAAGGCTTCTTGAAGGGAAAGATGTAACTCTGTGAGATGAATTAACAGAACACAGAGCAGTTTCTCAGAAAGCTTCTTTCCAGTTTTCAATGGAAGATATTTCCTTTTTCACCATAGCCCTCTATGGGCTTCCAAATATCCCTTTGCCAATTCCACAAGAACAGCCTTAGCGAAAATCTTCTTGAAGGGAAAGATGTAACTCTGTGAGATGAATTAACAGAACACAGAGCAGTTTCTCAGAAAGCTTCTTTCCAGTTTTGAACGGAAAATATATCCTTTTTCACCATAGCCCTCTATGGGCTTCCAAATATCCCTTTGCCAATTCCACAAGAACAACCTTAGCGAAAGGCATCTTGAAGGGAAAGATGTAACTCTGTGAGATGAATTAACAGAACACAGAGCAGTTTCTCAGAAAGCTTCTTTCCAGTTTTGAACGGAAGATATTTCCTTTTTCACCATAGGCCTCTATGGGCTTCCAAATATCCCTTTGCAAATTCCTCAAGAACAGCCTTAGCGAAAGGCTTCTTGAAGG
Source organism: Chlorocebus sabaeus (assembly GCF_047675955.1). Classification (NCBI taxonomy): domain Eukaryota; kingdom Metazoa; phylum Chordata; class Mammalia; order Primates; family Cercopithecidae; genus Chlorocebus; species Chlorocebus sabaeus. Next base: position 100,159 of record NW_027327870.1, on the reverse strand, counting down.
GAAAGATGTAACTCTGTGAGGTGAATTAACAGAACACAGAGCACTTTCTCAGAAAGCTTCTTTCCACTTTTGAACGGAAGATATTTCCTTTTTCACCATAGCCCTCTATGGGCTTCCAAATATCCCTTTGCCAATTCCACAAGAACAGCCTTAGCGAAAGGCTTCTTGAAGGGAAAGATGTAACTCTGTGAGATGAATTAACAGAACACAGAGCACTTTCTCAGAAAGCTTCTTTCCAGTTTTGAACGGAAGATATTTCCTTTTTCACCATAGCCCTCTATGGGTTTCCAAATGTCCCTTTGCAATTCCACAAGAACAGCCTTAGCGAAAGGCTTCTTGAAGGGAAAGATGTAACTCTGTGAGAGGAATTAACAGAAAACAGAGCAGTTTCTCAGAAAGCTTCTTTCCAGTTTTCAACGGAAGGTATTTCCTTTTTCACCAGAGCCCTCTATGGGTTTCCAAATATCCCTTTGCCAATTCCACAAGAACAGCCTAAGCGAAAGGCTTCTTGAGGGGAAAGATGTAACTCTGTGAGGTGAATTAACATAACACAGAGTAGTTTCTGAGAAATCTTCTTTCCAGTTTTGAACGGAAGATATTTCCTTTTTCACCATAGGCCTCTATGGGCTTCCAAATATCCCTTTGCCAATTCCACAAGAACAGCCTTAGCGAAAGGCTTCTTGAAGGGAAAGATGTAACTCTGTGAGATGAATTAACAGAACACAGAGCAGTTTCTCAGAAAGCTTCTTTCCAGTTTTGAACGGAAGATATTTCCTTTTTCACCATAGCCCTCTATGGGCTTCCAAATATCCCTTTGCCAATTCCACAAGAACAGCCTTAGCGAAAGGCTTCTTGAAGGGAAAGATGTAACTCTGTGAGATGAATTAACAGAACACAGAGCAGTTTCTCAGAAAGCTTCTTTCCAGTTTTGAACGTATTTATTTCCTTTTTCACCAGAGCCCTCTATTGGTTTCCAAATATCCCTTTGCCAATTCCACAAGAACAGCCTAAGCGAAAGCCTTCTTGAGGGGAAAGATGTAACTCTGTGAGGTGAATTAACATAACACAGAGTAGTTTCTGAGAAAGCTTCTTTCTAGTTTTGAACGGAAGATATTTCCTTTTTCACCATAGGCCTCTATGGGCTTCCAAATATCCCTTTGCCAATTCCACAAGAACAGCCTTAGCGAAAGGCTTCTTGAAGGGAAAGATGTAACTCTGTGAGATGAATTAACAGAACACAGAGCAGTTTCTCAGAAAGCTTCTTTCCCGTTTTGAACGGAAGATATTTCCTTTTTCACCATAGCCCTCTATGGGCTTCCAAATATCAATTTGCCAATTCCACAAGAACAGCCTTAGCAAAAGGCTTCTTGAAGGGGAAGATATAACTCTGTGAGTTGAAATAACAGAACACAGAGCAGTTTCTCAGAAAGCTTCTTTCCAGTTTTGAACGGAAGATATTTTCTTTTTCACCATAGCCCTCTATGGGCTTCCAAATATTCCTTTGCCAATTCCACAAGAACAGCCTTAGCGAAAGGCTTCTTGAAGGGAAAGGTGTATCTCTGTGAGATGAATTAACAGAACACAGAGCGGTATCTCACAAAGCTTCTTTCCAGTTTTGAACGGAAGATATTTCCTTTTTCACCATAGCCCTCCAAGGGCTTCCAAATATCCCTTTGGCAATTCCACAAGAACAGCCTTAGCGAAAGGCTTCTTGAAGGGAAAGATGTAACTCTTTGAGATGAATTAACAGAACACAGAGCAGTTTCTCAGAAAGCTTCTTTCCAGTTTTGAACGGAAGATATTTCCTTTTTCACCATAGCCCTCTATGGGCTTCCAAATATCCCTTTGCCAATTCCACAAGAACAGCCTTAGCGAAAGGCTTATTGAAGGGAAAGATGTAACTCTGTGAGATGAATTAACAGAACACAGAGCAGTTTCTCAGAAAGCTTCTTTCCAGTTTTGAACGGAAGATATTTCCTTTTTCACCATAGCCCTCTATGGGCTTCCAAATATCCCTTTGCCAATTCCACAAGAACAGCCTTAGCGAAAGGCTTATTGAAGGGAAAGATGTAACTCTGTGAGATGAATTAACAGAACACAGAGCAGTTTCTTAGAAAGCTTCTTTCCAGTTTTCAATGGAAGATATTTCCTTTTTCACCATAGCCCTCTATGGGCTTCCAAATATCCCTTTGCCAATTCCACAAGAACAGCCTTAGCGAAAATCTTCTTGAAGGGAAAGATGTAACTCTGTGAGATGAATTAACAGAACACAGAGCAGTTTCTCAGAAAGCTTCTTTCCAGTTTTGAACGGAAAATATATCCTTTTTCACCATAGCCCTCTATGGGCTTCCAAATATCCCTTTGCCAATTCCACAAGAACAACCTTAGCGAAAGGCATCTTGAAGGGAAAGATGTAACTCTGTGAGATGAATTAACAGAACACAGAGCAGTTTCTCAGAAAGCTTCTTTCAAGTTTTGAACGGAAGATATTTCCTTTTTCACCATAGGCCTCTATGGGCTTCCAAATATCCCTTTGCAAATTCCTCAAGAACAGCCTTAGCGAAAGGCTTCTTGAAGGGAAAGATGTAACTCTGTGAGGTGAATTAACAGAACACAGAGCAGTTTCTCAGAAAGCTTCTTTCCACTTTTGAACGGAAGATATTTCCTTTTTCACCATAGCCCTCTATGGGCTTCCAAATATCCCTTTGCCAATTCCACAAGAACAACCTTAGCGAAAGGCATCTTGAAGGGAAAGATATAACTCTGTGAGTTGAAATAACAGAACACAGAGCAGTTTCTCAGAAAGCTTCTTTCCAGTTTTGAACGGAAGATATTTTCTTTTTCACCATAGCCCTCTATGGGCTTCCAAATATTCCTTTGCCAATTCCACAAGAACAGCCTTAGCGAAAGACTTCTTGAAGGGAAAGGTGTAACTCTGTGAGATGAATTAACAGAACACAGAGCGGTATCTCACAAAGCTTCTTTCCAGTTTTGAACGGAAGATATTTCCTTTTTCACCATAGCCCTCCAAGGGCTTCCAAATATCCCTTTGGCAATTCCACAAGAACAGCCTTAGCGAAAGGCTTCTTGAAGGGAAAGATGTAACTCTTTGAGATGAATTAACAGAACACAGAGCAGTTTCTCAGAAAGCTTCTTTCCAGTTTTGAACGGAAGATATTTCCTTTTTCACCATAGCCCTCTATGGGCTTCCAAATATCCCTTTGCCAATTCCACAAGAACAGCCTTAGCGAAAGGCTTATTGAAGGGAAAGATGTAACTCTGTGAGATGAATTAACAGAACACAGAGCAGTTTCTCAGAAAGCTTCTTTCCAGTTTTGAACGGAAGATATTTCCTTTTTCACCATAGCCCTCTATGGGCTTCCAAATATCCCTTTGCCAATTCCACAAGAACAGCCTTAGCGAAAGGCTTCTTGAAGGGAAAGATGTAACTCTGTGAGATGAATTAACAGAACACAGAGCAGTTTCTCAGAAAGCTTCTTTCCAGTTTTGAACGGAAGATATTTCCTTTTTCACCATAGCCCTCTATGGGCTTCCAAATATCCCTTTGCCAATTCCTCAAGAACAGCCTTAGCGAAAGGCTTCTTGAAGGGAAAGATGTAACTCTGTGAGATGAATTAACAGAACACAGAGCGGTTTCTCAGAAAGCTTCTTTCCAGTTTTGAACGGAAGTTATTTCCTTTTTCACCAGAGCCCTCTATGGGCTTCCAAATATCCCTTTGCCAATTCCACAAGAACAGCCTAAGCGAAAGGCTTCTTGAGGGGAAAGATGTAACTCTGTGAGATGAATTAACAGAACACAGAGCAGTTTCTCAGAAAGCTTCTTTCCAGTTTTGAACGGAAGATATTTCCTTTTTCACCATAGCCCTCTATTGGCTTCCAAATATCCCTTTGCCAATTCCACAAGAACAGCCTTAGCGAAAGGCTTCTTGAAGGGAGAGATGTTACTCTGTGTGATGAATTAACAGAACACAGAGCAGTTTCTCAGAAAGCTTCTTTCCAGTTTTGAACGGAAGATATTTCCTTTTTCACCATAGCCCTCTATAGGCTTCCAAATATCCCTTTGCAAATTCCACAAGAACAGCCTTAGCGAAAGGCTTATTGAAGGGAAAGATGTAACTCTGTGAGATGAATTAACAGAACACAGAGCAGTTTCTCAGAAAGCTTCTTTCCAGTTTTGAACGGAAGATATTTCCTTTTTCACCATAGCCCTCTATGGGCTTCCAAATATCCCTTTGCCAATTCCACAAGAACAGCCTTAGCGAAAGGCTTCTTGAAGGAAAAGATGAAACACTGTGAGATGAATTAACAGAACACAGAGCAGTTTCTCAGAAAGTTTCTTTCCAGGTTTCAACGGAAGATATTTCCTTTTTCATCATAGCCCTCTATGGGCTTCCAAATATCCCTTTGCCAATTCCACAAGAACAGCCTTAGCGAAAGGCTTCTTGAAGGGAAAGATGTAACTCTGTGACATGAATTAACAGAACACAGAGCAGTTTCTCAGAAAGCTTCTTTCCAGTTTTGAACGGAAGATATTACCTTTTTCACCATAGCCCTCTATGGGCTTCCAAATATCCCTTTGCCAATTCCACAAGAACAGCCTTAGCGAAAGGCTTCTTGAAGGGAAAGATGTAACTCTGTGAGATGAATTAACGGAACACAGATCAGTTTCTCAGAAAGCTTCTTTCCAGTTTTGAACGGAAGATATTTCCTTTTTCACCATAGCCCTCTATGGGCTTCCAAATATCCCTTTGCCAATTCCTCAAGAACAGCCTTAGCGAAAGGCTTCTTGAAGGGAAAGATGTAACTCTGTGAGATGAATTAACAGAACACAGAGCAGTTTCTCAGAAAGCTTCTTTCCAGTTTTGAACGGAAGTTATTTCCTTTTTCACCAGAGCCCTCTATGGGCTTCCAAATATCCCTTTGCCAATTCCACAAGAACAGCCTAAGCGAAAGGCTTCTTGAGGGGAAAGATGTAACTCAGTGAGGTGAATTAACATAACACAGAGTAGTTTCTGAGAAAGGTTCTTTCCAGTTTTGAACGGAAGATATTTCCTTTTTCACCATAGGCCTCTATGGGCTTCCAAATATCCCTTTGCCAATTCCACAAGAACAGCCTTAGCGAAAGCCTTCTTGAAGGGAAAGATGTAACTCTGTGAGATGAATTAACAGAACACAGAGCAGTTTCTCAGAAAGCTTCTTTCCAGTTTTGAACGGAAGATATTTCCTTTTTCACCATAACCCTCTATGGGCATCCAAATATCCCTTTGCCAATTCCACAAGAACAGCCTTAGCGAAAGGCTTCTTGAAGGGAAAGATGTAACACTGTGAGATGAATTAACAGAACACAGAGCAGTTTCTCAGAAAGCTTCTTTCCAGTTTTGAACGGAAGATATTTCCTTTTTCACCATAGCCCTCTATGGGCTTCCAAATATCCCTTTGCCAATTCCACAAGAACAGCCTTAACAAAAGGCTTCTTGAAGGGGAAGATATAACTCTGTGAGATGAAATAACAGAACACAGAGCAGTTTCTCAGAAAGCTTCTTTCCAGTTTTGAACGGAAGATATTTTCTTTTTCACCATAGCCCTCTATGGGCTTCCAAATATTCCTTTGCCAATTCCACAAGAACAGCCTTAGCGAAAGGCTTCTTGAAGGGAAAGGTGTAACTCTGTGAGATGAATTAACAGAACACAGAGCGGTATCTCAGAAAGCTTCTTTCCAGTTTTGAACGGAAGATATTTCCTTTTTCACCATAGCCCTCCAAGGGCTTCCAAATATCCCTTTGGCAATTCCACAAGAACAACATTATCGAAAGGCTTCTTGAAGGGAAAGATGTAACTCTGTGAGATGAATTAACAGAACACAGAGCAGTTACTCAGAAAGCTTCTTTCCAGTTTTCAATGGAAGATATTTCCTTTTTCACCATAGCCCTCTATGGGCTTCCAAATATCCCTTTGCCAATTCCACAGGAACAGCCTTAGCGAAAATCTTCTTGAAGGGAAGATGTAACTCTGTGAGATGAATTAACAGAACACAGAGCAGTTTCTCAGAAAGCTTCTTTCCACTTTTGAACGGAAGATATTTCCTTTTTCACCATAGCCCTCTTTGGGCTTCCAAATATCCCTTTGCCAATTCCACAAGAACAGCCTTAGCGAAAGGCTTCTTGAAGGGAAAGATGTAACTCTGTGAGATGAATTAACAGAACACAGAGCAGTTTCTCAGAAAGCTTCTTTCCAGTTTTGAACGGAAGATATTTCCTTTTTCACCATAGGTCTCTATGGGCTTCCAAATATCCCTTTGCCAATTCCACAAGAACAGCGTTAGCGAAAGGCTTCTTCAAGGGAAAGATGTAACTCTTTGAGGTGAATTGACGGAACACAGAGCAGTTTCTCAGAAAGCATCTTTCCAGTTTTGAACGGAAGATATTTCCTTTTTCACCATAGCCCTCTATGGGCTTCCAAATATCCCTTTGCCAATTCCACAAGAACAGCCTTAGCGAAAGGCTTATTGAAGGGAAAGATGTAATTCTGTGAGATGAATTAACAGAACACAGAGCAGTTTTCCAGAAAGCTTCTTTCCAGTTTTGAACGGAAGATATTTCCTTTTACACCATAGCCCTCTATGGGCTTCCAAATATCCCTTTGCCAATTCCACAAGAACAGCCTTAGCGAAAGGCTTCTTGAAGGGAAAGATGTAACTCTGTGAGATGAATTAACAGAACACAGAGCAGTTTCTCAGAAAGCTTCTTTCCAGTTTTGAACGGAAGATATTTCCTTTTTCACCATAGCCCTCTATGGGCTTCCAAATATCCCTTTCCCAATCCCACAAGAACAGCCTTAGCGAAAGGCTCCTTGAAGGAAAAGATGAAACACTGTGAGATGAATTAACAGAACACAGAGCAGTTTCTCAGAAAGTTTCTTTCCAGGTTTCAACGGAAGATATTTCCTTTTTCATCATAGCCCTCTATGGGCTTCCAAATATCCCTTTGCCAATTCCACAAGAACAGCCTTAGCGAAAGGCTTCTTGAAGGGAAAGATGTAACTCTGTGACATGAATTAACAGAACACAGAGCAGTTTCTCAGAAAGCTTCTTTCCAGTTTTGAACGGAAGATATTACCTTTTTCACCATAGCCCTCTATGGGCTTCCAAATATCCCTTTGCCAATTCCACAAGAACAGCCTTAGCGAAAGGCTTCTTGAAGGGAAAGATGTAACTCTGTGAGATGAATTAACGGAACACAGAGCAGTTTCTCAGAAAGCTTCTTTCCAGTTTTGAACGGAAGATATTTCCTTTTTCACCATAGCCCTCTATGGGCTTCCAAATATCCCTTTGCCAATTCCTCAAGAACAGCCTTAGCGAAAGGCTTCTTGAAGGGAAAGATGTAACTCTGTGAGATGAATTAACAGAACACAGAGCAGTTTCTCAGAAAGCTTCTTTCCAGTTTTGAACGGAAGTTATTTCCTTTTTCACCAGAGCCCTCTATGGGCTTCCAAATATCCCTTTGCCAATTCCACAAGAACAGCCTAAGCGAAAGGCTTCTTCAGGGGAAAGATGTAACTCTGTGAGATGAATTAACAGAACACAGAGCAGTTTCTCAGAAAGCTTCTTTCCAGTTTTGAACGGAAGATATTTCCTTTTTCACCATAGCCCTCTATTGGCTTCCAAATATCCCTTTGCCAATTCCACAAGAACAGCCTTAGCGAAAGGCTTCTTGAAGGGAGAGATGTTACTCTGTGTGATGAATTAAAAGAACACAGAGCAGTTTCTCAGAAAGTTTCTTTCCAGGTTTCAACGGAAGATATTTCCTTTTTCATCATAGCCCTCTATGGGCTTCCAAATATCCCTTTGCCAATTCCACAAGAACAGCCTTAGCGAAAGGCTTCTTGAAGGGAAAGATGTAACTCTGTGACTTGAATTAACAGAACACAGAGCAGTTTTTCAGAAAGCTTCTTTCCAGTTTTGAACGGAAGATATTACCTTTTTCACCATAGCCCTCTATGGGCTTCCAAATATCCCTTTGCCAATTCCACAAGAACAGCCTTAGCGAAAGGCTTCTTGAAGGGAAAGATGTAACTCTGTGAGATGAATTAACGGAACACAGAGCAGTTTCTCAGAAAGCTTCTTTCCAGTTTTGAACGGAAGATATTTCCTTTTTCACCATAGCCCTCTATGGGCTTCCAAATATCCCTTTGCCAATTCCACAAGAACAGCCTTAGCGAAAGGCTTCTTGAAGGGAAAGATGTAACACTGTGAGATGAATTAACAGAACACAGAGCAGTTTCTCAGAAAGCTTCTTTCCAGTTTTGAACGGAAGATATTTCCTTTTTCACCATAGCCCTCTATGGGCTTCCAAATATCCCTTTGCCAATTCCACAAGAACAGCCTTAACAAAAGGCTTCTTGAAGGGGAAGATATAACTCTGTGAGATGAAATAACAGAACACAGAGCAGTTTCTCAGAAAGCTTCTTTCCAGTTTTGAACGGAAGATATTTTCTTTTTCACCATAGCCCTCTATGGGCTTCCAAATATTCCTTTGCCAATTCCACAAGAACAGCCTTAGCGAAAGGCTTCTTGAAGGGAAAGGTGTAACTCTGTGAGATGAATTAACAGAACACAGAGCGGTATCTCAGAAAGCTTCTTTCCAGTTTTGAACGGAAGATATTTCCTTTTTCACCATAGCCCTCCAAGGGCTTCCAAATATCCCTTTGGCAATTCCACAAGAACAACATTAGCGAAAGGCTTCTTGAAGGGAAAGATGTAACTCTGTGAGATGAATTAACAGAACACAGAGCAGTTACTCAGAAAGCTTCTTTCCAGTTTTCAATGGAAGATATTTCCTTTTTCACCATAGCCCTCTATGGGCTTCCAAATATCCCTTTGCCAATTCCACAGGAACAGCCTTAGCGAAAATCTTCTTGAAGGGAAGATGTAACTCTGTGAGATGAATTAACAGAACACAGAGCAGTTTCTCAGAAAGCTTCTTTCCACTTTTGAACGGAAGATATTTCCTTTTTCACCATAGCCCTCTTTGGGCTTCCAAATATCCCTTTGCCAATTCCACAAGAACAGCCTTAGCGAAAGGCTTCTTGAAGGGAAAGATGTAACTCTGTGAGATGAATTAACAGAACACAGAGCAGTTTCTCAGAAAGCTTCTTTCCAGTTTTGAACGGAAGATATTTCCTTTTTCACCATAGGTCTCTATGGGCTTCCAAATATCCCTTTGCCAATTCCACAAGAACAGCGTTAGCGAAAGGCTTCTTCAAGGGAAAGATGTAACTCTTTGAGGTGAATTGACGGAACACAGAGCAGTTTCTCAGAAAGCATCTTTCCAGTTTTGAACGGAAGATATTTCCTTTTTCACCATAGCCCTCTATGGGCTTCCAAATATCCCTTTGCCAATTCCACAAGAACAGCCTTAGCGAAAGGCTTATTGAAGGGAAAGATGTAATTCTGTGAGATGAATTAACAGAACACAGAGCAGTTTTCCAGAAAGCTTCTTTCCAGTTTTGAACGGAAGATATTTCCTTTTACACCATAGCCCTCTATGGGCTTCCAAATATCCCTTTGCCAATTCCACAAGAACAGCCTTAGCGAAAGGCTTCTTGAAGGGAAAGATGTAACTCTGTGAGATGAATTAACAGAACACAGAGCAGTTTCTCAGAAAGCTTCTTTCCAGTTTTGAACGGAAGATATTTCCTTTTTCACCATAGCCCTCTATGGGCTTCCAAATATCCCTTTCCCAATCCCACAAGAACAGCCTTAGCGAAAGGCTCCTTGAAGGAAAAGATGAAACACTGTGAGATGAATTAACAGAACACAGAGCAGTTTCTCAGAAAGTTTCTTTCCAGGTTTCAACGGAAGATATTTCCTTTTTCATCATAGCCCTCTATGGGCTTCCAAATATCCCTTTGCCAATTCCACAAGAACAGCCTTAGCGAAAGGCTTCTTGAAGGGAAAGATGTAACTCTGTGACATGAATTAACAGAACACAGAGCAGTTTCTCAGAAAGCTTCTTTCCAGTTTTGAACGGAAGATATTACCTTTTTCACCATAGCCCTCTATGGGCTTCCAAATATCCCTTTGCCAATTCCACAAGAACAGCCTTAGCGAAAGGCTTCTTGAAGGGAAAGATGTAACTCTGTGAGATGAATTAACGGAACACAGAGCAGTTTCTCAGAAAGCTTCTTTCCAGTTTTGAACGGAAGATATTTCCTTTTTCACCATAGCCCTCTATGGGCTTCCAAATATCCCTTTGCCAATTCCTCAAGAACAGCCTTAGCGAAAGGCTTCTTGAAGGGAAAGATGTAACTCTGTGAGATGAATTAACAGAACACAGAGCAGTTTCTCAGAAAGCTTCTTTCCAGTTTTGAACGGAAGTTATTTCCTTTTTCACCAGAGCCCTCTATGGGCTTCCAAATATCCCTTTGCCAATTCCACAAGAACAGCCTAAGCGAAAGGCTTCTTCAGGGGAAAGATGTAACTCTGTGAGATGAATTAACAGAACACAGAGCAGTTTCTCAGAAAGCTTCTTTCCAGTTTTGAACGGAAGATATTTCCTTTTTCACCATAGCCCTCTATTGGCTTCCAAATATCCCTTTGCCAATTCCACAAGAACAGCCTTAGCGAAAGGCTTCTTGAAGGGAGAGATGTTACTCTGTGTGATGAATTAAAAGAACACAGAGCAGTTTCTCAGAAAGTTTCTTTCCAGGTTTCAACGGAAGATATTTCCTTTTTCATCATAGCCCTCTATGGGCTTCCAAATATCCCTTTGCCAATTCCACAAGAACAGCCTTAGCGAAAGGCTTCTTGAAGGGAAAGATGTAACTCTGTGACTTGAATTAACAGAACACAGAGCAGTTTTTCAGAAAGCTTCTTTCCAGTTTTGAACGGAAGATATTACCTTTTTCACCATAGCCCTCTATGGGCTTCCAAATATCCCTTTGCCAATTCCACAAGAACAGCCTTAGCGAAAGGCTTCTTGAAGGGAAAGATGTAACTCTGTGAGATGAATTAACGGAACACAGAGCAGTTTCTCAGAAAGCTTCTTTCCAGTTTTGAACGGAAGATATTTCCTTTTTCACCATAGCCCTCTATGGGCTTCCAAATATCCCTTTGCCAATTCCACAAGAACAGCCTTAGCGAAAGGCTTCTTGAAGGGAAAGATGTAACTCTGTGAGATGAATTAACAGAACACAGAGCAGTTTCTCAGAAAGCTTCTTTCCGGTTTTGAACGGAAGATATTTCCTTTTTCACCATAGCCCTCTATGGGCTTCCAAATATCCCTTTGCCAATTCCACAAGAACAGCCTTAGCAAAAGGCTTCTTGAAGGGGAAGATATAACTCTGTGAGATGAAATAACAGAACACAGAGCAGTCTCTCAGAAAGCTTCTTTCCAGTTTTGAACGGAAGATATTTCCTTTTTCACCATAGCCCTCTATGGGCTTCCAAATATCCCTTTGCCAATTCCACAAGAACAGCCTTAGCGAAAGGCTTCTTGAAGGGAAAGATGTAACTTTGTGAGATGAATTAACAGAACACAGAGCACTTTCTCAGAAAGCTTCTTTCCAGTTTTGAACGGAAGATATTTCCTTTTTCACCATAGCCCTCTATGGGCTTCCAAATGTCCCTTTGCAATTCCACAAGAACAGACTTAGCGAAAGGCTTCTTGAAGGGAAAGATGTAACTCTGTGAGATGAATTAACAGAACACAGAGCAGTTTCTCAGAAAGCTTCTTTCCAGTTTTCAACGGAAGATATTTCCTTTTACACCATAGCCCTCTATGGGCTTCCAAATATCCCTTTGCCAATTCCACAAGAACAGCCTTAGCGAAAGGCTTCTTGAAGGGAAAGATGTAACTCTGTGAGATGAATTAACAGAACACAGAGCAGTTTCTCAGAAAGCTTCTTTCCAGTTTTCAATGGAAGATATTTCCTTTTTCACCATAGCCCTCTATGGGCTTCCAAATATCCCTTTGCCAATTCCACAGGAACAGCCTTAGCGAAAATCTTCTTGAAGGGAAGATGTAACTCTGTGAGGTGAATTAACAGAACACAGAGCAGTTTCTCAGAAAGCTTCTTTCCAGTTTTGAACGGAAGATATTTCCTTTTTCACCATAGCCCTCTTTGGGCTTCCAAATATCCCTTTGCCAATTCCACAAGAACAGCCTTAGCGAAAGGCTTCTTGAAGGGAAAGATGTAACTCTGTGAGATGAATTAACAGAACACAGAGCAGTTTCTCAGAAAGCTTCTTTCCAGTTTTCAATGGAAGATATTTCCTTTTTCACCATAGCCCTCTATGGGCTTCCAAATATCCCTTTGCCAATTCCACAAGAACAGCCTTAGCGAAAATCTTCTTGAAGGGAAAGATGTAACTCTGTGAGATGAATTAACAGAACACAGAGCAGTTTCTCAGAAAGCTTCTTTCCAGTTTTCAATGGAAGATATTTCCTTTTTCACCATAGCCCTCTATGGGCTTCCAAATATCCCTTTGCCAATTCCACAAGAACAGCCTTAGCGAAAATCTTCTTGAAGGGAAAGATGTAACTCTGTGAGATGAATTAACAGAACACAGAGCAGTTTCTCAGAAAGCTTCTTTCCAGTTTTGAACGGAAGATATATCCTTTTTCACCATAGCCCTCTATGGGCTTCCAAATATCCCTTTGCCAATTCCACAAGAACAGCCTTAGCGAAAGGCTTCTTGAAGGGAAAGATGTAACTCTGTGAGATGAATTAACATAACACAGAGTAGTTTCTGAGAAAGCTTCTTTCCAGTTTTGAACGGAAGATATTTCCTTTTTCACCATAGCCCTCTAAGGGCTTCCAAATATCCCTTTGCCAATTCCACAAGAACAGCCTTAGCGAAAGGCTTCTTGAGGGGAAGGATGTAACTCTGTGAGGTGAATTAACAGAACACAGAGCAGTTTCTCAGAAAGCTTCTTTCCAGTTTTGAACGGAAGATATTTCCTTTTTCACCATAGCCCTCTATGGGCTTCCAAATATCCCTTTGCCAATTCCACAAGAACAGCCTTAGCGAAAGGCTTCTTGAAGGGAAAGATGTAACTCTGTGAGATGAATTAACATAACACAGAGCAGTTTCTGAGAAAGCTTCTTTCCAGTTTTGAACAGAAGATATTTCCTTTTTCACCATAGCCCTCTATGGGCTTCCAAATATCCCTTTGCCAATTCCACAAGAACAGCCTTAGCGAAAGGCTTCTTGAGGGGAAGGATGTAACTCTGTGAGGTGAATTAACAGAACACAGAGCAGTTTCTCAGAAAGCTTCTTTCCAGTTTTGAACGGAAGATATTTCCTTTTTCACCATACCCCTCTATTGGCTTCCAAATATCCCTTTGCCAATTCCACAAGAACAGCCTTAGCGAAAGGCTTCTTGAAGGGAGAGATGTAACTCTGTGTGATGAATTAACAGAACACAGAGCAGTTTCTCAGAAAGCTTCTTTCCAGTTTTGAACGGAAGATATTTCCTTTTTCACCGTAGCCCTCTATAGGCTTCCAAATATCCCTTTGCCAATTCCACAATAACAGCCTTAGCGAAAGGCTTATTGAAGGGAAAGATGTAACTCTGTGAGATGAATTAACAGAACACAGAGCAGTTTCTCAGAAAGCTTCTTTCCAGTTTTGAACGGAAGATATTTCCTTTTTCACCATAGCCCTCTATGGGCTTCCAAATATCCCTTTGCCAATTCCACAAGAACAGCCTTAGCGAAAGGCTTCTTGAAGGAAAAGATGAAACACTGTGAGATGAATTAGCAGAACAGAGAGCAGTTTCTCAGAAAGTTTCTTTCCAGATTTCAACGGAAGATATTTCCTTTTTCATCATAGCCCTCTATGGGCTTCCAAATATCCCTTTGCCAATTCCACAAGAACAGCCTTAGCGAAAGGCTTCCTGAAGGGAAAGATGTAACTCTGAGAGATGAATTAACAGAACACAGAGCAGTTTCTCAGAAAGCTTCTTTCCAGTTTTGAACGGAAGATATTTCGTTTTTCAACATAGCCCTCTATGGGCTTCCAAATATCCCTTTGCCAATTCCACAAGAACAGCCTTAGCGAAAGGCTTCTTGAAGGGAAAGATGTAACTCTGTGAGATGAATTAACAGAACACAGAGCAGTTTCTCAGAAAGCTTCTTTCCAGTTTTCAACAGAAGATATTTCCTTTTTCACCATAGCCCTCTATGGGCTTCCAAATATCCCTTTGCCAATTCCTCAAGAACAGCCTTAGCGAAAGGCTTCTTGAAGGGAAAGATGTAACTCTGTGAGATGAATTAACAGAACACAGAGCAGTTTCTCAGAAAGCTTCTTTCCAGTTTTGAACGGAAGATATTTCCTTTTTCACCATAGCCCTCTAAGGGCTTCCATATATCCCTTTGCCAATTCCACAAGAACAGCCTTAGCGAAAGGCTTCTTGAAGGGAAAGATGTAACTCTGTGAGAAGAATTAACAGAACACAGAGCAGTTTCTCAGAAAGTTTCTTTCCAGGATTCAACGGAAGATATTTCCTTTTTCATCATAGCCCTCTATTGGCTTCCAAATATCCCTTTGCCAATTCCACAAGAACAGCCTTAGCGAAAGGCTTCTTGAAGGGAAAGATGTAACTCTGTGAGATGAATTAACAGAACACAGAGCAGTTTCTCAGAATGCTTCATTCCAGTTTTTAACGGAAGATATTTCCTTTTTCACCATAGCCCTCTATGGGCTTCCAAATATCCCTTTGCCAATTCCACAAGAATAGCCTTAGCGAAAGGCTTCTTGAAGGGAAAGATGTAACTCTGTGAGATGAATTAACAGAACACAGAGCAGTTTCTCAGAAAGCTTCTTTCCAGTTTTGAACGGAAGATATTTCCTTTTTCACCATAGCCCTCTATGGGTTTCCAAATATCCCTTTGCAAATTCCACAAGAACAGCCATAGCGAAAGGCTTCTTGAAGGGAAAGATGTAACTCTGTGAGATTAATTAACAGAACACAGAGCAGTTTCTCAGAAAGCTTCTTTCCAGTTTTGAACGGAAGATATTTCCTTTTTCAACATAGCCCTCTATGGGCTTCCAAATATCCCTTTGCCAATTCCACAAGAACAGCCTTAGCGAAAGGCTTCTTGAAGGGAAAGATGTAACTCTGTGAGATGAATTAAGAGAACACAGAGCACTTTCTCAGAAAGCTTCTTTCCAGTTTTGAACGGAAGATATTTCCTTTTTCACCATAGCCCTCTATGGGCTTCCAAATATCCCTTTGCCAATTCCACAAGAACAGCCTTAGCGAAAGGCTTCTTGAAGGGAAAGATGTAACTCTGTGAGATGAATTAACAGAACACAGAGCAGTTTCTCAGAAAGCTTCTTTCCAGTTTTGAACGGAAGATATTTCCTTTTTCCACATAGCCCTCTATGGGCTTCCAAATATCCCTTTGCCAATTCCACAAGAACAGACTTAGCGAAAGACTTCTTGAAGGGAAAGATGTAACTCTGTGAGATGAATTAACAGAACACAGAGCAGTTTCTCAGAAAGCTTCTTTCCAGTTTTGAACGGAAGATATTTCCTTTTTCACCATAGCCCTCTATGGGCTTCCAAATATCCCTTTGCCAATTCCACAAGAACAGCCTTAGCGAAAGGCTTATTGAAGGGAAAGATGTAACTCTGTGAGATGAATTAACAGAACACAGAGCAGTTTCTCAGAAAGCTTCTTTCCAGTTTTCAATGGAAGATATTTCCTTTTTCACCATAGCCCTCTATGGGCTTCCAAATATCCCTTTGCCAATTCCACAAGAACAGTCTTAGCGAAAATCTTCTTGAAGGGAAAGATGTAACTCTGTGAGATGAATTAACAGAACACAGAGCAGTTTCTCAGAAAGCTTCTTTCCAGTTTTGAACGGAAGATATATCCTTTTTCACCATAGCCCTCTATGGGCTTCCAAATATCCCTTTGCCAATTCCACAAGAACAGCCTTAGCGAAAGGCTTCTTGAAGGGAAAGATGTAACTCTGTGAGATGAATTAACATAACACAGAGTAGTTTCTGAGAAAGCTTCTTTCCAGTTTTGAACGGAAGATATTTCCTTTTTCACCATAGCCCTCTAAGGGCTTCCAAATATCCCTTTGCCAATTCCACAAGAACAGCCTTAGCGAAAGGCTTCTTGAGGGGAAGGATGTAACTCTGTGAGGTGAATTAACAGAACACAGAGCAGTTTCTCAGAAAGCTTCTTTCCAGTTTTGAACGGAAGATATTTCCTTTTTCACCATAGCCCTCTATGGGCTTCCAAATATCCCTTTGCCAATTCCACAAGAACAGCCTTAGCGAAAGGCTTCTTGAAGGGAAAGATGTAACTCTGTGAGATGAATTAACATAACACAGAGTAGTTTCTGAGAAAGCTTCTTTCCAGTTTTGAACAGAAGATATTTCCTTTTTCACCATAGCCCTCTATGGGCTTCCAAATATCCCTTTGCCAATTCCACAAGAACAGCCTTAGCGAAAGGCTTCTTGAGGGGAAGGATGTAACTCTGTGAGGTGAATTAACAGAACACAGAGCAGTTTCTCAGAAAGCTTCTTTCCAGTTTTGAACGGAAGATATTTCCTTTTTCACCATACCCCTCTATTGGCTTCCAAATATCCCTTTGCCAATTCCACAAGAACAGCCTTAGCGAAAGGCTTCTTGAAGGGAGAGATGTAACTCTGTGTGATGAATTAACAGAACACAGAGCAGTTTCTCAGAAAGCTTCTTTCCAGTTTTGAACGGAAGATATTTCCTTTTTCACCGTAGCCCTCTATAGGCTTCCAAATATCCCTTTGCCAATTCCACAAGAACAGCCTTAGCGAAAGGCTTATTGAAGGGAAAGATGTAACTCTGTGAGATGAATTAACAGAACACAGAGCAGTTTCTCAGAAAGCTTCTTTCCAGTTTTGAACGGAAGATATTTCCTTTTTCACCATAGCCCTCTATGGGCTTCCAAATATCCCTTTGCCAATTCCACAAGAACAGCCTTAGCGAAAGGCTTCTTGAAGGAAAAGATGAAACACTGTGAGATGAATTAGCAGAACAGAGAGCAGTTTCTCAGAAAGTTTCTTTCCAGATTTCAACGGAAGATATTTCCTTTTTCCTCATAGCCCTCTATGGGCTTCCAAATATCCCTTTGCCAATTCCACAAGAACAGCCTTAGCGAAAGGCTTCCTGAAGGGAAAGATGTAACTCTGAGAGATGAATTAACAGAACACAGAGCAGTTTCTCAGAAAGCTTCTTTCCAGTTTTGAACGGAAGATATTTCGTTTTTCAACATAGCCCTCTATGGGCTTCCAAATATCCCTTTGCCAATTCCACAAGAACAGCCTTAGCGAAAGGCTTCTTGAAGGGAAAGATGTAACTCTGTGAGATGAATTAACAGAACACAGAGCAGTTTCTCAGAAAGCTTCTTTCCAGTTTTCAACGGAAGATATTTCCTTTTTCACCATAGCCCTCTAAGGGCTTCCATATATCCCTTTGCCAATTCCACAAGAACAGCCTTAGCGAAAGGCTTCTTGAAGGGAAAGATGTAACTCTGTGAGAAGAATTAACAGAACACAGAGCAGTTTCTCAGAAAGTTTCTTTCCAGGATTCAACGGAAGATATTTCCTTTTTCATCATAGCCCTCTATTGGCTTCCAAATATCCCTTTGCCAATTCCACAAGAACAGCCTTAGCGAAAGGCTTCTTGAAGGGAAAGATGTAACTCTGTGAGATGAATTAACAGAACACAGAGCAGTTTCTCAGAATGCTTCATTCCAGTTTTTAACGGAAGATATTTCCTTTTTCACCATAGCCCTCTATGGGCTTCCAAATATCCCTTTGCCAATTCCACAAGAATAGCCTTAGCGAAAGGCTTCTTGAAGGGAAAGATGTAACTCTGTGAGATGAATTAACAGAACACAGAGCAGTTTCTCAGAAAGCTTCTTTCCAGTTTTGAACGGAAGATATTTCCTTTTTCACCATAGCCCTCTATGGGTTTCCAAATATCCCTTTGCAAATTCCACAAGAACAGCCATAGCGAAAGGCTTCTTGAAGGGAAAGATGTAACTCTGTGAGATTAATTAACAGAACACAGAGCAGTTTCTCAGAAAGCTTCTTTCCAGTTTTGAACGGAAGATATTTCGTTTTTCAACATAGCCCTCTATGGGCTTCCAAATATCCCTTTGCCAATTCCACAAGAACAGCCTTAGCGAAAGGCTTCTTGAAGGGAAAGATGTAACTCTGTGAGATGAATTAAGAGAACACAGAGCACTTTCTCAGAAAGCTTCTTTCCAGTTTTGAACGGAAGATATTTCCTTTTTCACCATAGCCCTCTATGGGCTTCCAAATATCCCTTTGCCAATTCCACAAGAACAGCCTTAGCGAAAGGCTTCTTGAAGGGAAAGATGTAACTCTGTGAGATGAATTAACAGAACACAGAGCAGTTTCTCAGAAAGCTTCTTTCCACTTTTGAACGGAAGATATTTCCTTTTTCACCATAGCCCTCTAAGGGCTTCCAAATATCCCTTTGCCAATTCCACAAGAACAGCCTTAGCGAAAGGCTTCTTGAAGGGAAAGATGTAACTCTGAGAGATGAATTAACAGAACACAGAGCAGTTTCTCAGAAAGCTTCTTTCCAGTTTTGAACGGAAGATATTTCCTTTTTCCACATAGCCCTCTATGGGCTTCCAAATATCCCTTTGCCAATTCCACAAGAACAGACTTAGCGAAAGACTTCTTGAAGGGAAAGATGTAACTCTGTGAGATGAATTAACAGAACACAGAGCAGTTTCTCAGAAAGCTTCTTTCCAGTTTTGAACGGAAGATATTTCCTTTTTCACCTTAGCCCTCTATGGGTTTCCAAATATCCCTTTACCAATTCCACAGGAACAGCATTAGCGAAAGGCTTCTTGAAGGGAAAGATGTAACTCTGTGAGATGAGTTAACAGAACACAAAGCAGTTTCTCAGAAAGCTTCTTTCCAGTTTTGAACGGAAGATATTTCCCTTTTCACCATAGCCCTCTTTGGGCTTCCAAATATCCCTTTGCCAATTCCACAAGAACAGCCTTAGCGAAAGGCTTCTTGAAGGGAAAGATGTAACTCTGTGAGATGAAATAACAGAACACAGAGCAGTTTCTCAGAAAGCTTCTTTCCAGTTTTCAACGGAAGATATTTCCTTTTTCACCATAGCCCTCTATGGGGTTCCAAATATCCCTTTGCCAATTCCTCAAGAACAGCCTTAGCGAAAGGCTTCTTGAAGGGAAAGATGTAACTCTGTGAGATGAATTAACAGAACACAGAATAGTTTCTCAGAAAGCTTCTTTCCAGTTTTGAACGGAAGATATTTCCTTTTTCACCATAGCCCTCTATTGGCTTCCAAATATCCCTTTGCCAATTCCACAAGAACAGCCTTAGCGAAAGGCTTCTTGAAGGGAAAGATGTAACTCTGTGAGATGAATTAACATAACACAGAGTAGTTTCTGAGAAAGCTTCTTTCCAGTTTTGAACGGAAGATATTTCCTTTTTCACCATAGCCCTCTACGGACTTCCAAATATCACTTTGCCAATTCCACAAGAACAGCCTTAGCGAAAGGCTTCTTGAAGGGAAAGATGTAACTCTGTGAGGTGAATTAACGGAACACAGAGCAGTTTCTCAGAAAGCTTCTTTCCAGTTTTGAACGGAAGATATTTCCTTGTTCACCATAGCCCTCTATGATCTTCCAAATATCCCTTTGCCAATTCCACAAGAACAGCCTTAGCGAAAGGCTTCTTGAAGGGAAAGATGTAACTCTGTGAGATGAATTAACAGAACACAGAGCAGTTTCTCAGAAAGCTTCTTTCCAGTTTTCAACGGAAGATATTTCCTTTTTCACCATAGCCCTCTATGGGCTTCCAAATATCCCTTTGCCAATTCCACAAGAACAGCCTTAGCGAAAGGCTTCTTGAAGGGAAAGATGTAACTCTGTGAGATGAATTAACAGAACACAGAGCAGTTTCTCAGAAAGCTTCTTTCCAGTTTTGAACGGAAGATATTTCCTTTTTCACCATAGCCCTCTATGGGCTTCCAAATATCCCTTTGCCAATTCCACAAGAACAGCCTTAGTGAAAGGCTTCTTGAAGGGAAAGATGTAACTCTGTGAGATGAATTAACAGAACACAGAGCAGTTTCTCAGAAAGCTTCTTTCCAGTTTTGAACGGAAGATATTTCCTTTTTCACCATAGCCCTCTATGGGCTTCCAAATATCCCTTTGCCAATTCCACAAGAACAGCCTTAGCGAAAGGCTTCTTGAAGGGAAAGATGTAACTCTGTGAGATGAATTAACAGAACAGAGCAGTTTCTCAGAAAGCTTCTTTCCAGTTTTGAACGGAAGATATTTCCTTTTTCATCATAGCCCTCTATGGGCTTCCAAATATCCCTTTGCCAATTCCACAAGAACAGCCTTAGCGAAAGGCTTCTTGAAGGGAAAGATGTAACTCTGTGAGATGAATTAACAGAACACAGAGCAGTTTCTCAGAAAGCTTCTTTCCAGTTTTGAACGGAAGATATTTCCTTTTTCACCATAGCCCTCTATGGGCTTCCAAATATCCCTTTGCCAATTCCACAAGAACAGCCTTAGCGAAAGGCTTATTGAAGGGAAAGATGTAACTCTGTGAGATGAATTAACAGAACACAGAGCAGTTTCTCAGAAAGCTTCTTTCCAGTTTTGAACGGAAGATATTTCCTTTTTCACCATAGCCCTCTATAGGCTTCCAAATATCCCTTTGCCAATTCCACAAGAACAGCCTTAGCGAAACTCTTCTTGAAGAGAAAGATGTAACTCTGTTAGATGAATTAACAGAACACAGAGCAGTTTCTCAGAAAGCTTCTTTCCAGTTTTGAACGGAAGATATTTCCTTTTTCACCATAGCCCTCTATGGGCTTCCAAATATCCCTTTGCCAATTCCTCAAGAACAGGCTTAGCGAAAGGCTTCTTGAAGGGAAAGATGTAACTCTGTGAGATGAATTAACAGAACACAGAGCAGTTTCTCAGAAAGCTTCTTTCCACTTTTGAACGGAAGATATTTCCTTTTTCATCATAGCCCTCTAAGGGCTTCCATATATCCCTTTGCCAATTCCACAAGAACAGCCTTAGCGAAAGGCTTCTTGAAGGGAAAGATGTAACTCTGTGAGAAGAATTAACAGAACACAGAGCAGTTTCTCAGAAAGTTTCTTTCCAGGATTCAACGGAAGATATTTCCTTTTTCATCATAGCCCTCTATTGGCTTCCAAATATCCCTTTGCCAATTCCACAAGAACAGCCTTAGCGAAAGGCTTCTTGAAGGGAAAGATGTAACTCTGTGAGATGAATTAACAGAACACAGAGCAGTTTCTCAGAATGCTTCATTCCAGTTTTGAACGGAAGATATTTCCTTTTTCACCATAGCCCTCTATGGGCTTCCAAATATCCCTTTGCCAATTACACAAGAATAGCCTTAGCGAAAGGCTTCTTGAAGGGAAAGATGTAAATCGGTGAGATGAATTAACAGAACACAGAGCAGTTTCTCAGAAAGCTTCTTTCCAGTTTTGAATGGAAGATATTTCCTTTTTCACCATAGCCCTCTATGGGCTTCCAAATATCCCTTTGCAAATTCCACAAGAACAGCCATAGCGAAAGGCTTCTTGAAGGGAAAGATGTAACTCTGTGAGATTAATTAACAGAACACAGAGCAGTTTCTCAGAAAGCTTCTTTCCAGTTTTGAACGGAAGATATTTCGTTTTTCAACATAGCCCACTATGGGCTTCCAAATATCCCTTTGCCAATTCCACAAGAACAGCCTTAGCGAAAGGCTTCTTGAAGGGAAAGATGTAACTCTGTGAGATGAATTAACAGAACACAGAGCACTTTCTCAGAAAGCTTCTTTCCAGTTTTGAACGGAAGATATTCCCTTTTTCACCATAGCCCTCTATGGGCTTCCAAATATCCCTTTGCCAATTCCACAAGAACAGCCTTAGCGAAAGGCTTCTTGAAGGGAAAGATGTAACTCTGTGAGATGAATTAACAGAACACAGAGCACTTTCTCAGAAAGCTTCTTTCCAGTTTTGAACGGAAGATATTTCCTTTTTCACCATAGCCCTCTATGGGCTTCCAAATATCCCTTTGCCAATTCCACAAGAACAGCCTTAGCGAAAGGCTTCTTGAAGGGAAAGATGTAACTCTGTGAGATGAATTAACAGAACACAGAGCAGTTTCTCAGAAAGCTTCTTTCCAGTTTTGAACGGAAGATATTTCCTTTTTCCACATAGCCCTCTATGGGCTTCCAAATATCCCTTTGCCAATTCCACAAGAACAGACTTAGCGAAAGACTTCTTGAAGGGAAAGATGTAACTCTGTGAGATGAATTAACAGAACACAGAGCAGTTTCTCAGAAAGCTTCTTTCCAGTTTTGAACGGAAGATATTTCCTTTTTCACCTTAGCCCTCTATGGGTTTCCAAATATCCCTTTACCAATTCCACAGGAACAGCATTAGCGAAAGGCTTCTTGAAGGGAAAGATGTAACTCTGTGAGATGAGTTAACAGAACACAAAGCAGTTTCTCAGAAAGCTTCTTTCCAGTTTTGAACGGAAGATATTTCCCTTTTCACCATAGCCCTCTATGGGCTTCCAAATATCCCTTTGCCAATTCCACAAGAACAGCCTTAGCGAAAGGCTTCTTGAAGGGAAAGATGTAACTCTGTGAGATGAATTTTACAGAACACAGAGCAGTTTCTCAGAAAGCATATTTCCAGTTTTGAAAGGAAGATATTTCCTTTTTCACCATAGCCCTCTATGGGCTTCCAAATATCCCTTTGCCAATTCCACAAGAACAGCCTTAGCGAAAGGTTTCTTGAAGGGGAAGATATAACTCTGTGAGATGAAATAACAGAACACAGAGCAGTTTCTCAGAAAACTTCTTTCCAGTTTTGAACGGAAGATATTTTCTTTTTCACCATAGCCCTCTATGGGCTTCCAAATATTCCTTTGCCAATTCCACAAGAACAGCCTTAGCGAAAGGCTTCTTGAAGGGAAAGATGTAACTCTGTGTGATGAATTAACAGAACACAGAGCAGTTTCTCAGAAAGCTTCTTTCCAGTTTTGTACGGAAGATATTTCCTTTTTCACCATAGCCCTCTAGGGGCTTCCAAATATCCCTTTGCCAATTCCACAAGAACAGCCTTAGCGAAAGGCTTCCTGAAGGGAAAGATGTAACTCTGTGAGATGAATTAACAGAACACAGAGCAGTTTCTCAGAAAGCTTCTTTCCAGTTTTGAACGGAAGATATTTCGTTTTTCAACATAGCCCTCTATGGGCTTCCAAATATCCCTTTGCCAATTCCACAAGAACAGCCTTAGCGAAAGGCTTCTTGAAGGGAAAGATGTAACTCTGTGAGATGAATTAACAGAACACAGAGCAGTTTCGCAGAAAGCTTCTTTCCAGTTTTCAACGGAAGATATTTCCTTTTTCACCATAGCCCTCTATGGGCTTCCAAATATCCCTTTGCCAATTCCTCAAGAACAGCCTTAGCGAAAGGCTTCTTGAAGGGAAAGATGTAACTCTGTGAGATGAATTAACAGAACACTGAATAGTTTCTCAGAAAGCTTCTTTCCAGTTTTGAACGGAAGATATTTCCTTTTTCACCATAGCCCTCTATGGGCTTCCAAATATCCCTTTGCCAATTCCACAAGAACAGCCTTAGCGAAAGGCTTCTTGAAGGGAAAGATGTAACTCTGTGAGATGAATTAAAATAACACAGAGTAGTTTCTGAGAAAGCTTCTTTCCAGTTTTGAACGGAAGATATTTCCTTTTTCACCATAGCCCTCTACGGGCTTCCAAATATCCCTTTGCCAATTCCACAAGAACAGCCTTAGCGAAAGGCTTCTTGAAGGGAAAGATGTAACTCTGTGAGGTGAATTAACGGAACACAGAGCAGTTTCTCAGAAAGCTTCTTTCCAGTTTTGAACGAAAGATATTTCCTTTTTCACCATAGCCCTCTATGGGCTTCCAAATATCCCTTTGCCAATTCCACAAGAACAGCCTTAGCGAAAGGCTTCTTGAAGGGAAAGATGTAACTCTGTGAGATGAATTAAAAGAACACAGAGCAGTTTCTCAGAAAGCTTCTTTCCAGTTTTGAACGGAAGATATTTCCTTTTTCACCATAGCCCTCTATAGGGTTCCAAATATCCCTTTGCCAATTCCACAAGAACAGCCTTAGCGAAAGGCTTCTTGAAGGGAAAGATGTAACTCTGTGAGATGAATTAACAGAACACAGAGCAGTTTCTCAGAAAGCTTCTTTCCAGTTTTGAACGGAAGATATTTCCTTGTTCACCATAGCCCTCTATGGTCTTCCAAATATCCCTTTGCGAATTCCACAAGAACAGCCTTAGCGAAAGGCTTCTTGAAGGGAAAGATGTAACTCTGTGAGATGAATTAACAGAACACAGAGCAGTTTCTCAGAAAGCTTCTTTCCAGTTTTCAACGGAAGATATTTCCTTTTTCACCATAGCCCTCTATGGGCTTCCAAATATCCCTTTGCCAATTCCACAAGAACAGCCTTAGCGAAAGGCTTCTTGAAGGGAAAGATGTAACTCTGTGAGATGAATTAACAGAACACAGAGCAGTTTCTCAGAAAGCTTCTTTCCAGTTTTGAACGGAATATATTTCCTTTTTCACCATAGCCCTCTATGGGCTTCCAAATATCCCTTTGCCAATTCCACAAGAAAAGCCTTAGTGAAAGGCTTCTTGAAGGGAAAGATGTAACTCTGTGAGATGAATTAACAGAACACAGAGCAGTTTCTCAGAAAGCTTCTTTCCAGTTTTGAACAGAAGATATTTCCTTTTTCACCATAGCCCTCTATGGGCTTCCAAATATCCCTTTGCCAATTCCTCCAGAACAGCCTTAGCGAAAGGCTTCTTGAAGGGAAAGATGTAACTCTGTGAGACGAATTAACAGAACACAGAGCAGTTTCTCAGAAAGCTTCTTTCCAGTTTTGAACGGAAGATATTTCCTTTTTCACCATAGCCCTCTATGGGCTTCCAAATATCCCTTTGCCAATTCCACAAGAACAGCCTTAGCGAAAGGCTTCTTGAAGGGAAAGATGTAACTCTGTGAGATGAATTAACAGAACACAGAGCAGTTTCTCAGAAAGCTTCTTTCCAGTTTTGAACGGAAGATATTTCCTTTTTCACCATAGCCCTCTATAGGCTTCCAAATATCCCTTTGCCAATTCCACAAGAACAGCCTTAGCGAAACTCTTCTTGAAGAGAAAGATGTAACACTGTGAGATGAATTAACAGAACACAGAGCAGTTTCTCAGAAAGCTTCTTTCCAGTTTTGAACGGAAGATATTTCGTTTTTCACCATAGCCCTCTATGGGCTTCCAAATATCCCTTTGCCAATTCCTCAAGAACAGCCTTAGCGAAAGGCTTCTTGAAGGGAAAGATGTAACTCTGAGAGATGAATTAACAGAACACAGAGCAGTTTCTCAGAAAGCTTCTTTCCAGTTTTGAACGGAAGATATTTCCTTTTTCACCATAGCCCTCTATGGGCTTCCAAATATCCCTTTGCCAATTCCACAAGAACAGCCTTAGCGAAAGGCTTCTTGAGGGGAAAGATGTAACTCTGTGAGGTGAATTAACATAACACAGAGTAGTTTCTGAGAAAGCTTCTTTCCTGTTTTGAACGGAAGATATTTCCTTTTTCACCCTAGGCCTCTATGGGCTTCCACATATCCCTTTGCCAATTCCACAAGAACAGCCTTAGCGAAAGGCTTCTTGAAGGGAAAGATGTAACTCTGTGAGATGAACTAACAGAACACAGAGCAGTTTCTCAGAAAGCTTCTTTCCAGTTTTGAACGGAAGATATTTCCTTTTTCAACATAGCCCTCTATGGGCTTCCAAATATCCCTTTGCCAATTCCACAAGAACAGCCTTAGCGAAAGGCTTCTTGCAGGGAAAGATGTAACTCTGTGAGATGTATTAACAGAACACAGAGCAGTTTCTCAGAAAGCTTCTTTCCAGTTTTGAACGGAAGATATTTCCTTTTTCACCTTAGCCCTCTATGGGCTTCCAAATATCCCTTTACCAATTCCACAGGAACAGCATTAGCGAAAGGCTTCTTGAAGGGAAAGATGTAACTCTGTGAGATGAGTTAACAGAACACAAAGCAGTTTCTCAAAAGCTTCATTCCAGTTTTGAACGGAAGATATTAGCTTTTTCACCATAGCCCTCTATGGGCTTCCAAATATCCCTTTGCCAATTCCACAAGAACAGCCTTAGCGAAAGGCTTCTTGAAGGGAAAGATGTAACTCTGTGAGATGAATTAACAGAACACAGAGCAGTTTCTCAGAAAGCTTCTTTCCAGTTTTGAACGGAAGATATTTCCTTTTTCACCATAGCCCTCTATGGGCTTCCAAATATCCCTTTGCCAATTCCACAAGAACAGCCTTAGCAAAAGGCTTCTTGAAGGGGAAGATATAACTCTGTGAGGTGAAATAACAGAACACACAGCAGTTTCTCAGAAAGCTTCTTTCCAGTTTTGAACGGAAGATATTTTCTTTTTCACCTTAGCCCTCTATGCGCTTCCAAATATTCCTTTGCCAATTCCACAAGAACAGCCTTAGCGAAAGGCTTCTTGAAGGGAAAGGTGTAACTCTGTGAGATGAATTAACAGAACGCAGAGCAGTTTCTCAGAAAGCTTCTTTCCAGTTTTGAACGGAAGATATTTCCTTTTTCACCATAGCCCTCTATAGGCTTCCAAATATCCTTTTGCCAATTCCACAAGAACAGCCTTAGCGAAAGGCTTCTTGAAGGGAAAGAAGTAACTCTGTGAGATGAATTAACAGAACACAGAGCAGTTTCTCAGAAAGCTTCTTTCCAGTTTTGAACGGAAGATATTTCCTTTTTCACCATAGCCCTCTATGGGCTTCCAAATATCCCTTTGCCAATTCCACAAGAACAGCCTTAGCGAAAGGCTTCTTGAAGGAAAAGATGTAACACTGTGAGATGAATTAACAGAACACAGAGCAGTTTCTCAGAAAGTTTCTTTCCAGGTTTCAACGGAAGATATTTCCTTTTTCATCATAGCCCTCTATGGGCTTCCAAATATCCCTTTGCCAATTCCACAAGAACAGCCTTAGCGAAAGGCTTCTTGAAGGGAAAGATGTAACTCTGTGACATGAATTAAGAGAACACAGAGCAGTTTCTCAGAAAGCTTCTTTCCAGTTTTGAACGGAAGATATTTCCTTTTTCACCTTAGCCCTCTATGGGCTTCCAAATATCCCTTTACCAATTCCACAGGAACAGCATTAGCGAAAGGCTTCTTGAAGGGAAAGATGTAACTCTGTGAGATGAATTAACAGAACACAGAGCAGTTTCTCAGAAAGCTTCTTTCCAGTTTTCAATGGAAGATATTTCCTTTTTCACCATAGCCCTCTATGGGCTTCCAAATATCCCTTTGCCAATTCCACAAGAACAGCCTTAGCGAAAATCTTCTTGAAGGGAAAGATGTAACTCTGTGTGATGAATTAACAGAACACAGAGCAGTTTCTCAGAAAGCTTCTTTCCAGTTTTCAATGGAAGATATTTCCTTTTTCACCATAGCCCTCTATGGGCTTCCAAATATCCCTTTGCCAATTCCACAAGAACAGCCTTAGCGAAAATCTTCTTGAAGGGAAAGATGTAACTCTGTGAGATGAATTAACAGAACACAGAGCAGTTTCTCAGAAAGCTTCTTTCCAGTTTTGAACGGAAGATATATCCTTTTTCACCATAGCCCTCTATGGGCTTCCAAATATCCCTTTGCCAATTCCACAAGAACAGCCTTAGCGAAAGGCTTCTTGAAGGGAAAGATGTAACTCTGTGAGATGAATTAACATAACACAGAGTAGTTTCTGAGAAAGCTTCTTTCCACTTTTGAACGGAAGATATTTCCTTTTTCACCATAGCCCTCTATGGGCTTCCAAATATCCCTTTGCCAATTCCACAAGAACAGCCTTAGCGAAAGGTTTCTTGAAGGGGAAGATATAACTCTGTGAGATGAAATAACAGAACACAGAGCAGTTTCTCAGAAAACTTCTTTCTAGTTTTGAACGGAAGATATTTTCTTTTTCACCATAGCCCTCTATGGGCTTCCAAATATTCCTTTGCCAATTCCACAAGAACAGCCTTAGCGAAAGGCTTCTTGAAGGGAAAGATGTAACTCTGTGAGATGAATTAACAGAACACAGAGCAGTTTCTCAGAAAGCTTCTTTCCAGTTTTGAACGGAAGATATTTCCTTTTTCACCATAGCCCTCTATCGGCTTCCAAATATCCCTTTGCCAATTCCACAAGAACAGCCTTAGCGAAAGGTTTCCTGAAGGGAAAGATGTAACTCTGTGAGATGAATTAACAGAACACAGAGCAGTTTCTCAGAAAGCTTCTTTCCAGTTTTGAACGGAAGATATTTCGTTTTTCAACATAGCCCTCTGTGGGCTTCCAAATATCCCTTTGCCAATTCCACAAGAACAGCCTTAGCGAAAGGCTTCTTGAAGGGAAAGATGTAACTCTGTGAGATGAATTAACAGAACACAGAGCAGTTTCTCAGAAAGCTTCTTTCCAGTTTTCAACGGAAGATATTTCCTTTTTCACCATAGCCCTCTATGGGCTTCCAAATATCCCTTTGCCAATTCCTCAAGAACAGCCTTAGCGAAAGGCTTCTTGAAGGGAAAGATGTAACTCTGTGAGATGAATTAACAGAACACAGAATAGTTTCTCAGAAAGCTTCTTTCCAGTTTTGAACGGAAGATATTTCCTTTTTCACCATAGCCCTCTATTGGCTTCCAAATATCCCTTTGCCAATTCCACAAGAACAGCCTTAGCGAAAGGCTTCTTGAAGGGAAAGATGTAACTCTGTGAGATGAATTAACATAACACAGAGTAGTTTCTGAGAAAGCTTCTTTCCAGTTTTGAACGGAAGATATTTCCTTTTTCACCATAGCCCTCTACGGGCTTCCAAATATCACTTTGCCAATTCCACAAGAACAGCCTTAGCGAAAGGCTTCTTGAAGGGAAAGATGTAACTCTGTGAGGTGAATTAACGGAACACAGAGCAGTTTCTCAGAAAGCTTCTTTCCAGTTTTGAACGGAAGATATTTCCTTGTTCACCATAGCCCTCTATGATCTTCCAAATATCCCTTTGCCAATTCCACAAGAACAGCCTTAGCGAAAGGCTTCTTGAAGGGAAAGATGTAACTCTGTGAGGTGAATTAACGGAACACAGAGCAGTTTCTCAGAAAGCTTCTTTCCAGTTTTGAACGAAAGATATTTCCTTTTTCACCATAGCCCTCTATGGGCTTCCAAATATCCCTTTGCCAATTCCACAAGAACAGCCTTAGCGAAAGGCTTCTTGAAGAGAAAGATGTAACTCTGTGAGATGAATTAAAAGAAAACAGAGCAGTTTCTCAGAAAGCTTCTTTCCAGTTTTGAACGGAAGATATTTCCTTGTTCACCATAGCCCTCTATGGTCTTCCAAATATCCCTTTGCCAATTCCACAAGAACAGCCTTAGCGAAAGGCTTCTTGAAGGGAAAGATGTAACTCTGTGAGATGAATTAACAGAACACAGAGCAGTTTCTCAGAAAGCTTCTTTCCAGTTTTGAACGGAAGATATTTCCTTTTTCACCATAGCCCTCTATGGGCTTCCAAATATCCCTTTGCCAATTCCACAAGAACAGCCTTAGCGAAAGGCTTCTTGAAGGGAAAGATGTAACTCTGTGAGATGAATTAACAGAACACAGAGCAGTTTCTCAGAAAGCTTCTTTCCAGTTTTGAACGGAAGATATTTCCTTTTTCACCATAGCCCTCTATGGGCTTCCAAATATCCCTTTGCCAATTCCACAAGAACAGCCTTAGCGAAAGGCTTCTTGAAGGGAAAGATGTAACTCTGTGAGATGAATTAACAGAACACAGAGCAGTTTCTCAGAAAGCTTCTTTCCAGTTTTGAACGGAAGATATTTCCTTTTTCCACATAGCCCTCTATGGGCTTCCAAATATCCCTTTGCCAATTCCACAAGAACAGCCTTAGCGAAAGACTTCTTGAAGGGAAAGATGTAACTCTGTGAGGTGAATTAACGGAACACAGAGCAGTTTCTCAGAAAGCTTCTTTCCAGTTTTGAACGAAAGATATTTCCTTTTTCACCATAGCCCTCTATGGGCTTCCAAATATCCCTTTGCCAATTCCACAAGAACAGCCTTAGCGAAAGGCTTCTTGAAGGGAAAGATGTAACTCTGTGAGATGAATTAACAGAACACAGAGCAGTTTCTCAGAAAGCTTCTTTCCAGTTTTGAACGGAAGATATTTCCTTTTTCACCATAGCCCTCTATGGGCTTCCAAATATCCCTTTGCCAATTCCACAAGAACAGCCTTAGCGAAAGGTTTCCTGAAGGGAAAGATGTAACTCTGTGAGATGAATTAACAGAACACAGAGCAGTTTCTCAGAAAGCTTCTTTCCAGTTTTGAACGGAAGATATTTCGTTTTTCAACATAGCCCTCTATGGGCTTCCAAATATCCCTTTGCCAATTCCACAAGAACAGCCTTAGCGAAAGGCTTCTTGAAGGGAAAGATGTAACTCTGTGAGATGAATTAACAGAACACAGAGCAGTTTCTCAGAAAGCTTCTTTCCAGTTTTCAACGGAAGATATTTCCTTTTTCACCATAGCCCTCTATGGGCTTCCAAATATCCCTTTGCCAATTCCTCAAGAACAGCCTTAGCGAAAGGCTTCTTGAAGGGAAAGATGTAACTCTGTGAGATGAATTAACAGAACACAGAATAGTTTCTCAGAAAGCTTCTTTCCAGTTTTGAACGGAAGATATTTCCTTTTTCACCATAGCCCTCTATTGGCTTCCAAATATCCCTTTGCCAATTCCACAAGAACAGCCTTAGCGAAAGGCTTCTTGAAGGGAAAGATGTAACTCTGTGAGATGAATTAACATAACACAGAGTAGTTTCTGAGAAAGCTTCTTTCCAGTTTTGAACGGAAGATATTTCCTTTTTCACCATAGCCCTCTACGGGCTTCCAAATATCACTTTGCCAATTCCACAAGAACAGCCTTAGCGAAAGGCTTCTTGAAGGGAAAGATGTAACTCTGTGAGGTGAATTAACGGAACACAGAGCAGTTTCTCAGAAAGCTTCTTTCCAGTTTTGAACGGAAGATATTTCCTTGTTCACCATAGCCCTCTATGATCTTCCAAATATCCCTTTGCCAATTCCACAAGAACAGCCTTAGCGAAAGGCTTCTTGAAGGGAAAGATGTAACTCTGTGAGATGAATTAACAGAACACAGAGCAGTTTCTCAGAAAGCTTCTTTCCAGTTTTCAACGGAAGATATTTCCTTTTTCACCATAGCCCTCTATGGGCTTCCAAATATCCCTTTGCCAATTCCACAAGAACAGCCTTAGCGAAAGGCTTCTTGAAGGGAACGATGTAACTCTGTGAGATGAATTAACAGAACACAGAGCAGTTTCTCAGAAAGCTTCTTTCCAGTTTTGAACGGAAGATATTTCCTTTTTCACCATAGCCCTCTATGGGCTTCCAAATATCCCTTTGCCAATTCCACAAGAACAGCCTTAGTGAAAGGCTTCTTGAAGGGAAAGATGTAACTCTGTGAGATGAATTAACAGAACACAGAGCAGTTTCTCAGAAAGCTTCTTTCCAGTTTTGAACGGAAGATATTTCCTTTTTCACCATAGCCCTCTATGGGCTTCCAAATATCCCTTTGCCAATTCCACAAGAACAGCCTTAGCGAAAGGCTTCTTGAAGGGAAAGATGTAACTCTGTGAGATGAATTAACAGAACAGAGCAGTTTCTCAGAAAGCTTCTTTCCAGTTTTGAACGGAAGATATTTCCTTTTTCATCATAGCCCTCTATGGGCTTCCAAATATCCCTTTGCCAATTCCACAAGAACAGCCTTAGCGAAAGGCTTCTTGAAGGGAAAGATGTAACTCTGTGAGATGAATTAACAGAACACAGAGCAGTTTCTCAGAAAGCTTCTTTCCAGTTTTGAACGGAAGATATTTCCTTTTTCACCATAGCCCTCTATGGGCTTCCAAATATCCCTTTGCCAATTCCACAAGAACAGCCTTAGCGAAAGGCTTATTGAAGGGAAAGATGTAACTCTGTGAGATGAATTAACAGAACACAGAGCAGTTTCTCAGAAAGCTTCTTTCCAGTTTTGAACGGAAGATATTTCCTTTTTCACCATAGCCCTCTATAGGCTTCCAAATATCCCTTTGCCAATTCCACAAGAACAGCCTTAGCGAAACTCTTCTTTAGGAGAAAGATGTAACTCTGTTAGATGAATTAACAGAACACAGAGCAGTTTCTCAGAAAGCTTCTTTCCAGTTTTGAACGGAAGATATTTCCTTTTTCACCATAGCCCTCTATGGGCTTCCAAATATCCCTTTGCCAATTCCTCAAGAACAGCCTTAGCGAAAGGCTTCTTGAAGGGAAAGATGTAACTCTGAGAGATGAATTAACAGAACACAGAGCAGTTTCTCAGAAAGCTTCTTTCCAGTTTTGAACGGAAGATATTTCCTTTTTCACCATAGCCCTCTATGGGCTTCCAAATATCCCTTTGCCAATTCCACAAGAACAGCCTTAGCGAAAGGCTTCTTGAGGGGAAAGATGTAACTCTGTGAGGTGAATTAACATAACACAGAGTAGTTTCTGAGAAAGCTTCTTTCCAGTTTTGAACGGAAGATATTTCCTTTTTCACCCTAGGCCTCTATGGGCTTCCAAATATCCCTTTGCCAATTCCACAAGAACAGCCGTAGCGAAAGGCTTCTTGAAGGGAAAGATGTAACTCTGTGAGATGAACTAACAGAACACAGAGCAGTTTCTCAGAAAGCTTCTTTCCAGTTTTGAACGGAAGATATTTCCTTTTTCACCATAGCCCTCTATGGGCTTCCAAATATCCCTTTGCCAATTCCACAAGAACAGCCTTAGCGAAAGGCTTCTTGAAGGGAAAGATGAAACACTGTGAGATGAATTAGCAGAACAGAGAGCAGTTTCTCAGAAAGTTTCTTTCCAGATTTCAACGGAAGATATTTCCTTTTTCACCATAGCCCTCTTTGGGCTTCCAAATATCCCTTTGCCAATTCCACAAGAACAGCCTTAGCGAAAGGCTTCCTGAAGGGAAAGATGTAACTCTGAGAGATGAATTAACAGAACACAGAGCAGTTTCTCAGAAAGCTTCTTTCCAGTTTTGAACGGAAGATATTTCGTTTTTCAACATAGCCCTCTATGGGCTTCCAAATATCCCTTTGCCAATTCCACAAGAACAGCCTTAGCGAAAGGCTTCTTGAAGGGAAAGATGTAACTCTGTGAGATGAATTAACAGAACACAGAGCACTTTCTCCGAAAGCTTCTTTCCAGTTTTGAACGGAAGATATTTCCTTTTTCACCATAGCCCTCTATGGGCTTCCAAATATCCCTTTGCCAATTCCTCAAGAACAGCCTTAGCGAAAGGCTTCTTGAAGGGAAAGATGTAACTCTGTGAGATGAATTAACATAACACAGAGTAGTTTCTGAGAAAGCTTCTTTCCAGTTTTGAAAGGAAGATATTTCCTTTTTCACCATAGCCCTCTACGGGCTTCCAAATATCCCTTTGCCAATTCCACAAGAACAGCCTTAGCGAAAGGCTTCTTGAAGGGAAAGATGTAACTCTGTGAGGTGAATTAACGGAACACAGAGCAGTTTCTCAGAAAGCTTCTTTCCAGTTTTGAACGAAAGATATTTCCTTTTTCACCATAGCCCTCTATGGGCTTCCAAATATCCCTTTGCCAATTCCACAAGAACAGCCTTAGCGAAAGGCTTCTTGAAGGGAAAGATGTAACTCTGTGAGATGAATTAAAAGAACACAGAGCAGTTTCTCAGAAAGCTTCTTTCCAGTTTTGAACGGAAGATATTTCCTTGTTCACCATAGCCCTCTATGGTCTTCCAAATATCCCTTTGCCAATTCCACAAGTACAGCCTTAGCGAAAGGCTTCTTGAAGGGAAAGATGTAACTCTGTGAGATGAATTAACAGAACACAGAGCAGTTTCTCAGAAAGCTTCTTTCCAGTTTTGAACGGAAGATATTTCCTTTTTCACCATAGCCCTCTATGGGCTTCCAAATATCCCTTTGCCAATTCCACAAGAACAGCCTTAGCGAAAGGCTTCTTGAAGGGAAAGATGTAACTCTGTGAGATGAATTAACAGAACACAGAGCAGTTTCTCAGAAAGCTTCTTTCCAGTTTTGAACGGAAGATATTTCCTTTTTCACCATAGCCCTCTATGGGCTTCCAAATATCCCTTTGCCAATTCCACAAGAACAGCCTTAGCGAAAGGCTTCTTGAAGGGAAAGATGTAACTCTGTGAGATGAATTAACAGAACACAGAGCAGTTTCTCAGAAAGCTTCTTTCCAGTTTTGAACGGAAGATATTTCCTTTTTCCACATAGCCCTCTATGGGCTTCCAAATATCCCTTTGCCAATTCCACAAGAACAGCCTTAGCGAAAGACTTCTTGAAGGGAAAGATGTAACTCTGTGAGGTGAATTAACGGAACACAGAGCAGTTTCTCAGAAAGCTTCTTTCCAGTTTTGAACGAAAGATATTTCCTTTTTCACCATAGCCCTCTATGGGCTTCCAAATATCCCTTTGCCAATTCCACAAGAACAGCCTTAGCGAAAGGCTTCTTGAAGGGAAAGATGTAACTCTGTGAGATGAATTAAAAGAACACAGAGCAGTTTCTCAGAAAGCTTCTTTCCAGTTTTGAACGGAAGATATTTCCTTGTTCACCATAGCCCTCTATGGTCTTCCAAATATCCCTTTGCCAATTCCACAAGAACAGCCTTAGCGAAAGGCTTCTTGAAGGGAAAGATGTAACTCTGTGAGATGAATTAACAGAACACAGAGCAGTTTCTCAGAAAGCTTCTTTCCAGTTTTGAACGGAAGATATTTCCTTTTTCACCATAGCCCTCTATGGGCTTCCAAATATCCCTTTGCAAATTCCACAAGAACAGCCTTAGCGAAAGGCTTCTTGAAGGGAAAGATGTAACTCTGTGAGATGAATTAACAGAACACAGAGCAGTTTCTCAGAAAGCTTCTTTCCAGTTTTGAACGGAAGATATTTCCTTTTTCACCATAGCCCTCTATGGGCTTCCAAATATCCCTTTGCCAATTCCACAAGAACAGCCTTAGCGAAAGGCTTCTTGAAGGGAAAGATGTAACTCTGTGAGATGAATTAACAGAACACAGAGCAGTTTCTCAGAAAGCTTCTTTCCAGTTTTGAACGGAAGATATTTCCTTTTTCCACATAGCCCTCTATGGGCTTCCAAATATCCCTTTGACAATTCCACAAGAACAGACTTAGCGAAAGACTTCTTGAAGGGAAAGATGTAACTCTGTGAGATGAATTAACAGAACACAGAGCAGTTTCTCAGAAAGCTTCTTTCCAGTTTTGAACGGAAGATATTTCCTTTTTCACCTTAGCCCTCTATGGGTTTCCAAATATCCCTTTACCAATTCCACAGGAACAGCATTAGCGAAAGGCTTCTTGAAGGGAAAGATGTAACTCTGTGAGATGAGTTAACAGAACACAAAGCAGTTTCTCAGAAAGCTTCTTTCCAGTTTTGAACGGAAGATATTTCCCTTTTCACCATAGCCCTCTATGGGCTTCCAAATATCCCTTTGCCAATTCCACAAGAACAGCCTTAGCGAAAGGCTTCTTGAAGGGAAAGATGTAACTCTGTGAGATGAATTTTACAGAACACAGAGCAGTTTCTCAGAAAGCATCTTTCCAGTTTTGAAAGGAAGATATTTCCTTTTTCACCATAGCCCTCTATGGGCTTCCAAATATCCCTTTGCCAATTCCACAAGAACAGCCTTAGCGAAAGGTTTCTTGAAGGGGAAGATATAACTCTGTGAGATGAAATAACAGAACACAGAGCAGTTTCTCAGAAAACTTCTTTCCAGTTTTAAACGGAAGATATTTTCTTTTTCACCATAGCCCACTATGGGCTTCCAAATATTCCTTTGCCAATTCCACAAGAACAGCCTTAGCGAAAGGCTTCTTGAAGGGAAAGATGTAACTCTGTGTGATGAATTAACAGAACACAGAGCAGTTTCTCAGAAAGCTTCTTTCCAGTTTTGAACGGAAGATATTTCCTTTTTCACCATAGCCCTCTAGGGGCTTCCAAATATCCCTTTGCCAATTCCACAAGAACAGCCTTAGCGAAAGGCTTCCTGAAGGGAAAGATGTAACTCTGTGAGATGAATTAACAGAACACAGAGCAGTTTCTCAGAAAGCTTCTTTCCAGTTTTGAACGGAAGATATTTCGTTTTTCAACATAGCCCTCTATGGGCTTCCAAATATCCCTTTGCCAATTCCACAAGAACAGCCTTAGCGAAAGGCTTCTTGAAGGGAAAGATGTAACTCTGTGAGATGAATTAACAGAACACAGAGCAGTTTCGCAGAAAGCTTCTTTCCAGTTTTCAACGGAAGATATTTCCTTTTTCACCATAGCCCTCTATGGGCTTCCAAATATCCCTTTTCCAATTCCTCAAGAACAGCCTTAGCGAAAGGCTTCTTGAAGGGAAAGATGTAACTCTGTGAGATGAATTAACAGAACACAGAATAGTTTCTCAGAAAGCTTCTTTCCAGTTTTGAACGGAAGATATTTCCTTTTTTAACCATAGCCCTCTATGGGCTTCCAAATATCCCTTTGCCAATTCCACAAGAACAGCCTTAGCGAAAGGCTTCTTGAAGGGAAAGATGTAACTCTGTGAGATGAATTAACATAACACAGAGTAGTTTCTGAGAAAGCTTCTTTCCAGTTTTGAACGGAAGATATTTCCTTTTTCACCATAGCCCTCTACGGGCTTCCAAATATCCCTTTGCCAATTCCACAAGAACAGCCTTAGCGAAAGGCTTCTTGAAGGGAAAGATGTAACTCTGTGAGGTGAATTAACGGAACACAGAGCAGTTTCTCAGAAAGCTTCTTTCCAGTTTTGAACGAAAGATATTTCCTTTTTCACCATAGCCCTCTATGGGCTTCCAAATATCCCTTTGCCAATTCCACAAGAACAGCCTTAGCGAAAGGCTTCTTGAAGGGAAAGATGTAACTCTGTGAGATGAATTAAAAGAACACAGAGCAGTTTCTCAGAAAGCTTCTTTCCAGTTTTGAACGGAAGATATTTCCTTTTTCACCATAGCCCTCTATAGGCTTCCAAATATCCCTTTGCCAATTCCACAAGAACAGCCTTAGCGAAAGGCTTCTTGAAGGGAAAGATGTAACTCTGTGAGATGAATTAACAGAACACAGAGCAGTTTCTCAGAAAGCTTCTTTCCAGTTTTGAACGGAAGATATTTCCTTGTTCACCATAGCCCTCTATGGTCTTCCAAATATCCCTTTGCCAATTCCACAAGAACAGCCTTAGCGAAAGGCTTCTTGAAGGGAAAGATGTAACTCTGTGAGATGAATTAACAGAACACAGAGCAGTTTCTCAGAAAGCTTCTTTCCAGTTTTGAACGGAAGATATTTCCTTTTTCACCATAGCCCTCTATGGGCTTCCAAATATCCCTTTGCCAATTCCACAAGAACAGCCTTAGCGAAAGGCTTCTTGAAGGGAAAGATGTAACTCTGTGAGATGAATTAACAGAACACAGAGCAGTTTCTCAGAAAGCTTCTTTCCAGTTTTGAACGGAAGATATTTCCTTTTTCACCATAGCCCTCTATGGGCTTCCAAATATCCCTTTGCCAATTCCACAAGAACAGCCTTAGCGAAAGGCTTCTTGAAGGGAAAGATGTAACTCTGTGAGATGAATTAACAGAACACAGAGCAGTTTCTCAGAAAGCTTCTTTCCAGTTTTGAACGGAAGATATTTCCTTTTTCCACATAGCCCTCTATGGGCTTCCAAATATCCCTTTGCCAATTCCACAAGAACAGACTTAGCGAAAGACTTCTTGAAGGGAAAGATGTAACTCTGTGAGATGAATTAACAGAACACAGAGCAGTTTCTCAGAAAGCTTCTTTCCAGTTTTGAACGGAAGATATTTCCTTTTTCACCTTAGCCCTCTATGGGTTTCCAAATATCCCTTTACCAATTCCACAGGAACAGCATTAGCGAAAGGCTTCTTGAAGGGAAAGATGTAACTCTGTGAGATGAGTTAACAGAACACAAAGCAGTTTCTCAGAAAGCTTCTTTCCAGTTTTGAACGGAAGATATTTCCCTTTTCACCGTAGCCCTCTATGGGCTTCCAAATATCCCTTTGCCAATTCCACAAGAACAGCCTTAGCGAAAGGCTTCTTGAAGGGAAAGATGTAACTCTGTGAGATGAATTTTACAGAACACAGAGCAGTTTCTCAGAAAGCATCTTTCCAGTTTTGAAAGGAAGATATTTCCTTTTTCACCATAGCCCTCTATGGGCTTCCAAATATCCCTTTGCCAATTCCACAAGAACAGCCTTAGCGAAAGGTTTCTTGAAGGGGAAGATATAACTCTGTGAGATGAAATAACAGAACACAGAGCAGTTTCTCAGAAAACTTCTTTCCAGTTTTGAACGGAAGATATTTTCTTTTTCACCATAGCATTCTATGGGCTTCCAAATATTCCTTTGCCAATTCCACAAGAACAGCCTTAGCGAAAGGCTTCTTGAAGGGAAAGATGTAACTCTGTGTGATGAATTAACAGAACACAGAGCAGTTTCTCAGAAAGCTTCTTTCCAGTTTTGAACGGAAGATATTTCCTTTTTCACCATAGCCCTCTAGGGGCTTCCAAATATCCCTTTGCCAATTCCACAAGAACAGCCTTAGCGAAAGGCTTCCTGAAGGGAAAGATGTAACTCTGTGAGATGAATTAACAGAACACAGAGCAGTTTCTCAGAAAGCTTCTTTCCAGTTTTGAACGGAAGATATTTCGTTTTTCAACATAGCCCTCTATGGGCTTCCAAATATCCCTTTGCCAATTCCACAAGAACAGCCTTAGCGAAAGGCTTCTTGAAGGGAAAGATGTAACTCTGTGAGATGAATTAACAGAACACAGAGCAGTTTCTCAGAAAGCTTCTTTCCAGTTTTGAACGGAAGATATTTCCTTTTTCACCATAGCCCTCTATGGGCTTCCAAATATCCCTTTGCCAATTCCTCAAGAACAGCCTTAGCGAAAGGCTTCTTGAAGGGAAAGATGTAACTCTGTGAGATGAATTAACAGAACACAGAATAGTTTCTCAGAAAGCTTCTTTCCAGTTTTGAACGGAAGATATTTCCTTTTTCACCATAGCCCTCTATGGGCTTCCAAATATCCCTTTGCCAATTCCACAAGAACAGCCTTAGCGAAAGGCTTCTTGAACTGAAAGATGTAACTCTGTGAGATGAATTAACATAACACAGAGTAGTTTCTGAGAAAGCTTCTTTCCAGTTTTGAACGGAAGATATTTCCTTTTTCACCATAGCCCTCTACGGGCTTCCAAATATCCGTTTGCCAATTCCACAAGAACAGCCTTAGCGAAAGGCTTCTTGAAGGGAAAGATGTAACTCTGTGAGGTGAATTAACGGAACACAGAGCAGTTTCTCAGAAAGCTTCTTTCCAGTTTTGAACGAAAGATATTTCCTTTTTCACCATAGCCCTCTATGGGCTTCCAAATATCCCTTTGCCAATTCCTCAAGAACAGCCTTAGCGAAAGGCTTCTTGAAGGGAAAGATGTAACTCTGAGAGATGAATTAACAGAACACAGAGCAGTTTCTCAGAAAGCTTCTTTCCAGTTTTGAACGGAAGATATTTCCTTTTTCACCATAGCCTTCTATGGGCTTCCAAATATCCCTTTGCCAATTCCACAAGAACAGCCTTAGCGAAAGGCTTCTTGAGGGGAAAGATGTAACTCTGTGAGGTGAATTAACATAACACAGAGTAGTTTCTGAGAAAGCTTCTTTCCAGTTTTGAACGGAAGATATTTCCTTTTTCACCCTAGGCCTCTATGGGCTTCCAAATATCCCTTTGCCAATTCCACAAGAACAGCCTTAGCGAAAGGCTTCTTGAAGGGAAAGATGTAACTCTGTGAGATGAACTAACAGAACACAGAGCAGTTTCTCAGAAAGCTTCTTTCCAGTTTTGAACGGAAGGTATTTCCTTTTTCAACATAGCCCTCTATGGGCTTCCAAATATCCCTTTGCCAATTCCACAAGAACAGCCTTAGCGAAAGGCTTCTTGCAGGGAAAGATGTAACTCTGTGAGATGTATTAACAGAACACAGAGCAGTTTCTCAGAAAGCTTCTTTCCAGTTTTGAACGGAAGATATTTCCTTTTTCACCTTAGCCCTCTATGGGCTTCCAAATATCCCTTTACCAATTCCACAAGAACAGCATTAGCGAAAGGCTTCTTGAAGGGAAAGATATAACTCTGTGAGATGAGTTAACAGAACACAAAGCAGTTTCTCAAAAGCTTCTTTCCAGTTTTGAACGGAAGATATTTCCTTTTTCACCATAGCCCTCTATGGGCTTCCAAATATCCCTTTGCCAATTCCACAAGAACAGCCTTAGCGAAAGGCTTCTTGAAGGGAAAGATGTAACTCTGTGAGATGAATTAACAGAACACAGAGCAGTTTCTCAGAAAGCTTCTTTCCAGTTTTGAACGGAAGATATTTCCTTTTTCACCATAGCCCTCTATGGGCTTCCAAATATCCCTTTGCCAATTCCACAAGAACAGCCTTAGCAAAAGGCTTCTTGAAGGGGAAGATATAACTCTGTGAGGTGAAATAACAGAACACACAGCAGTTTCTCAGAAAGCTTCTTTCCAGTTTTGAACGGAAGATATTTTCTTTTTCACCTTAGCCCTCTATGCGCTTCCAAATATTCCTTTGCCAATTCCACAAGAACAGCCTTAGCGAAAAGCTTCTTGAAGGGAAAGCTGTAACTCTGTGAGATGAATTAACAGAACGCAGAGCAGTTTCTCAGAAAGCTTCTTTCCAGTTTTGAACGGAAGATATTTCCTTTTTCACCATAGCCCTCTATAGGCTTCCAAATATCCCTTTGCCAATTCCACAAGAACAGCCTTAGCGAAAGGCTTCTTGAAGGGAAAGAAGTAACTCTGTGAGATGAATTAACAGAACACAGAGCAGTTTCTCAGAAAGCTTCTTTCCAGTTTTGAACGGAAGATATTTCCTTTTTCACCATAGCCCTCTATGGGCTTCCAAATATCCCTTTGCCAATTCCACAAGAACAGCCTTAGCGAAAGGCTTCTTGAAGGAAAAGATGTAACACTGTGAGATGAATTAACAGAACACAGAGCAGTTTCTCAGAAAGTTTCTTTCCAGGTTTCAACGGAAGATATTTCCTTTTTCATCATAGCCCTCTATGGGCTTCCAAATATCCCTTTGCCAATTCCACAAGAACAGCCTTAGCGAAAGGCTTCTTGAAGGGAAAGATGTAACTCTGTGAGATGAATTAACAGAACACAGAGCAGTTTCTCAGAAAGCTTCTTTCCAGTTTTGAACGGAAGATATTTCCTTTTTCACCATAGCCCTCTATGGGCTTCCAAATATCCCTTTGCCAATTCCACAAGAACAGCCTTAGCGAAAGGCTTCTTGAAGGAAAAGATGTAACACTGTGAGATGAATTAACAGAACACAGAGCAGTTTCTCAGAAAGTTTCTTTCCAGGATTCAACGGAAGATATTTCCTTTTTCATCATAGCCCTCTATTGGCTTCCAAATATCCCTTTGCCAATTCCACAAGAACAGCCTTAGCGAAAGGCTTCTTGAAGGGAAAGATGTAA
The DNA here is from genome assembly GCF_047675955.1 of Chlorocebus sabaeus. Taxonomy (NCBI): domain Eukaryota; kingdom Metazoa; phylum Chordata; class Mammalia; order Primates; family Cercopithecidae; genus Chlorocebus; species Chlorocebus sabaeus. The sequence goes on along the minus strand of NW_027327870.1, from coordinate 58,360 downwards.
CTCTATGAGATGAATTAACAGAACACAGAGCAGTTTCTCAGAAAGCTTCTTTCCAGTTTTGAACGGAAGATATTTCCTTTTTCACCATAGCCCTCTATGGGCTTCCAAATATCCCTTTGCCAATTCCACAAGAACAGCCTTAGCGAAAGGCTTCTTGAAGGGAAAGATGTAACTCTGTGAGATGAATTAACAGAACACAGAGCAGTTTCTCAGAATGCTTCTTTCCAGTTTTGAACGGAAGATATTTCCTTTTTCACCATAGCCCTCTATGGGCTTCCAAATATCCCTTTGCCAATTCCACAAGAAGAGCCTTAGCGAAAGGCTTCTTGAAGGGAAAGATGTAACTCTGTGAGATGAATTAACAGAACACAGAGCAGTTTCTCAGAAAGCTTCTTTCCAGTTTTGAACGGAAGATATTTCCTTTTTCACCATAGCCCTCTATGGGCTTCCAAATATCCCTTTGCCAATTCCACAAGAACAGCCTTAGCGAAAGGCTTCTTGAAGGGAAAGAAGTAACTCTGTGAGATGAATTAACAGAACACAGAGCAGTTTCTCAGAAAGCTTCTTTCCAGTTTTGAACGGAAGATATTTCCTTTTTCACCATAGCCCTCTATGGGCTTCCAAATATCCCTTTGCCAATTCCACAAGAACAGCCTTAGCGAAAGGCTTCTTGAAGGAAAAGATGTAACACTGTGAGATGAATTAACAGAACACAGAGCAGTTTCTCAGAAAGTTTCTTTCCAGGTTTCAACGGAAGATATTTCCTTTTTCATCATAGCCCTCTATGGGCTTCCAAATATCCCTTTGCCAATTCCACAAGAACAGCCTTAGCGAAAGGCTTCTTGAAGGGAAAGATGTAACTCTGTGAGATGAATTAACAGAACACAGAGCAGTTTCTCAGAAAGCTTCTTTCCAGTTTTGAACGGAAGATATTTCCTTTTTCACCATAGCCCTCTATGGGCTTCCAAATATCCCTTTGCCAATTCCACAAGAACAGCCTTAGCGAAAGGCTTCTTGAAGGAAAAGATGTAACACTGTGAGATGAATTAACAGAACACAGAGCAGTTTCTCAGAAAGTTTCTTTCCAGGATTCAACGGAAGATATTTCCTTTTTCATCATAGCCCTCTATTGGCTTCCAAATATCCCTTTGCCAATTCCACAAGAACAGCCTTAGCGAAAGGCTTCTTGAAGGGAAAGATGTAACTCTATGAGATGAATAAACAGAACACAGAGCAGTTTCTCAGAAAGCTTCTTTCCAGTTTTGAACGGAAGATATTTCCTTTTTCACCATAGCCCTCTATGGGCTTCCAAATATCCCTTTGCCAATTCCACAAGAACAGCCTTAGCGAAAGGCTTCTTGAAGGGAAAGATGTAACTCTGTGAGATGAATTAACAGAACACAGAGCAGTTTCTCAGAATGCTTCTTTCCAGTTTTGAACGGAAGATATTTCCTTTTTCACCATAGCCCTCTATGGGCTTCCAAATATCCCTTTGCCAATTCCACAAGAAGAGCCTTAGCGAAAGGCTTCTTGAAGGGAAAGATGTAACTCTGTGAGATGAATTAACAGAACACAGAGCAGTTTCTCAGAAAGCTTCTTTCCAGTTTTGAACGGAAGATATTTCCTTTTTCACCATAGCCCTCTATGGGCTTCCAAATATCCCTTTGCCAATTCCACAAGAACAGCCTTAGCGAAAGGCTTCCTGAAGGGAAAGATGTAACTCTGTGAGATGAATTAACAGAACACAGAGCAGTTTCTCAGAAAGCTTCTTTCCAGTTTTGAACGGAAGATATTTCGTTTTTCAACATAGCCCTCTATGGGCTTCCAAATATCCCTTTGCCAATTCCACAAGAACAGCCTTAGCGAAAGGCTTCTTGAAGGGAAAGATGTAACTCTGTGAGATGAATTAACAGAACACAGAGCAGTTTCGCAGAAAGCTTCTTTCCAGTTTTCAACGGAAGATATTTCCTTTTTCACCATAGCCCTCTATGGGCTTCCAAATATCCCTTTGCCAATTCCTCAAGAACAGCCTTAGCGAAAGGCTTCTTGAAGGGAAAGATGTAACTCTGTGAGATGAATTAACAGAACACAGAATAGTTTCTCAGAAAGCTTCTTTCCAGTTTTGAACGGAAGATATTTCCTTTTTCACCATAGCCCTCTATGGGCTTCCAAATATCCCTTTGCCAATTCCACAAGAACAGCCTTAGCGAAAGGCTTCTTGAAGGGAAAGATGTAACTCTGTGAGATGAATTAACATAACACAGAGTAGTTTCTGAGAAAGCTTCTTTCCAGTTTTGAACGGAAGATATTTCCTTTTTCACCATAGCCCTCTACGGGCTTCCAAATATCCCTTTGCCAATTCCACAAGAACAGCCTTAGCGAAAGGCTTCTTGAAGGGAAAGATGTAACTCTGTGAGGTGAATTAACGGAACACAGAGCAGTTTCTCAGAAAGCTTCTTTCCAGTTTTGAACGAAAGATATTTCCTTTTTCACCATAGCCCTCTATGGGCTTCCAAATATCCCTTTGCCAATTCCTCAAGAACAGCCTTAGCGAAAGGCTTCTTGAAGGGAAAGATGTAACTCTGAGAGATGAATTAACAGAACACAGAGCAGTTTCTCAGAAAGCTTCTTTCCAGTTTTGAACGGAAGATATTTCCTTTTTCACCATAGCCCTCTATGGGCTTCCAAATATCCCTTTGCCAATTCCACAAGAACAGCCTTAGCGAAAGGCTTCTTGAGGGGAAAGATGTAACTCTGTGAGGTGAATTAACATAACACAGAGTAGTTTCTGAGAAAGCTTCTTTCCAGTTTTGAACGGAAGATATTTCCTTTTTCACCCTAGGCCTCTATGGGCTTCCAAATATCCCTTTGCCAATTCCACAAGAACAGCCTTAGCGAAAGGCTTCTTGAAGGGAAAGATGTAACTCTGTGAGATGAACTAACAGAACACAGAGCAGTTTCTCAGAAAGCTTCTTTCCAGTTTTGAACGGAAGATATTTCCTTTTTCAACATAGCGCTCTATGGGCTTCCAAATATCCCTTTGCCAATTCCACAAGAACAGCCTTAGCGAAAGGCTTCTTGCAGGGAAAGATGTAACTCTGTGAGATGTATTAACAGAACACAGAGCAGTTTCTCAGAAAGCTTCTTTCCAGTTTTGAACGGAAGATATTTCCTTTTTCACCTTAGCCCTCTATGGGCTTCCAAATATCCCTTTACCAATTCCACAGGAACAGCATTAGCGAAAGGCTTCTTGAAGGGAAAGATGTAACTCTGTGAGATGAGTTAACAGAACACAAAGCAGTTTCTCAAAAGCTTCTTTCCAGTTTTGAACGGAAGATATTTCCTTTTTCACCATAGCCCTCTATGGGCTTCCAAATATCCCTTTGCCAATTCCACAAGAACAGCCTTAGCGAAAGGCTTCTTGAAGGGAAAGATGTAACTCTGTGAGATGAATTAACAGAACACAGAGCAGTTTCTCAGAAAGCTTCTTTCCAGTTTTGAACGGAAGATATTTCCTTTTTCACCATAGCCCTCTATGGGCTTCCAAATATCCCTTTGCCAATTCCACAAGAACAGCCTTAGCAAAAGGCTTCTTGAAGGGGAAGATATAACTCTGTGAGGTGAAATAACAGAACACACAGCAGTTTCTCAGAAAGCTTCTTTCCAGTTTTGAACGGAAGATAATTTCTTTTTCACCTTAGCCCTCTATGCGCTTCCAAATATTCCTTTGCCAATTCCACAAGAACAGCCTTAGCGAAAGGCTTCTTGAAGGGAAAGCTGTAACTCTGTGAGATGAATTAACAGAACGCAGAGCAGTTTCTCAGAAAGCTTCTTTCCAGTTTTGAACGGAAGATATTTCCTTTTTCACCATAGCCCTCTATAGGCTTCCAAATATCCCTTTGCCAATTCCACAAGAACAGCCTTAGCGAAAGGCTTCTTGAAGGGAAAGAAGTAACTCTGTGGGATGAATTAACAGAACACAGAGCAGTTTCTCAGAAAGCTTCTTTCCAGTTTTGAACGGAAGATATTTCCTTTTTCACCATAGCCCTCTATGGGCTTCCAAATATCCCTTTGCCAATTCCACAAGAACAGCCTTAGCGAAAGGCTTCTTGAAGGAAAAGATGTAACACTGTGAGATGAATTAACAGAACACAGAGCAGTTTCTCAGAAAGTTTCTTTCCAGGTTTCAACGGAAGATATTTCCTTTTTCATCATAGCCCTCTATGGGCTTCCAAATATCCCTTTGCCAATTCCACAAGAACAGCCTTAGCGAAAGGCTTCTTGAAGGGAAAGATGTAACTCTGTGAGATGAATTAACAGAACACAGAGCAGTTTCTCAGAAAGCTTCTTTCCAGTTTTGAACGGAAGATATTTCCTTTTTCACCATAGCCCTCTATGGGCTTCCAAATATCCCTTTGCCAATTCCACAAGAACAGCCTTAGCGAAAGGCTTCTTGAAGGAAAAGATGTAACACTGTGAGATGAATTAACAGAACACAGAGCAGTTTCTCAGAAAGTTTCTTTCCAGGATTCAACGGAAGATATTTCCTTTTTCATCATAGCCCTCTATTGGCTTCCAAATATCCCTTTGCCAATTCCACAAGAACAGCCTTAGCGAAAGGCTTCTTGAAGGGAAAGATGTAACTCTATGAGATGAATTAACAGAACACAGAGCAGTTTCTCAGAAAGCTTCTTTCCAGTTTTGAACGGAAGATATTTCCTTTTTCACCATAGCCCTCTATGGGCTTCCAAATATCCCTTTGCCAATTCCACAAGAACAGCCTTAGCGAAAGGCTTCTTGAAGGGAAAGATGTAACTCTGTGAGATGAATTAACAGAACACAGAGCAGTTTCTCAGAATGCTTCTTTCCAGTTTTGAACGGAAGATATTTCCTTTTTCACCATAGACCTCTAGGGGCTTCCAAATATCCCTTTGCCAATTCCACAAGAAGAGCCTTAGCGAAAGGCTTCTTGAAGGGAAAGATGTAACTCTGTGAGATGAATTAACAGAACACAGAGCAGTTTCTCAGAAAGCTTCTTTCCAGTTTTGAACGGAAGATATTTCCTTTTTCACCATAGCCCTCTATGGGCTTCCAAATATCCCTTTGCCAATTCCACAAGAACAGCCTTAGTGAAAGGCTTCCTGAAGGGAAAGATGTAACTCTGTGAGATGAATTAACAGAACACAGAGCAGTTTCTCAGAAAGCTTCTTTCCAGTTTTGAACGGAAGATATTTCGTTTTTCAACATAGCCCTCTATGGGCTTCCAAATATCCCTTTGCCAAGTCCACAAGAACAGCCTTAGCGAAAGGCTTCTTGAAGGGAAAGATGTAACTCTGTGAGATGAATTAACAGAACACAGAGCAGTTTCTCAGAAAGCTTCTTTCCAGTTTTCAACGGAAGATATTTCCTTTTTCACCATAGCCCTCTATGGGCTTCCAAATATCCCTTTGCAAATTCCTCAAGAACAGCCTTAGCGAAAGGCTTCTTGAAGGGAAAGATGTAACTCTGTGAGATGAATTAACAGAACACAGAGCAGTTTCTAAGAAAGCTTCTTTCCAGTTTTGAACGGAAGATATTTCCTTTTTCACCATAGCCCTCTATGGGCTTCCAAATATCCCTTTGCCAATTCCACAAGAACAGCCTTAGCGAAAGGCTTCTTGAAGGGAAAGATGTATCTCTGTGAGATGAATTAACAGAACACAGAGCAGTTTCTCAGAAAGCTTCTTTCCAGTTTTGAACGGAAGATATTTCCTTTTTCACCATAGCCCTCTATGGGCTTCCAAATATCCCTTTGCCAATTCCACAAGAACAGCCTTAGCGAAAGGCTTCTTGAAGGAAAAGATGTAACACTGTGAGATGAATTAACAGAACACAGAGCAGTTTCTCAGAAAGTTTCTTTCCAGGATTCAACGGAAGATATTTCCTTTTTCATCATAGCCCTCTATTGGCTTCCAAATATCCCTTTGCCAATTCCACAAGAACAGCCTTAGCGAAAGGCTTCTTGAAGGGAAAGATGTAACTCTATGAGATGAATTAACAGAACACAGAGCAGTTTCTCAGAAAGCTTCTTTCCAGTTTTGAACGGAAGATATTTCCTTTTTCACCATAGCCCTCTATGGGCTTCCAAATATCCCTTTGCCAATTCCACAAGAACAGCCTTAGCGAAAGGCTTCTTGAAGGGAAAGATGTAACTCTCTGAGATGAATTAACAGAACACAGAGCAGTTTCTCAGAAAGCTTCTTTCCAGTTTTGAACGGAAGATATTTCGTTTTTCAACATAGCCCTCTATGGGCTTCCAAATATCCCTTTGCCAATTCCACAAGAACAGCCTTAGCGAAAGGCTTCTTGAAGGGAAAGATGTAACTCTGTGAGGTGAATTAACAGAACACAGAGCACTTTCTCTGAAAGCTTCTTTCCAGTTTTGAACGGAAGATATTTCCTTTTTCACCATAGCCCTCTATGGGCTTCCAAATATCCCTTTGCCAATTCCACAAGAACAGCCTTAGCGAAAGGCTTCTTGAAGGGAAAGATGTAACTCTGTGAGATGAATTAACAGAACACAGAGCACTTTCTCAGAAAGCTTCTTTCCAGTTTTGAACGGAAGGTATTTCCTTTTTCACCATAGCCCTCTATGGGCTTCCAAATATCCCTTTGCAATTCCACAAGAACAGCCTTAGCGAAAGGCTTCTTGAAGGGAAAGATGTAACTCTGTGAGATGAATTAACAGAACACAGAGCAGTTTCTCAGAAAGCTTCTTTCCACTTTTCAACGGAAGATATTTCCTTTTTCACCATAGCCCTCTATGGGCTTCCAAATATCCCTTTGCCAATTCCACAAGAACAGCCTTAGCGAAAGGCTTCTTGAAGGGAAAGATGTAACTCTGTGAGATGAATTAACAGAACACAGAGCAGTTTCTCAGGAAGCTTCTTTCCAGTTTTCAATGGAAGATATTTCCTTTTTCACCATAGCCCTCTATGGGCTTCCAAATATCCCTTTGCCAATTCCACAAGAACAGCCTTAGCGAAAATCTTCTTGAAGAGAAAGATGTAACTCTGTGAGATGAATAAACAGAACACAGAGCAGTTTCTCAGAACGCTTCCTTCCAGTTTTGAACGGAAGATATATCCTTTTTCACCATAGCCCTCTATGGGCTTCCAAATATCCCTTTGCCAATTCCACAAGAACAACCTTAGCGAAAATCTTCTTGAAGGGGAAGATGTAACTCTGTGAGATGAATTAACAGAACACAGAGCAGTTTCTCAGAAAGCATCTTTCCAGTTGTGAACGGAAGATATTTCCTTTTTCACCATAGCCCTCTATGGGCTTCCAAATATCCCTTTGCAAATTCCTCAAGAACAGCCTTATCGAAAGGCTTCTTGAAGGGAAAGATGTAACTCTTTGAGATGAATTAACAGAACACAGAGCAGTTTCTCAGAACGCTTCTTTCCAGTTTTGAACGGAAGATATTTCCTTTTTCACCATAGCCCTCTATGGGCTTAAAAATATCCCTTTGCCCATTCCACAATAACAGCCTTAGCGAAAGGCTTCTTGAAGGGAAAGATGTAACTCTGTGAGATGAATTTACAGAACACAGAGCAGTTACTCAGAAAGCTTCTTTCCAGTTTTGTACGGAAGATATTTCCTTTTTCACCATAGCCCTCTATGGGCTTCCAAATATCCCTTTGCCAATTCCACAAGAACAGCCTTAGCGAAAGGCTTCTTGAAGGAAAAGATGTAACACTGTGAGATGAATTAACAGAACACAGAGCAGTTTCTCAGAAAGTTTCTTTCCAGGTTTCAACGGAAGATATTTCCTTTTTCATCATTGCCCTCTATGGGCTTCCAAATATCAATTTGCCAATTCCACAAGAACAGCCTTAGCGAAAGGCTTCTTGAAGGGAAAGATGTAACTCTGTGAGATGAATTAACAGAACACAGAGAAGTTTCTCAGAATGCTTCTTTCCAGTTTTGAACGGAAGATATTTCCTTTTTCACCATAGCCCTCTATGGGCTTCCAAATATCCCTTTGCAAATTCCACAAGAAGAGCCTTAGCGAAAGGCTTCTTGAAGGGAAAGATGTAACTCTGTGAGATGAATTAACAGAACACAGAGCAGTTTCTCAGAAAGCTTCTTTCCAGTTTTGAACGGAAGATATTTCCTTTTTCACCATAGCCCTCTATGGGCTTCCAAATATCCCTTTGCCAATTCCTCAAGAACAGCCTTAGCGAAAGGCTTCTTGAAGGGAAAGATGTAACTCTGTGAGATGAATTAACAGAACACAGAATAGGTTCTCAGAAAGCTTCTTTCCAGTTTTGAACGGAAGATATTTCCTTTTTCACCATAGCCCTCTATGGGCTTCCAAATATCCCTGTGCCAATTCCACAAGAACAGCCTTAGCGAAAGGCTTCTTGAAGGGAAAGATGTAACTCTGTGAGATGAATTAACATAACACAGAGTAGTTTCTGAGAAAGCTTCTTTCCAGTTTTGAACGGAAGATATTTCCTTTTTCACCATAGCCCTCTACGGGCTTCCAAATATCCGTTTGCCAATTCCACAAGAACAGCCTTAGCGAAAGGCTTCTTGAAGGGAAAGATGTAACTCTGTGAGGTGAATTAACGGAACACAGAGCAGTTTCTCAGAAAGCTTCTTTCCAGTTTTGAACGAAAGATATTTCCTTTTTCACCATAGCCCTCTATGGGCTTCCAAATATCCCTTTGCCAATTCCTCAAGAACAGCCTTAGCGAAAGGCTTCTTGAAGGGAAAGATGTAACTCTGAGAGATGAATTAACAGAACACAGAGCAGTTTCTCAGAAAGCTTCTTTCCAGTTTTGAACGGAAGATATTTCCTTTTTCACCATAGCCTTCTATGGGCTTCCAAATATCCCTTTGCCAATTCCACAAGAACAGCCTTAGCGAAAGGCTTCTTGAGGGGAAAGATGTAACTCTGTGAGGTGAATTAACATAACACAGAGTAGTTTCTGAGAAAGCTTCTTTCCAGTTTTGAACGGAAGATATTTCCTTTTTCACCCTAGGCCTCTATGGGCTTCCAAATATCCCTTTGCCAATTCCACAAGAACAGCCTTAGCGAAAGGCTTCTTGAAGGGAAAGATGTAACTCTGTGAGATGAACTAACAGAACACAGAGCAGTTTCTCAGAAAGCTTCTTTCCAGTTTTGAACGGAAGGTATTTCCTTTTTCAACATAGCCCTCTATGGGCTTCCAAATATCCCTTTGCCAATTCCACAAGAACAGCCTTAGCGAAAGGCTTCTTGCAGGGAAAGATGTAACTCTGTGAGATGTATTAACAGAACACAGAGCAGTTTCTCAGAAAGCTTCTTTCCAGTTTTGAACGGAAGATATTTCCTTTTTCACCTTAGCCCTCTATGGGCTTCCAAATATCCCTTTACCAATTCCACAAGAACAGCATTAGCGAAAGGCTTCTTGAAGGGAAAGATGTAACTCTGTGAGATGAGTTAACAGAACACAAAGCAGTTTCTCAAAAGCTTCTTTCCAGTTTTGAACGGAAGATATTTCCTTTTTCACCATAGCCCTCTATGGGCTTCCAAATATCCCTTTGCCAATTCCACAAGAACAGCCTTAGCGAAAGGCTTCTTGAAGGGAAAGATGTAACTCTGTGAGATGAATTAACAGAACACAGAGCAGTTTCTCAGAAAGCTTCTTTCCAGTTTTGAACGGAAGATATTTCCTTTTTCACCATAGCCCTCTATGGGCTTCCAAATATCCCTTTGCCAATTCCACAAGAACAGCCTTAGCAAAAGGCTTCTTGAAGGGGAAGATATAACTCTGTGAGGTGAAATAACAGAACACACAGCAGTTTCTCAGAAAGCTTCTTTCCAGTTTTGAACGGAAGATAATTTCTTTTTCACCTTAGCCCTCTATGCGCTTCCAAATATTCCTTTGCCAATTCCACAAGAACAGCCTTAGCGAAAGGCTTCTTGAAGGGAAAGCTGTAACTCTGTGAGATGAATTAACAGAACGCAGAGCAGTTTCTCAGAAAGCTTCTTTCCAGTTTTGAACGGAAGATATTTCCTTTTTCACCATAGCCCTCTATAGGCTTCCAAATATCCCTTTGCCAATTCCACAAGAACAGCCTTAGCGAAAGGCTTCTTGAAGGGAAAGAAGTAACTCTGTGGGATGAATTAACAGAACACAGAGCAGTTTCTCAGAAAGCTTCTTTCCAGTTTTGAACGGAAGATATTTCCTTTTTCACCATAGCCCTCTATGGGCTTCCAAATATCCCTTTGCCAATTCCACAAGAACAGCCTTAGCGAAAGGCTTCTTGAAGGAAAAGATGTAACACTGTGAGATGAATTAACAGAACACAGAGCAGTTTCTCAGAAAGTTTCTTTCCAGGTTTCAACGGAAGATATTTCCTTTTTCATCATAGCCCTCTATGGGCTTCCAAATATCCCTTTGCCAATTCCACAAGAACAGCCTTAGCGAAAGGCTTCTTGAAGGGAAAGATGTAACTCTGTGAGATGAATTAACAGAACACAGAGCAGTTTCTCAGAAAGCTTCTTTCCAGTTTTGAACGGAAGATATTTCCTTTTTCACCATAGCCCTCTATGGGCTTCCAAATATCCCTTTGCCAATTCCACAAGAACAGCCTTAGCGAAAGGCTTCTTGAAGGAAAAGATGTAACACTGTGAGATGAATTAACAGAACACAGAGCAGTTTCTCAGAAAGTTTCTTTCCAGGATTCAACGGAAGATATTTCCTTTTTCATCATAGCCCTCTATTGGCTTCCAAATATCCCTTTGCCAATTCCACAAGAACAGCCTTAGCGAAAGGCTTCTTGAAGGGAAAGATGTAACTCTATGAGATGAATTAACAGAACACAGAGCAGTTTCTCAGAAAGCTTCTTTCCAGTTTTGAACGGAAGATATTTCCTTTTTCACCATAGCCCTCTATGGGCTTCCAAATATCCCTTTGCCAATTCCACAAGAACAGCCTTAGCGAAAGGCTTCTTGAAGGGAAAGATGTAACTCTGTGAGATGAATTAACAGAACACAGAGCAGTTTCTCAGAATGCTTCTTTCCAGTTTTGAACGGAAGATATTTCCTTTTTCACCATAGACCTCTAGGGGCTTCCAAATATCCCTTTGCCAATTCCACAAGAAGAGCCTTAGCGAAAGGCTTCTTGAAGGGAAAGATGTAACTCTGTGAGATGAATTAACAGAACACAGAGCAGTTTCTCAGAAAGCTTCTTTCCAGTTTTGAACGGAAGATATTTCCTTTTTCACCATAGCCCTCTATGGGCTTCCAAATATCCCTTTGCCAATTCCACAAGAACAGCCTTAGTGAAAGGCTTCCTGAAGGGAAAGATGTAACTCTGTGAGATGAATTAACAGAACACAGAGCAGTTTCTCAGAAAGCTTCTTTCCAGTTTTGAACGGAAGATATTTCGTTTTTCAACATAGCCCTCTATGGGCTTCCAAATATCCCTTTGCCAAGTCCACAAGAACAGCCTTAGCGAAAGGCTTCTTGAAGGGAAAGATGTAACTCTGTGAGATGAATTAACAGAACACAGAGCAGTTTCTCAGAAAGCTTCTTTCCAGTTTTCAACGGAAGATATTTCCTTTTTCACCATAGCCCTCTATGGGCTTCCAAATATCCCTTTGCAAATTCCTCAAGAACAGCCTTAGCGAAAGGCTTCTTGAAGGGAAAGATGTAACTCTGTGAGATGAATTAACAGAACACAGAGCAGTTTCTAAGAAAGCTTCTTTCCAGTTTTGAACGGAAGATATTTCCTTTTTCACCATAGCCCTCTATGGGCTTCCAAATATCCCTTTGCCAATTCCACAAGAACAGCCTTAGCGAAAGGCTTCTTGAAGGGAAAGATGTATCTCTGTGAGATGAATTAACAGAACACAGAGCAGTTTCTCAGAAAGCTTCTTTCCAGTTTTGAACGGAAGATATTTCCTTTTTCACCATAGCCCTCTATGGGCTTCCAAATATCCCTTTGCCAATTCCACAAGAACAGCCTTAGCGAAAGGCTTCTTGAAGGAAAAGATGTAACACTGTGAGATGAATTAACAGAACACAGAGCAGTTTCTCAGAAAGTTTCTTTCCAGGATTCAACGGAAGATATTTCCTTTTTCATCATAGCCCTCTATTGGCTTCCAAATATCCCTTTGCCAATTCCACAAGAACAGCCTTAGCGAAAGGCTTCTTGAAGGGAAAGATGTAACTCTATGAGATGAATTAACAGAACACAGAGCAGTTTCTCAGAAAGCTTCTTTCCAGTTTTGAACGGAAGATATTTCCTTTTTCACCATAGCCCTCTATGGGCTTCCAAATATCCCTTTGCCAATTCCACAAGAACAGCCTTAGCGAAAGGCTTCTTGAAGGGAAAGATGTAACTCTCTGAGATGAATTAACAGAACACAGAGCAGTTTCTCAGAAAGCTTCTTTCCAGTTTTGAACGGAAGATATTTCGTTTTTCAACATAGCCCTCTATGGGCTTCCAAATATCCCTTTGCCAATTCCACAAGAACAGCCTTAGCGAAAGGCTTCTTGAAGGGAAAGATGTAACTCTGTGAGGTGAATTAACAGAACACAGAGCACTTTCTCTGAAAGCTTCTTTCCAGTTTTGAACGGAAGATATTTCCTTTTTCACCATAGCCCTCTATGGGCTTCCAAATATCCCTTTGCCAATTCCACAAGAACAGCCTTAGCGAAAGGCTTCTTGAAGGGAAAGATGTAACTCTGTGAGATGAATTAACAGAACACAGAGCACTTTCTCAGAAAGCTTCTTTCCAGTTTTGAACGGAAGGTATTTCCTTTTTCACCATAGCCCTCTATGGGCTTCCAAATATCCCTTTGCAATTCCACAAGAACAGCCTTAGCGAAAGGCTTCTTGAAGGGAAAGATGTAACTCTGTGAGATGAATTAACAGAACACAGAGCAGTTTCTCAGAAAGCTTCTTTCCACTTTTCAACGGAAGATATTTCCTTTTTCACCATAGCCCTCTATGGGCTTCCAAATATCCCTTTGCCAATTCCACAAGAACAGCCTTAGCGAAAGGCTTCTTGAAGGGAAAGATGTAACTCTGTGAGATGAATTAACAGAACACAGAGCAGTTTCTCAGGAAGCTTCTTTCCAGTTTTCAATGGAAGATATTTCCTTTTTCACCATAGCCCTCTATGGGCTTCCAAATATCCCTTTGCCAATTCCACAAGAACAGCCTTAGCGAAAATCTTCTTGAAGAGAAAGATGTAACTCTGTGAGATGAATAAACAGAACACAGAGCAGTTTCTCAGAACGCTTCCTTCCAGTTTTGAACGGAAGATATATCCTTTTTCACCATAGCCCTCTATGGGCTTCCAAATATCCCTTTGCCAATTCCACAAGAACAACCTTAGCGAAAATCTTCTTGAAGGGGAAGATGTAACTCTGTGAGATGAATTAACATAACACAGAGCAGTTTCTCAGAAAGCTTCTTTCCAGTTGTGAACGGAAGATATTTCCTTTTTCACCATAGCCCTCTATGGGCTTCCAAATATCCCTTTGCAAATTCCTCAAGAACAGCCTTATCGAAAGGCTTCTTGAAGGGAAAGATGTAACTCTTTGAGATGAATTAACAGAACACAGAGCAGTTTCTCAGAACGCTTCTTTCCAGTTTTGAACGGAAGATATTTCCTTTTTCACCATAGCCCTCTATGGGCTTAAAAATATCCCTTTGCCCATTCCACAATAACAGCCTTAGCGAAAGGCTTCTTGAAGGGAAAGATGTAACTCTGTGAGATGAATTTACAGAACACAGAGCAGTTACTCAGAAAGCTTCTTTCCAGTTTTGTACGGAAGATATTTCCTTTTTCACCATAGCCCTCTATGGGCTTCCAAATATCCCTTTGCCAATTCCACAAGAACAGCCTTAGCGAAAGGCTTCTTGAAGGAAAAGATGTAACACTGTGAGATGAATTAACAGAACACAGAGCAGTTTCTCAGAAAGTTTCTTTCCAGGTTTCAACGGAAGATATTTCCTTTTTCATCATTGCCCTCTATGGGCTTCCAAATATCAATTTGCCAATTCCACAAGAACAGCCTTAGCGAAAGGCTTCTTGAAGGGAAAGATGTAACTCTGTGAGATGAATTAACAGAACACAGAGAAGTTTCTCAGAATGCTTCTTTCCAGTTTTGAACGGAAGATATTTCCTTTTTCACCATAGCCCTCTATGGGCTTCCAAATATCCCTTTGCAAATTCCACAAGAAGAGCCTTAGCGAAAGGCTTCTTGAAGGGAAAGATGTAACTCTGTGAGATGAATTAACAGAACACAGAGCAGTTTCTCAGAAAGCTTCTTTCCAGTTTTGAACGCAAGATATTTCCTTTTTCACCATAGCCCTCTATGGGCTTCCAAATATCCCTTTGCAAATTCCTCAAGAACAGCCTTAGCGAAAGGCTTCTTGAAGGGAAAGATGTAACTCTGTGAGATGAATTAACAGAACACAGAGCAGTTTCTCAGAAAGCTTCTTTCCAGTTTTGAACGGAAGATATTTCCTTTTTCACCATAGCCCTCTATGGGCTTCCAAATATCCCTTTGCCAATTCCACAAGAACAGCCTTAGCGAAAGGCTTCTTGAAGGGAAAGATGTAACTCTGTGAGATGAATTAACATAACACAGAGTAGTTTCTCAGAAAGCTTCTTTCCAGTTTTGAACGGAAGATATTTCCTTTTTCACCATAGGCGTCTATGGGCTTCCAAATATCCCTTTGCCAATTCCACAAGAACAGCCTTAGCGAAAGGCTTCTTGAAGGGAAAGATGTAACTCTGTGAGATGAATTAACAGAACACAGAGCAGTTTCTCAGAAAGCTTCTTTCCAGTTTTGAACGGAAGATATTTCGTTTTTCAACATAGCCCTCTATGGGCTTCCAAATATCCCTTTGCCAATTCCACAAGAACAGCCTTAGCGAAAGGCTTCTTGAAGGGAAAGATGTAACTCTGTGAGATGAATTAACAGAACACAGAGCAGTTTCTCAGAATGCTTCTTTCCAGTTTTGAACGGAAGATATTTCCTTTTTCACCATAGCCCTCTATGGGCTTCCAAATATCCCTTTGCCAATTCCACAAGAAGAGCCTTAGCGAAAGGCTTCTTGAAGGGAAAGATGTAACTCTGTGAGATGAATTAACAGAACACAGAGCAGTTTCTCAGAAAGCTTCTTTCCAGTTTTGAACGGAAGATATTTCCTTTTTCACCATAGCCCTCTATGGGCTTCCAAATATCCCTTTGCCAATTCCACAAGAACAGCCTTAGCGAAAGGCTTCCTGAAGGGAAAGATGTAACTCTGTGAGATGAATTAACAGAACACAGAGCAGTTTCTCAGAAAGCTTCTTTCCAGTTTTGAACGGAAGATATTTCGTTTTTCAACATAGCCCTCTATGGGCTTCCAAATATCCCTTTGCCAATTCCACAAGAACAGCGTTAGCGAAAGGCTTCTTGAAGGGAAAGATGTAACTCTGTGAGATGAATTAACAGAACACAGAGTAGTTTCTGAGAAAGCTTCTTTCCAGTTTTGAACGGAAGATATTTCCTTTTTCACCATAGCCCTCTACGGGCTTCCAAATATCCCTTTGCCAATTCCACAAGAACAGCCTTAGCGAAAGGCTTCTTGAAGGGAAAGATGTAACTCTGTGAGATGAATTAACAGAACACAGAGCAGTTTCTCAGAAAGCTTCTTTCCAGTTTTGAACGGAAGATATTTCCTTTTTCACCATAGCCCTCTATGGGCTTCCAAATATCCCTTTGCCAATTCCACAAGAACAGCCTTAGCGAAAGGCTTCTTGAAGGGAAAGATGTAACTCTGTGAGATGAATTAACAGAACACAGAGCAGTTTCTCAGAAAGCTTCTTTCCAGTTTTGAACGGAAGATATTTCGTTTTTCAACATAGCCCTCTATGGGCTTCCAAATATCCCTTTGCCAATTCCACAAGAACAGCCTTAGCGTAAGGCTTCTTGAAGGGAAAGATGTAACTCTGTGAGGTGAATTAACAGAACACAGAGCACTTTCTCAGAAAGCTTCTTTCCAATTTTGAACGGAAGATATTTCCTTTTTCACCATAGCCCTCTATGGGCTTCCAAATATCCCTTTGCCAATTCCACAAGAACAGCCTTAGCGAAAGGCTTCTTGAAGGGAAAGATGTAACTCTGTGAGATGAATTAACAGAACACAGAGCACTTTCTCAGAAAGCTTCTTTCCAGTTTTGAACGGAAGGTATTTCCTTTTTCACCATAGCCCTCTATGGGCTTCCAAATATCCCTTTGCAATTCCACAAGAACAGCCTTAGCGAAAGGCTTCTTGAAGGGAAAGATGTAACTCTGTGAGATGAATTAACAGAACACAGAGCAGTTTCTCAGAATGCTTCTTTCCACTTTTCAACGGAAGATATTTCCTTTTTCACCAGAGCCCTCTATGGGCTTCCAAATATCCCTTTGCCAATTCCACAATAACAGCCTTAGCGAAAGGCTTCTTGAAGGGAAAGATGTAACTCTGTGAGATGAATTAACAGAACACAGAGCAGTTTCTCAGGAAGCTTCTTTCCAGTTTTCAATGGAAGATATTTCCTTTTTCACCATAGCCCTCTATGGGCTTCCAAATATCCCTTTGCCAATTCCACAAGAACAGCCTTAGCGAAAATCTTCTTGAAGAGAAAGATGTAACTCTGTGAGATGAATTAACAGAACACAGAGCAGTTTCTCAGAACGCTTCCTTCCAGTTTTGAACGGAAGATATATCCTTTTTCACAATAGCCCTCTATGGGCTTCCAAATATCCTTTGCCAATTCCACAAGAACAACCTTAGCGAAAATCTTCTTGAAGGGGAAGATGTAACTCTGTGAGATGAATTAACAGAACACAGAGCAGTTTCTCAGAAAGCTTCTTTCCAGTTTTGAACGGAAGATATTTCCTTTTTCACCATAGCCCTCTATGGGCTTCCAAATATCCCTTTGCCAATTCCTCAAGAACAGCCTTATCGAAAGGCTTCTTGAAGGGAAAGATGTAACTCTGTGAGATGAATTAACAGAACACAGAGCAGTTTCTCACAACGCTTCTTTCCAGTTTTGAACGGAAGATATTTCCTTTTTCACCACAGCCCTCTATGGGCTTAAAAATATCCGTTTGCCCATTCCACAAGAACAGCCTTAGCGAAAGGCTTCTTGAAGGGAAAGATGTAACTCTGTGAGATGAATTAACAGAACACAGAGCAGTTTCTCAGAAAGCTTCTTTCCAGTTTTGTACGGAAGATATTTCCTTTTTCACCATAGCCCTCTATGGGCTTCGAAATATCCCTTTGCCAATTCCACAAGAACAGCCTTAGCGAAAGGCTTCTTGAAGGAAAAGATGTAACACTGTGAGATGAATTAACGGAACACAGAGCAGTTTCTCAGAAAGTTTCCTTCCAGGTTTCAACGGAAGATATTTCCTTTTTCATCATTGCCCTCTATGGGCTTCCAAGTATCAATTTGCCAATTCCACAAGAACAGCCTTAGCGAAAGGCTTCTTGAAGGGATAGATGTTACTCTGTGAGATGAGTTAACAGAACACAAAGCAGTTTCTCAGAAAGCTTCTTTCCAGTTTTGAACGGAAGATATTTCCTTTTTCACCATAGCCCTCTATGGGCTTCCAAATATCCCTTTGCCAATTCCACAAGAACAGCCTTAGCGAAAGGCTTCTTGAAGGGAAAGATGTAACTCTGTGAGAGGAATTAACACAACACAGAGCAGTTTCTCAGAAAGCTTCTTTCCAGTTTTGAATGGATGATATTTCCTTTTTCACCATAGCCCTCTATGGGCTTCCAAATATCCCTTTGCCAATTCCACAAGAACAGCCTTAGCAAAAGGCTTCTTGAAGGGGAAGATATAACTCTGTGAGATGAAATAACAGAACACAGAGCAGTTTCTCAGAAAGCTTCTTTCCAGTTTTGAACGGAAGATATTTTCTTTTTCACCATAGCCCTCTATGGGCTTCCAAATATTCCTTTGCCAATTCCACAAGAACAGCCTTAGCGAAAGTCTTCTTGAAGGGAAAGATGTAACTCTTTGAGATGAATTAACAGAACACAGAGCAGTTTCTCAGAAAGCTTCTTTCCAGTTTTGAACGGAAGATATTTCCTTTTTCACCATAGGCCTCTATGGGCTTCCAAATATCCCTTTGCCAATTCCACAAGAACAGCCTTAGCGAAAGGCTTCTTGAAGGGAAAGATGTAACTCTGTGAGATGAATTAACAGAACACAGAGCAGTTTCTCAGAAAGCTTCTTTCCAGTTTTGAACGGAAGATATTTCCTTTTTCACCATAGCCCTCTATAGGCTTCCAAATATCCCTTTGCCAATTCCACAAGAACAGCCTTAGCGAAAGGCTTCTTGAAGGGAAAGATGTAACTCTGTGAGATGAATTAACAGAACACAGAGCAGTTTCTCAGAAAGCTTCTTTCCAGTTTTGAACGGAAGATATTTCCTTTTTCACCATAGCCCTCTAGGGGCTTCCAAATATCCCTTTGCCAATTCCACCAGAACAGCCTTAGCGAAAGGCTTCTTGAAGGAAAAGATGTAACACTGTGAGATGAATTAACAGAACACAGAGCAGTTTCTCAGAAAGTTTCTTTCCAGGATTCAACGGAAGATATTTCCTTTTTCATCATAGCCCTCTATTGGCTTCCAAATATCCCTTTGCCAATTCCACAAGAACAGCCTTAGCGAAAGGCTTCTTGAAGGGAAAGATGTAACTCTGTGAGATGAATTAACAGAACACAGAGTAGTTTCTGGGAAAGCTTCTTTCCAGTTTTGAACGGAAGATATTTCCTTTTTCACCATAGACCTCTATGGGCTTCCAAATATCCCTTTGCCAATTCCACAAGAACAGCCTTAGCGAAAGGCTTCTTGAAGGGAAAGATGTAACTCTGTGAGATGAATTAACAGAACACAGAGCAGTTTCTCAGAAAGCTTCTTTCCAGTTTTGAACGGAAGATATTTCGTTTTTCAACATAGCTCTCTATGGGCTTCCAAATATCCCTTTGCCAATTCCACAAGAACAGTCTTAGCGAAAGGCTTCTTGAAGGGAAAGATGTAACTCTGTGAGGTGAATTAACAGAACACAGAGCACTTTCTCTGAAAGCTTCTTTCCAGTTTTGAACGGAAGATATTTCCTTTTTCACCATAGCCCTCTATGGGCTTCCAAATATCCCTTTGCCAATTCCACAAGAACAGCCTTAGCGAAAGGCTTCTTGAAGGGAAAGATGTAACTCTGTGAGATGAATTAACAGAACACAGAGCACTTTCTCAGAAAGCTTCTTTCCAGTTTTGAACGGAAGGTATTTCCTTTTTCACAATAGCCCTCTATGGGCTTCCAAATATCCCTTTGCAATTCCACAAGAACAGCCTTAGCGAAAGGCTTCTTGAAGGGAAAGATGTAACTCTGTGAGATGAATTAACAGAACACAGAGCAGTTTCTCAGAAAGCTTCTTTCCACTTTTCAACGGAAGATGTTTCCTTTTTCACCATAGCCCTCTATGGGCTTTCAAATATCCCTTTGCCAATTCCACAAGAACAGCCTTAGCGAAAGGCTTCTTGAAGGGAAAGATGTAACTCTGTGAGATGAATTAACAGAACACAGAGCAGTTTCTCAGGAAGCTTCTTTCCAGTTTTCAATGGAAGATATTTCCTTTTTCACCATAGCCCTCTATGGGCTTCCAAATATCCCTTTGCCAATTCCACAAGAACAGCCTTAGCGAAAATCTTCTTGAAGAGAAAGATGTAACTCTGTGAGATGAATAAACAGAACACAGAGCAGTTTCTCAGAACGCTTCCTTCCAGTTTTGAACGGAAGATATATCCTTTTTCACCATAGCCCTCTATGGGCTTCCAAATATCCCTTTGCCAATTCCACAAGAACAACCTTAGCGAAAATCTTCTTGAAGGGGAAGATGTAACTCTGTGAGATGAATTAACAGAACACAGAGCAGTTTCTCAGAAAGCTTCTTTCCAGTTTTGAACGGAAGATATTTCCTTTTTCACCATAGCTCTCTATGGGCTTCCAAATATCCCTTTGCCAATTCCTCAAGAACAGCCTTATCGAAAGGCTTCTTGAAGGGAAAGATGTAACTCTGTGAGATGAATTAACAGAACACAGAGCAGTTTCTCAGAACGCTTCTTTCCAGTTTTGTACGGAAGATATTTCCTTTTTCACCATAGCCCTCTATGGGCTTCCAAATATCCCTTTGCCAATTCCACAAGAACAGCCTTAGCGAAAGGCTTCTTGAAGGAAAAGATGTAACACTGTGAGATGAATTAACAGAACACAGAGCAGTTTCTCAGAAAGTTTCTTTCCAGGTTTCAACGGAAGATATTTCCTTTTTCATCATTGCCCTCTATGGGCTTCCAAATATCAATTTGCCAATTCCACAAGAACAGCCTTAGCGAAAGGCTTCTTGAAGGGAAAGATGTAACTCTGTTAGATGAATTAACAGAACACAGAGCAGTTTCTCAGAATGCTTCTTTCCAGTTTTGAACGGAAGATATTTCCTTTTTCACCATAGCCCTCTATGGGCTTCCAAATATCCCTTTGCAAATTCCACAAGAAGAGCCTTAGCGAAAGGCTTCTTGAAGGGAAAGATGTAACTCTGTGAGATGAATTAACAGAACACAGAGCAGTTTCTCAGAATGCTTCTTTCCAGTTTTGAACGGAAGATATTTCCTTTTTCACCATAGCCCTCTATGGGCTTACAAATATCCCTTTGCCAATTCCACAAGAAGAGCCTTAGCGAAAGGCTTCTTGAAGGGAAAGATGTAACTCTGTGAGATGAATTAACAGAACACAGAGCAGTTTCTCAGAAAGCTTCTTTCCAGTTTTGAACGGAAGATATTTCCTTTTTCACCATAGCCCTCTATGGGCTTCCAAATATCCCTTTGCCAATTCCACAAGAACAGCCTTAGCGAAAGGCTTCCTGAAGGGAAAGATGTAACTCTGTGAGATGAATTAACAGAACACAGAGCAGTTTCTCAGAAAGCTTCTTTCCAGTTTTGAACGGAAGATATTTCGTTTTTCAACATAGCCCTCTATGGGCTTCCAAATATCCCTTTGCTAATTCCACAAGAAAAGCCTTAGCGAAAGGCTTCTTGAAGGGAAAGATGTAACTCTGTGAGATGAATTAACAGAACACAGAGCAGTTTCTCAGAAAGCTTCTTTCCAGTTTTGAACGGAAGATATTTCCTTTTTCACCATAGCCCTCTATGGGCTTCCAAATATCCCTTTGCCAATTCCACAAGAACAGCCTTAGCGAAAGGCTTCTTGAAGGAAAAGATGTAACACTGTGAGATGAATTAACAGAACACAGAGCAGTTTCTCAGAAAGTTTCTTTCCAGGATTCAACGGAAGATATTTCCTTTTTCATCATAGCCCTCTATTGGCTTCCAAATATCCCTTTGCCAATTCCACAAGAACAGCCTTAGCGAAAGGCTTCTTGAAGGGAAAGATGTAACTCTATGAGATGAATTAACAGAACACAGAGCAGTTTCTCAGAAAGCTTCTTTCCAGTTTTGAACGGAAGATATTTCCTTTTTCACCATAGCCCTCTATGGGCTTCAAAATATCCCTTTGCCAATTCCACAAGAACAGCCTTAGCGAAAGGCTTCTTGAAGGGAAAGATGTAACTCTGTGAGATGAATTAACAGAACACAGAGCAGTTTCTCAGAATGCTTCTTTCCAGTTTTGAACGGAAGATATTTCCTTTTTCACCATAGACCTCTATGGGCTTCCAAATATCCCTTTGCCAATTCCACAAGAACAGCCTTAGCGAAAGGCTTCTTGAAGGGAAAGATGTAACTCTGTGAGATGAATTAACAGAACACAGAGCAGTTTCTCAGAAAGCTTCTTTCCAGTTTTGAACGGAAGATATTTCCTTTTTCACCATAGCCCTCTATGGGCTTCCAAATATCCCTTTGCCAATTCCTCAAGAACAGCCTTATCGAAAGGCTTCTTGAAGGGAAAGATGTAACTCTGTGAGATGAATTAACAGAACACAGAGCAGTTTCTCAGAACGCTTCTTTCCAGTTTTGAACGGAAGATATTTCCTTTTTCACCATAGCCCTCTATGGGCTTAAAAATATCCCTTTGCCCATTCCACAATAACAGCCTTAGCGAAAGGCTTCTTGAAGGGAAAGATGTAACTCTGTGAGATGAATTTACAGAACACAGAGCAGTTACTCAGAAAGCTTCTTTCCAGTTTTGTACGGAAGATATTTCCTTTTTCACCATAGCCCTCTATGGGCTTCCAAATATCCCTTTGCCAATTCCACAAGAACAGCCTTAGCGAAAGGCTTCTTGAAGGAAAAGATGTAACACTGTGAGATGAATTAACAGAACACAGAGCAGTTTCTCAGAAAGTTTCTTTCCAGGTTTCAACGGAAGATATTTCCTTTTTCATCATTGCCCTCTATGGGCTTCCAAATATCAATTTGCCAATTCCACAAGAACAGCCTTAGCGAAAGGCTTCTTGAAGGGAAAGATGTAACTCTGTGAGATGAATTAACAGAACACAGAACAGTTTCTCAGAATGCTTCTTTCCAGTTTTGAACGGAAGATATTTCCTTTTTCACCATAGCCCTCTATGGGTTTCCAAATATCCCTTTGCAAATTCCACAAGAAGAGCCTTAGCGAAAGGCTTCTTGAAGGGAAAGATGTAACTCTGTGAGATGAATTAACAGAACACAGAGCAGTTTCTCAGAAAGCTTCTTTCCAGTTTTGAACGGAAGATATTTCCTTTTTCAACATAGCCCTCTATGGGCTTCCAAATATCCCTTTGCAAATTCCTCCAGAACAGCCTTAGCGAAAGGCTTTTTGAAGGGAAAGATGTAACTCTGTGAGATGAATTAACAGAACACAGAGCAGTTTCTCAGAAAGCTTCTTTCCAGTTTTGAACGGAAGATATTTCCTTTTTCACCATAGCCCTCTATGGGCTTCCAAATATCCCTTTGCCAATTCCACAAGAACAGCCTTAGCGAAAGGCTTCTTGAAGGGAAAGATGTAACTCTGTGAGATGAATTAACAGAACACAGAGCAGTTTCTCAGAATGCTTCTTTCCAGTTTTGAACGGAAGATATTTCCTTTTTCACCATAGCCCTCTATGGGCTTCCAAATATCCCTTTGCCAATTCCACAAGAAGAGCCTTAGCGAAAGGCTTCTTGAAGGGAAAGATGTAACTCTGTGAGATGAATTAACAGAACACAGAGCAGTTTCTCAGAAAGCTTCTTTCCAGTTTTGAACGGAAGATATTTCCTTTTTCACCATAGCCCTCTATGGGCTTCCAAATATCCCTTTGCCAATTCCACAAGAACAGCCTTAGCGAAAGGCTTCCTGAAGGGAAAGATGTAACTCTGTGAGATGAATTAACAGAACACAGAGCAGTTTCTCAGAAAGCTTCTTTCCAGTTTTGAACGGAAGATATTTCGTTTTTCAACATAGCCCTCTATGGGCTTCCAAATATCCCTTTGCCAATTCCACAAGAACAGCCTTAGCGAAAGGCTTCTTGAAGGGAAAGATGTAACTCTGTGAGATGAATTAACAGAACACAGAGTAGTTTCTGAGAAAGCTTCTTTCCAGTTTTGAACGGAAGATATTTCCTTTTTCACCATAGCCCTCTACGGGCTTCCAAATATCCCTTTGCCAATTCCACAAGAACAGCCTTAGCGAAAGGCTTCTTGAAGGGAAAGATGTAACTCTGTGAGATGAATTAACAGAACACAGAGCAGTTTCTCAGAAAGCTTCTTTCCAGTTTTGAACGGAAGATATTTCCTTTTTCACCATAGCCCTCTATGGGCTTCCAAATATCCCTTTGCCAATTCCACAAGAACAGCCTTAGCAAAAGGCTTCTTGAAGGGGAAGATATAACTCTGTGAGGTGAAATAACAGAACACACAGCAGTTTCTCAGAAAGCTTCTTTCCAGTTTTGAACGGAAGATATTTCCTTTTTCACCATAGCCCTCTATGGGCTTCCAAATATCCCTTTGCCAATTCCACAAGAACAGCCTTAGCGAAAGGCTTCTTGAAGGGAAAGATGTAACTCTGTGAGATGAATTAACAGAACACAGAGCAGTTTCTCAGAAAGCTTCTTTCCAGTTTTGAACGGAAGATATTTCGTTTTTCAACATAGCCCTCTATGGGCTTCCAAATATCCCTTTGCCAATTCCACAAGAACAGCCTTAGCGTAAGGCTTCTTGAAGGGAAAGATGTAACTCTGTGAGGTGAATTAACAGAACACAGAGCACTTTCTCAGAAAGCTTCTTTCCAATTTTGAACGGAAGATATTTCCTTTTTCACCATAGCCCTCTATGGGCTTCCAAATATCCCTTTGCCAATTCCACAAGAACAGCCTTAGCGAAAGGCTTCTTGAAGGGAAAGATGTAACTCTGTGAGATGAATTAACAGAACACAGAGCACTTTCTCAGAAAGCTTCTTTCCAGTTTTGAACGGAAGGTATTTCCTTTTTCACCATAGCCCTCTATGGGCTTCCAAATATCCCTTTGCAATTCCACAAGAACAGTCTTAGCGAAAGGCTTCTTGAAGGGAAAGATGTAACTCTGTGAGATGAATTAACAGAACACAGAGCAGTTTCTCAGAAAGCTTCTTTCCACTTTTCAACGGAAGATATTTCCTTTTTCACCATAGCCCTCTATGGGCTTCCAAATATCCCTTTGCCCATTCCACAAGAACAGCCTTAGCGAAAGGCTTCTTGAAGGGAAAGATGTAACTCTGTGAGATGAATTAACAGAACACAGAGCAGTTTCTCAGGAAGCTTCTTTCCAGTTTTCAATGGAAGATATTTCCATTTTCACCATAGCCCTCTATGGGCTTCCAAATATCCCTTTGCCAATTCCACAAGAACAGCCTTAGCGAAAATCTTCTTGAAGAGAAAGATGTAACTCTGTGAGATGAATTAACAGAACACAGAGCAGTTTCTCAGAACGCTTCCTTCCAGTTTTGAACGGAAGATATATCCTTTTTCACCATAGCCCTCTATGGGCTTCCAAATATCCTTTGCCAATTCCACAAGAACAACCTTAGCGAAAACCTTCTTGAAGGGGAAGATGTAACTCTGTGAGATGAATTAACAGAACACAGAGCAGTTTCTCAGAAAGCTTCTTTCCAGTTTTGAACGGAAGATATTTCCTTTTTCACCATAGCCCTCTATGGGCTTCCAAATATCCCTTTGCCAATTCCTCAAGAACAGCCTTATCGAAAGGCTTCTTGAAGGGAAAGATGTAACTCTGTGAGATGAATTAACAGAACACAGAGCAGTTTCTCAGAACGCTTCTTTCCAGTTTTCAACGGAAGATATTTCCTTTTTCACCATAGCCCTCTATGGGCTTAAAAATATCCGTTTGCCCATTCCACAAGAACAGCCTTAGCGAAAGGCTTCTTGAAGGGAAAGATGTAACTCTGTGAGATGAATTAACAGAACACAGAGCAGTTTCTCAGAAAGCTTCTTTCCAGTTTTGTACGGAAGATATTTCCTTTTTCACCATAGCCCTCTATGGGCTTCCAAATATCCCTTTGCCAATTCCACAAGAACAGCCTTAGCGAAAGGCTTCTTGAAGGAAAAGATGTAACACTGTGAGATGAATTAACGGAACACAGAGCAGTTTCTCAGAAAGTTTCTTTCCAGGTTTCAACGGAAGATATTTCCTTTTTCATCATTGCCCTCTATGGGCTTCCAAGTATCAATTTGCCAATTCCACAAGAACAGCCTTAGCGAAAGGCTTCTTGAAGGGAAAGATGTTACTCTGTGAGATGAGTTAACAGAATACAAAGCAGTTTCTCAGAAAGCTTCTTTCCAGTTTTGAACGGAAGATATTTCCTTTTTCACCATAGCCCTCTATGGGCTTCCAAATATCCCTTTGCCAATTCCACAAGAACAGCCTTAGCGAAAGGCTTCTTGAAGGGAAAGATGAAACTCTGTGAGAGGAATTAACACAACACAGAGCAGTTTCTCAGAAAGCTTCTTTCCAGTTTTGAATGGATGATATTTCCTTTTTCACCATAGCCCTCTATGGGCTTCCAAATATCCCTTTGCCAATTCCACAAGAACAGCCTTAGCAAAAGGCTTCTTGAAGGGGAAGATATAACTCTGTGAGATGAAATAACAGAACACAGAGCAGTTTCTCAGAAAGCTTCTTTCCAGTTTTGAACGGAAGATATTTTCTTTTTCACCATAGCCCTCTATGGGCTTCCAAATATTCCTTTGCCAATTCCACAAGAACAGCCTTAGCGAAAGGCTTCTTGAAGGGAAAGATGTAACTCTGTGAGATGAATTAACAGAACACAGAGCAGTTTCTCAGAAAGCTTCTTTCCAGTTTTGAACGGAAGATATTTCCTTTTTCACCATAGGCCTCTATGGGCTTCCAAATATCCCTTTGCCAATTCCACAAGAACAGCCTTAGCGAAAGGCTTCTTGAAGGGAAAGATGTAACTCTGTGAGATGAATTAACAGAACACAGAGCAGTTTCTCAGAAAGCTTCTTTCCAGTTTTGAACGGAAGATATTTCCTTTTTCACCATAGCCCTCTATAGGCTTCCAAATATCCCTTTGCCAATTCCACAAGAACAGCCTTAGCGAAAGGCTTTTTGAAGGGAAAGATGTAACTCTGTGAGATGAATTAACAGAACACAGAGCAGTTTCTCAGAAAGCTTCTTTCCAGTTTTGAACGGAAGATATTTCCTTTTTCACCATAGCCCTCTAGGGGCTTCCAAATATCCCTTTGCCAATTCCACAAGAACAGCCTTAGCGAAAGGCTTCTTGAAGGAAAAGATGTAACACTGTGAGATGAATTAACAGAACACAGAGCAGTTTCTCAGAAAGTTTCTTTCCAGGATTCAACGGAAGATATTTCCTTTTTCATCATAGCCCTCTATTGGCTTCCAAATATCCCTTTGCCAATTCCACAAGAACAGCCTTAGCGAAAGGCTTCTTGAAGGGAAAGATGTAACTCTATGAGATGAATTAACAGAACACAGAGCAGTTTCTCAGAAAGCTTCTTTCCAGTTTTGAACGGAAGATATTTCCTTTTTCACCATAGACCTCTATGGGCTTCCAAATATCCCTTTGCCAATTCCACAAGAACAGCCTTAGCGAAAGGCTTCTTGAAGGGAAAGATGTAACTCTGTGAGATGAATTAACAGAACACAGAGCAGTTTCTCAGAAAGCTTCTTTCCAGTTTTGAACGGAAGATATTTCGTTTTTCAACATAGCCCTCTATGGGCTTCCAAATATCCCTTTGCCAATTCCACAAGAACAGCCTTAGCGAAAGGCTTCTTGAAGGGAAAGATGTAACTCTGTGAGGTGAATTAACAGAACACAGAGCACTTTCTCTGAAAGCTTCTTTCCAGTTTTGAACGGAAGATATTTCCTTTTTCACCATAGCCCTCTATGGGCTTACAAATATCCCTTTGCCAATTCCACAAGAACAGCCTTAGCGAAAGGCTTCTTGAAGGGAAAGATGTAACTCTGTGAGATGAATTAACAGAACACAGAGCACTTTCTCAGAAAGCTTCTTTCCAGTTTTGAACGGAAGATATTTCGTTTTTCAACATAGCCCTCTATGGGCTTCCAAATATCCCTTTGCCAATTCCACAAGAACAGCCTTAGCGAAAGGCTTCTTGAAGGGAAAGATGTAACTCTGTGAGATGAATTAACAGAACACAGAACAGTTTCTCAGAATGCTTCTTTCCAGTTTTGAACGGAAGATATTTCCTTTTTCACCATAGCCCTCTATGGGCTTCCAAATATCCCTTTGCCAATTCCACAAGAAGAGCCTTAGCGAAAGGCTTCTTGAAGGGAAAGATGTAACTCTGTGAGATGAATTAACAGAACACAGAGCAGTTTCTCAGAAAGCTTCTTTCCAGTTTTGAACGGAAGATATTTCCTTTTTCACCATAGCCCTCTATGGGCTTCCAAATATCCCTTTGCCAATTCCACAAGAACAGCCTTAGCGAAAGGCTTCCTGAAGGGAAAGATGTAACTCTGTGAGATGAATTAACAGAACACAGAGCAGTTTCTCAGAAAGCTTCTTTCCAGTTTTGAACGGAAGATATTTCGTTTTTCAACATAGCCCTCTATGGGCTTCCAAATATCCCTTTGCCAATTCCACAAGAACAGCCTTAGCGAAAGGCTTCTTGAAGGGAAAGATGTAACTCTGTGAGATGAATTAACAGAACACAGAGCAGTTTCTCAGAAAGCTTCTTTCCAGTTTTCAACGGAAGATATTTCCTTTTTCACCATAGCCCTCTATGGGCTTCCAAATATCCCTTTGCAAATTCCTCAAGAACAGCCTTAGCGAAAGGCTTCTTGAAGGGAAAGATGTAACTCTGTGAGATGAATTAACAGAACACAGATCAGTTTCTCAGAAAGCTTCTTTCCAGTTTTGAACGGAAGATATTTCCTTTTTCATCATAGCCCTCTATGGGCTTCCAAATATCCCTTTGCCAATTCCACAAAAACAGCCTTAGCGAAAGGCTTCTTGAAGGGAAAGATGTAACTCTGTGAGATGAATTAACAGAACACAGAGTAGTTTCTGGGAAAGCTTCTTTCCAGTTTTAAACGGAAGATATTTCCTTTTTCACCATAGAACTCTATGGGCTTCCAAATATCCCTTTGCAATTCCACAAGAACAGCCTTAGCGAAAGGCTTCTTGAAGGGAAAGATGTAACTCTGTGAGATGAATTAACAGAACACAGAGCAGTTTCTCAGAAAGCTTCTTTCCACTTTTCAACGGAAGATATTTCCTTTTTCACCATAGCCCTCTATGGGCTTCCAAATATCCCTTTGCCAATTCCACAAGAACAGCCTTAGCGAAAGGCTTCTTGAAGGGAAAGATGTAACTCTGTGAGATGAATTAACAGAACACAGAGCAGTTTCTCAGGAAGCTTCTATCCAGTTTTCAATGGAAGATATTTCCTTTTTCACCGTAGCCCTCTATGGGCTTCCAAATATCCCTTTGCCAATTCCACAAGAACAGCCTTAGCGAAAATCTTCTTGAAGAGAAAGATGTAACTCTGTGAGATGAATTAACAGTACACAGAGCACTTTCTCAGAACGCTTCCTTCCAGTTTTGAACGGAAGATATATCCTTTTTCACCATAGCCCTCTATGGGCTTCCAAATATCCTTTGCCAATTCCACAAGAACAACCTTAGCGTAAGGCTTCTTGAAGGGAAAGATGTAACTCTGTGAGATGAATTAACAGAACACAGAGCAGTTTCTCAGAAAGCTTCTTTCCAGTTTTGTACGGAAGATATTTCCTTTTTCACCATAGCCCTCTATGGGCTTCCAAATATCCCTTTGCCTATTCCACAAGAACAGCCTTAGCGAAAGGCTTCTTGAAGGGAAAGATGTAACACTGTGAGATGAATTAACAGAACACAGAGCAGTTTCTCAGAAAGCTTCTTTCCAGTTTTCAATGGAAGATATTTCCTTTTTCACCATAGCCCTCTATGGGCTTCCAAATATCCCTTTGCCAATTCCACAGGAACAGCCTTAGCGAAAATCTTCTTGAAGGGAAGATGTAACTCTGTGAGATGAATTAACAGAACACAGAGCAGTTTCTCAGAAAGCTTCTTTCCAGTTTTGAACGGAAGATATATCCTTTTTCACCATAGCCCTCTATGGGCTTCCAAATATCCCTTTGCCAATTCCACAAGAACAACCTTAGCGAAAGGCATCTTGAAGGGAAAGATGTAACTCTGTGAGATGAATTAACGGAACACAGAGCAGTTTCTCAGAAAGCTTCTTTCCAGTTTTGAACGGAAGGTATTTCCTTTTTCACCATAGCCCTCTATGGGCTTCCAAATATCCCTTTGCAATTCCACAAGAACAGCCTTAGCGAAAGGCTTCATGAAGGGAAAGATGTAACTCTGTGAGATGAATTAACAGAACACAGAGCAGTTTCTCAGAAAGCTTCTTTCCAGTTTTGAACGGAAGATATTTCGTTTTCAACATAGCCCTCTATGGGCTTCCAAATATCCCTTTGCCAATTCCACAAGAACAGCCTTAGCGAAAGGCTTCTTGAAGGGAAAGATGTAACTCTGTGAGGTGAATTAACAGAACACAGAGCACTTTCTCTGAAAGCTTCTTTCCAGTTTTGAACGGAAGATATTTCCTTTTTCACCATAGCCCTCTATGGGCTTCCAAATATCCCTTTGCCAATTCCACAAGAACAGCCGTAGCCAAAGGCTTCTTGAAGGGAAAGATGTAACTCTGTGAGATGAATTAACAGAACACAGAGCACTTTCTCAGAAAGCTTCTTTCCAGTTTTGAACGGAAGGTATTTCCTTTTTCACCATAGCCCTCTATGGGCTTCCAAATATCCCTTTGCAATTCCACAAGAACAGCCTTAGCGAAAGGCTTCTTGAAGGGAAAGATGTAACTCTGTGAGATGAATTAACAGAACACAGAGCAGTTTCTCAGAAAGCTTCTTTCCACTTTTCAACGGAAGATATTTCCTTTTTCACCATAGCCCTCTATGGGCTTCCAAATATCCCTTTGCCAATTCCACAAGAACCGCCTTATCGAAAGGCTTCTTGAAGGGAAAGATGTAACTCTGTGAGATGAATTAACAGAACACAGAGCAGTTTCTCAGGAAGCTTCTTTCCAGTTTTCAATGGAAGATATTTCCTTTTTCACCATAGCCCTCTATGGGCTTCCAAATATCCCTTTGCCAATTCCACAAGAACAGCCTTAGCGAAAATCTTCTTGAAGAGAAAGATGTAACTCTGTGAGATGAATAAACAGAACACAGAGCAGTTTCTCAGAACGCTTCCTTCCAGTTTTGAACGGAAGATATATCCTTTTTCACCATAGCCCTCTATGGGCTTCCAAATATCCCTTTGCCAATTCCACAAGAACAACCTTAGCGAAAATCTTCTTGAAGGGGAAGATGTAACTCTGTGAGATGAATTAACAGAACACAGAGCAGTTTCTCAGAAAGCTTCTTTCCAGTTGTGAACGGAAGATATTTCCTTTTTCACCATAGCCCTCTATGGGCTTCCAAATATCCCTTTGCCAATTCCTCAAGAACAGCCTTATCGAAAGGCTTCTTGAAGGGAAAGATGTAACTCTGTGAGATGAATTAACAGAACACAGAGCAGTTTCTCAGAACGCTTCTTTCCAGTTTTGAACGGAAGATATTTCCTTTTTCACCATAGCCCTCTATGGGCTTAAAAATATCCCTTTGCCCATTCCACAAGAACAGCCTTAGCGAAAGGCTTCTTGAAGGGAAAGATGTAACTCTGTGAGATGAATTAACAGAACACAGAGCAGTTACTCAGAAAGCTTCTTTCCAGTTTTGTACGGAAGATATTTCCTTTTTCACCATAGCCCTCTATGGGCTTCCAAATATCCCTTTGCCAATTCCTCAAGAGCAGCCTTAGCGAAAGGCTTCTTGAAGGAAAAGATGTAACACTGTGAGATCAATTAACAGAACACAGAGCAGTTTCTCAGAAAGTTTCTTTCCAGGTTTCAACGGAAGATATTTCCTTTTTCATCATTGCCCTCTATGGGCTTCCAAATATCCCTTTGCAAATTCCTCAAGAACAGCCTTAGCGAAAGGCTTCTTGAAGGGAAAGATGTAACTCTGTGAGATGAATTAACAGAACACAGAGCAGTTTCTCAGAAAGCTTCTTTCCAGTTTTGAACGGAAGATATTTCCTTTTTCACCATAGCCCTCTATGGGCTTCCAAATATCCCTTTGCCAATTCCACAAGAACAGCCTTAGCGAAAGGCTTCTTGAAGGGAAAGATGTAACTCTGTGAGATGAATTAACATAACACAGAGTAGTTTCTCAGAAAGCTTCTTTCCAGTTTTGAACGGAAGGTATTTCCTTTTTCACCATAGGCGTCTATGGGCTTCCAAATATCCCTTTGCCAATTCCACAAGAACAGCCTTAGCGAAAGGCTTCTTGAAGGGAAAGATGTAACTCTGTGAGATGAATTAACAGAACACAGAGCAGTTTCTCAGAAAGCTTCTTTCCAGTTTTGACCGGAAGATATTTCGTTTTTCAACATAGCCCTCTATGGGCTTCCAAATATCCCTTTGCCAATTCCACAAGAACAGCCTTAGCAAAAGGCTTCTTGAAGGGAAAGATGTAACTCTGTGAGATGAATTAACAGAACACAGAGCAGTTTCTCAGAATGCTTCTTTCCAGTTTTGAACGGAAGATATTTCCTTTTTCACCATAGCCCTCTATGGGCTTCCAAATATCCCTTTGCCAATTCCAGAAGAAGAGCCTTAGCGAAAGGCTTCTTGAAGGGAAAGATGTAACTCTGTGAGATGAATTAACAGAACACAGAGCAGTTTCTCAGAAAGCTTCTTTCCAGTTTTGAACGGAAGATATTTCCTTTTTCACCATAGCCCTCTATGGGCTTCCAAATATCCCTTTGCCAATTCCACAAGAACAGCCTTAGCGAAAGGCTTCCTGAAGGGAAAGATGTAACTCTGTGAGATGAATTAACAGAACACAGAGCAGTTTCTCAGAAAGCTTCTTTCCAGTTTTGAACGGAAGATATTTCGTTTTTCAACATAGCCCTCTATGGGCTTCCAAATATCCCTTTGCCAATTCCACAAGAACAGCCTTAGCGAAAGGCTTCTTGAAGGGAAAGATGTAACTCTGTGAGATGAATTAACAGAACACAGAGCAGTTTCTCAGAAAGCTTCTTTCCAGTTTTCAACGGAAGATATTTCCTTTTTCACCATAGCCCTCTATGGGCTTCCAAATATCCCTTTGCAAATTCCTCAAGAACAGCCTTAGCGAAAGGCTTCTTGAAGGGAAAGATGTAACTCTGTGAGATGAATTAACAGAACACAGAGCAGTTTCTCAGAAAGCTTCTTTCCAGTTTTGAACGGAAGATATTTCCATTTTCACCATAGCCCTCTATGGGCTTCCAAATATCCCTTTGCCAATTCCACAAGAACAGCCTTAGCGAAAGGCTTCTTGAAGGGAAAGATGTAACTCTGTGAGATGAATTAACATAACACAGAGTAGTTTCTGAGAAAGCTTCTTTCCAGTTTTGAACGGAAGATATTTCCTTTTTCACCATAGCCCTCTACGGGCTTCCAAATATCCCTTTGCCAATTCCACAAGAACAGCCTTAGCGAAAGGCTTCTTGAAGGGAAAGATGTAACTCTGTGAGATGAATTAACAGAACACAGAGCAGTTTCTCAGAAAGCTTCTTTCCAGTTTTGAACGGAAGATATTTCCTTTTTCACCATAGCCCTCTATGGGCTTCCAAATATCCCTTTGCCAATTCCACAAGAACAGCCTTAGCAAAAGGCTTCTTGAAGGGGAAGATATAACTCTGTGAGGTGAAATAACAGAACACACAGCAGTTTCTCAGAAAGCTTCTTTCCAGTTTTGAACGGAAGATATTTCCTTTTTCACCATAGCCCTCTATGGGCTTCCAAATATCCCTTTGCAATTCCACAAGAACAGCCTTAGCGAAAGGCTTCTTGAAGGGAAAGATGTAACTCGGTGAGATGAATTAACAGAACACAGAGCAGTTTCTCAGAAAGCTTCTTTCCACTATTCAACGGAAGATATTTCCTTTTTCACCATAGCCCTCTATGGGCTTCCAAATATCCCTTTGCCCATTCCACAAGAACAGCCTTAGCGAAAGGCTTCTTGAAGGGAAAGATGTAACTCTGTGAGATGAATTAACAGAACACAGAGCAGTTTCTCAGGAAGCTTCTTTCCAGTTTTCAATGGAAGATATTTCCTTTTTCACCATAGCCCTCTATGGGCTTCCAAATATCCCTTTGCCAATTCCACAAGAACAGCCTTAGCGAAAATCTTCTTGAAGAGAAAGATGTAACTCTGTGAGATGAATTAACAGAACACAGAGCAGTTTCTCAGAACGCTTCCTTCCAGTTTTGAACGGAAGATATATCCTTTTTCACCATAGCCCTCTATGGGCTTCCAAATATCCTTTGCCAATTCCACAAGAACAACCTTAGCGAAAATCTTCTTGAAGGGGAAGATGTAACTCTGTGAGATGAATTAACAGAACACAGAGCAGTTTCTCAGAAAGCTTCTTTCCAGTTTTGAACGGAAGATATTTCCTTTTTCACCATAGGCCTCTATGGGCTTCCAAATATCCCTTTGCCAATTCCTCAAGAACAGCCTTATCGAAAGGCTTCTTGAAGGGAAAGATGTAACTCTGTGAGATGAATTAACAGAACACAGAGCAGTTTCTCAGAAAGCTTCTTTCCAGTTTTGAACGGAAGATATTTCCTTTTTCACCGTAGCCCTCTATAGGCTTCCAAATATCCCTTTGCCAATTCCACAAGAACAGCCTTAGCGAAAGGCTTCTTGAATGGATAGATGTAACTCTGTGAGATGAATTAACAGAACACAGAGCAGTTTCTCAGAAAGCTTCTTTCCAGTTTTGAACGGAAGATATTTCCTTTTTCACCATAGCCCTCTAGGGGCTTCCAAATATCCCTTTGCCAATTCCACAAGAACAGCCTTAGCGAAAGGCTTCTTGAAGGAAAAGATGTAACACAGTGAGATGAATTAACAGAACACAGAGCAGTTTCTCAGAACGTTTCTTTACAGGATTCAACGGAAGATATTTCCTTTTTCATCATAGCCCTCTATTAGCTTCCAAATATCCCTTTGCCAATTCCACAAGAACAGCCTTAGCGAAAGGCTTCTTGAAGGGAAAGATGTAACTCTATGAGATGAATTAACAGAACACAGAGCAGTTTCTCAGAAAGCTTCTTTCCAGTTTTGAACGGAAGATATTTCCTTTTTCACCATAGCCCTCTATGGGCTTCCAAATATCCCTTTGCCAATTCCACAAGAACAGCCTTAGCGAAAGGCTTCTTGAAGGGAAAGATGTAACTCTGTGAGATGAATTAACAGAACACAGAGCAGTTTCTCAGAAAGCTTCTTTCCAGTTTTGAACGGAAGATATTTCGTTTTTCAACATAGCCCTCTATGGGCTTCCAAATATCCCTTTGCCAATTCCACAAGAACAGCCTTAGCGAAAGGCTTCTTGAAGGGAAAGATGTAACTCTGTGAGGTGAATTAACAGAACACAGAGCACTTTCTCAGAAAGCTTCTTTCCAGTTTTGAACGGAAGATATTTCCTTTTTCACCATAGCCCTCTATGGGCTTCCAAATATCCCTTTGCCAATTCCACAAGAACAGCCTTAGCGAAAGGCTTCTTGAAGGGAAAGATGTAACTCTGTGAGATGAATTAACAGAACACAGAGCAGTCTCTCAGAAAGCTTCTTTCCACTTTTCAACGGAAGATATTTCCTTTTTCACCATAGCCCTCTATGGGCTTCCAAATATCCCTTTGCAAATTCCTCAAGAACAGCCTTAGCGAAAGGCTTCTTGAAGGGAAAGATGTAACTCTGTGAGATGAATTAACAGAACACAGAGCAGTTTCTCAGAAAGCTTCTTTCCAGTTTTGAACGGAAGATATTTCCTTTTTCACCATAGCCCTCTATGGGCTTCCAAATATCCCTTTGCCAATTCCACAAGAACAGCCTTAGCGAAAGGCTTCTTGAAGGAAAAGATGTAACACTGTGAGATGAATTAACAGAACACAGAGCAGTTTCTCGGAAAGTTTCTTTCCAGGATTCAACGGAAGATATTCCTTTTTCATCATAGCCCTCTATTGGCTTCCAAATATCCCTTTGCCAATTCCACAAGAACAGCCTTAGCGAAAGGCTTCTTGAAGGGAAAGATGTAACTCTATGAGATGAATTAACAGAACACAGAGCAGTTTCTCAGAAAGCTTCTTTCCAGTTTTGAACGGAAGATATTTCCTTTTTCACCATAGCCCTCTATGGGCTTCCAAATATCCCTTTGCCAATTCCACAAGAACAGCCTTAGCGAAAGGCTTCTTGAAGGGAAAGATGTAACTCTGTGAGATGAATTAACAGAACACAGAGCAGTTTCTCAGAAAGCTTCTTTCCAGTTTTGAACGGAAGATATTTCGTTTTTCAACATAGCCCTCTATGGGCTTCCAAATATCCCTTTGCCAATTCCACAAGAACAGCCTTAGCGAAAGGCTTCTTGAAGGGAAAGATGTAACTCTGTGAGGTGAATTAACAGAACACAGAGCACTTTCTCTGAAAGCTTCTTTCCAGTTTTGAACGGAAGATATTTCCTTTTTCACCATAGCCCTCTATGGGCTTCCAAATATCCCTTTGCCAATTCCACAAGAACAGCCTTAGCGAAAGGCTTCTTGAAGGGAAAGATGTAACTCTGTGAGATGAATTAACAGAACACAGAGCACTTTCTCAGAAAGCTTCTTTCCAGTTTTGAACGGAAGGTATTTCCTTTTTCACCATAGCCCTCTATGTGCTTCCAAATATCCCTTTGCAATTCCACAAGAACAGCTTTAGCGAAAGGCTTCTTGAAGGGAAAGATGTAACTCTGTGAGATGAATTAACAGAACACAGAGCAGTTTCTCAGAAAGCTTCTTTCCACTTTTCAACGGAAGATATTTCCTTTTTCACCATAGCCCTCTATGGGCTTCCAAATATCCCTTTGCCAATTCCACAAGAACAGCCTTAGCGAAAGGCTTCTTGAAGGGAAAGATGTAACTCTGTGAGATGAATTAACAGAACACAGAGCAGTTTCTCAGGAAGCTTCTTTCCAGTTTTCAATGGAAGATATTTCCTTTTTCACCATAGCCCTCTATGGGCTTCCAAATATCCCTTTGCCAATTCCACAAGAACAGCCTTAGCGAAAATCTTCTTGAAGAGAAAGATGTAACTCTGTGAGATGAATAAACAGAACACAGAGCAGTTTCTCAGAACGCTTCCTTCCAGTTTTGAACGGAAGATATATCCTTTTTCACCATAGCCCTCTATGGGCTTCCAAATATCCCTTTGCCAATTCCACAAGAACAACCTTAGCGAAAATCTTCTTGAAGGGGAAGATGTAACTCTGTGAGATGAATTAACAGAACACAGAGCAGTTTCTCAGAAAGCTTCTTTCCAGTTTTGAACGGAAGATATTTCCTTTTTCACCATAGCCCTCTACGGGCTTCCAAATATCCCTTTGCCAATTCCTCAAGAACAGCCTTATCGAAAGGCTTCTTGAAGGGAAAGATGTAACTCTGTGAGATGAATTAACAGAACACAGAGCAGTTTCTCAGAACGCTTCTTTCCAGTTTTGAACGGAAGATATTTCCTTTTTCACCATAGCCCTCTATGGGCTTAAAAATATCCCTTTGCCCATTCCACAATAACAGCCTTAGCGAAAGGCTTCTTGAAGGGAAAGATGTAACTCTGTGAGATGAATTAACAGAACACAGAGCAGTTACTCAGAAAGCTTCTTTCCAGTTTTGTACGGAAGATATTTCCTTTTTCACCATAGCCCTCTATGGGCTTCCAAATATACCTTTGCCAATTCCACAAGAACAGCCTTAGCGAAAGGCTTCTTGAAGGAAAAGATGTAACACTGTGAGATGAATTAACAGAACACGGAGCAGTTTCTCAGAAAGTTTCTTTCCAGGTTTCAACGGAAGATATTTCCTTTTTCATCATTGCCCTCTATGGGCTTCCAAATATCAATTTGCCAGTTCCACAAGAACAGCCTTAGCGAAAGGCTTCTTGAAGGGCAAGATGTAACTCTGTGAGATGAATTAACAGAACACAGAGCAGTTTCTCAGAATGCTTCTTTCCAGTTTTGAACGGAAGATATTTCCTTTTTCACCATAGCCCTCTATGGGCTTCCAAATATACCTTTGCAAATTCCACAAGAAGAGCCTTAGCGAAAGGCTTCTTGAAGGGAAAGATGTAACTCTGTGAGATGAATTAACAGAACACAGAGCAGTTTCTCAGAAAGCTTCTTTCCAGTTTTGAACGAAAGATATTTCCTTTTTCACCATAGCCCTCTATGGGCTTCCAAATATCCCTTTGCCAATTCCACAAGAACAGCCTTAGCGAAAGGCTTCTTGAAGGGAAAGATGTAAGTCTGTGAGATGAATTAACAGAACACAGAGCAGTTTCTCAGAATGCTTCTTTCCAGTTTTGAACGGAAGATATTTCCTTTTTCACCATAGCCCTCTATGGGCTTCCAAATATCCCTTTGCCAATTCCACAAGAACAGCCTTAGCGAAAGGCTTCTTGAAGGGAACGATGTAACTCTATGAAATGAATTAACAGAACACAGAGGAGTTTCTCAGAAAGCATCTTTCCAGGTTTGAACGGAAGATATTTCCTTTTTCACCATAGCCCTCTAAGGGCTTCCAAATATCCCTTTGCCAATTCCACAAGAACAGCCTTAGCGAAAGGCTTCCTGAAGGGAAAGATGTAACTCTGTGAGATGAATTAACAGAACACAGAGCAGTTTCTCAGAATGCTTCTTTCCAGTTTTGAAAGGAAGATATTTCCTTTTTCACCATAGCCCTCTATGGGCTTCCAAATATCCCTTTGCCTATTCCACAAGAAGAGCCTTAGCGAAAGGCTTCTTGAAGGGAAAGATGTAACTCTGTGAGATGAATTAACAGAACACAGAGCAGTTTCTCAGAAAGCTTCTTTCCAGTTTTGAACGGAAGATATTTCCTTTTTCACCATAGGCCTCTATGGGTTCCAAATATCCCTTTGCCAATTCCACAAGAACAGCCTTAGCGAAAGGCTTCCTGAAGGGATAGATGTAACTCTGTGAGATGAATTAACAGAACACAGAGCAGTTTCTCAGAAAGCTTCTTTCCAATTTTGAACGGAAGATATTTCGTTTTTCAACATAGCCCTCTATGGGCTTCCAAATATCCCTTTGCCAATTCCACAAGAACAGCCTTTGCGAAAGGCTTCTTGAAGGGAAAGATGTAACACTGTGAGATGAATTAACAGAACACAGAGCAGTTTCTCAGAAAGCTTCTTTCCAGTTTTCAATGGAAGATATTTCCTTTTTCACCATAGCCCTCTATGGGCTTCCAAATATCCCTTTGCCAATTCCACAGGAACAGCCTTAGCGAAAATCTTCTTGAAGGGAAGATGTAACTCTGTGAGATGAATTTACAGAACACAGAGCAGTTTCTCAGAAAGCTTCTTTCCAGTTTTGAACGGAAGATATATCCTTTTTCACCATAGCCCTCTATGGGCCTCCAAATATCCCTTTGCCAATTCCACAAGAACAACCTTAGCGAAAGGCATCTTGAAGGGAAAGATGTAACTCTGTGAGATGAATTAACGGAACACAGAGCAGTTTCTCAGAAAGCTTCTTTCCAGTTTTGAACGGAAGATATTTCCTTTTTCACCATAGCCCTCTATGGGCTTCCAAATATCCCTTTGCCAATTCCTCAAGAACAGCCTTAGCGAAAGGCTTCATGAAGGGAAAGATGTAACTCTGTGAGATGAATTAACAGAACACAGAGCAGTTTCTCAGAAAGCTTCTTTCCAGTTTTGAACGGAAGTTATTTCCTTTTTCACCAGAGCCCTCTATGGGCTTCCAAATATCCCTTTGCCAATTCCACAAGAACAGCCTAAGCGAAAGGCTTCTTGAGGGGAAAGATGTAACTCTGTGAGGTGAATTAACATAACACAGAGTAGTTTCTGAGAAAGTTTCTTTCCAGTTTTGAACGGAAGATATTTTCTTTTTCACCATAGCCCTCTATGGGCTTCCAAATATTCCTTTGCCAATTCCACAAGAACAGCCTTAGCGAAAGGCTTCTTGAAGGGAAAGGTGTAACTCTGTGAGATGAATTAACAGAACACAGAGCGGTATCTCAGAAAGCTTCTTTCCAGTTTTGAACGGAAGATATTTCCTTTTTCACCATAGCCCTCCAAGGGCTTCCAAATATCCCTTTGGCAATTCCACAAGAACAGCATTAGCGAAAGGCTTCTTGAAGGGAAAGATGTAACTCTGTGAGATGAATTAACAGAACACAGAGCAGTTTCTCAGAAAGCTTCTTTCCAGTTTTGAACGGAAGATATTTCCTTTTTCACCATAGCCCTCTATGGGCTTCCAAATATCCCTTTGCCAATTCCACAAGAACAGCCTTAGCGAAAGGCTTATTGAAGGGAAAGATGTAACTCTGTGAGATGAATTAACAGAACACAGAGCAGTTTCTCAGAAAGCTTCTTTCCAGTTTTGAACGGAAGATATTTCCTTTTTCACCATAGGTCTCTATGGGCTTCCAAATATCCCTTTGCCAATTCCACAAGAACAGCGTTAGCGAAAGGCTTCTTCAAGGGAAAGATGTAACTCTTTGAGGTGAATTGACAGAACACAGAGCAGTTTCTCAGAAAGCATCTTTCCAGTTTTGAACGGAAGATATTTCCTTTTTCACCATAGCCCTCTATGGGCTTCCAAATATCCCTTTGCCAATTCCACAAGAACAGCCTTAGCGAAAGGCTTATTGAAGGGAAAGATGTAATTCTGTGA
Source organism: Chlorocebus sabaeus (assembly GCF_047675955.1). Classification (NCBI taxonomy): domain Eukaryota; kingdom Metazoa; phylum Chordata; class Mammalia; order Primates; family Cercopithecidae; genus Chlorocebus; species Chlorocebus sabaeus. The sequence continues at coordinate 17,953 of NW_027327870.1, read as the reverse complement.
GATGAATTAACAGAACACAGAGCAGTTTCCCAGAAAGCTTCTTTCCAGTTTTGAACGGAAGATATTTCCTTTTTCACCATAACCCTCTATGGGCTTCCAAATATCCCTTTGCCAATTCCACAAGAACAGCCTTAGCGAAAGGCTTCTTGAAGGGAAATATGTAACTCTGTGAGATGAATTAACAGAACACAGAGCAGTTTCTCAGAAAGCTTCTTTCCAGTTTTGAACGGAAGATATTTCCTTTTTCACCTTAGCCCTCTAAGGGCTTCCAAATATCCCTTTACCAATTCCACAGGAACAGCATTAGCGAAAGGCTTCTTGAAGGGAAAGATGTAACTCTGTGAGATGAGTTAACAGAACACAAAGCAGTTTCTCAAAAGCTTCTTTCCAGTTTTGAAAGGAAGATATTTCCTTTTTCACCATAGCCCTCTATGGGCTTCCAAATATCCCTTTGCCAATTCCACAAGAACAGCCTTAGCGAAAGGCTTCTTGAAGGGAAAGATGAAACTCTGTGAGATGAATTAACAGAACACAGAGCAGTTTCTCAGAAAGCTTCTTTCCAGTTTTGAACGGAAGATATTTCCTTTTTCACCATAGCCCTCTATGGGCTTCCAAATATTCCTTTGCCAATTCCACAACAACAGCCTTAGCAAAAGGCTTCTTGAAGGGGAAGATATAACTCTGTGAGGTGAAATAACAGAACACACAGCAGTTTCTCAGAAAGCTTCTTTCCAGTTTTGAACGGAAGATATTTTCTTTTTCACCATAGCCCTCTATGGGCTTCCAAATATCCCTTTGCCAACTCCACAAGAACAGCCTTAGCAAAAGGCTTCTTGAAGGGGAAGATATAACTCTGTGAGATGAAATAACAGAACACAGAGCAGTTTCTCAGAAAGCTTCTTTCCAGTTTTGAACGGAAGATATTTTCTTTTTCACCATAGCCCTCTATGGGCTTCCAAATATTCCTTTGCCAATTCCACAAGAACAGCCTTAGCGAAAGGCTTCTTGAAGGAAAGATGTAACTCTGTGAGATGAATTAACAGAACACAGAGCAGTTTCTCAGAAAGCTTCTTTCCAGTTTTGAACGGAAGATATTTCCTTTTTCACCATAGGCCTCTAAGGGCTTCCAAATATCCCTTTGCCAATTCCACAAGAACAGCCTTAGCGAAAGGCTTCTTGAAGGGAAAGATGTAACTCTGTGAGATGAATTAACAGAACACAGAGCAGTTTCTCAGAAAGCTTCTTTCCAGTTTCGAACGGAAGATATTTCCTTTTTCACCATAGCCCTCTATAGGCTTCCAAATATCCCTTTGCCAATTCCACAGGAACAGCCTTAGCGAAAGGCTTCTTGAAGGGAAAGATGTAACTCTGTGAGATGAATTAACAGAACACAGAGCAGTTTTTCAGAAAGCTTCTTTCCAGTTTTGAACGGAAGATATTTCCTTTTTCACCATAGCCCACTATGGGCTTCCAAATATCCCTTTGCCAATTCCACAAGAACAGCCTTAGCGAAAGGCTTCTTGAAGGAAAAGATGTAACACTGTGAGATGAATTAACAGAACACAGAGCAGTTTCTCAGAAAGTTTCTTTCCAGGATTCAACGGAAGATATTTCCTTTTTCATCATAGCCCTCTATAGGCTTCCAAATATCCCTTTGCCAATTCCACAAGAACAGCCTTAGCGAAAGGCTTCTTGAAGGGAAAGATGTAACTCTATGAGATGAATTAACAGAACACAGAGCAGTTTCTCAGAAAGCTTCTTTCAAGTTTGGAACGTAAGATATTTCCTTTTTCACCATAGCCCTCTATGGGCTTCCAAATATCCCTTTGCCAATTCCACAAGAACAGCCTTAGCGAAAGGCTTCTTGAAGGGAAAGATGTAACTCTGTGAGATGAATTAACAGAACACAGAGCAGTTTCTCAGAAAGCTTCTTTCCAGTTTTGAACGGAAGATATTTCGTTTTTCAACATAGCCCTCTATGGGCTTCCAAATATCCCTTTGCCAATTCCACAAGAACAGCCTTAGCGAAAGGCTTCTTGAAGGGAAAGATGTAACTCTGTGAGGTGAATTAACAGAACACAGAGCACTTTCTCAGAAAGCTTCTTTCCAGTTTTGAACGGAAGATATTTCCTTTTTCACCATAGCCCTCTATGGGCTTTCAAATATCCCTTTGCCAATTCCACAAGAACAGCCTTAGCGAAAGGCTTCTTGAAGGGAAAGATGTAACTCTGTGAGATGAATTAACAGAACACAGAGCACTTTCTCAGAAAGCTTCTTTCCAGTTTTGAACGGAAGGTATTTCCTTTTTCACCATAGCCCTCTATGGGCTTAAAAATATCCCTTTGCCCATTCCACAAGAACAGCCTTAGCGAAAGGCTTCTTGAAGGAAAAGATGGAACTCTGTGAGATGAATTAACAGAACACAGAGCAGTTTCTCAGAAAGCTTCTTTCCAGTTTTGAACGGAAGATATTTCCTTTTTCACCATAGCCCTCTATGGGCTTCCAAATATCCCTTTGCCAATTCCACAAGAACAGCCTTAGCGAAAGGCTTCTTGAAGGGAAAGATGTAACTCTGTGAGATGAATTAACAGAACACAGAGCAGTTTCTCAGAAAGCTTCTTTCCAGTTTTGAACGGAAGATATTTCGTTTTTCAACATAGCCCTCTATGGGCTTCCAAATATCCCTTTGCCAATTCCACAAGAAAAGCCTTAGCAAAAGGCTTCTTGAAGGGGAAGATATAACTCTGTGAGATGAAATAACAGAACACAGAGCAGTTTCTCAGAAAGCTTCTTTCCAGTTTTGAACGGAAGATATTTTCTTTTTCACCATAGCCCTCTATGGGCTTCCAAATATTCCTTTGCCAATTCCACAAGAACAGCCTTAGCGAAAGGCTTCTTGAAGGGAAAGATGTAACTCTGTGAGATGAATTAACAGAACACAGAGCACTTTCTCAGAAAGCTTCTTTCCAGTTTTGAACGGAAGATATTTCCTTTTTCACCATAGCCCTCTATGGGCTTCCAAATGTCCCTTTGCAATTCCACAAGAACAGCCTTAGCGAAAGGCTTCTTGAAGGGAAAGATGTAACTCTGTGAGATGAATTAACAGAACACAGAGCAGTTTCTCAGAAAGCTTATTTCCAGTTTTCAACGGAAGATATTTCCTTTTTCACCATAGCCCTCTATGGGCTTCCAAATATCCCTTTGCCAATTCCACAGGAACAGCCTTAGCGAAAATCTTCTTGAAGGGAAGAGGTAACTCTGTGAGATGAATTAACATAACACAGAGCAGTTTCTCAGAAAGCTTCTTTCCAGTTTTGAACGGAAGATATTTCCTTTTTCACCATAGCCCTCTATAGGCTTCCAAATATCCCTTTGCCAATTCCACAAGAACAGCCATAGCGAAATGCTTATTGAAGGGAAAGATGTAACTCTGTGAGATGAATTAACATATCACAGAGCAGTTTCTCAGAAAGCTTCTTTCCAGTTTTGAACGGAAGATATTTCCTTTTTCACCATAGCCCTGTATTGGCTTCCAAATATCCTCTTGCCAATTCAACAAGACCAGCCTTAGCGAAAGGCTTCTTAAGGGGAAAGATGTAACTCTGTTAGATGAATTAACAGAACACAGAGCAGTTTCTCGGAAAGCTTCTTTCCAGTTTTGAACGGAGGATATTTCCTTTTTCACCATAGGCCTCTATGGGCTTCCAAATATCCCTTTGCCCATTCCACAAGAACACCCTTAGCGAAAGGCTTCTTGAAGGGAAAGATGTAACTCTGTGACATGAATTAACAGAACACAGAGCAGTTTCTCAAAAAGCTTCTTTCCAGTTTTGAACGGAAGATATTTCCTTTTTCACCATAGCCCTCTATGGGCTTCCAAATATCCCCTTGCCAATTCCACAAGAACAGCCTTAGCGAAAGGCTTCTTAAGGGGAAAGATGTAACTCTGTGAGATGAATTAACAGAACACAGAGCAGTTTCTCAGAAAGCTTCTTTCCAGTTTTGAACGGAAGATATTTCCTTTTTCACCATAGGCCTCTATGGGCTTCCAAATATCCCTTTGCCCATTCCACAAGAACAGCCTTAGCGAAAGGCTTCTTGAAGGGAAAGATGTAACTCTGTGACATGAATTAACAGAACACAGAGCAGTTTCTCAGAAAGCTTCTTTCCAGTTTTGAACGGAAGATATTTCCTTTTTCACCATAGCCCTCTATGGGCTTCCAAATATCCCTTTGCCAATTCCACAAGAACAGCCTTAGCGAAAGGCTTCTTGAAGGGAAAGATGTAACTCTGTGAGATGAATTAACAGAACACAGAGCAGTTTCTCAGAAAGCTTATTTCCAGTTTTGAACGGAAGATATTTCGTTTTTCAACATAGCCCTCTATGGGAGTCCAAATATCCCTTTGCCAATTCCACAAGAACAGCCTTAGCGAAAGACTTCTTGAAGGGAAAGATGTAACTCTGTGAGATGAATTAACAGAACACAGAGCAGTTTCTCATAAAGCTTCTTTCCACTTTTGAACGGAAGATATTTCCTTTTTCACCTTAGCCCTCTATGGGCTTCCAAATATCCCTTTACCAATTCCACAGGAACAGCATTAGCGAAAGGCTTCTTGAAGGGAAAGATGTAACTCTGTGAGATGAGTTAACAGAACACAGAGCAGTTTCTCAGAAAGCTTCTTTCCAGTTTTGAACGGAAGATATTTCCTTTTTCACCATAGCCCTCTATGGGCTTCCAAATATCCCTTTGCCAATTCCACAAGAACAGCCTTAGCGAAAGGCTTCTTGAAGGGAAAGATGTAACTCTGTGAGATGAATTAACAGAACACAGAGCAGTTTCTCAGAAAGCTTCTTTCCAGTTTTCAACGGAAGATATTTCCTTTTTCACCATAGCCCTCTATGGGCTTCCAAATATCCCTTTGCAAATTCCTCAAGAACAGCCTTAGCGAAAGGCTTCTTGAAGGGAAAGATGTAACTCTGTGAGATGAATTAACAGAACACAGAGCAGTTTCTCAGAAAGCTTCTTTCCAGTTTTGAACGGAAGATATTTCCTTTTTCACCATAGCCCTCTATGGGCTTCCAAATATCCCTTTGCCAATTCCACAAGAACAGCCTTAGCGAAAGGCTTCTTGAAGGGAAAGATGTAACTCTGTGAGATGAATTAACATAACACAGAGTAGTTTCTGAGAAAGCTTCTTTCCAGTTTTGAACGGAAGATATTTCCTTTTTCACCATAGCCCTCTACGGGCTTCCAAATATCCCTTTGCCAATTCCACAAGAACAGCCTTAGCGAAAGGCTTCTTGAAGGGAAAGATGTAACTCTGTGAGATGAATTAACAGAACACAGAGCAGTTTCTCAGAAAGCTTCTTTCCAGTTTTGAACGGAAGATATTTCCTTTTTCACCATAGCCCTCTATGGGCTTCCAAATATCCCTTTGCCAATTCCACAAGAACAGCCTTAGCGAAAGGCTTCTTGAAGGGAAAGATGTAACTCTGTGAGATGAATTAACAGAACACAGAGCAGTTTCTCAGAAAGCTTCTTTCCAGTTTTGAACGGAAGATATTTCGTTTTTCAACATAGCCCTTTATGGGCTTCCAAATATCCCTTTGCCAATTCCACAAGAACAGCCTTAGCGAAAGGCTTCTTGAAGGGAAAGATGTAACTCTGTGAGGTGAATCAACAGAACACAGAGCACTTTCTCAGAAAGCTTCTTTCCAATTTTGAACGGAAGATATTTCCTTTTTCACCATAGCCCTCTATGGGCTTCCAAATATCCCTTTGCCAATTCCACAAGAACAGCCTTAGCGAAAGGCTTCTTGAAGGGAAAGATGTAACTCTGTGAGATGAATTAACAGAACACAGAGCACTTTCTCAGAAAGCTTCTTTCCAGTTTTGAACGGAAGGTATTTCCTTTTTCACCATAGCCCTCTATGGGCTTCCAAATATCCCTTTGCAATTCCACAAGAACAGCCTTAGCGAAAGGCTTCTTGAAGGGAAAGATGTAACTCTGTGAGATGAATTAACAGAACACAGAGCAGTTTCTCAGAAAGCTTCTTTCCACTTTTCAACGGAAGATATTTCCTTTTTCACCATAGCCCTCTATGGGCTTCCAAATATCCCTTTGCCAATTCCACAAGAACAGCCTTAGCGAAAGGCTTCTTGAAGGGAAAGATGTAACTCTGTGAGATGAATTAACAGAACACAGAGCAGTTTCTCAGGAAGCTTCTTTCCAGTTTTCAATGGAAGATATTTCCTTTTTCACCATAGCCCTCTATGGGCTTCCAAATATCCCTTTGCCAATTCCACAAGAACAGCCTTAGCGAAAATCTTCTTGAAGAGAAAGATGTAACTCTGTGAGATGAATTAACAGAACACAGAGCAGTTTCTCAGAACGCTTCCTTCCAGTTTTGAACGGAAGATATATCCTTTTTCACCATAGCCCTCTATGGGCTTACAAATATCCCTTTGCCAATTCCACAAGAACAACCTTAGCGAAAATCTTCTTGAAGGGGAAGATGTAACTCTGTGAGATGAATTAACAGAACACAGAGCAGTTTCTCAGAAAGCTTCTTTCCAGTTTTGAACGGAAGATATTCCCTTTTTCACCATAGCCCTCTATGGGCTTCCAAATATCCCTTTGCCAATTCCTCAAGAACGGCCTTATCGAAAGGCTTCTTGAAGGGAAAGATGTAACTCTGTGAGATGAATTAACAGAACACAGAGCAGTTTCTCAGAACGCTTCTTTCCAGTTTTGAACGGAAGATATTTCCTTTTTCACCATAGCCCTCTATGGGCTTCCAAATATCCGTTTGCCCATTCCACAAGAACAGCCTTAGCGAAAGGCTTCTTGAAGGGAAAGATGTAACTCTGTGAGATGAATTAACAGAACACAGAGCAGTTTCTCAGAAAGCTTCTTTCCAGTTTTGTACGGAAGATATTTACTTTTTCACCATAGCCCTCTATGGGCTTCCAAATATCCCTTTGCCAATTCCACAAGAACAGCCTTAGCGAAAGGCTTCTTGAAGGGAAAGATGTAACACTGTGAGATGAATTAACAGAACACAGAGCAGTTTCTCAGAAAGTTTCTTTCCAGGTTTCAACGGAAGATATTTCCTTTTTCATCATTGCCCTCTATGGGCTTCCAAATATCAATTTGCCAATTCCACAAGAACAGCCTTAGCGAAAGGCTTCTTGAAGGGAACGATGTAACTCTGTGAGATGAATTAACAGAACACAGAGCAGTTTCTCAGAATGCTTCTTTCCAGTTTTGAACGGAAGATATTTCCTTTTTCACCATAGCCCTCTATGGGCTTCCAAATATCCCTTTGCCAATTCCACAAGAAGAGCCTTAGCGAAAGGCTTCTTGAACGGAAAGATGTAACTCTGTGAGATGAATTAACAGAACACAGAGCAGTTTCTCAGAAAGATTCTTTCCAGTTTTGAACGGAAGATATTTCCTTTTTCACCATAGCCCTCTATGGGCTTCCAAATATCCCTTTGCCAATTCCACAAGAACAGCCTTAGCGAAAGGCTTCCTGAAGGGAAAGATGTAACTCTGTGAGATGAATTAACAGAACACAGAGCAGTTTCTCAGAAAGCTTCTTTCCAGTTTTGAACGGAAGATATTTCGTTTTTCAACATAGCCCTCTATGGGCTTCCAAATATCCCTTTGCCAATTCCACAAGAACAGCCTTAGCGAAAGGCTTCTTGAAGGGAAAGATGTAACTCTGTGAGATGAATTAACAGAACACAGAGCAGTTTCTCAGAAAGCTTCTTTCCAGTTTTCAACGGAAGATATTTCCTTTTTCACCATAGCCCTCTATGGGCTTCCAAATATCCCTTTGCCAATTCCACAAGAACAGCCTTAGCGAAAGGCTTCTTAAAGGGAAAGATGTAACTCTGTGAGATGAATTAACAGAACACAGAGCAGTTTCTCAGAAAGCTTCTTTCCAGTTTTGAACGGAAGATATTTCCTTTTTCACCATAGGCCTCTATGGGCTTCCAAATATCCGTTTGCCCATTCCACAAGAACAGCCTTAGCGAAAGGCTTCTTGATAGGAAAGATGTAACTCTGTGACATGAATTAACAGAACACAGAGCAGTTTCTCAGAAAGCTTCTTTCCAGTTTTGAACGGAAGATATTTCCTTTTTCACCATAGCCCTCTATGGGCTTCCAAATATCCCTTTGCCAATTCCACAAGAACAGCCTTCGCGAAAGGCTTCTTGAAGGGAAAGATGTAACTCTGTGAGATGAATTAACAGAACACAGAGCAGTTTCTCAGAAAGCTTATTTCCAGTTTTGAACGGAAGATATTTCCTTTTTCAACATAGCCCTCTATGGGAGTCCAAATATCCCTTTGCCAATTCCACAAGAACAGCCTTAGCGAAAGACTTCTTGAAGGGAAAGATGTAACTCTGTGAGATGAATTAACAGAACACAGAGCAGTTTCTCAGAAAGCTTCTTTCCACTTTTGAACGGAAGATATTTCCTTTTTCACCTTAGCCCTCTATGGGCTTCCAAATATCCCTTTACCAATTCCACAGGAACAGCATTAGCGAAAAGGCTTCTTGAAGGGAAAGATGTAACTCTGTGAGATGAGTTAACAGAACACAGAGCAGTTTCTCAGAAAGCTTCTTTCCAGTTTTGAACGGAAGATATTTCCTTTTTCACCATAGCCCTCTATGGGCTTCCAAATATCCCTTTGGCAATTCCACAAGAACAGCCTTAGCGAAAGGCATCTTGAAGGGAAAGATGTAACTCTGTGAGATGAATTAACAGAACACAGAGCAGTTTCTCAGAAAGCTTCTTTCCAGTTTTGAACGGAAGATATTTCCTTTTTCAGCATAGCCCTCTATGGGCTTCCAAATATCCCTTTGCCAATTCCACAAGAACAGCCTTAGCGAAAGGCTTCTTGAAGGGAAAGATGTAACTCTGTGAGATTAATTAACATAACACAGAGTAGTTTCTGAGAAAGCTTCTTTCCAGTTTTGAACGGAAGATATTTCCTTTTTCAGCATAGCCCTCTATGGGCTTCCAAATATCCCTTTTCCAATTCCACAAGAACAGCCTTAGCGAAAGGCTTCTTGAAGGGAAAGATGTAACTCTGTGAGGTGAATTAACAGAACACAGAGCAGTTTCTCAGAAAGCATCTTTCCAGTTTTGAACGGAAGATATTTCCTTTTTCACCATAGGCCTCTATGGGCTTCCAAATATCCCTTTGCCAATTCCACAAGAACAGCCTTAGCGAAAGGCTTCTTGAAGGGAAAGATGTAACTCTGTGAGATGAATTAACAGAACACAGAGCAGTTTCTCAGAAAGCTTCTTTCCAGTTTTGAACGGAAGATATTTCGTTTTTCAACATAGCCCTTTATGGGCTTCCAAATATCCCTTTGCCAATTCCACAAGAACAGCCTTAGCGAAAGGCTTCTTGAAGGGAAAGATGTAACTCTGTGAGGTGAATCAACAGAACACAGAGCACTTTCTCAGAAAGCTTCTTTCCAATTTTGAACGGAAGATATTTCCTTTTTCACCATAGCCCTCTATGGGCTTCCAAATATCCCTTTGCCAATTCCACAAGAACAGCCTTAGCGAAAGGCTTCTTGAAGGGAAAGATGTAACTCTGTGAGATGAATTAACAGAACACAGAGCACTTTCTCAGAAAGCTTCTTTCCAGTTTTGAACGGAAGGTATTTCCTTTTTCACCATAGCCCTCTATGGGCTTCCAAATATCCCTTTGCAATTCCACAAGAACAGCCTTAGCGAAAGGCTTCTTGAAGGGAAAGATGTAACTCTGTGAGATGAATTAACAGAACACAGAGCAGTTTCTCAGAAAGCTTCTTTCCACTTTTCAACGGAAGATATTTCCTTTTTCACCATAGCCCTCTATGGGCTTCCAAATATCCCTTTGCCAATTCCACAAGAACAGCCTTAGCGAAAGGCTTCTTGAAGGGAAAGATGTAACTCTGTGAGATGAATTAACAGAACACAGAGCAGTTTCTCAGGAAGCTTCTTTCCAGTTTTCAATGGAAGATATTTCCTTTTTCACCATAGCCCTCTATGGGCTTCCAAATATCCCTTTGCCAATTCCACAAGAACAGCCTTAGCGAAAATCTTCTTGAAGAGAAAGATGTAACTCTGTGAGATGAATTAACAGAACACAGAGCAGTTTCTCAGAACGCTTCCTTCCAGTTTTGAACGGAAGATATATCCTTTTTCACCATAGCCCTCTATGGGCTTACAAATATCCCTTTGCCAATTCCACAAGAACAACCTTAGCGAAAATCTTCTTGAAGGGGAAGATGTAACTCTGTGAGATGAATTAACAGAACACAGAGCAGTTTCTCAGAAAGCTTCTTTCCAGTTTTGAACGGAAGATATTCCCTTTTTCACCATAGCCCTCTATGGGCTTCCAAATATCCCTTTGCCAATTCCTCAAGAACGGCCTTATCGAAAGGCTTCTTGAAGGGAAAGATGTAACTCTGTGAGATGAATTAACAGAACACAGAGCAGTTTCTCAGAACGCTTCTTTCCAGTTTTGAACGGAAGATATTTCCTTTTTCACCATAGCCCTCTATGGGCTTCCAAATATCCGTTTGCCCATTCCACAAGAACAGCCTTAGCGAAAGGCTTCTTGAAGGGAAAGATGTAACTCTGTGAGATGAATTAACAGAACACAGAGCAGTTTCTCAGAAAGCTTCTTTCCAGTTTTGTACGGAAGATATTTACTTTTTCACCATAGCCCTCTATGGGCTTCCAAATATCCCTTTGCCAATTCCACAAGAACAGCCTTAGCGAAAGGCTTCTTGAAGGGAAAGATGTAACACTGTGAGATGAATTAACAGAACACAGAGCAGTTTCTCAGAAAGTTTCTTTCCAGGTTTCAACGGAAGATATTTCCTTTTTCATCATTGCCCTCTATGGGCTTCCAAATATCAATTTGCCAATTCCACAAGAACAGCCTTAGCGAAAGGCTTCTTGAAGGGAACGATGTAACTCTGTGAGATGAATTAACAGAACACAGAGCAGTTTCTCAGAATGCTTCTTTCCAGTTTTGAACGGAAGATATTTCCTTTTTCACCATAGCCCTCTATGGGCTTCCAAATATCCCTTTGCCAATTCCACAAGAAGAGCCTTAGCGAAAGGCTTCTTGAACGGAAAGATGTAACTCTGTGAGATGAATTAACAGAACACAGAGCAGTTTCTCAGAAAGATTCTTTCCAGTTTTGAACGGAAGATATTTCCTTTTTCACCATAGCCCTCTATGGGCTTCCAAATATCCCTTTGCCAATTCCACAAGAACAGCCTTAGCGAAAGGCTTCCTGAAGGGAAAGATGTAACTCTGTGAGATGAATTAACAGAACACAGAGCAGTTTCTCAGAAAGCTTCTTTCCAGTTTTGAACGGAAGATATTTCGTTTTTCAACATAGCCCTCTATGGGCTTCCAAATATCCCTTTGCCAATTCCACAAGAACAGCCTTAGCGAAAGGCTTCTTGAAGGGAAAGATGTAACTCTGTGAGATGAATTAACAGAACACAGAGCAGTTTCTCAGAAAGCTTCTTTCCAGTTTTCAACGGAAGATATTTCCTTTTTCACCATAGCCCTCTATGGGCTTCCAAATATCCCTTTGCCAATTCCACAAGAACAGCCTTAGCGAAAGGCTTCTTAAAGGGAAAGATGTAACTCTGTGAGATGAATTAACAGAACACAGAGCAGTTTCTCAGAAAGCTTCTTTCCAGTTTTGAACGGAAGATATTTCCTTTTTCACCATAGGCCTCTATGGGCTTCCAAATATCCGTTTGCCCATTCCACAAGAACAGCCTTAGCGAAAGGCTTCTTGAAGGGAAAGATGTAACTCTGTGACATGAATTAACAGAACACAGAGCAGTTTCTCAGAAAGCTTCTTTCCAGTTTTGAACGGAAGATATTTCCTTTTTCACCATAGCCCTCTATGGGCTTCCAAATATCCCTTTGCCAATTCCACAAGAACAGCCTTCGCGAAAGGCTTCTTGAAGGGAAAGATGTAACTCTGTGAGATGAATTAACAGAACACAGAGCAGTTTCTCAGAAAGCTTATTTCCAGTTTTGAACGGAAGATATTTCCTTTTTCAACATAGCCCTCTATGGGAGTCCAAATATCCCTTTGGCAATTCCACAAGAACAGCCTTAGCGAAAGGCATCTTGAAGGGAAAGATGTAACTCTGTGAGATGAATTAACAGAACACAGAGCAGTTTCTCAGAAAGCTTCTTTCCACTTTTGAACGGAAGATATTTCCTTTTTCAGCATAGCCCTCTATGGGCTTCCAAATATCCCTTTGCCAATTCCACAAGAACAGCCTTAGCGAAAGGCTTCTTGAAGGGAAAGATGTAACTCTGTGAGATTAATTAACATAACACAGAGTAGTTTCTGAGAAAGCTTCTTTCCAGTTTTGAACGGAAGATATTTCCTTTTTCAGCATAGCCCTCTATGGGCTTCCAAATATCCCTTTTCCAATTCCACAAGAACAGCCTTAGCGAAAGGCTTCTTGAAGGGAAAGATGTAACTCTGTGAGGTGAATTAACAGAACACAGAGCAGTTTCTCAGAAAGCATCTTTCCAGTTTTGAACGGAAGATATTTCCTTTTTCACCATAGGCCTCTATGGGCTTCCAAATATCCCTTTGCCAATTCCACAAGAACAGCCTTAGCGAAAGGCTTCTTGAAGGGAAAGATGTAACTCTGTGAGATGAATTAACAGAACACAGAGCAGTTTCTCAGAAAGCTTCTTTCCAGTTTTGAACGGAAGATATTTCGTTTTTCAACATAGCCCTCTATGGGCTTCCAAATATCCCTTTGCCAATTCCACAAGAACAGCCTTAGCGAAAGGCTTCTTGAAGGGAAAGATGTAACTCTGTGAGATGAATTAACAGAACACAGAGCAGTTTCTCAGAATGCTTCTTTCCAGTTTTGAACGGAAGATATTTCCTTTTTCACCATAGCCCTCTATGGGCTTCCAAATATCCCTTTGCCAATTCCACAAGAAGAGCCTTAGCGAAAGGCTTCTTGAAGGGAAAGATGTAACTCTGTGAGATTAATTAACAGAACACAGAGCAGTTTCTGAGAAAGCTTCTTTCCAGTTTTGAACGGAAGATATTTCCTTTTTCACCATAGCCCTCTATGGGCTTCCAAATATCCCTTTGCGCATTCCACAAGAACAGCCTTAGCGAAAGGCTTCCTGAAGGGAAAGATGTAACTCTGTGAGATGAATTAACAGAACACAGAGCAGTTTCTCAGAAAGCTTCTTTCCAGTTTTGAACGGAAGATATTTCGTTTTTCAACATAGCCCTCTATGGGCTTCCAAATATCCCTTTGCCAATTCCACAAGAACAGCCTTATCGAAAGGCTTCTTGAAGGGAAAGATGTAACTCTGTGAGATGAATTAACAGAACACAGAGCAGTTTCTCAGAAAGCTTCTTTCCAGTTTTGAACGGAAGATATTTACTTTTTCACCATAGCCCTCTATGGGCTTAAATATCCCTTTGCCAATTCCACAAGAACAGCCTTAGCGAAAGGCTTCTTGAAGGGAAAGATGTAACTCTGTGAGATGAATTAACAGAACACAGAGCAGTTTCTCAGAATGCTTCTTTCCAGTTTTGAACGGAAGATATTTCCTTTTTCACCATAGCCCTCTATGGGCTTCCAAATATCCCTTTGCCAATTCCACAAGAAGAGCCTTAGCGAAAAGCTTCTTGAAGGGAAAGATGTAACTCTGTGAGATGAATTAACAGAACACAGAGCAGTTTCTCAGAAAGCTTCTTTCCAGTTTTGAACGGAAGATATTTCGTTTTTCAACATAGCCCTCTATGGGCTTCCAATTATCCCTTTGCCAATTCCACAAGAACAGCCTTAGCGAAAGGCTTCTTGAAGGGAAAGATGTAACTCTGTGAGATGAATTAACAGAACACAGAGCAGTTTCTCAGAATGCTTCTTTCCAGTTTTGAACGGAAGATATTTCCTTTTTCACCATAGCCCTCTATGGGCTTCCAAATATCCCTTTGCCAATTCCACAAGAAGAGCCTTAGCGAAAGGCTTCTTGAAGGGAAAGATGTAACTCTGTGAGATGAATTAACAGAACACAGAGCAGTTTCTGAGAAAGCTTCTTTCCAGTTTTGAACGGAAGATATTTCCTTTTTCACCATAGCCCTCTATGGGCTTCCAAATATCCCTTTGCGAATTCCACAAGAACAGCCTTAGCGAAAGGCTTCCTGAAGGGAAAGATGTAACCCTGTGAGATGAATTAACAGAACACAGAGCAGTTTCTCAGAAAGCTTCTTTCCAGTTTTGAACGGAAGATATTTACTTTTTCACCATAGCCCTCTATGGGCTTAAATATCCCTTTGCCAATTCCACAAGAACAGCCTTAGCGAAAGGCTTCTTGAAGGGAAAGATGTAACTCTGTGAGATGAATTAACAGAACACAGAGCAGTTTCTCAGAAAGCTTCTTTCCAGTTTTCAACGGAAGATATTTCCTTTTTCACCATAGCCCTCTATGGGCTTCCAAATATCCCTTTGCAAATTCCTCAAGAACAGCCTTAGCGAAAGGCTTCTTGAAGGGAAAGATGTAACTCTGTGAGATGAATTAACAGAACACAGAGCAGTTTCTCAGAAAGCTTCTTTCCAGTTTTGAACGGAAGATATTTCCTTTTTCACCTTAGCCCTCTATGGGCTTCCAAATATCCCTTTGCCAATTCCACAAGAACAGCCTTAGCGAAAGGCTTCTTGAAGGGAAAGATGTAACTCTGTGAGATGAATTAACATAACACAGAGTAGTTTCTGAGAAAGCTTCTTTCCAGTTTTGAACGGAAGATATTTCCTTTTTCACCATAGCCCTCTACGGGCTTCCAAATATCCCTTTGCCAATTCCACAAGAACAGCCTTAGCGAAAGGCTTCTTGAAGGGAAAGATGTAACTCTGTGAGATGAATTAACAGAACACAGAGCAGTTTCTCAGAAAGCTTCTTTCCAGTTTTGAACGGAAGATATTTCCTTTTTCACCATAGCCCTCTATGGGCTTCCAAATATCCCTTTGCCAATTCCACAAGAACAGCGTTAGCGAAAGGCTTCTTGAAGGGAAAGATGTAACTCTGTGAGATGAATTAACAGAACACAGAGCAGTTTCTCAGAAAGCTTCTTTCCAGTTTTGAACGGAAGATATTTCGTTTTTCAACATAGCCCTTTATGGGCTTCCAAATATCCCTTTGCCAATTCCACAAGAACAGCCTTAGCGAAAGGCTTCTTGAAGGGAAAGATGTAACTCTGTGAGGTGAATCAACAGAACACAGAGCACTTTCTCAGAAAGCTTCTTTCCAATTTTGAACGGAAGATATTTCCTTTTTCACCATAGCCCTCTATGGGCTTCCAAATATCCCTTTGCCAATTCCACAAGAACAGCCTTAGCGAAAGGCTTCTTGAAGGGAAAGATGTAACTCTGTGAGATGAATTAACAGAACACAGAGCACTTTCTCAGAAAGCTTCTTTCCAGTTTTGAACGGAAGGTATTTCCTTTTTCACCATAGCCCTCTATGGGCTTCCAAATATCCCTTTGCAATTCCACAAGAACAGCCTTAGCGAAAGGCTTCTTGAAGGGAAAGATGTAACTCTGTGAGATGAATTAACAGAACACAGAGCAGTTTCTCAGAAAGCTTCTTTCCACTTTTCAACGGAAGATATTTCCTTTTTCACCATAGCCCTCTATGGGCTTCCAAATATCCCTTTGCCAATTCCACAAGAACAGCCTTAGCGAAAGGCTTCTTGAAGGGAAAGATGTAACTCTGTGAGATGAATTAACAGAACACAGAGCAGTTTCTCAGGAAGCTTCTTTCCAGTTTTCAATGGAAGATATTTCCTTTTTCACCATAGCCCTCTATGGGCTTCCAAATATCCCTTTGCCAATTCCACAAGAACAGCCTTAGCGAAAATCTTCTTGAAGAGAAAGATGTAACTCTGTGAGATGAATTAACAGAACACAGAGCAGTTTCTCAGAACGCTTCCTTCCAGTTTTGAACGGAAGATATATCCTTTTTCACCATAGCCCTCTATGGGCTTACAAATATCCCTTTGCCAATTCCACAAGAACAACCTTAGCGAAAATCTTCTTGAAGGGGAAGATGTAACTCTGTGAGATGAATTAACAGAACACAGAGCAGTTTCTCAGAAAGCTTCTTTCCAGTTTTGAACGGAAGATATTCCCTTTTTCACCATAGCCCTCTATGGGCTTCCAAATATCCCTTTGCCAATTCCTCAAGAACGGCCTTATCGAAAGGCTTCTTGAAGGGAAAGATGTAACTCTGTGAGATGAATTAACAGAACACAGAGCAGTTTCTCAGAACGCTTCTTTCCAGTTTTGAACGGAAGATATTTCCTTTTTCACCATAGCCCTCTATGGGCTTCCAAATATCCGTTTGCCCATTCCACAAGAACAGCCTTAGCGAAAGGCTTCTTGAAGGGAAAGATGTAACTCTGTGAGATGAATTAACAGAACACAGAGCAGTTTCTCAGAAAGCTTCTTTCCAGTTTTGTACGGAAGATATTTACTTTTTCACCATAGCCCTCTATGGGCTTCCAAATATCCCTTTGCCAATTCCACAAGAACAGCCTTAGCGAAAGGCTTCTTGAAGGGAAAGATGTAACACTGTGAGATGAATTAACAGAACACAGAGCAGTTTCTCAGAAAGTTTCTTTCCAGGTTTCAACGGAAGATATTTCCTTTTTCATCATT
The DNA here is from genome assembly GCF_047675955.1 of Chlorocebus sabaeus. Taxonomy (NCBI): domain Eukaryota; kingdom Metazoa; phylum Chordata; class Mammalia; order Primates; family Cercopithecidae; genus Chlorocebus; species Chlorocebus sabaeus. Next base: position 1,198 of record NW_027327870.1, on the reverse strand, counting down.
GCCCTCTATGGGCTTCCAAATATCAATTTGCCAATTCCACAAGAACAGCCTTAGCGAAAGGCTTCTTGAAGGGAACGATGTAACTCTGTGAGATGAATTAACAGAACACAGAGCAGTTTCTCAGAATGCTTCTTTCCAGTTTTGAACGGAAGATATTTCCTTTTTCACCATAGCCCTCTATGGGCTTCCAAATATCCCTTTGCCAATTCCACAAGAAGAGCCTTAGCGAAAGGCTTCTTGAACGGAAAGATGTAACTCTGTGAGATGAATTAACAGAACACAGAGCAGTTTCTCAGAAAGATTCTTTCCAGTTTTGAACGGAAGATATTTCCTTTTTCACCATAGCCCTCTATGGGCTTCCAAATATCCCTTTGCCAATTCCACAAGAACAGCCTTAGCGAAAGGCTTCCTGAAGGGAAAGATGTAACTCTGTGAGATGAATTAACAGAACACAGAGCAGTTTCTCAGAAAGCTTCTTTCCAGTTTTGAACGGAAGATATTTCGTTTTTCAACATAGCCCTCTATGGGCTTCCAAATATCCCTTTGCCAATTCCACAAGAACAGCCTTAGCGAAAGGCTTCTTGAAGGGAAAGATGTAACTCTGTGAGATGAATTAACAGAACACAGAGCAGTTTCTCAGAAAGCTTCTTTCCAGTTTTCAACGGAAGATATTTCCTTTTTCACCATAGCCCTCTATGGGCTTCCAAATATCCCTTTGCCAATTCCACAAGAACAGCCTTAGCGAAAGGCTTCTTAAAGGGAAAGATGTAACTCTGTGAGATGAATTAACAGAACACAGAGCAGTTTCTCAGAAAGCTTCTTTCCAGTTTTGAACGGAAGATATTTCCTTTTTCACCATAGGCCTCTATGGGCTTCCAAATATCCGTTTGCCCATTCCACAAGAACAGCCTTAGCGAAAGGCTTCTTGAAGGGAAAGATGTAACTCTGTGACATGAATTAACAGAACACAGAGCAGTTTCTCAGAAAGCTTCTTTCCAGTTTTGAACGGAAGATATTTCCTTTTTCACCATAGCCCTCTATGGGCTTCCAAATATCCCTTTGCCAATTCCACAAGAACAGCCTTCGCGAAAGGCTTCTTGAAGGGAAAGATGTAACTCTGTGAGATGAATTAACAGAACACAGAGCAGTTTCTCAGAAAGCTTATTTCCAGTTTTGAACGGAAGATATTTCCTTTTTC